>NC_040878.1:19391736-20684078 GCF_003676215.2 Rhopalosiphum maidis
GAATCCCATGATCATTAATTAAGAGATCTTTTTTTTTCTATGAAAAATAGAGGAAAAGTTCATCTTGTGGATACAATTTTAAAAGCAAAATAAGAGAAATTCAAAATATTTTAGATAGGTTTTTTAGATACAAAAAATGTTGACTTAAAGGACAGTTTGTTTCTACCATTTTGTTCCCAATAAATATTTAGGTAGTTTCCTGCCCGAAAATTCTTAGCTATAGAACGCTTGGTTCTACCCGGTTTTTTAAAATTATTATTTATTAATTAATTTCTTCAATTTTATTCAAATTTATTTATTTTTAATAAACGATTTAATGTTAAATGACAATAATGCAAGGAAATTAAATATTTAATAATCAACTGATATTGTGATATATTATAATTTATAATAAAACAGCTAAATATGCAGTGGCGTATTTATATGTAGACACTATAGGCATGTGCCTACAGAGGAAAATTTTTTTCAATATTGATGGTATTGCATATTGACTCGGTGAGACTTATATCATTTTCTGTTATTGTAAAATATTCTAATAGCCACAACAGCCAATACGATTATTTTAAATTATTGAAAACAATGGTATTGGTTTAAAATAAAATTCGAATTTATTATTTTTAAAATTTTCTATATTGACACAACATTAAGAATTTTCCTGAGTGTACCAGTATCCACTTGTACTACCGAGAAATCGTTTTCATTTCTCAAACGCGTAAAAAATTATTTAAGGTCCATTCAAACTGATTAAAAGTTGAACAGTTAGCATTATTGTTGATAGAGAATGAAATGTTAAATGAATTGAATTGCGAGGATTTAATTGACACATTTGCAAGAACTAAATGTCGACGTAAATCGATCGTCTAACAAGTAATTTATTATGTAAGAAATTTAGAATGTATACAAACATTTTATTATACCTTTCTTTTTTTTCTAATGTTATTCAACTCCAATTCTTATGTTTTTTTATTTAAAATATAATTAAAATTTGTTTTACATATACCTACCTAATTAAATTGTATTATATCATAATTAAAGGTGGCCATTTTCCACAGGCCTAAAAGCAGTAAATATATAAATACACTTTTGTAAATATGTGAACTAAATTTCTTGTATTCATTGAGTACAAGCATGTATTCAGATTCAATTATCAAGGGGGGAGTAAAATATTTATAATACATGAATTATAAAAATACATTGTTTTAATAATAAAAAAATAATTCTACTTTAAAAATTTCTGGGCGTTTGAACTGCTAAAACCCCCTGTATACGGCTTGGTGGTGTATATGGGTTGAGGGGGGGGGGTGTCGTATTGCCCTCATGATACTTTTTTTTTTAAATATTAGTTAACTATTTACTGATTTAACAATAAATATTATTGAATATTTTGTAATTATTTATTTATATGCCATATACGTAAATAAATTTGTTGCACCTAAAGGAGATGCTTATGATAAATACATTTTTTTTTTAGTTTTTAATTTATTAATATCAAATATCAAATTTGAATAGGCGAATCGTTTGTTAATTTAGTTTTTTCCATCATTAAATTTTTATTTTTGTCGCAGAAAAAAAATCGGTACTAAACTTTTTTCGGGACTTATTTTCCGAGTACCGCTCGTGGACTCCGTTTTGGAGGACCTATTATCAAATAAGTTGATTGATTCCTTTAACAATGAAATTAAAAATATAATTATATTAAAATTGAAAATGCATTATTATGAACAGCATTCAGTATTTATTTAGATTGTCAAGTATTCACTACATTTAAAGGAAGACTCACGGCCGTTCAAAGGGGAGGAGGAGACAATTACGACAAGTGCTCCAGGCGGCAAAAGTAGCAATATTTTAAAAGGTGGCAAAAACTTTCCAAATTTAATTAATATAATATTACGTAATAAAAATTTAAAATAAAAGCAAATATGATCTAGATATAGAATAAACCAACATTGGATTAATTATTAATTAAAACTTGTAATAATAAGCCTTAGAACAAAAAATATATTATCGAACAATTGGTCATTGGAGCACTTGGAACATAAGATAATGATCCATTTTGCGCTTTGAACGTTTTTTGTTGTTCAATTGTATATTTTAGTCATGATTTTAGTTTTAGGTACATTTATATTATGCATTTGCTGATTTTATATCAACACCTATGATTTTAAGTTGTAAAAATTACAGACATTAATATTTAATAATATGTTAATTTATATTTTTAACTCAAAATTTACTGATAAGTGATGCAGTCTCTATATAATCACGGTTGTATAGCCATGCTATTGTATTTGTTATCTTAATCCGTTTTTCATGGTTAACGATCTTCGTTTGTTTTGAATACTCGACCGTTCGGAATTCAAATATCTGTGATCTGTCTAAACGTCTAAATAGGTATTACCTATATAGTTCTTAAATCAGTTTTGTTGATAGTTCAAACTGTTTTTTAGTATTTAATGTTTACGATAAACTATTCATCTGACAAGTGTAGACGACTTCACTACACGTATTACATACTTATTAATTAGAATGATATTTTATCAATTACAGTGGTTTAATTATCACAATATACATTAGTATTTAGAAATAATTGATGTTATAATTTGAGTTTATAATCATGTCCAAATCAGGAATAGAACCTAAAGCTTCGTCTACTGCTGTCAAATCTCAAGATCAACGGTATGTTGCAAATTATAAATAGTATTAATAATATTGTTACATTATGTAATATAGGGCTTATAAGAATACAAAATATAAATTTTTACTTAAGAGAACATTATTCTGGCATATTGTGCCTTAAACGCAATATTTGAGAACTTAATATCTCTAAGATTATGTTATGTTTAATATAATATCTAATATAATTTAATAAACCAATATTAAAATAAATTTAAAGATTGCTTAAGTTATTGCATTATATAACAAGAGATTTTTTAATTGTTTGAAGGTGACAAATTGTCAGTTCTAGTACCTACAATAAATATTATCATTCCTGAAAAATCTTTAAAATTTAGAGCATGTAAGTGTAATAGACACATATTAGAAAAAAACTAGTTCATTGTTTTAAGCAGCAGTCTTCTGCTAATCATTTTACATACTTTATTTTTCCATTCAAATATATTTATATTATACATCATTGACTAAAATACTTTAAAATTATATTAAAATTGTACTAAAATAAAAAAAAATATGCAAATGCCATAATTTTACTGCCATAGTAGTAACTTAGTCATTTAAGCCAAAATTTAAATTTAAAATCAATTAAAAAATTAACTTAATTTAATTTCAACAACTTAGGAAAATGCAATTAGTTATTAAATTACCTATAACTATAATTTATATTTTCTAGATCCATAAGAAATTATCTTAGGAATTCCAGAAATGATGAGACATTTGCTTCAACATTCTCTGATGAATTGACCAATATTAATTTAGGAACTAAAACTTTATCAGGAATGTCAAGCGATAAAAAAAATGTACAAATGGAAAGTATGTATTCGTCATTTGGTGGGCAATCTTCTTTGGGAATTCTTGAATTAGATAATATGTCTGGTAATAATAAATAATAATACTTACTAAATATTTTGACATTTTTTAATATTTCTTTAACTTCTAGATATAGGTCATACATACAAAAGAGAATCATTTCAATATAATATTAATAATAACCAGCCTGCTCTGCAACGCCGTTTAAGTCAAGCTACTCAAGCTAGAAATACTCTTGCTAGAGCAAGTTCAATAAAAAATATTGTTAATAGTAAATATATATTTTTCCAAGTTTAAATTCCATTGTAATTTATTTATTTATTTTTTAAAGATAATGAAGTTAATAAGCTGAATGTCAGGACATCTTTAACAAATGTAACCAATGCATTCGCATTCAATGATATGTTAGTTATCAATTTGACATTATTTTTAAATGTACCTACTTAATAAATTTAATTTATTTAGGTTGAAAGAAGATTTTATTAATTCAAGTAGTTCATTTTCCAGTGATGATTTTATATCTGGCAGTGAATTTAAAGAAAAATTAGCTGAAACTGAAGAAATTAATCGTAAAGAATTTGGTTCATTGTCTGAAAGTCGTTTTGATTTTTCTTTAGAAGGAGAAAAGTAATGAGTATTCATAATTATTAAATTGGATTTTTTTTTAGACATGTTAACAACCTATTACTGTGATAATGATTTTCAGAAGTCCAGTAATAGATGTATTACTAATTAAATAAAATTAAAATGTAAAAAACATTAATATTATAGGCAATCAAATGAAAATGCATCATTTGCAGCAAATTACTTTGCTGCCAAAAGTATACCTGTTGAAGACTTATCTGCAATTTTTCCTAAACGAAAAAACGGCAATGAAACATTTAGAAAAGAGTTTAAAGAAAGTCATTGTTCATTATTAGTTCCTAATAATGTCAAAAATAACCAAGAAGGTAATTTATTATTACATTTTGTAATCAACTATGTTTCCTGTATAATATGTATTTATTGACTATTCAGATCAACAAGCTCAAATAGGCTACAAGACAATGTCTTCAATTACATCTTGGACTGACAGTCATGTATCCAATAATTTGTTAAACTTAACAAGTTTGTCTGATATTTCTGAAGTATTAACATCTAAAACAAATTCAGCTAATCCAAAGGAATTGACTGAAGTATTGCTATCAGGAGGTTTGAAAATTGCTTCAATAAATTATATACTTAAGAAATATTGCTTACTAATTCTTCTGTAGATTATTAAATAATATTGTATATTATGCTTTTGTTTTATTCTAAATGCTTAGTAATTTTAAAATGTCTTTTTATATAGAAGGAAAGTTATAATTGATAATTACCAGATAATATGAAATTTATCAACTTAATATAATTGATTATTTAAACATTTTTTTATAAAACAATTAAGCTTAAATAATGAAACCAAATAAATTATTATCACATTGTTTTGTATGTAGCAAAATAGAATTTAATTAATTTAATAGAAAATAATGTCAATTAACAGTAAATAAATATTTCATAAAAATTGAATTGTTTCACTTTCTATTTTTTAAAATTATAAGATCAAACACAGTCAATGTTTATTCTACCATATCATGAATAAAATATCAATATTATTCAACTAAACTTAAATGTTTAATTTTATTGTAATTTTTATAATTTTCACCTTCATTGTAAATTGGCATGTTTGTTTATGGGCAGTCTTAAAACCACAGCTTTCTTGCTCATAAATCATGATTTAATAGTATTGATATTGACAGATTGAATAAGAATAATGAATATCCACGTTAAATAAAATTTCTTTTTTAATTCAAATTATATAATTAATTCATCATAATAAGCAAGCCTGTATACAAAATAGTAACTGGTTTGTTTAAAAATATATTATGAAACATTCTTAGCAAATGCCTAAAAATAACAATTGGTCTTTATTTTTTAGTGATAATTAATTTATCATACCATTTTCTTTTAAAATTTAAGCTTAATTATTTTGGTCGAGTTTTGAAGGTAACAACATGTATTTATATTTTATACACATAAAATGTGTATTATATATTATTTATATAATACATTTTTTTTACTTAACTTAAGTATCTCATTTCTTGTAAATATAGATTTGTCTGATGATAGACAGTTGAATGAGTCTTATAAGTTTCCTCAAAGACGATTATCTACTTCCACTAGATTCTCTATTGCTTCGCAAAATCTTGAGCATGCAGAACTATGTAAATTTCTATTTAATTTTCTCTTGGATGCATTTTTTTTTTTTTACATAACATGTGGATTATATTTTAATTTTTTAGGTTTTCAATCTTTAGACAATTTAAGTTTTATTTCTCCTCAAAAAAATATTACAAATATCCATGAAACAACTTCAGAATTGAATAAAAATGTTAATTTGGAAACACATTATGAAAATAAAAACGAAAAAAGTGAAATATGTATTAATACCTTAAATCAGTGTACATCAAACAAGTACAATTTATCTAATAATTTTAAGAAGTAAACTCATTACACAAATAAATGCTATATAAACTGAAACATCTAATTTATAATTTAAATGTTTCAGAAAACAGACTAAAGCACAAATAAATAATAGTTGCACATTTTTTTTAACACCTAAAAGTGGATATTTTGAAGACTGCACATTGGGAATATCAGAGATATCAGAAAACAATATCGATCTTTCAAATTTTTCTATTTTAACTAATAACCATGAAGTTCTGACTGAAATGTCATTTAATAAATCTACTAATATTTCTAAAATTGTCTATTGTAATGAAGCTATACAACAAGATAAATTGAATCAGTCAAACGTTCAAGATTACAGTTAGTTTTAATTTCTTTTTATTTAAATACAGTGCTCTAAAAATATTTTGACAGTGAAAAATCATTATATTTAAAAATTATTATAAGTAGAATTTGAATATTAGATAAATTTGTTCTTAACAGTTATATTTTATTTAGTTTATTTTAAATAACGCACAATAATGATTTTTCTTGTTCTGGATTCCCATTTTACAAAAAAAGTATTTACTATTTTGTAATGAAATATACATTTTTAGAATATAAATAAATATTTTCTATATTATTATTTTATATTTTACTTTTTTTTTTTTGTATGTATAATTCTAAGGGAAAATCAGTAAAAAACTCGAAATTGGTGATGTATGTATTGGAACTTACTCTCAAGCTGTAATTACATTGGAAAATAGATTAACCATTGAAGCAAAATATACATTACATTTATTGGACATGTCACTTAACCATATAAATACTTCTAAATTTGTTGATGATAAGCTGTTTGGATCAAATGTGGCAACTGTATTTTGTTCAGATAAAACTTGCATCATACCTCCATTGTCTGAAGCTTCGTTTACTGTATGGAAACTAAAAATTGTTATTGATGTATAAATATATTTATGAAATTATTTTTCTAGATTGGGATTGTTCCCTTAACTTCTGGAAGTATAAATATTTATATAGAGCTTAAAAGTAATGATATAACTCAAGAAATTTACCGTAACATTCAAATTCATTCTATTGAGCCACAGGTATTTTATTATTTGGTCAAAATTTTTAAATAATTCATTTAATAAAATATTTTTATTTTTAGGTTACTTGGATAAATAACAGTTTTGGCTCTATGGACTTTGGCTTATTACCAGAGTTATCTCAAAAGTCTTTACCAATCAAACTCTTAAACAAAGGAACTTATCAAGTTCCAATTAAATTTATTTTAAGCCAGGTTTGTTTAAATTTATCATTCATATGATATCGCTTACCTATACATAAAATAATGATATAAAAATAAATATCATGATGTTATAAATAATTGTATTTTAATTTAAGTTTAAGAATATTTTTGGTTTGTACAATATTACAATGTGAAATATATTCACCAAAACTATAACGCATAATTACTACTTTATATACGATAATAAATTATAATTGTTTTAGGATAACTGTGATGTTATTCAGGGTAAAGCCATTCTAAAACCATCTGAATTATGGCAATGTGACGTGAACATCCTCACAACACATTTTTCAAAAAATAATTGCAAACTAACTGGTCGGCTTCAAATAGTTTTAGATTCTGTTGAAGAATTGTCTACCAATTATTCACCGTTATTATTCTGTTCCAATTTAACTGGATATGTTGGGTTTACATCCATTTCTTTTGATCAAAATCCATTATTATTGCAAAAAACTGGGCAGTTTTCACTGAATGGTACTATAGAAATAACCAACAATAGTGAAATTCCAATAAGTTTAGTTGTACAACAAAATAACAAACAATGTGCAGAATTTACAATTCAGCCTGATAAATTCAAATTAGCTGTTAATGAAAAAGTAAAATTGAAAGTTGTGTTTTTCCCATCCAAGTCAATTAATTCTTTCAAGTAATATAATTTTTGAACATTTAAATATTTTATTGATAATTAATCATAAATTATTTTTAATTTGCTTTATTTTTAGTGAAACCAGTATTTGTTTACAAGTTGTGTCTTCACAGAAACAATTTTTTTTCAAAGTCAACTATATTGAATCTAATTGTAATAATTTGTGTTCTTATATTTACATTTTAAAAAATCGAAAGTATATTTTAAGTTATTTTACTATTTTTTAGTTGAGTTTCAACAAATGGGTTCACCGTCTTCACGACCTATATCTCCTTGGAGTACAAGTTCATCTAGTGCAGGTTTCTTTTTATTTAATTATTATATTTGTTTACTAGCTTATTTTTTTTTAATTTGTTTATAGTTGGACGGTTGGAATTAGAATCTACAAGTTCAAGTTTAATATGGGGAAGTGTACCTCCAAATACTAAATCTGTACAAATTTTTACCTTACGTAACCGTGGTTCACACAAGGAAAAATTGCATTTAAAAATTAGAGATAATAAAAATTGTTTTAAAGTATGTAATTTTGTTTTTAAACTTAATTTATTTTTATTTTTTGTATAAGATGTTTAATTATCTTTACTTTCAAGCTGATATCTTCTGGTGAAAATCAAGTATCAGAAATGAAATTATTATTAGAACCAATGGAAAGTCAAAAACTGAGTGTAGCACTTATATCAACATCAAATGAAGGCCAGGCTTATGGTCAATTAGTCTTACAAAGACAACGTAGTGATGAAAAACGTGTGGTTAGTTTGTAAATTATTTACTATTATACTATTGATTTATTTTTCAACTTAATTGCAAAATTATTTAATTCTTAAAAAAATTATCTATTTTATAAGAGTAAATTAGCTCAGAATTTTTTTTTTCATTTTAATCTATTGATTTTTATTAAATATAATTTTGTATTTATTTATATTTTTAAAACAGCATGTAAGGTCATACCGATAATAAATTGATTTATTTTCAAAATTCTACAGTGAATACTTTCAATTAAATATTATATTTTTTTTCATATCTGTATGGCATAAGTTTAAGTATAAAAAAAACATTAATTTTCAAGTTGAGTAATTAGTTGTTAATCTCTATATAGCGGAAACTATAAGATTGAGTAAATTACCTAATTTTTTTATAAATTTTTATTAATTGAAAAACTGTTTTTATTATTTTTATTTTAATTTTCTACGCCTCATTATTTTCTGCTGTTAAAAAGTTTTTTTGTCATTTATGTTGTAAAATACTTTTAATTTTGTAACTGTTTTAATGTATTACTTCAGATTTCTTTATATGGCTACTGCGGTCATTCAGTTATTGTAATTCGTGGTCCATTTGAAGATAACTTTGGTAACATGTGGTTATATCCAAATCCCCAACTTATGTCATCTCAATTGTCCATTACAAACTCTGGAAATACTGCTGCATTTGTAAAAATTATTCAAGGTTGCATTTTATTTTAATTATTTTGTGTTTTTAAGTACTTACAATAACAACCAAAATTAATGTTTTAGAAAATTCATCAGAAGATATAATTCATCCTCATGAGTTTATATTAAAAAAAGGAGAAACTATAAATGTTGAAATTACAATAATTATGAGTCCTGAACGGTTAGAAATGTTAATTGGACAAAATTGTAATTCTAAAGTCATTAATATAAATAAAATATCAGTGATTTATGGTGATGAAGCATCTAGAATGCGTGTGTCAAGGTTAGTATATGTTGATATTAAATTTATTAAAACATATATATTATTTATCATATTTTTTGAGATTAAATCTATGAATAAGTTATTATGATGAAATGTGAGTTGATTTATTTTTTCATTATCATATTTATATAAATGATCACTGATATAATATACTTTGTCACAGTCTCAATTATAATATAATCAGTGGATATTGTCACAATACTATTGTGTATAAAATATTGAGTAATAATCTTTTTCAGTGTCAAAAAAAAATATACATAAGAATAAACAAGTGTAAAATATGATACAGCTATACAAGAAAAGCTTTTAATTTCACCATATTTTAATTGCTTTCCTTAAAAATTATTATCCAATGGTTTGCCAAAACTAATTAATTTCTGTATTAAGTATATTAATATATACTTAATTTAAATATTGCATATCAAAAATTTTATTTATTCTATCTTTTGAAACATAATTAAGAGGACATCTCACCCATATTTTGTGTTGTCTCCGTCTTACATACGTATGACATAGTAAATTTTTGTTTACCAATTTCAATTGTGTGCTTTTAGTTTTAATATTAGAGTAAATTGACCTATTATCAAACTTAAAGGCAAGAACAGTATCTGTGTTCTCTCGTTGGTTTTTCATAATATTTTAATTTTTAGGTGAATTGAGTATGAAATTATTAAATATTTGAAAATGCTCATAATCTACTTAACATACCGTAAAAAACTAACGAGAAAACACAGATAATGTTCTTGCCAAAAAATTTGATAATAGGTTAATTCATTGTAATATTAAAACTAAAAGCACACTATTGAAATTGGTGAATGAAAATGTACTATGTCTTAACGTGTGTAAGATTGAGACAACACATGCAGATGAGACATTCTCTTAAGTATTTTTCCCAGTTTTGTTATTGTATTTACTGTTTTAAAAGATTATATTATTATGATATTGATTTAGAAGGGATTCTAATTCTATACTTTTGATAGTTCCTAAAATATTATTTTTTTATAATTTTTAGAAAAACTAAAATTAATAAATAATTTATCTCATTTTATGTACAATGTTTAAAATTATATGTTATTGAATTAAGAAATATTTATAATAGATAACTAGTATGTGTATTTTTATAGGCTCTGGAAAAATAGTAATGATAAAAAAAAAATTGTATACCTAAATCAACAACGTTTAGATGACATATCTAACATGTTCAATGATGTTAGTCTTGTTGATGTGAGTCATCTCGTTGACACCGAGGTAAATTATAACGTTTATTTATAAATAAATACTTATATTATACTTGAAAAAAGTCATTTAAAAATATAACAATAATATTAATGTAATGGATAAATTCCTAATGGTAAATTTATTCTTTAAATAAAAAAAAAGTATCTACTATTTTTAATATTATTTCTTTTTTAACTTTTATTTTATTAATATATTATGTTTAACTAAATTAAAGCTTATGAATAAATATTTTTAGGTTTTATTTTAGCTCTTTTCTAGTTTTTGTATCTTAGCATAGCCTTAATTATTTCCAAACAAAAAATAATCTCCCACCTCCAGTATAATCATACACATCTAATAAGAATCTTAACTTAATGTTTGTTCATAGAAATCATTATCTAAATTATGGAAAACAGGCATAAGTGAAGATAATATTGTCATTTTAATGGAAACAAGCAATTTAGAATCATTATTATGTGACACAACAACAGTTTTTAGTGAATTAGAGACAACTGTGTAAGTATATGCATGTTTACATTTCTGATTCAATATGTCAAATTACATTATACATAATTTATTATCATTATAATTTAAAATACAGTAATGAATATTTAAGATACCTGTTTTGTGCATATCACATAACATGTTTTAATTTCGGCTTTTGTTAGTATTAAAAATGTTTTTTTATTTTTTTACCAACTATAAATTAACTAGCGATATAATTTAGTAATTCCATGTATACACATATGTATTGTATATTATGACAAATTAGTAATTAAAAAATTGTTTTAACATATTTATTATTTTTACAGAATTAGCAGACTCCCGTAGAAATTGGCGATTTCCTTGTCAAATATTTTTAAGAATATAGTAATAAATTGTTTTGAATATAAATATATTTTTTTTTATCTTTTTATATTTTTAGAATTACTATTAATCATATTATTTGGTATACATTTTTAATATTTTGATGATCTCTCATATCTCTATTTTTTTTATGTACAATGTGAAACATGTTTAATATTATTCTTGCTTTTAAATAAATATAAGTTGAAACATATTTCTTTTGGCAGTTATGGTTTTTTCTATTTTTCTACAAAAAACAAGAATAATAGTCAATATTCTCATAACCTAAAAGATACCATTGTAATAATTATTAGTGATGAAATTTATGCTGAAAAGAAAGATGTTGCCATTGGTCACCTTTAGAGGTGTATCAATATTTTGTAACTTGTAGATGATATTGGTAAATATTGTTGTGGTTTTTTATGGAGGGGGGAGATGGGTTATAGTTTATTATAAATGATGTTTAACCAGGGGTAGTTACCAGATACTTTGTTGGGAGAGCTGTCATATTATTCAGAAAACTATAATGAAAATAACTAATTATCAAAATAATGCTATGTAATAACTATTTATATTTTGTCTAGCGCTGCAGACCAACCAAAATCAATTTTTCTACACATTCCCAAGTGACACCTAGCCATGGGCGAAGCAGTTTTAATAGTAAGATAATTGGGGGGGGGGCTTATGCAGAATTGGCGTGTACTTGCTAGATATAGGATAGTTGCTTCTAGGTTATTTTACGGAATAATAAGATTTTTTTTTAACATATTAATGCATTGAATTCAATAGTCAACTTGTCAATTATAAAAGTACTTTCCAAACTTTTCTAACAGTTAGCGGCTTGCTTTGAGAGTAAAATTCCCTCACACCCAATAAGGCAGATCATTGATTAATGATTATAAATACTAGATTGCTTATTGACTGGGTTTTCGCTATTGCGGCAATTGATGGAAAAATACCCGAAGAATTAAATAAATTTAAATGAGAGGCATAAAACAAGGTAATTAAGTAAATGTTTAATAAGAATTAAGCAATAAAACTAAAATGGGATAAGCTTAACTAATTTAATAATGAAGCACATTATTTTTAACTGTAAATTGAATTGATAGTAGTATATAGAAAATTAGAACATCTTGTTTGATAATTCACATTTTAAACAGCATTCTAACAATTAAAATAGATTAATTCTAAGACTTTAAGCAGGGTATTCTAAAGTTGTCCAATTGCATTTTGTAAATACTTAAAAATTAGGTTTTTATTAATTCTAAAATAAATATAATATTTATAGTAGGTATGTAACACGAGTTAAAAAGACCAAATTTTTAATTAGTTTATAAATCATTGTATAATATATATATTATTCTATTATATATTAAGTAATTTATAATAAAAGAATATAGTTGGGTAAACTTGGTTTTCAAAGATAAAAAAAAAATTTTAATATATATAATAGATTTACTACTACATTAAATGATTTAGATAATTGATTTTAATGTAAAAAAAAAAAATAATAATAAGAATTAATAACTAACTTCAATTTAAAATATGTATTTTTGGTTTGCCCCATTGTAAAATGGTTGAATTAAAAAAAAAATTAATATTTCAATTTCAATAAAAAACGCATAAACAGGATAATTCTGTTGATATTTACTGAGTGTAATTAAATGTTCATAATAAGCCACACATACTATGACATATAATTACAAAATTAAATAAAAAAATTAATAAATAAACTGTACATTAGATTGATAATCTGATTTTTGAGTTAAATAATAACTAACTATTATTAGTTTTTGTTTGTTTGTTGGAAAAATACAGGCAATGTTTATTATTAATAAGTATATATATAAAAAAAAAAAAAAGGTTCAACTTAATGTGCAAGATAATCAATTAATTGAGACAGTTATGACAGACAAATCATTGAATTATGGGGACTAATAAATTACAAGTCTTCATCCTCGTCAGGCAATGCAGTTTCTTGAGCCTCCTAAAATAATTATTAATTTTTTAATTATTAATAAGTTTTTGTTGTCATAATTAAATTTTTTAATTTTTACCTTGAGGTCTTGTTCAATTTGATCTTGCCATTGAGGGTCCATCTTAATTTCAGGAGGTACAAGAGCAGGCATTGCAACAAATTCAAGGTTGGGATCGCCAATTAATTTTCTGGCCATCCACAGGAATGGTTTTTCAAAATTGTAATTACTCTTTGCACTGATATCGTAATACTAAAAAAAAAAAAGATAATCAATCGTCCTTTTTCTAAATATAAAGTATTAAAATGAACCTGTAAATTCTTCTTGCGATGAAAAACTATTGTCTTAGCTTTTACTTTCCTATCCTTGATATCCACTTTGTTACCACAAAGCACAATTGGAATGCCTTCACATACTCTCACCAAATCTCGATGCCAATTAGGTACATTTTTGTAAGTGATGCGGCTAGTTACATCAAACATGATAATAGCACATTGACCCTGAAAATCATTTAATTTAAAATCTTAACATCATATAATGTAATCTTTTTAAAATAAGTATGTGATATATTTTTAATTTTAAGGTGACACTACATGCAATAATAATATTATAAAAGAAGTTCTTAATGTTCTTATACACTATAAAATTTTTTAATTTAAAATAAAATAAAATTATAAGTTAAACTAATCAGACTTAAAGGAGTATAAAACAATTGCATAATATTATGAAATATGATTTTGATAATGTAATACACATAATTACTTGAATATAATATCCATCTCTGAGACCTCCAAATTTCTCTTGACCAGCAGTATCCCAAACATTGAATCTAATGACACCACGAGTTGTATGGAATACCAATGGATGTACTTCTACTCCTAATGTGGCCACATATTTTTTTTCAAATTCACCCGTCAAATGACGTTTAACGAATGTCGTCTTGCCAGTACCTCCATCACCAACCAATACACATTTGAACGTAGGAACATCATCGGGTACATTCATTATTAATGTTTACTGTATAAAATCAATAATTAGTGAAAATAAGTTTTTAATAGTCAAAATTAGATACAATGTTTTTGATTATTTACTAAATATAGATACAAAATTGATGTAATAGTTTCAATTAGTAATAATACTTTTGAGATATTTTATTTTTTTTATTGACAAAATCATCTTATTTTATGTTAATTTTGTACATGCATCAAAACTTTTAAAATTTTGCATATATTAACTACTTAAATTTAGCAAAAATGGCAAAAACCAATATCAGTAAATAGTACTATAAAAATGTAAGATATTTATATTTTATTTTGAGTAAAAAAAAAGGTTAATTGTTTTGATAAGGACACCTAACCTAATAATCAAATAAATACTTGGTAACCAGTACAAATATCATTATAATTGAAATAAGACGATTGTTGTAATTAAATCAAATTATAGACAATTGAAAAATGTTAGTAGTAATACTTTATCAATAAAGGTACAATTTATTTTAACTTTTACCAAGTACAAGTAGGCAGCAAGCCTATGTAACTATAATAAATCACATGGTTTAGAGAAAAATATTTTGATGGAAAATTGTACGTAATTGAAGTATGCATCCTAAAACAAATTAGATGATTGACTATTACTTAGAAGAATTGAATAGCATTTCATTCAAGAGTAACCAAAGATTATAACCTAAGATTTTATGAATCATAGTTTAGGAAAAGATGCTCAGTATAATGTATTAGAATAGAAGCGACAATAATCGTATTCTCCTTAAACACTAACAATGGCAAAATATTGGATTACTTACGTGTTTAATAGACTTGTGTAAGCAATGTAGGTGGAAACAAATTAAGTAATGACAATGCCGTACAGCACAACTGTAACGGATTCCAACGGCTTCGTCGGAGACGTGAAAAAAACGCGCTAGAGAGTCGGTGAATCGTGATTGCAAACAAGGAATGATGGCGTCAGGAGAGTAGGAGACCGCCTCTGATGCCGCTATCACGTCACAACCCGCCACAGGGAACTGTCATGAAATACAGTGTCGCCAAAATATAAGTGTGATTTGTATTTTTAAGCGCCATTATTTGAACATTATTTACTGTGTTTTTCTGAGCGTACCAATGAATGTATTCATTAATGATGCGTTTTTTTGTGTATGAGTACACGATAAGTAGTCGATAAAATATTTCGAATTTTAAAAATGGAGATGATTTTGAATTTTAAATTGGATCTAGTTTATATAGAGAAGTCAATCTTAGAATTCCCAGTACTTATTTTTATAATTGGAAAAACAAACAAAAAAAAAAAATAAGTAAAACCGGAAATATTTACTCAAATCCAATTTTCAACAAACTCGATTTTTTTTTTATCAATGTAATTCAAAAACTAAAAAATATAAATACTTGAAATTTTCACCAAATTATAATATTATCGTTTTCTATTTACAATACAATTTTCAAAATATTTCTACTATTATTGAGCTATTTATAGGTAATACAAATTTTCATAAATTTTTTTATAAATATCGTATAAAAATTATTTACCAGTTAGAAATTTTTGAAAACTTAATATAAAACTCCTTAAAATTTATTAATTTTTTAATAAAAACTATTGAAAATGTATAATTACAATATTTTTTCACATGCGTTTAAAGTTTTAAAATTCACAAAAATCACGAAAATTCATAAATTATTTTGCAATTGGAAATTAATAGATATGAAAAATCTAAATTAATTTTTGCTTAGCATTTCAAGTAAAATTGTTTATGACAATCGATATTCACCCTATTTATTGGTACTATAATATTTATTAATCTAATTTTACTATTTTTCGATATTTACAGAAAAATATTATTAAATTTTGAGTTTTATAATTTTATATAATATGGTTTAAACATAAGTATATTTAATCAATGGCTATATTATAATGATATAAACGTCACTCGCGGTATTCCAAAATTAATTATCATTTGATGTAGGTTAGGTTTACATATTTTGTTTATTTTATTAATTTTTGATCATTATTTTAAATACTTGCGTTAAATATATAGGTAGGTACTAACTTTTGAATAAATATATATATATATAATTATGTAAATTGTAGGTTATAGTGGACAGTGGTTATATCTTCTATTTACCATTGTGAATTATATTACTATTGTTGCCTATTGGAATGAAAATAATTTATATTGTATGTAGTAGTATGTACTTAAATAATATAAGATCTTTTTAAAGAAAAATAAATGTTGGTAGGTATTTTTTTAAATATATGAATTGTTTAAATAAAACATTTATTATTATTACTCAGTGGCACACACAGGGAGGGTCAGGGGTGTCGACTAATACCCCTCAGAAACTAAAAAAAAAATGTTAAAAATCATCTAACTAGGAGAGAATCTTATATTCGTTAATCTATAAATATGAGCTGACTAAATTTAAATATGGTAAATATTCGTGATTTACCAACTTTTTCCTTTATTAATGTTTGATGACATATGTGTACTCAATTTTTTTTTATCATTTGTCCAGTTTAAAACTGCAACAATACTCGTATAGTCGAATTATATTTAATTCAAAATAGTGATTCAAGTCACACACCCATTGTATAGCCAACTCTCGAAATCTTGTCCGCCGTATTACTAAACTCGACATTTACTGTTGTAAGTACAGTATAACAATTAACTCCAGGTATTTTTGTTGGGTTTCAACCATTTTAATTCAATGAATACAGAATAAGGCATGTAGGTAGGTACATCAAATAAAATACCCATATTTTATTCAAACTATAGGTAGTTAGTTCTATTTAAAAGCATGACCTATTTCTATTACCATTTTCGAAAAATTTATTAGGTTAGTATAATTAAGGTAGTGTAAGATATTTTCACTATTTCATGATACTAAGTTAAGTTGTCAATTTTGTAATAATTGATTAATATACTTAATAATACGAAAAAAATACAATTTTTTAACAGTAAAAATTTTTTGAAAAAAATCAAAACAAATTGTGATCGAAGGACTCAAACAGCATATCAAATTAAATTTTGTAATATTGAATATATAATTGATAAAAAGTGTATAATTTTGAGTCTGTCTAAATGTGTGAAACATTGTATAAACAATAATCAAAACAAAACGTGTTAACTTAAACAAAAATAATTAGCCTTTTAAAAAAGGAAAAACAAAATCAGGTAAAAAAAAAAAGGAGGAGGCACGCAAGCGTGTAAGATAAAGGCTTTTGCAGTCACTTGTACAGCGTTTTCGCGACCGACCTCTCGGGAGATTGAGCGTGTTGCTGAGGCGTTTGCCCGGCAGCGCGATTCGACGACCATCATGACGGCAGGCGAGTCCAGAGAGCTTCGGCTTCGGGAGCGGCTTATGCGCGATGTGGTGCAGATCTGGCGACGGGCAGCGGACAGTGGAGACCGAAACACACGGATCGGCGACGACCGAAGGCGTGCGGACGACCACCGACGGAATCGCCGCGGGACGAAAAAGGGAGTCAGCGGACAACGACGCAACGCTATCTTCGGAGTCTACTTGAATTTCGTCCCGGCGATCCCGTCTGCCGTGTTTGCATCCGGCGTACCGGCCGTAGTCGCGCACCACCTGATCTTGAGACTTTGTGCCGCTAATCGGTCCGGATGCAACACATGCATCCCAAAACCCGTTGTATCTACCCGTTTCCACGCCGTCGAAAATTTTCGAAAATGTGGAGGGTTGACGGAGTGGTTACATGGTTATACCCGGTACCAGCCACCCGACTAATTCTCCAAAACTATCTCTTACTCCTTCGCCTCTGGCTGTCACAACGTCCTTTTCTATCGGCTCCAACTCATTGCCGCCACCAAGTGTGCCTTCGGGCAACGCATCATCATCGATTTTTGACGGCACAGTTGCCTTTCTCTACCGCTTCCTCGTCACTTGCACCAACCAATTTTTCTTCGCGTAACAGCTCGTATATTTTGTCTGGTATATCGGACATTTCTATTTCAAATAAAGATATTTGTACCAGCCAAATCATCTTCGGGCGACGAATTTTGTAGTTCTATCTCCACGACGTCTGTATCGATTGTCGCTGCCGCCTTATTATCACTCTCTAGTGATTTATCGATCGACAAAGACTCCACTATTTCTGGTATCACGGACGTTTTTATTAACTGATTTTTACTTGCATCAGCCAAGTCATCTTCGGGCGATGAACCTTTTAATTCCGTCTGCACAATTCCCATATAAATTTCATGTTCGTCGTCACTAACTACAGAGCGATCTCCGCTAGACAATAACGGTCGCAAGAGTAAATCATTCTGTATTGCTCGTACATTTTTGTTATTGAATGACCGTAGTTTTTCAATAAACTGATCTATATTTTGTGACATTGTTACACTAATAACAGTACTTAGTCGTATGTACTATGATTTAGAATAAATGTGTAGTATGTCCGGAGAATTTATTGTAAGAGAGGCTTTAAAATATTTTACGCTTGGTAACGAAAAAATTGAAAATCTCCCAGACGACGGGTACAGTATTGTTTATTACTAGCCAGCGACGAGTCCCGTATGTCCGTTATTTTTCCAAAGACCATTATTATATTGTTAAAATGCTAATTAATTAATATTACCCACTTAAGAATAAGTACTATAATATTTTAACGAGAATTTTGATGTTTGTATTATACCCATTTTAAACTTTTTGGTGGATCTTTTTTTAAATATAATATATTTCTTTCGATTTAACTCTAATATATGACATATTTTTTCGATAAACGAAGATTTTTCCTAATTATTTTATATTTGATACAATAACGATCAAGTAAAGATATTATTATTTATTATCAATATTATATTATTTTGTAATTTAATATAATTTAAATAATGTATATTTCCGTGTATAATACATATATTAAATTGTAAAGTGTTACCTGGTAGCGAGATATAGATCTACAATTAATTTTATTTTTTCTAAATTGAAATTTAATATACCTATTGAATATGTTAAAAAGTTTTTTCATAGTTCCCCAGTAGGCTTAATTCATGTAGTCAACAATTATATTATCATAGTAAAGTTATCTAATAATCAAAACAAAGTAATTAATATTACATTTTAATTATTATTAATCATCAACTTCGCACTCGTCTTCTTGCATTTCTTCATTGATTTCATTAGGGATTACTTGATTACCATATCATTCCAGGTTCCACAGCTAAATTTACTATACTGCGTCTAATTGTAAAAAACTCGTCGGTAAATTTTTCAGACGCCTGTTCATCCATATTATTTTTTAATTTGAGCATATCCTGCAGATACAAGTGATCAGATTTTGCATACAAAAAAATGTCCAGAAGCGTGGAAAAAAGGAAAGCATTTTTTCATAGCATTCAAATGTCCGTCCAAATTTCCTAGTCTTTCAGATCTAATGAAATCTTTAACTATAAATACCATATACAAATATTGTACCTATAACTTTTCCATTGGTCCTCAATTTTGTATTTTTTCCAAAATACCATTGAACTGTTCATTAATAATATTTGATTTTGCTTTTTGTAGGTATTAAAATAATATGTATACAGTAATTAAGTTTCTAAACTTATTGAACACCTGATATATAGTATATACCTAATGCATAAATATATAAAAGGTGTTTTAAAAAGAACGCCGGATTTAAAACTGCTATGGATTACATTTATTTACGTAAAAATAACGAAAAAACATATCATTCTATTCAGAAAAGGTTAAATTTTAAACATGAAAAATAATATTGGGCATACACCTTCCCTCTACTAGCCTAACAACTTACAAGCGATCACTCGGTTCATGAAATTCTTCATCACCTGATTAAAGTTTTTTACTTTTTTGAATTACAGCACACTCTTTTGATTTCATTATATTTCAAAGCAGAAAGTTTTTAATATCAATGTTAATGATACATAAGTTAGGTATATAGGTATCTAAGAGGTAAGTGGTGGATATCTATAATTTTACAAGTATTTAAAATGTTTATGAGTGAACAGTGAACCAAAATTTTTCGATGACAGGCATTCGTTTGAATCTTGATTTTTACATAGATATACATAGAATTCAATAAAAATATTCAGTGCTAATAATTCGGTTTGGTAATTCTACAAGTTTTGCAATTCTACACTAGGTCCACGTTAGGTACTATACTTTATTATCTAATCTTTGGTCATCTGTAATTATCTTTACCTTAAATTGTATTAAGTATTTTAAGTTTTATTACAGTCGTCTTTTCGGTTTTCAGTTACATATCACGGAAAAAACTAAATAGCTGGTTTAACAATTTTTATGGTTGAATCAACTATAATTTAGAGTTACATATTATGTGACAACATAAATTATTGTTGAATGTACTAAATGTATTTAGTTAAATTGTTTTAGTTGGTTTAAGTCATTATTACTTATTTGGATCGAATTTTAGTTAAGTAGGTAATATTTTCTTCACAATATACACGTATTTGAATATTTGTTTAGACTATTACTATATTCTAGTTCAGATGGTATCTAATATCTATTGCAAAAAAACCTATTTTTGTTGTTGTTACTATTATAACATGTTTATTGAAATTCATTAATTTAAAAATAAAAGTATATACTATAAACAAATACGACTAAATTTGTATAGTGCAGTAAAATTATAGTATAAAAAATATAGTATATGTATAATATATGTCCAAACGGTCTTAACATGTTGCGTGTTCTGTGTTTTATTAAAGCAACAAAGTATATTTATGACTACGTAAGTAGGTACCTCTTATATTAAATTATTTAGGTGTAATAAATATTTTGATAATTTCTTTTGCCTTTTGGTCATAGACTCATATGGCATTTAGATCTGGGGCCAAGCTAAACATTCTAACAGTCTAATATAAGACAAGACCAATACAAGCTGTTAATCAAAAGTCTTAGACAAATCGTTGCAGTCCGATGATACATAATACATTATAAATGTTCTGCATAGCGATAAATCACAACAGTAAATTAAGTAGCAATAAGCAACTCAAGACTACAAAAAATGTCATTACAAACTATTTAAACCAGAACTGAATAATCTGTTGTACCCAGGTTAGGTTAGGTATACAGGCTGGTATGTCAGGCACGTATACACATAGACAAGTCTATGCGTATACAGCTTTGGAAGGGGGGTAGGTCGGGGTTACCCCCGAAATAATTTTAAGTAATGAGGAAGGTTAGGTTTTATTATGTTATGGTACAATTTTGTACCCCCCCCCCTCTACCCGAAATTTTATTTTGTATACGGGCTTGGTCGTACCTATGTCATCAATCACCATTTCTAATAACCCACCGAAAAGACTTAAAAGAAAATGGAAGAGACATTTTTATTTAAATAAAAATAATAGAAAAACTTTTTATCCTCAAAATCCATCAAATTAATCAGGAGGTACTGTTGCTGAATGGTTTCCATTTTCTAGTCTATTCAAGCCAACTTTCAATATTATATTTCATCATATCATTATCATTTACTTATTTTATTCATTTGTATGTATAGACTAAATATTAAACAATTCCCTAAAAAAAAAAATTCTTTTGAAACTTAGATTTTATATAATATATTAAACACTGCTTAAACTTTTACTATAAAACTTATTATAATAATATACAATTACAAATAACAATATGAGGTGAAATAACAAAATATAATATTGAAAATGTTAATCAATATTATCGAAAGGCGCTAACTTTTTGCGTTGGCTAGACTGGTATAGATTCGTTTTTTGGTCCACGGTACGCGCAGCCGCGCAATATTTCACTCGCAGGTCTGCCGCTGACAGTGCTGTAGTTAGGAAGTATGTATTGATTTTTATCTCGTCCCTTTTTCGAGTTTTCCGCACGTTCGGAGTTTAATATTATAAAAGTTAATTTTTTATCGTTTTTCTCGGTTATTTTTTTTAATTTTTATTATAGTGTTATTTATACTTGTGTCTGTTTCACCGTTTTTGCCAAATGACGCGTTTATGAGACCCAATCGTTTTCGGCTAGTCTGTGTATCTATTTCGCGTTTCCATACTGTAAATAATGGCTAAAGACAGGCTAGCGGCTTTAAAAGCGGTATGATTTAAAAAAAATATTTTTGATATTGGTGACAATTTTACGTTGTAAACATTCTTAACTGTGTACATCTAGTAAAAGAGTTTTATCATTATCAACAACTTAAAATCTAACATCGATTTGCTTTTTTAACTTAATACTTATGGTTATCAGACGGTTACTTAGACGTGCGATAGAAGCACTCAATTTTGAGAATGAGTATACGTAAAATTGATGTATACTTTTTATTGTAGATAACTACTATCTGCTACCTATGTATTTGATTTTTTTTATTCTAATTAGGTAGCCAAGTATCTAGTTAGTTAAGAATTAATGAGTGAATGAACCTATGACTAGACCTATGCTGTTTTGTATATACCCATGTTTAATTTATGATAAATGATTTCCTACCTATTAAATAATATAATGTTTATATATTGTCAATGATGTTTATTATTTCTTTAATGATGACAAATTATTTAAATATTTTAATTATTTCTTCAAATTATTATTCTTAATCATTCAATAGCAATATAATAATCAAGTTCATGATCATTATATTATGTTTATGTATAGTTATTACTGTAGTATTAAATGAAATAAAAGTATTAGTAGTTTTTAGTTCTGAACTATTAAAAGACAATATATGATATTATGATGACCCTACCAAAGTACTAAACTTAGGTAGCCAACTAAAAACTAAAAATCAGTCATAATTTTACTCGGATAGTTGAAATGAACAGTATTTTTTTAAATATTAACTTTATGATGGGTGTAAGTACTTATAAAAGGTACTTGTTTATTTTTTTCCTGCCATCGATTTTTATTAATCACCCTGCCATCAGATAACCTGTTTTTAAAAAAAAATATTTCTGTGTATCTCTATCATGTACGAGTAGGTTAATCTATCATATGATCTGTTTATAGGAAAAGGGTAAATACTTATAATATTTGAAATTCAATTTTGCTATATTGAAATCATGTTAGTATATTGTCAGTTTATTGCTAAATATTGTATGTGTGGTTTAAAGTGCATATCTATCTTATATAAATGTTACCAGCTTATTTTAAAATTTTGTTAAAAATTAATTTTAATGAGTTATTTCCATTCAATGTTCTATATTAACATTCAATTTTTACTACAAAAATTATCGTATAATAAATAATATGTGTGATATTTAAGGATTGAGTGTAATGGGCATGAAACTCTTATTTTTATTCTTGTAATTAATGTGAAATATTAATTATTCACTATGTCTACGATTAATTTTAAATTATTTATTATTATTATTTAAATTCATATGATCGTTTTGTAACCGTATACAAAAAATATTTTACTATGGTTGGTTATCCAGTACCAGGGTGATACATTTTATATGGAATGGTAGTGGTGATAACAAACAAGTGCCAAAAAAAGTTTTGGTGATATTTTAACTTTTCAAAAACAAAATATTGAAAATTCTAATCTATATAAACGTTTTTATTTTCATTATAACCATCAATTTATAAAAGGTATAATTTTTTTCTATTTATAAATCCATTTAAAATTTAAAATATTTATTTTTGCTAGCACTATATTTATGTAATAAATTATTATACCAAGCTACTTAGTATTTGTAGTAAGTAATAATTATAAAAAAAATCTACAATTTTGATCTAAAACAACTTCTGTATGTACATACTAGTTCTATTACCATTCTATGATTACTCACTATTTTATTAAGACCTTAGTGATTTGGATTTATATTAAGTATATACAATATTTTCTAATTATATGAACTGAATTACAAATATTTAAAGAATAAAGTTAAATGTTAGCTTTTATCAACTTACATTTATTTTTAACATACTTTCTGAAATTGCTTAAAAAATGTCAATTTAATTAATAGTTATTTTCTTTAAATTTCATAAGTTGTTTTTATTAAATACTGTACTTATAAATTATATTTATTTTAGGCTCAAAGTGATGATGAAGAAGGAGGCACCGATGATGTGGCTGTCAATTTGGAGGGCCGGCAAGATGGATCGGGAGCTGGATTTATGGATAAATTTTTTGAGGAGGTAAATATTTTGACTATAGAAAATGAAAACAATAAATCAAAGTAGATCATTATTAAACTCAAAAATCTATTTGCCTTATAAATTATAATTTATAAATAAAAAAATAAATTGAAGTTCATATCCTGCGCTTCAATTTCAATAATGTAATGTATGCCACGTTTGTATAAATATGATATAGTTTGTGAATATTATAAACAGTTATTGGTTAACACGTTCAGCTCCGATGACGACGTGTAGTTGTCATTCAATGTCGGGCACTATAAGCCGATGACGACTCGTAGTCATCATAGGATAATTACTTTTATTAGTTTTTTAAAATATTTAGCTGGTTGTGATCGATTATTTTACTTAGTATGGCCATTCAGTATAACTATTAAAACATTTAGAACAACAACTAACAGCTGGTTTTGATTTCTCGGAATTTTTGTGTTTTTAATTTGCCTAGTCTTCATGAGTGTAATATTATCAATATTTACGTGGCTGGTAGCGCCCGACTTCTGAAATGTACGCGGACTTGAACGTGTTAAAAACAATTTCAAATTTATTTATTATTTGTTAAAAATAATATTTTTGCTACTTGTGAACTAACATTTTTGTTTTAAATTAAATATTTCAAATTAAAAAAATTAGGTTGGTTATAAAATCAAAGGATTAAATAATTCAAAATTTAAAATTATTTTGTACTAACACTTAATAGTAAATATCAATAAATATATTATTGACATTCTTTAAATTTTTAATACTTTATGAGCCAATGTTATGTAATATAATATTATAATAATTAAAAAAATATAGTTAATCATTATAATTTATAAAAGTTGATTTAATTTTCAAAAATGGACCATGATTTATTTCATTTCTTACTTGGTTTTTTCTTATTAAACTTGATTTATTTGTAACAAATAATACTTCATCTTAATTTTTAGTATTGCTAAATTCAACGGTCTTGTAGTATTTATTGAAATTAATACATTTTTATCTAATGATATATCTAATTCTTATGAATTATAATCATTAGTTATTCAGAGCAATTTATGTTTTTCTGTTCTATACCGCTAATAAGTATTATTTAAAAAGCAAAATACTAGAAATTTAAACTTGGTGAAGTGATTAATAAATAAAATATTAATATCAAGTTTAATAATGACTTATACTTAATAGTTTACTATTATAAACATTAAATACATTATTTGTATATATTATTTATTTTAAAAGGATATCAGTTCACTATTTGTTTTTTTTTCTCCAAATTTTACTCAACATACAACAATTATGTTCGGCAAAACCAATTGTGTTAACTTTAATATATTGAGATGAATTGACCTAATACTATACTTAAAGGTGAGAATATTTTCTAGAACACCTCTAGGCTTATATTGATATTCTTATTTTAAAACTAGTTATATTATTTTAAAATTTACATATTAAAAGAACTCAACACCTGCTGTGTTGTCTCGGTCTTATAAGTGTGCACCAAAGCATGATTTGCGCTCAGCAGATAACATTTAGCTCCGTTGGTTTAAAAATTAGAGTGAATTAATCTATTATGAAACTTGATGGTAAGAACATTATCTGTGTTGGTATGTTGGTCTTTTACAATTGTTCAGTTTTTAAGTGAGTTTGACCATTTTTAATTTATACTGTATTATATATGCATAACTTGCTAAAAAATTGAACTATCGTAAAAACCAACATACAAACTCAGGTAATGTTTTTACCATCAAGTTTTATAATATGTCGATTTACTTCAATTTTTAAACTACTAGAGCTAAATGTGATCTGCTGAGTGTAAATCATGCTTTGATGCGCACTTGTAAAACTGAGACAACACAAGCGGGTGTAACGCCCTTTTAAACCAAAAACTCACAGTTGGTTTTACTAAACAAAAACTTGCTATGTTGGATAATTATGTGTAATCAAAAATATTAAACAAATAAAATAATATAAACAATTAATTTTTTAAATATTCATATTAATTTAACTAGTTGAATGTCTTATAGTATTTTATGGGTATTGCTCATGTATCAGAAACTATGTGTTGATGTTGGTTCTAGCGTAACACTAAAAACCACTGAATAGTCACATTTAAAAATAAAAGCATTGCCTTGATGTCTGACGAAGTTAACTTCATAGTTGTTGATCAAGGGTGTTGTTCAAGGTGTTAAACATAATGATTATTATATTATAAAAATTATTTAATTTTAAATTGCCAATAATGTCAATTGTAATTTCTACAATTTTCTTAAAGACTTACTGTAAAAAAATTTACTACTAAAATTAGTTTTCTGAGATAAATTTAAGACTTATTAATTTAACCATATTTCTATTTTATATATTTATAAAATAAAATGTAATTAGTTAATTGATACTTTTATGATCTATAAATAACTATGTTATGTTATATAATGTATTATTTAGATACTTACTTGTATAGTTGTATCATGAAGTATTTATTTGTATGAAAATATTAATTGTTAATAAAAAGTTAAAATTTAACAATTTAAATTATAATATACATTAATGATTTATTTACTCATTTAATTTTGACAAACAATTATTAGTAAAGTACAAAAATGAGTATTCTTAATTTGTATTATACAAATGAAAGTAGTTCAATACTCATTAAAATCTTCAAAACTATATTTTATATAAGTACTTCATGATAATATTAGTTAGTCAAATAAAAGATAAACCTGTTTACAGATAAAACTTTTTTAATTAGTATAGATAATTGTATCAGTTTGTAAGTTATTCTGCTAAGAAAATGTTCATTTTTGTGTGATAAAAATTAGGAGTTTACTATAATGAAATCAATTTACAGACCCTTATTGTGCGATTTTAAGCTTGAGGTTATTTTTAAAATATCTTATTTAGTTCTATTAGTAAATATTTATTATATAAGATAAGTGTAAATTTGTTAAAACATTCAAAACTATTTGTTATAGGTGGAGGGTATCCGAGGGATGATAGATAAGATTCAAGCAAATGTGGAAGAAGTGAAGAAAAAACATAGTGCAATTTTATCTGCTCCTCAGACTGATGAAAGTAATATAACTTAATTTATAATAAATAATTAATAATTTAAGTTTTGGTTTTCTTTCAACATCTTACAACAATGTAATATAAATTAATATTGAAATATTTGTTGAGGATTTATATACTGAACTGCAGAAATCAAGCTTGTAATATTTTTATTAAAAAAATGAATTATGTCATATTATAATAATATAAGTATTAAGCTTAAAACTCAAATTTGAAAATTAATAGAAAAATCAAATATTTGAGTTGTTTATTTTAAAGCAGTTTTTATTGATTTTTTAAGGATATATTATAATTGTCTACTGAGACTATTAGATTTTGATAATTCTTCAAAGTTTAATGTTTAAAAGTGTAACAAATGATATAAATGAATAAATATTATTTTATACTTACATTTTTAATATGTACTGAAATAAAATTACTTTGAATATATTAAACCATAATAAGTTTCAAATAAACAAGTTTTATAGCTATATAAATTGCTTATTAATAGTTGTAGGCAATAAAGCTTTAATATAAAATTAATTAAGAAAAATATTTAATATTTATATTATTATAAGTAATCAATCAGAATAAAGTGGTAGTGCCAAAGTGTAGTGTTCCAGCTAAAACTTGGCCACTTCTGACCTCTTTCTCCAAGCAGGATACTATCTTAAGAAAGAATAACCATTATTCTCTCTCTGTCTATCCTAAACAAAGAATAGAGATTCTTGTTAAACAAACATAATGGTTGTAAACTAAAAAATTGAAGTTTTAGTTGAAATATATAATTGGTCTTAGTTTTGTTTATGACTTTAACTTAATATTCTCTTTTATAATTACATTAATAATACAAATAATACATAAAATGTTCTAAATACAATTTAGTGACGCTATTTCTTTTTCATTGTGTTCTCTTGTCAAAATTTGTTTCAATTATTATATTATATTGTATTGTATTGAGTGAACCAATCTAGCCTAGTTATAGGGTATTAGGTATGCAATAATTATTTGAATTGTAAATATTTAAATTATTGAAAAACGGCGATCGTATATTGTAATTATAATTTTTTTAAATAATATTATTAGCATGATTGTCAACCTTATCAAAAATATGTATAATCAATAATTTTTAGTTCGTATATATTTAAAGTTTACTATTAATATGATATTTCTACTTATATCTTTTATTTTACTGTCTTTTGTTTGATATTTTAAAGTTTTGACGTAAATAATGTTTTCTAAAAATAAAAATAAGTTATATCCTATTATATTTTATTGACACAGTTTGCAGTTTAAGTATACAAATTAAACATCTCTATTTTTGAAAAATATTTATTAGAATAATTTAATTAAAATGGATTTAACTTAAAAAAAAAAAATACATTTTAGATTCAGAGTGAAGTAATGAATGTATTGGTCAAGATATTGTATTTAAATTAAGTTTGTTTTTTTAAATTTTATATCTATACACTTTTTTAAGTAGAAAAATATAAATAAATAGATTCAATCATAAACTTCAAGTATTGAATTTAATTTGTGTTTGTGGGTATGAATATCCAATTTTATTTTTATATTACCAAATATGATACAATTATCAATATTTTGACTGTTTTTGCGCTATTCATAAATATTTGACATGCCTATATTATAAGATGGTTCAAAGTAAAAAACTGAAAATTTATAGAAACTTTCTCGTTATTTGTTCTTATAACAAATAAAAATATTTTAAATACATAATCACAATTTTTTTTACAAGCCATAAAAGTTCAAAATTTTCCAAAATGTATTAAAATTGCAAATAATTAAAAACTCATAAATATTTTATTTCATCACCTAGGTTTGAAACTTTGACATAAGATGTTTTATAAGTTAATTTCTGAAAATTAATTAAAAATGTGTATATTATAATAATTTTTTATAAGCGATTGAAGTTTAAATATTGCCATAACTTTTTATCGGGGATATTGTATCAAATTTAATTTATAGTTCCTTGTAAGTTTTACAAGATGATGTTAAAAATTTAAATGTTCAATTTTTTTTTTATGATGGCTTTGAGTTACGATGTTAAAAAGGTCAAACAATATTTTTAGTATTGTTTTGTCAAAAATAAATATAACCTAGTTACTGTATCATTATTTGAAAACTAAATTACTAATAAAAACTATAAATAAAACATAAAATATCCAAACGGGATCTCAGAATTATTTATTAGTTTATCACAAATTCCTTGATAATCGTGAATTTTGTTTATTTTTTTTTATGAAAATTGGTGTTTAGTTGGTTTTACTCAATGAACTATATATAGGTACCTAACCTATTATATTTCTTTACCACGATGTTCGTTATTTTTTAGGCAACTCACAGTCAATTTTTTTTTGATTCTATGCTACCTCTACACTCTTGCTACGTATCTCGTGACCATAAACTGACTGGATTCGCCTCATCTCGTGGGCGAAATACATAATCTAACTTATTGTTCTACATCAGTGGTTTTCAACCGGTGTGCCGTGGTGAGCGCTCTTACAGTGTGCCGCGAAAAATCTATTAATAGTTTTATTAGTATGTATTTATATGTATATATATAAAATATACTTCTCATATTATATGGATTGGTGTGCCGCGAAAATTTTGTAGGAGATGAAGTTGTGCATGGTTAAAAAGGTTGAAAACTACTGTTCTACACTCTTGTGCTCGGCCAGAATGTAGAGTGAGCATAAAAATATATTGAAACATAGTTTTCTCCATTTTAAAATACTAATTTAATATTATATTAATCTAATTTCTTATAGCTATTTTCCTAATTAGGAAAATGCAGTTAGGATTATTTTTTGTTACTCTTTATTATATTGAATATGTATCAATATTTTAATTTTAGAATTGTTATATTAGTTTTCTTCAAAAATCATTTATAACTTTGTAAAATTAGGTGCTAAGAATGAAAATTTAGTACAAGGTTATATTTATAACGCCTATTAGCCATAATTTTGTTTAACTAGTGGGTGTTGGACGTTGGTAGCTATGTAATTACTAATAATATTCAAAAATATTTATTGACAATTGTAATTTGATTGCTGTGATATATTTTATAGTTCCAGCCTTAATATAATATTTTGAGTTTCTTGTTTTTTTTTAATTATAATAATAAATCTATATTATTTTAATTTCTAAGTATAGTTTTGTAATGAATATACTATACTTCCCGAAAGTTGATAATTTAGTACCACGATTTAAGATAATTTACCTATGGTCTTATGACGAATTTTATAAACAATAAGGTACGACGATGTAAAAAACTAAAAACCATTATAGTTTTATAATTATTTAATCTAACCTTACATTTATATTTAGGAATGCTATTGCTGTAATTACAAAATGATGTCTCTTATTTGTTTTCAAAACACGTGTCGTATCTATTTTTTTAAATTGCTATAAGGATTTTATGAAAATAAAAATATTTACCATAGTAAATTTATTAATTCATTTGAATTAATTTACTTACGAATTAATAATATTTTTAATTTATTGAAAATAAAAGAAATATACAAGTTGGTATATTATTTAGTTAAAAATAAAAAGATCTTGAAATATAACACTGAAGTAGAATATTGAGAATATTCCGTTTACGTACTCCTTTAATCGAATATTATAGTTACGATCATATTATTTCCTTAATCCTTGTTAAAAAATTAATGTTTTTTAATTAACTAACTGTGATTGTGATATTTAAAGATATTGGGTATAGTTATATTTTCAATGCAGAGTATATTCACCTATAATTAATGGTATTGAAATAAAAATATTTAACAAATCAAATTAAATTTAGCATGTAGGCATGGTATAAAATTAGGTAGGTATATTTATTAATTACGCTCAAGTTGAAATCTAACAAGTGTAATTTTCTAATGTGTTTATTTGTTTAAAAATACAGTTTTAGCAGACGTAATACTCGCATGTGTTGTTTCCATCTTACAGATTACACACGTAGGACATAGCAAATTTTCGTTCTGCAGTTTCAATAGTGTGTTATTAGTTTTGATATTAGAGTGAATTGATCAATTATAAAGTTTAAATGTATTATCTAGGGTCCCATGTAGCCTTTTATTGATATTATTATTTTTAAATTATGATCTTTTAATTTTACTTTTTAAAATGATCATAACTTAAAAATAATATCGATAAAAGGTTACGTGGTATTCTAGAAAATAATTTTACCCTTAAAATTTTATAATTGGTGAATTAACTCTAATATCAAAACTAAAAGCACACTATTGAAACTGCTGAACGAAAAATTTCTATATCTCGTAGGTATATAAGACGGAGACAACGCATGCGGGTACTACGTACTCTTAAACAAATTTGATTTCTAATTACAGCGAATATTTTTGTACTAAAGATATAGACAATTAGTTAGTTGGGATCAGAAAAAATGCAATGCTGCCATTTTAGGTTGTGTATATTTTATTGTTTATGCTGAGTTAAAACATTTAGAGGTTCCACACTTTTATCTTATTATTATTTAGTAATTATTAATAACTTCTATCAATTTGCAGAACAAAGAAAGTTGGAAAGGTGTATATTTAATTTGATTTTTAAATTATTCCACTTTATTCATTTTAATATCGTAACTAATTTATAAACTGCGTGGTCGTTATGTAAATTATTTTTATAAACATTTCTCTGACATATTCTCTATTTGAATAGTAATTTCAAAAAAATTATTTTTATGTATTTAATCGTTGTGGGATTAAGCTATATATATAGAGAAATATAAAAAGATAATTGTATACATATTAATGAAAAATACATAATACATAATCGTGTATTGTGTAGTCAAAAAATGTATACATTTTAGCTATAGTAAGCACTTTTTTTTTTGTGATAGAAAATATGATGACACTGATGTGTAAAGTCCTTCATTATGAGTTGATTTCAAACTCAAGGATGCTACATAAATTTATAGCTTAGTTACCTACTAAAATTACTATTTACAAAATTTAAAATATAGATTTTCCTCTTCAAATGTAGATAATCTGATTATGTATCTAAAATAAAATATGTTAAATTAATATAAAAAAAACAACCAATTTTTGGTAAAAATAAAAATGTAATACCATCGTCGGTTAACTATGTATAACTTTGGTACTTTAAAGAGTTAAATGCTGACGTTAAAATTAACTGTGAAGTTTTGTTTGGTTTATTTTTATTCATTTTTTTAACTTACATGATTGAAAAAAAAATGTTATTATAATTTTAATATAGTATATAATAATAATTATCTTCATTAATCTCACATAACATAAAACAATTAGATATACTTACCACGTAGAAAGTGTTGTCATTATATTTAAAAAAAATTATCAATGCAAAATTTCAGTTAAAATTGATAATGGAAGGAGTTAGTTTTGAAATTTTTTCTCACAATATGATAAATACTCGTAATTTAAGATGAACGTACTTATAAGAGTAGTTTTACTTTAGATTCTAAGAGAATCGATGAATGTATTGATTTTACAATGATGTGTGTATTTTGTCTATCTGTCATCAACTTCTGAGGCTAAAAAAAATTGAAATTTCGATTTTCAAAAATTAGGGTGGTTCTTGGTAGTAAACTGATTTTTGGTGGGTCAAAAGTAAAAATTGGAAATACTTTTTTTTTTTTTATCAAGAAAATAAAGTTAAAATTAAGGAAAAATAGTAATTTTTACGCAAATCCAATTTTTGATAAAATTAATCTTGTTTTTTTTTTGTGTAATTAAAATACGAATAACAATTGATATTTGAAATTATCACCAAATATGGTGATGTTATATGTTGATAAATGTATAAATAAATATATGTTGACGTATGTCGTCAAAATAATAAACTATTTTGTAGTGAGAATTTCATAAAAACTTATTTTTTATCTAATTTTGAAAATGTTATACAAGATTCCTCATAAGTGGTTAAAACTGAAACCATAAAATCTAAGAAATATATAAAGACAATTATTTTTTTCATACATTTAAAGTCAAATAACAATGTTAATTATTTTGTTTTAATTTAAATATATACATAATTAGTGGGAACTTTGAATTATTATGAATTTTACTATACGCATGACATTTTTGATTTATTTTAAGATGTTATTAAGTTATGAGTTATATAACATATATACGTATATTGATTAAATATTGTAAAATGTACATTAGTTAAATGCAATATTTTCGGAAAAAAAATATATCAACCTACTGTAAAAATATGAAATGTTGTTTGTTTTATAGGCTTATTGACTCCGCTTAGAATAGTTTTTCGTATAGAATTATATTATACCTATATCATTGAATTAAAATTTAATTTACCGATAATAATTTCTCAATCGACGCCTAATGTTAATCATTTTTAAAAAAAAAAATTGGTTTAATTTAATACGTTCAACTTTTAAATTTTTTAAATTTTTCAAAAAATTTTACAACATTTACTTGTTGACATTTCACCATTATCGAAATAATTTTTAAACTTGTTATTGTTTTATAAATTTTATAGCCCTGAGAGTTAGGATATATTATTATATAATTATTTTACTTAACAATCAATAAAATGTTAACTATAGAATATTCTAAAAATTATTTTAAAAATTTAAATTTTTAATTGAGTTATTTGTTGAAATCACACTGATATTTAAAGCTTTATGGTATTAATCATAATACTTATTAATTATATCAATACTTTTTTCTTCGTTACTTCTTACGAGTAATCTTAATCTTTAACGTTTTATAAACACTTTTTACTTTAATAAACATAGATCTCCTAGAAATTGTATTTTTGTTTTACCGAATTTATATCATTTAATATTTTTTATAACTACAGTTATTCGTTGGTTAAACTTTAGTTTTATGGATTCTTAATACAATCTATTTGATAGAAGAATATTATCAGAATGTATGATCTTTCATTGTTTGATTAATCTTTGAATTAACTCAAAATCATAAGAAGTTCTTATTAAGAGAATGACGGCGTGTTCACGTTAATTTTTTTTTGTCAAGTAATCTTAGAGTAAAATAATCCATTTCAAAAATTATTGAGAATATTTTTAATGATTTGATATAAATTTGTTTAAATATTGTTTTAAAATTGTTCATGAATGTAAAGTCAAAAATACTTGAAATTTGTAAGCAGATAAAAGTCAATATTTATAAAATGTTAAGTTTTGAAATAGCCCATTGATTAGTCACATTTTTATATATTCAGCGTTAAATATATAGGCATAGCACTTTATGGCGCATCTTTAAAAGGTTAGTTAGTTAATCTTTCAATGTACAATGAATTTTATGAATGTGATTATAATTATTATCGTTTATAATATTGTGTTATATGAAAAGTATACAGAGTGCTTCTTATGTCACAAATAAACTTTATTTTTCCTAATGAAAAAAGAGTTAATAATATAATGTATCTAAAATTGATGATTTGACTATCAGAAAAAAAAAACATTACTAGAAAACTAAAATAAAATAAAGTTGATTTTTTTGTTGATAAAACTGTATGCTTAAAAATTTAAAAATTGTTATAAAAATAAAGGAATTTTGTCGTTTTTTTGAAATTTTATTTAATCGTTAAAAAAAAACCACATAAACAACAAGATAATAAATAATAATATGAGATACGCCCTGTTTAATATATAATACTTGTACTTGAAAATTTCGAAGTATTAAATTCGTTTTTTAACTACACAAAATGTACTGTAAAATTATAATTTTAATTTAGATGCTAACAAAAAAAAAAAATTAAACTAAAAGTATTAATTGCCATAATTGTATACTTTTCTGTTAATATTCGATGTACGTTGCAATATACTGTGTCTTTTTGCCTTTACAGTGATTTTAATCGATAAACTACCCAACCCAAAACTCTGAACCTACTCTCTTTCTACCGTTACTACCCTCATTCTAATACAGTCTAGTCACCTTGACAACTCGATGAATATTGTCAAATAACTTTTATACTATATTGTTAATTTTTATTTCTAGCCATCATCACCTTATTCTAAGTTTGTTCTGTATGTGTATTATTTAAATGCCATTATTTTCTAAGTATATAATTTGTTTGTTTCATTTTGACATTGGGTATGCTTGATTAAAGCTTAAAACTTAATTCCACGTGAATATAATATGTTATTAAAAAACTAAAAAGTGATGAAATATTAAGTTAAATGTCTGTTATAATTTTCAAATGTAGGTATTACAATATATTGTGTGTAATAATAAACATTAAATGTGTTAAAATATTTAAACAAAAAATATTTGTATTTCAAGAAAACGCATTTTATCGACAATTATTTAAAAATAATGATTTTTATTAACTTAGTTTTTAACATAAAAGTATACATGTTACGGATAATGATAATATTTAGATAATGTCAACATTAGCCATGCTTTTGGCTAATGTGTATTTTTTTTGTTTATAAACATGAAATATTAACATTATCCGGATAATGTCAACGTTAATCAGTCAATATTGGATTATGATAAAAGTTATATATTAAATAGAGAAAGTTTTTGTTAACGGTCTATATACTTTAATATCACAATAATAAAGCGTTGGACTGCCAAAGTATAACAACGTATATTATCTTAACTTATAATTTAAATTGAAAAATAAACGGGACTATATTATTTTAGGTTGGTATTATATTTTAATTGTATGATTTTTTTGTTATAATTCTATTATGTTTTATATGCTATATAATACACGACACCAATCAGTAGTTATTCTGTTTTCACATATGATATTCGCGAGTGCAATTGTCAAGTGTTTTAATTGTTTTATTTAAATAAAATGGAAACAAAAATAGAATTTTATAATTTATTCAAGAAACTGTTATCCGCAAAACGAGAAGTTAATTGATCTTATTTATCAAATAAGATGATAGAAAATAATAGACTCGATTCTGATTTTTTTTTACTTAATCAAGCAGAAAAAATTAAATTTAGGTCTATTCATACGTTTCTCACAGGCTACAATGAAGACATTGTATGGTTAGGTTAGGTTATGTTAGGTTAGGTTAGACATTGTCTTTGCCCTGTTTACCCGATGTCGACAGAAGACAAGCAGATCCAAGAAATATTTTATTTTTTGTAGCTGTGTTTATTGAGAATGGGCAATACTATAACCTTTCCAATAAATATGGTACTTTGCCACAGTTATATACTAGAAACCAGTTTGGTGTTAGTCCGACTCTAATTCCACTGGATGAGGTGGTACACGTAGACAAATCATTGAGGGAAATTGCGAGTCAAATGTCATACGGTGGGTGGTGGTTAAGGATACAAAAAGGGCTTATGTAAGGGGAAATGTTTCACTAATCTATGTAAGTGTAAATCATCTAGCATTTGTGCTATTCAAAATGTCATGGAAGCATGACATGTAATAATGAAGGATAATAGCTTAATTCGATGTTTAAAATAATAATTTAGAATATAAAATATAATTATCAATTTAATGTTGTACCATTAGTAGATAATTCATTAAAAATAAACTCATATTGTTTTATAGGGTGGAACATGATTGAGAACGTTTTACCTGTTAACTTTTATGCAACTTTGCCACATTGATTAAAAATACAAAATAGTATATCTAATATTAAATTTTAATATGATAATTGATATATTATTAATATTTGAAATACATTTTTTTGCCATTTGAAAAATAAACTAATTTAATATCAATTATTTGTCTGTTTAAGATACAATTTAAATTTTTATCCTGAGTACTTATTTCCAGTTAATTATATATATCGCATCAAGTCATTATATCTTTACTTTGTTTAAACTCTAAGTTAGAATTAATTGTAGAAATAATACGATCATAGTCATTACTGGCCATGGTTTTGATAATATTATTTTCGATTGATTTCATTGTTTCCTTCAAAACATAAATCACTACATGTGTAGAAAGATGCTTGTTAAAAATTTAGATAAACAACAACGTCGTTCAAAAGATCGTTCTCAATCATGTTACTAAAAAAGTAAATGTTATCTTTATGGCTTTTATGGTACTCACTAATTATGTCTTGAGTATATTTAATATTATTAATGATTTAAAATTGTTTTATCTCGTGTATGATAATTGATGCATTTTTATAGTTATTAAGACATCATCCAAAAGTTCTTGGCTAATATTATATTATCCTATTAATGTCATCATTACCCGTAACATATATATTAATAATATATAACATTATGTATAAAGTATGTATCTCAATTACTATGAATTTTAATAAGTTCAATACTAGGGGTGGGAATTCTCAATTTAATGCATCAGCCTAAACGCGTATTTTAATTACAAGATGGTATTAGAAACAGAAGTCAGTATTAGTATATGGTTATATCGGTATATACCGGAAACCCCGTAATATTGAAACACCAAAAAACCTTAATATGATAATGATATTATATGTACTATTGACCAGTACAAAATAAAAATCGTTTATCCATATGGTAACCGGTATTACTTTGGTAACGAACGGTACTTCATATAAATATAGTGGAACCTTTATTTTACAAAATTGAAAGTTCTTTGAAAAATATTCGTTAGATAGAAATTTTATCAAAAGAAATAATTTTTTTTTACTTAAAAACTCATTTTTAGGGTACATAATGTAAATAGTATAATACTATGATATATAATATGATTAATAGGTAATACATATTATGTATATATAAATTAATAAAATAATGCATTTAAACTATATTAAGTATGTAAATTATAATTTTGTTTTATTTTTTATTTTAAAAGAACTCTGATATCTTGTTGACAACAACTTTTATACCATTTTGACTATAAAAATGCTCGCATTCTTTTAAATAAGTCTGTCTGATTTACGAGTATGTACTTTATAAATATGTAATAATACAATAGTTTTTAATATAGAAAATTTAGACAAAATAAATTCGTTAAATAGAAACATTTTTAAATGAACATTTTACGGTTTGTTAAATAGAGGAAGGTTGTAGAAAGTGTGGAAATGATTGCATTTTGGAAAATATTTTATAAGTTGTTAAATGAGATCAAGTCTCCCTAAAAATATTATACGTAATTTGTATTTAAGCTGCTAAAAATTACAAAATATTCACTACCTACTTAACGAAAAAAACTTGTATAAAAAATAATATATGTATTATTGTTTATTATTAAATAAGTAAATATTATGAATATTAATATTATATTATTATTCATGAGTAAATTAGTTCTATTCAAAATTGAGTTTATGTTTAAAGTGACAGCGTGTTTCTAATACATTATTTTAATACATGTTTAAAAAAAAAATGTTTAGATCAGAGGTTCCTAAACTGGGGGTCGCGATTATAATTTTGGTAGGTCACATTATATTTTTAAATAATATGTTTTTTTTAATAATTTATTACTTTTAGTTTATAAAACAGCAACAAATAAAAAAAAAGAAGAAAGGTCATTCATTGATATTGTGAGTCACCAAATTTAAAACAATTCACAAAATGTACAATAAAAAGTTTGGGAACCTCTGGTTTAGGTTATATAGCATATTAGATTATTTGCGTTTTACAAACTTGTGTGGATTTTAAAATGCATTTTAAATATTATTAGGAGCATTGAATTACTCAAATTGAAATCACATATTATGCCAAAATTTCTCAATAGCGTTAAGTGTTGCTGAATCTTAAGTCTACCAAGCCTAGTGTAATATTAAATTTCGGGGTTCCTTACATAGAAAAAAATTATTATCCACATAACTATTAAACATTATTTCTTGAACTATACATATATTAAATAAAAAAATAGCTAAATAAAGAAATTTATTTAGTATATAGTATACAAAAAATATCCATAAAAATTAAAAAAATTAAATGATTAACAATACCTAATTATTAAAACATTTAAATCAGGAGAGGTCATACCAAAAATATTAATTCTTTCTTGGTTTTTTTGTTGGAAAAATGTTATTATAATATGTTGTTATCATTTTTAAGTAACTTTATTTTTCAAAAAGATTAATTTCTGTTACAGCAATAGATAAGAAATGAAAATTATAAACTAAAAAAGTCTATATTTTTTACATTTCTATTATGTGTTGTTTTGTGGCGAATAAAAATAGTCATACAAACAATTTTGTATTATTTATTTTTGGTGGGTGGGTATCAACTCTTAACCCTCTCTTCCATTTATGGCCCAGACTTAATTTCTAATTTTTATAGTTACTACATAAAGTAGTTTAAGTACTCCTAATTCTTATCCAAAAAATGTCCCAAGTACAATGTTCACTATACATAATTTACAAGCGTGTAATTATTGTTTATATGAATGATAATTCACCTTCTAAAAATGTATTAATTATTTAAAACTAAAAATATTTAATTATATCATTTTAACACTATAAAATAAAATGGAAAATAAACTGTATAATAATTTTATTTACTATTAAGGTATATTTCTTTATAATTGTATTAACAAAAATTGTTTTATTAGAAGTGAAACAAGAATTGGAAGATCTTATGGTGGATATTAAAAAAACTGCTAATAGAGTCCGTGCCAAACTCAAAGGTTTGTTTCAAACTTGTTTATTCAATAATATTCTTTGGTATTATGAAAGTATTAAATATATATATATATTTTTATTAGAAATTGAACAGAATATAGAAGCAGAAGAGCAATTGAACAAATCATCAGCAGATTTAAGAATACGCAAAACACAACATTCAACATTGTCACGTAAATTTGTTGAAGTGATGACAGAATATAACCGTACACAGACAGATTACAGAGAACGTTGTAAAGGTCGAATTCAAAGGCAATTAGAAATAAGTAAGTATATACTACATTTTAGGTTCTGAGCAGAGTAATAAATATATTAGTTTTAAAATAATTTTTATTAAATTGTAACACCTAAAATTTTAAAATTTAATAAAAAATTCCTTATACATTTATTTTGTCTGAAATTAAAAAAAAGTTTAGATTAAAGCTGCTTAAATTGTTTATAAGTGATTTACATTCAAATTTTAGTGACATTGGTTATTTAAACATAAAACAACAATTTTTGTTATGATGTTATTATATTATACAACAAATTTTGATTATAAAACCTTAAAACACTATTTCTAAAAATATAATTTTCACAATAATTATTAATAATTTCAAGATATTTAAACCTAATCATTTCATGGTATTTAGAATTTTGAACTAAGTAAATGATCTTAGACTCGGTCAATAAGCTTGAAGATTTGATAAATACTTTTGATAAGTTGTACTTAAGCAGTTAAAAATACCTTAAAAAAAGATGGGCACATTTTTTTGTGTTGGCTTTCAAATTGTGATAAAGTTTATAAAACTATAAAATTGTGTCTACTTATTTATTTCTTGATATTTTTAAACTGTTAAAAGAATAATGTATTGGGGATATTCAATATTGTATCAAATTTAATATAAGGTTACTCATAAGTTTTTACAAGAATCTAAAAATGTGAAAACTAAGTTTGTACAATGTGTTTTATATATACATAAATGTTTTTATAATGCTTTTATGAATTACTATAAGTCTATTTTGTATTAATTCAATATTATATTTTAGCGGGAAGAACAACTACTAATGATGAACTTGAAGAAATGTTAGAACAAGGAAACCCAGCTGTGTTCACGCAAGGCGTAATTATAAAAATATAATATATTTTTTTTTTTTTTAATATTATTTCTTTTAGATAATTATGGAAACACAACAAGCTAGGCAAACATTGGCTGATATTGAAGCCAGGCATGCTGATATTATAAAACTGGAAAACTCAATCAGAGAACTTCATGATATGTTCATGGATATGGCAATGTTGGTAGAAAATCAAGTATGTATTTTAAAAATTGTGTAATGGTTTATAATCCAATTTTTATTCAGATACTGAGTAGAGCAAGGAAGCTGTTGGATTTAAAATGTGTGTTTTTTGTCTGTTAACAATTTTTTGGATAAAAGTAGTATTCTATAGTTTTATAAAATCTTTTCTATGCCAGATTATGGCACCAAATACATACCAGAGGTACTAACCTTATGATGTGCTGGTGAATTTTTTGTGTATTTATAATAGTTTATTGATACCTAATTTCTTATGTATGTTATGAAATTGGTTATTTGGATTGTTATTCAAAATAAGTTGTTTTAATTTTCTATTTTTGGAAAAAATGTGTTTTGGTGAATAAAGTTATTGGGTAAAATAGTATGGGTTGGTATGCTGTGGGTTTTTACCAACTAATGTTATTTAATGCTCCTTTTTTTTTTCAAAAAAAAAAGAGTTTGATGCCACTGAAAACATATTTTTTAGATAACTTTTAAAATATCCTAGTCAGGGGCGTCAATTCAGCTTTAAAATAGGGCTACTAAGTTATTAAGTAGGCCAAATTTGTCCATCATATCAAAATTTAGTAAAAATAGTAAAATTTATTGCTATACATTTTAGACTATTTGTAGAAGTCTCACAACCAGCCTACACACTTAAAAAGATGAATAATTTGGTTTTTTTTTAAATAGTCAATAGGTGATCGCAGGACATATAAGAAAAAAATATAACTTTTTATACATTTTTGTATGCAAATATTGATTCTGCAACACATTGTAGATGTGAGTTTTAAAGTTATTTAAAACCTACACTTTCACTCAGATAATGCTTATTATAATATATTTTTTTCAAAGCCAAATAAATTTATATTGCCTATTCTATTACTTTGAATGTTGATTATACTGTCATTATTTTTAAATATAATTCATAAATTTAACTTTAGCATCTCAATTTATAATAAGGAAGAATGACTAATATCATTAATTCAAATCAAATATTTGATTATACAATTGAAGTTGTAAGCAATATCTTATAAAAAAAATTAATGTAAGCTGTTAGCGTATAGTTTTTTGTAAATCATTAAATTATTTGAAGTTTGAAACGAGGAGTTTTTAAATAATTAACAAAACAAAGATAACACCATGCGGGTATGGTGTCATTTTGATAAGACAGAATAAATATATTTTTTAATTTTGATCCATTGATATAATCTTACAACTCTCAAGAAAAGTTAACTATAATAAAGATTAAAACAATATATTATTTATAAAATATTTTTAATAATAATTATTATAGTTTATTTATTACATTTTAACTGTATCGACGTAGTATAAAATTAAGGCAGGTCAATATGGTACAGGAAAAAATAGGCCACCAATAAACCTTGCAATACTCTAAATGGCGCCCCTGATCCCCAGTCCTTTTTGACAAATATAAAATCTTAATTAATTATAATATTGCGTCATTTAAAAAACAATAATTTTATAGAATTTAGATATTTTGGCATATTATATTCGCATTTTATGGAAAAATATTGTGGATTTTTAATAAATAACAATTTTTAGCTCTATAATAAGTACTATATAAATTTCAAAAAAATAGCTGTGGTTATTACATATAGTATTATTGAATAATAAAGAAAGTAAACTAAATGATAGTAATTTAGTTAAATAAATATCCCAATAAAAAGTTTTTTAATCTTACATTATAAATGTTATAGTTGTTATAGTTGTGTTAGGTTCAGCAATAATAACTTAACTTTTTTCATCACTCTCCATTAATGTTAACTAATGAAAATATAGTGGAAAAATATTATTATATTTTTTAAGAACATTCCTTGTATCATTACATTTTGAAGTGCTCTTTCACTTAAAAATACAGTCTTTGGACTTAACACATTATGGTCTATTTTTCTATACATTATAATCTATATTCTATATTTAAAATCTATACTTATCCCATTAATCAGAATATTATTAAGTTACATTTATATGAGCATTGTTTTTAATGTTTAAAATTAATTTATACCTTTAAAATATTAATTTAATTAATAAAAAAATATCTTTTATTACCTTAAATTGTATTCAACTTAATTGCATTATTTAATTTTAAAATCATTAGTATTATTTTTAACAATTGAAAACAAATAAATAAAATTAGTTTCCTATTAATTTATAAATCAAAAACAAAATTAGGGCGAAATGATTGATCGAATTGAGTATCATGTTGAACACGCCGTGGATTATGTACAGACGGCAACTCAAGATACTAAGAAAGCATTAAAATATCAAAGCAAAGCGAGAAGAGTAAGTCAAAAGGCGTAGAAGTTTGCAATGGTCCCACTCGCTTTGCTGAATGCATTTGTTTGTTTTTGTAGGTTTTTATTACTTATTTGATATTTGTTTGTATTTAGAAGAATTAAATACTATTAGTTTTTAGTGTTTTAATATTAACTGATTGCCATTAATTAATTATTACTAAAGATTGTTTTGTTTTGTTTTTTTTCCTTTTCAAAATGTTTTGTTTACTTTTTTTTATTACATAAATAATTTTGGGTTTTTCAAATAATAATTCCTTATCCTAATCTTGTTCCAATTGAAAATGTTATCCAAAAAAAAAAAAAAAAAAACAAAACAATTTAGGGTGAACTTATTGATAGAATAGAATATCATGTATCATTCACTGTTGAAAAAGTTGCTGAAGGCAAAAAAGAATTGGATGTTGCTGAAGATTATCATAAAGGAGCCCAAAAAGTAAGTTATTAATTATTATCAAAAAAGAAAATTTATCAAACAATGTATCCTTCCAAAATATAAGATAACTGAATTTTGAATTAATATTATGTAACATATTATCAAACATAAATTGTTTTTTCTAATTATATTTACTAATAGTTATCTAGGAACATCCTTAATTTTTTTTATTATGTTATTTTGTGTTTGATATATTATACAATATAACACCAAGTTACAGTTAAATAAAAGGCAAGTCAATTGTGTTTGTATTGTACTATTATTTGATAATTGAATTAAACTTAATTATTTTCAAAAAATTTAAGGGAAATTTAGCTGTTATTATTTTTTATTAGTTAAAGTTGATTTTGCAATACCAATAAGTATTGAATAGTGCACTGTTTGTTTGTGTAAACACTGTTTTTTTGCTTATGCTATTAGCTTCCCCATTATTATTTTACTTAATTGATGTTTTTGTATATTATATTAATTATTGTTATTTTCATACTAATATATAATTATTATTGTTAAATGATTAGAAGAAAATCATGATCCTGATATGCTTGACAATTCTCATTGTTATTCTTGGAGGATTTGTGATGAGTTTTCTTCCCAAGCTCCATTAAATTTATATCTTCGTGAAAATAAGTAAGCATAGGTAAACTAAAGTTTTTAGAATTTCATAATAATTTTATGTAAAATAAATTATTTAAAATATATAATTTATTTACTATGATACAATGTTATTATATATAATCTTTATCACGCCAATGTCAATTATTGTAAACATCTATAATTTTTAGATTTTTAATTAGAACAATAATAATAATTTAAAAAAAAATTAATTATACTCAATTAATTTTACTTAGGATCGGTTCTTTTTTTTTACCTTCTGTTATTTATATTTTTTACTGTATTGAATAATTTATTTATTTTAAAAATTTAAAATATTTATTTATGTTTATTGTTTATTTTTGTGTAACTAAATGTTAGTTACCAATTTTTAAATGTATTTACACTGTAGAAAGACTTATTTTATGTATAGTGTAATACATAAATTTATAAATTATACTTTTGTATTTAATGGATTTTATCTCAAATGTGTATGTTTTGTTCTCTAAGTGTAGTCATACTGAATATGACTAGTTTATCCCATTGTAAAGATGAATATTTTGTTGTTGTTACAAATTAATTAAATTAATTTTAACTTCTTAATGGCATGTAGTATATAAGATTCATAATCTCATGTAATTTTTAATAATTTATAAACTATACTAAAATAATATTCTCATTAAATTATTACAGTTTTTCTTTGGTTTTTTTAAATTAAATACCTATATACTGAATCTCTGTTTACAGGCATCCCTCAATAATTGTCAGCTTAAATTCCCTGCCTGAAATAAACATTTATGTTATAGGTAAAAACCACTCAATAATTCTCGCTCTGTATCTTGCAAACATGGGTATTATGTTCATAAAAATACTCTTTCTTAGGTGTATCCAGACAATGGTCATGATTGTTGGAGGGTATATTGCTAACTCTGCATATCACTCGTGTTGTATTCCTGGCATTAGATGCACATATGAAAGTGTACCTTTACATACATACATTTATGATCAATGATATATATATATATATATATATAATTCAAATTAACTAAGTTTATTATGTATATAATTGCTTTTTTTATTAAATTATCATCATATGTTGTATACTCAAATTCAGTATAACTATTAACAATTAAAATTCTCCAAATACATCTTCTTAACAAATATTCATATTTACATTCAATAATAAATGTATACCAAGAATAAGATTTAAAAAATATAAAATTTTTAGTACAAATCTTAATACATATGTAAGCATTTAATGTATTAAATTGGTTTATTTAAATAATTTACAGAGCAATTTTTTGACGGGTACATCCGGCAGAGCAGTCACTCAATACCTACTAGTTCTTCGGCTTGTAAAGACTGGAATAGTGTACGAAAAACAACATTTTATTCATTTAATTTATTAAATTTTTATTTCCTTTTCCTGCCTAAAAAAAAAAACAAGTAAAAAAGTCCATGTGATTTATTTATGAACGCTGTCTGTCCTGTTTTAAAAGTAACTATATTATAATATTTATTGTTTTAAAAACCTCTTTCTTAATTATTATAGTTATATTGTTATTGATAAAATTATTAGATTTTTAAAACCAATTTATATATCTATATATAATAATTATTTACTATATATTATAATATAGACATTCATGTGATAATTCGTTAAGATATTCAAAAAAAATTTGGCTTCCTCGTTTTATCATTTTATAATTTCTGCAGTGCGATGCGTAGGTGAATTGGAAATAATGTCAATTTTTAAATAAAAAAAAAAAAAAAAATAGTTGTTTTGTTCTACTTAAGTATTATTCATCAGTATATGCTTTAGAAGAACTAATGTATTGTTTTTACATTGGTTTTCTTTTGAGATTATTATTTTTTGTGTTAGTTTTAGTAAATCCCATAATAGTTTTAACTAAGTGAAAGTGCCTTGGAGTAGTCATCAAATACCAACAGTAATTTAGACATTAATGCTTATTAATATTTGAAAATGCGTATTATTATCAATATTAATGTACATTAACTATGTATTATTATTGTTGTAATTCTAAATTTAACATAATTTTTTTTTTTTTTTAATTATTGTTTCACTTTGAAAATTTAATTTTCCTTCACCTTTTTATTAAAATTATGGTAATAATAAATAACAAAACTGTTAGAAATGTATAGCCATTCAAAGTTTCAAAAAGTGTTTACATAATACATGTTTTCCCAACATATATTTTGTAGATCTCAATTTACTACTAAATTTCTAATATAAAGTGAAATTCGCTCAAGACATATTATTTATTTCTGAAGTTTTTTTTTTTAATTATTTACACATCTCATTTGACAATATTATGTCTTAATTAATTATTTTTTATTTTTCCTGTGTAAGAGTGTTACCTATTTTTATTTTAAACTACTATACTAGTATTTTCGTAATTAATTTTTTTAAACTATTTTAACAATTATAATGTAATTTTAAAGATATTTGGTACTATGCTTTTTTTTCTTGATATTCTATGTTTTTAGTCACAGTATTCGTATTTACAGACTTTTTTTTACAATGTAATTTAAATTAGAAAAAAATATAAATACATACAATTTTACTGTAAATACATTTAATTATACTACATGTTTTGCCATATTGCTGTTATTGTGTTCTAATCAAATTACAATATTAATAATTAATACCATTTTTAGAAAAAATAATAGATTATTTATTATACATTTCATAATTATTATTCTCTTTATTTATTTATGTTTTTGTTTTATTTTATTTTATTATTATTTGTTAATGATAGAAATGTAATTTACATTTTCAATCAGAATATACAATTTTATAGATTAGAGAACTATTTTCGTTTTTTTTTTTTAATTATAGAATATTAATTAAATTATGAATATCTAAAATATAAAAATTGTACAGTGAAAAAATTGTTTCTTGTTAAATTTGTTGATCTTTGCCTATAATTGTAGTGAAGATATTAATTTTTTTTAATGTTTAAGTGTTAATATTGTAAAAATAGTGCAATTTAAGTCTTTTTAATAAAACAATTTGTTTTTATTAGTTATTAAGAGAGCATTTTATTAAATGATACAGAAAATCATCAATAAGATTTTTTTCTTTTTTAAATTCTTACAGCCTAAGTTATAAAATTAGTACGTCAATTTTGTTTTTAATTAATAAGTAATTTTAATAGGGCCATGACAAATAGTTTTTTTTTTGCACACTTAGCTTTACAATAAAATCAATTGAACAATGAAATTTGATATTTGAAAGAAAAAAATGTTTAGTGTTCTAATCACCATTAACCCATTGGGCACTTAATATATTCCAATGTCATTTTTCTTTTGTCAATATAACTTGTACTTATCACATCTATTTTGTGTACTTTGTTTTGACACATTGTCAATCATATTTTTAAACAAAATCATACTACTATTTAATTGTAGCTGTTTTAGCAACATTTTAAGATGTTTTTCTGTTTAACTTGAAGTATTTAAATTTTTTGCTATACATATTATATTTTTTGTATGATCTATATAGTTTAAAAGTAAAGTATTATAATTATTGTAGATTTTTTTTTCTAAAAAAATAAAATGTTGATATCTGGTCATAAATACATTTTTTTATTGACCATTGTCAGAAGTCATGATATTGTATCTACTTTTTAATTTTATCTGATAATAACTCATTATAAAGTAATATCAAATTGGTAATAAACTCGTAATAATGTATTAATATATTTGTCGTTATTAATATAGCTAATTTTTGTTAGACTAACCAGTGGAATACCAATTATTGTTGAATATAAATAATATATACTTAATATAATATAATATAAATTTTAAATTTCTATGTTCAGATTATACAGTTTTTCAGAAATCTGTTTCATTAGTTTTAGGTTACTCTATTGTATAGCATATACACATCTAGGTTATATTTCCCTTGCTTTTACTGTTCTGTATTGGGGATATAGTGATACTCACTTATCTAGTATTTTTTGTTTTATTTTATTAAATTTACTATAATAATATGAGGGTATACAGCTTTATGGACCTATTATAATTATGAGTAATGTAAATACAATTTTCTATAATTGTTTACAAATATTAATTCACAGATGGTACTTGGTAGATATTATATGATTATCAAAAAATATTTTGAGAACCAAAGATCAAACCACAAATAAAGGGATACATACCACTTTTAAGTATTTTTAATTTGTTCTTACTATATGTGATAATAATAAACTATATATTAATATGTATGTGTGTGTGTAGGTTTATTTATATATTATACTAAAGCTTATAGTCTTATGAATAATGTGTGAACATTCCAAAGAACATTTTTAACATTAAATAGGTATAGACAAATTTCACTTTTTTATTGCTATAACTTCTAAAAATTTGATTAATTTTACATTATAAGTATACAAGTTATAATACCCCTGCCAAAATATTCTAAATATTAAATTTAAAGTACCTAAAGCAACGTGAATATTTAGACTATTTTTTGCTTACTTTTAGTTATATAGCTTACTTTGGAAAAGTTTCAATGGATGTCTACCAAATTTTAATGAAAATTTATTGATCAGTTTTATGAATCGTCATCAATGAAGCAAAATTAAAACCAATTTAAAAAATTAGTAATTAATTAAAACTTTTTATAATAATAGGAATTTAAAATAGATATTATAAAAAATATTTTTACATAATAGTTCTTAACCTTTAAGAAAGTTTAATTTTAGAAATAGACAACTTGCTTTTTGATTGGCGAATGATTTTATTATATTTCCATTTTATGATAATAAAACAAGAAAAAAACAAGCCTTACTTCTAATAAGGTAGTTCACGATAACAGTATTACAGAAATACCACCGGGATTGTCGAATTAAATTTAAACATGAATTAATTCTTAAATATTATATCCTACATGGCTGACATTCAGTATTTCAGTATCTTGGTTTAGCGCAAGTATAGACTATTTTTATATTTAAAAGTGTCAAAAAAAACTGTTTTTTATATAATGCACATAAGACTAAATTAAAATGAATCAAAATAAATATATATTATTATACATAATGTTAAATAAGAAATTTTCTATTTTTTTTTTATACAAATAATGTAACTTAATGTTCATTAAAGCACTATAGAATTTTCCACCTTGGAAATTTTTCCGCCATAGACAGCTGCCTATTTTATCTATTGGGAAATGGAAATCCATCTTCCAAATGTAGATAGGTACTTCAAATTGGTCATGTTAAAAACTTTGATAATTTTTTTTTTTTTGATAAAGTACCGAGGTATTACAAGAAATATCTAAAATTCCAAAACCGTCCTTTTTATAGTACAAACTACCTATACTAGAAATGTTTAAGTACCGTATCGATTAATATGTATAAAATCATAAGTTAGCTGGATTTCCTATGTTTTTTTCGCTTCATGAAATATAGGTGTTGTCCATTAAACAATTTATAGGATTAGGACTGATTAAGGTAAATTGTAGGATTTGTTAATAAATGTTTTAATAATGTTAGTACACAATACACTATTTAAAAATATTAATAAATGAAATATTAAATACACCTCTATATACGTACTTTATATTAAATAACCGGTTATTATAGCTATTATAGCTTATAGATTATTGGTCTTGGAAATAATGTCTTTATTTGTATATATCGGAGAAAATACTAATGTTTATTATGCCATATATTAGTATATTCAAATAGGTACTTAGACACTTAGTGTGTTGGAAAATCCGAAAATTGTTAAACGGACATAATACCTATATTTCATGTGGTGTTGGTGAATAGCGGCCCAGGTTTAGAGGTACGTACAAGTTGCGGTCACTTAATAATGTATACATATTATATTACATTAATAGTAGGTATATACACGTTATAAATTAATAATAATAATATAAAATATATCATAATATTTCACGTTTAAAGTTTTGTATAAATAATATTGTTGTGTCGGTTTTTTTAACTGTAGAATAAAATATAATAATAATGTTAGACAAATAAAAGTATTAGTATAAATAATAATGTTTTATGTATTTTATATTCTGAACAGAGTGATAAATGTATTGATTCTACAATGATATGTGTTTTATTTTTATTTTTGTGTCTGTCATCACATTTGGAGTAGTAATAATGCTTTGATTTTTGACTTCAGTTTTTCTTTGAAAAGGAAATTTCATCTAGTTGGTACTTCGGAGGGGGGGAGTCAAAAGTAAAAAAATTCCAATAGTTGTTAAAAGCGTCAGGAAAAACCCTAAAAAAATAACGGAATAATGGAAATTTTTACGCCTAATCACTTTTCGATAAAATCATAAAATTCGAATTTAGAAATTCGTAAAATTTTTATGATTTGTACCTAATGTTAAAAAATCCAATATAAAATCATAAGTTTTCCTTCAAGTGACTATAAAAACTCCATCGTTAATATAGAAAAAATTTTATGAGCGTATGAAATCTATTTTTTTACAAAATCGAGTAAAATAACGATATATTACAATTTAAATATAGGTAATAATATACTGTAAAACTTCCATATAACGAAGTCAAATAATCAACAAAAAAAATATCGTAATATGGAGGAATTCGTTAAATAGATTACGTATTCATTAAAAATGAAGGTCGTAATTTTTAAAAATATTTCGCTTAACAGAAAATTTCGTGAAATGGAAGTTTTTTTTTATATAGAAGTTTTACTGTACCTAATATATCCTACTAATTATCCTAGGCTGACAAATCATCTCCGTTCAGAACTTTAGAATCGTTTTTTGTATACAATGATACCTGTCATTGTATTTAAATTTAAAACATCCATTATAGTGACCTACTCTCCATGTCTACTATACAGCAGAGCAATACCCACTCAATCACCTTTTTTTTCAAATTGTTTATGTTTAAATTTTTATGGTAACATGTTATGTTTATTATGAAAGGATACTAATTGTCAAAGTCTACTGGGAGAGTAATAATAATCTACAGGTAATAGAAATTTTCCTCCAATAACAAAATTAAGATACTATTTTCCTCCGATTAGGAATTAATAATATAGTAAAATATTTATTTTTAAGTCAGTTACATTGCATAAATAAATAAAATTTTGTTACCTATGAATAATTAAAAAACCATAGGATATTTCAGTAATATTTTTTTTTTTATTTTAAGAAATTAAATATAAAAAAGATGAATGATTACTATTTTGATTTTTATCATTTCCTAGATTTTTTCGTTTAATTGCAGATCCGTGACCAAAATGACAAAATGGAATCGGTAACCGATAAAACGCAGGCATTTAACATGATCCACTCTCCCTTTATAGTTCGGCACACAACACTGTAGTCAGTTAAAATATCAGCTTAATATTTTAATATTTGGTGGGAAATGGACATAGTTTTAGTTAAAAAAAAAATTTGAGAGAAAATGAAAAGTATAACCTTTTTTTGGGAAGGAAAATGGACTGGCCCAATATAGAGTGTGTCCTAAAAGTATTATATCACTTTTACTATCTCCTTGGCAACTGAACTAGCAAATGAATATATTTAAATGTGGTTTTTTTATAACTAGTGCAAAAATTCCAATTAAATGGCATAAATATAAATATTTTATCATTTCTATTATTTTCAGCAGTTTTAAAAAAAAATTATTTAAATCGTCCAAATTGCGTAGATATTAAGTAATGTTGGCGTATACACGGTGGGGGTTGGGGGTTCAACGAATCGTAGTGTTATCGTCATCATAGAGTTTCGATTAGGTTCGAATTTTTAAAACTTCAAGAATTTTTGTTAAATAGGAAAATGATAAAAATGTAACTCAGTTGTAATGAGTAAGTGGTTAATTAAACTAACTTTAACATAAAATATTAATGAGACTATGACAGAGATCCGATATCACACCCAAGCGGTGTAACGATTTGAATCCACAAAAATGTCGGCGTTAACAGTCCAAAAATTTCTATTTTTTAACTTTTCTCCAAAACTATTATAGCTAAAATGTTGGTTAATAATTCATTAAAAAGGGATGATCGATTAGATACGAAATGTGAGATTAAAAATTTTCAAAAAAAATTATTTAATTTTTCACAGTTAAAAAATAGTTATTATTTGCTAGATTTTCATTTAGCGTGGTAGATTACCGAAACTGGAGAACGGATTTTGTTATTTGGGGTCTTTTTAGATTCACATTAGCTAGGAGAAATGCTGTAAAGATCTCCAGAACTTTATCTTCAATCATAAACTCACTACATAAAGCTATAAAGCTGAAAAACATAAAAAAGAAATCCCAATAAAATGTGTTTTAATTTTTTTTTGAAGCTCTGTAGTGAATTGACTATAAAAGATAAAGTTATACGAGATCTATCTCACTAAATGAAAATGAAATAAAATACATTATACATACATATTGCATACAATTAATAAATTTCTAAAAATTGTAAATCAAAAAAGTTTACATGTCGATCTCCGACTTGGCAAGTTTTTTTAATCTGTATTCATTACATTTTATACTGAAAAATAATTATTTATACATAGGACAGATTAAAATATGGATTGACCATGTTGTCGGTATAGCGAGCTATGCATTTAACTCATGAAAAGGTCATTGATGAGTTGGGATAAAAACCCAGGAGAATAGATATTGTTTTACGATAAAAATAATTAATAAATCTTAGTTAAACAACATAATATTATTTTGATTTATTGATTATTAAATATATATGTATATAATATTTTTTAAATAACCCCCCCCACTGAAAATAGCTGTGTACGCCACTGTTTAGGTCAAGTAGGTAGATAAAAGAGCGCAACAAATGTTAATCACACCATTAACAGAAGTGTATAATTGTATCTTCCAAATTATTCATTCGTTAATGGTATATGGTGAGTGCATTGGAAGTGGGTGAGGGGGTAAGCAAATTATCTATTCTTACGTTACGAAAAAGTAAAATAAGGCAATAATAAAAAACCAAATTTGTTCAATAATTTCATGCAGGTGACAAAGAAAGTATTACAATAAAGTAAGGCACCGATGTAATAACCAGATAAGTCTAGATTATTCAAAACCTCGTTTTTAATACAAAATTGTTCGGAAAAAAGTCAGTGTCGATTGACACAACAGGATACGTCCGATCATTATTATAAGAGATATAATTGTTATAAAACCATTTTTGATTTTTTTTTCGGTTGTAATAACCAGGTATGTCCGAACGGGTATATGGACCAATCGCACTCAACAGAACATTTTTGTTTAGGGTCAGTATATCAATGCGCTCCTTACATTTTAGAATAAGTTTACCAATTAAGCATGTAAAAGGTATAACACATACTAAAATGCTTACAAATTAAAACTTATTTATTGATCAATTAATTACTGATTAGTGCTTAAAATAATTGGGTATAATATATTTTATAACAGTATCGGGAATTTTATGAAACGAATTGTAATGTAATGTAACTTGTAAAATGCGAAAAAAAATTTAATTATTTATTTATATTATAAAATATTACGTATGAATTAGTACTCAAAAAAAATCTGTTAGTGTTTTCATTTATTTTATAATAATTATAACTAACAAATACATTTTCCTTAGGTAATGTAAAATTTTTAGAGCGCAATTGGTATATAAAAAAGTAATTTTAGCACAATTGGTAAACTGCCGTCCGGACGTATCCGTATTATTTGCTTACTAAGTAGTTGCAATAACCGGGTATGTCCAAAATCAAAAATGGATATAACTAGTTATTGTCCATATGACCACGCCAAATAAATAAACCACTCTAATCCCTTCATCCACAATATGTCCTTTGACCTCCTTATCTCTCCCAGGTTATGTTAAATGTCGTCTACAACGGAATCCAGAGATCTGCTCTTAAAAACTATTTTGAGGTGTTGTTAATGAACAACTTCCTCGCAATTTATTCATGTGCTGTCAATATTTTTATTAATAAAAAAAAAATTTGTTATTGCAACTATTGAAAATGTATTTATCAACATTTTTTAGTTTTTATGAATTATTTTATTTGATATTTCTTATTTTTACATATATAATAACACCATATTTTTAATGTTTAGTTAATTTATCAATTTATTGAACTTTTTTTTTGATTCCTGAAAAATTTAAGAAATGGATTTATCTGGTTATTACACCGATGCCTTCAATTGTTATCTTCTTAAATAATTTGGATTTTCTGTGCCCGACAGGTTAGGTCTATAAGACTATAAGTTCTATTATTCTCTTTTGTACCTAATACTTAACTGGATAATCTAGTGACGTATTTACGGGGTGGGGGGGTGCTTGGGGTTTCCATCCCCCTAGGCTAGGAATTTTTTTTAAAAACATTTGTTTATTTTAAACCTATTGAAAAACATTTTTAATTTGTCAAGATATCTTTATAAAAACAAAAAATAGTCCAAGTAAAGTAATAATAAATCAGGTGGACACGGCCTGAGCTAGACAAGTCATGGAAATTCGTATGAATATTAAGCCTATTATTGAAGCTTGAAGCCATAACTTTATACGAAAGACAAGACCTAGCACTTAGAGGACAAAGAGATTCTGGTCAACTGATAATAGAATTATCATCTAAGAATGTTAATGAAGGAAATTTCCGAGAGATATTACGGTACAGGGCACTTGGTAACACATTTGAGAAATGTTTTTGAAAACCCAGGGCATCGAAATAAATATATTAGTCCCGTAAGTCAAAACGCTATTATTGATTCTTTTAACAATGTATTATTAAAAAAATTGTATCTCGAGTAGATTTAGTAAAATGTTTCACTATTATTGCCAATTAAACCTCCGATGTATCGGGTGTCGAACAAGTTTCGTTATGTGCTAGATAGAAAATAACATTTTACGAGAAGATTTTTACAGTTTGTTCCCACTTATGTTTTATCCAGAGCAGTATTAGCAGAATTGATCATAGAAAATTTAGAAAAAATTGGAATTGAAACAAAATTAAAAGGCCTCGCTTTATCATCAATTCATTGACAGCTAACATTTGAGATCAATGAAGTGATTGATGATTTAGCAAATAAAAACAGAAAGCTTGATTTTATAATTTGACTACATTTATATACATAAATATAATATTATAATGTAATAAACTTTTCACCCTCCCCCCCTAAAAAAAAAAAGTTAGTTGTAAATACACCACTGGGCTAACCTTGCATATTAATCCTAATCTTTATTACGACGTTGGAATTAAATAAAATGATATATTTTATATTATTTTAAATGCCTAAATGCTTAAAACAATTATAATTAATAAACTATATTCATTATTCACTATTAAAATTGTTCTACCTTTTCAACAAAATTTAAAGTATAAAATTCAAATTTTTGAGAATATAACTAATAATGGCTAATGCTCTAAGGTTAGTCTAGTTTCTCTTTTCTCTAAGACTGGATAAAAATCTAGTTCAACAATTTCCATAACAATCTCATAACCGCTGAATTTCCCAGTTACGGTATTGTTATATATATGAGCACCAAGAACATCCTTGTATTATTGTGTATTGAAGTATTTTTTAAATAAATTAGTAATAAATAAATTATAATTCATACACAAATTAAAGTGAAAATTATACTGTAGTTAGAACTATAATAATGTTTATATTTATAAGTATCACTTTAATAAATAGAGCTTTATGTCAAATCTAAACAAACCTAACATAATTATTTTCAGAGTTAAAGTTAAAAAAAACCTGAAAATTTCGCGAATTTTGTAGTTTTTTTATTGAATTTAGTCAATTTTGGACTTAGAAAGTTGGTTAAACTACCAAAATTCATTAAAAAAATGGTAAAAAAATAAGTAGCTCTTAGTTGTCATTTAAGAAAAAAAAGTTACACTGCACTACTGCGCATGCCTATGTATAATTATGTCAAAACAAGTCATAGGCCATAAAAGTATGTATTTTTATGTCATAACAACCAACTAAAAAAACAGAATTCAAATTGTAGGGCTCTACTACATATTGAGTGTTTTCAGTTTTTGCTTACACACTCTATATAGGTACCTCGTAACTAAATGTATATTTATCAATAGTAATAATAGTTGATATTTCCCTTGAAATTCTACTTGGCTTATTGCGTAACAGTAGCGGCGCCCGGGACGGACAAAGTAGAGCGGCCATAGCCCTATACCATTAACTTAACCTTAGACATAATAATATACATACTCATTTTTAATTTATTGTGGCCCTATCTTATAATTGTTGACCTCCCATTGGCCCTACGTAGAAAAAATTCCGTTGCTGCCACTGTTGCGTGGTACACTTGTTGAGTTGTACTCACATATCCCTTATTTTTTTGTTTTAATAAATTTTATTTTTACGAGAGTACATATTTTAACTAATTTTCAACTTTAATATTTTTACTCGTAGCGGTTGTTTTTCTAGTATTTAGTACCTAATTCTAGCCTTCTAGGACAAAATTAAAATTGTTCAGTAAATAGTAATTTTAAAATTGAATTAGGAAAATCGGGAATTTTTATAGAAAATTGATTTATCCTTTTGTGTGTATAATTGTATGGTTATTCTATTTTTTGTCATCTACCCAAATATTTAATTACAATAATTTTTGGGTTTATATGTCTTTAATGTGTAGGTAATTACTAATTATTATGTTGTTTGATCCAGCTCTCGATTAAATAATTCAGTTGCAAACAGGTCACCTATAGTTTAATAATCTAATATAGGCTCACGTAATTGTAGGTACTAAGAACAGTATTTTTACACTACAAAATACAAATTATAATAAATGACTGTCAACAGTTAGTAATGAGTACTGCGATACGGGTATCTATTTACTTAATAGATTAAATTATTATATTCCACCTGTATGTAGGTCAATAAAAAATAATAGGTAATCGTGGTTACTAGTTGAGACGCTATTCGATCGTAGTTAAAATTTCGTAGATACGCAAGGAGCCAAGGACTAATAATTTATATTTAGGTAATGATAATGGTGGTTATCTTTATAGTGATGAATGATGACTCTACATACAACGAGTGATGACTCTTATTGATGGTAAGCCAACGAATGGTCAATTTAGTTACATTTCACGAGTCATGTAATCGCCTCAAAAATCAAAATGTGGTTTGTGTACGCGAATAGTTATTAGTACACCAGAAGAGAGAGAATGTTTATTCCAGAACAAATATTGTTTTGACTAAAAGTATGATTAGGTTTATAAGTAAATTAATTAATATTTGTACGAATTGTAGTAGAGTTATGTACATTTTCAATTGAAAAAATATAAATAATAAAATAAAATATCATAACCCACAGGTACAATATACTTTATTAGTATCGAATTGATAATAAACTTTAACTCTAGTCGTATATTAAAGTATATTGATTGGTATAGTAATATTGTAATTTAGTGTAATTAATGTCTAGCGCTGTCCGCATCAAAGTTAATATATTAGGTATAATAATAAAATTTATTTCACTCGTCCAAATGATAGAATTAATGATAGTTGCCAAATGGATTATTAATTTTTTGATTAAAATGATTACACCTATTTAAACGTTCATCGTATACAGTTATATAGTATTTATATTGGTATCTATTTACTGTTGAGGTACGGTACACTCATTCACTACAGTGGCGTGCTCACGGGGGGAGATCAGGGTGTCATATCCCCTCCTTTGGATTTTTTTGTAATGATTTATTATTTACATAAAAAAAATGTAGTTTCTATGACAAGTCAAAAATGAATATCCCCCCCTTTCAAAAAAGCTGAGCACGCCACTGCTTATTCATATTTCGTAGTTATTATGTAGACAAGTGCCTATCTAACGGGACTGAGAATTTAATAGACTTAAAACTGTAAATACTACTAAACTTGGTAAACAACTAAAAATGGAAAACTATTTCTAAAAATCTTAAGTACTATCTATATTATATGTTGTATCCATTTACTATTTAGTGTATCTAAGTAATAATATTTTTCATGAAATGGATCATAATATATTCCTTACATGTTTTTTTCTAAATCAAATATATATCCAGTAGGGAAATGAGTATTTCTATCTTTAAATTTTCACGATTTAAGTATATTTAAAATTGACTAAATATTAAAAAATGTTCAACTAATATGAAATTTATTCAATTTATTCAGTTTTTAAAGTTTGTCTGATATTGATGTATTTAAAATACATAATTATGTTTAAAATATTTAAATTAGTTCCAGTAAAGGAAAAACTGAAAAGGGCTATTGGAAAACTGAAGTTTCTATGCTTACTACCTATGTATTTATGTCTGTATGCATAGTAATTGTCAAATTAATTTACCTCAATTCCCTTATCACAGTACTTCAGTACTCAAATTCTGATTAAGTTATTATTTATAGGTTTTTAGCTGCTAAAACTAAACCGCGCTCAAAATAGTAAAAAGGGGTGACATATAATTTATGAATTTAACTCTACCATAAGTTTTTGAGTTACATATTCGTATTATTGTAAATATATTTAATGATTTAAACACTTCTCATATTTTTTTATTAGCATTTCGCAGTCTAAAAATATAACTCGTTATACATGTATAAAAAGCTTGTAAAATAATATGTTAAGGTCATGTTTTTATTTGGATTTCGCAAAAAGTTATCTGTTTGATGCAATTAATTAAAAATATTACACAATATAAATAGGGGTTTCTACACCCAGAAAAAAATGTTTTATTATTAATGAAAAATGACTATAAATTTACTGGAAAACGGGTATGATTTGGAGCCTATGAAATTCACCCATTTAATTATGAATATAAAATCTTTTAAATTAATTAAATTGATTACACCTCAATTATATGAGTGTCATTTTAATGGAATATTTTTCTTATAATTAATGGAATCATATGATTAATAATAAAATGAAACTTATAAAGTGTGCTCAATGCCTTAATACTATGATGGACTAGCATTATTTTGATGGAATTTCTTTCTTTGTTATCATTGCCATAATTTAATAATTTAAAAAACAATTTTAATTACCTATATATTATCGGTAAAAAGAATAATGGAAAGGTTAAATAAAAAATCTATGTACACATAATGTTGTAATATAAAAAAAAAACTAAATAAATTTAATACAAAACAGTCATATTGAAATTTACAAGCATCTACAATAATGAATTATAATTAAAAGAACATATAATTTAAACAATGTTTAGTAAATAGTATTAAATAAGTGTAAAAATTACAAATTTTAGATAAAAAAAAATACATACAATACACTTTAACATACCTTCCTACAAATTACAATTTAAATAATTTTAATAATTAAGCTCCAATGTTATTTGTTTTAATCTTATTATAAACTCATTAGGAAACATTGGAATTTTATACAAATGAATATATAGGAGTGTCACTGAAATAATTTATTAGCTTGAAAACATAGTCTTTATTCATAGTTTTACTTATTTTATAGTCTTATAAATGATTTTCATAACAGATAACATTCATTTTTTGATAAAAAAAAATATATATAGTGTTTACAATACATATGTCCTGAAGCCAAATTTAAAGTTCGATTTGGGGCTTTGCATCCGAATCTTTATTCGGGTTTCGGGTGCTGGATGTATTCGGGTGTTTAAACACCAGAATAATAAAACTAAACAAACGTTTGAGTGTTATTAATCGTTATTATTCGAGTTAATATTGGTTAATACGGATATTTAAATAAAGAAAAACCACAACTTTTTATTGAAGGTTATTCCCCCCCCCCCACAGTTGTAAATTCGAAAAAAAAAATTTACAATTGATAAAATATAAATTCTTAACATGAATACACAATATTTGTTTTAGACCAAACTCAGTTGATTAAAGTACAGAAGTTGCATATTATTTTGCTTGAGAAACTTTTCTAAACTCAAGTGCTAAGATAATGGGAAATTAATTAGGTAGGTCACACCAAATTGTAGACCATAAGAGCGGCGTAGGAGCTAGAGATAAAAATAAAACATAAATTATGATTCAGTAAATTTCCGGAAAAATGGTAAATAATAAATGAATTACGATATTCATTACTTAATTATAATAATATCGCCGCTTGGGAACTTGGTTAGAAAATAATATTATAAAAAAAAATAGGTATTAATTTATTATTACTTATTATTATTAGTATTTGGTCACGATTGTCAATACGTTGATTACGTTGTTAGTTAGTTAAGACCATATCTATATTTTATATTGTTATTGGCTATATTTGGATTTATTTTAAATAATTAAATTAAAAATTAGTTTAAAGTAATAAATTATTATATTATATTTAATATTTATCTTTTAAAAAAAATTAGTATACTATATTTAGTAGGCTATTTGGTTTAATCATAATCAATTAATTATTTCATTATATTTTATTTTCATGAAAATATTTATTGAGTTTACGTATAATTAATTGTAAAATGTTTTCTGTTAATAGTATTGTTAAACCATTTACAAAATTAAACTAATCACAAGAAATACATACAAAATGAAATTAATATCACATGGAGATTGTAAAAAACAAAATTATTCGGATTTCGGGTTAAATAGAATATTTTATTCGGGTGTTTTGAAAAAAAAAAATCATTCGGGTTAATTCGGGTACAAAGCCCTAGTTCGATTTATAGAATATGTTCGTAGTTGATGAAATGGGTATTAATTTCATGAGAAAATGATTAAGTGGATGCGACATATGAATAATATTTAATATACTAAAAACGATATAAGCTAGGTATATTATATAATATTATAGTAATACAACTACCTAATTAGTTTTATTATATTAAGTTTAAATTTCATAAAAAAATTGTGGATTTAATTATTTTTATATTTAAGATACTTATGTAGGTATATATTGTTACGTGCAAATTAATTTGATTAACTTTGTGTTTAAATTTAAATTTATTTTCTAGTTTATTTTTATTTTTACTAAGACCAAACCTCATAAAATAAAATTGTATTGAAATTAATCTACAGATAAAAATATTATATTGTGGAATCAGAAAAATAAAAATATTTTTGTTGGGGAATTGAACTCTTCAAGTACTATTTTCACTAATTTTCCGTATGTAGGTATAAGGTATTTATAAATATATATAATTTTAATAAACTTCTAACTTCCGAAAATATTGAAAATTAAAAAAAAACATAAAAAACAGTTGCCTGTATAATATAAGAAATAATACTTTTTTATGTTTAATGGTTTTTAAGAACATTTTAAAAATGTTGTAAGTTTTTAATTTCACTTAAAAACGATTTTTATGAAATAATATAGTTCTGCTTACAAATCAAAATACCCGAAATCACAGTGAACTTCTATATTCAATCCACTGACTTCAAAAATTTATTCATATTTCTATAAAAATGTACTATTATGCTATAAATGTGTAACATAACATTAAATTCATCAAGTTTTAAAATGTTTACATTAAATCAATTATTGTATGTAATTTAGATGTTAAGAGTGTTTAGATCTATAATTATAATATATATTATCTATCATCTAGTGTTTATTGTCTTATTATAGTAAGTTAAGTACGTTTTGGAGTTTAAAATATAAATTGAATAAGATAGTTAACCGATTATACTTTCATATTTTTATAACATTAAATAAAAATTAGAAACAATGAGGAACTTATAATATAATATAATTAAATTCATAATGCGTGATTTTTTTTTACCTACCTATATAATTTTATAAAGTCAATTGACACGTGCCAATTTCACCTAGGTTATTACAGGACATTGACGGTAGGTAGGTAGGTACTTGTTTTCCACCACTGACTTTGATGTTTGTATTAGGTTCGTACGCAAAAATCAAGGGAAACCACATTTTTTTTTATGTACAACTTGATGTTTTGGTACAACTGGTCAATAATGAAAAATATATAAATAAATTATAGTTATATTTATTATGCTATAATAAATCATAATACACAGTATTTAACCATAAATGACTCATATAAAAATATGAATAGGGTACTAAAATTAAAATCCGATTCAACTATTTAATATCATAATGTTATGTATTGTAATTTTACCTTATTACTTATATAAGTATTGACTGAATTATTCAATATAAACTTTAAACTTTTATTATCTGAATTTATTATTATTTAAAATAAAACTTTATTATATTTAAATAGTTTGATTTGAATTTATCATCTAAAGTTAAACTTTTATAACTAATTTCAAATTAATTACAATAGATATCTGAATTCGAGTACCTATATTTATTAAGATTTTTCTATTCCTAAAGTACTTTCCAATACCTTTGATAGTTATCTTATCTTCCTTTGAAGATATTTTTGACCTTTATAGGGTATAGATTAGACCAATGATTCCCAACGTGGGCGCTACCGCCACCTTGTGGGCATTTTTTATGTTGAAGGGGGCGTTTTTATGAGGGGGCGCTCATCTATCATTTAAATTTTTTTTGTTTATAACTGATTGTAATGAAATATATAACTGCGTAGAATAAAATCTAATTTAAAATACCAAATGTAATCCACATAATTATGTAGGTATAATATGTATAGAGTATAGACACTTAAATAACATAAAAATAATTATCTTATCGGACTATAGATTCTAGATACTAGGCAGGTACTTGACGTTATTATTGTCTTATCGGAGTTATCGTTTAGATTCCGATTAGCGGCTAATCAATAGCCAGATATCATTTCGTTAACAGGAAACCATCAACCTCAGGGCAGTCATTAGTCACATAAGTATTTATCAAATTATATAATTCATATTATTAGTAGGTATTTAAATTTAAAATTAATTAAATTGTAGCGTTAAAATGTTAAATGATATTTTGTCTTAAATTAAATAGCTTATTAAAAAATAAAACGTTTATTATTTTAAAAAATTCATGGGGGGGGGGGCGGTGTGAGATTTTTAAAATCTAAAAGGGTCGTTGAGTAAAAAAAGGTTGGATAACACTGGATTAGACCCTTAAAAATATTAATATTAAAAAAATGTATGCTAAATTTATATTCATTTAATCGAAAATACTTATAACTTTGGACGCTTTGGTAACATTAAATAAAGGTCAACCGCGTTTTTATAGGTATCTTGTAGTTAATTGTAATTAATTATTCAATTAGTATCCCCTACATTATTCAATTGTTTTGATATATTTTGCACATCAACCAAACGAAATTATCATATGTTTGACAATTGTAATGAATGTTTTTCCTTACTTGTTTTTTATCAATTCATAAAATAACTTTTTATAAAGTAAGTATAGAATTTTTATTATTTTCAAGCTCTTTAAAGTCTTTAAATCTTTGTAATTTTATAAGAAAACATAACTTGATTAATTTTTATTAAATTGCATTCACATTATAATCTAACATGAACAATAAAAGTGCAATACAAATGAAAAAGTGATAAATCTACTATAGTATAATAATATATAATATTTATCAATGCAATTAAATATCTTCAACAATTGATGTTTTTCTAATGTCTTATAATATTACAGCTATTATCAATATGTCATAACTTAACATAACTTAAAATAATATATAATTTATTATTATTTATTGATATATTTTATTGTTGTATAATGATTACTTCTGCACAGTTAAATGTTTTAAAAGTTTAATATTCCTAACTCCGACAAAATATAGGTAGGCAGTAGCACGAGTGATTGAAAATCAAATAAAAATATTAGGTTAAAAGTTAACAAAATAATAACTCAAATGTTTTATATTGTAGATAGGTATTTACGGAGACATCACTTCATGCGGGTTTAAATACCTTAATACATTTTTAAAAATAGAATAAAATATTAATTTCAAGTTAACTTGTACGATATGTAAGGTGTGCAAATTACTAAATAAAAATGTCCACATATTTTTATTTTAACGAACATTTAAAATTCGAAAAATGACTTGAAAACCATGTGCGATTCGGCTTACCATAGTAAATAGTAAACCGAACTTTGTTATTCGAATGGTAGATGTGATATTTTATCATTATTATTGCTTAATATTATATAATAATATTTAACACAATGACGTGTAGTCGTATCTAGAGGTGAGCAAAGCGAGCAAGGCCCCACACGACAACACCCAGTTTCTGTAGTATACCCGTGTCCTTGTGCGTCTACGACCCATCCAAAATAGTGGCCTACTCAACGTGCAATGATTGTCCGATTTTTTTTCTATAATAAGTGCATACAAAATGCAATTATTGTTTACTACAATAGTTAACAAATGTTTCAACACATTTGCAGTGATGGCATGCGGAAAACACCTTCAGCTAAAACTATTAATAATGGATAGAGCAATCAGCAATTATTAGATGATTCACGACCTTGCAATATTATTATATTGCATTATTACTGCATTGCAGCAACCGTTCATACACAAATATTATTGTATTTTGAGGTGTCAGTTAATTATAACAGGGAAAATTGTCTTCAATATTCACTGAGTTGAAGGTTATAATATACCGGTCAATCATAAACTAAATTGTCGGAAATAATTTTAAGTTGTGAACAGAGCGGAAAAGTCATATTTTATATTTTTATATAACTATGTAGATTATATCATAATTTATTTTTCAGAATATACATTTTGGGGCATTTAAATAGGTATTTAATTCACTTATGAATACATAAAAACAAGTATAGACAAATGGATTTTAAAGTAGGTATGCTTTAAGTTCACAGTTTCTTTACGTATTTATGAGTTTCAGAAAATATATAAGATAATGTGTAATGTGTAATGACTACCTAAGTAATATTATCTTACTTACTTTTCTATGTAAATTTCAGAACGTTTGTAGCAATCTCAAATATTAGGTCAACTATAGTAAAAAATCAGTTTTTTATTCACAATAAATTTATAAGTTAACAAAAAAGTTTAATATGATCATACGGTAAGTAATTAGTAAATCAATAAAAAGTTGGACAAACTTAATATTTCTTACTATTAAAAATTAGCCACCTGTATTTTTATATTATTTATAAATATTATGTATTATTATTATTATTATTATTATCCATCAGTATAGTCCAGTAATGTAGGTAAACATTAAGTATTTTGTAGGTATATAAAAACATGTGGTTTCCCTTGATTTTGGCGCATGTAGTACAAACACTAGTTATGAAAAACAAGTGCCGTCAATGTCCTGTTTAACCTAGGTGAAAAGAATGGCACGTGTTCATAATGCATTTACGTCACATTAATGTGTCTGCGAAATTAATAATTGTACTATTAATTAGAAACAATCTAATTTATGCTACAAAAAAAAATTCAAGGTTAAATGTCAAAATTTAAATTTAAAAAAAACGTCAATACGAATGTACGGTTTATAATAATAAAGTTGGTATAAGGATTTTTCAAAATTTTTTATTTTTAAGTAAATACCTATATTTTAATTATTTATCCAAGTAAATAAAACTGTTAACAAGACACTAATACATTGTAAGTCATACGCATATGGTTATAAACTATATAAAATTATTTTTATTTTTAAATTACCTATTGTAACTTGGCTTTTTTTTCTTAATCTTGTAAATAATATTTATGAATTAATATTTTGATAGAAGAATTTTTTAATTTAAGATTATTGTTTATTTTATTTTGTAAATTAAAAATAAACTGTATCATTATTTATTAATAACTATATAATTTTCCATGATTAAACATATTTTAGTTATAAATTTAATTTAAAAAAATTAGGTTAATTAGTAATTAATTTTTTGTTAGTTTATTTTAACTATTTGTTATACTATGAATTCATTACAATTATTTAGAAAAAGCATTATTTATCTTCATTTTTTTATGGCTTAAATATTTTTTATAGCATATTGTCAACAGTTTTCGTTCATTTTAGAATTTGTTTAGATCATTATTTAATATTTATTCGGTTATAAATTTCAGTGCTAAACTAAATAAAAACGGTATATTAAATATTATTGTTTTTTCGAAGATAGAATAGATTTATAGAGAATTATTAACTTATATTATAATTAATATACAAACGTAACTAATGGTATAATAAGCTTATTTATTATAAAAACGAACGTACTTAGTCCAATATCTGTGATAATTAATGAATGCAATTACTCCGAATAATATATTATAAACTATAATGGATACATAACTGTAATTTAATAGTACTTTAAAAATATTGATAATTAATACAATATGCCAATAATTAATTAATAAATCAAATTTATTCATTCAAATATTCAATATTATTTAGTTGGCAAATATCTTTATTATAACTTTGATTTCTTTCAAATTTTTTTTTAATTTATTAGTTTACAAAGATAACTATTGTGTTTTTACATTATATTATAAACACGTCTTATATTTATGTAATTGTTTTGTTGTTATTTTATGTAAGACTATACTACAAATCAAATTGCGTACTTCCTATGATATAATGAAATCGTATTATTATATTATCATCAACGATCAAAGACTATACTACAAATCAAATTGCGTACCTACTATGATATAATTAAATCGTATTATTAATATTAACGATTAATTTAATATGCTGAAATTAGAAATAGGAATATTATTCTATGCATTATTATTTTACTTATATAGCTGTAACTACTAATATTATTTATTTTACAAATATTGATATTTTATTTAAGAAAATTTGTTGTATTCCCAATTCTTAGTCCATAGATTTTACTTCTTACTGCTGTTACACTTACGTCTGTATACGATGTGTATACATATATATTTATAAATTTGCAAATTAAACTATTACAATATAATCGTAATTTATAGTTGAATTAAAGTTTAAAATTCAAAGTGAATTAGTTATAATATAATTCTTTACGATGTAAAACAAATATATAACAGTATAACCTAGCGTATTATAGTGAGATTCAAATTATTTATTATTTTATTATGAAATATAATTTCAAAAATTAAAATTAGAGTAAGTTTTACTAATAGTCCTAATGTCAAATATTAATAAATTGACTTGTACAGTAGTACCTCAATATATCTATAATTTTATATCGTATATAAAATAAACGTAAAATAAGTATATTTGATCTTTGATAACATATTGATATTAACATAAATATTCGTGTTTTATAAATAATAGAATATTAATATTGAATAACGGACCTAGATTTTAAAATTCACTGACCATGGCCCGTATTTCGTTTCAAAATATGATATAATATAGGTATATATATTTACCTATATATAATATATTGAGACGTGCACTAGTCGTTACATAAAACATATTATAGTGTATCCACCAATTTAAATATTGAGCTTAGTTTACAACAGACAATTTGACATTATTTACTTATTCATATTAAACATTTTTGTTGAGAAAAATGTTTAAATTAATTATTTTGATTGGTTGACTAAGTAAAAAATTTTTTTTTTAAAATGAATGTTAAATAAGAGCAATACATTTATCTTTGTATGTATTAAATTAAGTTTTAATTAATTTTTATTTTATATATTAAATAAGAATCTAAAAATAATCCCAAAAATAAAGTATAGGCATTACCTACTATTAAGTTAACCTTGGAAATTTTTTTTTATTGTAATAATAATTGAATGTGTTCATATTGGATTCTAATTGATTGGTGTTATATTAGTAACATTCAACCATTCAGGCAATGTTTAGCCTTGACATCAATTCTATTGAAGGCCGAATTATCGCTACAAAAGTTAGGAAGGGCCTATTTTTATCCACACACCATACTCTTATAGTTTACCCGGAAAATTAGTGTCATCGAGTACTTATACCTATGTTTCTCTTCATAAAAAAGTTCTCTTTAAATAATAAATTGTATATTTTGTTAAATTTAAAGTTGAATCACGAGACCATAAATAGAAATTATATTATTCAAAGTGATTAATACATAATATTATAATAATTAATATTACATTTTTTAAAAGTACAATGTAAATATTAGTAATAAATAATAGTACTGCTTCAAATTGACATTTCAAGGATTGAAAATTTTTATTAGGATATTAAAAATAATAAATTTTTAAATTTAAAGTAATTTTAAGTGCTGTTGAGGCATGATAATATATAATTTAAAATATTTAAATTACATAGTGTAATTAATTTTATATCTTACACGGATTCGTCTTACTAAGGAATAAGTATCTCACATAGAATTAATTTGTTTAAATGCATTTTTTTACTTGGTTTGTTTACAAAATCTAGTTTTACAACTTTATATATAGCCAGACAAGAAGTGGCTAAGATGCTTAGATGCTGCAGCATCCTTTATCTAAAATACATTTGCTCCAATTGATATAAAGATATCTTTGGTAATCTACTTAAAATGAAAATGAAATTTTAATGAAAAATTATTTTTCTGATAAAATCATAGATCTATTATTTATAAAATAACTATAATAATCGTAAAGAATAAATAAATGTAAGTGTAGTAGGTAGTTAGTAAGAATGTATAAGTTTATCAGTTATTTTATATATTTACTTTATTGTTATGTATATTAACTGTATTATTTTTCAGTTTTATTAATACTTACCAACTGAATTTGTTGTCTTAAACACTGTACCTATATCAAACTGTAAATTACACAATCTACACATTTTATCCGATAGGTAGTTTTATAAAAATTCTACCCCTTTTGTTGTTAATGTTAGACCATATTATTTATGGTGTAAATGAAAAGAGTTATTATAGCCTATGGATAGGTATAGTGAAGATTAAATTCATACTATGATAATTTTTAAAATTTGCACATTAACATTCATCAATTATCACCTATTGGACAAAAAAATATTTTAAACAACACACTACAATAAAACAACAATATTTTACTTATCCAAAATTGACTAGTTTTAAACATTTAAACGTCTTTGTGTCAAATTTGGTGTAAATTATCTGCCGTAAATTTTAGTAATAACTAAATAATAATAATAATAATAATATTATGTTAATATATGTATATTTTACAGATGCATAGCCAGGTGAGGTATTGAATAGTTTGTTAGAATCAGTCTTTATTATGCTTTCTGTTTGTTTTAGGAATATATTATTCTATAAATAATGATAACCTTTGTTTAAATTATTTAGTTTCTATGTAGTAATATAATTAATCTATGTATTATATTGAAAATATTATTTACAAATAGGTAGTAAACTTCACAGAAATATTTTGTATAGTAAGTACGTGTTTATAGAATGGTCTTAGTAAAGAAAAATGTTTTAAGTTTTAAAATAAAGTCAATTTACATCTAATATAATATTTAAAAAAAATATTATTTATAAAAACATTTTCGGTTTTTATCTATTGCTGTTAACAGTTACATATAGTTTACAGTCTTTAAATCATGATTAGGTTGTCTGCTTTCTCAACAGTACTTATTGCCATTCCCGTAGGCTATTAACTTTTTTCTAATTTAATTTCTCTACGCCATGTTCATTTATTTTATTACATTATAACTCCAGTAAGAGTGCAAACATGTGTAGTTTTTAAGTATTTTGTGTCACGTGTTTATAGATTAGAGATAATTTTTTTTTCATTCGCCTTCGCCGATTTAATTTTATTTAGTTTTAAATCTGAGTTTAATTTAATTAAATGATATAACAATGTCTGGTAATAAAGTCATATAAATAATTAATAAATAAAGTATAGTTAAATGTAAGAAATTATTATTGAACTTATGGTTTAATTTTTACTTTTTTAAAAATTATTTTAGGTGTCCGATTTATTTAGGAATTTATTTAACTATGTTTTAAATTTAACAAGACAATATAATTTATTGTATTATTTAAACATTCAATAAATATTTTAAAATGTATTATAAAATATACCGAAATTTCACGACAATATCATGACCACGAGACTATAATATGTAGCGTAATATCAATAATCAGTCCTTTTATATTATGTATTATTATTTTTTTTATAAGAATGTACCGTGACAAATCAGTGGCGCCGATCTACATTTTTGTGTTGTTACTGTAATAGTAGTAGTACAATATATTATTTTAGAATAAGAAATGGGTGTTTTAGCCATTAGGTAGATACTAGCAAGTTTTACAAAAATATGCCAATACCTATGTCTCTATGACAGCCTAAAAAATATTTATATAGGTACATTAGGAATACGAGGTACCAACTAAAGTTTTCGTATTATGGAGGTTGGTTAGTTAGATCAGAAGTAATAATATGATTATTTATAATCTATATTTTTAGTACATTCAATAAACGACAATAATACTTTCTTATATTTATATAGTTTAGAAAAAAGCTAGCTAATTGTTGTTATATTTATGTAACATGTCATTATATTTTAGTTAACTGTTTTTATTTTTACTTTTTAGCTTATTAGATAATACCTACATAAAGATGTAATACAAACTTGTTGGATTGATTAACTAAAATCATTTTTTAAACATTAAGTGGAATTTATTGTTTGAATACAGCTCCTTATTTGTTTTCTGTGTGCTCTGATAAATTATTAAGAAAATTAAACTACGATTAGATGAAATTCTTAACTTATGTGTATGTTAATATGAAATATTTGAATTATACATGCTAAAAATAAAACATATATAGAACACATAATTGTAAAATCGATATCATTAATATATAATACAAATATATACTATATTATGAATATAGAATTTATTAAAAAGATAATTATATTTTATTATTCTAAAGATATTAATTATTATTTAATTAAAATTGTTTAAATAACTAAATATATATATATATATATATATATATTAGGTGTACGAAGTGGGTTATGTTCTATTACATTATTCAGAAATCATAAAGCAGCTTAATGTGTAAACGATGTTTTACGTAACGTTTTATATTTTATCACCTTGAAAAGTGTGTAAGTACCGCAAATAAATGAATGGGTAGAGGTAACTACTAATATTTACTGATATACCTTAATAATCAATGAAAAAAAAAATATAATAGATTTTTTTTATATAGTATTATTAAAATGTATACTCAATTAGTTTTTTTAATTGTTTTATTAAGCATTAGGTGTAGTGGTATTAAATGGAGTTGTAAATTACATAACATTATTTACTATAAAGGTATTAATATTAATAGGCAATCTACTAGATTTCAATGATATTATAGAAAATTGAATAGGTACCTAACCAGTAAATTATTAAACATCACTGTTGTATTGTATAAATATTAAATTAATATATTTTATAATATTTATATACAGAGTGGGTTGTCTAATAAAGTAATAAATTATCATGTCACATTGTCGCTTATATCATAATATCCAATATTCATTTTAAGAGGACCCAATACGCAACACTTGAGTATTTTGTCTTACGACTAACATATGCGTAATAGGTATATTAAAATATGTATAGGTAGTTTCCTATCGCTTATGAACATTGACGATACAGCTTTTAGTTTACTTCAGGTAATATACATTAAAATATAATATATTTTACTAGATATCTCTCAAATTTGTCGAGAAGATTATGAGAACGTAATTATTTATCTATTTATGAGTATTTTAAGTCGATCTCTATAAGTAATTAAAAAATATATACCTATATTTTCTATACAAGTAGTCACTTATAAAAATTAAAATATAAAAACCTCTTTATAAAAATGTACCGTATTATACTAATATGTTATGTCATTATGTGTTAGAATCTACGTAATTTAACCATGTTATATGGATGTAATACAAATAATACACATGTAATCGCTCGAAGATACAATTAAATAAATAAAAATAACTTCATAATTATTTAATTAAACTTGTTCTTGATAAATAAAAAATGATTTTTATGGCCATTAGTAGCCAGAGTGGTATATGCCATACGGTTTTCCATACAATAGTTACAATACTACTAATATAATAATGTATTTTGTAAATTTTTATCTATAAAATAGACGTCATAATATAAAAATAAATGTTAAATAACTGAAAATAATAGATAGGTAGGTATTCTTACATACTCAATATTAATTTTATAATTTAAAAAGTTAGTGAATTCGTTATACATGTTTAAATTAATAAAATTTGTATAAGTGTTTATACAATTTAATCCGTACTGTAATGTATTTAAAAATAAATTACTTTATAGTTTTAAAGACTTCTATTACGATTTTGTATTTTATTCATTGAGTCTGAAGATGTGTAACATTTTAATTAAATTCTAAATTATTGTATACGAAAAATGATTCCGAATAGTGATAGAATTCTAATACGTTTGTTGAATTAGTTTTTGGAAAAAAACAAATCTCATATATTGTATAATATACTTACTTCTAAGTTATTATATTATTTCATTTAGTATTACTAGTTTTATTATCAATTAGTCAACACTATAAAATTTACCATTGAATGACTTGAACGATGTAAAAAGGTTCATGATATTATTACACAAATAGTTTAAAATTATTCTAAATTTTTAAAAATTTAATTGTGTTTTCATATAGTAATTGCATTTCAAATCCTTTAAAATAATATTTTTTAAACTATAAAAAAATAACTAAATTAATCATTTGCTAATTAAATATACTATTTCATCAACACTTTAACATTAAACTTTAAACGTTTATAAAAAAATTAAGCCTATGTATTTGTAATATTTTTATATTTTTATATGTACAACTTTAAGGAAACTTATTTTAAACGTGCAAACTTTAGACCATACATAAAAATGAATCAACAATATATCAACAAGTATAATATACTTATCTATCTTTTTTTTTTTATTGTAATCATCATAACTTTTACTTATATAAAATAAAGTACTAATTAGCTTACATGTTTATTTATTTATTTTAAGCTAAAAGCTTGTGTTAGATATGGATATTAGATAGTAATATATTTCTAATTGAAAAAATATGTTGCTTATATAGTTATATACTTATAAGGAAATATATAAATAGTACTACAACTACCTAAAAATAAATGTAAATATTTTGAAGATGTTATTATTGTACCTACATAAAATGTAATAAAGAAAATAAAATCACCAATAATGGGATGTTTTATAATATATCTACGAACAATAGCTTATTTTTTTTTTTAAAGTATAAATTATAATTATATATGTTTGAATATTTAATGTCATCAAAATTTGAAGTTCAATCGCTCATAAAAAAATGATGTGGTTCTAAATTATTTTTATTTATATTTTCCAATAAAAAAAATTAAAAGTAATTTTGTATTAAATTTTTAATCCTTAAGTGTTAAAATTAAAAATTGTATACATTTTTAAGCACAACATAATTTTTGATTATTTGTGACTTTGATGAATAATATAAAATGTTGAACTGTGTATGCTTATAAAATTGTTTTTAACTATGTATTTTGATATTTTTTTAATTTTAGTAATAACAACTTATGACGAATTGACGAATATTAAATGTTCTTTTTATTAGCATATAAAAATGCTATCATACCGAATAGAACTCAATTTACGAATAACAAGAAAACACGAAAAAAGTTATGTGTCATAAAAATACTTATATTTTATATATTTGGTGAAAAATTGAAATCGCCATACGCTCAACAGTTATTCATTTTTTAATAACGACGAAAAAAAATAATTCCCTGTTTTCCGTAATGGAAGTTGTTCCTCTCAGAATCTAAAATTTGCCTATAATTTAGATTTACACCATAAATATATTTATGAATACTGCGTTATTTGTTAATTCATTCATAATAATATCACAGTGACAACATTTCGGTTAGATGAAATGATTCTATTTATTATCCTTATAACTTTCCATTTTATTGCTAGTATTTCACAAGGAAGCGACCTCTCTTTTAATCTATCTAATGATCCTATTGTATAAATTCGTACGTATCAGTATAAATATCTGAAAATGATAAATACATAGTCCAATTATGACTGTATAATATAATGTCACATTGTCACTTATGGAAATATAGATGAGATGCACAAGTATCCAGGACCAAGTGCCCTTAACCCTACATACAATAACCTTGAATTGGTAAATAACTGGTTCCCCAAATAGATAATTAAAATAAATGCAGAAAATCGTTAGGTACGTGTATTTTTATCTTTATAAATATTTTCTCCGAATTCAACAAAAAAAGTAAATACTTTGTGTTAAAAATCAAATATACAGTTATTATACTTCCTAAACGATTAATTTTAAACTCTTACCTCCATCTAAAATATATAACATTAAATAGCTGAATATTTAACCTATTATGAATTATAATAATTAAATTCACACTTTCGATTTATACAAAATAAGTATTATATAAATCTATGTTGTAGGAATCATTAGAACATGGTTATGGTCGGTGTACACCGTATACTACTAGCGCGTGAAGCGTCAAACCATTTTAAACCTGTAACATCCGCTAGCTATACGATTCCTTATTCATTAGGTACTTCTCGCCTTGCTATGCTATTTTTATACGTAGTTATGTTACGACTCGAAACGTTATATGTAAAAATTACACTTATAATACTTTCAAATATATTTGATTATTTTTTGGTTGACATTTTGAAATGTAGACGCTGTCTTTCATTTTTATAACTATAACATTTTTATTTTTATCATCAAACCTTAAAACTTTAATACATAGTAATGCAGAAAACAAACTAAATATCATACACAGTTTTCATAACATACTTAGAAATGTAGTTAAGCTAAATATTTATCACATGATACAAAGAAGTAAAATTGTATGTATAATAAGTTGTTATTATTTTATATTAAGACTTGTACTTATCTTTGTGTCACAAACATATTATATTAATAATATATTATAATGACTGGATAAATATATTCAGAGATTTTTTTTTGGATATTTATACTACTTCACTTGTATCAAGCATTCAAGCAGATGTAAATTTATGATACAGGCAATTATATTAATATATAGAATACAATTAATACAAATTGTACCAATTTTTTATAGTTTAATACATGAAAATTAATATAACACATAATATATAATATATATTTGTTTATAAATATTATATTTTAGCTGTAAAAATGTAAAATTCACGGAGAGTCACTGTTATTCAAATTCTATACGTGGATAAGCATTTGTATACGTTTAATCATAGGTAAATAGATTTTTTATATTTTTTAGTCTTGAGTATTTTTATAAAGATCTATTAACAATAATTATACAACAAAATATTAATTTATTTATTTTAATAGTTTATAATTTCGAATTACTATATTAACCAAGTATAATATTATATTAGCTATACGCCTATACCTATATAGTATACTTACCTAATTTTGCATCAATTCTATGAAAGTTGTGATAACCTTGGTATGATATCAACACACAAATATTGATTGAAATTCATTTTTATATACTTAGGCAGTTTTTGTCTGTACAGTAGTCAGAAATAGTAGTGTTTGCTTCAAATTGACTATATTCCAGCAAGGAAAAGGTGCTGTCGCCTCAAGTGTTCGAGGTCATTGACCGCATGGTAAAAAAAAAACCAGTTCATCATTAGACACAGTGACACACTGAATGGAACCAGACATCCAACCTGACCACTATAATGTTATTTAAATTATCAATCGTTTGATATTCTTAAAAAAGAAAAACCTCTCATAAAAGAACATTAAAAATGTTTATAGTCACATACACACATTGTACAGCAATTAGGTTCGTTTGATTTCATACAGTTCACTGTATGGTTGGATGTCACGCAACAGCTGTGTCTGGATGATCGACCAGAGGGAACACGGATATTACCTAAACCTTGTTTGTTATGTAGATTTTGCTTAAATAAGGAATGGTCAGAAAAGTTATAATCTAAAAATCACGATGTGTTGCGCAGGTTATTGGAATAATCGTTCTTAATCATTAGTATTTGTATTATTAACTTACGAGTTACGAACTACCGTAAAAGCCATATGGTTGCTTAATGTTGCTAATGAAATATAACTCACCTTGACCATGATGGTAACTAAAGTTAATCAATCATTGATATTTATTAAAATAGTACCTATATCTATATAGATACCTACTATAGCTGAAATATTTTGATAATTTAAAAACATTTTAAAACATAGGTATGTAGATATAAAAACAATATTTATATAAATACAGTTAAAAATATATATATATAATAATTTTTTACAGTTATATAATATACAACTATGAATAGACTTAATAAGTATAACTTAAATGGTATGATGTTATTAAAATAATAATTTTAAAAGTTATGTACCTTTATAAGCTACTTACAGTTATATAATTATATAATATTATGCAGAATATTAAGTATTTTAGTCCTATAGTGTAAGATATTTTTTCGAGAGTTAAAATATAAGACAGGTATACTTACTATATACAGAGTCCCTTCTAGAGAAGGTAAATATGATAATCTAGATTATGATAATTAGGAACTTAAATATTTTATTAGTGTTAATTCAATATCATATTATATTAATACCGTTTGATAATGTGTATCATATTATATATCGTTATTCATTATTAGTTACATTAAGATTTACGTAAATTGTAAACTATAAGTTTGCTTATACAAAAAAAATATATGTAAAAAAAACCGGCTTAAGGAACCACTGCTACTATATTTTGGATTGTAAAATCACTGAAGAGGGGAAAACCAGACCCACACAACATATAACTAAGAGATTTTTGCTAGAAGTATTACTTTCTCCGCAAAGACGATGCTCATTGAAAATAGCTGTCAAAAACATGCTAATTTAAAAAAAATGTAACTAAGTAGCTAATAAAAAAAGGTTACTAACCTTCTCTACATTTAAATTATATACTATCTTATATTTGTTTTTTTATATTTAAATTGATTACATTTTTTTTTCCACATACTAAGGTCAGACGTAAGTTTGGGGGTGCTGAATCAATAATTAATTTATTGTAATACGATTACTAAAATATATCTTTACAATCAAACAGCCACAGATATATTCAAAGCCTTGAAAAATATTTCAAAATATACTTTTTACAGTTCATTGACTTTATATTATATTGAAAGGTTATCGAAACATTGTGTGTAAAAAAAAAAAGCAAATCCGTTAGAGAAAAAAACAGTGGACAGTTTGGTTAATTATTACAAGTATTTCATTTTTAAATTTTGATTATTATATATTAAATGTTAGGGGTAGCTGGGTGTATTGTGTACGTATGACAGAACACGTGCACGTGTAAATAAATTGAACGCGTGTCGTTGTCAAATGGGTACCGATTCACTTTCTCTCTCTGGTATTACTCAGGTCTTTGACCCGTTTAAATAACGTACACCGCTCAATTGCGGATTTTATCTGTAGGTAATAGTAAAGAACTATACTTTGATTATTTTTGCTATTTTAATATTAATAAGGAATACATATATAGAATAGTATACTTTAAATCTTATAGTAATATGTATTGAAAATTTAATTTAATTTAAATTAATTAAACGAGTTATGAACAATATGATTTTAGTTTTAAACATCTAAACACGTTTGTCTTTATTATTTATAGTATAATTATAGGTATAAATTAGGCATTTCAATAATCTATATATTTTTTGACTTTTAAAACACAAAAATTGTTGTGTATTTTTTGTTTTTACATAACACAGTGAACCGTTTTAAATACTAGTCTAAACATTTAATTAAAATTAGATTTTTATCATTACTTAAAGACATTTGATATTTGATTGAATGTTTCTATTCTCAGTTAATAAAAACAAATATGATCGAGGAAGCTATTTAAAAATTTTCGGGGATAATACTGTGACTGTCGATGAGTAATTATAAATATTACCGTTTTTTATCGATGTTTATTCTATAAAGGATTCATAAGATTTGAAAACTTACTTAAATTTTCAAGTATTCAATAGTTTTATATAAAAATATGTACAATAATTAAGCATAGCGTATAGTTCAATCTTCAATAATTTACTTATTTTTAAAATAAGAAATCAAAAAATAGTGAAATTAAAGTTTGAATTAGGTACTTATCAATTTTATTGTTTTTAAATAATAATTTTAAATATAGTAAATATACATAACTAATAATATATCAAACTATATATGACTATATATATATATGTATTTATATTATAAATCCGGTATAAAGAATAAGTATATTTAAATGTATGTTATAATAGGTATTCTATAATTTATATCAAATAATCAGACATACAGATATTAATATAATATATACAGTACAGTAGTCAGTAAACTTATTTACATGTAAATATAAATAAGAGTCTAGCATAAGTAAAATACAGAAACCGGAAAGTTCCTATTAGATTAGTTAGCGATAATTAATCCTAGGTAATTTATAGTTTAGTTTTATAAAAATTTGTGAAAAAACTAGTTTATAGGTACCTAGGTGCATTTAAATATTTGGCAAGTGATTTTAATACACTTATTAATATATTATTATTTAATAATATTGTGCGGCAATCTATTTCTAACGTTGAACGCAACTGGTGCGAAATTGATGTTGAAAAGAGTTGTTCTTTATTGTACACGGGAGGAGTTTTATTGGGTCGTTTACAATTTATTTTTATTTTATAAAGACCGGTTAACTGCATAAAATAAACATTGTTGATTTATTGCCATTCATGTTCTTATTGATTATTGATTAGAGGGCAATAAAAAAAAAAAAAATAACGCACCTGACTAATCTATAAGCTTATAACAACTTGATACTAAAGATGATACACTAAACATTTTATTTCAATTTTTTCTAACCTATTATTTTGTGTTTAGTCCCTATGTATCCATTCCTTTTTGACCGCATTCTTTTATAGTACACGTTTGAAGTATAAAATTACAGAACCGGACCGCTGGTCATTGTTCATAAGATATTTTTAGCAATGAGAATTTAACTTTTATAAATATCTTTTTAAAACCTGAATTTTTTTTTCATTTTAAAAATGGAACATTTATTTGTTGAAACTGTTATAATATTAAATAATGTAAAAAATAGTTATATTAATTAATAACCATACTTAACCATGTGATTATTTGACTATTACAATTACTTAAAAATTGTATGCGGCATATAAATAAAAATATAAATAGATTAATAACAAATAATTTGTATAATTTGTTGGAAATGTAATAAATAGTAAAATGTGTTGTAGTTTAATTTAATGGTTTGTTAACTATTCTATTATATAATTTAATCAAATTATTATACTTTGTTCAGTTAGTACTTTAAGTACATGGGTTATGATTAATTGTTGGTAAGCATGTGAATGAACAATTGTGTATTCGTGATTAGCATTATAATATATTATCTACAAGAAGAAGGTATTATTATTGCAGGCCAAGCGAAATATTAACTTTTATGAAAGTGAGCAAAGACCAAAATACACCTATTGAATACAGTTTTGAATTTATTGTATACCGACTAGTGACTACTATTGTTAAAATAAAAAATTTCAATTGCATAATTATTTAACTGTTCTGCAGTAGTACCACAGAATAGATTAAATGGTAGTGCCCATCCAATTGGATACATTGTGTTATATAATGCTAGTGGCGATATAAGCACGAATTTGTATTAAAATATTTGGATTAGAATCACGGGGTATTATTATGTTGTTTAATAAGAAATCATAAATTGTTATTTGATAAAACGCAAAAAAAAAAATAAATGTTAAATAATTTCTAAAAAAAAGTGGAAGACAGTACATCTAATGGAATACGACGTGAATATAATGGTGTGCCAATAACAGCAATCTGATGCGGAATGTTCTTTTACAACGAAATGTGGTCGACCGTCAGTGAACACGGTCAAGTGAAACTTCAAGGCATTCTCAACATTGTCAAAAATAGCCATTACATAATCTTTATAGTTATTTGTAATTTGGCACAAATGATTATCATTTACCCGTTTATTGTGTAGGTATAAAAGCATTATTTCAATTTTTAACTGACCTCATAAATTAAAATTATTTATTAAAATGAAGGGTTTTTTGATTTTTGAATATTCTACACACAAAATAAGTATTTGATTACAATTTGCGTTTCAATAGTGATACTTAAAACAAAGTCACAACACAAAATGCTTATTGCCTAATGCTTATACGTAAATGAGGACTTTATAAGCAAAATTATTCATGTTCTGCAATAGAGCTATATCAAAACAGTATTCATTGTCATAAATATGATTAAAAATCTGGTGAGGCTAGAAATATTAATTAACATGCACCTATTAATATAGTTTATTATACTTATTACAAATTAAAATTAGGTGGGAAGTTTTAGGAGTTTTTAGGAAGCTAAACCCCCTAATTCACACACATAAAATTATTGTAAATTTTGTAAAGTATATAAAAAAACTAAAGAGATGTATCATAAAGAAAAAAGATTTGAAATTTGAATTTTCAAAAATAAATTTTTATATATTATTTATATACTCGTATTTAAGCAATTCTAGTTTAATTTAATAAATACTGTATAATATTAATAGATGTGTAGGTAGATAAACGTGTATCAAGTATCAATTATTGTATATTTTTAATACATATACTTATAATGGATGATTCTTTAACATTTTTACATTCGTTATTTAAAAATATACTAACGTTATTAATTATTTTTACATAATTTTAATTAGAAATAAAATAATATTTTTCAATATTATTTATAGTTATAATTTTTTAATTTTTTTAATGACAGCATACATTTTTAATTTCATATTCTGAAGTAGAATATTTTTCAAAACATTTCAATACTTAAAAATCAAAATTCAGACGAGTTGCTTATGAGTTATATACCTATTTAAAGTTTAGGTAAGCGGAGTAGTAGACGAATATTTTGCGGTATATCCCCGTACCACTCCACTCCGCTCACCTAAACTTTAGAACTTTAACTTATATGAGATACTTATTTTTAACTAAATTTTTACACTTTTCTTTACATATAAACCGAATTGTTTTTCAAACGATTTAAGAAAAATATGTAATTACTATAATTTATACATTTTTATATACAATATTTGTATTTATTAAAATTAAATCACTTACCCCGCAGTAGTACACTGCCCCGCCCAACTTTTTTTAAAGTAATCTTTGCGCCACGGTACTTGGTTGAGATAGAAGTGTGTCAATGCCATTCATAGTTAGATTTTCAAATGTTAAAATAACAATATAACACAGCATAGATAACTGTAGTTGCAGTTTGCACATAATATATTCCTTAAAATATTTTATGAACAATAATTGTTTTTATCTCATTGTATTAAACAACAAATTGTGGTGTTTAGCTTTAATAACAAAAGCATTTAATCTGAAAATTAAATATAAATATCTCGAATGTTCTCTTAAAATAATTATCTTTTTACACAATGTTATACATTTGTACCTATAGTGCTTTATTTAATGTATGCATATAACCATGTAATAATAATATATTTAATATGCTGTTATCAATATTAACAAAAGTATAATAGGTGTAATGAACTTTACACACGTCATTACTTTATAAAGTTCACAGATTTCAATTAAAACAAGTTTGTATTAATTTACCTTACTGTAAATGTACATGAAATAATTTAATACGCAGCTCAATTATATAACACATGTACTCATAATAACATTTTAGAGTTTATAAATTGAAAAATTAGTAGTAGGAGCTATATATAGTTAGCAGTAATTTATGACGATAAATATAGTAATTTTTTTCAATGTAAACAATTTAGTTATTTAATTTGGACATTCAATAGGAAAAGTGTATGACAAACATTATACTGCTTTCTAACAATTTCACATGTCATATTTTTTTTATCCGAAATTGCTCTAAATTATTTTTAAATTCTATAGTTTATTGTTGCTTTATAATTTTAAATATATTTATACATATTAATAGTATAGGTATTATTTCTTCTGCACATGTTAGTAAAGCAAGATGTGCGCACAACATCCAGTATCCAGCAGCCATTGTATCCTGATGGGCGGAGATCAGAAATCATCATACATAGATTAATGTGTTAGCTGTTAAATACACACAACCTGAATATACATAATATATATATAAGTACCTATACCTAATTGAAATATTCATAATTATATCGACTAATAACTAGATGAGTATAGTAGTATGAAAATTAAAGATTGAATGCTGCTGTAATGAGTGAGTATACTCTGGGTACCTATATATTATATCTATAATGATATCAGTTGAAACAACTCGTAAAAATTGAAATAATTCTTGTTATTTATAAGTTATAAAAAATTTCTAAAAATCTCATTTAAGAAAATACTACACACGCATATAATATAGTAATTTTACGTCCAACCAATATTGTGTTTTTAACATTAATATTGGTGTGAATGCTAAGTACCTATATACTGTGAATTAATAAATGGTAGTTCATAGTCAGTACATATGATATATTATTATATTGATATTGAATTGTAAACTTGTTTCAAATTTTCAACTAATTTCGTATTCTATAATTAAAATATTGCATTTGAAATTCTTATATACCTTTATGGTCTATTACTTTGATTAGCGATTTAACCAGATGTCTAAACACAATTTATTCTGTATTTAATATTTTGAGTTTTCTAACGTCGAATTTTCCAACCCACGTGGAATAATAGTACTATATTATATTATTAATTGTTATCGCAACATTACACAACATAGACAATATAGTAAAATTGATGATAATAATTTTAAAAAAAAAATCGAATATCTTCGGAATTCTATTTTTCCGAAATAATAATACATGGAGACTCGTGTCTTGGCCAAATTATTACGTCAAAGGTGGCACGCGACTTATAAAACTCACATAAGTGGAGGTGGTTTAATATGTACATCTGATGTCGTGACCCCTGTAGTTACGGTACAACGGTAATCGGTGGAAGCAGTGGAAGAGACATGTCCCAAACGGGGGTTATCGTCGCATATATTTATTATTATTATTATTAATACTATATATACTTTCGTTTCGATACACGTTATGTGATGACGTAGATATACAAAGCATAAGTAGTACTCAATATGCGACGGGGCCAACCGACGACGACGTAGCAAATAAATCGAGTAGGTACGATCGTATAGTGACGTCATTGTTTTTTCTCTACGTACACCAACCTTACTCAACTACAGCGGCGGCGGCGGCATGATATCGATGTTGTTGTTTTTGTTATTTTTGTTGTTGTTATTGTTGTTGTTGTCGGCGTCGTTGCTTTTCCATAAGATTTTGTTTTCAACCTACTCATCTTCGGGCCTCTATCGTATCATTCATCATTTCGTTTTCAAGTTCAATGTCAGAGCATTATAAAGATTTTTTTTTGACATTGACTCATACCTAATATAATATCATAACATGTTAGTGGTTATGGTAAATTTAAAATTGAATAGGTAGTTATTAGTTTCATAGTGTTTAGTGGCGAAACTACATCACATATATATATATATATAAATATATTCCACATCAATTGTTCTTTATTATTATACTCTTGCTCAGGTCGGACTTTATGTCTTTATAGAGGTTTTTTTTTTTATTCAATTGTTTGATCTAACTATTTTTTCAAAGCTTTCAATTTTGAAACAGAACTGACACTCTCTTTTTCAACTAAATGTCTCTACTTTTTTTTTTGCTAAATCAATGATGGGTAATGGGTTATAATACTCATTTGGATTCTTAACGTCACCACCACGATAATTATTAATTATTGATTTCCAATTCAAGCATATCGTCAACCAATAAAATTACTAGTAGGTATGAAAATACAACTTCGATATCAGATTTTTTTTCTTTTAAAAGTATTATATTTTTTATAGTTTTATAATAAAATTGATATGATAGAATGTGTTTAATAATTTTCTTAGATAGCTAGAGGTTGAAATACACCAATAGGCAATAATATATTATTAAGTTACCCAACTTTTAGTTTTAAAATATGTCTATAAGCTATTTATGTGTTAAATAACCGTACTCAGGAAAATTGTTGGTTGTTAGTTCATTTATATATATATATATATATATATATATATATTGTCATATACTTCAATAATATATTATAGTATTCTGTACTTTGAATACGATTAAAAATAGTTATTTAAAGACTAATGAAATTAATTATTGTTTTATTGTTTTTTTTATATGTTTTTAATACAGTCAATGTGTGGATAATTGCCTTTACACTAAACATTATTTATACGTAAATATTTTGAAAGATTATGTAATTTATTATTTTGATAATTGTAATAAACAAAACAATTTTTATGTATAAGTACACAAAACAAAAATTTTATAAATTATACTTCACTGATTAATGCTATAATACAACTTTGTTTTTTATCTTAATTTAGTAATTATCATAACAAATATTGATGTATGGGAATTTTTAATTAAGATAAATGTTTAATGTCTGTTTGCTACTGAAGTTCAAATTCAAAATAACTATTAGTTATACATATTATAGTTAAATATTCGATATACGTGTTGTTTTTTTTTTACAATAGCATTAAAAATACTAAATTTAAAATAATAACATTATTTTTAAAAATTTATACTACTACTACTCATATGTCAGAATCTCTCAATCTAAACTACAGAACGTCCAAACTGTTGATTTTCTTGATTCTCACTAAGAGCAGACCTAAAAAAATATAGTGTCAAATTTTAGATATAATAATCTGATGTTTTTTCGAAGAAGCAGGTGGGTAATGTATCTAGCGCAACAAATGTAAACTACAATCTTCATAAATATTTATAAGTTAAATTGTATTGTACAATGGCCTTAAACACTACATAGGTACTTTGCTTTAAAAGGAAAAAAATAATTATTCAACAATAATTTTTTTTACCCAAAATTAAATTCTATAACAAATTTTAATTCATATTGATAATAATTTTATCAATGACTTTCATTAAAGCTTAAGACGTATACCTGTTTAACGATAAGAAAATCATTTTTAATACACAGATTACACATATTAAACGTGTATTGATTACATTAACAGAAATGCAAATATTCATATATTCAATAGTTTTACTATTTAAATATATTAGGCATAAATACGTATAATTTTTAAACTGATATAAAATATTTGATAAATCATTGAATTTTTTATAATATACCTTATTAGATTAGATTATAGAAATTATGAAGATACATTACTACATACATTATATACATTAGTACCTATTTATTGTTCAGTAAAAATGTATTTATGAACACTATCTTACAATTTTAGAGTTACCCTCTCGGAAGGCTTGTATATCATACTTATTTAAGTATTGAAAATCAAATAAAGAATGTTAAGCAACGTGATTTTCAAAGTATTAGTAATAAACTAATAATTATATCTATAGTAAAATACTAAAAACCTGACATGTACATGTATAACAAAATATACAACAATTTTAAGATCCCTAAAGTTACTAGATTTTAAAAAATATTTACTAGGTATACATTTATGTGATTGTAGGTAATGATAACAGTTTATTTTAATTTAACCTAACTTAAAATAACCCTCCAAATTATTATAAAGATAATAATACAAATTATTAATTATACATAGCATTATATCAATAAACTTTACAACACTCCAATTGTAAAAATTTGATTAAGTAAGAAGTAATTATGTACTAATATTATTATCTAGATGGCTAATATCACATAACATTTTTAATCGTATATTATTGGTATGATTAGTCGTCAATATATTTAATAATTTCACTTAATACATAAAAAAAGTTTTCAATTCACGCAAAGGAAATATGAGGAAAAGAATTTTAGTCGGGGTTGAGGAATTGTGAGAAATAAAAAAAACATTATTGTATGTAAAATAAGTGGCGTGCAGATTCAGAAATAATTGGAGGAATTCAACTTATGACATTAATTATTTATATAAAAAATAAATATAAACATTTGTAAATTGGGGGTTGGTTAAATGCACTTATATATGCATTAAACAATTTACAGAGAATATTATAGACACACAAAAAAAAAATAATTACATGTCGTTAGAACATAGTATTAAAATGTTCACGTATTTCCTTGTATAAATATATATTTTAAAAAACAGGATACGACGTGCATAGTAGTTGAGTATTGTAAACTAATTTTATTTTCAGGATATTATATTACCATAATTTATACCAGTTAAAAAATGATTCTCATTAGTGCTTGATTAATATAATTTGTGTGTATAGAACGTTTATACATATATACATATATTTTATAATGTAACTTTTTTACTAAAAAAAATAATTAAAATAATTAAAGATTTATTGAGTATAAATAGAGTATTTTATAAATAATTAGATAAATTTTAAGTTTTATAATATTTAATACTTGCAGCAAGTAAAAATTATATGAAATAAATCCAAAATAAGTCGTAATGGTTCATTTCAACGCTCAATATTCAATTTAATTGTGATTAGAATTTTAAATGTTAACCAGACGAATTATTTAGTAACTATTTTTGAATCGTTGTTATCTTTTGGCACAGTTTTCTTTAGTTTAAAGGTTTTAAATATAAAAAAATAAATTCTTTTTTTTTGTAGTTTTTGAAAATTTATCTTCAAATAACTTAACATTTTTTTTTATAAGATTATTGCAGAATCTGTATTGAATTGCTAATCTATTGTCTATAGAATTAATGAATTGTCATTATAAGTATGTTTCGAAGTTCAATACGTTTGTAAATGAAACGGTTCATCTCTCTCAATAAAAATATATGGTAAAAAATATTATTTAAAGATTATTGTATGTTTTCACCAATTCTGATAATATCGTATTCTATTAGTATCAATATATCTATAAGTACATTAATGCTGGATTATTTCCTGCGAGTCACTACAGTTTATTAAACTATTATTAAATATATATTTAATATTTTTATGTGTGTGTAAATATATTATTACCTTATCAACTAAAACTATAGGAATATAGTCCGTTTCTGATTGTATAATGTAAATAAATTAAACAAAAATAACATAAGTAATTTTTAAGTCTATTTAAATGCTAAATAGTCTTTCTGATAATTTCATTACACTAATATAATGAGATCACAATAATAACAGCGCTCGTCCATTATTACATTATTAATATTTTAAAACCAAATTAAAACATTATGGGTACCTTAATTGCTGTACATCGTTTGTACATAGACGAATATGTTTTTTAAATACACTTACAATAACAAATTTGTGAAGTGATTAAAAAAAATATATATACATATTATATACATTTATTTTAATACTTCAGTAATAACTAATATTTATATTTTTACCGATAATCCATATTATATTGAAAGTCTATCTATCGATCAAAAATAATTAGTATCATTATAATATTAATAATTCTAACACGCGTAAGAAAATAATTTAGAAACCAATCCGTACGATCAATAGTATTTATTTATTTATTTACGTATATAAGCAATACATGCATTATTGATGTACATTGCGATAAATAATCATTTTTTTTTTTTTAATATTCAAACTAATACATTTCTTATACATTAAACTTTACAAATATCAAAAAAAAAAATAAAAATAATAATAAATAAATAAAATGTGATAAAAATATTGAACACTATGTATACAACAAACTGGGCAAGGTATCGCGTAGGTTTTTTATGTAGTACCTATAACTAATATACGAAAGTTCTACGGTTAGAAATATTTATTTTCCCATACGTAAACACAAACAAAACAATATAACAGACTCGTTTTGTGAAAATGACCGTTAATATAATATAATATAGGTATATAAATGTCTAAAGCGAAAGTTCCCAAACTCAACTTGCCGTTTCTGGTGTCCTATGTTCTGGTTATTTATTATTATTATATATATATATATCCTTCTATTTGGTTTTCTAACGAACTATTTAAACGACTAAATAATATATGAAACATCATTTTCAGAGTTCTCTGAGAATACGTCGAGACATGTCGGAATTAAAAGCAAAACAAAAACACACACACACACACACATAATATGTTATACCGTTTATATATTATTCATGTGTACGGCGTGAGATATCGAAGAGAAAAAAAATCAAAAATAACGTTCGTTCGAAATACATGTGTTGTGGGCGCGGCGCGGCTTGCCGTTGGGAGGATCTACGAGTGTGCGTGTATACGTATACGTGCGTGAAATAAATAATCGGTGGTCGCGGTGTGCGCCGGCCCAACGCTCAGCCGCGTCTGTCCGCGCGACGACCGCCGGGGCCTGGCGAAACTCGCTCTTTGGGCCGTCGTCACCGCCGCGCGCCGGGAGTAGGGACCGCGCCGCGTGCGCGCGTGTATAGGTGTGTGCGCGTGTGTGTGCGCGCGTGTGCGTGAGCGGGAGAGTGCGATAGAGAGAAAAAATAACGCCGTGTGGGCACCTGTCGTGCGCGATAGAGAGAAAAAAAAGCGAGACATAACGAAAAAGCAGAAAAAAAAAAAAAAAAAAGGGAAGGAAATCTCGAACGCTCTCGCGCTCCTCCTCCGCCGCCGCCCCGGATCGCGGGTATCCCCCTACAACCGCGCGCGCGCTGGTCAGAGAGAGAGAAAACAACAACAAAATATTTAAAAAGAAAGAAAACACACACTCACACGCGTGCAGGCATACACGTGTATACCTGTACACACGCGCACACGCGCACACACACACACACCTGTATACCCGGGCGTATATAATATAATATGTATTATACGAGGTGTACCTACCTCGCGCGCACACGCACGCCCGCACGCACGCACACACACGCACGCACACGCCTATCCCTACTATATGGGCTTTCGACACCCCGATATATTATAAAAGACCAAAAGAAGTACTCTCCCACGATTATTTTCAAAAGTGATCCCAACTCTTCGATGCCGACGCACGCGTCTCTTGCGTAAACACTGACTCTGCAGAGTACATACACGCTTACGCTGTTATACTGTATCATACATATTGTTGTTGTATTGCTATTATATATCCACCATCGCCGTCACCATCAACCATCGTCCATCACCATCGCCATCGATATTATCATTAATAATAATATCGTATAGATTATTATTACTTTCGCGCGTTACATTATTATTGCAGTCGGGAGTGATTTTTTTGAAATAATAATAATAATAATAATAATAAAAAAGTCGTTTCACATAATACTGTTATATATCCATCCGATACATAATAAATATACATAAATATTGTATTTTAATATTTTTACCGTCCGCCACGAACGTCGCCCGACACGATACGTCTCCTCGCCCCTTCGCCCGTTTTGTTCGCACCGGGTACATCGGCTCTCCGCGCGGCGGAGGCGGCGCGAGATGACGGCCGAGACCATGTCCGACGGCGGCGGATACAGCCGCGAACTGTGGCTGAACGCGGTCGCCGCGGCGCTGGGTCTGACCTACTCGGCGTACCAGCAGCTGCGGGCCGCCAGGACGCTGCCACCCGGACCGTGGGGCGTACCGTTCTTGGGGTACGCGCCGTTTTTGTCCAACCACTGCACGTACCTCAAGTACAACGAGCTGGCCCGCCGGTACGGGCCCATATGCTCGTTCACGCAGCGCGGCAACACCGTCATACTTCTCAGCGACCACAAGCTCATCAAGACCGCGTTCGACATGAAACAGATCACCGGCCGGCCCGACGACGGGTACATGGACATCATCGGCGGATACGGTGAGTCGCTGTTTAATCCGTTCGTTCCTACAATAATAATATACGTTTTGTGTTGCTCGATGCGCGCGGACGAAGGTCTTTATTTTCGGACGTTATTAAGACGACACGACCGACGTATATGTGTGTATAATGTAATAATTGATTGTACCCGAACATAAAATTATGTTAGTAATTTTTACCATGGGTTTTTTTTTCTCGTCATCGTTTCATCGCAAATCGACTTTTTAAATGCATATTATTAATACTATAATATTATGTCGTGTACCGATGTAAGCTATTAATTTTTTTTTTAATTTTTTATTCAAATAAAATATATACGCGTGTCCTCGAGATGACGAGATATCATGCACGTTGAATATAATATTTTGAAACTGTGTCGCAATTTTTTTTGACATACTATACGCCGGCACAATATTAATTATTAAATAATCACGTGGCCCGTACTGTTGCTACTGCCACTACTACAATACTGCAACCATTACTATTACTACTACTACTACTACTACATTACACAACGTGTGCGGACACGCGAATAATGGCTAGAATAATAATAATAATAATAATAATAAAATACTGTATGTTATTTCCATACCGACCAGACTTGTTATTAGAAACGTTATTTTTTATGTATACAGGAGCGGTAAATAGTACTGGGAAGTTATGGGAGTCGCAAAGGAAGTTTTTGCATTTGGTACTTCGACACATGGGGATGACGTTCACGGGCCACAACAGGTTGAACATGGAAAACAGAATAATGGTAAGTAACGTCATATCGTTAATACATAAATACTATACTTCGCAATAACTAATATTGTACACGATAACCAATATTTTCGAAATTTTAATATAATAAAATCACGCGTAAATGAGGGCTTTCTGTATGCCGACGTTTGCTAATCAATAAAAATGTAATTTAATCCTAACGTACGCTTATTATCATTATTTTATTTTTTTGTTGTACACAGATCGAAGTATCGACGTTAACGGAAACATTTCACAAGGCTTGTGGTAAACCAATAGATCTAAATGCGGGTTCGTTATGTCTGGCCATCACCAACGTAATTAGTTCATTGACGATGAGTGTTAGATTCGAACCGAACGACCCGCGCTTCGAACGGTACATGCACATGGTCGATGAAGGTTTCAAGCTGTTCGGCATGTTGAGGCCGGTGAGTTTGTTTTTGCCGAGACGTCATATTAATGACGAACGAAACATACAGGAAAAAATCAAGAATAACCATCGAGAAATCGCTGGATACTTTCAAAATATTATCGATGAACACAGAAGTATATTCGATCCGAATTGCATTCGAGACCTGGTCGACGCTTACTTGTTGGAGATAAAACGCTCCCAGGAAGCCGGCACGATGGATCAACTATTTCAGGGTTTGGATCCAAACCGGCAGGTCCAGCAAATTCTCGGTGACTTGTTTTCGGCCGGCATGGAGACTATTAAGAATACGATTTTGTGGGCCATGGTGTACATGCTCCATTATCCGGATGTGATGACCAAGGTGCAAGACGAGATCGATTCGGTTGTGGGTCAATATAAATCGCCAGTGCTCGACGATTACCCCAATTTACCATATACACAGGCTACCTTATACGAAGTACTGCGGAAATCGAGTATCACGCCTTTGGGCACAACACACGCAACAACCAGGTAAATTGTTTATTCTCGTTTCGTATATGTAACATACTTGTCAAATATTATATTATGCGTGCGAGCATTTCACGAAGTGTTGTATTGTTTTGACAGTGATGTAACACTCAATGGTTATCATATACCGACTGGCGCTCAAATCATACCTTTACAACACTTTGTACACAACGACCCGAACTTATGGGACGAACCGGAGGCGTTTAAGCCGGAGAGATTTATAAATGCCGAAGGCAAAGTGAAAAAACCCGATTGTTTTTTACCTTTCGGAGTCGGTAAGCTATTATTTTTATTTTCTAAACACAATACAATATATTATCGTACTATGTACACATAATATGCATAATAAATGTACCTATGTGTTATAACTTATAAGTGATATTTTATAAAATAGTAATTAATTGTCCCATTTTTTTTTTTTTTTTTTTTATAAAAGGTCGGAGAAAATGTCTGGGTGAGACGTTAGCTCAAATGGAACTATATTTGTTCTTTTCAACCTTGTTACACGAATTCGATATATGTCTACCTGATGGTGATGAATTACCTAGCATGGATGGTCAAGTCGGTATCACACTGACTCCACAATCGTTCAGGGTCGTCATGAAAGCACGCCACAAATAGATTTAATTTTTACTTTTTTATTCTCAGATCCTCTTACTTAGGTTGTTTATGTATTTTTAATGGAATATTATGTATTTATTCGAGTAATATTCCATGATAATTGTTTAGTTTAAAAATGTTTTATTATTTATTTACCAATTTTGTACGTGGTTCCCTATAAATTATATGCATTTTCTAACATTTAATTTAAGAACATACTATTTATTGATTAGCTAGTTTAGTTTAATTTATACTGTTATATAAAATAAAAATTGTATTTGTTTATTTAAAGTAGTTAGAAGTGCATGTTTTCCTATTGATATGTTTATGTACTTAGTGCCATATACCATTTTTTGTAAAAAATATTTGATGTAGTGTTTTATTTCGTATTTAGGTATAATTGTTATTTTTTTTAATATTACCAATGTACAAGCAACCTATTAAAATTAAATGTTATATGTTTTTTTCCAATCACTTGTTATATTAATTTACTTCAGGGGAACTATTCATGCAACTAATATGACACGAATGACATCTTATTTGACTAAGAACTATTAAATCGTTTTAAATCGGAGCTGTCCAAGGTTTAAAATTATTTTTCAACATCAGTTTCATTGTTTAATAGTTAATACCACATAGTTTTAAAGCATAGATCTCATCTGATAATTTACAAGTAAAAGTGTGTGAGAAAGTACTTTAAACCTGAGAGAATCTACACTGTAGAGTTAATAATATAAAACTTACAGTTATAAATATATATATTATATATTATACATTAACATTATGTACGTAGGTACTATATTATATTTATATATGTATAATACATATATAAATATATAGTACCTACGCCAATGGTAAAATTAAACTTTTTAAATTACATGCCAATGTTGTTCACAAGTGCAAAGCAAAAACACGGTTTATAGAATTAAAATTAAAATGATGATTTTTGTCGTTGTAAAAAAGGCTACAATGCTATTATACATAAAAAAAGACACTCGTCTATCCCCAACCACTGAAAGCAATGATGAACCTGTCGCATTCGAAAAGCAATTCTGAGCAAATTTTGGTTAACAATGTTTACATATTATGTTTATAATTCATTTACAATTTATAAGAACAATATAAGTTACTAATTATTACTTGAAAACTTAAGTCATAATTTTAATTAAACACGAATTAAGAGTACCTCCTAATATAAGTAAAGTGGAATTAAATAAAAAAAAATACAATTTAAAAAAACAATGTATTTTATTTTTATTTCAATACGGGCCGCGGCCTAAAGTATAGAATATAAGTTTAACATAATTAAATATACAATATAATATGTATTGACATCGATATTAAAGTTAACAAACAATAATTATTATTGAGATTTTTTAATTCTGGTTAGAATAATAATGTATATTATATTATATAGTTAACCTTGTATCCAATATTCAGGTCTTGGTACATAAAAATGGTGAATTTTACATAAATAAAACGTAAAGAAAACAGAAAAATGACCAAAATTAAAAATTTGTTATCTACTTAATAATAATATTTTATTGTTTTGTTTACAATATTCTGTTAAAAAACGTTCTTAGTGCTTAAGCAAAACAATTGTCTATGGCCTTTTTTAGAGTATTTTATGGATAACATTTTCAATCGACAAAGTATATGATTTCTCATTGCCTTTATGAAGAATTCATTGTATATTAGAAGTAAAATATACTTTTTAGTGGCAAATCGCACCTTTTAATCAAAATCCACTTTTAAATCGTACCTTCAAGTTGTTCGCATTTGTTTAAAAATCTCTACTACTTACCTCAGCGAACTTAACATGTACACTTATGGCTCGAAAGTTAATGACAGTGTAATAACTATAACATGTGCGCAATGTAAATAAGTAACTTTATTTTCTATTTCAAAATATTCTATAAAACCATTAATATATCAATTTGTATCCTAAAGCAAAGTACACTTGTCTTGTTCAGGAGACGAGAGTTCTTCAAAAAATGTTTAACTAAACTAATTATTAGGTATTAAATATGCATACTAATCTACATATGATTAAATAGGAATTTAACAACAGATAATTTTAAATTTTAAATAATCTAAAAAATCTAACCTCTTTTATTTCTATGATTATAAAAATATATTTAATATAGGATTAATTATTAAGCATAACATTGATTATACTCGGACATTTATATTTTGTTCTGTATATAGAAAATCACTATGTTCAATACAACATCAATTATATTTTTATGGCGTTGTAACGGTTTTAAATGAATTTGAAAAACAAAATAGTTGAGTATTAAAGTATTCATAGATACTAGATAGTAATTATATTTTAATCTTACTAGTTGCTAATATCAGTTTTGTATTTGACCTCTAATATAAGTACATACTATACAAGTACATCATCAGAAAAAGTTAATAGGAGTCAAACAGCTTTTCTATTTTATTTTATATACGATACAAAATAAATATTATTATCATGTTTTTCGAGCTTAAAATGTTTGATAAAGAACAGCTGAAATAGCTAATATTATCATTATTTTAGTAATTTTCAAAGAAAAGTCTTTGGTAAATAAACAATTTAGTATTGACGTTCTTAACATTATAGTCTTATAATAGGCATTAAATATCTATCCTTAGGCTTTCTACCTGATGTTATGAATTATAATAATGTAAATTTGTATAGTGTACCGGTAACAAATGGTGTCTCATTGTTCATTTAATTGTATTTGTATCATTCATAAATGTTAATGCATTTGCATTAGAGTGAGCAAAATTTGTTTAATTTTCGTAAATTTTGTATAAAAGAATTTAAAATTATTATATACTGTATAAATATGCATAATGAATTAAAACATAAATTAATTTTACTATAATTAAATAAGTACCTTATACATAGTTGTACGTACACATATAATATTAATGGTATAATATGGTAAAATAAAATAATAATAATATTATTATTATTATTATTATAACATTATTAGGTATAAATAATAAATACAAATTAAAAGAATAAGTATAATATCTCGTAAGTACCTACATAATACGTATCTTAATAATTTGCAGTACTTACCTAAACTGAAATTACGGTGCATTTGCGTATATTTTGTATATGCGGTGCATTTAGATCTTTTATAGAATTCGATAAAAACACATGACCAAAATACGTTCCAATGACATAGTATTCATAAATTTGTAAATCGTAATTCTATGCAACACATACATAACCCTAGTGGCCTACCTACCGTGTATAAATTAATAATAAGAATGAAAAATGTCTTGTTTTTTTAATGCTCATTTGGGTTATTGGGCGAAAAAAACCTGTTATTTAAATTTGACCATCGAATATTTTATATCATAATTTTAAGGGTAATAAAGAAAATACTTCAATATTCTTCGTAAAATAAAAAAATAAAATATATAATTGGTACTCTATTAATCGATTCTTATATATATTCTTTGCCATCTTCTAAATGACTTAAATCATAATAATATTAATAATAGTATATTTAAAATTTTAGATCCTATTTCAGCTGGTGAGACGGAAAACCCATTAATTTTTATAACTTACAATATTACAAATATATTGTATTGTTTTTAATCAGTCTAAGTGCTTAAACATAGTATTGATTACTTGTGTATTGATTAAAAACTTGATTTTTAAGGCTAGATAATAGATTATATCACGATAATATTCAAATTCGTATTATTCGTACGGTTTTAAATAATTTTTAAATTCTTTACTTGTAAGAACTACAAGTTGTATGATGTAATAGTATAAGCATTATAAATCGATCATGTGCCGTTTTTCAATTAATTTACCACCGGACGCAATTTGTAAAAAAAAAAATAATTATCATGAATTATGTTAATTGATAATTATAAAAACACTAAATGGCAGACACCGAGAAGCGTAGTAAATACAGTAAATATAACCTATATACATAACTGACTAACTGACCAGACCGGTCATGTTTACGTTATTAATTATTACTTATTATGTACCTATAGTATTACAATTTAATTGGACATAATACTTCCTACATTAATAGAATAATTTTCCCGCCAGAAATACACTACACATATCATGAATTATTAATTAATTAATTTGTATACAAACACGGATAAAATGAGCAAAAATCGTTCACAAACACACACTCACTCGCACTCATTCAGTGGTCTAGTGATTGGTTAACTAGCGGGTGATTCGTTTTACCTGTGTGTAGTACTGTAGTTATTGATTTCTTCGATACAAATTTCAAATAATCGGTAATCGTGATTTTTAAACGAACGAATTTTATTGATGACGTCGATAGATTCAACGAAAATGACCATCAATATTTTATTGGGAAATTATACACGTGAAATTATCGTGTACAGTTAATATAGTCAATATACAATACTATATAATAAGCGCCTTAAAATATTATACGAGTACATTTGGTGAACATCGTACTCATAACAAATCTAGAATATTTTTGTATTTATATAATTTTGTATGATTATATATTTATTTAAAAATCATTTTAATCAATTGAAAAAAAATTGAGCATCAATTCATCTTAAATTCGAGATTTAAAAACAATGTTGTGCGTAGCCGGACTGAGCGTTATGCCAAACTCCCCATCCATGATGGTGTTAATTTCTTTTTCAGATAGACCGTCTTCTATGGAAACATTGAAATTATGAATAATATTTGCACCGAATAAATAGAGTAACCAATAGGAAAGCGTGTCTCCAACACAAGCTCTTTTACCTGAAAACATTGTTAGATATTTTCATATTGACTACTATGGTACAACAATTTAAAAAAAAAATGAACGTTTCTAATTAGTAATAATTACTAACCGGCTTGAAATGGCATGAACGCTTTGTTGTGTATCATATTTCCTTTGTCATCTAAAAATCTTTTCGGTTGAAATACTTGCGGGTCCGTCCAATACTTTTCGTTGTGGTGCATTGCCCACTGCAGAGGTAAAACCATGGTCCCTTTTGGTATGCGGTAACCTAAAATTGTAATTTCGCTGTTGACCGATCGGGGTATTCCAGATGGAGCTACTGGCCGTAAACGCATAGTTTCAGACACACAAGCTTTTAGCAATGGAATGCTTTCAATCTGCTCTAAATCTATTATTCCGTTATTGGTGCATGCAGAATCCAACAATTTCTGTACGTCGTTCTAAAAATGTTTTATTATATCAAAATTTTATAAAGAAAACGTTATCAGTGATTTTCTTATTAGTATGTATATTTATTACACTTGTTTAGAGACTTAAACGTACGTGACACTTCATTATACACATAATTATATCTTATAAATTTGAATTAATTATCATCATTTATTTTAAATTATAAATTATAATAGCCATGTGCTGCTATTTTATTAACTTCAAGATATTTTGAAAATTATTATCTACATATTTTTATTTAATTGTTCTTAAAAAATTAATCTATCAGGGTACCATGTCATATTAAATATTTATAATGATCATATTAAAAAAAAAATAAATAAATAAACAATTTTAATTAAATGTAATAGCATTAATTAAAATTAGAAACCATAATTAATTAGATACCAGTGCAGTTAACCTACAGCCAATAGTTTATAGAAATATGTAGATGAGGTTATATCAGTATTTTATTATTTTCTTTGCATTTTTTACGATAGAATATATGAACCATGAACATATATATATATAAAGGTAGGCGAGTGTGTACCGTTCTGCTGTACACTAATAAGTGTCAAGTGGGTTACTATCATAGGTGTGTTACATTTGAATTCAATGATATATCGTTGAATACAAAAATAATTCTAAGCAGAGACGGTCAGCCTATAATATATAAGTATAGTAAGCATATTTCGTAATACGTTCTTTTGATAATATACTTGTATAGCTATTAAAGTCATTAATTTTACTTTTCGTAATACAAATAATAAAATGAAAATGAAAATGAAAATGACAATTTAAACATTTTATGAACATTTCATATATTTATGGTTATATTTTATTTTTATTCAAAAATAAAATAAAGAAATCAATTTAATCAAAATCTGGTATAGCGTGAAAATTCCAGTTTTTTTTAAATTTTTTGTTTGTTTTTCTCGATAATAAAAAAAAATATTAGGAATTTTTAATTTTGACTTCTTAAATGTACAAACTAGATTCAATTTTATATTCAAAATCAACCTCAAATTTTAAAATCATAGAATTTTATCGATAACTCATCGTGTACTCAAATAAAAAAAACATATCATTATAAAATCAATACATTCAACATTTAAAAATAAAATATTTATAAAAGAACATACAATGAATCTGCGTGTATGTTATAATAACATACAATTGTTATACCTAAATTAACTAATATTATTTAAAAAAATATGTGAATTTTTACCTGTATTTTTTTATTTAAAGCCATATAAAGAAGAAACCATCTTAGGGTATTCACGGTAGTTTCTACACCAGCACCAAAAATATCAGACAGAAGAAAACAACATTGTTTTTCGGTGAAGAAGTGGGAATCCGTGTTGTTTATTCTTTTTGTCATTTCTTTCATGAACATAGCCATCAGATCGTCACATTCATTGATTTCGTTACCTCGTTTTTCCATCAATGTTTTATATATGCAATGCGTATTTTTAACTCCCTCGACTACTTCAAAAACAGTATTTCTGTACTTCGGTATTACCCTAAGAAAATTACATCAACAAAATATTATTTAAACACATGATTATACGGGTATCACGCAAATCATTATATTCGTTTCTAACTTCAATATTGGCAAAACACTCAATGGCGTAGCTATAGCAAATTTTTTGGATCCATCTTCAGCCAAATTTCTTAAATAAATCCAATTAGGGTCATCTTCTGGCCACGCTTTACCCAACACTTTGAGATTTATGAAATCTCCTACGTGTACTAGAAAAAAAGTTCCTGTGTCAATTGGACTTTCATTTGACTGTCGTAATTTCTAAAATAAAAAATATATTACATTATTAATTATAATTAAAAAAATAGTATAAGTTTAAATAATTTTTGATTATCTTGGTATAAAGTGTTACCGAAATTGAAGCAGACACGACGTCGGAAATAAGTAGTTGTAAGTTATTTTTCTTCTCCCCAAACTTAGACACGCCAATTTCCTTAAGCCAATTGCAAACAAATTTTCGCTGTTCTTTCCAAAGAGGTCCGCGTGTAAATATCAGACCTATACGTTATTAAATTGTATTTACATTCCAAAATTACTTATAAGAACTATGATAAGTACGGTGGAATGAATATGCATATCAACATATAATTATTATGGAAGTTTACTTTTACGATGTTTAAAAAAAAAGTACATTTAAATTTTATATTTAAATTAATTATTTTACGCAGTTTTAACAGTACATTTATTACATTTATTTTATCATATTATACTTATACATAATATTTTTTTAATTATAGAAAACATTTAAATTCATTTTCATTATATATTTTTTAAATATAACTAAATACAACGAATAATTAAATACTATTCAACTCGGTATAACCGTATAGGCCATTGGTTATATAGATACTTACCATGTTCTTGCATGATTTCGTTGACAACTTCGAAATTAGTGCGATCGGCAAGTTCATTTCGTGCTAATTCCTTTCTAACCAATGTTGGATCCGACATAACTACTGCAAAATGTTTCCCCATTTGAATACTGTAAATTGGTCCATACTTATATGCCAGTGCCGTCAACGTTTTGTAAGGTTGTGTAGGATTTAGCCATGGCAGATAGCCGAGGATTGGAACACCCCAAGGGCCTGGAGGTAAGTTTCTGTTGGATCGCCATAGATAACTAGCATACAACGCACCGAGTAATATTACACCAATGATCCAAAACATGATTTAAGTTCCTTTAACACGATTCAATAGAATATAATATTATTGTAGTATAATAATAGGTACTTACGAAATTGTGATTTTAAATTATAGTTAACATTTTCATCGTTGTATTAGGTACTTGTACTTACATGGTACCTAACCTACCAGGGGACAAATAACGATGCAACATGCGATGCAATTAATTAAATTAGAAAACCTATAATAACACTTAATAATGTTTATTTATTATAAAATAAATAAACACAATTATATTTAAAATCTATTAAATTGAGAAGAATATACTCGTATGTAAATTTAGTGGAATTACAATACCAACTGAATGGTGCGTGTGAAAGGATCAGTGGATAGTGGATAGGTCTTTATAGTTTTATAGATTTTTTTTTATATTTATTTCGCAAGTTCATCTCAGTTACGTGACAAACACAGTAATATATCATAATATATTAAACACTATACTGTAATAAATTATTGGTCTTAGATTCCGGGCTACGAAAGTTTTACGAAACGTGATCAATATGAATTTTATAGATGGTCTTAGGGGTTTCCTCTTAGCGGATATTATATGTATTAACTTCCGTACAGTACACGGTTGATTAATGTGTACGCCATAGTTATTATTATTTCTTATTAATACACTTATTGGATCCAAATAAATGTAAAGTTATATTGAATTATATTGTTCATTTATTGTAGTATAATAATTATTAAAATATATTTAATTATTTTTATTATATAATATTGCTCAAATTAATATTTAAACTATAATTAATTGCGCGTTTTTAAGTATAATTATTACTAGCTATTGTATATTGAAACTTATATATTTTTCATTTAATTTGTTCACATAATATTATGCATTAATTTGTTTTGATCCAAATAATCCAATTATCAATTTTTATAAGGAATAATAACAATTATGACGTAACACTAATGACGAATGTACCTAAGACGAAAAATGGCAGAAGAATGACAGTATGTGCTGCAAGTGTGGTTTATAACCTACACATTTACGAAAATAAATTTTTTCTATAATTGACTACTGCAGGCTTTCATAATGATATTATATCCTACTTATATTATATTGTCTGTCATCGAATGAGATGATTTTATGTTAAGTTTATCATTATTGCTTTCAAATGAAATATTGAATAATATTATAATTATAAACAAACACAAAGCGTAACGCTTGCGGGGTAGTAACAATCGACACAGTGGTAGTAGCTATATACGTAAGTACTGCTGCCAGCCCGACTTTTGCTACAGTATGTCACACCGAGTTATTTTTTTTTTTATTTATTTATTTATTGTGCACACCGCGAGCGTATTCCGTTCACGACACATTTCGACCTTTTATTTAATTGTATATAGTTTTTTTTACCTTCCCCGTGTTTTGATCGCGTCCCGTTCAAAACTGGTTGTTAAGTGGAGCATGTTTATTATATTATAATCCGATTGCGTCCCAAATGCAGGCGAACGAAAAAAAAATGTATACAAACTATACAGAATGTGTCCGGCGGGTATGATACGGGAGAAAAAAACAGATTTCAAACGGTATACGTATCTATAGTCTATACGATTGTGAAACGACATAATATCATATGGAAAATACAAAGAAATTTAAACACTAAACGCTAGAGTCCGGCGGAATATTCAAATGTCAGCATTTCTTATTGTCGGACGCAATGGGAACGCTATACATATATATTTTTCGTTTAACCGCATTTTAGGAATAATGCTAAGAACTATTCCAAAATACGACATAAGAAAACAATAAAGTAAGTTGATAGCATAAAACGTATATACATATTTATATATATATATGACTAAATTATTGTTTTTTAAATTTTAAAATTGTATTGCTATAGAGGTGTACCATACACATTTTTAATATCATCTAGGTCAGTATTTCTTAAACTGTGTTTGGCACAGTGTTAGGCATGCACATTTATAAAATATTATTATATTTTCATATTACATAATAGCCAATTACAATATAAAATGTTCAAATACATAATAAATAATAACCTAGTCAGTAGTCAATATATACTACTATGTATATTATACTTATACAATATTAAATCAGATATAATGTATTAATGTAATTTCTTGAATGATCCTAATACCTTATAAATAAATAATTTAATTACATTTTTCTGTATTTAGTGTATTGTTAATATTGTTATTTATTGCCATTTTTTGTGTACCCTCAGTTTTAAGATAATTTCCATAGGAGTAGTTTAATAATATTAATAGTAATAAGTTTAAAAAAATTGGTTAAATTTTTATTTACTTAGATTTTTTCAGTTAATTGAATACACAATAATATTATTCTAATTTTAGACATTTTATATAGTGTATAAACAATGACAACGTTGTCTAACCGAATTGATAAAGACTATAGTCATTATTATGACTCATTTTCAACATTGACAGCGTAACATATACATTTAAAAAAATAAATTATGTTTTTAACAATATACGACTATAAAAAGGGAGTTTTCATATTTTGAAAAAAGTTCATATTTTCATATAATGTGTCTATATAGTTAAATATTCTGAAAATCAAAATTTGAATAAATTCATAATCAATGGAAAAACATAGATATTTTCTCTTCTGTATATTTCGAGTAGATCACTGTAGTGGATGTGTTAATTTGAATTCAATTTCTGAGCCGAGGAAAAGTTATCTACGTGCAGGTAAAACGCATTGATAAATGTGCTAAAAGCGATGACCGGGATTATTTTGTCCGTAAAATCATGTGTATGTTTATTTCGTTGACGATAATACATTTTTTTGACCAAAAACCAATTCACTCTTTTTTAAGTTTGGGTAAAAACAAGTCATTTAGACGAAAACTAAAAGATCGATTTTGGACGAAAACATGTATATTTAATATTATTACCATACCAGATTTCAGATCGAAATATTTTCATTAATATTTGAAGATTACTTATTTATCGTCACGAAAACAAACAAATCGTATTTAAAAGCGAATAAGAATCACTGACAGCTGATCTGTCTATCCATAAGCGGGCATTGTTGATATAAACTTTGTATCATAAAGAATCGTTTCGACTAAAGAATAATTTTTCTAAAGACTAAAATGCCTTTGACGCCGTAAATAGTATCAATAAAAGATTAAATAATTGTTGACTGCTCCATAATGTTTTGAGAGACAAAAAAATGATAATAATAATATTGATGTAAAGCCATATTTCCAATATGTGCATTCTTACTCTGTTTAAAAGATCTAAAATGAGGAGGGGGTAGCATGCTTTTTGAATCTCCATGTATACAATACAATCTTAACATAATCATTTAGTTTTTATTAAATCATAATAATATTTTTTTCGAACGACATTTTAATATTTAATATAATACTGTCACTGCAAGATTACTTGTATACGTGTAACACATAGTTTTAAATCTTTATTATTTTTATATTCATTTGTATTTTATATTAGGTAAATATTATAGACATTGATTTGACAGAGTTTATTTCAGTATACTTGTAAAAGCTTAAGTTAAATCTATAAAAAAAAAAACAACTGGTGTTCATTACAACTTACCCGACAGTAAACGGTGTTTTTTGATTGCAGTCAGTATATTTTAACGCATACAGACACTAAACTACAACATAAACCTTCTTGTTGACGACGATTATCCGTACTGTAGAAAATATGATGATGTGTTGATGTTAATCTGATTATCTGAATTTATGACGGTATTGTGTCTGGTACCTGCGCCGTCTATAATAATATATTATGTATTGTCAAAATACAATGGTTTACGAAAGAAAAAACACATTTTGATCGCGTGAAAAAAAGCAGAAAAACCACGAGCGGCCGGCGGATTATTGTTATTTCATATCAACATTGATAATTATTGTGTATTTGTTTCAAAATTATTTGTCGGTGTACAAACTGCATAAAAAGACCATAATGAAAATAATGTACAAAGTATGTAAGCACGCTGTGGATTTCACTTTTAAATATTTGTCGTAAGCTATAGGAAAAAAATAGTAAATGTATTCAATAAAAATTGTCGTACACATTTGACCAAATCAGATTCATAAATTCCACATTCTATATACTCATTCTGTTAGTACATTATCATTTGTATGAATATCTAATGTACATTGTGATTGTGGCGTTAAGCGCATAATCGAATAGTTGATTCGTAATACAATGGATTTTTGTCGAATTGAATAAAAAAATATATTACGTATTATACATACGAATAACAATATTGCTATAAAAAAATTGTCTAAAAAATAAATCTTTTAAATTGTTTACTCATAAATTGCTTGATAGACAAAAATTATAAAAATCACATATTATTCATTTTGTGTCATGTAGTTCACCTCGAAATTTAAGAAAAAGCCTAATCATGATAATAATTTAATATTTGTAGTGCTAAATTTTAGTTATTATTGAAATTATGAAGAGTTGAGATTTTGCCAATAAATATTTATTCTGAAATTTATTACCTTGATAAAAAAAAAATAATTGTTAGTATAGTAATTTAAGTATCTTAACTAATAACTAAAATCTTGGACCGGATTATATTTACCAAAAAAAAATGTTTATACTATCGACAGTTTATTAAATAATTTATTATTTATATTAAAATAATAATATTACCCATACAGTGTAGTGGTATTTCGCATTATATAAAATATATTATGTATATATAATTAATTATAATATGTTATTATAAAATACAAATCGTAATTTTTTTCTTTCATATCCAGTGAAGGAGTCACCCAGAGTTCTATGAACTTTTAAACCGATTCAAAATTGTTCAATGGGAACAGACGTCGTGAACAATAAAACCTTGAAGACACATTAATGAGACGATAAGGTCGTCTGCAGGACATAGTCTAGTCTACCACAGGTAAGATCCGGTTTTACTTTCATTGATGTAAACAAGTCCTATATTATGTACGAAGGGTCTGCAATTCCAAGAAATCCGATGCAAACACGTTTATACTCATTGGGGTGAACAGTCTATAAGGAATTCGGTATTGTTCCTACGTGTTATAAGACGAAAAAAAGGTTCGCTCCCCCCAATGCGTTATTGGAATGTCGACGATTTCAAAGAGTCATAATATATTCGGATATTCCCATTATATTATTAAATACATCTGTTATACCTATTAATTGTTGAACCCATAGAATAATAATACACTTTGAAGGTACACGAAAATCATTTTATAAATTATAAGGGTACATTCCATGTGGTAGACCGTAGCCGCTTATATATATATATATATATGTATACGTATGTATTGTTAAAAATAATTCAAAAGAGAAAGACATTATTCTTTTGGTTTTAAACAAAATTAATTATAATATAAAATTACATTTGCTGGTTAGATTTATCGGTTACTTATAATATGAATACATTTTAGTATTTAACAATCATGATTAGAGCTCGGAACTTATGCACTTAAAAAGTATTAACTAAGCATGGACTTACGTGCTTATATAATAATAAAACAATTAATATGCTTTAAAAATATGGATTTATTTATTTTATACAACTTTTATAAGATGTTAATATTTAATAATTTCTACTAAATATTTTTTTAATAAAAAAGCGAAATCGTATGATAACTAGGGATCAGAAAAACATGATACAATAATCCCTAGTGAAAATGCGGAAAACTCCAAATGTTTATACATTATAAATAATGTTTGTTTTTATTGTCAAATTTTAAAATTGTGTTATAAACATATCATTAAAATATGCTCCAAAAAATCGTAAAATTAAAAAATATGCACTAAAAACTTTCAATATTTTTTCGTAGTGTCGTGAAATTAATTTCAAGTTTACTAAGCAATAAATCTAATAGCCCTAAAAAAAAAACCACGTTAATGTAATAGCTTCCGAGCCTTAGACTCGTGCATAAGGCAGTGTTAGTTAATAGGTATTTACTAATAATAACATCATTAATAATTATAAAAAATCATTTTTCATTTATTTGAATTTTACTATTTTAGTATATAACATACATTAATAGATCTAAAGCAGTAAAACACAAATCAATTGATATCCACAGATTAAATAAAACCACCTTAAAAATAAGAAAAACATTGATTTTTATTTTTATGTAAATTACGATAAAAAGTAATAACATTTCTTTTAAATGGACTAAAACTAAATTATGGAAAAAATAAAAATAAAACTTTCGACATGTGTACATTTTCTATATAATTCATTAAATAGTGAATTGTAGTGGTATTTATTTATCTATTTTATTTTATTATTTATTTATTTTTTTCAATAACTAGTATTTCAAAACGTATCCAAATAAAAAATCCATTGAAGTGCTCAAGTGCTGTTGACTGCAATATAAGTATTTTATATACCTGCAAACCTTAAATAAGGTTTGTCAAGACCTTTTTTTTTATTAAGCTGGGTCTACATCTACGCCGTCTATAGCGTACCGTGTATCGTGTTGTGTTTAAAAGTTGAGTTCGGCCCAACTCTGGAAATTTCTGGATAGATTATGCTTAATAAAAGATGGCAACGATGTCATATGATTACAACAGCCAATCAGAACACGATAAAAGACATACGCCACGAGATACGACGCAATTATTAACCCGGCTTATAGTATGTTATATTCACGGTAAGACTGATGAGCGATATTTTCCTTTGGCTAGTCTTGGGAAAACGTTGTCGTCACCCATAAATGCATATTGCTTACTTAAAATAATTCAATATTGTTTTGTAGAAGTAAATTGTGATGACATCCGGCAAAACGAGTCTATGTAATGAATTAATTAATAACGTGTATTCGCGAGCATTATCAGTTTATCACCTATTTAGGCGGCCAGACGAGACGTGCCGCCTGTTTTCCGATTTCGAGGTTTATTGCGGGCCGAGGTTGTCGTGCAAGGTAAGAGTGTTAGACGCACATCGCTCTTCATTAATTTGATGTGATACATAATATATTATTATAATATTATCATTCATTATCTCGTATATTTCCACGAACGTTTTTATCACTATATATTACAAATTATAATAATTCAACCTATATTGGTAGGTTAGTAAAATCTCGTCGAATCCTCGGCAAAATACGAGTAGTTGCGTTTTTGTTTGGATCATTATAAACAGTTTTGATAATAATTAATCGACAAATATCAAATCGTATTTCAGTTTTCGAGGTGTTTCTCGTTCATAGCGACTAAAATTTTCAAGAGTGCGTTCATTCACAGTGAAGTATAAATCTGATGCGCGGCGTTATTGTATTTTGTATATGATTACAATATTATATAAAATTATATAACATACAACTCAAAATGTAATAACATCTTTCAGTGAATATCGTACAACAGTAAACAGATTCATAGTAATATTGTATACATTTTCATTGTGTATATTATATAGTACTTATAATTCATAATCATATAATATAATTAAAAGTTTTAAATTGTTTTCACAATTTTTTTTTTAAATATAAAAAAAATAATTAACATCGTTATTTATAGTTTAAATAAGTTATTTCGACCAAATTTAAATTTAAAATGTCTATATAAAATAATGTGGTTATAGGTTTTTAATATATTTTAATTGAAAAATTGACAACTTAAAGTTTTGTATACAGTTTTCAAATATTTCTACCCGGTGAGGCAGCGAATAATTTTTAATCAACATTTAAAGAAAAAAATCCACAACAAATTGAAAATTTCTTATGTCTTTAAATAACTAAAAAAAGTTAAAAATGTTTGAACATTTTATCATGTAATGAAAATGGTATTATAAACATTTGGTGAAAATTACAATATCTACGGTTATTCGTTCTCGTGTTACACTAAAAAAACGATTTTGTTGAAAATTGTATTTGCGTAAAAATACAATAAGAAATAAGACATTCTGTGTGTATATATTATTAGAACACGCATATTATATTAGGTTTGAAACACGTGAAGAAAATTATTAAATATACTTATAGATATTATATGCAATAAAAACGGTTCATTGAACTATTCAGCCGTTCTCCACATTACAACATCATAATATTTGAAAGACGTAGGTATCCAACATGAATAATATCGCGAACGATGCTGAACTAGCAATAGTCAAAAACACTAAGACAAATTATATCGAACTAACGAGGAGTTTAAATTAGTATCATAATACACCTATATCGCGGTAACTCGGGATAGATAAAAAACTAGTTAGAGTATCTTCAGCTTAACATTAACTGTATAATGTACGTGTAGGGCATAATTATAGATAGACATGTACTTATATCGTTGAAAAAATATCTATTACAGTTCAAAAATCGCCATATAAAATAATCATAGTATAATATGTACCTATATAATCGTGTGTATATATATAATATATACATAGGTACATAACATAATTTTTCAGCCTCGAAACTTGATCACTGTAAATTTTGTATTTCTTATACTTAAACAACATTAGAAATAGCAGTGACACCAATCTAAATATGAAAACTGCCGCGTATGGCCAAGTTATATTGCTTGATCCACAGATACGTGAAAACGATGGTTCATCTCTAAAATAATTTTAGTACGAATCTTATTAGCCCATATAAGAAAACAACATGGTATAGGTATTTGTTTGTGTTTGGTAAAAAATTTTATTTTTTATTAGTAAAAACTCGGATCACTCCACCTAAGAGTATTTATCTATATATATATTTTTTTTGTTTATTATAAAGTGTTCCTGACAGAGTCATCCAACTTATTGATAATTATTAATTAACATTTTAGCTGTTTTACAATTGATAAAGCATAATTATTTATAAATTATTTACATCATGAGCATATAATATTTATATATGTAATAATAATAAAAAAAAATTATCTTTAAGTAGTTCTATAATGTTAAACCTTAATCATATAATCATGTATATTAAAAGCTAGATAAACAAACTTTATATACCTCCCAACCACCCCCTAAATTCTGCTTCAATTGTATAAACACGTGTTTAGAATACCGATACAGTGTAATGAATGTATCAAAACGTTTCAAAACGAATATTTTATATATTCGCTTACATGTGGTCGAAACCACGTGTTTGCCACGCAATGATGGCGATATAAGTTATATCATATAACTATATGAGTCATTTAGTGCAAAACAAAAAAATAGCACAAAAAAAACATCCGAAATGCTATTATAATTCACTACTTTAATTGATATGAACATTCACGAAATAAACAAATTTGTAAAACGTCACTTATAACCTTGTCTCTAAATTTATACTCTATAGTTCAATCGCCGTATATGCTAATATAAATATATTCATGGTCAATGGTTCAAGTCCGGTCATTTCTTTACGGTATTTACAGACGAATTAATTGTAGTATTTAATTCAAGTATAAACAGCAGTGTTACACAAATATGCACGTGTATAATTTCACTTTATAGAAGATTCATTTAAGGTATTTCAATAATTTATAGGTCTATCTATAAGGTCTATTTACTTTTTACTTATATCATGTATATAACGACATAGTGGTATCACAACTAATTTACACTATCTATGTAAAACATAAAAGTATTCGAGTTATCCACGTGCTAAGAATTCGTGTCGGTAAATACTTCGTTTATATTTACTTTTAACTAGTCATAATAATATTATTAATAATAATAATAACAATAACAATAATAACATTAATAACAACAATATGCTAATAATAATAAAGTTTGTAAACATATATTTGAAATACATACAAATTTATTATTGAAAACATACGTCTTGAAGACGTCCTATATTATGAGAATTTAATAATTTGTTGTTGGACCGTGTAGACAGTATATATATATATATAATGTTTTCAGTATGTGTACTTTTTAAAATGTATATAAATAGGTACTTATTTACCGACTACTTTTATAGTTTCTCATTTAGATAGTTAAGATTCGAATTGAGACTTTTTGAAGAAAAAAAATCAAAAACGATATTAAGTATAGCTACTGAATTATTTGTCATTCGAAACATATTAATATATTAATATTTTAGTAAATATTAGCATTTTTGTAAATATAATATTTTTAATAAAATATAAAGTTTTATTATTTTAATAATCGTTGTTAAAAAAAATAAGCATTGAGATTTTGAATTTAAACCACGTGTTCAGGGCACGGATCAAGTATATTTTTTACTCGAGACAAAATATAAAATTAGTAGGTACCCTCTCATAATTTAACCCCTCTATGTATGCCACTGTTGTACTTATGTACCAGTTACATAAAAGAAAAAGAAAAAAAAAATATTAGAGACTTGATTAGAAAAAATGTACCTTAAATACGAACTTTAAAATAAAAATTGTTGCTTGACTCGTACGTTTTACATTAAAAAACGGTTAACACAGATAACCTAACCTAAATAAAAAATAAATGAAACAAATATAAAATATTCATAGCCAAAGTAAAATGAAAATTGTAATTTTGTAATGAATAATAACTGTTAATATATTCACTTATTATTTGGTAATTTGGCATTTCCTGACCAAGATTTCCGGGGACAAGTGCTCAGGTTCGCCCTCCCCCTAGATCCGGCCCTGCACGCGCTGGTAGTTATAGCTGTAACGTGTAATTCTAAGTAGTTAAAAAAAATTTAAATTGTGTGATATTATTTTTAATAAAACTTAGCAAAAAATAAATCCAAAAGAATTTATTTGAGGCATACATTAATACAACTATGAACTAGAACAACAGTCATGGTAAATGCTTAGCCCACGCGTGCCACATCGAGGGCCGACCTTCGTTTTTTATATCTCGTAGACACCGACACCAGAATGATTAACAAAATAAAGAGAGAAAAAATAATCACAATTTTATTTTGTGATGAATTATATTTGAGAAAAATGATGTGTATACCATTAGTATACATGTTACGTACTTTCCCAACAATAATTGTTATAATAATTTGTATAAAATGTTTTTTTTTTATAAGTTTATTGTGTGGTCCACATAATATTCTATTCAATGTTTTTGTTTCAGTTTAAACTTAAGAGGATGCATATGTTATCTCTGTCTTACTAACATACATCATAACAAATTTTCGTTCAGCAGAATACATTTTGCGATGTTAGCTTTACTATTATAGTAAATTTATTTATTATCAAATTTAAAGGTAAGAATATTATCTAGACAATGACATAAGCTTTTATTGATATTATTATTTTAAAAAGTGAATTATAAAAATGTAAAATATTACAACTTTAAAATGTTCATAATTCATTTCCTAGTTTTTTTCAAGAGGATGATATGAAAATAAGCTATATTGCTCGGAAATAGCAACTTGTGTAAATATTAACTGTAAACTTTAGATATTTTAGGAAATAAACTTAAACATTTTGAGTTTAACACAAATTTTTAGAATTGAATAAGCATTTATTTGGTTCTAAATCAGTTCTTATTTTTGAGAATCAATTAACATTACTCAGAGTACATCCCAACAAAGGCTAAATAATTCTCAACCTATTTGTTTTGCTTTTTGCAATACTTTAAATGTATTTATTTTAAATAGTAGTCTTTACTATATAGCCAAGTCCCATGTCCATACTACGAGTACATAGTAGATTGCACTTAAGTATTATTTGATATTTTAGTTTTATTTTTTAAGCATGATTTCCAGTTACTTTTTACTTTGAACCCGTAAAGAATAAATATATTTAAATTGTTATCTTTTTAGGTCTTACGGTGTTGTTTTAATTTATAAATTTTTACTAACAAATATACGGTGTTTGATTTTTAACCCATAAATGACTGTAAGTAAATTTACGTTAAATTTGTTTTATATTAATATAATTCTTAATAGTCTTTTAATTATATATGTATATTTAATAATTTTCTTTTAAAAAGCCATCACTCAATGAACACAATATTTATACAATGCCGCTTGTTGGACGATTAACACCCTTAGTATTACCGCTATGCTGTAGATTAGCTCATTATCTGAGGAATTAGAAATTTTAAAATATTTAATTTATAAATTTATAATTACATTTTTTTTAAATAATTGAATACAAATTTTGGTGACTTTTACAATAAATTAACATTGATTGACATTTATAAGTTTTTAATTTTTCTTTTACTGGGAAAAATATTGTTATAATCAACTTTTAGGCTTTATAACCTAATTCGAATAGAAACCGTACTATGGAGATGGACCTATTTTAAATACATATTTTTCGATCCTGCAATAGTCGTATAGAAAATGATAATTATAAATATATATATATATATATATATATATATCGACAGTTAAATGTAGTAAATATTGTACATCAGTTTGTGTATCATGGGTTATAAAATAATGATTAATAAGTTGTGAATTATTCTTTTTTTTTGTATACTTGATCTATATTTCTAAAAATTTCTAATGTTGATTTAGAAAGTTTTGTATGTACGAATATATTACTATTTAACGATATTTTTTATTTACGAACCAATTATTTTCAATTGAAAGTAAAACGAATTCTTTTCAAGGTCAGCTATTATATATTATTTTCGCGATACTCTTAACATATTCAAAATAATACATTATGAGATAATAATATCAGACGTATATACAGTTCATGGACGATATATACAGTCGAGACGTAGAACGGAATCCCATTCAGACCTTGGGCACATTAATTACGTCGCGTACTTTTAATCATCTGACATTATGTATACCAACGAGTTTTTAATATATAATATACACACACATCGAAGTATAAAATTGTAGCCAATTTTTCAATACGCAGTTTAATAATATAGGTACACAAATCATTTTTCACTTATAGAGGTTTTCATTAATTTTTTATGGATATATTATGTACATATATATATATATACATTTGTATTAAATATATTATGTATATTATGAAGGTTTGCCCTCGTTTGAGCCTCAAACAGGTACCTAACGAAAATATTTTTAAAAATACTTACGTATTAAACTACTGACGTAAGGTCTTTGGCGGTATTCCATTATAATATATTAAACGTGGGATACCGACATAAACGTATCGTATAAATATGTATTTTATGTATATTGTATTATGTAAGTATTAGATAAATATGATTTGAGTTATCAAAGGTTAACCCATTTTCTTTGGATATTAATGAATACAAAATACGCATGTAAATAAACAACATGGTTTTATAGGGGTATCCACTATATCTACACATTTACATAAATACATGATAAACGATATTAAACATGAATACATTTAACTACGTTCTCAATTTTAATACGAATATTTACAAAATATACAATATTTAAAAATAGTAACTTATAAATACCTATAGGTAATGTTTTAAAGAACCTGATATGTTTTTTTATACATTTTTTCGATGTCTAAAAATGTATGTACTTATACTTAACAATTGCGCTATAAACAGACAGGCATTTTTTTAATGTTCTATAGATACAAATTATAAATTTAGTGCGCAATAAAAATATTGACTACCTACTTTCAAAGAAAATTAGAAATCAAGTACGAACACTCCGGTTATAAAAGTATCAAATATTAATGTATTTAGGTACAGTTCCTAAAAATAAAACAGCTACTTAACTAATAAATTCAAAAATGTCCAGTAGTATGTATATCACGTACATAAGTCACGTACTCACATATATCACGTATACAAAATATGCCTACATAATGAAAATTGTATTCCAAAATCTCGCATGAATCATCTATAATTTTCGAACCATTCCAACAACTTAAAATTAATTTGCTTATGATACGAAATTAGGCACTACTAAAAAATGTACACAACTACATAACAACGTAATTATAAAATGATTTACACAGCTTTAAATTGTCTATAAAAAGTATATTTATAATTAAGTAATTAAAAATAAATATTATTTAATAAAATATTTTTATAAAACCCAAATAATTATTAATTTATAGGTTATCATCCCGATTTGCTTCAAGTATTTTTTAATCATCCGTAGACTTTCGTGAATTTGGACTATTGCTGCCTATATATTATTGTTATGGTCAGTGAATTATGTATATCTATGATTGTTAAAATAACTATTATTAATTTAGTATCAAAATAATCATCTTAACGATGTCAATATGTTGTAAGAGTAGTAAACATTTTTTTTTTTTTATTGCAAAATAATGTAGTTTTACACTATACTTCAAGAATTACAGTAGGTAAATATACATTGATATTTATTATACTTTATAAATATAAATGTTCACTGCCATAAAGATTTTGATAAATTAGTTATTTCCTTAAACTGTATAGGTTTATGTCTGTATCAATGTATCATAGACTAGTTTAATATTGAACTGAGAATTTATATTTAAATAAATGTTGAATTGAAGGAAATCTACTGTGGAAATTGAAAAAATAGCGTAAGTTCCTGGTTTCTATACTTGATTTATAAGTATAAATTAATTACAACAAAAATTACAATATTTCTTATCAAACCTGTCATAATTAATATAAAATTTATTTAACATAGTTGTATTTAAACTACAATATACATCGACATGGTTAAATATTATTACGTAACATAATATAATTAATATGCATTACTAAAAAAAATTAAACCTTAAATGTTTTAGTGTAGTATACATAAAAATATATAGGTACATATTATATAAAAATAAAAATATAGTTTATCTAATTACAATAAATATGACTATAATTTACTACAGTCTTAGGACGGTATTGCACAGATAGATGCAATCGTGAAACGAACGTATATTTATATATGAATATAACTATTAACATACTATCAGTGGTGTCGCGACCGTGATTTTTTGGGACAAGTATCCCAGACAAAAATTTGGTAGGTGGGAGGGTGGTTGGAAAATGTCAAAGCTGGCAAGTTTAATTTTTTCAATGGCCCTGGATTAATGATAATTATGGTTCATAGATTTAGTAGTATTCTTTCATTTCTTTCACATTAGTATTAATACACCGACGTGCCCCATGAATTACAATATTGTTCGCTCGCCACTGCATACTATAAATTATAATAATACATTCTTCAAACTGATAATAGTTAATAACCGTCAACAATACAATATTTAGATTTTCATAATATTTACTATAAAACGTAAAAAAATGTTCTTTTTAAAATTATAAGTTTAGTAGATACATGATTATTAGGAATCGGAGTAATGGTTTTATTATCTATCACACATACGCCAAATATCTATGACATACTCTTACATTATCTCTAATACATTATTCAATATTAAAAAATAATACACAATATAAAATATAATATAATATAGTAATAATACATAAAATAATATATAATACTATATTATAATTTATAATATTATACAATACTATACTTTATTAAACAATCATGTTGGTCTATGTCATGTATATAGTATACGAATACATCGCGCACATAATATTAAAATCTATTTAAACGTATTATATTTATAATAATTGAACAATGTGTTATTCTGTTATTTAAAAAAAAATATTAATCGTATAAATAGCATTTAAAAATGCTTAAACAAATTTTATATTATTTATAAGCGTTTGACATTTTCGAAAATTTGTGGTCAATCATTGTTCTTATTTCCAATTTAAAAGTCATAAAATTATATATGGTTAATTCTTTTTTAGATTTTTCAAATTAAAATGATACTTACTTTACTCATAAGTCATAAACAGTAAGTTAATAACGCAGCTAGTAATATGATATATTAATTATATGCAATAATATTATACTATTATCATAAATAATATTTTATGTGAAATGTGATTAGTTCAACCTACCAAATCACTAATAACAATAATATAAATTATAAATATATAATAAAATATTCTAAGAAATATATGCGAAGACCGTCTCTTGTCAGAATCATTTTTTTTGTATACGAAGATTTATTATATTAAATTCAATTTAAACATATCCATTACAGTGACTTACTCAATGATGAGATGTACTCCACATTTTCTATACAGCAGAGCGACTTACAGGGTTTAAAATAAAATAGAAGTTTTTGAGTTCCTCAATTTTTTTTTTCATCACCAACCCGCTTGCTATAATTTTTTGCTTAGATATTGATCTTATTAGTATTATTAATTTAAACCTATAAATTTCATAATATTAAAACAGTTTGACATCTCTTACCACTTACCAGAACAAAAAATGCTTAAGATGTTCTAAAAAATAAATCACATCGTTATAATAAAACATTATATAAGATCATTAACCTATCCAGTCGCCCAAGAATTTTTCAGTGAAATCCAATAACGATACCAATCCATAAATGCATTGACCCCTGAACCTAAGGCCGATGACCGTCTGGCGTCTACAAATTACCAAGATGAGAAATATGTAAATTAATGAAAGAAGAACAGGGTTTGAATAACGAACTCAAAAAAAAAAATAAATATATATATATATATATATATACATATAGTTGTCCTTGGGTGTGTATGTCGACTTAACTAAGTAGTCTACAACTGTGATTTTCAGGAGCATATTTCCCTTGAAAGATGGACGCCAACAACCTCAACATGTATACCGTATATACTAATATTCATATATACTAATAAGTAGGTAGGTATACAGACTTTGTGAAAAACAGTGGTTTATTTTACAGATGTTTCTGCAGTTTAAGTTATAACTTTGGCTTAAACTAAAAAGGCTCTTGAGGTAGGAAATTATTATGTATTTATGTCTATAATAAATAATATGATTTTATTGTAAATAAATAATTTAAAACTAATGAGTTAGAAATGCAAATTTAAAAAAATTGAGTATAAGATGTAAAATAGTGTAAAGAACTAAAAATATGAGGATTCAATTAAAATAAATTATAATTTTTTATATTATAATCATGGCTGTAACTGAAAAAAAATTCGGGGGAGGAAGTGGGGGGTCCAACATTTTTTTAAATATAAATGCTGAAAATTTATAGTTACTCTACTATATTCACCACTAAAATATTTCTACTTATAAAAATTTTTTTTTCGGGAGGATGGGGGGTCCGTACCTCTGGACCCTCCCCATAGTTACGGTCTTAATTATAGGACATATAGTATATCCAAGTGTCTTGTCATGTCATTAGACGACTTCTCTCTAGATATATAATTAAAACTTTATTATCTTAACCTTATTTAAGCTTATTACTTATATAAAAATTATTGTAAAAATTATTGACTAGAAAAAGAAAAAATTATATAGTTTACAAGTGCGTATAAGTGTGAGCACCCTGGAAGTAATGGTAAAGCAGTTTCCATGGCGTCGTCGGTTCAAAACTGTAAAAAAGAAGTGTATAACCTATTGTAATATTATGATTAAAAACATTCAAATACAACACTTTAATATTTGAATGTATATTATTAATATATATTATACTCATTTGTGGTTATACATGGCAGAATGAAGGAATATTAACATATAAAAGTTATGCGTTACACAAATGAATGTTCTTAATAGCTTGTTTAGATCTGCGGCATAATAAATAGCTTTTTGAAAATAATAATAAAATATAACTGTTCATACGTTTATATTGATTTGAATAAGATTTTTTTAAAACTAGTAGTACATGTTTATTTGCATATAGATTCATTTACTACCATAAAAGAAACAAACATTACAGTCAAAATCATAAAATAAAATATTATACACCTTGTCTTTTTTTTTGATTTACTAAAAAATTGAATATATTTTATTCAATAAATTAAACTTGAAATGTTTTCTGTATTTTGAATTGGACAATAGGAAACTATTCGGTTCATCAGTTGTTTAATTGTTTTATGGAAAAAATGTTTGATTTTCAAAACGATATTCGGAAAGATATTATAGACAATGTTCAATTTCGTTCAAAAATTTAAAAGTTTCATAATGAAACATTTGTTATTTTTTTTTTAGAAATTTTATAAAGTATGTAATCGACAATGTTTCAAAACAATCTACACTAATTAACTAACTATATATATCATTAAATACTCTAACAAATCTGCAAAACAAGAAATCTATTATTGTCACATAAATTCTTGTCAATTCTTCCCAAAGACTTAAAAGGAAGTATTGGCGAGTGGTTGACAGAATATACCAGATTTCCGCATGACTTTATAGGCTATTTGGCTATACAACACTATAGAACTGCAAGCACTGCAGTTGTGAATAGTATTCCAATGATATATATATATTATTATAGTCTATGTAGGTCACGAGAATTTATCATGCAAATTAAATAGCTAGTACTTAGATATATTATTATAATTTACATTGCATATAAATGTTCATGAACTTTTATAGATATACAAGTACCTATAATCATTAGTTTATTCAAACCTTCTTGGGTACAGAGACATGGAAAATAATAATGTTATAAAAGGGGCGACAGGACAGCACGTCTTGAAGGCTTACTGTACTTCGAGGTAAAAAGAAGGTTAGCAACTCATATAGTTATTAATTAAGTTGTACATACAACTTTGTATCATACAATAACTGACTTATATGTTTATTTTATGATTTTATCGATATCTGATCACATGCAATGACTATACAAGTACATCTAATTGGCTATTAAGCTTATAGTTGCAAAAAAATATTTGTAGGCAACGCTAATTGATCATTTTTTGGTAATTATATGCAAACGATATTTTTATAACACATCAATAAAATGTATTTTTGTGAACTTATGCAAATTACGAGACTACGATCTAAACATCCGCCTCTAATATGAGAAATTGACATTGAACTACGTAAAATAATATCATAATCAAGTAAACATTCAGCCGATGCTTATACAACATGTCATATTACAAGGACGAATGTTTTTGAAATTGTTGTTTATATGTAACACTTAATACGTAATAGTATAGATTATAGGCAATACAGGGTACAACGGTGTTTTAATAACTTTAAGAACTAAAAGTTTATTGATCTTTTTGGACCGTGTTCAAGATCCTTTCCTATTTATTTTTTTTTATTCGACCTCTCTTCTTTAGATATATCTACAAGCTGCAAAGTACAAGAGAAAGGGGTCCTTGAACAAAACAAACTTACACTCGACGCACGTCAACATTTATAAACAAATATTAATTTATAGCATTATATTACGTATTATTATTATTATTATTTATTTATTTATAATACGAGTATTACAGCATATAATATCTTTTTAATTCATTTTAATTCTAATTTTATTTTCAAAAAAACATTATTCAACAGTTTTATCACGGAATTTAATGTGCAAATAAAATTATTATTATTATTCGGTAGGTTCAAAATAATTAAAAATAAATACTAATATTTAAGTTATCGTATTAAATAATAATTTGTCATCAAACATAAGAATACTAAAATCAAATAAGTAAAATTAATGAACATTAATGGTTGATAAATTTGTTTTCTTTATTATAATTTAAAACGTTAACGGAAAACATACATTAAACTTTCGAATATGTAACTATCTAATGTAGAATCTCGAATAAAAAATAATTTATTTAAGTTTATAGAATAAATATACATGTATAATGTATATAATATATATGCATATTATATATTATTATATTCAATTTCATTTTTATATTTTCTTTAACATTAGAATACAACTAACTATAAATTAATACAATAGGTATTTTTAAAAATTACTTGTAGGTTTCCATACCTTTTATACCTTAGATGAAGTATAAAAATTATATTTTGTTTAAAAAAGGTGAATTATGATTTTAAAGTATTCCATCTATTCTAATAATACAATATAAAAAGTTTTATTAAGCCAATCCCTAAATCTAAATAACATAGAATATTATAGAAATTAAAGATAATATTTTATAGGCATAATTTATACTATATTTATATGATTTTAATGGTAAAAAATATATAAGACATAATAAATAATTTTGATAAATCTAAGAAACTTAAAAATGTTGTAGATACTAAGATAGGTCTTTATTTGTTTTTATATAATATCATATAATGTTTTGTTTTATAGAAACTATGAAGGTTTATAAATATAAAAGTTCTTAACTCTTTCCTGTTTTACATATTATGATATGATTTAAGGTGGACGAGTAGACTAAAATAAGTAAAAACTTTTATTATATTTTGTAAAAAATATTTAAGTTTGATTATTACAAAACGTAATAATAATTGTTAGGGGTTAATTTATTTTTAAATATATTTCTACCAATAATATTATGTGTTGTGCAAACTACTAAAACTTGTAATAATATTTTATTATTAATAAAACCTATTTTTAATATTGTAGAATTCAACTTCTAAAATATATAGGCTAGTTATATGCTATATTGCATTCAATTACGTTTTTCTTATTCAAACGAATAGACAATAGTGCTACAATAAGTTTAGGCTAGATAGTTATAGGTAAAACGTACATGAATTCTAATTTGATTACACTATATGTACATATTTTGTAATATACACGTAAGTTAGATTTAGATCCTACATGGACACATAGTATAATAAATATACCTCGTGACTATACATTTAGTAGATGTCTTAAAATTATCAAATACCGACATTATAGAAGACTTATATTTTTATATACCGATTAAGAATGAATCTTAATCTACACTAATTTGCATGGATTTTTTTTCGTACAAAATAAAATATGCGAATTTTGCAATACATCTTCAATATCCATAAAGCACTTATTCTTGGAATTCCTATACTTAGTAAGATAGATAAAAGTCTTCTCTCAGCCAGCGAATCTAGAAGATATCTTTTCATTAAACAACTTTAATTTATTAATGCATTTCCTTAAAAAAACTAACCTAGCTGTACAACCAAATTTAAATAATCATAAATATAATACTATTTTTATTACTATTGTTACCAAAGTACCTTTATAATGTATGATTATTATGATGAATGTACATTCTAATTATAATGTTAAATATGAAATATAAATTTTTTTCCTAGCTAATGACTTTATTGTTGAAGGTTAAAGTCAAAATAAAATTGAAAAAAAAGGAACCTAACCTAACCCAAGTGTTACATTATAGAAGTTTTCTATACCCATTACACAATATTAATGCTAGTAATAATATACACATACCCATTATATATTATAATGATATAATTTATAAATTATATTATACAATATATCTAATAGTCGTATTGTAGTGGATATAATAGATATCCCAAAACGAACGACGGAAATGTGCATAACGTAATAATAATAGATGCTATGAACCTTGACTCAGTGCCCTTACCGCAGGACATAGGGAGGGGGGAGAGCGGCAACGAAAAGAAACAGTTAAAAAATACACATTCAAGTCAAATATGTAGATCATACACACACATGACACACGTCGTTTACCGATGACTGCAGCGTTATTATAACATTATGTTATCGAGAGAGGGTTTAACGGGGCAAAGGGGGGAAGGAGTACACGTATGTGTAGTGTGTGTGTGTGTGAATGTGAGTCGTCGTGTCCTAGTGCACTAAAATACGTGTGCCGCCCGCGTGTTTGTATACGTCGTCGGTCGCGAGCACGGCTACGGTTCATCGACCCCCGGAACACCCAGCGGCGTGTTCGAACTGGACCACTTTCACTGTTTCCGGACGTTGAACCGGCGGCCAGACGAACCACTGACTATATTATACATATTATTATATTATTATATTATACGAGTGCGAGCACACGCACACACACACACACACATATACAAACATGCATACACCAAAGACCAACAAGCCGCCGCTGACGACTCGTCTCCCAAGAAAACAGGCCCGCCGCCGACCCGCTTCATCGGTGGGTCAAGGAACTCGGCAAGCGAACGCGCGCACGTACTTATAATAACGATAATTTTTAATATTGTATTGTACCTATACGCGCGACGCGCGTTAACACCGTACAAAAATAATATCAATTAATTATTGTTTTCTGTCACGTTAATAATACAATATAACTATTAAACGTTATGTGGTTATGTCTTATCGATTAGTCCGTCCTAAAGGGTGCATTAAAAAAAAAAAAAAAAATACACGTGCAAAAATCAGTATACATTATTATTACACGTGAACGCGGCTTTCTGCTGGTATTTCTCCGTACCATTCTGTACGCGAGTCAAAAATTAAATAATATAACACCATGATGTAGGTGTTTTAGGTGAATTATAATGTTATTCAGTGGCAAAACTAGGATTATTTTGTGAGTGTGTATAGGAAAAAAGGATAATTTAATATGTATTATGTAGGTATATATCATAATTGTCACAAATTACAAAGATTAAAAAAAAATTTTATAATAATTATGTGTGTCAATATTTCATGTTTTTCATATCATATCGTTATAGAGTTTGCTTGATAGTCTCAAACAGTACTCGGAAAAATCGAGATATTTTTATATCTTTATCGCATTATGTTTACCCACCTAATAGAAAACACGCAATCTAAAGTTTACATGACACATCTCAATCAATACCAAAATAATAAATTTAATATCATAAACTAAAAAGTAAAAAAAAATTAATACAGAAAAAATGTTTTTGGGGGTGGGATCATATATCCGTAATTACGCTACTGATATTATTAAGGGCGTTCATGAATAATTGCTTCCAGTAATTTTTTTTTTTGAAAATGTTACTCGAATTGCCTCCCGATTTCCAAAATATAATTCATTTGAATGGCCTCCTATTTTGGACCCTCTTGTACTGAAATCACCTTCGATAGCTATAATTAATCGATTTAGGTATAATCTCACATAGGTATTATAGGAAATATTTATAAATTAAATAAATTATATATTTAATAAGTTAATACCTACCCTCAAACAGGGATGGGACCGAAGTCATCGAAGTTAATGGCGAGAAATTGCACTTTTAGGATAAATTCAAATGCGGGTGTAGTGTATTATACGCGATTTTTTAATTCTCATTTATGTTTATATAATGATATCGTGGACTTAATGTGAGCTTATAATAAATGTGAAATTTACTATCTTTATATATCTACTACGTAGAAAATAATATAGACTATCGATTAATCAATTTATTTTCCATAAAACAATACATTCAAAAGACAATCGAGTATGTACATTCAATGTAATAATATATCTATCGGACGCGATCAAATGGAATTTTTTAACATAAGACAATGATACTTTTTTATAAAGTCTACAATGGTATTATAAACTGCGTGGCGATTCGATTATAGTAACAACCGTACAGTCAGTTGGACGGTCATGCACGCATATATTATATAGATGTAGTATAAAATACAAATGTATAATATCTATATAATATAAAAACCTTCTAATTTAACGCGTCCCAATAAATCGAATATGCCACACATAATCGACTAGTTTATAAATTAAATGTAAATTTTTTTTGTAGTCCTGAATACTGAATAGTACAAAATATGATATTATATTAATATTAATTATTATTAACAAATCACAATTCATAATCTGATCGCTTTCGAAAAACGATTTCAAACGAATTTCAATTTATTAAAATTAGTTACTGTTCACAAAAATTAATTGTAATCGAGATATTATCATAGAATAAATTGGAATGTCAATTGTACATGTGGTAAAAAATTAACATTGTGTTTTGAGCCATAAAATCCAGTTTTTGTAAAAACTGTTAATTATTTTGAATTAATTCTGGTCTATTTATTAGCTACATTAGATAAAATCTAATAATAATGTTTTATATTATTTTGAAATATTAATAAATATCGATATAACATATAATGGTATTAAACAGCGTTATATTATGTTATCACCAAGAGAAGAATAAAGGATTTGAAGATTTTCCATCCTTAAATCCAATTTATCAGCTGCCCATTCCATATAATTACTCAAAGGTGATATTGATACTATTACATGTTATATTACATAAGTTTAAGTCGTTTAAGATCAATTTAGTAGTGGCAGTAGGTATGTATAAGATAGGATGTACATGGTGGTTTACTGGTTTAATTGTTATTATCTTAAAAAGCATTAAGGTTTTCGAAATAATTTTTTTTACACAAATTAGGGCATTATAAAATTATTTATAATTCTTTTAATTACTTTCGTTTTTTTTTAGTACTATAAATAAAAAAAAATTGAATTTTGAACTATAACATATTATAATATATCTTATATAAGTATTTAAAGTTTAAGCGTTTAGCTAAGTTTTTTGGGAAACCTTTATTGAACATCTCCACTCCAATCAATAATTATTATGAAAACTCTGAATACTTACGTATAGGAAATATTGTCGCATATTATATATTTTTAAATGTTCTAAATTAAAATAACTTCAAATTATATTTTTAAAAAAAATATTAGAGGAAACACGTTTTTACTTGCTTACAGTTTAATTGTTTTTTATATTCAGTATAAAGCACATGTAATATCAATACTAATATATCATGATACAATACATTAATTATCATAGTATGTAACTATATGGTAAATAACTTTAAAAATAGTTTTATTTTATATTTATAATAAATATTTTGGATACCTTCAACCGTTATTTATAAATTAATAATATACTCGTAGGGTCATCGATATTCGATAGTTTGGCAGTAAATTGACTATGTGTGGGTATTGCCACTCTTTACAGTCTTTAGCGTTGGCATATTGTCATATTGAACTATTATAGTTGACGAAAGCTATTTTTTCGCTATTGCTAAAGAATATTAATATTATATTAAATAAGTAGTTCATAATACTCATGCATACGGCGTGCACAAACTTCAATTTTGGATGCAGCATGTTATATGAAATTTTCAAATTAATCAATTTTTATTATTTTTAATGAATAAAAAATATAAGCTATCACAGAAAAAATAAAATAAATATATAGTAATGTATCTCTTTAAAAATGTATAGTCATAATTATTATAAAGGTTGGGCATACAAATAATTAAAATAAATCACAACACTAAGCAGTAAGCACAAACAAAGAGTTCAATAATAGCACGGGTTTATAGTAAAACATTAGTCTCGCTGCTTGACGATAACTTAAATTAATTCATGGAGCTAAAAAATTAATGTGTATATTATGTATGTTTATAATAATATAGAATATACCTATACATGATATACCTACACTGACTGATGTAGAAGTTTTTACGGATTTACTGTTAGCTAGAGATGATAATTATTACGATAATATCATTTAATATACTTACTATCTTAATATTATGTATATATTATATACCGGGTGCATGTCATAACAGAAAACACCATCCATTATCTCAAAACTTTTTTTTTTTTTTAATAATTGGTAAATTTTTTTCATAGACATATGTTACTATGTACTGAGCTTGAGCGTAACTTGGAAATTTACTAGGGGAGGGGGAAATATAAGAAATTGATTAGGGGGCAAATGTGTAGTTACATATTAATATAATAATATATTATTGATTATTATTATATTACTCCTCATTTATTCTAAGGGAAAATGGCCTCCGCTTGCTCTCTCCCCCTAGTTTACGCCTATAGAGTATGGTACTGAGTATAGTCATAAATTCATAACAATTTGTAGACGATTTTCGGTAAGTGGTTGTTCTTAATGACGCTTTGTCAAAATTCTTTTAGGATATTGAAAAATTGCCTTTCTCAAAAATGCCATAAATATATCTATGATGCTTTATACATTTTTTTTTTAATTTTAAATAAAAAAATGCTACTTAACTCCAATAACGAAACAGCCACGGGACAGATATAATAAATATTCGAGATGATTAAGTTTTACAGAGTTTAAATTTACAGAGTTCTGCACCGCAATGCGTTAATTGACGGCCGTCCGGCCTAAACATAGTTAAAGTACAACATGATACGTGTACCATATGTCTATATACTACTTTAATATCCTCAATTCACACTCCCATATATGGTGACTACCTACTAACATGTACGGCACGTGTAGTTTTCTATAAATAAGTAGAGAACATTTAAGTACCTAATAACTATTATAGGTATAGGCAATAAACAGTTGTTGCGTTTCACGGGTTTTGCAAACCGTAAACAATTCTATGATTGTTAATTTATTTACGTACAATTATTAGTTTTATAAAAAAGACAACAACTATCCTTTTTTTAAAATATAATTTTAAAGGTGTTAAAAACAATATAATAGCCCAGGGAGGATAATTTCAAAAAATACCTAAAATTAAATTAAATTTCAAATTAGCCTATAAGTCTGTATAAATAGTTATCTATAGATAGCATTATGGATTTCCTTCATTTTTTTTCATGTAATCTAATGGATAAAGGGATACATCACCATATTTATATAGTTAATATTGTTAATATGATGGCCATTGTCTATTATACTACTATAATGAAGTTATTGATACATTTGGAAAAAAGCTTTAATTTCAATAGTCACATATTATGATATAATACTGTACAAATGTTTGTACAGTAAAATGTTACAAATTTTTCGTATTATTTTGAAATATATTAATGATTTTCTTGAAATATTGTTTTTGAAGAATATAAGATATCTATTATTACAATACCTAGGTATGATATTTTAACATTTGTACTAATGTACTACCCTTAATTGTCTTTATCTGAAACGACTTATTTATGAAAATTATGCATTTTTATTAAAACAATATATCTAGTACTAGTTTTTTTTTATCTGTGCATTTTAATTTTATTGAAGAGAGATTAAGTGGCATAAACGATATTTGCACTACTTCACTCATTTCAACTTTAAATGCTAATTTATAAAAAAGAACCATTCAATTTATACATTTAAATCATTTAATATTAGTTATAATTTATTTATATAATTATATGTATGTACATAATCACTTTTTAAAAAGTATTTTTCTATACATTACAAAAAAACTATACCTAAGTTAGTGAATCATCAAAAGTTAATGTTTGTATAACAAACTGAACAAACATACAAGGGGGAAACAAATAAGGGCGTTAAAAAATGTTAGAATTAGGTATATGCAGTAAAATAATACCTCAAACGATCCATGAATACTTTTTTGAAAATGTTTACAGTAAATAGTAGGTAATACTTAAAGAAATAATGAAAATATCTTTCAAATGGACGTGCAAATCATAGTTTAACCTACAGCCATCATTAAGGTTGGAATTTAATGTCCTATAAAATTAAATGTGTTGTGCAACTGTGCAACGATGATTTTTTTCAATGGTCAGTTTATAATTATATAAATGAAACTAAAACAAAATTTAAGTATTATTATAATCTCTTCAATTATATGTACATATAAAAATGGTGTTCAGACTTAAAAGTCGATTTTATCGAGGCGATAAGAACTGTACACAGTCGTGTATCACTGGATACTATTATTTTCACTTCCGGAGCTATATGTAAACTAGAAACGAATATCGTTAGGATTTTTTACTATTTTGGACCGTGAGATTACAAGATTGTAGGCGCGTATTAAATTAAGAACTTCTTTTAAACGTTTTTACTTTTAAAATACATTCCGCGTGGCTCGCGAAAATTCATATTAAATTTATTTAACGATGACTTAACACATAGGTACCTTTTAAGTAATTCTTTGGTTCTTACGATATTTTCACTAATTAATAAAAAACGATTACAAGGTGTCGTTTTCCATTTACGACAAACGCGAAATGCGTGTGGTTTTAGACCAATAATTTTTTAATTGATTACCGATCGTACGAAACCCTACTAATATGGTCCATTACCATAATAATAATTTTGCTGTGAATCAAATATAACAATATCAGCTGCGACATCTAGGTTTGAACGTATACGTTGTGTTTATTTATAAAATAAACACAATATACGACACATAGTTAGCTAGATTTGAGAATTTGACAATATTACCCATATTAATAAATGTTTATGAAAAATAATGAAATTATTTTCTTATAATAATTTTGCACCCAACTAATATTCGTGCCTACTTGCCTTAGTTCCCTTAATCCAGTGAAGAGTTAGTTACTGTGGCCGCTAGGTGGATAAAATCAATCGAAATGATTTAAATTTAACAATATCAGATTTGTGCGTATGAAAAAACAAAAATGGTAATATTACTTAAATAGAAAATTATTATTTTATAACTCTAATAATATCATATTCGTAAACATTATGGATAGAACATACCGAACAGATCTAATGATTTGAGTATTCCGCGCTATCTATCCACCATTTGAGTGCAAACTCAACTCACGTTTCTTTATATAGTGGAGAGTGTACACTGAACATGATAACGAAACTACAATAATGCAATAATTCAGTTTATAGGTAGTATTTACATAAACATAATGCCACATAAATATATTATATTACCAATTTTCTAATTTTCTATTTTTCTATATATACCTGTCAGCTCAATGGAATTATATAACTATAGATCATTAGAAAATTCTAACATTTTGGGTTCCTACTGATTTTATCGTAATATTCATAATATTTCAGTTTGTAAAAAAATTTTGAGCATACAATGGTTGTGCATTATTAATGCAGTAATGGCATAATGCATATTAATAGTTGTATATTAATTTGATGTGAAGTTACATAGTAGATATATTATATTATAGTTGGATAGAATAAACATTGGTTATTTGTATTAATAATCCATTTTATATTATCATGCAATTGTAAAGAATACTCAGAAGTAAGTATACCATTAAATTGATCTACCTACTTATTTTTGCTTTCCTTGTCATATGGTTTACTTTATATTATGATTTTCAACAGATATTCAAATATGGATGATCAATTAAATATTATGTTAGAAAATACCAATTCAGAATTTATTACCTTATCGTATGCTGATCATTCATTGGTCTCTCATCCCGAACAATTATCCGACGAGTGTACAGATATGAGTAAGTATCCAATTATTTGCATTGAGTGTTGATAATGTACTTGAAACAATAACATAGATTTGAGGAAAAGTAAAAAAAAAATAACATTTAACATGTTATTGTTAAAAACTCTTCTGTTTAATACAGTCTTATATTGTATACTACCAGTGCAACAAACATTGTAATATTTTTTATCTAATAATTTGAGTTTTTGGAGTCACATTTATGTAAAATTTACTGTTAAGTAGGTATTTAAAGATAGTGATTGCTGATTTTTAATATTAACCAAATCTGTTATTTATAATGTCAAATTAATAGTTGTTTATAATAATTATTATCGTAATATAAAAAAAAAAAAAAAATGTTTGACCGTTTAATAGGTACCTATAACTAATAATTTTATGTAGTTAAATGTTTAATTCTAAAAATGTATTTATGTAATTTGCTATTTATGAAATATTATATTCATTATTAATTATTATTTAGTTTTAGACCCAGTTCATTGTCAAAATATTAGTACCATGAGTCCATTAAATGATTTGTTATTGGGACAAACATTCTTAATAGAGACTAATGATCAACCGTTATTTGTAAATGGCACAGAGGTAAATAATTTTGATTTCAATTTTTGTCTACTATTTAATATTAATATGATTTTTTTTTTTTCTACAGTTGATTACATTCCAACAAATTGACTCTAACGGACAAATAAATGATATCCAGGCTATTTCAAATAATGTTGATTCTGATAAATCAACAATTGAAAATATTAATTTTACTATGAATTCTGATGATCAATTCCAAGATATTTATTCAGATCGTAATAAGTTTATTTATTTAATACATTTTTTTATACATATTTTTTTTAAATATAGTTTTACAGAAATTTATATCTTTACAGTTAATAAAACCAATTTGGATATAATGAAAACCACAAATGACAGTAATAACTTGAAAGAACATTTGCAAGTTACAATCAACACTGATATAACTAGTGGGAATTACAGTTATTCGACTGCTATTAAAATTTTAGATGATGTCGCTAAAAGTCCTGTTGATACTAATGTAAGTTAGCTTTTGATGAATTATTTAGGTATAAGGTAAATAAGCATTATTAATTATTGATTTAAGTCAAGATGAGTAATTAGTTATTATATTTTGTTTAGGGTCATTTTGTTTGTGATTTATGTTTACATGAATTTTACAACTGGAAAAATTATAAGAAACATAAATTAGAACATTTAAATGATAAGCCATTTAAATGTTTGAAATGCTTGAAATCATTTAATTATAATGTAAGTTATAATAATTTTTCATAAATTGTTTGATATAATTTAAAATGTATTTATGTATATTATGTTATTTTATATTTACAGAATAACTATTTACTCCACATTGCTTCTCATTCAACAAGTAATTTGAAATGTCCAAAATGCAAAAAAGAATTTAAACGCATAGCTAGCTTTAAGGCTCACTTAAAAATTCATAAAACTGAAGAATTGATTACATGCAATATTTGTGACAAAATATTTGACAATCAGGTACTTAATTATAGTTTATTTGTTCTTATTTATAAATATAATATTCAGTGATTTCTGTTTATTTTAATGGTGAATCATTTTTAGAATATAAGTACGTATACTTTCTTAATTATGATTAAAAAATAAATATCAAAAATTAAAATAACAAATCTTGCTCAATCTTTGGTTTTCATAATATATACATAATAAGTAAAATAAAATAGTATTAAGTTGGTTTAAACTTAAAACTTTTAAACGAGTATATTATCTAATTACCTTTCATAAACCACAGTCATTACTATATTACAGCTAATAAATAAGCAAATGCTTTATATTTGTTTGTGTATTCTACAGTGTTTTTTTTTATGTTTTACGATGCCATAAAATTATATTTTTATTTTAGTACCGGTTAGACATTCATAAAGAAAATTGTATGCAAGAATATATAATTAATCCTGATGAAGGAACATCTGTTGCTTGTATTAAAACTTGTACAGTTTGTAATAAGTCGTTTTCAACTATACCAGAATACAAAATGCACATAAAGGAACATAGAAAAGTAAGCTGGATTTATTATTTATTATGTATAAGAATTTAATTGATCACGAGGAAAAAAGATTGCAATTTTACAAATAAAATTATTTATTAAAAATAAAATACTTAGTAACTAAAATAATACTAAAATGAAGTTTATATTTTTTATATTAGTTCAAGATATTAAGGTAGTAAGTAGGCATTTTTAATACCTAAGTAGTATTATAAATAATATTTCAATATTTAAATAATTAAAATTTTTTAATTAGGTATTTAAATATTGCTGATCAATTAACTGAGGTAAAATTTAATTATCATTTATTTATTTTTAATTTTAGTTTGATTCAGTGTTGAAAAAATATCATAAAGTTACTTCAAAATTAAAAAGATTGCATAAAACAAGCAATAAAGTTAAAAGATTTAAATGTGATCATTGTGAATGGTCATTTAATAAGTCAAATCTTTTACTTCGTCATATGAGAACACATACTGGAGAAAAACCATTTGAAGTCAGTTGTTTATTAACTTATTACAATGTGATTGCTATTCTGGACATTTATAGGATTTTTTTTTTGTAGTGCTCTTCTTGTTCAAGATACTTTACTCAACAAAATTCATTAAATAGACATCTGTTGAAACATAAAGGAATACGACCGTTCAAATGTGAATTCTGTGAAATGAGTTTTTGTCAAAAAGGTCATTAAACAGTGTGAATATTTTTTAGATTTAATACATTGTCTAGATAATAACTAAAAATCATCATTGGATATGTTGTAGGCCATTTAATTAATCATATGAAAAAATGTCATGCTGTTACAAAAGAAGCAACAAGAATTCATAAATGTTCTATGTGTTCTTGTGTTTACAACAGTATCAATGCTCTTAGTAAACATATGAATGTTTACCATGGATTAAAAACTAAGGAATTAAATAAAACTGTTCAAAATTATTTAACTAAGAATATAGAATCAGTTGATGATGAAACTATACATTTAATTAAAGGTAAAAAAAACAATCGTACTTAGTTTTCTAATAAGAAAACATTTTTTTCAAATGTAAATGCCTTGTAGATGTTTTGTTCTTGGAACTTAAATGCACAATTTATACAGTAAAATTTAATGAGTTCATTGTTTTAAACATAATTTTTGAGGATATCATGACTAATTTTGTTTAAATATTATTCTATTTTGAAAATTGGAAAAAGTACCTCCACAACTTTTATAATAGATATATGATTTTTACTTCATTTATTAAGGTATCTTTATATTTTAAATTAACTGCAGGATAAAAATCTTTCAAGAAAGAAACCCATAAAAAATAATTTCATCCACTACTAAAAAAAAAAATCTACAGAATACAATATTCCCATCTGCATTTTTCAATGACAGTATTGCAAATACAACATTATTCTATGTTTTCTTGGCAAATTTTATTCTAATTACCATTTGAAATATACTTAGAACTTCTAGGCTAGAATGTATTTCACAATTCCTGTATCAAATAGAATGAATTACTAAGTACATAATATGGACAATTGATTTTTATTCACAAAAAAATATTTTGCAGTAATTTAACAAATAATATGTATTTTATTTGCCTTTTTACATTTATTTAGTTATTTATATGATATTTATGTTTAGATCCCTCAAAATTAGAACAATGGCTTGAAGAAGTAGCTCATGAATTGCAAAGTGGTGATAATAATTCAGAATTAAAGTAATTATAATTTTAAATATATTGGTTTAAAAAATGTTCTAATGCATTTAATGTTACTAATTTTTTAGGGATTGCAATGATCCAATTACTACTCAATGTGAATTTGGATTGAATCTAATTGAAAGTGAACATTTTGATCAAATTTTAAGTCCGATTTCTAATATAAAAACTAGTGATCACATTGACATTGAAAACTTAACATTTTCTCTTGCAGATGGTATTAAATTTTTATTATATATATATATATATATTTATTATAAAGCTTTAAAATGTAAAATATTTAGTATCATTATTTAAATTTAAATAAAGAATATGGTGATTTGTTTAGTTAATTTTACCATAAAGCTAAAAATAATAGAAACAATAAACTAATCAATTTAAAAATTGATAGTAATTGGACTCTCGTGTTCCTGCATGTGTTATTGCTATCTTACTAACCTATACTATGATAACTTTTAAGTTCAGAAGAATCTATTTTACAGTTGTTTTTAATATTAAATTGAACTTACTATACAATTTAAAAGTACAAATATTATTATTTTGAAATTGTAAATTTAAAAAATTTAAAACGCTCATAACTTGTTTTATCATTAAAATATTAAAAAAGCCTATGTGAAGCCCTAAATAATATTCTTACTTTTAAGTTTGATTATGTTCAATTTATTCTAATGAAAATGTAAAATGGATTCACCTGAATATAAAATTAACCATGTTGTGGTCACTTATGCAGTCACTTAAGAAGAGATCAACATATAAGTAACATAGCACATCTATGTACCCGATTCTTACTATAGTTTATTTATAGTTAATATTAAAATACAGTTTATATTTTTTTCTATAAATATGATAATAAGTAAATTTGTTCGTAATATAAATTATTTTTTCTCATCAATTATTTCTAAACAATTTTTTATAGATTTTTAAGTTCAAATTGTTAATTCATATTAATTTATAGTAATCAAAAGAGGTATAACATTGTTGTATGGCCCATCATGGCTAAAAATATTAATCAATTATTAATTTGCTTCTATAGGTCAAGATTATATTATTATGAAGAATAAACAAGATCAATCAACAATCGAAAATGCTATTGTCCAAACTCAAGTATTTATTTTTTGAATATTTGTATCCTTATGCATAGAATAGATGATAAGGTAGTAGTAAGCACTTTAACCTTCTACCATCGCACACTAGGTAAAAATTTGCCCAGAGGAAATACTCAGAAAATGTTTTAAAACTATATTTAGGAAGCTAGATAAGATAACAGCATTCAGTTAATAAAGATAAAAATAATACAACGATACCTATAAAACATGGGGTAATAAATTACCCCGCACGCGTGGTAGAAGGTTAAAGCCTTTTTTTAACATAAGATAACTATAATATTTCATCATTTAAATGATCTAAAATAATTGATAACAGTTAAATATTTTATTATTGTTTGATCTATATTGACAATGAAATCAATCCAAAAAAAATTAATCAATTTGTATAGTCCTGATCATTAGTATTTTAGTATTCATCATTTAAATTATTTTAAAAAATATGACTAAATTCATTAAAACCATAGACAATAGTACAAAGCGTATAAATTGAATTTAAAGTTTTTCGATATGTAATAACCACTATAATAAAAGTATGATAGTGTTCTGTATTAATTGTGTTAAATTATAATTAATATATGTAATATATTATATAAAATAACATGTACTGAATCATTGAATAATCATCACTTAGTCAGACCAAGGGGATAATAAAATATAATTTATCTTACCTATTAAAATGTTTAGTTTCAATTCTTAAAATAATTAAAATAATTTTTAGAAGATACTTCAATCAATTTTTATTTGTCCATATTAATTTTATACATTTTCTGTTTTTTCAATTATAATTTAAAAATTTTTTTTTTCACATTTGTGTTTTTAGTAAGGATAACCATTTAGTAAATATTTACTCACCACTTATTTAAATGATTTTGGGTTGTTATTCGATGAGTTTAAAAAAACCTTTTTTTTTTATTACATATAAAGGTTTCAATAGCTAGGTCATTAGCCTACATTAGTATTTATATTTACATTACTTATTATATGGTTGTTTGCTGAACTTCATTAAGGTGATTACATTTTTTTTTTGTTTATGCAATTTTGACTTAACTTATCAATATTGATGGTTTTAAAAAATCGGTATATTGAGTAGGTGTTGTGTTTCCCATTTAAAATATGTTGTATTGAGAAATATAATAGAACAGTTAACAAAAACACTAATGCTAGGTTGTATAAAAAATTGTATTGTTCATTATAATTTAATGGATCAATCATGGGTTACAAAATTATGTTTAAGGGACCATTAGCTCACTATTGATTCATTAAATGTTTAATGATTGTTCATATAACAGGGCTGTAATGTGCTAACTACTAACGTCATATATATTAAGGTGTAACAAGACTATTTGACAAACTTCCATTACAAATGTTACTATATTTGTTAAATAGTCCTGTTACACCCTGTATAGTCATAATTTGGAAAATGGTTTCTAGTTTTTATCAGTTATAATAATGTTATGAGTTTTTATGTTACAGGAAACGGAATTAGTAACAACTGCTACTGAAAATGAATCATTAGCTTTAAATGTTGCAAAAGAAACAACAATAAAAGTAGGCAATATATTTATAAAATATGTACAATATAAATTTAAGTTTTTAAGCATTAGTTAATTTACATACTATTAAATGAGTAATACCAACAAATAAATTATTGATATTACATAATATAACATATATTATTATACTCAATACTGTCATAATTTGAGAGATGGGTCCTAGTTTATATTGATTAATTAGCTCTCAATAGCATTCACTGTTATAGAAAAGTGATGTATATTGTATAAATGTTGAGTTCTTCTTTTTGAACTCAAATTTCTTTTTTAAATTCTTAATATTATTTAAATAAATAAAAGAATAAAGTTATTTTAACCTTACATAATTTACTTGATATTAATACAATTTTTCTATATTTTACTATTATACATATTATTTTTAGTATTTTAATACTATATATTTTTTATATTACAGAGTATAGAACCTGTAATAATTGCTATTGAAAATAAATCAATATTAATAAAAAAGATACCACTAAAGAGGTAGCATATTTATTAGATGTTTAAGGTCCAAAAAGGTTTTATTAACGAAACTTAGTATTGTTTAATTTTCATACTTTTAAATGAATAATGTTGACATAGAAATTTTTGATATTACTTGTAATATATTCTGTCTGAATTTATGAAATAATTTGAGTACTAGTTTTTATTGGCTAATAAGCTTTTAATTAAAGTTTAGGTAGTAAGAAAATTCAGAATATTGTAGAAATGTTAAGTCTTTCTATAGTTATTAAATTCAAGTTCCTTCTATGAATTTTTTCTATTCTGTAAAAAGTATAAAAAGTATAGAAACTTTTATAGCGTACCAAACAAAAATTAAAAACTGACACTTTATTTGTTGGAATATTTATTTACTTAAGTAACTATTAATATTATTTATTTGTTATATTTCAGGAGATGGGACCTGAAATGACTACTACAGAAAATGAATCAATATCATCGAGTGTTTTAAAAGAAACCACTAAAAAGGTAGTATATTTATTAGATAGATATATAAGATTTACATGTATACTTAATTCTGTGTCATGTTAAATAGCTTCCTTTAAGAAAAAAAAAATGTGGTGATAAAATGTCTAAATTGGATTCACAAAAGATTGTGTAAGCTTATAAGTTATATGTAATTATTATTATTTTATAATGTTTCATTTAAATATATAATTAAATTTTAGACCAAAAACAAAAAATGTGCACACATTTAATTTGAAAAAGAAGAATAGTATTAGTAATGAAGTTAAGAAAAGTATTAATCATGCAAGTAGTAAAGCTGAACCAAAAGTTTTATATGTACCAAATATAGCTACTAATTCAGCAGAAAGAACCATTAGTATTGTAAGTTATAAATACTATTTTACCATACCAATTTTAAGAATTACTTTAAATTTCTTTTTTAAATATAGACACAAAAACCATCGCCAAAAGTGTGCCAGTTCTGTGAAAAAATATTTAAAAAGAATGCTGATCTCGAAAGACATGAAAGAATACACACTGGTGACAAACCGTATAAATGTGACCAACCAGATTGTAATAAAGCATTCGCCACTAAGAGTTCACTTGAATATCATATAATTACTCATTCAGGTAAGATGAAAAGAGCCGAGTGCCCTCAATGTAATGGATTATTTGCTACCACCTCAACTTTGAAAGTTCACATGCGACAGCATACAGGTAATTGGTTATTATTTTTTTAATCAAACTACTTACATATCTAATTTGTATACTTAAATATCTTTAAAACAAAATTTTATGATATTTTAAGTATAATTATGAGTTTATTATAATATCTTAGGTGAAAAGCCATTTAAATGTCCTGTATGCGGGGATGCATTTCGAACAACCGGGCATTTACATACACATGTGATAATCCATGAACGAAAAAAAAAACGCAAATAAAATTATGTTATTTCATCAAATTAAAATTTTGTAAGAATATACCCATTGCTGATGATCTTGAAAGTAAACACTGGACATATTTGCCTTCCAAAATGAGAATTAAATCCCTTAAATAGTTTTATTAATAACTTATTTTTTTTATTAACCACCATCCATCAGTAAATTATTATAGTCTCTTTTGATATCCATGGACCATAAATAATCAGGAATTATTTAGCCAGTCCTATAACTGGTTTAGGCAGAAAAAACATGAAACATATTTATCAATATATTAATATATTATTTCAATAGAAAATTTAAGATTTTATATTTTCTGTTTAAATAATCCATATGCAAGTAATATAAATAAATGATGAAAAAAATAATTTAAAAATTGAAGAATTTATGCAGACATATATCTAAATTATATAAATATATATTGTATACATATTAATTTATAATATAGCCACTTTTTGATAATTTTATATGATTATATTGTATTGTAATAACTTTTTATATGCTATAAGGTAATATGTTCCTACTAGCTTAATCATAAATTATGAAATTATGACACATAATATGTATAATGTATATGATAGACGACAGTCTTAATATCTTAATTCGAGCCCTTACAGATCAAAAATAATATTTATAAAGTTAACATATACGCTTACCAATGTAAAAGTGTATACTTATTGGCTATAATTGTATTATGTAATATACTAATATCTTATAGTTTGTACGTTATATATTACTGTTAAAACTTAAAACTATTCAATATCTTCTTATTATTGTCTGTATTGTAACTAAAGTAAAGATGTAATTTACGTAAATTAGTAATTGTATATATTTTACAGATTTCCTTTATTTATCCTTTGAAACATTGAAACATAGATAAGTCTCCTTCGTAATCAAGTTTCTAAATGAATAATCTGATGTGTTGCTCTGATTATACAGTTGCATGCTTCCATACGAGTATATAATTATTGAAGGGTACTTTATCAAATTTAATGGTATAAAAACTACAAAATATAAGTTTTTAAAAGATTATTTCACGCGACGTGTCCCAATAATGACTTCTACGGTATTTTACTATTTTCACTCACTATTGCTGGGGAGTAGTTACAGCAGTTTCAGAAAATCGCTATGTATTCGATAAATGTTATTTGCGTTATGTTTTTTCACCGTAAAAATTACCATCATATTATAATATGTCATTATAAATTATGTTATATACAATTTATATAATATGTGTACATAATAATATAATTGATCAGTGGCATGTATAGGTTAAGTCGATTAAGATATTTATTGTACAATGCTTGAATTGAAGGCTGACGAAGTCTCTTATTTATAAAAATATTAATGTATACCCATCCCTTCTAATTATCCCTTCTATCTTAATCAATTAGACATTTAAGACATATTCTAGTTATTTACGCACATTATTTTTACACATTATTTTTGAATCTCCTACTATTTTTTCCCTAATAGCACTAGTTATTGTTAATGTTTCAAATAAAATTTTATATGAAATTATTTTAATATGCCTGTCGTTTTTTCCTTCTACAACTGTTCAGCCGTTCTCGCGGTAAATTCGTTATTTTCATGTTTACTAAAATAATCATGAATCGGTTAATAAACGTTCATTTCATTTTTATATTTAATTATTGTTGATTTAATGATATTTTTTTTAAAAGGATTTTTTTTTTTTACTAATGATTCAATAATAGTCATAAACCATTATAGGTGCACCGTATAATTAATGATCTTATACAACTTAAACAAAGGTGTGAAAATTAAAATTGGTGTACGATACCAAGAATTCGCTGTCTGCATAAAAGTTGAAAATCTTAAGCGACTCATATTATTATTAATGTAATATGGCCGTCTTGACGCCAACTTCAAGTTTCTATAACCCAAAAATTAAAAAATATAAATAATTGATTACAAAATTAAACGTTTTCCGTATTATAAAATTGAAAAAAAATATTGTCATACCACGAATAATTTAATGTTTTTCGCAATGGTTACTTATTGATAAATTATTATTGTAATATAATAAGATCATCGATTGGCGATAATTACAGTATTATGAATGTATAACGAAATTTAAATTTTCATAATATGTTAAAAAAAAAAGGAGTAGTTACTTGTATTAAGTCGAATGACATTATTTTGATTTATACATTTTTATACCTATGTATCAAAGATATAATTCTTTTTTAACGAGTGGTTAGTCGTATAATATTATGCTTAAATCCAAAATAAAATTATGTTTTATTATATTGTATCGTAGCCGTTCGTCTGATGTGAACGGAATATAATATTCACTTTCACTGCATTTACACTCGATCATGAAACAGTTTTTACTGGTTTTCATTTATGATTTTGGGCATACACACGTTATACGTAGACTTTTTGAACCCATATTATTTACAACTTAGTTAGGCCATCTTAGACAACAGATCTGACTTTTACAGTCGAACAAATTAAAATCGGCACACTTGCACAGCCGCACAGACCGTGAGAAACTGAGAAATATATTTGCTGATTCGTTATGCCTTATGCGTCTCGGATAAGACAAATCTATATAAATTTGTGTTCAGCTGTAACAGCACAGATAAACTTGCAAACGTACATCATACTATTATATTGTGAAGATGGTCGAACGGGATATTGTAGTAGAGCTTCCTATACGACGATTGAACAGGTACCGTCGTGTAGCCACTAGCCATGTAGGCAAGTCTTAGCACGTCGCGCGTCGACAATAAATTACACGAAACGATGGAGGAATACGCGACCGCGACTTGAGGTATTTAGTGATATCCTCCGCTTGCGACGACACGATATATATCGTTGCACAATGTTGCCTATATATAATAGATAGAAATACAAATGAAACATTGACATGGAAGTGACTTGAATTCTGGGATTTCTTTCCGACTATTTTTGCTTCTGGATTTAATAACCACGAGAATCCTATAGCTAGGTGTAAATATATTATTCGAAGTATTTTTAAGTTCTTAAAATCTACTTTAATTAGCAAAATAAAATAAAAAATGAGTACCATATTATTTATATTATACCTTATCAACTATTTCGATATTTGTATGAAAAGTAAAAGTATATGAAATTACCAAATAATGACTTGAATGGTTCTTAGGTATTTATATTATTATTACTATAGGTAATCAAATTAATCAACTAAAGCCTAAAGGTGTATCTACATAATTAATGAGTAAATTAAATAATTAACTACCAACTAAAAATACGATTATGGAAATATGTAAGAATACATTATATCTCATTTCAGAAGTAAATAATACCTATTATATTTAAATATTCAATAATAATAATTTAATATATTTAGATATACATAATTGCTGAGTTTTCCATTAGTTAAACAACGGTCAAAGTTTTATATTTTTAAGTAGATTCCTGGGATTTTTTTTAAATGTAAGTACCATGATCATTGGTCAACCACCCCTTATTAATTACTCCCCTGCTAATTGGCTGTTATGAAATGTAATTAAATATCAGATTGTGTGTTATCATAATATTACGAGTACATATACCATATTAAGTTAATAATAAGTCTGTAATAATTTAAATTTTCACTCCAAATGTATACAGACCAATCATGGAGCCGGACTTATTCATGGGTTTTATTTCATGTGCAGAATGGTAATATCTACGTTGGTAAGCTGGTTACAGATCTACATCCGTACACAAATAATTATTGAAGTATCTCGTATTTTCGTGATTACGATAATACGCACGTACTATCCCTTCTATCCCGGATTCCCAGCTATAAACTATATATATATATATTATATACATACTTATATTCTAGGCTACCGCATCATCCATCAACCCACAAGTACGTTTCACTATAATCCAACATTTTCTCTCCACATTTTTAACAGTGTCAATAGTGATGATATTTTACTACACCACAGATTACGTTATTTATCATATCCAAACTTTATTTATAGTATGTATGACGTGAATGTGTAGTAGATGTACACCGCTCTAAATGCGCTCTTCGCGATTTTGGGTATGGGTGATGATGTTTTGCGTAAAAAATAGGTAAATAAACTATTTAACTATGCGAGGTAGGTATATATCTAGTTATTACGTACATAAAATAATATTGTCATAACTTGACATCGATATGATATTGTTCAATTGCCGTCCAGAGTCGCTTTGATTGTCAGTTGGTGGTTTATGTATTTATTATTATAAATGTCACAGGACAGACATTTACAGGATGATTTTATATTTCGTCATCATAGGTAAGATATTATAGTTTTATCTCTAATTCTTTTATTTTTCTGACCAAGTTTTACACTTGTTGGAGTTTTCTCGGAATTAAATGAATTTATATTTAAGATTAAACGTAATTTTTCTCTATATCTATTATTGTGTCGTAAGTTGTATTTTATTATTATTCTTGTTATTTATTTCCACTTTATGTTTATTGTTTATTCTGAAATTCACGAAGTTCCGGCCTTTTCAGGTCTCGGGTTGTTGGTTGTTGGCGGTCGTTATAACCACACACATTCGAAAAAAAGGTCGTCGTGCAAACACGCACATTTTTATACATCAATTCCACACAGTTATACCAAAATCAAACCATCCAATACCGCGCACACTAATATGTATCAATAAAGCACACATTTACCTAAAATCATATTATTGTTTAGAACCCAATAATCATTTAATCATTTTTAATCAAAATCACATAATTATTAGCAATGAAATGAAATTAATTGAATATTTGAAAACATTAGGATCAACTTTTATTCCAATCAAAGTATTATCTACTATATATATTTTATTATCATTATATATATTAAATTATTTTTAATTAGGTAAGTACTAGGTAGTATTATTAAAATTATAAAATCTCATTGATTGTATTATTTTTACGACAATTTGTTTTAATAACAATAAATGTTTAATTTTTAACTGTCAATCAAATGTGTACAGTTTTTAATTATCGGCCTTCCAAATTTCATTTTTTAATAATTGAAAAAACTTTGTGTGGTATTGAATAATGTCCTGATTGGTGACATTGTTTAAAACTATTGGTTCCCGAATTTTTTTTTTGGAAAATTATCGAACAGTCGCAAGTTAACATGTTAGCACTCTTAGCAGAATGAGCGTTCCTATTCTGTTTTTTTTTACAATACAAAACGTATTTATCAATGAGATTTGACATTTTTCGTCATTACGACATTACAAATATTATAGTTATCATTATTTCTTATAAATATATAATGAAACTTTCACAATATTTAGCTAGAGTACCTAATGTTAAGCTATTTATACCACGAACTACTTATTTATGGTCGTAGGTAACAGTGTTGATGGGTATTCGTGTAGTAGCAGGTGATCTACCGCGGAGGGGTGATCTGTGAATTCAGGATGAGTGATCTACGTTTTAATAGTATAAAAACACATTATATTTTTTATAACGAGTACGTCATATCATACAAATATTCGTCAAACATAAAAATAAAAAATAATTAGCTAAATATAATAATAATTTCAATTACAGTAAACGTTTTTAGTATCATTTAAAAATTTTAAAAAAGTATTTTCAGGTTTAACGGATCTCCACCATGCTTCAATCAGATGACGAGGTAAAAGTTCCGATGTAGTGCCATGCATTTTTCGAAGTATTTTCATTTTTAGATGTGACCAAACGTATTCTATTGTTTGGGTGTTGGCTGCTGTTAGCGGGTCGACAAAGTTTTTAGAATGGTTTACAGTCAAGTGATTATAACCGGTATTTTGTAAAATTTTATATGGTTTCCATTCATCTGACATTATTGTTGTTCCTGGAAGTATTTCTTTTTCAATTATTGAAATAAGTGTAGCTCTATCTCGACGTTCAATAACAAAAAAAACGTTTTTCAAGAAAATCATCATGCCGCCAACACATTCCAAAAACCCAAGGTCCTTCTACTCGTTTGCCATAATTTTTATTCCTGTTATTAGGAGGAATATTTTCAGAATCAGAATCAGAACTATCGTCGTCCGTCAAATTTGCACCTCTATGATCACCCAATAGAATCCTACCTCTATTATATTTCCTTTTCCCTCGTAGTTATGACTCGTCAATTTGAACACATTCATTAGGTTCACCCATAGGTTTCCGATTTTCATAAATAGTACAACACACATCGCGGCATAAAATTGTACCAGTCTACTACTGTTTTATTAGAACATCCAGTAAGCCGACAAACGTTTATAATACTCATGTCTTCTGACCAGTAAAAAACTAATTCTAAAATTTGTCCCAGCGACAATTTAGAATTACATTTATTATTTAAATCCTTATAAGAAAAAAATGTATTGTCTTGACGCAGAGACTGGAATGTTTGGCATCCTTTTCTAACGCATTTTAAACTTTGGTACTCACGTTATTCATCAGAAGCCAGTTGTTTTTTTCTGATCACAATTTTTGTTTCGGAATCACATTTTTTACAATTTGGCGTTTTACTGTCATTCGGAAGTAAATTGTGAAGTTGTAAAAAATTTACAGTTGATTTTTCATCAACAATTATTTTATAAAATTCAGACGCACGCATTATAGACAAACTCCGACCGACGAACAATTTGAAACTAACCTATCCAGCAACATTGCTAAGACTCGTAGTCATATTGTAAATGTCATTAATCGTTATCGAAATACTGTTTGCGATAATGTGCATATAATAATAGTATAAAATAATATAATATAATAATTGTAGATCACCAACTACACCTTGTATAGTACGGTAGATCACCAACTACACCTTGTATAGTACGGTAGATCACCTGATACACCTAAAAAGAGGTAGTAGATCACCTGTTACACGAATGTCTATTGATGTATTGGATTTTTAAGTTTTTAATTAATTAAATACTTACACATGATGACTTTAGACTTACACAATAATAAGGTACGTTTAAAATCTTCTATAACTCATTTATTTAGTTTAAGCTGTCATTAACTCTTTCGGCCCTAACCTACTTGTAAAAAAAAAAAAAACAAAATAACTTTTGTTCGTTTTATTGTTTTATCAAAATATTCATTATCACCTGTTATTATGTTTGTATTTTGTAAACAATATACTAGAAGAGCTTCATTGTTTTTAAGAAAATAAAAATCAGAGAAAAATAATGTTAATTAAAGGGAATTATTTATAACGATGCTGGAATACTTGGGCCGGTCCATTTATTTCCTATGAATATTATATTATAGGTAGTCATTCAAGTATAAAATAGAGTACAATTGGGCAGAAAAAATAGTTATGCAAGAAAATATATTAACGTATACTAAGACGTATTTTAAAATAATAAACCAAAAAGATAAATTAAACCATACTGTATACAAAAAATATTGGACTATATAATAACAGCCATAAATGTTATATCGATTTTAATAATGTATAGTCATGTAATAACTTATTCACTATATATGCAAGAATGACGTTTACTTATGATATTTTCGAGTACATGCATGATTTAAATGTGTTGGTAGGTATATCAGAACTAATTAAAACATATTTTAAAGCCATGAATTTCACAATTTCAAAAAATAATAATACATTAACTCTCATACAATTATTAATTATGATTGAACAATAAGATTAATTAATATCAAATGATTAGATGTTAATCAAGTAAATAATATTAGTGAATTATAAATTATTTAAATTTTATGTTATAAAAAATGTAGGTATACAAAAAATATTTAAAAATTTAATAAAATACTAGTCTCATAGTCTCAAAAATACTTTTACTCGATATTTCAATTAGGTAGGTACTTTTAAGTTAAAAATAATTTAAATTGTTACTGTATATAATTATGTAATTATTTTTTCGAGCTTTCTATTATATGATTTCCTACGATTGTGAAAATTGATACGTTAATAGTCTGTGTGTATGGGAAATTTAATCATTTTACATTATTGAATTTGGCTTTGCCAATATTTTTTTTATCTTTAGTCAATTTACAATTTAATATAATAGGAAGTTGTCCTTGTGTAATATATCTTGTAAAGATAAAAAAAAAATGTTATAAATAATAGGTAGATATTTAATAGTATACCTATTGGCTATTATTCTTTACCAACTAGAAAATTATGTTTAAAAATAATTATTTAATATTATCTAATGACTAATTTTTTTTTTAAAAAGAAATAGTTTAGTACTTTAAAATATTTGATTCATTAATGTTGAAAAAAAATATTTAAATACTAGTGAGTGACTACCCAAGTTTCAAATGCTTTACGATAAAGTTACATACAGTTATGACTGTCAAGAATATTCATTAAAAATAATTCTTAGCAACCTACTTGAAATGCTAAACAATGCGATCGGGCTAGTTAACCCGGTGATAACAATCATATTGTTGTCCGTCTCGTCCCCTAGTGTGGCGAAAGTATGACCGCGTTTTCGGTTTGCCGGCCGATATTGCGACCCATCCTGTTAAGCCAAATGTGTAAGACGCAGTTTTTTATTTAATGTTTCGCGCCGATCCGGGACAATGGTTCGGCGTACATGGTACTGATCCCTTACAAAAAAATAAGTTTCTATTAGTTCTGTATCACAAATTTTGGGTTAGGGTCAATTTTAAATCCAATTTTCTACGATTTTATTATGCATATTGTCTATTATTGCTGTGCTAAGATGCTAACAGATATCTTCAAGTATACCAATTTTTTAGGAGTCATATCATAACAAATTTATAGCATTAAAATTAAATCAGTTATAATTGCGTTATATAATAGTTCATAATAAATAATAACATATATATAGCATACAATTATAATTTTTAAATGTGTACAACATTAATTCTTTTTTTGAAAAATAATTTCAATTTAATTTATAATATTTATAAGTGTACATGGGTAATAATGTAATATACACGGACGCATGGCGATATGTTTTTAATCTTATATTATAACAAAAAATTCACTGTTTATATCATATTAATCATAAATATAACTTTTTAATATTTTCTTAAAATGTTGTAGGTACCTAATAAAAAATATTGCAGCAAAATGTAAAAAAAAATGCTTTGTTGAAATTGATACTCTATAAAATTAATATTTAATATATATCAAAGTAAGAAATTTTAAATAGATCCGAATAATTCGTATTAAATGAAAATGTACCTAATATATTTATGCTTATTAAGTACCTATATATGGTATATGGGTATGTATAATATTTATGACATATATGTATGTATTATTTATGTATGCATGTATGTGTGTACACTGTACGTACTACATGTTATATAAACATACAATAAACAGACTATGCCTATCATAAATACTGTAAGCTCAATTTTTTAACAACATTTTTATTTAATACAAATAATATTAATAATATTTATTTAAATAATTTAGATTTATTTTAAATTTCTCACACTGATAATATATTTACAAATTGTATTATAAAGTGCCCATTTTAACAAATTAATTTTTTCCTTTTATGCTACAATTTTTCTTGATTACCTACAACATTTTAAGAAACTATTATGCATAAATTTGTATTATGTTATCTACAGTTTAAATATTTATTTGTTATTTTTTTCCTAAGGCTAATATTAATCAACAAGGAAAATAGATTTAAAATTTACCTAAACTTAAAAAACGATGTGTTGTGTAACTAAATAATGCACAGCATAATGGAGACAACAGGTACAAAATCCTCGAGATCAAGGATTATATTTTAACCATTGAAAGGTTAGTTCACAGTAACTGTGATAATGCATAACCGTTATAGTGTTATATTGTTTCAAGATAATAAAATAAAATATTAATATATGAAAATGTAACTATTTAATTTATTATTATTTATTAGTAATACTATTTTAATATTTATATGGAATCATTAATAATATACAGTTTTATTAATCATTGATGTAAAGAGAAATAGTTTAGTTACAGAAAAAATAACTATTAAAAATTAAGCATTTTTTGAAAAGCTTTAAAGTAAGAGATGTGGAACGGAATGTCTTATTGTTTCGTCCTTTCTTAATGACGTCCCTGGACAAGTGTCAGTGTGTCGGTATTACCATATAAAAATAATTTTTTCAGATAATATCAAATGTTAGAATTGATTTCAACAAGTATATAATACCAGTATTCCGTGTTGAGACATATCCAAAAAACGACTGTATCAAAATAAATTATCCATATGAGAATTTTATTTTATTTTATATTAACCATAAAAAATTTTAATAAAAAATGTAAACCATTTTTAAATATTATAAAATATAATATTTAGTAAGTATGTACCTGATTAGTTTGACAAGGTTCTGGCTCCTCCACCTGCCAAATTTTCTTAAAGCACATCTTCATGTTCACCATAAACAGCTGTTTTTTAGTGTGTAATCTCAATTAACGGATTACTTAATAGAAGACTCACTCTTATTTACAAATTTCTAAATATACGTGAGAAAAATAAGCTTTTAATAGCAGATACTATATAAAGATATGTTTACCTCGATTAAAATATAATATAAAAGTAATTGTTGTAAATAATAATAATGTAAATATTTACATCTAAACTGCGTGGATTTTGAATAGATACACTTTACTATACATTCGTTATTATTTAATTATACACGTATAATGTATATATAACAGTTATTATAGGTAGCATATAATTGTGAAAAATAAAAAAAGTTAATTCTTTGATTATAGTTGTAAATTATAGGCGCGTACTTAAAAAATAGGTAATAGGTTACTGTCACGCGATTTTATTCTAAAATATAACTTGTCGAATAATTTAATTTATACGATAAAGAGTTGTTAACACGACACTTAAATGATTGTATCTAGATTGGTAGGAAACTACCTATTATTAAATGAACAACCGAATAACGCATAATTAACGTGATTTTTTTATAAAATTTACATCTAAATATTCAATATTTTTTAAAACACGTATTTTAATATTGATACAATAGTACATTTAAACGTAATTTAATTAAATACACAATGTATAATAATCATTATTTAAGAATAAAAATAATTTAAATAATATTATCTTCTAACTACCTACCTGACTTAAATATTTTAACACAATTTTCGGTTTTCCGTTCTGTAAAGGAAAAAAAAATCTTATAATCATAATAGTTTTAAAGGTATTTAATATATTAAGATATTTAGATATGTTCATCACTCATTAAAATAACACTGGCTTTTTAAAATTAGAAAAAAGACGCACACCTTGATTGATAATACATTGAAGTGACTTAATGCAAAAAATACCGGTTATAATAACGAAAGAGAGCTTTTTGATGACGAAAAAATCTCATAGGTATTATAAAAGTTATTGTCATTCATTTTTATAAGTGTTTTTATCTTATAATAGTGGTCTATTGTCAATCAAACTCAAAAACTAAAGTAATACCCACTTATTGTACCTATTATGTATATCTTACGATGTAACATTTCTAGTATTTTTCATAGTTAGGTATAGTCAAATTTTATTATAATTATTTTTTATTTTATTAGGATTATACTATCTATTAAAGGTTTCCATTGAAAAGTTAATTATTAGTCTATACATTTTACATTATTGATACAGTATATCAATATCAACATTTTTTTAAAAAATTTTTTTTTTTATCCTCATTGTTATTAGTTTATTTTAGTTTGTTTTATTACTTAGGTAGGAACTAAATAGTTGTTCAGAAATAGCTAGGTAATAATTGAGTACTTTTGAATCTCGAAACTTTTATATTAATAGATTCAATGAATCATGTATGTAGCCATTTAGATACCTATATTTATTGTAAATTTTCAAACTATATATTTAAATATCGAATATCAATATACATAATCTATTGATTATAATCAAGTATTATTTAAGTTATAAAAATGTATAATTAATGTCATTAATGTCATTTATAATCATCGGTTAATCAATAACTAAACAATCAGTTTTTTTACCCAACATTTCTGTTAGGTTAAGACGTGTTTATAATGATAGATGTTCTGTTTTTTTTTTTTTTTACTAAGTATTCTGTTAAGTTACATTTTCTTAGGTATTTGTGTACTTAAACTAGTGTTAGATACGTAAAACCAGTAGAAATATAGTTAGGGAAAGTCTGGAGTTCTTACTCAATGGATCTGGAAAAATGGAAACCCGCGATAAAAGTCTATGTATTTAACTATTCACATCAAATGGTAAATTATGTTCTTAAATGTTGTATCAATATTGTATGGGTATAAAATAAAAATATATATTACGTATACCCTTCTCTCAAAAAATAATAAAACTAAAACTTTTTTTGTATTGGTTTAAAATTATCATTATTATTTTTGTCAGCTAAATTTATAATTTTTTATATTTATTTCAGTTTAATTTCGCCAAAAACGTTCAATATTTGGATAGCTTATGTTATTGGTGCAAATATCTTCTGAAAATTTTTGGTGGAATAATATTGTAGATATTAAAAAGTTTAAATCAGTATAGGCACCTATGTATTAAATAATTATGTCATATAAATAATATATTCAAATGATTATTTATTTTAGAATTCAAGTGGAGCGATGAAAATAGATATTAGTTTTACAATGATCTAATGATTTCATTTTTATTTCACAATCTGTTTCAATAGTATGATGAACAATAAATGAGTACCTAATACATAATTGACATATGAAAAAAACTGAAAATGATATATTCTATGATATTGGGAACCTCTCTAAACAAGGTAACTTTATGATGAGTTTAAAAATGTTAAAATTAAAAATTAATGAGTAAAATTAAATAAATTATTAGAATAAATATTTTCTAATTTAACTATAAATTAAGACTTTCTTTTCCTATTTTAATAATAACCTAATATGGTCCTATGTTATCTTATTTTAATTTTGTTGGGCCAATGTAAAATGTATTTAAATTAAATTAAATGAATAATAACTTAGAAATAAAATAGCCTATGTATTTGATAATATATATATATATTATTTATCGATTCCAAAATAATTCTCATTAATCTCCAACATTATGTATTTTAAATAACTAATACTACTAATACCTAGGTATAGAGGTATTTGTATACGAGGTATACAAATTATCTGTAACATAAAGTGAATTAAGATGGTCGTCAATGTTTTTTCTTGTTTGGCACTTTTTATAAATTACAGAAATAAGTCTATTATATTTTAAATAAATTATTGGATCGAAGAGAATTTTATTTAAATTAGATAATTATTACTATAACAATTAACAAAGGCTTCAAAATTTTTATTGGTATATTTTTCTCATACTCATCTTTTTGTGTACTACTTTAAAACTCTGAAGACAACAATACATAGTAGTATATGGTATTTATAATATAATATATTATTTATACATAATATAATCTATTCTTTTATAATAATGGTTGGAAAAGAATTTAATGCAATCAAAATAATTAGTGTAAAACAAAATATAAATTACATTTTCTACTTAATGTAATACATACACGTTTAATAATATTTTAAGAAATACGGCTACAATTATATTCTATTGACTAAAGATAAATATAAAAAATATTTAGGTATACATTATACATAACTTATTCATTGTAATTTAAATCGAAAATGTAATTTATATGTTACAGATATCAGATATTCGAGATGTACCTATATATACATAATTATAATTATAATATTATTACATAAAGATTAAGTTGATAAATATTTTATTTTTCTATTACATCGTTCTTAGGTAATAAATTATAAGTTATGGTGGCCAATCATTCAAGATTTTCTGAGACACGGCGTTGTTACCGGGTTTTACCTTTAACATAATGTTTTGAAAGTAAAAAATAAAAGAGATTTTATTATTTAAATTTTTTAGTCGAAAAATATTTATCGATAATTTAGTATAATCACCCTTGAATAAGCATATAATAAATTCAACAGATATAAAATATTAATTTAATAGTTATATTTACTTAAAATTTGTTGTTTTAGATTTCAAAAAATGTCACCAGGCTACCTTTTAGGTGTGGTAAATTGGCGTTGGTATGATGAGTAAACGTATATAGGTACGTTGTTCTGGCCTGTTCTTTATATATTGCGGTACTAAGATGTGATGTGTGTATGAGATATAATAATAATAATTTAAACACTATGCTATATATGATATATGTAACAAACACAAAGTAAACAGAAAGGAGCCGTTTAATGATTAAATGGTTACAGTATTAATTAAATTGATATAATGCATGAAAACCAATTTAAAGATAAATGACGTTTGCATTTTTTTTTGTTTTGTTTTGTTTTTTTTTTTTGAGGGGAGGGGCAAAAAATTGATGAAAATAATGAAATTTATGTTATATTTTGTTTAATAATGTATTAAGATTTACGAATAAATAGATATAGGTAAAATGTATTCATGACATATCGAGGTGTATTCAGAATACTACAACTACTCATAACAATATACTATTACTTATTAGTAATATGAGTTAAACAAATATTTGTGGGCAGCGTGGGCCCCTAAAAATTATTTTGTCAAGCGATATATTTTTTTTGAATAATAAACATTACATTTAATTGGATGATCGTGTTTATTCACGTTATTTCACGCTTCTCCTTCTATGCCTTAAAAATGTATACATTTATTTTATTATTAGTTATAGAGTTCTTCGAATTTTTTATAAATATTTTTTGGTAATTTTTTTTATAGTTACGTGACTTTGTACAACAAATATAGACGGGAGAGAATATTATGATATCAGAAAATATCGTTGTGCGGTTGCATTTTTATCATTATTCTTGGTATTACATTTCCCGAATAAAACTGCTTTATACCGAATTTCAAATAAAATAAAATAACGTAAAGCGCGGTATAAGAACAGTTACCTGTTTATTATTAAACCCACATCGCAAAAATTTCTTTGCGATTTTCAAAACAAATATAATCAATAGGCAACCGTTCTACCCATATAATAGTACGTAAGGAAATAACGTAAACTTAATTCGTGATATTGTTGTTTATTTAATTTGATTTAAAATCTGACGAATAATTTTCTTTCTCAGAGCTTTATATTATACATTTTTATAATATTATTATTTTTAAGATAATTTCCATCATAAATTATTTACAAGAAAGAGCGGTAATTTCAAAATTAAAGTTATATTTCGTATATGTTATGCTTGATTGATTATGAGCATATATTACACAATAGCTATATTTTGTTCGTTCAATATAATATAATAAATATGTGTACCTAATTTATAAAGAGAAATTCATTAAACATGTTCACTTTATACTTTTCTTCGATAAGCAGTAATCCAAAATCTGATTTTTTAAATTTTTAATTATACATTTAATATACTTATTACTATACTTACTAATAATATTTTTGAATACTTAACATTTATCATTTTATTTGAGGAACGTGGAACTTCTGTTTATTAAATATAAGAATTATTTTTAAATATAAGTTAATATTTTAATATTTATTTAGTCACAATTTTTTATTATTTAGTATTCAGATGATAATTAAACATTCTAAAAGACGATAATAGATTAAATTAATAAATACTATAATATTTATAAATCAATTAAAGAGCATTATTTTCTATCATCACCTTATCTTTCTGGTTTATTCAAATTCTTATTTAATTTTTTCGTAAACAAAGAAATATTATAATGTATTATAGGTGTTTTATTTTATGTATATTTTATCTTTAGTACATGATGATTCCTCATTAAAAATTTGGAAACTAATTTTGATTTTAGTATAACGACATAAAAAAAATATTCACTATGAACTATTGATTTTTATAAAATATTCTCAAAAATCTAAAAAAGATTATTTTATTACTATTATTATTATTTTAATGCAACTAGACTATATTTATTAAAATTCATAATATATGCAAGAATAATATTATGTCTTAGTATTAATAATAATATAATATGATTTTGAAATAATTGGTACAATATTAATGAACTAAACAGGTACGTTATTTTGCCATATCAATCACATTCGTCATGCAAGGCGTATTTAACTTATATTATGCACTCGAAAAAAAAAAAAATTTCCCTTGTTAATAAAATATTAAAATAATAATAAAATAGATATATTAACGATAGGTATACAATATAAATATATTGTAATGTATGAATAGTTATATAGGTTATAGTTATACGTCTGTTTATTCAGCATTCACTAAAATATTTTGTCTCATTTTTATGCATTAACATTTGCCAATGTGCTAACGAGTATAAGTGCCGTTGTGGAGTTCATTTTTGGCCGAACTCAGAGAGTGAGATACTTATTTTTGTGTTTATATATTTATACATGACACAATCGTACCTATATCTGGAAGAAATTTGCGGTGCTTAATCCCGAAAAGTCGATTGTAAGGACGTGTGCGGAATTATTGCAATATCAAATGTATATAACCTATTTCGTATAAGGTGACTCATCACATTAACTCGTGTTTTTATTCTATAATGCGTTTAATCAAATTTTGATTTTTGGAATTTCTGAATATAGTTTAGGGCTATATTTTATAAAGAACTAATTTGATTTTAATACAATTTATATATAAGGGCCATCATGTACAAAAAAACTTTTTTCAAATGAGAACCAGTAACCATTTTTCTAGTAAATTTGTTAATTTTGTATAGACTTATTAAGTTATATCAAAATCGAAAATTCGAATAAATAGTTTCTGAGTTATTAAAATGTATGAAATAAGGATAATTTAATCCTTATAAAATCAGTTTTACACAAATATAAAACAGCTGATGTAGGATAGATTTTTAATAATGAAATAATGACTTTTAAGGTTCAATGTTTACGCAGAATAATTATATTTTACAATTATATCTGTAAAAAAAATAGAAAAAAAATCATTATTATTATTTAGTTTATTTATAATATTGTGGTGAATTATAGGCATAGAGCTAAATTTATATTTACCACAATTAATTTACAAGTACCTATGTTAACAGAAAAATACGTACATAATGAATTTAAAATTTAATAATAAATTGTTATCCAACCAAAAAAGATAAACTACGATAAATTATAAACTTTTCCAATTAACTTGATTATGTTGAAAAATAACTTAGTATACCTACCGTTATACATTGTTGTGAAAAGCCACTTTCTATAAGTTAATTGGTTCGGATTTCTGAATAAAGTACCAATAACAACAACATACCTTAAAAGTTCAAAGTTTTAAAAATAACTCTGAACTCAATTTTGAGACGTTCAGTCTTACATGTACACTAAATATATCTACATATATATTAATATCGAAGTATTTATAGGAGTATCTACAGGATATTTTCACGAGTGTGCACTTCACGCTGTGCAAAATAATTTTAGGAGTAGTTAAGGTTACTTTACCTTAACTTACTACCTCTGTTTACAACTATAAAGGAAATTATTATAAATAAAGTTAAAATGTAAGTAAAGTTGAAGTACATCAGACTAACTTACCAAATATGCTAACTCTCGTATTTTCATTTAATAACAAATGCATTCAAATTATGGTTTTAGGAATTTTTTAAATAAACTGAGATTATATTTTTAAATTCTTGAGATTATTTTATTACTTAAAAAGTATCTTATGGCAATAGAAATGTCTATATTTTTAAATAAAGACTGCTTTTATATAAGTATAAATTATTTAGTGGATAATTAAAAAAAAAATTGTATATGATGCCTACTTAATTCAAAATTCGAACGAGTTATTTTTCAGTTATTAAAATGCTTCTATTAAGGATTTAAGTCCGTTTTACAAAAATATAAAGTAGAAGTGATATCAGATTTAGTATTTATTAAACTTATTTATAATTTGACTATTTTTAAAAATCATAGTTTTTATAGTTATATTAAATTTTAACGTAGGTACCTACTATATAATATTAGTATATTGATTGAAGACAATTATTATTCACATCAAGCTATTTTTTTTTCAGCCCGATTCTTATTATTCTATTATTATCCTTTATTATTTACTTAAGCTTTGAAAACTATGTTTTGTAATCCAAAATTTACCAACTTAATTAGTTGTTAGTAATTTAGTTAAGGATCCTCTTTCTTACTTCGTGTATTAATTAAACACTTACGTCGTGCACCGTCCAGTATCGTAAAGTTTTTCAAAGCAATTAAACAGTAATTACATGTAAGATCTTATTAATTTCATTATTAAATACAATACATTTATAATTAATTAGGTAATACCAGAGACATATTTAGGCAGTGTTTTTTTTTTTGGGAGGAGGGGAAGAAGACGTTCGCCTAAATTGAACTTTTTAAGAAATAAAATATGCTTTTATAATAATTATAATAAAATAGAAGTATCCATATAATAAGATATTATTATTATTATTTAACTCTAATAATGATCCTAGCTTATATTATTTTTATAATTAATTTTGGTTATAGAAGCATGTATATATAACTTCACAGAGTTTGTGAATAATAGGTTATAATAACCTTATTGTAAGCCACTAAATCATTCTAAAAATCTAAAATAGTAAATTTTCCATAATATATTACATACACAACGTTCATATAGGTGCTGATATAGGTTTGGTAGGTACCGGGTATCTATATATTTTTATAATAATATACAACCATTTGCGTAGTGTTACTTTGTAGAGGACTAGAGGACACCTAGCGAAGACATTTATTTTTGTCTTCAATAGTTTATTTTGTTGTTTTTATACTAATATTACATATTAATTTCATAATTTATAAAATAAAATTAATTTTATTTATCGTAGTATTATCAATTATATTATTTTTGTAAACTGTTTTAAGAACTTTAGTTTCCTATAATTTAAATCTTTTCTTCTTTTAAATTTATTATTTTGGAAACTATTTTTAGCTTGTATAAACTTCTAAAGCTTCGCGTGAACAGTTTATATTTGTTGGTACAAAGGATTTACAATATACTACAATGTGCATTTTACGCATTTGTTTTAGCGTATTTCAAATCAGTGATTTCAATTTACTAGAAGACTGAACATCTAAACTTTTAATTGAAACTTTATTTTGTTTTTCGTGTGGATTTTCAGTTGCTTTTGAAAATTGATGTGAATAATAATTGTTTGCTCTGAATCATTTGTCCACCGCAAGGTTCATGGTTGTGGATTTTCATTATTTACTTTTATCTGTAGTTGAAGGTTCAAAAAATAATTTAAAGTACGTTGAACATTTTTTACACAATAACGCCACTATTGTCTTCAATGGTTTTTTTGTTAGTTGTATGATGATAAAAATAAAACTTGTCTATTTATACATGGGGCTATACAAAACTAATGAACTAATATTACGTTTGCAGATACTGAATTTATGATATAAAAAAAATAAAAAATAAAATACTAAAAATAATAATTAAGTATAAATTGCAGTTTCAAGTTATAAAATGTTATACAAATTATGTTATAGAATAACTAATGATGGCCACATTAATTATGAAGTATAAGATAAAATTGACGTGGTCTGTAAAACCTTGTAATTGCTTTATTATACTTGCAATCTTTATATCTTATAGCTTGTACGAACCAATAATAGTCTTGATAATATTATTTTTAGCAGAGTTTCCGGCCATTAGATTTATGTATTTAGGCGAATTCACAATACCTTGGGAAAATGTATGTATGTAGGCTGTTGCAATAGCTATATAAGTGTGAGTGATGTGCATCTTATACCTCGATGCCTTCTGCTATTGTCATCTTTCGGAAGTGTGAGACTCGTTTTGTTCATAAACATAGATATAGTCGTGGCATATAAATAAAAACATCTTTGTATATTATGTCTATGATTTCAACGGTAATGATGAAGTTCTCAGATACGCATTAGAGTTGTTTCGCTAAGATTTTGTCGCATTGCAAATCACAATATTATTATTATTATTATTGTTTATTATATCAGGGTATGTTAATTTTTTTTTATCCATTGTCAAGTCAAATTTAAGTCAAACAGTGATCGAGTAGAAATATAATTAGAAATAATAATTGGACATGGTACAATGTACCATAAAACAAATTAATTTTCTTAATTTTTCTATCTTTCATCTCTGTCAAGCATTTGATAGTGTTCAGAGTTGTAATTTTCTCTGTTGTAACATCTGTTTGTCAGAAAACGGTTCAACGATTCGAGCTTTCTCTCAAATATAATTTTTTTTATGTACACATTTTGCTTGTCTTGGTTATCCACCGTTATATTCGTTTTAATTAAACTTAAATTATTATGAATGACTGTGTATAGGTTGCCTGCTTTCGTGTGTAGTGTGCTATATAGTAAGCAATAGTTAGATAATACTATGACGTATATCCTACAGGGAAATCACAAAGGCTAGAAACATTGTCTTGTTATTGTTTTGTTCTCTATGTTAGAAGTATACAATATTATTGTATGTACTTAATATATATGTATAAAATATATTATATTGTTGGTCAGAATAGAATATTATCTCGCTATTCTCGCTTATGATTTTGGTGTATAATGTTCGTGCATTATTTATTTGATTGAATGGTTTTAGTTTCTGAGTTTAATAAGTTCTATTAAATACTACTTGCATTTTATATTTAACCTAAAATGATTATTTATGATTTTTATCTTATATTTTATTCTCAGTACATGTATAATGTATATGTACTTTAAAAACTCAAAAACTCGTTTTAATTTTGATTTAAATACATCGTCATTTTAAAAGAAGTCATTTACTTAACAATGTACGGTAATAAAGGATGATTCTCATCTAAAGAAAAAAGTGTATACTAGCTGCTACGGAACACTTATATTTGAATGGTATAAAAACCAATTGTGTTTGATGGGCAAGTTAAAAAAAACAGTTTGTTTGAATTAATTAATTTTTTTTAGTAGTTAATATTAATAATGTTAAGTTATAAGTTATTCGATTAATCATATTAATTTTAGCCTAGGAAGCTAAGTCACACATATAATGATTGTTGTGCATTTACAATTTATATTAAATAATAATTAAAAATTTCGTTAAAAATACACCATAATACTCATATTTTAATTGCGCACTAGCTACATTGGTTTAGGCATATTAAACGTTACTTAAGACAATATAGACTTATACATACCATAATTATACTATTCGTTTTTATGGGACAATAGGATATTGTATTATAATTTTATCATTAATGTATTTGTTGTGCTACATGTAACTATAGGATTATATTAGTCAACTATAGTTATAATTTCAAATTTGTTTAACAATCATGAAATCCTAATTATAACATCAATAAATGTACAATTCGTTTAAAAAATATTTTTATTTTTGTCGGACGTATACAAACACACACACAAAAACAACCTACCCATAATATCTTCAAATGAGAACTAAAATCGTATATTATACAGTGAATAAACTCATTCCCTTTGCTTTGAATATTATTAATATTTATAGGCACTATATTATATATATAAATTCGCAGTCGTATTTGCGCACAGGATAGGGTCACAAGCTATTTAAGATGTATATATTGCATATATTATACACATATTATATAAGTTTATATTATACAAATGCGTGATCGAAATAATTCTTAGCGAACAAGCTCGACGAATTGGAGTAAGGAATAGGTATATATTACTATTCTACCAGTCTATATACATACACTGCAGAAAGTTCGCAGGTCTGTGTTTGTATTTTTTTTTAAATGTCTACCGCAACTGGCACATAACTCTTAAATACATCCAAGTGCTTTATGTAGTACACAATAATAATATATACATTTTTGAAAGTCGTTTTATATACTACTACTACTACTATACATTGAAAACCGAGTGTTTAATAATACGTGTATACAAATATAACGAAATAGAATTATATAATATAGAGTATTTATATACTTTATAGTTGATCAAAATGATATTAAATATTATTTCGGAAAACAAAGTTTTTTAAAAATATTTCTTTTACATAAATGTTAATAATTTATTTGCTATAAGTACTATAGTTGACTATAGCTATAAGTAGGGACTTCATGTCCTAAAAAACCTTAAGATATGGACGTACTTATGCCCTAAATTATCACTAAATATGCTATTAAAATATGCACTTAAAAAAAGTATATTTGTAATATTATTTATAACAATAATATTTGTAGATATGATAGGTACATAAATAGATAGATCAAATAGATTAATTTTATTAATTATTTGAGATAATTATTTCCCTTTTTCAGATTTCTTTTCATCTTACAAAAATTTAAAATTTTTTTTAAGAACTACTTAAATTGAATACATTTGTATACTTTTAATATAGTACTAATTACCTTGAGCATTACATTAAACTATTAGTTATTTTCTTAAGTAGGGAATTAAAAACTTGTCTATTCATATAAATAATTGTCAAATATGCAACTATAAATTTTAAATATAAACTCGTATTACCACGAAACAAATTTCTATATTACTTAGCTATGTTTTTAATGATAATTCAAAAACATGGAAACTCCTAGAAATCCCGAGCCCTAGCTATGAGTATTAAAATTATTGTGGGATACCTAATTTATCTGAATGCTTTATAATCATAAAATACTCATCCGATATTGTATCAGCATATGTTTTAGAATAAAAAATTAAAAATGTATGTGACATTAATATAAAAATAAAATAAAATATAACGATAAAAATAGAAAAAAAATATTTTTTTAGAAAAATGTTCTTTTTAAACGACTTAAAATTATGTAAAAGAATATTTTTTAAAACGTTAGTATTTTTTTAAAATAATGATTGTGAAGTTAAATGGATAAATAATTATACGTAGATTACATTGCATATAATATAATGTATAAAGTTGGTATTGTGCGCTTATATATTTGTATATCTATACGTGTATATATATAGTCATAGAAATCATGTTATGTACTTATGTATCGTATATATTATCATTAGGGTTAGGATGTTTATGATTTTACATATTTTTTTTTAGGTTGTCCAATAGCATCCATTTTTACACGGAAATATGTTTCATGATATCTATATTCAAAATATCAAAATTGTATTTTGCATATAATTGCATATTTTACCATTTTTTATTTATAAGTGCATAATTTGTCTTTTTTCTGTTTTTAAGCGCATATTTGACAGTTTTCGATTTAAAATGCTGAAAAATACGGTTATTTTATATTTTACTGAATCTTGTATAAGTTTGATTATCTGTATTTCACAAATTATCACTTATTTATTGTTGAGAATTCAATATGGTTATACCTATAGTATAGGAGTAAAGGTACTTACTTAAATAGAATTTTCGATAAACCTCGTCAATTGTCACAGTCAAAACTTATCTTAAAACTTGTGAGCCATTACAATTTTATCAGATATTTTAACAGAATGTTTAATAATTTATAGTTAGTTTCCGTCTTGCCTACAACCGATGTAGAATACCGTATATTGCGCGTTTCGTGTTTTCGTGTTTTGTCGTGGACGTATTTGATTTATTAAATCGTTCAGTTATGCCTAAAGTTAAAAGCTCTTGTTTTAACCGACTAAGAAGTTTTGTAAAAGAATTTTGAGAGCACGTTTTAACTACCGATGGTTCAATCGTTTATTGCAAATTATGCGAAGTTAAGGTCGGTAGGGAACGTCGATTTACTGTTGAACAGCATATGGACACCGCTAAAAATATTCGATTAAGTAAACAAAAAGAAAAAAATCATAAACAACAATTAATATCAAACACAAAAATATCGTTATTCAACTTAGATTTATTGAGCATTGACTTCAGCTAACATACCACTAAATAAGGTCAACAACGCTATTTTTCATGATTTTTTGGAAAAGTATACAGGAAAAGAGATACCCGATGAATCGACAATGCGCAAACATTATTTATCAGAGTGCTATAATGAAACAATGAATAAAATTCGAAGTTATGTAACCGACAAGAAAATTTGGGTTTCAATCGATGAAACAACTGATTGTAAAGGCCGTTATATAGCAAATGTAGTAGTTAGTATACTACAAAAAAACCAATCCGGTAAAATTTGTTTGCTATCTTCAGAACAGTTGGAAAGGGCTTACTTTTCAACTATTAGTAAGTTATTTGATAATTCAATGAAATTATTATGGCCAAACGGTGTACTTCGTGATAATGTCTTATTATTTCTAACTGACGCTGCGTCATATATGGTAAAAGCCAATAGTTTAAAAGCTTTGTATTTTAAGATGGTACATGTGACATGTTTAGCATACGCACACCACCGTGTTGCTGAGAAAATACGGGTTAGTTTTAAAAAAGTTGATGAATTTATATCAAATGTAAAAAAAGTATTTTTAAAAGCACCAAGTAGAATACAAATATTTAAAGACGAAGCACCCGCAGTGCCACTTCCCACAACACCTGTAATAACACGCTTGGGAACTTGGTTGGATGCGGCTGTTTATTATGCAGAACATCTTACTGATATACGCAAAGTTTTTGATAAACTGGATCCAGAAGATGCTGTAGCCATACAAAAATGTTATACACTTTTGAATGATCCATCTATAGAAGCAAATTTAGTATTCATTCAATCGAACTATGGCTTTTTATCGGTCAATATAACTCGTCTTGAATCATCCGGGCAGCTTTTGTCAGAAGCAATATCAATAATCAATAATACAATAGATAACATTATTAAAGCCGGTGGACAAATCGGTAACGAAATATGTAGTAAATTTAAAACAATTCTGGAGAAAAACAGTGGATTCAAAACAGTATGTCAAATTTCGGAAGTACTCAATGAAGAACTTGAAATTATTGAGGGGACGAAGAGGAATTAACTGCGGAAGATTTTGTTTTTTTTAAGTTTTCACCAATTACGTCTGTTGAAGTGGAGAGGAGTTTTTCCAGGTGACTATTATAATTTAACTATAATAATTTAAATAAATATAATTTTTTACATTGAGACTTTTTGTTTAATAGATTCAAAAATGTATTAGCACCAAACAGACGAAGATTTACAGTGAAACATTTGAAACAAACTTTAATTATTCAATGCAGCTCTTTTTAATTTTTTTTTATACTTTATTTAATTTTTTCAGTTTTTTCAATTTGTCTATTTATTATATTTATTGTCCAATAATTTCTTTATTTTTAAATGCATATTTTTCATATTTTTCATGCATATTTAGCTGATTTTTAGTGCATAAGTGCATACATATTCATACATTTTTTAGTGCATAAACATTCTAACCCTAATTATCATTTACTCCGACAGCGTATACCGCACTGCACGACAGGATTCGTACACGATATACGGTGTAAATTTATGTGGAATGGCGATCGCAAGTGCAGATTTTGTTAGTTATTTCGATTCGCCTCCAGTTCGTAACTATTACTGTATACAGCATATACGCGTAGACGGTAAAATATTACAACGGGTGTTTTCACGATATGGAATACACTATAGCGCACCGCAAACACACCTACCCTTTTCGTCGTCGTCGTCACTTCATCGTCTTGCCAAGCACAATCACGATAACGATTTATAGCATATATATATATATATATATATATATATAGGTACGATATATTTTATATAGGCAAGTAGGACCCAAAACGGTATACGCACGAGAACGCACGCACACATCCCTCATCGACTTGAGCCCTTTGGAATTTTTACCGGACCTGATCGATACCTGCCGCATACCTATAAATGTATATTATATCCTACACGTATGTCCCTATAACGCGCGTGAAAGTCACATCGATTTAATGACATTTTTCGCAGACGAAACGATAGATTACAATCGTAATAAATAATAATTGATCAGACTCGTTTTCTATTTGGACTTATTACCAATTATTTATTATGTATTTATCGTAAACGTATTTATACCATCTCCGGGTGCCGATATTAAGAATTCCTCCTGCATTTCTATTGTATTCATATCATAGAATATTATATAATCTTAACTATAACACAATTTATAAACTTGCAAAGAAACTACAGATTTTGACACTAGGATTTTACTGATTATGATCTTCTATATTTCTTCCAGATGAATTCAACACCAGTTAAACGATTAAACGATTGTTACAACTCATAATATGAATAGATTTTAGTACATACAATTGAAATTATAACTGATTAATACTCGTCCGGAGTATTGAAATTATAAGAACATTATTCTGCTTCGGGATATGAAATTTAAAATGTATTGAAACGTTTTCATCTAAAAAAATAAATTTAAAAAGTTATAACGTTACTTACACAAATTATATTTTTTTTCAAAAATTTTGTTGCTTTCTAATGACTAAAAATTGTCTAAAATTAGCCAAAACATTACGAGGAAATGCGTGTTTACCTTAAAAAAATCACCATATATATAAATTATTATTATTATATTATTATTATGAACTCGTTAATTACTTATATGCACAGTGTGATAAATAACCATTACAAAAATAATGTACTCAGAGATATAGAAAGTGAGATTGAATAGGTAGTATAAATAACAATACTTAATTATTTAACAAATGTCACATCTTTCGGTTTGTAATAAAATATTGAGATGATTCTCAATTCCCTAGGCCATTACCAGATTTAATGTACCTACCTACCTACAGCTCTGCAATTTATAAGCTCTTTAGCTTTTGATGTGTTTACCTTGTTGCAGATTATTATTATTATTATTATTATTATTATTATATTGCGTAACGGATGGCACAGTTGGCATTATACGCATTCACTCTCTTACCACAGCTGTGATACGTTTGCATTATACATCGTAGAAAATATAATAATATATACTTGACCCAATTTTCAAGTAGTTAGGGCGTCGTACGCGTACGCTGTGACATAATATCGTTATTATATTATATTGTCTCAGTCAAATGTCTCATTAGATTAATTCTATATGCTTTGTCAGTCTCAGAACACATTATACACTTCGATAGTCTACATAATTATAACATTATATTCGCTTTGATATCGATATTGTTTTGATTCATTATCAAATTGCACATTTCTTGTATACAGTAAAAATGCGTCAATATTGAACTAGGAGGATAGTTACTGGTATAAAATTAGATATAGTCGGATAGTTGGGAGGTTAAAAGTATTTTTTTTAATAATTAGTAAAAAATATAAAAAAATGAAAACGGGAAATGTGCGTAACGCTACTATATTATTTATATTCCTTTTTTTTATGTAATAGATTAAATTTAAAAAAAATACTTAAATTAATTTTTTAATACAAAACTATTCATACAATTCTACGCGATACATGTTCCACATGCCGGTGTTGTCTTATAACTCGAAAACAATATGTATATCATACTTGCAATTTTTTTGATAAAAATTGGTTCAATCTACCGAACTAATAATAGAAAAAAATGTAGAAAAGTGGGTACCGCATTATTGATCATAATTCATTGTTGAGTGGTTTACTGCAACGGCTAACGAATGTGTTAAATTTGAATTCAATGATACCTATACCATTGTACTCATATACGAAAAATAATTCTGAGTGGAGACGATCTGTCAGCCAATATCACCAAGTACATTTTATGATGTAGCTATTAAAGTCATTTATTCTACTTTTAGTATTACGCGAAGTTAATTTAATTTTTTCGAAAAAAATATTGCATTTATTATATTATTGTTATTCATTTTGCAGTAAACAATACTTTATTGTAAATAGTAAAGACTATAAAATAGTGCAAATAAGGTCATAGTATAAATAGAAAATATATTAAAATTATTCTATTATATAATATTTTGAAAGTTTATATTTTATAATGATGTATAGTGAATAGAAAAATTGATAAGATATGTACAACTTTTATTTTATTCCCGCGAATAATGTTTTTGAATACAAAAATAAAATAATAAACATTGGTATTAATGGTTAAAATAGAAATAAAAAATATATATATATAATATATTTATTTATATAAATAAATATTTATATTTTGCTATATATGTGAGTATGAAATACATTTTTATAGCATTTGAATCATTTTATTACATTTGTAGATAAAAAAACTGCAATTAAAAACAAAGCAGGTGCACACAGCTTTTATATTAATGTATATTTTATTTGTTGCGGGAATTGGATCAAAAAATATATCTATCTGTTTGTTAGAACCGAAGAATCCGATACAAAACAGGCTAAATTCTCATTATTTTGTCTAATGATACGTATAATGAATAAAAATGTAAGAAAAGAGAAGTTTCTCTAATCTAGCTTTCCATTAGCACTTAACCTTTGATACCCAGAAGCCATACACTTGAGCTTATTTAGTCGAAACGTCTTTATATTGACAACATCCGTACAGACGAACTACTGATTAGGATATTTTAATATGCATTACAAGCACGGCTTGTTTATTCTTGTGACTCGTAGTGTTAGATACATTAAATAATTCACTTTACCATCTGTTATAATAATAATAGAAATACGTACACATTTGCTTTGTGTCTTTCTTATATGTACATAAATTATTTTTATCTCAGTCATAGAGCTTGAAAACGTAATACAAAATTCTTCATAATTAATTCTCATAGAATAAAAATATATTATTTAAAAATATTAAAAATATAAAGGCATAATTATTGATGTAGGCACTTTAATTTTCCAAGTTAAGATTTTAACGAAACAGGATATTTAATTATTATTTTTAAATGACGATTCAAAGAAAAATTACAAAAAAATGTGAACATTAGGCGTACGCGCAATGCTAACATGTTTGTGTAAATAATACGTTTTTGTTTCTAACATTAAACCAACAACAGTATACGAAATACTTTGCATACGTTATATTATTATTATTTGGCGTTTTGTAAAAAGCGTTTTATGTATTGTATAATACTCCTACTACTAAAATTCAATTCAGCAGCGACATTTTGATAGTCTTTCACTCATTCTTCAGGATTTTTTGTCCGACGGTGTTAATATATCCCTATATTGCAGTTTATTGTGTATTTTTTCTTCTTGTTCTTTGCTTCTTCTCCTTATTTATTCTAATTTGCATTCCATCGGACTTCTATTCTTTAAGTATCGTAAAAACTGTCATAATATATACCTAGTATATATATTTCCCGTTCGTTCAACAGAAAATAACATCAGAAAGGTTATCTTTACTATTACTATGATTATTATTTGTTCGTCGCATGCCATCTTAACAATTCCCAATAGGAACAAGAAAACTTCATTTCCAACTTTACATTCATCAGTATAATGACCACGCGTCTACCCGGCTGTCATCGTTATCTCGAAATAATTAACATATTATAAAAAGATCGTGGGTATCTAACTTTTTCAAACTTTTCTGAGAGAGTAAAATAAATATGCAAATGTATAGATTTATTTTATTTTATCGCAGCTAACATAATGATTCCTAAGTATATTTTCAAAAAAAACCCGTGAAGGTTTTTAACGAGATATTCATTACTTAAAAAATTTACAGATATTAGGTTTACATAAGTAGTATTTAACAATCTTTTTTTTTTTTTGGAGATAAGTTTTCAAAAATACGGCTATCTATAGATATTAGATACTATTACCATGATCTTTTATCTCTATATAAGTTATAAGTACACCAGATGTATTTTATTTTCACCTTGTCTTTATAATATTACAACTACATATTATGTATATCATGTTATATGGTTATATAAATATCTTTGCGGAATGAAGTGGGTATAAAAAAAATTATTTGATTGTATATATGCAAATACATAATGCTTAAATGTACCCGCAAATGGTAAGACGTGCAGTAAGTTATGTGATCATTTAAATGTATATGAATGTATATATATATATATATATATAAGTGTGTGTGTTAATAATTCAACTACTACAATCTCACAAATATTCCATTAATTATTCCAATCACATAGATTATAGTAGAATCAAGTCATTAATATTGGTTCTAATTGTTCTACGTGCGCGCTTATAGTTTTACCTTAGTAATCCGCATACTAAATTAACCACGGTCCAAAGTGTACGCCTATTATATTATAAATTCACTTAAACACTTTTATGTATTTAAAACTTAAATAAATTAATTAAATATTTTTTTATCATTGGTTAAGAATATAAGCCTATAAGTGAAAAAAATAATAATCATCAAAGTTATTATTGATTGGTATATTCAAATGGCGAATTATTATACTCATTATTGAAGAAAAGTTATGATTATTATTCTATAAGGATACAATAAAAATATTAAAAGTAATAAAAATCGAAAGTATTATTGTAACTGTAAGTAAATATTAACTATTAAGTTTAATTGAGAATGCTTAATACATAATTACATGCAATTTAATGATAAGTATATTTTATAGCATTAAAGATGATAATATAAATTGAAATCATAATTAATTATGAATATAATTTGTATAAATAAATTTCTTAAGTGATTGTTACTTTTTAATACGAAAGTATTTGAAAGTTACACGAACTATATTCATACTTGATTACTTGTTTTATACCTATATACCATTAGTGGTTGATAGATAGGTGTACTTAATAATATAGCCTAAAAAGTGAAAATATTGTATGTTATAGTACGATTTATAATCTAGGAGTTTTCAATGATTTATAAATCAACAGAGTATAATCAATGCACTTCAACTATAAAAAACAAGCTTTATAAATGTAGTTATAAATGTAAATTCAATACCGTATTAACAGATCTTAGTAGTGACATTTTAATACATAAAAATAAGTAATAACTATACGTTTTTAAATTGTATTTTTACCACAAAACTTTATAAATTCTATCAACCATAAAAAGCATATAAATATGATGACAGAAAATATAAAATGATAATCCAACATAAATTGTATGTCTGTACGATCTCTTCAAACTTAAATAACTTTTAATGGTACGCGTGTAGCTTGCTGGCCGTATATATACACGCGATGCATATTATACTCATTAATTATTTAAGATTGTATATCATTTCATATAATCATTTATAATATTTAAATATAATATATTCATCAATTTTGGTAAATAAATATATAATAGCTGTTATTTTGGATAAAAGCGTGTATTCACTTAAATACGAATTATTATTTTTTTTATGTAAATATACCTAAATAGTAAATAGGTATATTGAATAAATTATGCTATAATTTGTAATAATACATGAGCAATATGTAAATGCTTTTTTTTTCTATAAAATAATTAATAACTTTATTTTCAAAGTTTATTTTTGATAGTATTTGTATAAAAATGATGATGTATAGTCTATGTATACCTTGCAGGTATCTGCTTTTTCATGAATGTGGAAAAAAATTGAAATTTAACTTAATCTATCATATTTATACGATATATTATCAACTTTGAACTGTAAATTATAAGTTAAGTTCTATTTTATAAGAAACTTAATTAGGTCGGTACCTTTATTTATCGTGACGCATAAATAATATATAGGAGAATAAACGTATTTACTTTTAACTCTTAATGGTTGGATTATTTTCTTCTATTTATACACATTCGTGACTTGAAAGTGTCAGTTGAAGTGTAAAAAAAAAATAATTATAATTAAGTGATTAACATTATTTTAGTTTTTATAATATTCTAAGAGGTATACACCATTCAAGTTGTTTTAATGCGCTCCATCTCTGTGAAGTGTGAAATTTCCAATTAATAACGCCGACTAACAAACTTTCATTATATAGTATTATTTTATTAACTATACGCAAAGTTAATACTGTATGGTAGAATAATAATGTATACTCGCACATTACACGGATAATAAAGTTAATGAACGTAAAAGAGTAAAAACTAAAATTGTGTATTTAATTTTAAAACGAATTTAAAGTTGACTAGCTTACAACGGTTAAAACAAATTATTACGAACAAAATTAATTTTTATTAAAGTTTTAAAATCAATTTTTCACTGACTATTACTTTTTAATAAAAAAATAAATTAATAAATTGTAGTTAATATTTTGTTTTTTTTTTATACAAAAACAGCACATATTTATCATAAAACACATATTGCTTAACCAAATAATACTTATAATATCAGCATAATAATATGTTATTACATGTATCCAATTATTTACTAGCTGCATAATATACATACCATGCATAGATATTAGTTAGGTAATATTTTAATGTGAAAATGATTTATTTTTTTTTTAGATTTCTACCGAATTAGTTTGATACTATATGTGTTATATATTTATATACTCGTATTTTTTGATTTTTTGATTTTTCAATCATCATTCGTTAAAATTTTTTATCGGTTAATATTAGAACTGTGTTACGCATTTACATATTTAGTATTAATAAGCCGTATTCCAGTTTTTATTATTTTAAAGCTCTATTTAGTGTATTATATATATTATTTTCACAAGGAAATTATTATTATCTTATATTTTGTTACATGTGTACATTATTTAATACATTTTGAGAATCTTTATTCATAAATTTATTTTATGAGCACTTAAAACTTGAAAAATATCCTATGGAATAAATACTATGATACATAATATTATATACAAACATTCAAACTGCTCATCAAAATTGATCATTGCTTTTAAGTTTATAGTAACAATAATAAAAACAATAATATAATATAACATTTTTACTGATTCGTATCAGTATAGTGTGGTATAGGTATATATAATATATATGTGTAGAACGAGACGAATGCCAAGTTTCAGTAGTGCCGTATCAACTTGTTCTTATTATTTTTATATTCTAGTTGTAATATTATAATAATATGATATTATTGTATTTTAGAAGGTCAACAAAAATCTAAACCGGACTTTACCGAAAAACTACATAATAATATAATATTTTACATTTTCATGCAAAATAGCCTCGACGACAGTGATGTATCGGCAAACGGTATTTTCTTGGTTTTGTATATAAAATGATACGGATTCGTCATAGATTATGTAACGGGTTTTGGGTAACCTATAGTTGGTAATTCAATAAGGGTTATAACTTTATCAGAACTCTTCTACATATTTACATATTTATAATTTTAATGGTAGTAATGGAGATTCAGAAATTACAGTTCAAATAATATATTCTTTATTATTTTGAATGATATATTTGCTTTAACACATGATCAAAATTAAATACTATATAGGTACTTACAGTTGTTAACGATTATACTAAATGGAATTTTCAAAATATATAGATTCATTTTAAGTTTTTTATGCCTTGAATTTATTCTCATTGATTTGACTTACAATAACTCTGTCTTATAAGTCTATAACATCTAGTGATATTATAAAACATTATTACTATGAAATATACCTAATATACAATTCATTAATTATTCATATTATTGTGCAATACATGTACCTACGTAAAAACACTCGTGTTTTACTCAAGTGGATTAACTTTTTAAAATTTTTTTGTACGAAGCTCAAGCCACATGATTATTCATTCATTTTTTAAACTTAATTTTAATGTTTGATTAAGAATTCACATATACCTACCTACCTTCAGCGTTGTATACTAATTGAGTCCAATATCTGAACAGGCAAAAATAATATACTAACCTGGGTATAAATGAGAAATATACTAATAAAGTCTGCGGTTGGGAAACCAAAAATGTACAAATTGAGTCTGAGGATTATTTTGAGTAAAATATAAAACCAATTATAATATACGTATATGGAGACGACTACGTCTTATTATCGTTCATATCATTTTTATTGGCAAATACTACTAACAGTTGTGAATCATTCCATTCAAATTTCAGCGCTATGTTTTATTCAACCCATCCAAACATTTATCAATATATAAACGTTTTGTAAAATGTACAATGCGAAACATATATCGAAATTAGAAGTAATTGTATTGATGGTATAAGAAATGGTTTAAAAAACAAAGAAAAAAATTGAAGAACAAATACAGACAGTTGCAATCAAAGAAAATAACATAATTTTAATGTATAAAATGTTTATCACACACATTTTTATCAATATAAAATATCATAATTTTAGCATTACCTATAATGTAGGTTCTATAATTATACATTTAGTTATATACAACTAATATTTAAATTACTCATATTACATTAAAGTCGTACATTATTATATTATAAATATATATTAAATAAAAAAAAAAAATTTCTTAACCATATTTGCATTATTTTTTGTCCTATTTCTGTCAAAATGGAAAGGAAGATAGTTTTTTTTAAAGTTTGACAGGACTCAGTTAAAATTAATTAATTAGTATATACCTTATACCTTATACCTTAAGATAGCCCGGGACTCAAATCGTCCTAAAAGGTTTTATTGAGATTCAGTTCGTATGTAGCCACCTGCTGACTCCATTTCCACAACAACATGATATTTATATGGTTGGCTTAATTTTTTTTTTAATGCATTTACTTGCAGTTTCTCCAGGCCAGCCTTTCTATTTTTTTTGTTTTTTTTTTTGAAAATTGTATTAATGTTCTTATGGATTTATGGATTTTTTATAATTTATTCAGCGATTATCATTATAATCATTTGTTAATTAAATTTATATTGTTATCATTATTAATTTATTATATTTAAATATCAGAATAGACTATATAATTTTTATACCTTTTTTTTAATGTTTATTGCTTTTAAAAATACATTTTCTTGTGAATGAACTAGATCTTCTTGCCATTTTCATATAGTATTATAGGTACTCAAGTTAATAAATTGTTATATTTTTTTTGTTGAACTCTAAATCATATCAAAATAGTCATCTATTTTTTAAATTTTACTAGAGTTGTAAACGCGTGTAGATCTTAGTTTCCAATTTCATTAGAAAATATTTTTAATAAGTGACTTGACTGTGAGGATAAATTTGTATAATTGAAACATTACCTATCTATAAAAAATTCAGAAAATTTCTTATGTTATTTCTTTTATTTTAATTTCAAGGAGTTAAATAAAACCCAAAGTGTGAGTCAACAAAATAATAATGAACGAGACAGTATTATTAAGATGCTATTCCCGAAATGCATTAAGGACAAAAATGCTTGAAGAAACTCTAAACTATATATTAAAATAATACTTTACTTTGGTATGAATAATAGAAAAAAAAATTATTTGCTTATTGTTTTTATTAACAGTGCGTATCATCTATATGTCTGTCATAACGACAACAACAACAAAATAACAAAACTTTTAGAACGATATTTCACACAGTTACCACGCACAATGATAATAGCGTAAAAAAAGTCCAATTTTCCAAATGATTAATGTATTTTTTCAATCATAAATATTTTTTGTTAAAAACTTATTGTTATTCGGACATTCGATAAAATTTAACTGTAATTTCAAGCTTAAACGCTATAACTTAAATATTAATAATTTCAAAGACATATTATTTTTTTTTGTAATATAGCAACAGAAGACTATAGGTAATATATTATATAATATTGTATTATATGTATATTTATTATGTATATTATGAATATTATAATATTGTATGTATCATAACAGTGTCAAGTAAATATCGGTATAGATTTCGATCGACTCCTATACAACCATCACATCAATTCGTAAATTCGTTTTTTTTTTCAATGATGACAATTATTTATATTTATGTATTTAATATTCGTTATTTTTATGTTGCATTAGTAATTACATAAATAACGTATAATATTTTTATATAGTATGTATTGTTATGGTAAATTACTTTATATTGGAAAATAACGTTATTTTTCTACATACGTGAAAATTATTTTCTAGTGAATAATGATAATCTTAATAGTCACATGAAATGGAAAATGTAGATAATTATCAGTGTCTACTGAATATTTATGAATTATGATTATTCTGTTTGTTTGTTATTGCAAGAACCTGGTCCAGGTAAACACATTAATTATAAAATAGATATTCAACGAGAAATGACAAGGTGGCCACTAAATGTGTAATTCATGAGTGGAAGTATAAAATTAATACAACTTTATATTGAAGTAGATAAGGTACAGCTGGTGGTTAAACATTTTTTTAGGATATACATTTTATGGATATAATTATTTTAAAGTTATGTAGAACATGTTGACCTCAAATTATTGCTATACAAAATAAAAATATTTAATAATAAACAGATTATAATATCAAGTTTAAAAAAAATGTACAGATCCTTTATTTTTAACAGTGTCAATGTTGTTTCCAACTTTAATACTATTCGATATATTTTTTTTTTATAATAATAAATGGGTATGTCTCTAATTATAATTTTTATAAACGGTCCAATACCAGGAAATAGAGAAATTGTAAGAAGTGGATGATGTAATCAATATATTAGTAGATGGTAGACAGTTGAAATTTGTTTAACGAATTCGTAAATGGTAATACACAGCGATTAAACGTCAGTTTATATATTATTTAAGTTACGCGAACAATAATATATTTTAATTCACGTATAATAACGCGTGCAATGCGTAAATTGTACATCGTGATGTGAAGTGAATACGGATAGACCAAATTCGGTTTATATTGAATATTCTTTTTTAATTCAATTTCCTGTTAAATGTTATCACACACACATTATTATGACGCTAGTCTAATAATGTAGATTATTTGAGTCGATGTTTTTAATTATACAATGTCTATGTAGTATAACAATACAATTAATGATATTATCCATTGTAAATTGTAGCCCATTTTGTGTAATCTCTACTATGTATTTATATAATAATACATATAATACTATTATATTGCAGACTGTATGCATTATACGCATATAATATATTATATCTATAAAAAACGTTAACACGCATCGAATGGTCTTGGATTCCGAGAACAAACAAGTGGTTATTGCGTCGTAAAACACGAACGCGTTCTATAAGAATTCAAAATAAATGTTATTTAAATTTTAAACGGGCGTGTAATGAACGTCAGCTGCCTTTGTACCTACGTTTTCCGGACCAAATCGTTTCCGCAATTCTGCGGAAGCGAAAAAATCTTATATGCAGAGTTCGGAAAGCATAATTTATGCATTGATAGAGAAAGAGAATCATTTTCAATATATTTCGTTTGAAGTGCTTGTACGAGATAGATTTGCCAACGTCAATGGTGATCTGAAACTAAATTCAAACGGATGTAAATGGGATGAGAGGATTCGTGTGCGTCACTTATATTATTCATACATATTATACAATATAAAACTGCATTCGGGTATAAATAATGTATTGATAAATATATTATGTTTTTCAGCAAAACTTCAGTGATTGTGATTGTTTGGAGGAGTTCGAAATTGACGGAGATCAAGCAATGATATAATTCACGCGCTTACTTCATCGCTATACTTTTGTCGTGCGGAACACGATTTACATTGCAATGTGTGATGTATAATATTGTAAACGGGGTGATCACCGAACATCTTCTCCTTCTCCCTATTTCATCCTTGCAATGTGATCATTTAAGTTTTTCATTTTTGGAATATTTTCAAATATATACTAGGCACATATACTACTATATCATATAGTATATACTATTATTCATCAGATTTCTTATACCATATAATGGGTATCCTATGGCAACACTTACTATTCTTACTTATTCTTTTTTCAAACTTTTACTACCGACTGTAAATATTGTGAATTAAATGATTTTGAAAATGTTAACGCACTTATTTAAAATTCGAACAAGTACTTTTTTTATGTTTTATGGATAATACTTCTTGGTTTTACATGATAAATGAATGAAATATTTATTATATCTATTACCTAGTACTTATTATAGGTATATACGATATCCAGAAGATGGAAAGCACTTTGCATCGTAATATACATTTTAAGTGAGATAAATCCTAATATTTCTCAGCCACAAACTGCAATTATAATATTCATAGAAACAGTCATTTCCGGCAAAGATTAGAATTTCAGATCAAATGTCTTAGAAATTGTAAATAAAGTAGCTATTTTAAGCATGACTTAAAAATTAGGAAATAAAACAGTATTTAAATAAAAAACAATATATATATTAAAAACAAAAACAGTTATTTAATATATTTGAACAAACACAATAAATTACATAATAATAATAATAATAATAATATAAACAAAAAAACATCTGACAGGACGACGACACAATAAATGTGGTCGATGGGGGGGGGGAGTACGCGAATTTGGTGTTAAAAGGTAACCTGCGCAGAATTCTTTCGATTGGTCTTCCGATGGTGATATCACTCGACCGCATGCCGCCTCTACAAGACCTTCAAGCACCACATCGCCAATTACGGCCATATGTATGTCCATATCTATTATATATCTATTTCTACCTGTCTCCGTCGTGGTCCTATCGCGTTTCGCACCAATTCTTTGCAAAACGATCGGATTCGTTATCGGCATCAGCGTTATAGTCTGCTGCAGAATCGACATTTATTTTGAACATGTTCGTTGATGATTCCATATTGTTTTCAAGAGTGAATAATTATAATAGTTATGGTACGTTAGGCGTCTAGTAAGTTAATAAGCTTGAGTTTATTTTTTCGTACACCGTGACAGATCACCTGGATGACGGGTCCACGGTGTCGTTTATTACTAGCCTGCGAGTGTACCCCAGCGTTCGTCAATTATAATCGGCCGACATTATAGGATTTCGTGGGCCCGTTTATTTTTTCAAATACTATTATTATTATTATCCTGAGTTCCTAAAGATTATAAGAATATTCGTAAGTACGATGTAATAACAATAAGTGGAAAAGAGTATCTTATTAGAAGTGTAAAAGATACTGCATCTAATGTAATTTACTATGTAACTAACGAGGATTTGTTTGATATTCTAAATACATGTCTATGGTGGTCGAGATAGGATGGTATCTGAACTTAAACAAAAATATTGTAATATTACAAAAGAAGCTATTATGACGTATTTGAAACTTTGTATCCACTGCGAGAAAAAAATCGTCTAATCCAAAAAGAGGACTAGTTTCCAAACCTATATTACATAAAGCATTTAATTCACGTGCGCAGATGGATCTCATAGACGTGCAGTCACAAAGTTTTAATGATTTTCGTTACATTATGAATTATCGATGGCGGAAAATAACTTAACTGACTGGCCAACAGCATACAAATTTCAAAAAAACCGTGTGTTCCACTCAGGAACCCATTCTAATAAGATTAATAAGGATAAGAATTACAAATATTTTATATTTTAATTTATTTTAATTTTTGCTAAAAAAGTTTAAAAAAACAATTGAAGATAGCCATTTTGTAGAGTTTATTTTTTTTTGAACATATTGGTATTTCAACATTTTAATTTCTGGTTTTTAAAATTTTTTCTAATTTCAATAAAAACACAAAAACCGATCGTCGGCCGTACGACTACGCGGGTCACATGTTTGATACAATCAAAACCACTATCGTATTAAATAATTCGTAGTTTTCTAGAAACGAGAAAAAATAGTAAAAATGAATGTTGAAACGTCAATACTTTCAGAATAATAAATTCTACAAAATGGCTATCTTCAATTTTTTTTTTTAAATAAATTAAAACATAAAATATTTATAGCCCTTGCCCATGTGAATCTTATTAAAAAACCAGAATTATGATATCTCCATTCGATTTATTAAAACATCAAACAGGAAGCTAAAATGTATAAATGTAGGAACTACTGTTCGAATACCAATCCCTGATGTTGATAAGGCTAGAGGATCACCTCGTAATTTATTAGCTGTTGTCACCGATGTTCAAGATAGTTTGTACAAATTATGTAAATGGTTAAATTTAAAAATAAGAAAATTATAAGAAAAAATAAATTTTTTATTTATACAATAATAGGTACAGAAAATAGTTTCTTAAAGCACAGATACACGCGAACAGAAATAGTTCCATGTGACGAAAACTTTCTCGATTTGAAGGAGACCACAAATTCAGCAAGTACTCTCCGAGAGGCTGCCGGGCATAACAGTATTGCTGGGACTCAGGGATATCAAAGGTGTCATTGTAAAACAAAATGCCAAAATAATCGATGTGCTTGTCGAGCAGCTAAAAAGTTGTGTAATCCAAAATACCATAGTAGTTTATCTTGTGAAAATAAATAAAATATATTTAGATAATAATAATAATAATGGTTATGTTGATTTAAATTATATAAATAAGTAAAAATAAAATGAGTAAATAATATATTACCCAAATTAACTATTGGTTGTAGGCATTTTATATATTGCCTAGCCATTGTCAGTATTACCTTACCTAATTAGACATTACTAATATTGACTATTCATTACTGATAATGGCTTATTTCCGACATTGACTGTAACATATATAAAAACCTTTTCCTGGCAATTACGAATAATTAAAAAAAAAATTGAGCCAAATCGGCCCAGCCGTTCTCAATTGATGAATTGTTATACATTTTTGGCTCCATTTATATATATATATAAAATACCTAGTGCTTATTATAGGTACTTAGACAATGTATATATCTATGTTTTATAATTTGGTGAATAAACGATACGGAACTGAGTTAAGCTTAGACAATGTTTTTAAGTAATTTTAAAATGTTAATGGATAGGATCACATTGCTGTTTCTCCATTCAAACGATTATAATAAATAGTAATCGAATAATAATTATAAATTAGATGGCATATATTTGTGATATACTGTGATGCGATGGCATGCAGAGTTCCAACAGTTTGATTATCTCATACAATCACAAAATAATACTCATTATTATAATATGTAACACCATATATCTACGCCAGAGTCCACTGGGACATACTTTATAGACTTGATTAAAAATGTTCTCGCAACGTAAAGAGTACTCGACGAATTATTGGCAGTCATCGAGCATACCGGTGCAATATTATAAATTGTTTTTTACAAATCACGCTTTATTTAAAAATATTTACAATCTACAATATAACACACGATATAACCGATAAGTACTTAAATTAATTGCTATAGACACTTGACTTGGATAAATTGACCAGAGATGAAAGTTTCAAAACTATATCTACCAACATATCATTATAATTCGATTAATGAGTAAGTCTGTCAACCTGCAATACTCATGATGTATAGGTAATCTTAGTAAATTTCAATAACAAAGTGATTAAATATATAATATAATTATAACGTCAAGATATGTTAAGGCGTACACATTACGTACAAATACAACAATAATGCATTCTAATAACGTTGTACTTATATATATATATAGAGTATACCTACTGAGATAATATTATAGATCTTGAGAAACATTGTTTAGGTATATTTTATGCAATAACAACGGTAAGAAGTAGGTTAATTGACATTGCTTAAATTAAAGACGGGAAAGAACTGTCGATAATGATGTTTGGTTTTCATAAGTATTTGGTGATTATATCATATCACTATTGTCCGAGTTAGAAGCAACAGAGTCCAAACAACGGGCTGTTCGGCGGAGGGACGAGAGTTGAAAAGGCGGTCGCCGTATATTTATTAGGTGTTATGATGGTTTGGACGAATGTTTGGTGTGATGTGATACAATAAAAAGCCACGAGTAATAATAGCATCAGATCGTCGGCGTCGGGCCCACACTATTAATATCTGACGACCACACTCGGATGGCGTAACATGTACCAATCATACCGCATACCACTGCAGAATACAACATAATGATAATAATGCGTTCCGGACCACACATGGACCCTGCACGGCGCATCGTCTGGGGACGTGACTATACGACGGCTGACAGCTGTAATAATAATGACGACGACTGCGAGATTGTTATGATATCTGTTGTTTTCCTCTTTCGGAACATCATGGCGTATGGGTCGTCCGTATCGTCTAACCGCGTTATTGATATTATCATACCACGGGCACAGACGGTCTCGGATCTCGCGGTAATTCTTTTTAATTAAATTGAAATATGTCGCACGCGACGGCTGCTTCGGACGCGTGTGCTGGCGGGCGGGCGGTCGGGCGGCGCGGACGGGCGAAGATGGGTCGCTCGCGCGATTACGTCGGTCGACCGTGGCGGCGGCGGCGGCGGCAACGGCAACGGATGCGACGCGCGCGACTGTGGCGCAAGCGTCGTGATCGCGGGGCGGCGACGGGACGGCATGTGACGGGGCGGCGGCGGTGTATATTGATTACGCGCGACGAGCGCGGTCACCCGCGCGCGCCACCCAGCGAGAGTCGGCGAGGAGAGCGAAGCGGTTAGACTTATACCACCGCGGCGCGAGAGTGAGACGGCAGCGGCGTGCGCTTCGCGTTCCGGTCAGTCAGCGTATACCACCGGTGGTAGCGGCGGCTTCGGCGGCGGCGGTGGTTGCAGTTGGTGTGTCGTCATCGTCAACGTGCGTATATAATTATCATCCGTGTCGTATTGCATTCATATAATATATATTTTAAAAACGACGTGCTATACTATCATAGCACCGCGACAGCAGTCGCCATCGCTGTGCACGCGATTGTAACAATATCGTCACTTGGTTGTCGCATTGCGATCATATTTACGCGTTGCGTGTTGGTGAGCTCTCGCGTGTCTCTAAGCATAACATAGCCAGAGACTCGCGCACTCGCGACTAAAAATTTATCTACGTCGTCGTCACCGAGAACTACAGATCTCGCGCGGCGATGGACCAGGTGGTCGACCTGAACGTCGGTGGCGTGTTCTACACGACGGCCGCGTCCACGCTGGTACAGGCGCAACCGTCGCTGTTGGCCGACCGGTTCAGCGGCCGGCTCGACCCGCTGCCCAAGGACAGCAAGGGCCGGTACTTCATCGACCGCGACGGCGTGCTGTTCCGGTACGTATTGGACTTCCTGCGGGACGGCAAGCTGTCGCTTCCCGAGAGCTTCCGGGAAAAGGAGCGGCTCCGGCTTGAAGCGGCCTACTACAGGCTGGACGGTCTCACCGAGCGGCTCCGGGAACAGAGGCCCGGCTACATCACTGTCGGTTATCGCGGCACGTTCGCATTCGGCCGGGACGGGCTGTCCGACGTCAACTTCCGCAAGATACCCCGGATACTAATATGCGGTCGCGTGCAACTGTGTCGTGACGTGTTCGGCGACTCGCTCAACGAGAGCAGAGACCCGGACCACGGCGACACGGATCGGTATACGGCCAGGTGAGTGTTCACTATGTTATATTTTTTTTTCTCGCCGAAACGATGTTATCATAATAACATTATATCGTCATTATTGTTTATCGTCACCATTTTCATTATTATTACTATTATTATTATTGGTCGAGTATATTATAATTAGGGTTAGGATGTTTATGATTTTGCATATAATTGCATATTTTACCATTTTTTATTTATAAGTGCATTATTTGTGTTTTTTTCTGTTTAAACGCATATTTAACGGTTTTCGATGCAAAATACTGAAAAATACTGTAATTTTATATTCCATTAACTGAATCTGTTACAAGTTTGGTTATCTGTTTTTTAGAAAGTATCTTACAAATGATAATTTATTTATTGTTGAGAATTCAATATGGTTATACGCAGTAAAGGTACCTACTTATATATAACTTCCGATAACCCCTCGTTATAATCGTCAATTGTCATAATCAAAACTAATCTGAAAACTGCAAGTCATTAAATTTTATTAAATATTTTAACAAAACATTTAATCATTTGTGGTTAGTTGCCGTCTAGTCTACGACCGATGTCGAGAGTAACTGCGAGTTTCGTGTTAGAGATTTTTCTTCTAATAGATTCAAAAACGTATTTGCACCAAATAGACGAAGATTTACAACGAAACATTTAAAATAAACAATAATTATTTAATGCAACTTTTTTTTATATTAATTTAATTTTATATAATAAATAAAAAAATTCAAAAATTTAATGGACAATAATTAATACAACGAGATTATTAATATTATACTTGACGTTTATGCCCTATAAGTGTAATTTGGAGGAGGTGGTTTTTGGTGGATGATTAGCACCTCCAGTTAATGCTTAACGATTAGCGCCCAAACAATACATTCTATTTGTGTATTAACTGAAAAAATAAAAGACTTCATTATCCTCAGTTTTTTCATTGAATTTGCGCCACTGATTACTCCAGCACACCACCGTTAGGAAATTGTATTTAAAAAAAATGTCTGGTTGTAAATATATATATTATATTAATCAGTACTCTTTTATATTTATATATGTTAACATTAAAACCGTTACCAGTCTTGAACCGGTATCGTGTAAGTGTTATGGTTATGTAAATACAGGGGACGCCACCGTTCGCCAATCTTACCAGTAGCCGCCGTCGGGTTTGAGTATGTGTCTGTTTAGTCTGCAGGTTTATTGTGTGTGTGTGTTTGTATTAATACTTTATAGGTAACTGCTGGTAACCATGCGTTATGATTTTGAGTACACCTGGGTATCATATTTACCTATATTGAAGGTACAACGTCGGACATAAAACTTGTAGGTGCATTGTAATATTATTATTATTATAATAAATTGATCGCCTATAGCTTATAAGAGCGTCTTTTGTGTGTGGACGCCTGTGAAATGAATATTTTAATAGGTTCCAAAGCAACATGTGTTTGACATGTTTCATTCAGCAATTCGTATAGTAATAATTATATATAAAAACGAAAATGGTCGAAAAAGCTTTATTTTGTTTTTGTTTAAGGACTCGTGGACAAACATTAAACATAACAAAAAGATCCTTTCATAAGACTTCCTGGGTGTATTATTTTTTTTTATCGTTATTATTTTGTTAATGTGTTTATTTACGCTCCGTTAAAATTTTCTTTTTTTGCGCTTATATGATGTAGGCAACATATTTCTATAATAATACCGACGGCGTAAAAAGTTCAGTAAAAAATCGATTTTTGTAAACGACAATTACTAAAGGTACCTACGCAATAAATGTTATATATTCTTCAACAAACGAAACAAAAACTCTCTAATTACTACATATATTTATAAAAAAAAAAAAAAACAAACGAACAAAGTTTCATATTATAACTAAGAGCCGTCATCCATCGACCACTAATAAAATTACTTGAAATTTAATTTTGTAAACGGCGAATAACGATAGACGCTATTAAATCTGTTAAGTAACTATATTCAACAATAATTAAAGTCGTTGTGTTTTATTTTAAAAAATACAATACAAAAAGCTTAATCAAATTATAAATACTTATGGAGCTAAGTAACTATGTATTGATTAATTTTAAATGGTCACCCGTTGCATTTTTGTTATTGCAGTTAAAAAAATTAAAATAGATTATAGAATTTATTATTAAGAATTAGTAAACATCTTTCAGTTTTAAATAAAAATAATAATGAATAGTCATGCATTTTTCATTATGTTTAGGATAAATTAAATTTCCATACACAATATATCACGAAATAGCATTATTCATAACAATAATAAACCGAGACAGTACAAAAATGTATAATTAGTGATTTTTTTCATTATTTTGTAAAATAAAGTTTATCGATTAAAATACAAAAAAACTGAGTAGAAGTCAGAGACATAAAAAAATGGTACATCAATACCTCTTCATGATAAATATTTTATAGATCATAATAGTGTTATTATTTTTTTAATGTTATAATTATTATTTAATTTACGTGTATGGAATTTTTAAAAAACTGGGGTTGAAAATATAATATAATTTATATAAAACTATGATAATATGTATTAATTATTGGCTTTTGATCGAATAAAAATATTTTAGACGTGAATTTCGTATGATTTCTGAATAAGTTTATAAAGTGAATTTATTATTAAATTTTAAAGAATTATTGTGTTAATACGTCAAACAAACTTTGGTTAAACTTAACACAGTAGGCCGCAGTCATTATTCTCAACCTTTTATTCTTTAGAGAACAACTTTACTAACATGAAACAGCATACAATATGTATACGTGTGTGTTGTGATCAACGATAACACCGAAATAACATTATTTCAGGGGGTTTGATAAAATACCTTTTAGAGAGTAATACAAAATTATATTTGATATATAGTTTCTTTTCTACCAAATATGTACAATGTACATAACATAATTATTTTTCTCGAGAGTCAAGACTAATATTATAGTATAATAAAATAACATGCCAAATGCATATACTCTATGCAATGGTATACGTATACATTTATATAAGTTACCGTTAATACATTCACATTATATCGTATTAGACTAAATATAGTATTTTATATTTTGTGTTTTTGGAAAGGCGACCAAAAAAAAAATATTTTAAATTTTAACATGAAATTATTGGCCGTTTGAGCCTTTCATCTTTAATGAAAATATTAAGCACCTTTAGTTGGTACTGTTAATATAATGCATGTCGAAAATGCCAATTCAAATACGCATTTAAATACCGTACAAACTACAAAGACAATATTCTTGATGATTTATTCTATTGAATACATTATAATTTTCATAAGCATAGACGCAAATAATCTAATTTTCGCGGGGCGTACCTCCAACTATAGTTACCGATATGTTAATACAAATTATTATTTACATAAACTAGATACATTATTTACATTCAATATTTATTTTACGAGTATATATTTATTAAGCGCGAATGGAGTATTTTAGTTGACAGACATACACATCTGTGATAAAATATTATACGATTGGGTCATATTATTCTCATACCGCATTTTTTACGGAAAAAACAAAAATTCTCATCGTTTGTATTTATATATCACTTATTAATATTACTCTCATAAAAAACAAAATTTTAAATAATTTTTATTAAAATTAATAATTTTATAAATGTAGAAAAATGATATTTACTTAGTAATTATACATTTGATATTGAAGGACTTGGCATAATTTTGGGTAGCTAAGTCATCCAAGCTCTTCCATACTTGCGTAAATTGCCGTAGGTATACCTAATAATGACATGAATTTCTGATAACTTTTTATAGAAAGTGTAACGTAATACCCATATAATTTACTTAATTAAATCTATCAAAAAAAAACTATTTTCACGATAACTATATGTACGACTCTTTTTCCAACGACCCGCATATAAAATATTTTTTTGACCAACTCATTGTATATATTATTTACTTATATTATATTTTATTCGCGAACGTTAATTTGAATTTTTTTTCAGTCCAAAACAGGTAAAACTAGATATTTTTTTAATTAAGTGTATATTATGTAAATAAATAATATTTTTTATTTTTGTCAAAATGAAAACTCTTTTAAGTTATATATTTTTTCTAAAAATATTTGTTAATTTTCTTAGTTAACATATTTATCTAGTTATAATCTATGAATAAATCACATTGAAATATTTTAAATTAGATTTCTAACAGAGTGCTTAGAAAAATGTTGACCACTCGTATGGTAGGGAAAATGGTCTCTGTTGTCTATACAACACATCAAATCACAACCGCATCAAAATCGAATTTTCGCATATTATACTACATTATATTGATGTAATATGTAAAGTTACGGTCATATACTTGGACTCTTAGTACCCCAACCTATTACTACCCACTAACCGTCACCATTAATATCGAGTTGCCTAAGAGCTTTAAAGGTATTCCGGTCTGGCTCCGCGCTGTTTAAGATTCCGTTATGGTCACGGGCCATTTGCCGACCGAAGTCTCGCCATGAATGATTAATGCTACTTGATTTCAAAAACTTACATCCCCTATGGCCATAAGTATCTATAAATTACATAATTTGTTTGTTAGCAAACAAAAATTTTTATTTCTTATACGCGCCTGTCTTTTAATGTTTTATCGTTTTATATTCTACGTACACTAGTCATTTCTTCGAACTTTTAATAATATAATGGTGCAGTTTAATACTAAAACTATCATATATTGCTGCATATTTCATAATATAATTGGAACTGAGAAGTACAGCAAAGTTTATAATTTATCTTTTAAATTTAACGCCCGGAAGAAGAACGGTATCTATATCAACGATGAGATAGGATACCGCCAAAGCCTTTGGATAAAATAAAGCTTATGTCTTAAGAACGAGACTATATTAATGTACGACTAATATCTCTATTTTATTTTACTCATAAAATCTTTATACCATATCAATAAAAATCGGTCCTAAAATCTTAAGATGATTACTAATTAAGTTAAGCCAACTTAACCCTGAATACGAACAACTATAAATATTGAACACCTCCGAATAGCGGTCGTTATTTCGGGAACAAACTAAATACTCTGATTAGCGGACAACATTTTAGCGATTGAGTGTCCGGTATTTAGAGATTCACTATATATGTTTGTTGTTTATTTTGTTTGCCTTGTTTTCTGAGAATTTCTTGTATAAATACTACAATACGAGTACACACGTGCATATTTTATACATTATACAAATTTGCATGTCTCTACGAGAATGGACCGTTTATAACCTTTTCTTAACACGTCATACGCTATACTACGCGAACGTAGCGCGTGTAATATACATGTTGCGAACACACTTTGTGACGTATACATGTAATATATATGACGCGGGTATGACACTATAAATTCCTATACTACAAACCTCTTCGTTCTTAAACCTTGCGACCATTCAAAACTCCATGCGTCCCCTTAATTCGAAATAGAATTCCTTTCTTCTCAGCTCGATGATATATACGACAACGATGACGTGCGACGGTGTAAAATAGTTACAAAATTACACGAAGTTATTTGTAATCTATTTTACTCGCTCGATATCTTAAATAAATATACACTATTATTTTGAGCATTTTTAAATCTATAAATGTTTCTTGTTATAAATAATTGTTATTTGTGATATATTATACGTGCCTATAGCCTATGTGTACATCCTTATGTCTTTATTATATGTACTGTTTTGTTGTGAACTTGTTTTATCGTCCATAAAAATAAACATTTTCATAAACGTTTATGTATTCGCCTATTAATAACCTGCCTCTGTGTCCAAAATAGGGGAGCAGTGACGTTAAACATGTGTTGTAATAACCGGAAATACAGTTAACATATATATTATATATATCTATAGGCTATAGAAAATAAATTCTATCATATACTTATAACACTGTAATGATTAATTTTTTTATATTTCACTTAAAAAAATATTTAATATATTTAGTATAAGTAGGCATATCTATACTTTGAACATTAAATCGAAAGATTACCTACATCATATTATTATACTTAGCTGCTTACCTAGCTAAAAAAATATATATAAATTATAATAATTAAAAAATAATATTTTTTATATATAAAAATATATATAATATAGGGCTCCTAAAATCAAAAAAATATTGATTATTATAATATATTATACATATTTTTATTGTATAATAAAACGAAACGAAGAAAGTAACCTACATAATATGGATTTTAATTAAATTCTATTTCCAATGTGCATAACATCATTATATACATAAATGGATTAAATATATCGTTATTATAATATTCTATGTAAGTACGCGTAAATGGATTAAATTCACAGTGTCTCTCGACTAAAATAGTAAATACCAATAATGTAATGCAAAATTAAATTATATAAAATATTATTATTTATCATCGATATAGATTAACCTATATTAGTAGAAGGGTATATAGATAATAATAAATAAACGCGTCACATTAAATTATGATCAAGTTTTCGTATATAAAATACGAGAATAGTTGAAATTAAATAAAAGCAAAAACATATTTATAGATAAGTATGGCTATATTGGTGTGCGATTAAATCAAATTATGGTTAATGGTTACGGAAAAAAATTGAATTCACACAATTTAGAGTAAATTGAATCAAATCTACATAAACCAATTCGAGAAAATATGCATAATTAGTTTTTAAAATTGTTTTCACTACTGTTTTGTTATATAATATTATTCTACTCGAGAATGTACGACGAAATCATCTAAAAAACAAATGGCAATTGTTATTTAAAAAAAAGTTTGTTTTCGTCCGAATGTTTTGTTTCACTATTATTTTGTTTAATTTTGACTCTGTAAAAGCTCCCTTTGCGGATACGCGCGTCCTTAATGAGCCTAAAAATGTCCGTAAAGTGTTCTCTTTGTTTGTAAATATTCGCCATTGTTCTCGTTCGAGCGATTGTCTATCCAAACAACGGGAAAGGGTTGTGTACGCTAATTGTACTATAAGCCTTTACCATACTCTGTGTCTTCGGCATTGCTACCGTAGCTATCATCGTAGTCGTCATTGTTGTGCCCTAAACAGTTTCAGCTCGATATATTATTACGACAGTATAATATATGTATTCATATATACATTATACATATATAGTATATAAATATTATATATATGTATAATATGGCTCCCTCAATCCGTCAAGTACGATTTCCCTTTCTTCCAGTGGCATAAATAGAGGAGGGCTTAGGAGAGGGGTTAGAACCAATATACAACTCCCACCATTTTTGTCACACAAAATTTGAAATACCCTACATACAACGATATCAGTGTTAGTATTATATATTCAAATAATGTTCGTTTTTTTTTTTATTTCCGCTAATACTTACTCTCTTAACAGCAGGTTTATAGTAATACTATAATAGTATACATCCACATAAACATACATTTACAGCAGCGGTCGCCCGTTGACGTGCGCACATCCAGAATTACAGTGCGATATATGACGATATCGCTATAGATAATAAATATTAAATTATTGTATTAAATTGTTTAAATATTAAATCTGCACAGTTTGTATGCTTTTTCTAATAAACTGATTTAAATAATGAAAAATTAACCAAATTCAGCTGTTTCAATATTATTATTTATCGTTTTAACTGTGGTAAAATTTGAATCTGTTAGGGAAATATATTTTTGATGGAACATATATATACATATATATTTACGAAATTATTTTGGGAGATAAAATTAATCAACATGGGTTCTTATCATTCGGGAACAAAGCATTTGAGTCGATGACCAATAGAGTAGTATTACTAGTTATATTATTCTATGCGATACCCTAAACATTTCTTTATTATCTGCAATGTTTACCGCCAAAGCTGTGTCGGTATTGTCCAAAGCCCTTAAATCAGTGAGTTGGTACAGTCAACTAACTTCCATAATGTGTTTTCGAAAACGCCACCCTCTGCACCTTTACCATATGTTCATATATCACAAGTCAGGCCTATACAAGGCAATAACTATGGGCGATGGGTTAGGGGTTCATTTTTTTTTTTTATTAATAATATAATATTAATAATTGAACATTACAGCTAAAACAATAAATTACAATATAACGGCATGGCGTGACGTTGTGTTTGGACGCAGACGCTGAATGGTGTTATGGTCAAGCACCACCCGGCGTTCCTAGCTTTCAGATGGGTCACCACCCTAGTTTTTAGCCACGAACCCATGCCCCACATCTGAGAACATGTGTTCCAAAACTTACCGTACCACACCCTATCGTAAAATCCCAAAGCTAATGTCCATAGTTTCCGAAGCTTAATTAAAAAAAAAACCGATTTAAAGCTTAAAGCGTTTAAAAATTGTTCATTATTTTATATACCACATATATTTGTATTAAGTCCACCGAAAATTTTTTTTGAATACTGCCTTGGACCTTTATGTTGTCATTGGTAATGGTTATGTGTGTTTTTATTGCGAAAACAATATTTTATTTTGCTGAAAGACGGTATAAAATACATACACCTATATTATAGTGCACAGGACGGGGTAGAGCGCTCTTTTAAATCTAGTGTGCGTAACTACTATATATACACGTCATAGGATAGTTACGTGACAGTGTTTTTCACCTTATCTGGGACGAGACAACGATTACTCGAAATTGTATACCATTGTTTGGCGGCCGACCCTTTTACATAAGTTGTCAAGTTGGTTCGGTTATTAAGCTTTATTATTATTACTATTTTTTTTTTGTTGTTACACGACGAACTATATCTCATCACAAGATAATTTTGAACACGTAATCGAGCTCTAATCACAGAGATGATTTTATTTTATACACATCATATATTATAATATACAACAGGGGTGGGCAACTGGCGGCCCGCGAACATTTTGTATCTGGCTCGTGCTACATTTTCAAATTACATCATATAATTTCAAAGTCAATTGTCTATACGTCTATGCTAAATTAAAATGCATATTTTAAATGACCTTTTTTTTTGCTCTCTATACTCTGGCCCGCTAAATTTTAATTTTCTAAAATTCGGCCCTCTAATAACTTTCAGTTGCCCATTCTTGCTATACGAGATGGTCTATGTTGAACGCTAGATATTATGGTAGGTAGATATATATTTTTTGCGGTTAACTTCGTGAGTCTATTAAATATTCGTCTTGACGCGCTTGTCTTAAATGATGTCTTGACGTAGGTATATCAATTTTCAAAAAAAAAACATTTTGTTTTTTTTTGGAATTTCATATTCCTAGGCAGGATAATTTTTTATTGAACTCGAAATGTGTACATATTTACATACATTGAATAATGAACCTAAATATAATCTATTATTTATTATAAATTTAAGTTTAGTTAAATATAATGAGAGTGGAATGTAAACAACAAACAAGTAGACAATACGGCTTTTAAAATATATGAATGAACTAATTCTACAAATTGGCACCTTTAATAATTGTTATTATTCGAAACACACACAAATTTACTGCGAAATTAAAAGTAGCTTTTTCTTTCCTCGTACAGAGCAATACGTAGCCGATATGAACTCCTGTCAGGCATTTGCAGACTGCAACTAGTTGTTTCGGTTCATCTTGATCGAATTTCATAATTCTAATTGGGAAAAAAAGTAGTTTATGTGTAGAAAGAATTATAAAAAGTACATGTTATGCCTACATAGCATCATAACAACATAATATTAATAACTTATAAGTGTTATGTATTAATTATAATAACATTATTTACTGTGGTCAGCGGCCGCGTTAAATCGAAAATTTTATCTGGTATACATTATACAGCCCGAATAAAAGATTTTTGAGAAGATTTTTTTTTAACTCGAAAAAACTCAAAAATAATAAACAATATAAATATTGACGACACTAACGGAGTGGTAATTGTTGCGCAGGTTCTTTCTGAAACACACGTCTATCGAACAGGCGTTCGACATGCTTCAGGAACAAGGGTTCTACATGGCCGGCAGTTGTGGATCGGGCACAGCCGGTGGCACTTCCGCTGCCGAACTTAAACCGGGCGTGGACTCGGAGGAATGCCGCTGGAATCATTACAATGAGTTCGTATTCGTCAGGGATTCATGAATTTCGACCACCGACACCGTCACCGAGACGAGACGAGATGACGAGGGTAACGCGCGCCCGTCGTCATATCATTCATAATTTATGACATCTCAGACCAAACATATTATTATTATTATCATTATTATTATAATACTATTTTGTAGATATTATTATTATTATTATTATTATTCTATTTTTGTTTTCCGTTTACGTTTCTATATTTTTTTTCCATTCCTTTAATTATTATTAATATACGTAACGTTTATATATATAAAATATAATGATGATTAGTATATACCATTATATACCATTTAATATATATATATATCATTATTATTTTTAATGTTATTATTATTAAATTATTACTAGGGTCTAGAAATAGGAATATTACGTTCGAATAATATATAATAATAAAATATATATGAATATTTATATATATATATATATATATAGATTTATTTATGTATATTCATATATAATAATAATTAATAAACCTATCCCTCTTCCCAACCCCCCCAAAAACAAACTTATCATTAAAACACCATTATTTTATAAAATAAAATTTTAAATTTTGGCCTAATTTTATTAATCGTACGTAATACCTTTTAATAATATAATATAAATCATAATATTTTACTATTATATTTTAGGACCAATTTGATTATATCCCTATTTTGTACCGAATAATAAATCGGTTTCGTGGTTATACTACAATTATAATATAATATATATATTTGTATTGTTTTTTTTTTTTTTTTAGAAAATGGTAGCCATTTAAATAGATATACATTAAACATATTCATTGTGTTACGACGAAATGATATGATATGGTGTTGTAAATTTCATTAAATTTATATATTATTATTATTATAATATAATATAGTTGCTCTAAAACATTATATATTATACACACATAAGGTATATTCGTTATTAAATTATTATCATATGATTAATATATAATATAATAATATACTATAATATACGTCGATATTAATAAACTATGCTATGTAAAATTAATATTTAATTTATTATTAATGGTATAATAATAATAATAAAAAAAGAACAAATAAAAAGCTCATACGTCTTAAGTGTTCCGCTATATATTTTAAACAAACAATCCAGTTTGTACATCTAAACATCTTCATCGACATTATGTGTAGGCGAGATTTCAGTTTTGTTATTCGGTGCCCAAGACCACTGTCGATATTCTAAACACATTGTTCTTATACACGTATTATCGTTAAGCGCTATCGATATAGTACGATATACAAAACGTTAATAACAGTAAAGCCCATGTGGGTAATGTGCATACATTATAATTAAAATATTATATAATATATGTAATATTATTTATTATACGGTAATTATGTACAGCACGTAAGTATTTACAATATTTTGTGTAAAACCTTCACTATCCATGGCGACGGCGTGCACATATTAATATTCTTTATAATTATTATTAAACCCATTTAATCCTATTCACATATCGTTACGAAAACACGGACTACTGTAATTCGTATTATATATTATTTCAAGTTCCAATTTAGGAACAATATCATCTACTGTAATAAGCATAATATAATATACACCCGTCGGTATACTATTGTTATTACGACGACGGTTGTAGTAAGTATTTTTATCGAATAATAACGTGGTTAGTGATAATTGAGTAGGTAAAACAAAGTACAAAACTACCTGGAATATTATTATAATAATTAAACCTTCGTTGCATTTCAGTCAGTTGTTTGTAGGGGTTGCTTCAAAAAAGTTATTGCTTCAAACACAGGAGCAGTAGAAAAAAACGGGAAGTTTTATCCCTTATGTTAATAATATTTTGGTCACGTAAAACCGTCTCGGTATTTTTTTTTCTTTTAATGAAACCACCACTGTAAGTCTACAGAGAAGAGGACGTGGCGATGAAATGTTGAAAAAGTTTTTTGTAATCTTAAATTATTATTACATTGAAAGCTCACTGAAGTATAGTTCCTTACCCCCGTTAAATTTTCAAAACAATGGGCAGAAAAATATTATTATATTTAGTTTTTGTAGAAAAAAATCTTATATTTTGAACAAGTTTCATCATACGCCGGTAGTGATAACAGTATATTATCTAACGTTATTAATAATATTGTATTTGGTTAGTGTGTGTCTTAAAAATTTGTTTTATTATTTTTGCAGCGCTGCCAATTAAAACATCCTTAAGCAAATAAAAACCTTTGAACATTGTTTTAATAATTATAATATAATATAATTTAATATTTCTAACGATCATAAATAATATCGTCAATAATAATTGTTAGTATCAAACGTAATGGTTTATTGGTGCTATACAGGGAAGTTGTAGACTCCTTTTGTATACACTATTATTATGCATTTTGATAAGTTGTGGTAAGGAAAATTGCATATTGCTATTTACTTTCTCGAAAGTGTCAATATTTCAGCTACTAAAAGTTAAAATTTCTTTGTTTCCATCAATATTTATACACTATAGATTAATTTATTAACACCAAATATCCTAACATATTATATTAGATATTTTGTATTCGCTAAAATATATCTAAAATTATAAAATATACTGAAGATGGCAGTGGTAGTGGCCAATGATATAGAATATATAATGTTATAATATACAGTCAAGTACAATAATTATATTTATACGAAAAATCATGAAATATCAGAGCTATTTTATTACAAATTATTATTATTATCAACAAGTATTATATACGGTATTTCTAGTAGTTGTGAGGAGACGTTTTTATAATGTATCGTCGCCGCATGTTCTCGCCGGCAGTCTATTTTCGCGTGTTACAGTAAAAACAAACGCTCGTTGACTGTCACCATTTTTCACACTCGGTCGTTCGAAAAACTCATTTACGTTAAGCCGCGTATACCATTCGTGCGGCAGTCGACGCTTATTCACCTGCCAAACAAATTAACGTCGGCGGCACATTAAAGTGATAATTGTTCAAAGGACACGAATGTGCCAAAAACTACACGTTTTTATGCCCTAAATAGTGTGTGTGTGTGTGTGTGTGTTTGTGTTAACTGTTGTGTATGATATATATAAATATATATATGTATTATATACATTATACGTATATGGTTAATTACATTATATATACATTATAGTTAAGCTGATGAGTTGTACACTTTTCACCGCATCATTGGCGAGGAGGAAGGGAGATAATGTATTTAATTCTCTATAATACGATATTTTATTGTTATCCGTAAAACATTGTTATATGGAATGTTCACTATATTATGATTGTCGTTTAGATATATTTTACTGCACATGCGTATTATGAATAAGGTGTAGTTTTCTTGAGATGTTATAACGTAGGTATAATAATAATAATAATAATATAATGTCTAATATTCTACACACGAGACAATAGTTATGTCGAATAGTTTTAAGCTGCATGCAGAGTTGGATAATTCAACATAATTCAGGTAGGTCATGTTCATATTTTACCTTGTTTTTCCATAACAAAAAAAGGGTGTATCGTAAAAAAACGTATTACTATTATAAAATCCATCTACATAACTATAAGTGTCATTGTGACTATCGCGATGTATAATCTAGTAAATAATTATCTTTTATAATTGAATATTAAATTTATTAATAAATTCGTCTTCAATAAACATTTTTTTCCATTCAGTATTTTTTAAATTAACATATATTATAACATTATTATTGAATTATAAAAACAAATCATTTTTAAACATTTAATACGAGTTACTAGTAGATAAAAAATTCTTAAAAATCAACATACAACTTCAACATGAATAATTATTAATATTTTAATTTCACAGAGTTTAACTTTTAACAAATGTTTTCAATTAATTATTACCAATGTCTGTTTAATTTTTACTATATAATATAAACGTTTAGATTAAGGTTATAAATTATAACAAGATAAAATTTTAGTAGACAAAAAAAAATAGTTTTCTTAAAAATCTAGACTAGGTCTACCTAAGTAAAACAAAACATTTAGAAAAAGATCGTTGTTTAACCTTGGTGCAACGTATTAACTACGTTTTTACTTTATATTTGAAACATTTTTCTGAACTTTTTGTTTTACTTTTGAAAGTATAAAATACCGAACAATTAGTTTATTATTTATAAATGATAAGTACTAAATAAGGATTTCAAGTTTAAATAATATATAAGCAGCTTTCCGGATAGAGGGATACTAATCCGCTATTGTCTGAACTTAAAATTGGATGCTTACTGTAAAAGATAAAATCCTCCGTTTCCGATATTTGTTGACCGGTATTTTCAAGAAAGTAGTTTTTATATTATTCCGAATTATATTATATATTATATACAATTTAAATCGGGTTACCCTTTTACACTTTGAAGTAAAAACATTAACATTAAATTCGAAACATAGTAGGTATACGTACATACTAAAATATAACACTTTTTACTTTATTATATATTATATTGTAATATTATAATAGTATGTATTATTATAATATTTTGTTTCTCGTCAAACAGCCCTTTGGGTTTTTTGTTCTGTGCCGTCGTTTCCATCGCCACCAAAGTGACGGAACGCACGTATATTAAATTTCTTCGTTATTAGTATACATTTTTTCCTTCACTAGCTCACTCTTCGTCTTCTCCAAACTGCGAGTAGTAAAAGTCGGTGTGTAAAAAGGAAACATTAACTATATATACACGTCGTATATAGAGCACTCGTGGATAAAAAAAAAAAATAAAAACCTCTTTAACGGCTGAGTTACACCATTCCTCAACCCGTTTACCCACCAACCCTCTCATCACCACACGTCCATCCATAACCCCTCGGCCCCTCATGACCGTTGAACACCGTCGACGCGGAAGTTTATGGCTATACGTTTCTCATTCTGTGGTGCGCCTACGCAGTATTTCGCCTTGCGATTATATATTAGAAATGCTGAACACGAAAACGAATATATTCGGTCTTCGCCAACATAATATACTTCAAAAATACATAATTCGGTATATGACGCGCGACCGGAAATCCGGTCAAACGCGAAATTTGCTGTGGATACCGACGGTCCATGGCGATCTGTATTCACACCTTCCCAATATTATACTCACGTTTACCATAATTCGATCGAATGGTTTTGTTATATTATTATTATTATTATTGTTGTTGATGTTCCGAGTGTAAGACTTTGATGCACAAAGGTCATTTGTTGTGTTATTATTATTACGCATGGATTGTTTTACATCTATATTTTACGAAGAAGATTTCCGATAAACAAACGACTTAGAAAAAAATTTGTTTGTATACGCCGTGGACTTAACAATATTATTATACGGCATACAAACATTTATTACAAAGTTAACACGTAAGTTATTCAGTATTTATTTTTCATTTAATAATGAATCTATTATTTCATCATAATAATTATATTCAAATTTGATTATGTAATAATAAATTTATTAAATTATGGCTTTTGTAATTTTCAAATATACTTTAAGACCATATTTTACATTTTTTGAGATCTTTTTTAAGAACTATTTAAGAAGTATTATTTTGATGATGCAAACTTCTATTTTCCTAATTAGAACTAATCTTTAACTGTGATTTATTTAGTGGATAATGTTTTTAAAAAATATTGACGTACCTTATTTAAAATGTAAACAAATTATTTAGTTTTTTAGTTATTAAAATGTTTGTATAACATTAGATCTAATATTTATTGTACTTTGAAAATTTGTATAAATTATAAATTATGATAAATTAATGTTAATTAATACAATTTCAATCCATAGATTCTACTATCTTGAACCTGACATCCTCAATGCACGTAGTTAAATAACACAAAAACTTGTTCATGTTATGACGTTGATACGCCGAAATTCACCGAAAAATTTCAGTAGATTTGCAGTAGAAAATGGTAGTTCTCGTTTGAAAAACAGAAGCTTATATTATTTCCATAAAAAATTCCTTAATTAGTACAAAAACTTCCCAGGAATTTAAAAATATAGTCTTAAATTATACTCAAAAATTCTAAAAATGAGATTTCCAATAATTTAATTATTATAAAAAGTGAGGTGAACATTCTTGATGAATCATTCATTTAAATAGTTTGTCACTAATAACTGCATTGCGCAGTTTTTGAACGACGCCTATCCAGTGGTGGGTCAAATGTAAAAAAGTCAATGTATTTATTATTAACATATTTTAAGTAAATAACTAAAAGTAATAATTTTTAAATATGATACTATAGGCATTTAATAATGAGAACATTTACAAATGTTGTGCTATTACATTTCTGTAACATTACAAGGTTATTGTCATACAATGGGTATTATTTACACACACTTAATTTTTGCAAGCTTTTTTTTTACCAGTATAGTCAAGTTACAAACCAATTCAGTTGATTTGAAAAAAATTAAAACTATTTTTCGTAAATTTTAGATCATATTTTATTTACATTATAAATAAATATTTATACAAAATTATTCTTCATGATAATAGCCGTTATTAGAATATTGTGAGTTCATATTATAACGTATAATATCTGTTCTAGTGGTTTTAGTTAGTTTAACCTTTTGTGGAAAGATGAGAATAATATAGTGGCCACATGAATGAATACAATTAAAAACAAGTTTTTTCCATCTATAATGATATTATATAATGTTATTAACCACAGAATGAAACTCAGTTATAAATGTTATCCTATAAATACGAAAAAAGTTAACATGATATAATTATTTTTAGCCCTAATTTACCACCATGACGAGCCCACGTATTATCCTCTTTTAAATTTGCCAACATCCTCTTCAATATCCAAAAAAATATTCACATATCCACAAAACAGATGTTATATTTTCCATATTATATCGTATTTTATCCATATATGCTGTATAATTTATATTTTAAAAATTATTTCTAATCTTCTAAATATATATTTTTCGATTGTTAAAACTAATTATCTACAAAATTAAAAAAGTTAAGTTAGTGAATACCGCTCTGCTGTAAATTGGGCGTAAAGTTGGTCACTATAATAATTATAGGTGTGTTGAATTTGAATTCAATGATATATTATCGTATAAGAAGAAAAATTTTGAGCAAAAACGGTCTATATTACCAAGTGATATTTTATTTTGATACAAGTAATTTATTTTACTTTAGTATTATAAGTATCAAAAACCACCCACATTTTTGAAAATTGAAGCATTTTATGGATAACTTATAGTGTACAAAAATCACATCATTGTAAAATCAATACATCCATCGCTTCGCTTAGAATCTAAAATAATTAAAACCTATACAGTAAAAATACAACTAAAAAAAATTTAAAAAAGATTCTACTACAATATTAGTTGGTTTTTGGCTATCCGAATATTTAAAACATACCCGTAGTATGTGATATATTTTTCGCAGTATATTTCAATTTCGAATGTTACGATGAAGTTTTTTATTTTTATTTTTTTCATTTTATACTTGAACCAACAGCATTCCGGTCACACGACAGCTTATGTCAACCTCAAATTTATTCAAAACAAAATAAAACACACACCCACACACACACACATATATAATACATTAAATAACTATACAGTATCAGAATTTAAGAACATTTTTTGTAATATAACTAGAATTCCGATATCCTATACTGCTGTAAATACTATTTAATAATAACAAATATATCATGTACACTATATATACATCCTTGATGTAACGTTGGAGTTCGGAGTACATCTGTAGTTTGTATACCTCACACCGAGTGACATTTAATTTAAAATTGGTGTTCAACGAAAAGATAAAACTTATGCAGAAAAAATAGAATCTCGTTTTGATAGTTCAATATGTGCAGCGTGAAAAATAATGTAATATATACTATAGTATATTATACTGTGCATGTTACGTCAAGTATCGATTATTATTTATTTATACCCGTCTGACATTACAAGAATAATGTTAACAAGTGATTGTTTACTTGTGTATTCTGTATATGATATAAATTATCACTTTCATGTTTAGGAATTGAACTTAAATGATCTACAAATGAACTTAATATTAAACATGCGTGTAGTTATATGAATTTATACTTAAAAAATATATCTAATTAAAACAAACAAAAAATGGCTTATTATTTATCGTATATTTTAAATTATTGCAGGATGTACATATTTTTACATAATCTGTTTATCGTAACGAGGTGCAATCAAAACTAATACATGAAATATTCTTTACTTTTCATATTTAAATATTTTCGAGTTGCGTGGTATTAAAAATATAATACCGGTTTTAAAGCTTTAATATCATTAGAAATAAATTCATGTTACAGTTATAAGATTAAAATCTCAAATCAATTTTGTTATTTTTTGATGGAAAATTAAGAATTTTTTTTACTATACTTGCATATTATTGTTGATTATATTAATAACCAAATAAATGGGCAAAAATAATGAAGTATGCCTCAAATATTTTTCATATCTATTTTATTTGTAAAGTTTTGAAATGTATATACATAAACGATATAGTTTTAAAGTTATTACCTAGAAATAAATAGAATAAGTAGAATAAAATATGTAACAAAAAGTCCTATTATGTTATTATACGTATACATTCTAACAAAGTCCTTCAAAATTAAATGTGTACGAATGTCTCTCATTTTATTATAATTTTTCCAGATGAGGACTATACACTTATATTTCTAAATAAAATAGGATTAAAGAAAAAAAAATGTATAAAAATTGTGTGGCTATTACAGAAACGTGTAGTGATTAGTAGGTTAAAGTGACCGTTACAAAAAAAAGTTCCTGAAATATGCTCGCTTGCAGTTCTTACACAAAACGCACTGCAATAGGTTTAAACATCAAAAGTAAATAACGTATAATACAACATAATACTTATCTGTTAAAAAGTAATTTCCGTGAACAAAAAATGGACTTTTGTCGTTTCCGGTTTTGCCGTTTCTCATATTATATAAATAATGATTCTATATCATATTATATACGGAATTTATACTCGAAAATTATTACATTTTTCTCAAACAGCAGTGGATACATTTAATATTATTAATGTTACTTATTTTAAATAACCTAACTTAAAATAAACGAATTTGAGTGAATCCGAATTTATGATGTATTATCATACAGACAAACGACATTTTAATGTGATATTCTGTTGCGGATCATAACTCATAATAACAATTCGTTAAAAAAGAAGAAAAAATAAAAGTCTAACGGCTTTATCTCAGAAATTCATTTTTTCAAACTGTCACTGTAAGTCATCGATTATTTTACATTTGACTAAATTGAGACGAAAGTTTATAACTGTATTGTATATTATTGTAGTTATAGCTACCTAGGTATATAATATTGTATTGGGTTCCGCGTGTACGGTATTTTCGAACATTTTAAATGTTAAATAAAATTATTATTTATGAATAAATGCATACGATCATAACATTCGCCTGAAGTCGTCATACTTCAATGTACGTATGTAATATTTTTAATATTATTACACTATATATATATTTTTCATTTTTTGATATACTGATCATTATAATGTACCTAAAATGTATACTTCAATCCGTGATCTTTTTAATAGTCAAAAAAAGATTTATGCCATTTATAATGTACACTTGTTATGTATAACAAAATTATACTATTAGATTAATCCAAAACGTACTATTGCCAACACTGACAAAAACGTGTTAGATATCGTGTTATAAAAAAAAACGTCAGAACATCGGTTGGTGTTATTAGAATAGACCAAAACGTACTATTTTCCGGTTAAATCAGCTGTTAAAAATGACTGTTTAATGCAAAACAAACCTTTTCTAAGCATACCAATTATATTTAGATAAAACATACTTTTTCCAGTTTTACGCCAAAACGTACTTTTTTTTTATGTTATGTCAAAACGCACTATTGCCCATGTTGTAGCTATAGGGAAATAAAATAGTTAATCCAAAACGTACTAAAATATAATTTATAATTTATAATATTAAGTTATTATCACAATCATTAAGTTTGAAATTAAATTAAAAATATAATCCTAGATTATTAAACACATTTGAGTAGTTTTTAATAGAAATAATATATTGTTAAATAATTTAAAAAAACTTCCTTGTCTTCAAATTGATTTGTCTATTTTATGAGGGTGAAGTTACTAGAGTTTGTGTCATAAAAAGGTTTAAAAATCTTCAAAACATCGGCCAAGTCGATATCCTGCCACAACAAAACCATGTGAAGTTAGCAAAAAAGGAAGATGTTTTCAAATTAAATACATTTTTTAAAATACCAATGGTTTCTTATTAAATAAGAATTTTAATTATTTTTATTGTATTTATTATTTAAAAACAATAAATTAAATTAGCTGAATCACAATATGATTAACTATATTTTATATACTTTTCAGGAGATGCAAATAAGTAAAAACCATTTAAATATGTATACTAAAACTATAGTCATTAATTTAAATATCTACTTATTATTCAGAAACTTAAGATCAATATTATTTTATTGTAATTTAATATCATATGAGTTATCAACTACCAAAATTGGAATAATATTTTTATTTTGGAAAAAACACATTTTGTAGTACATTTTAATAGCTTTTCCAAAACGAACTATTTTCATTAAATTTTTCAAAACGTACTATTTCCATTAAATGAATGGAAAAGGTACATTTTGGATTATTATACATTTTTATATGACAAAAAAATAAGGTTTATACTTAAACAATAATTTTTTTTTTTTTTAAATAGCTTTAACTCATTATACTTTACATTTATAGTGCTTCAGTCAATTGACATTGGTTATAGAAAAGGAGATACAGATAATTGCTTCTCCTGAAAAATGAGTATTTTGGCAATTGTACGTTTTGGATTTCCACCCCTCATTTGTACTTTCATAATTGGTGGCCCGCTCGGAGATGATTGTTTACCAAAGTGGCACGCCGAATAAAAAAGTTTGGGCATCACTGCTATATAGGTACCGTTTATTACATATAACTGTATAAGCTCGTGCCTCTGCTGTATAGTTACCCACAAATTACGAGTAACGTATGCAAATGAAATTTGTTTTGTATTGGAAAAATTTCAACTTGACGAGCTCTCACTACCGATATTCAAACTCCAAAACGGGTGATATATTGCTTACGCTACTGTACATGTACTTTAGTTTTCGTTTGCCGAGAGAAGTTATTTAATATAATGTTATATAAGAGTCGTGTATTATTATTTCAACATTTCGTCTGAAGACCGAAAACGTGTATAATATAAACATTGACACGAATATTATTATTTGTTACTCGGCACATGTTTTCGCATTTATCACTGTAAAACAAAAATCCCAAAAAAATTATCGACATAATATATAATATTATAATAGGCGTGTGCAACGGTGCGTCTAAAGGTGTATGTGTATATTGAACACGGCTGCAATGATTGAAACTCACAAATCAGAATTAAACAAAACCGTCTCGTACATTATTTATTGAAATATCATAATTTACAATAAAATGATGTTTATGTGTTTGATTTAATTAAGAACACGAAACATGTATATATGCTCCATATAGTATCGTGCATCTAGGTGGAAATCATATTCGGTATAAATTTTAGTTTATAAGATTAGTATAAATTATATTATATTATATTTAGCTAATAATTTGCAGGATTTGATAGATGGCAATACATAACATGGCCTCTCGGCTTTCATTGATTGTGGATAATTTTTTTTGTTAGACCAGTTACTATAAAATACCTACCTTGTTACGGACGATTTAATGAAAATATACGTTTATAACAATAATAACGTGTTATTGTTTCCACACGTCAACGTCGTGTATTGTATATTCATATGATGCACGTTATAATAACTGTTTGACATGATACTAATGAAGTCAGACATGAGTTTTCACTAGGTACCTAATTGAGCATTTTGGTACCGTTTGGTGCCAGTTTGAGGATATTAATTACTTATTATATTATATTTCACATTTGTATTGTTTAATATAATATTGTTACTCTTCCAACTCACACACATCTTATGGTTTATACAGTGCGATGTGTAGTACATATAAATTTGTAGTAAGGGCACCTATAATATTATATACGCAGTTAAATGGAATATTATGTTTATGAAAAAAAATTCATCACGTTGACAAGCTTAAACAGCATACTATATTGCTTTTTTTCTTTCAATCTTTGCGAACGTCCTTAAATGCAATCAAAATTATTATATTCCCTATTTGTGGACTATACGCGCGCATATAGGTCCGTTCGCAAAGCGCAGTTAATATAATTATTGTCATTATATAATAGAATGGAACACACAACAATGCACACAGGGATACAAAGGAATCGAGTTTTGCGCTCGAGCATTGTCTTTTATGATTCGATTTGTGTTCGTTTACTATCAAGACGCTAAACCAACTTCTATACGAATCCATTCCAATTTAATGAACAATATTACTATCTTAAATGTATTCCGAAAAGAAATTTAATTGTTACGAAATGTTTAGAATTCTTCGGTAATTGCGAAATAACATCGGTAAGTTTAGTTTTAGATACGAATAATGGTTGCACAGTTGCATAGAAATTCCTTGTATGTAATATATAAAACTCTGGTGCATGTGTAGTGTACAAAAGAGCGTTTTGTTTTTCTTTTCTTCTTAATTTCACTGAACACGATCGATCAGTAATCAATTCAAATTGGTTTTAAATAGGTCAAAATAATATTAGCCGATATACTTCTTATTTACTGTTAGGTATATATATAATACGCATAGTAAAGATTCAAATTGGAAATAGGACTATATTAATGATGGTGTTTTTTAGCTTTTTTTTAAGGATGGTTTTGATATATGTAGTTGAAATTATTAGTAAATACTCGCATTTTTCAAATCAAAATTCCACCAAAAAAAATTTTTATACCGTTGTATGAAAATACATTATAAACCGTATTTTAACCCTCCACACACCATGACACAAAAGTCCATCATTTGATGGCACCTTATTTCAAGTCTTCAGTCTCTAAATGTAGCTAATTCATTTTACTTAACTTATTTTATTAATCTTTAAACATAATATTTTGTGCTTATTATAAAATATATATATATATATATATATATTTACAGATTGTGAAAATTCTGAATAAAAAAAAAAAATCGTTTTAATCCATATAATCATTAAAATAAATGTCATGTACTTTTTTTTTATAATAAGTTAAATGCATTCCCTTTAAAGAAATTTTAACACTATGTATTCTTTTAATAATCAAATAGTTTCTTTAGATTTTAATATTTGGAGTACAATGCAGTATTTAAATTCATTATACTATTATTATTAAATGTAAATTTATATTTATTATTAATATTAATATAAATATTTATTAGTTTAGTATTTTAACTAATAAGTTTGAACAGTGCAATTTAAAATTATGATTTTTTTTATCATATGATTGTATAATTTAAATATAATATGATTATTTTGGTAAGCTCCGACAAACTTTAATTTTCACTCAAACCATATTTGATTTCAAATGTAATACATGACGTGCAGAATTATTATTCTGTTTTTTTTTCGCACGTGTTTTCAAAGCGTGTTTTCAAATTGTATTCAAAATTCAAATGTCAACAGTAAGATACATTATTGTATATAATTTTGAATATGTTTCATATACGCCAATAATTTTTTTTCCTGTTTACTGTTTTACGACTTCTGAGCATAACCGTATTAATTTGTGCTCGATACTTATCGCATTATTTTTTTGAATACATGTATATATTGCTGCAGTTAGTATTTCTTAGTTTATTATTTGACTTATATATCGTGATATCGTGCTTAAATTTAAAATGTGTATGTACATTAAAAATCGTATATCGTACGATTGGTTTAAAAGCTGTAAATATTTCAAAGTTCATATATTATATAGGAAAAGAGCGGATTTAATGGCAAATTGAGATAAGAAACGTCTGCTCATCCCAGTTCAATTTGTCTGCAGAGTTTAATATGGTTGTAATCGATAAACCTCTTTTCCAATAATACATATTTTATGTTCATCATTGCTTCTATAATATTATGTACTCTGAAAATATATTCTATTCCAATATGAAACGAAAATGATTTTCGCCATTAGGAGTTCAAAATTAAATTTTTTTTACACATGAAAATTTTGATAATATTTGAAAATATAATGGATGTAAACAAGATACATTAAAAGATAAAAAAAATATTAGTTCAGTCGAATTTTCCTGCAAATTATTATCGATTATCGTTGTAATTTATGCAACTAGATTCAATGAAAACATTACATTTTAACTTTCATAGTTAATTAAAAGAATTAATTTATCAGCTGTTATATCCTGTATCTAAATACTTTTCAAATGGATCTTGACAAACAAGTATATAAAAATAAAAATGTTAACTATCAGAAAAGATAGTTAACATAAAACCGCGTTTATTTCACGCTCACTTAAATACATTTTATTAATCGCCGTTAAACACGAAAGCCCACCAATAAGTCACACGCTATTTTTGTACATAATACATATTAATATATTAAACAATAATAATTTATAGTTGCCATTAGTTGCAGTCTATTTAGTTACATAAGTATTTAGTATAATAATATAGATATTGTAATTAAGTGAACATATTATAATTAATCGATCTGTCTGTAGCGTTGAGCGTTAAGAGTAGGCACCTATAATTATTTAAATCGTTGTAAAATAAATACCCACTAATGTGCAGATCTCAAAGGAAAATTAATAATTGTTTCATTATACAGTTTGCGTTTGTTTATATAAACAAAGACCAGTTTTCAGTAATTTCGATAAAGGTACTAAAAAATCAAGTATCAAACAAACTTTTCGTGGATACAGAAAAGTTCAAAGTTTGACATAAAACACAAATCTACTAAAAGTTCCCCCACTACATGGTAACTGAACCATAGTATATATTTATATACTAAACCTATTTTATAGAGTTAGTAAGTGTATTAGTAATAATAACGGTGAAATTATTTTGTTATTTAAATAATACAAAATATACGTCAAACACTCGAAAACGCTCAATCAAAATTTAATCCTGATATTATATCATGATTATAAATGATCGGCGGGAGTTTAATGTCACAAACATTAAATATTTTTTAAATTATAACAAAAAAAAAAATCAAAATGGATTTTATGAAAAATGAACGTTTCGTAAATTGGAGTGTTTTTCGTGATTTTTCAGCGGGGTTTCTTTACACAAAACGCGAGCAAATCGAAAAATGATCCCTTTAACGTATACAATGTATGTGATCAATTTCCCACTGAAAAGTTTCGAAAGCATGAGTTGATCGAATCATTGTTACCTCGAAAACGATTACGGATATACTAAAATATATCGTTGCAATAAAACTAATATACTATTCAAAATTCGCTCATAGAATCCTAAAACGTATCAAATAATGGTAACCAATACTTCGATCAAGGACAATTATCATAATCAATTTTGTTGGTCTATTACTTTCGTATATATTTTCTTAAATTTGATTATCGAAAAATATATTATATTTTATCACTGTGCAATACTGCAATGGCTTAGTTCATACTATGTATTTATTGTGGTTGTTCGAGATTTTCTCGGAAAAAAGGTTATTTTCACGATTTACTTTCGTCATTGTCGTAAAGATGATAAACTCGCTGAAAGTCAATAATATAGTGACTACTAACCATTTCTAAGAGAGTAAAAACGACGATGACGAATAAAAAAAAGCACAAAAAAAAAAAATCAGATGAAATAAATCAATGATGTGAATGGAGACTAATGACCATCGGCGAAAAGATGTAGTGATTCGAAAAATGGCGTAAGTCGTATAATAGTATAATATAGAGATTTTGTTGTCGCGAAGTTGATATTGAAAAACGTTTTTTTTTCTTTATTATTATTATTTAAATTATCTTCATATTCACATCCTAGAAAAAATCAATTTATTCGTTTATACAATATTGTGAAATGTATGCATTATACATATATCGATATATAGTATATAATATTCATTCGTTGACGCATACTATATGATACTATATTATATACCAGATATTATTCATAATAACCATATTAAAATTGCACCAATTTTTCTAGAAATCTAGAGTATCTGAACTATACAAATGTTTTACAATCAATAATTGTGCCAGAAAAATATTTTATCAAAAATGTTCATTATAATATGTTTAGATATTTTATTTTAAATAAATAAAAAAATTGAAAAATTACAAATAATAAATAAAGTAACTATAAAATATACCATAAAATAACTTGTAAAATATGAAATATAATAAATTAATAAATAAGTAAATTCGTGATAAATTGTAAAAAAAAATGAAAATAACGTGAATAATATTTTTTTTCGTATTTTTTATTATTTATTGTAATGGTAACTTACTGATTTCGTAAATTGGAAAATATTGATATTACCATTTTTATATTTCGAAATATTATCTTCAATACTTGCTTTTATATTTACTATTTTGTATCTTATTTTCCTTTAATGTATATTTGCACTTGAATAAGTTTCAAAACTTCAAACAACACAAAATTAGTTGGGTGAGCCGAGTAAAAGTATTTTCCGAATACTGAATGAAACGACTTACAGGCATTTATAGTTTTTTCATTTGATGTATTACACGACGCCCGAACAAATGGTGGAAAAGTTGCATTTTCGTCAATATATACATATATATACGATAATCACTAAATCGACTTACTCGTTCATCCGTAGATTTTATACTCATAAAATAATTTGCAAAGCAATTGCTAACATCTTTTGGTTCAAGTAGTGATAGACCAAATATTTAACATTGTCCTTTTTTCTGTATATCACTGCTTACATCTTTTTTTAGAAACTTCTTTACATAATAATTTAAATTTTTATAAATAAAAAGTTTTTATAATATTACACTAAATTGATATTTTAAATGACTATTTTACATCACCATATGATTATACGAATGACGAAACGATATTAATCATTTGTAAACAAGTTGTATAACTTTAAATTTAATCTTCAAATACAATTTTATCTAATTTTTATTAATGTATATATAATACTAATATTATTCCGTAGTGATTAATTTATAATTTTATCGCATGAACGAATAACACATTTATGAACAAATTATGTCTACGATAATTTATTTTTCAACTTTTTAATTCGATTGAATTATAACATTTTTACAGGTACCTCAATATTGTCCTCAATCTCAAGAATTTTTAAAATAAGGTCTCAATGAATATTTAAAAATTCAAATTTTTAACAACTGCATTATTCACACAAAAGCAGGTGAATTTTCTTGGTGAATTTTATTTTATAAGTAAAAGTGTTGACCGATCATTGAAACACTTATAATATATGTGTATACTGTATACTACACAATAATAATATGCGTTGACTGGTTAGTAGTATTCAACTAAGATTTTCATAAGTGTATTGAACGAAATTTTTTTTTCAAAACAGCGTTTTGAATAATATGAATAATATATCGAATAGTTACTTCAGAGTTCACTTTATCATAATACATCAGCATTTTGTATTTAGTGATCGTTTTTTAAACACATTAATGTTCGACACTTGTATTTTATTGATTGATTGTCAACTTTTTTTAATTCGTTTAATAATACAATTTTTCACTTTTAAAAATGTTACAACCGTAAACTGTCATTTAATTATTTTTCAATGTATTGAATTCTCACTGTTTTCATTGGTGATGAGATTTAATTTTCACGTATTTTAGATGTGGAGCAATGAATGTATTGATAACAGTGATATGTTGATTTTTTTAATTTTATTTTTTAGTACAATTATTTAAATTTTAAATATATTATATACGAAAGATTGCATATAAATAACAATATTTAATTATAAATGTTACATTGTTTGAAATGTTATCAAACATGGAGTTGTTTCCTCATTCTACAGGCTATCGACAGATTACACATATATATATTAGCTTTTCAAAGTATTATAGGCACTTTAGATTATGATGTTTTTACCTTGTTACAGATTATTATTGTACTAAATAACGGATGGTATAGTTAGTAGTACCCTCGCTTACTTGCCACGACTGTGATACTTTTACATTATCCATTGTAGAAAAAATACACATATAGTTAACCCCAATTCAGATTTGGTACAGCATCCGCTGTCACATAATATCGTTAAAATATTTTATTGTCTCTTCCAAACGACATATCAGATTTATTCTATACTTATTGTTTCCATACGTAATACCAAAGCCGTGCATAGAACAAATTTATGGATGGAGAAGATGGTTAAGCCCACACCCCCCTCTCCAGGTACGGTATTGCATGATACGTTATATTATTTAATCGACAGATAGCTTATAATGTCATTATACGTGCTTTAATATCGATTTTTTAAATACTGTGCGGAGCGATGTATTGATTTTACAATGATATGTGATTTTTTTTTTATGTCATTCATCACATTTTAAAACAGTAAAAAAGCTTTGAACTTTATTTCATTTTTCTGATAAAAATTGGATTAAATTTATAGTTTTTGGTAGGTAAAAGTACAAATGTAACTTAAAAAAAACAAAAATCATGAAAAACAAAAAACACAAAAATACAGAAAAACAAAAATATTAAAAAAAAATCGACATTGTTTTTAGTTGTTATTCAAAAATGAATAATCGCCGAGACTTGACATTTTCACCAAATATTTATACTATAATTTTATTAACATTATATTATTTTAAAACTATATTTTTTATTTTGTGCATTTTCGACTTTTCTAAGTTTTTTCAATTTATATAGATACATTTTTTACTTATAAGTAAAAAAGGTTATAACACACAACGTTTCTCATACAATTTTAACAGCATTTAATGCATTGTTGTACTTATATTCGTCTCCAGTGAAAATAAAATACATCAGATTCAAAGAGACCATGTTTGCTGTATGTTCTATTAATCCATAATTTAATATTTATCTTTAAAAATCAATATATATATATATATATATGTACATTTATCAACATGCATCAATACATAGATATATGTATAGTATATTATAATATATAATAAATATAAGTGTATAAGTATATTAATATATTTCAGTGCGAATGTTGAAGGATTTTATCATCAAGTCTTATAACTTTATTATCGTATCGGATACATATAGATAGTTTAAATATAGCAGGGCTGTAATGATTATTTTTATTATATTAGTTAGGACATTCGTACAAGCATAGGTCATCATAGAAATGGTCATCAATATTATTCATAGGAATTAACAATTATTTAACAACATTTATATATATAAAACGGAGTACGTTTTTCGTCCAATATTTTTATGTTATAACAATATCAAGTTTCTTACAGTGTAAAAATGTAAAACGTATTTAGCGTACTAGGCTCGACCGAATAACGTCTGTGTAGCGGTGGATAAACAACAAGATCTGCGAACAATGATGACGATAGGATTATAATACGTTTGTTCGGTTTTCTGTTGAATTGTTTTTTTTTCTTTTCTTTTACATAGATTTATTTGAGATTGCATATACTTAATGTTTATATAACACGATAGTGGAACAAGGAAAAAAGTATATAAGTGAGAGGGTAGTAATTAAGGGTGTTTATGCAGAGTTCTCGCGCACCCGATCCGATGATTTATCACCGGAGAGACGTCGTTGGGCCCGAGCGATAGCGCGGCCAGAAGGCATCAGTTAATGTTACACAATTAAATTATATTATAATGTAATTTGTTTGTTTTTCGGCGTTTTTTCGTTTCTATAAATTAATACTACTATTACTATTTTTATTTTGATAAATCGTCTTTTCCAGCCGGTATAAAGACAGTATAAATTCGGTATTCGGTAATTGCAATCGTTGATCGAACAAATATATAAATATACTCTACTTTGAATAAATATATGTATGAAATTTACAAATTACTTTACTACTTCACTTTTAATTTACTTTATTGTATATCGTAATATCTTACAAAAATCGTGTTTATAATCCTATCTCGATCTCATCCCCAAAAAGCCAATTGCCTAGAGTTCATATGAATGCAATGATAGAGTAATTAGTAATAAGTAATAAGTAATTAGTAAGTAACAATTTATTAATATAATCATCATACATTTTAACAATTTATAAGCACGATAAATCTATGATCTCTTTTAAAGATTATTTCACTATAGACCCAGTATCCGTGATAACATAATAAAATAGTAGCCACATTATATTATTGTATTATATTTAAAAACTAATCTTAAAACAGCAAAGGTTCATTATATCATATTGAGCAACCATTGCCGTCCTTGTGCACGTGTCTAGCATGCATATTACAGTCCATATAGATTTTAATCATCAAGATGGATAAACAATTGCATTGTTTCTCCGTGTGAATGGTTTTAAAACTTTAATATCTAAATGACTTGAGTTATCGAGTATACTTATATGCACGTATTTAATTCTTTTTTGAAATTCGCACATAGTTCTACTAACATTTTATCATTTACAGTTTTACACTACTGTGTTTAATCTTACGAACATTTTAAAAACATAATTAGAGTGTTTGTTTCATGGCGGTTTACACGATTTAATTACAAAGAAAAATAGGTATATCTCTGCAATATAGAGGAATTAGGTCATTACTCATTAAGAACTATTCAATATAAAGGCGTCACTATTTTCTGCCAAAATGTACCCTTCAATTTTTGGCCTGTATTACTTTTACAATTCCCTTTTCGGCTCATACAGTTTTCATTAAAATTTACAATTATAACAACTGAAAATAACAATTTTTATATTTGATTTTATATTAATATTATTAACAAGGTATTAAATTACCTTGAATATATTTAAAAATTTTATTTCAAAATATTTTATTTTATTATTTTTTCACGCATCACTTTGTCAACAAAATATCGTATAATTATAAAAAATACAACTAAATTTTAATTTTTAACATATTCATGAAAGCATTTATATTTACTCTGTTGTACATAATAATTTAGTTAAATATAAATCACATATTTTATGAGTATAATTATATTTAATTAATTATAAAAATTGACAAAACCAGTTATTTTATTTTCAATTTTAAATAAAACTGTAAGTATTGTAGTCGAATAGGGACAGTGACCTAAAAGGCAACCGTAAGTTTTGGCCGAAAAGAGGACTACCCCAATATAGTGTAAATAGATATTACATGTTTTTGGACTTGTCTTAGTATGCAAAAAGACTTATATACAAGTAGTAGATACCCATAACGACACAGCATTCTACTTAAATAATTTATGTTACTCACATTATGATTTATGAGACAATACAAGCATACCTATCGCAAATAATGACTAACATAGTAAATACTCGACGATAACTGGTCGATAACACTATTTGCACGGACATTTTGAGCAAAATAGAGGGTAAAACAATAACGCGTATGGCGCATTATATAAATTGGTTTCATAAAATTGAATGTTGCAATCGATACTAATATAATTTATTATTAATGTAATTTTTTTACCTGCGTTTGAATCGTCATGTTTTTAATTTGTATTATACAATTTATAGTAATACAAATACATATAGTATATATATATATATAGTAATAAAAACATAATAGTAATAATATAACGTAACCTGCATTTATTATTGATAATGTTTACCTGCCTCGTTTTATACGCTAAACTGCTGAAGACATAATAGTTATACAGATATCTACGTACCAATGTATTTGTTTTTCGTTCGTACTACGCGTCAGTATGTAACTTTAAATCATACATTATTAATATCAATAATAATAGACCGTTTATTTGAATAATCATTGTGCTTATGTCGAACGCACTAATATAATCGTAGACGGCTATAAATACAAACCGCTGTTGCAAACTATGATGATTTCGTGGCTTATATCGCACGCAACGTACTATCATCGACTACAACTGCACTCGTTAAAATATATCGGACTTTTCGTTTATCATACCCATCATATATGGCTATATTTTTATGCATTAGCATTATTATAGTTCCTATAGGTATTATCAAATAATTTTACGGACGTGACACATCATTTTGTGATTACAGCATAACCCGGGTAGAGATTTAAAATTTTAAAACCGGAATCTGTTGTGGTTTCGGAGTATAGGTGTATAGATACGATTCGAGGACACTGTGCAAGACAGACGCAAATATCGTTTCAAATCGCGACAAAAAACTCTACGTATACTTATACTACCTATACCTATAGTCTTAATAAGCTGTCGCTCACATAGTAATAATGATACGTCTTCGTAGACTATTGAAAACTGTATTCGTATACAGTTTTGTTGTGTATAAAAAAATGTATTATTATATATTGTACAATACAAAAATAATGTCGATAATTTTATTTATTTGGCTCAAGGAAAGATAACACTTGTTTTTATTTTTTTACTTTACATATATCTGTATAAGCCATATCCCCAACCGAGGAAAACCTCTAATCGGCGGAATTTTGTTTGAGTACTAATCTAAAGTATTCAAAGTATATACTAATTGTACTTAGAATATTATATAAAACGTAGAGAAAAGGGAGAAAACAAAAACAAATAGAGATAAATAAATTGATAAGATTGAAAAAAACAACTCAGCACGAGAGTACAGTATGATATAATATAAAATTAAAAAATTTTACTTTATAATAATGTGACAGTAATCAGTAATCAGTATTGTTTGTGTGTGCGTGCAGATGCGACTGAGACAAAGAACAATGGACCCGTAGCGATTTTTATACATATATATAATATTTATTATACGAGCGGCCGCGTACCACGACGAATAATATCGATTCGATCCGATTCCGGGACATTAACCGGGAGCGCTTTTTGCCACCGGAATTCGCGCGTTCGTCGACGGTAATTTGCGATCAAACTGCACCCCTAAAACGCCGCCGCGTAAATACGTTTTCCCGGCAGGAATTCCCGTAGGATCCTTAAATCTCCCTTGTATATATATATATGTGCGTGCAGAATGCGTATGTGGAGGAGCTGTGCAGTAGTATATTATACAGGCATATATATTCGTGAGTGCGAGACGAATTAAACGGTTTCGGTTTCCTCGCCGCATGTGCATCGTATATTATAATAATATATTATGCCGGCACCCGTGGTTTTCGATTAAAACCGAAATCCAGAGTATAATGTTATTATAACGCCGTATAAACGCCGCTCGTGTGTATGTGTGTATACGAGTAATGACTTCTATACCTGTAAAATATAGAAGAGATAATGTTATAAAGCATTAGCTGCTGTTTATTCCGTTTCAGAACGAATATAGTGCTGACTCTGTGAGGTTAAATAATAATAACGATGATAATATAATGTATTAATATAAAAATGGTCGGATCGTTCTCATCAGGCATTACCCGACTCTGAATCCCATCGATCCGTAGAGGCCGTATAATTACACGATCTCAATACTCGACTTACTCGAGTGTATAATGTTTAATATATTATGTATTATAGGAGTCTGCAGGTGTACAATTTCGTTAAAATAACAACGGGGGTTGGAGCTCTGTTTACAATATATAATATAATATAATATTATGGTATCGTATATATACAACATACTGTGTATTCGCTGTTATATAATAGAATTTAGTTGGCTCGCGATAGAAAGACGACTCATAAGTAATATTGAGTTAATATATACTTGATAACGATCGTGATATGTTCTAGGGGCTTCTATAAACTATAAATATTTGGTCTTGTAGAATGGAAATACACATTATAATATAATTATACTCATAGTATGGCCTATTTTGAAAACACAAAAATCGAACGAGAATATTAACGTTATTTACACGGCAAAAAACCATATTTTATGTTATAATGTTGTGGACGGTGACTTAGACTGTAATCAGGTCAACGAATTAAATGTTTTATTTTTTCTCTAAGAATCTATGATATTATAGATTTGTATATAAAAAAAAAAACGATATCCATTGTTTCTATGTACACGAAACTGCAGTCATTAATACTAATTCAACTTAGCCGATATTGGCATTTTCGCATAAACTGTCGAACGCGCGTATTGGCATTACAAATTGTGTTTATAATACCGTAGACGGCAAGTATAAATGATTTAAATTATAACATCGACGGCGAAGCTGTGACATTTGCACGTGCAAAACAATATTTGTATCCACCTCTTCAGTTTTTGTAGAAATGCGATAACAATAAGAACATTATAATACGATATATCTGACTAATGACTTACTTGAGACTATTTCTACACGTAGACGGTGACAGACGCCACTGCATATATGTATATATACAGTATAAAATTAATATTATATGGTATTATAGAAACGCGATGTCGGTGACAAAGATCACCGGAGAACCGAGGAACAATACATTTGGAGCGATATAAGTATACATAATTTATAATGACATTATATACATAATACGCACGTAAGCATATTATATTATATATATACATAAAGGTGTAATATGAGTTCGAAAAGGCTGCGTGCCGTACTACCACCCGCGATTATTACAAATTCGAGATCGTAATAGTAGTGTAGAACACATAATATCTAATACCATACCAGTAGAAGGTAGAGGGTAGGTATGCCGTATAAGTATAACTCCTGCTGCGAAAATATAAGCATTTTTCCAAATTCAACGATCCTTAGCGAGTATTTTTTTCACTTAAAAATGAAATCTTATCTTGAAGTGAAAAATAAAAATCAACTACAAAACCATCTAGTTGATACAATTACTGAATTAAAATCATTATTATTATTTATTTTAATTTAAAATTCACTCTTATCAGAGAGAGATTTTTCGAAATATATTATGTTGTGTATTTTTTTTTATGATATGATATAACAAAACGTTTTGTTTATTTATAAATTACCAAAAAGCTCAGAATATTACGAAAATTATAATAGTGTACAATGTAATGTTTTCAGGAGTTCTTGCCGATCTTTTCGTTTCGTCATCGAAGATATCGAAATTAGTTTATCAATAACGACTTATCTAGTTGTAAGCTATATATATATATATATATATATTACACACGTAAATTATCTTAAAAGTTTGCAAGTGTTGTAATAAATGCATAAAGTTCTTTCAAACTTTCTATGCATATACAATATAAATTTGTTATTTATATAATATATATATATATATGTATTGTTTTGGTTACAGAGGTGTAAATTATATAATATTATAAAGTGTTATTATATTTATAATGCATGGATTTTATAGCCATATAAATCTTAAAAAATTGTTTACGATTGCCAAAAAAAAATCAAAATTAAGATATTTATTGTTTAATTTAAGCATAAAAATAAAAAATATACTACACGAATATCAAAAAATAAAATGATTTATTAAGATTAAAAAAATTAATTTAATTCCATATATAAACGTTTTTTTCAAAATGTATTTTGACTTTGCATAATTTATAAAATAAAATATTTCAGTCAGTCTTAAATATCTTTTCACAAGTTTCTCCTTTACAAGTTTTTTAATTTTAAACTTCAGCACTTGTATGTATAGAAATATTACAGTTTTAAAGGACACTCTTCATATTTACCGATTGAAATTTAAAATTAATAGTTGTATTGTTTCAATGTGTTATTGGCAAACAATTTTCTTTTTTCTTATGTTAAAAATACACCTGAAATATTACAGTAATATTTTGATTCAATTACAATCCCGAAATTCCTATGATTATTATATCGACCATTTTCATATATTACGAAGATTTTATCTAATTCTACAAATAATGTAGTCAACTATACATACCTACTATTAACTTTTAAATTGTAAAATAAGTTAAATTTTTGTATAATTTTGAGTATAAAACATTAATACATTATGAAGAATAAACAATAATAATACGTATAATAAGGTATTCTATCTAATAACCAAAATTATATTAATCTTATTTATATTATTAAATTTAAAAAAAGTAAAAAAATTGTCAAAAATTAACAACTTTAAATATAAATATGGTATACTCGTAACTCTGTATAACATTAAATAATTTTGTATTTTTTCCTGTTTTTATTTTAATTTTATTATTCTAGTGAAAAATACTTAAAATACCTTAAATGTTTTGTTTTTGTATCTTCCATTATTTCAGAGTAATACACTGCTAAGAATGGTTAGATTAAGATTCTCAGAATCATTTATTGGTTTATATATGGTTTTAAATAAAACAACATTTTTCATACTGTTGTTAGTTGTGATGCATTAATACCATAATTAGTTGATTTTGTATTGTTATATTTTAGTTATCCGTATTGAACAGCAAATAGGAAGTATGTTCGACTTAAAAAAAGAAAAAAAGTAAATTGCCCATACCTAAAAAATAAAAATTATAGCTCCCTCGTAAGGGAAATATTTCACGACTTAAGGTATGCTATCATATTATAATAGCTAATCACTTCTCTTCAGTTCATAATATATAAAAAATTATCTTTCTACCTCACTCTTCGACTTAAAAAAAAAATAATTTTTTAATAATATAGCTACAAAAATATTGTACTTATTTAGACATATTCTTACATATTTATTAGATTAATATTTAATTCTGTTCTATTATTTTTTCTGTTTTATATGGATATAAAATTTAATTTAATTCTTTTTACTAAATACTTGGGAATATATTTGAATCCTTTATATTTTAAATATAAAATATACAGTTAAATAAATAAAATTTTAAATTATATATTATAACTGTCTTAAAATATCTAAATAACTAAAACTTTTAATAACAAAATATAAATCTATATTATCTTTATCTTTTGTCGTTATATTACAATATGACATGATTTATTTATTAAATAAAAATATTTATTTAATTTATTTACTTATTAAAAAAAGGAATTTCAATACAATGAAAAAAAAAAACAATTAAATTTCTTGATTTATATGTTTCTTATATATCATGTTCAATAAACATTCTAAACATAATATAGTATAATAAACACACGTGCAAAAATTCAATTTTATCTGAGTACAGGTGACTATCTTCAAAAATAGATTAAGATGGTTTTTTTCCAAAAACTTTTGGTGGTCAAACCGTTTATTTTTAGTTTATTACTTTACCGGTCACGGCCCTTCAAAGTTTAATACATTAATCAATGGTTCTAATTAAATTTATCGAACGTCTAAACTACATATAATAATTTACTAGCGTACATTTTTTCTATACTCAATGTCATATCCAATGACCTGGCTAAAATAAAAAAAAGAACTGTGTATCTAGCACAACATTATTACTGATATTATATTATATTTGTGGTAAAACATTATAAGTAGTTTCCAAAAATACGACTTTTGGCTTTCACAATAGTATCTCGTGATATCAAATGGAATAAAAGTCATACGCATTTTTAAACAAAGAAAAAATTTAATATATTCCTACGATACGATGCCTGAGCGCATATACACACAGTTTGCAGTCAAGCTGCAATTTAGGGATTACCTAGATCACGAATTTCCGGCAAGTGGATTGGAACTATTCAATGACTTTTGACGATTTGGATTTTTTTTTATGCTGCAGTTCACTTACACTCGGTAGCATATAAAACTATAATATATTATACGTATATGGACTTTGAATGACATAATATTCTTAAAGAAAAAAAACACACACACAAACAAAAATTGCGTCTATAAGTTAGCAATTCATGTAGTAATATTATACCAAATATGCTAAATCTTGTTGTTCCGTACACTCGTGTATAAAATAATGTTCCATCATATTACGATAAAATACATTGATCCGTTGAGTATATGTATATGTGTACTTCATTACTTGTATTGTATTGTATTACATCGATTGGACAGTTATTACATAGATGATATTACAAAGTAATAGAGGCCTGTTTTGTTTATTCTCGATCAATCTGCAGAATTGTATCCATAGATAAATTATGTATAACATGCGTAGTACTGCACATTTTGGTTGTGTATTTATTTTTATATTGTAACGCATACATTGTCGAACATGAGTTTAGCCAAATCGATTTCGCACTATTTACTATCGTTTCTTTATACATACGTTTTTATACGATGCTTGTGTCTGCACCAGATGGTGATTTCTGGAGCTTACAATTGTGTAGTTATACATGTAACAGTATATACATAATCACTCAAGACTCGAGTACATATACTAGTACACTGGATTCAATACGAATACATAAATAGACTACTTTATACGCAACTATTATTTCTGGACTACGATGAATAATATTAAATTTAAAAAAATATATATTACTTTTTGCAAGTAAAGTTGTAAGCGTATAATATTCAAGTTGCATACGTGCACACAATATATTATTTTATACTTTATATAGATACTCGTAAAGAGTTAAGACACATCATATACTTTATATATATATATATGATTTATGACTGAGATAACTTGGATAGTGGAATATGATTATAATTATATTTTATTCTGTATATCCGATAGTCTAGCGGTGATAATGATAATATACATAGTACACAAAACTATATAAGCACAGGAATGTAGCTATATTGCCTATACATGGCGCCGTCCAATATATTTTTATAAAATAAAGATTAAAAATGGAAAGGTATATTATACATAATGTATATTATGTAATTTTTATATTGATATATATATATTATTGTTAATTACGCCGAAAATTATTAGTAAAAATACAAATTACGGGATTCACAAAGGTAATAATATATAAATAAATTTTGCTAGACAATATTAATTTAACTGCAAAATAACCTGTTTTAATAGAATTAAGTGAAAAGTTGAAAAATAAACGATATTAAGATACATGTAATTGCATACATAATTTGTGTATGAAAACTTTCTTTCTACATGAGATAAAATTATAAATTAGTGACATCGGAATATCCACGAAAAAAAACCGAAATAATAATAATAATGTCTTAAAATTAAAATATAAAAGTTACATACGTAAGTTGTTTTCAAATATAATCAGTATCGTTACGTCGTTCGTGGTGTCGTAAAGTAATCATTTAAGATATACATTTAGTCTAATATTATAATTAGTCTTCAGTTTGATTGAGTGAATGTGGTAAAGAACTAATTATTTACAAACAATTTTAAATTTTCACGTAAAGAAATTAATAAAAAAAAGGACATAGTGGTGGTGTACAAAAAAAAGTTTTAAAGCCAAATTTTATGATAATGAAAGTAAGACTACACTATTAAAAGAAAAAACTAAACATCTCTTAACTAAAAACCTTTAACAGCTATTACAAAAAAAATAAATCAAATTAAAAATATTAAAAAAAAATTAAATCTATTTAAATATAACTATCAGTTATATACTTACGGTAGAATAATAATATAATCTAATAGATATAAAATCAAACGTTAGCTTTTATTGTATAGTAATTTATAAATTCATCATTATATTGCATATAAATTCTCACAACTACGGTATAAGATTCTCCTTCCATAATATAAGTAATATTAATAAAATATAGCTTTAGTGACTATATCGTTGAAAACGAGTACTTTCAACATTTTAGTGCTGAACAAGCAATAAATATCTGAATATAATATAACAACATAGAAAATAAGTTTAACTGTTCTACTCAAATAACAATATTCGTAAAATAGATATAATATTACATAACATAAAAAATGAAAATAAAATATATTTTTTATAGAATTTTTGACATTCATAAAAAATAATATTTATTTTATGTATATAATCTCGTGAAGTTAGTTATTAAATATTTTAAATTACTTGTTTTTACTGAAAAATCGTGAAATTGTAACAATTATTTATATGACGATTTATATCTAAATTCAAGTCATAAATCAATTATGTAGAACGCATATAATACATGTTATAAAAGCTATTATTATTTCAGAAAACATCTTCGATAGAATCAAAATATAAAAAATATGAGACAGAAAACCAAGGAATGTGTAAAAAAAATACTTTTTTTTATGTAAAATTTAAAACATTAATATATCATTCAATTAATAATTTATTTTAATTTTTAGTTTATAAAATATCAGTTCTATCAGTAATGTAACGTCTTACATTCACCATTCTCCATAACGATTAGTTTTAATCAAATTTAATGAGTTCTAGACTTTATATAAAACATTTAATTAAAATACCCACCAGTTTTGTACAATAAATTGGTGCTGGCAAAGAACGATAAAAAATCTAGCTCACGTCGAGAACGCGGTGGTATCTAATATATAAGTAAAAGTTGCATAATAGACTGCAATTACAGGTGATACATACAATATTATACATAAACCTATAGACATTTAACAAAAAAGCAAATTACTAATTTCGGAAATATATTTAACCAGCTTGGTGAAATAACACAACGTTAATAATTACAATCACTGCAATATCGGAATCTAGAATATTTCATTGAATAGCCTAAAATATTTCCAATAACGACTTTCCGGTTGAAAGATAAACGAAAAAATATTCATACTCGGTGGCTCGTTGCAATTCCCTATTATATTCATTTTCTACTCTTACTGGATAAAGCCATTTATTACTTAAAGATTATTAAAAAAGGATGGATGAGCTATGAAAATAATTTCTCTATTCCACAACATTAGGTATCTTCAACTTTAATTACTTAATTTATAAAATTGAGTAATATATATTAGTCTCGTATATAATATATTTACAATATAATATTTTTTATATTTATGGTTTATAACTTTTTAAAACGTTGAGCATTTAATTTATGTTTATGTGAATTATTATAGATACATTTTTTTTTTTTTTAAATATTGTTATATCGCCAGTGTTAGTAAATAATAAACAATTAGAAACATAAGATTTTAATAAAAAAAAACTATATTCAATCAAATACTCAAGTCAATATTGCGTATCACTGAAAAATATTTGAAGTACCAAGCTATTTGTGCAATGATAGTATTAAATTTGAACTTAAATTATCTACTCAGTAATAACATTTTACATACAGTAGATTGATTTTTCCAGATAAATGTATTGGAAGTTTTAAAAAAAAATATATATATAATTATTAATTTCAAAAAATGATATATATCATCCTAACCTTTACAGCTTTAACAAAATATGGTTATAAGAATTTGTCTAGATAAAAAAGTTTGGAAGGTTCTACGATTATAAACTATAAAGTTTTTAAAGTACTGCCAATAAGATCAGTTTATAAAAAATTGCAATAAATTGAGTAGAAAAAAATAGAAATATGTGGTACAATACAGAAACTTTCAAAAATAAAAGACAACACAGAATTTTAGATGCTAAAGTTAAATACGTAAAACAACTTGTGGTAAAAAATTATAGATTATCTAGGGCACTACTATATTTAATTCATTAGATTTTGACATAAGACAGAAATTATTATAGTATAAAAAAAAGAAATACATGAATGGTTATCGTGCAATTTAAAATAAACCTAATTTAATTTAATTATATACATCAGAGGCGGCTAAACGGTATACTATTATTAATATTATTATTATTATAATTTTTATTTTATTTTTTATTTTTTTTCGTATCTTAATATTAAGGAGTTTATTTGTGAGTTAGGTTTTTAGTAAGTACTAAGTAATGTTGCTAAATTGTATTTGTTATTAGTTTTATAATGTACAATCATATTATTTAAAATTCTATAACTCTCTATCTCCAATACAAAAGCCTACCTTAAAAGAAATATAGATAATCGATAAAATTTTATAAATATATATAATAAATATTCATTTTTGATCGATAAAAAAAAATATATATATATAAAAATTAATTTTGAAAATGTTTTTTCAAGCTTATTATGATAAATTAAACAAATCATAACTATCCAACACGCTTTACTTATAATGTATAGTTTGATAGTTAACAATTTTTATTGGCTTTAAAGTAGAAATATATTAGTAGTGTATCAATTAAGTCTACTTCTAGTAAAGTTTTCTATAGTTTAAACTGACAAACAATTATTTTTAAAATAATATTATAGTTTCAACATATTTTAAATTTATTTTTCTAATAACTTTAATAAGTACTGAGTATTTTCAACTTAAACCCCTTTAAAGCACCAAATAAATTACATTTGTTATCAAAAACTTATTGAAGTTGATGATGAACATTTTTTTTACTAGAAAATTTTTTCTTTAGACAAACAAAAAAACATCATTATAAAATCAATATATTATATTTCGCTCCACTCTGAGTATAATATATATAAAAAAAAAATGTAAAAAAAAAGTTTTAAGTTATAATCTAGGTCCCAAAATTTTTTATTGCTATAAGCAATTTATTTTTTCGGTATATTAGATTATTTTATTTTCCAAATAATTTATCATAATAAAAGTAATTATTTTAATATTATTTCGTATAACAATACTAGCTACTATTAAATAAATTATAGTTTACAGATTAATTTTAAGTCATTACTATCGTACCGTAGAACGGTGTAAATGTGTAATTATTTTGAAAATGTCATTGTGTTTATTAAATAATAATATATGTAAATATAAGAGTAAATTCGAGTCCTTACTAAGTTACAAATAATATACTTAATATATTTTTATTTTTTTTTTAATTATTCTAAAATAACAACAATTTTCATTTCTATTTTGCATTTTCACAGTGATTAAGACTTTTTTTAAAAGCAGTTTTTATAATATAATTATAAAAAATTCTTTATATTGAAGTTCAATTAAATTTTTCAATAGAATTAATTCCTTATGAAATCATGTTAATATGTTGTGTGGCAAACTCCTATTACAGTACCGTGCGATTAAAACATGTGGGTAGCGTTACTGAAATTTTCTTGTATCGCTAACAAAAAAGTTCACACCCTTGCCGAGTCTGAAACAGCTATATATAGGAGAACTCATACTTTATTTATATTTAATTTTATAATCTTATCTAGTAGATCATGTAACTCACGTTTCTTCTTTTGATTCCAACTTTATTTTTCATGATTAACAATTCACGACATTCTATTGTCGGATCGATTGACTCTGCTGTGTAGGGTTTATGTTACCTACATCAATCGAGTCTCTCATGCAATGCACCGTTAGAATATCAACGGATTGTATACTAGTATATTTATATATATAATAAATTTCCATGGTATTTGTATATTTATTTTATATAAAGTGTAGAGTCCCTGTTTCGAACCACTCGGACGAGGAAAATCTGTGAATCTGTCTCTTCGCAAACGCGAGTCTTATTATATATTAAACGCGTGTTTGGTTTAGCTATCCCCACCGCAGAAAATTTCATTAACCGTATCGGAGAAATCAGTCGATTGCGTATTCACGGGTTTACCCTCGAATGTGGTTGTAACACGCCCATCGCCAAAATCAGTGAATTAATAGTTTGTATTTTTCTCAGTATATTGCGTTCGTTTTAAAACGAATTTTTCAAACCTTTTAGATTAGACCATTAAATCGTTATAGGTCACATATTGGTCTGTTGCCAAAAAAGAAAAAAAAATAGAACTTTTAAAATCACATTTTTCTTGTAAACAAAAAAAAACTATTATCCATTTGTTAAATAAAACGAAGTCAACTTTAAAACAGTTATAAATACCACATTATGATTTTCTACAATGTTTTTATATAAATATTACGCTAATATGCTATGTGGAAACAATATTATTTTCCTTTTTTTTTTTAGAGGATTCTTTCTATCCATAAATTATGTATAATAGGTATATGTGGTTAATTAATTTAAAAAAACTTACGTATATAAATCTAGAGAAACAGTTGGTTAACAGAATTCAACTTTTAAAGTTAACATAATTATTAATTTTAAATGTTAAATTTTGGATTAATATAATTTGATCTCTTCGCCAATTTATTTTCAGGCAGCAAATTTCAAGAAAGTTATTAATTGTTTTATTCTTGATTAATGGATTTGCATGATTTTTGAGTCGACTTCAAAATCATTTATAATAAACTGCAGTAGCCAGTTATGAGAAGTGATAATACTATAATAATACAGTTATTGAGCATTGTATTATATTAATAATATACAGGTATATAAAGTAATTAAAAATAAAAATAAAACACCCATAGAGTCAAATGAAAACTCTGCGGCAAACCGATAATTCAAATAGAAAGTTATATTTCATGCTTGCACAGTATGTCGGTGATATATCGTATATACTCATGTATATTATCACCTATGTGTGCATGAACCTATTACACACTATTGAAATTTTACAACGCGTGTATTAGACATATTTATATACATATAGTTATACGTCTCTCTCACACACACATTAGACAGAAATATATTAACACCTATCTATCAAACAGGGTCTGTTTTACGCAAAATAATATTAAATTCTATTGGTTAATCCATATTTGTAACTGACTACAATAATTTGTCTTGTTGAACAAATACCAAATACATGTTTATTTTTTCAACTAATAAGCATATTTTAAATTAAACATTTTTTTAGATTAACAGATAAAATTAGCCGGATGTATACGCATCAGCAATCATTCTAATACACAAGTGCTATTCATAAATTAAAATATTTGCTATTAACATAACTACGGTATTGATATGATAAAAAATCGGTTATAAAATATAATTATGGTTTTATAAATCTTATAAAGTTATAAATACTTCAAACTGTATAAAAATAAATCTGTTTTTCAAAAACACCAAATTTTTCTTGGAAAATAATTTACTTGTATGTCGAGATTGCCAATAGATCACCCGGTATATTAAAATATATTTATCATAATATAATTTAGAGCGATCAAGTAAAAACAAAGCGCACACACCGTTGTATTGTGTCATACATATACGTATATTGTACTTACTGTAGCCTGCAGCTGTAGTATACACTCTATTATCCATCGGTTCGTGGGCGTAATTAAAGAATATAAATAAAGCGCTCGATGGTGATAAATATGTATATATATATAAATACGACTTTTCGGAAACGACGTTATTTCGGTTGGCTGGTATGGAGGGTTTGAGAAGAGAGCGTCTGGTTTCGAAGTGGGTAAATAATTATTGCACGCGTATCGTGAAAATACGAATAGTATTTTTTAGAGAAACATCCAACTCAGGTAAATGTTTTAAATGTATGATCAGCAGAAGGATCAGATCGATGACATACAGAATCCTTATCGATGGAATAATTTAACCCATAATAGTTGCTTGTAATCTTGTAAACGTATCATCGACTTATCTGCATGTGAGAAAAGTCGAGGAGTGGTGACACACAAAATACAATTTCTTAGCATAGAAACAAATACATAATATGACAACAATATGTATACGTGCTGTCTCATAATTGCAGGAATTTATGACACGTCAACCCTTGTCTACTGCTATCACATTGTTGTCGGTCTCGTGGGCCTTCTAGACGGATTGCATGCGCTAATGACGTCCCGGCGGGGACGCTGCACAGAAGCAATATAATAGACCGTAAAACTTTGAGCACTCCGTATATGTACGACCACTCTCGGTAAACTCTGGCGACCCCAAAACCATTCTTTATGTCTTCGCAGGACACATCATTTGCAGCGTATGTGAGACAAAAAAATGATAATAATAATAAATAAATACAATTTAAAGAAGAAAGAAAAAAGCGACTACCCACCGTCCCGTTACGGTTAGATATCACAACGGTCGTATTACGCAGCGTCTTTGTTTCACGCGATGCTAATAGTAATAATAATAATAATAATAGTAATAATAATAATAATACTATAATAATATTGCAATAACGATTTTGACACGCATAATGTATATCTAAAGATAATGACGTGTGTTAGAGCCACACCTTGTGAGCAGTTTGGGACTAAATACGTATATAGAAATATAAAAAAAGTAGTAATTCTATAATGCATCATAACAGGTGAGCGACACAATACATCATGCAGCAACGATGCACTTTACTTTATTATTGTTATAATATATGCATGTACAATGTACATATTGTTATAAAGAGAGACGAAACGACGTTTTATTTTTGAAGACAAGGTCGTCGGTGCACGCGATCTCAATTGCAGTATACGGATAAACATTATTATCATCATTATATATAGCTGTTATAATATCAATTCATCGTTTTAATTAATATAGCCGAAGATAACATTGTAGAGATGAAGGATGTACGGATATAAAGTATTTAAGTAGTGTATGGGGGGCTTATCCCAGTGGTCCAACACTCGGGGTGGATGGCGATGCTAACATCTGGGCCCCACGACTCATAGACAGTCGACCATAGACGTACATTTTGAGGGTATTTTTAAGGCAGAAGATTCAAATTAAATCTGTGATTATTTAAAATCTTGAACACTTTTAAATGTCGAAAAAATCTTAGCTGAACTGGTGCAGTATGACACTGCGCAGTCCGCATGTCAAAGAAATAATAAGTATTATAGACTATACTAACTATACTAGCATACTAATACAGATATTCCTTCATTATAGTTTAAAATATTATGTATAAATAAGTTTTTGTATAAAAATTCTTAGAATAACAGCCTTACAGACCGATAGGCTGATAGGCGATAGACGGTGATATCATTCAGATTTGTAGTATGCGGAAACCATTGCTTGTTTTTCATTCTTTCAATAAATATTGTTAATATAGATAGGTATCAAAAAACATTATTTATTATTTTATATTTTATGACAATTTATATACTTAGAAAAAAGTTCAATTTTTATTATGAGATTATCTGGAATATATTATTAATATTAGTATTATGTAAACGATCGATAACAATTAAAAATTTAGCTTTAATACTTTAGGAATTTTTAAAAATTCAAGATAAATGTTAGCCAAGTTATGGACTGATGAATATGTGCCCTCCGGGGCGTTAGACAGACTAAGTAACTGCTGCAGTAGAAGCATTAAGATGTGTATATATATATATATATATATATATATATATTAAGATATATGTATGGTCAAAAAAGTGAGTTTTATAAATTATAACAAAAGTTACGTTAGACTTCATAATATATATATATCTTTAAATATAGTATAAATGTAATAGAGAAAAGAAAATATTGATTTACGGGTAAAAAAAATAATACTTTCAACATACACTACAATCTATCGAGTAAATAAGGGACGCGCAGAGCGTTTTATCTTTTATTTTCTACTTTTTTGAGTTTTTATTTTCTCTGTAAGTTGGCTTTCGCGTTATTTGTCTGAGGTTAAATCGCTATCTTTATTCTGTTTTAATGTATTATATACTTATTATATTTACTATATATTTGATTATTGATCAGTTTTATTCTTCAATTTTTTTCGTTTCATCATAAGACTTAGTGTGCTACAACTTTACAATCGTTTGGCAGTGAAAACATAAGTAGGTGGTTCCTGTCAATAGATTTATAAATAATATAAATGCACGATTATTATTACACATAAATTGATAAGAGAATGAAGGAATGATAAACCTTGTTTTTAAAAATATATAAATATAAATCATTTATTCAGATTTAAAGTATTTATGTAATATTATAATGATGCAGATACGATTTTTTTAGGGTTTGAATAATGTATATTCGTAAGTGTTAGTGTGTGCGTTCGTTGTTAAACATAAATTATAAGTTGATACACTATTATTCTTGTTGTTTTGTGTTGTTTTTCTGTACAGCAAGACATGCGACCCCGCCCTAACCAACCACCTATATATCTGGGTATCACGAGTTATACAGATTTACAGCAACGTTTTTATCATAACTCTCAACAGTTATTCAAACGACAATAAATGGTTGAACATTCATATACATATTGATTTATTGCCCGAAATATCGATATGTTTAAAAACGAAATTGTAAACTTGCGAAAGTCAGACTAAAGAGAAAATTCAATGTTACAACTTTACAAAATAGTGGGGAACATGAATTTTTTCAACCTTATAATATATAAAAGTACATAGTACAGCTTACAAATATATTATAAACAATACAAAGGTCCGAAAAACATTCTTACATAATACAACATTTAGTATGTTATACTTATGTAAACAAAATTCACGTATATGTATATGATATATAATATATATGTATAGTTATTTGTTAACAATGGTCCATTGTATATAAAATATATTGTTTACAAGATAAAAGAAAACAAATAATTAAACTGTCTTTTATTATACTTAAAATTGTTCATTATGGAAATTGCGCGCATAATGTTTATACAATAAATGTTTTAATACATTTTATTGTACTTATGTATTGTCATGAATATATTGTAAAAAATATATCCCAAGAAAGTCAATTTATCTCTTTGGATAAAACCAATAATATGCAAAACTTCCTCTACATTTTTCAAATACATTAGTTACAAAGATCTTATACAATAAAGGCCACCAGCTAATTTCTATGGGGGTCTGTTTTGAAATTTACTAAACTTCTCGTGATCCAAAACCATTGTAATAACTTTTTTCACACATTAACAATTAGTGAAAAATACACATTTTACTAATAAAAATATAAAATGTATTTTAAAAACTATATTATCTACATAATTTATAATCATGTGATTATCGGGATCCTTAAAAAATATGTTCGTGGTCCGGATGCAGATAACTTTTAATGTTCTGCCAGTTCGTGATTCCTATTAAACAACCTCAGTGATCAGTTATCACTTGATTTTATAATATTATCCTAGGTATTAATTGTTATAATATATTCTAGGTAGCGCCTCTTAAGAATCATGCTTTAGGTTTAAATAAGGTAGGTAAAAATAAATTAAGCTACATGTTTTATTACACTGTTTTTAGAAATAAATTTTAACAACACATTTCAAAAAATTAATTTCATTTATTTGAGGTACTAGATAAGCTATGCCTGTAAAATTATAATAATAGATTTCGTTAGATAAATAATATTTCGAGATTAATATTGGTAAATATATATATATATATAAAAAAAATGATAGAAAAATAAAATATAAATGCGTTTAAAAAAAAAATATTCGTTGTCAAATCAATAAGTTTTTAAAGGTAATAATATTGAAAAAGGTTGAAACAAATAAATGAAATAAAACGCAATTTATGAAAAACAGTGCTTTAGGGCTAACTGGAGCAAATCGGTAAATAGATGATATTATAACAACGTACAAGGAAAAAAAATTAAACTATATTAATATTACTTATATTTTATTTTTCAATTATATATAAGTACTGTGTACGTAATTTTTATTTATAATCATTAATATAGTGTATATCTAAAAAGATTTTAGTGGATAACAATTAACTGACAATATTTCCATACGCGTTTTATATATCGAGCCTAGATCATTCATAAAATATATTTAAACCCTAGAAACAAGGTAACGTAAACGTTACAGAAAGGACATATCGTGCTTGACCGTTAAAACAACATTTTAGAATTTAATTTTAATCGACAATAATATTATAATTTATATATTAACATTAACGTAATATTATCGTAAATCATTAGTCAATTAATAACTAATATGACGTATGTGTGTATTTTGTATATGTTCAACAACTAAACACGTTTGATAGTGTAGAGATATCAAGCTTTATCAAATAAATTATTGTTTGTAGGTTCCTTTATCTAATTTTTTTGTAACGGGATTTGTAAGTAGAAAAAAAACTAATGCAATTATTGTTCTCCTGTCTTATAAATTATAACTAATATTCAGGCATGCGGTATTCTATACCATAATTAATTAGTCAACGGTTTAGATTTTAAACTACACGTGAATCATCATCGTCTATAATTTATTCAAATTGAGATCAGTATCGGGCGGTGACGAATAGTTTTTATCGATGACGGACAAAAGATGTCAACCAGATTCCCTCACCAAGTCGATCACCAGACTAAAGTTGCAGATGAAATCACACCTCTTCACAAAAGTTAGCCACCCGGTACTCATCTCAATTTTAATACTTTAAATTTTTTTTTAAGTTTTTAATTTGAGATATTATTATTTGACGTGGCGAACCTACGACAGATAATCATAACATGTGCCAAAGGTGGTGCGTTGATCAAATTTCAATAGCACGTGAAAAAGTTGAAATTATTAAAATGTATACTATTTATAAAATTATATAACTTATTATAACTGTTATAAGAAATTCAAAGACACAAATAATATACATTTTAAAAATTATAATTAAAAAGAAAGGTGTGCTTACTTAATAAAATAATACATAATAAAATCAGTAACATTATTTTTATCTTTAGAAAATTTAATTTCCTTTGGGCACGTGAAAAATTTTCAAAACCTTGATTGGGAAAATTTGGCACTTGACCCCAAAAAGGTTCACCACCCCTGATATAGAGTATGTCTAAAACACAGAAGAAATATACCTAATAGTATTCTATGTTTATATAATATACACTATAATTTACCCTCATTTTTTTTTTTAATCTGATAATCAGTTTATTCAAATTTTTTTCTTTGATATTTTTAAATATTCTTTAAGGCTATATTTTTAAATTTTTAAGATTTCGTGAACTACTTAAGTAGTATTCTTTGATGATACAGAGTTATATTTTTCAAATGAGAACACTCTTTTTTTATTGTAAACTTTTCAATGAGCAATTGTTTTTTAATGTTGATGTACCTATTTAAAATTTCTAATGGTTAGATTTTCAACTATAAAAATATATACTGGATGTAGTATCGGATAAAAAATATTTTATTATTCTTCGGACATTTTTATAAAGTATATAAATATTGATAGATTAATCATTACTAGTATTTTGACACGTCAAAATTTTTAGAAAAAATATCTGTGTTATAATTTACAGTAGAATGGGGAGGGGGAGAGTTCTCATTTAAAATCCAGAAGTTTTTCTCCATGGGACACTCTTTAAGTATTACAAAAAATCTTAAGAATTTAAAAATATATAGTTTTAAATTATAATTAAAAATCCAAAAAATCATATTTTGTATAACTGAATCATTGAAGAACAAAAAGAGAGTTAGTATGTTTGATGAATCATCCTGTAAATATATACACAAAATCGAAGGCTAAAAAAATACAATATAGTCGAAATCCAATTACACGAGCGTATTTGCAGTTTGGGTATGCAGAGTTCATCGATAAATAAAATATATTCCACAAACGGACGGTGACTATATATTATAAAAGTCGGTTATCTGACCAACATAATACAATCGTGACCTATGTAAATAAAAACATCATGATGATTGCGTGTAGGTCGCTGGGGTTTTCATAAATCTTAAAATTTATGATCATAATATTATAATATATGCCTAGTGTAAATAGGCAGGAAACAGATGGACGAATTCCCCCGACAGACAAAACGTCCGGTAAAAATATTAATAGGTACCAATTATCTTAATACTTGATAACATTTAACAATATCAATTATAATAAATTGATTTTTTCGTGTATAATAACTACAGCCGACAAGAAGTTGGATAAAATGTATTACATAAATTCCATCATGTCCGGCGTGATAATGTATTTTCACCACAGTATGCGTTCGATGTATGTAATTTAGCAACACCACGAATGCAACATAACTATTCTTCCAATATTTATGTAATTTTGACATCGTGTGAAGTTAGCTCCTTTTTGAAGTCAAAATAAATTTAAATAAATTGAAAGTTAAAAACCAAATTTGCTAGTGAATTTTTATAAAACGTTTTTAAGCTAAGTGTGTATTGATCTTTCCAACTATAATGCGGCCAAACTGATTCGGTCAATTTATAAGTCATACATAGTATATATATATATATATATATATAAGTCATCAAATATTTGTAAGTACGTTTCAAAATTTATATTCTAACATTTATTATTTTAATCCCCTGGAGACTATATACGCTATTTCGTACTATTATACTATTATGCGCTCTGGTGAACCACTAGTCGCTAATTATTTAACACGTATTCAAACACATATAATCTATTATATATTATTATATACTTTTATATCACTGAAATATTTTTGTAGCATTTTTTCAAAAAACAAGTGACGGAAATTACTGGATGTGTAACTATTATAAGCCATGTATTGTAGAATAGTAATGTTAATGACTTTTGCATATTTTTTTCTACTCTACGATGCTAATGTAGCTGCAAATTTTGTATTTTTCAACCGTTCGGCTGAGTATCTAGTCAGCCGAACGAGTATCTATCATTATTCATTTGTTTTTTTTGTATGATTTTATTCTTCGTTTGGTTTTTATTTTTATTTTTTGGTAGTCGATGTGCATTTTAAAAGAAATGTTTGGTTTAAAGAATAAATTTTCTATTTGTTTTATTTGTCAAAACAAATTATTTTAAAATATTAAAATCGGTGACTTATTAATTTCGTAAAAAATATTTCGAATCATTTAAAAGCAATAACAAATTTGAAATAAAAATACATCGACAGTTAAGCATAATAATATATAATTATATAATGACGTAACCTATATAATATTATTATTCTTATTATAGTAGTAGTTTTTAAAGCATGTTTGGTGGTTTTTTTTTTTATGGTTATTATTATTTAATTATATTATTGTATTTGAAGCAAATATTCAAATCCCATATTATTATACGCAAGACAAAAACATCTCGTTTGACAAGCAATCCTACATGAAATAACTGATAAATTCACCTTATTTTTGTTTCAAGTATAATAAAATACATAATATTATATGTTCTCCGTCAAACTACGTAATTGAATGTAATCGCATAGAAATATATTACCATTTTTGTCCACTATATTGGCACTTTTCTTTTGGTTTCATTTAAAGAATTTCTTAGATTCGAAAAATTTTCTCTCGTTGGCCTAGCGATCGTTGATCGTCAGATCGAGTGCGCGTGGACAGTGGTTAAAAGAGAAAGAACTTTTAATTCATGATCAATGACTTGGAATAAATTCAGTCTGTGCAAGTTGTTGGAAAATGGGGTACACTTATTTTTTAGTCAGTTTTATAATATTAGTTTCGTTTAAATTACTTTTCTGCAAAATAATCTTATTTTGTAACTATTTTTCGTATCACACTTAATTTTTTTAAGTAACTAGTTAATTTATATATATTTTAAATTGTAATCCAAGTATCTTTTAAAAAATGATATAACATTTATTTCTTTTAGTATTTCTGAAATAAATATATTCTATAACTAAAAAGTGGCATTTATAATAATGTATAGGGTATTAAGGTGTTACATAAAGTGCGCAATTTTTGAAATGCGTGGTATTTGTTTTTTTGAAGATTGTCAACCCTATTTTAATTATTTTTGTCATCTATTATCACTCCGATTAGAATTGTCATGGGGTGATTCAGTAACCGTCAGCGTATTTATTGCATTTTCAAAAATTGCGACCTTATGAAACACTCAATATAAATGATAATTAAGAAAATAACATTTATTTTTATTTTAACCAATTAAGTTTTAAATATATTACCTATAAGAGACTCACCCTACAACATGAATTCATATAATTCGTGTCACCAACCTTACTTAAACGATGCGAAGCCGACAGGTTGAAAATAACTTATGTCGGGTTTTGAAAAATCAATAACGAGTCAGAGAGATCTTATGAGATGTTTAGAAGTTTGTAAGATTTTGGAAGGCAGAGAGAAATATTTGACGGACTGAAGAGATGTTGGAATAGGCCAAGTGGGGACAAATTATCGACTAATCAGAGACTACAGTAACGAGACACATAGTTAGCATAGACGTCGGAGTTGTATGATAGCAAAACAACTCGTTTTCCCAACAAACGCAATCGCGTGACGATATTAAATTATATTCGTATAATAATATAAACATTAACCCATATTGTTAAATACTATTTAATTTACGATGAAACAACTTGAAGAGTATAAAAATTTGAAAATCAAAGTTCCCTACGATCAAGATCCTTTAAATTGGTGGAAAGAAAACGAATCTAAATACTCAGCTGTATCATTACTAGCCAAAAAATACTTAAGTATAGTGGCCACTAGTGTTCCCTGTGAACGGTTATTTAGCGAAGCTGGAACAATCATTTCCAAGAAAAGAAATAGATTATCTCCTGAACGACTCAATCAACTGTTATTTTTGAATTCATATTTCAAATCGAACCCAAGTTCTGAAACATTGATGGAAAAACTGCTCGAAGAAGAAATTTTTTGATTAAATACATTGGATACTTTTCAGCTTATACAAAATAATATATAATTGTTAATTAATAATTAATTTACACTCATAATATAATATTAAAACAATATGTATTCTATACTTTTAATATACTTTCAATACACTCATAATATAATATGCATTCTATACTTTTAATGTTTTAAATTTTTAATATGCTTCGATATCGATATCGGTATTTTTCCGATATCGCAATACGATATCGGGGGGAAAAATACGATATCGATATTGAAAATTATATCGTTGGCCAACACTATTAAATACACAATTTTCATCAGTGTTTTCACCGAGTTATTTTTTTTTTAAATGCAGTGATTGATAAAATCAGCCGACGAAAACGTTCGGTAAAGAAAACGATCGCGACGACTGTTTCATCCTTCGTATTATACGACGATTACCATAAACAATGTGGTCTGTCATGCTTACCACAATCCAATTGTGAGGGTTTCCTGAATAGATTTGGTTGGATTATGTTTCGTAAAACAACTTTCCGAACGAGTCTTCGCATCTGCGAGTTCTAGAGTGAAATTTTATATTGTATAAGCTAATAGTTCGCCGTACGCCATAATCATAAATTAGTTTAGTAATATACCTACTATATATATTTTAGTATATTCACACACACACAAAAAAAAATACATTGATTTAAACTTAAAAACATATTAATATGAGTAATTTTAAACATTTTAATAAATAGAAAAAAGCCTAAAGATCGTAGGTTTAAAATACATAAATATTATACGTACTATATATATTTCTATATGTGCCATGTTATAATTTCATCATATTGTAGTATTGGGTTATTAATGAGTAGTATGTGAATTTGGTGAAATTATAGGAAAATGCGACTTGAATATTAAAGGACACGTTAGTCTTTAAATCAGTGGTTCCCAACCTGGGGGTAAAAACACGATTTTTTGAGGGGTAAAGATTAAACTATTTATTTTTAATTTAAGTACATATTATCTATTTATTCATGCGTACTATAACTGTAAATGTAATTGTAATAACTCTTGTTTTCTTTGTTTGAAAAATTAAAATAAATTATAACTATAATCATAATATATATTTTGTTTTCGTTATTTTTTTACTCAACTTTTTTTTGGGTTGGGAGGGGTATTTGTTAATATGTAACCTGACATGGGTAATGGTCTCGAAAAAATTGGGAACCGCTGATTTAGATAATACTATAATAACAGTGCATGTATGAAACCTATAAGTTTAATTTTATGTTGCGACGTGGATTGCGATGACTTCAGTCGTTGGTTGTCGTTGTCAAGTTAAAATCTGCGCTGTGTGAAGAATGAGGATAAAACACTGACAAATAATGTAAAATTGATCGTACAATGGATATTAGTCTTTGTTAGAACGAATTACACTCTGTCACTTGGAATGGTAGGTCGTTGTCGTTACGGACTCGGTTTTTCGTAGGACGTCACCGAGGCAAGTCACGGGCCACGGCCATTCCCTTCGTACGTACCGTTGGCTTGGTCCTCAGTCCCATCTCTCCTGTGATCGTGTAAGGCGGGAGAGTGGACAGAGTTACGTTGTTTTTGTCCTGAAGTGTTGATAGGAACGACCGTCGCGGCAGTGTACTGCAGTGTTTGTACTTTCGACTACTGAGGAACGCGTCAATAGAGTTACGTCGAACGAGCGCATTGCGTTTTTTTATATTGATTGTAAATAATTTAAGGTTTGTGTGTATACTATTTTACAAGGTTTACCCATCAATAAAATATTTGAATTTAATGAATAATAAAATATAATAAATTCATAATTTTGTTAAAAGAAAGTTTAATAATTTCCAATACAACGAGTACAATTATTCATAATTATATAATTATATTGTGTTAAACTGGTCCAATTTTTTTTTTCGTTTTATTAACAATTTATACTATCATATATATAATGTAAACACTCGTTTTATTAAAAACTTTGTTCTTGTAAATATTTGTTAAAACCATTTGAAATTATTTAAAAATTTAAATAAAAATCTAATTTTTAATTAATAGTTAGTAGTACATAATATACAGGTGAGTAATGGATATACCGAAAATTCGAGAATAATACATTTTCGAACAAATATATTCAGAATGGATTCAACGCATAATGTTATGGTTGGGATTCTATTGTTCGGTCATATCAGTGTTATTTGCATTAATATCCAATAACTTTAACGCCACATATCATAAAATGATAAAACAAAATACAAAAACAAACGGCATATTGTATATATTATACGCACTGCTCCTGGTTGTTTGACAATTGACTCGTCGCTTTTGGTTTAAACAGCTCAGACACCGTGGTGAAATTATAAATATTTACCAACATCACAATAATGCCATTGCAATATTTCACATGGCAGATTCAATTTCACAACGACATTATTATTATTATTATTGTTATCGTGTGATGATGATATTATGCACCGTATATGTGCTGTATACACCGTAAAAAGTCCTCTGTATATAATAATTAAAATAATATGTGTATACGGGTATAATACAGCTGAAAACGCAGTGAGTGTAATGCCATTTCCTGGGTATAATACACAGTACTAAAAACGATATTTAAATTAAGTTTTTGTACATCGCGAAAACACGACGCTAAAAACACTCAAAAAATATTCGAAATTAACGTCGCGATTTACATACTCATTTCAAAACGGCCAAATTAAAAATTTACACCTCTCACAAGGCGGCGAAACCCACTAGGAAGTGACAAATCGTCCATTGTTTAGTTCCGTAATGCGTATAATATGTGTATTATAATGATCACAATATTACACGATTATACGACTTGTATTATTTAGCTCCGCCGTAACCAATGTCTATAAGACGTTTCAAAGTATATGCAATACAGGCCACCCGTGTACTCAGATTTTAAGTTGGCCTGTAGTGCACCTACTCTACCACTAACTCTCCTATATAGACCACTATATCATAATATTATGTTATATTATGCATTTATTCGTCTTATGAAAACTTGTATCTTTATTTTACTTGTTTTGATAACCATATCATTTTGTTTATCATTTAATCATTTTTTGAGTTCTAAAACATCATAGCGGTGTATGCAAAATGCTACTGATTAAATTGTACATCCTACATATTTGAAATCCCCAGTACATGTTTCGACATCTATTAAATGTTCATTCCCGTGCAGGACTCATACATTATTACCACTAATACTATAATACCTAATAATCGTTAGGAATCATTATTATTAAATATTATTATGACGCATAATAATATTATATACTTTAAATTACAGTGAAATTCGATATTATACACGTGGATTATTTTAATTGTGTACACATACTTACTAATTATTAAATTCTAAAGATATGTGCGCTATATATCTGATGATAATATTTATTTGGCGAAAAAGGATGGCTGTAATTTGTCTATATTTTATACGTTATCCTGTTACCTAATACCAATTATTTTTATGTATCTAATTAAAATTGTTTTACTCACTTTCCTAGTTGTTTATTTTGGATTTCCTAATAATTTAAATAGTGAAATAATAGTATATTATTTTGTCATTACATTTGAAATAAAAGTTTAAGTTTATTAGCTTACTAAATTAATTACTTTAGATAATGCATTTTTTGTAATATTTTTTATTGATTTTTACCTTCAATTGCCAATAATTTGGGTTATGACTTTCTGTACATATAGAACATGACGGGAATTGAAATGCATTTTTTTTATTAAATATAATTGATAACGTCCCCGTAATTTTTTTTTTCAAATTTACGCATCTATACAATATAAATTATAACTCAATTGCTTTGTAGTAATAAAAGAAAGTTTTAAAGATCATTAATATCATATCGGAAATAGATTCCATTATAGATACCGATACTAAGAACAATCGTTTTTCAAACAGTCATAAGTCATAACTCACGAATAAATCAATAGAACAAGCTAAATTTTTAAATATAAATTGAAATTTTCATTTAAAAATTTTCATTTTGCTTTGGAAATGACATAATGTAATACTTTATTTTATTTAGAAATAACCAGATGACAGATTTTCAAAGAAATGTATTATTAAACATTACATATAATTATCGATAGTAATATATGATTAAATTAGGATTTTTACAACATACTTAGAATTTTCGTATTACAATTTTATAACAATTTCAAATTTTAACAATACATATTATGTGATAGGAGATATTAAATAATATCTTAAAATTGTACTACGTTTCTATAAAGAATAAAATATATTACAAATATCTTAAATTTGAAATTATAAATAACTCACGAAATTCATTACACAACCTACATAAACATGATGTGACAAAGTATTCACTATGATCAATGTTTGTTTAAAAATTAATAAAATCAGAATAGAATATTTTTTGCAAGAGATATATGATCAATTATAACCTAATTTATAAGTCAGTAATAAAAAACAAGAAAAAAATCTAACACGATTATTAGAGAAGATACTTTATTTTTTAAAGTAATAATAAAGCGATCGGTTAAAACAGTAGTAATCATAAAAAAGTTTTAAAGTTATTTTTTCAAAAACTATAGATAAATTTGATAAACAGCATTATCCGGGTATGATCTATATTTAAATAAATAAATATATATATATATAAGTTGTAACTAGTAGTGTCTCTAATTTATTCAGCTTTTAGTTTACTCCGTAAAAAGTTGTAAAAAAAAAAACAATAACATAATTATCAAAACTTTGCACCTAGTAGTAGGTATCTAAAATAAAAAAACAAAGTTAAGGATGAAGTTATAAGTTTTGAAATTTCAATACAACAAGTATTATAAAAATAAAATTTTAGGGGCTAGACCACGACGAAGGTAAAAGCAGTAATCGATTTATCTAAATCCTTTAGACCTTAAAATAAATGTTTGTTAAATAATATTATGGATTTTGATATTCTTATTTCTTATAATACCTAGACATGCATTCTGTTGATTTCATAAAACATTTCAATAAAAATTCCAGATGTGTACGTATTAGTAAATCAAATATTTGCATTTGATTACTGTAAATTTATCATTTTAATAAACGTGCAGAAAAATAATATTAAATTGTAATATATATTTGATCGAAAGTATTTAAACACAATTTATATGTTATACCGTGTCACTGTTATATTCCATTTTTAATGTAATTATATTTTGTTTGTTATTATTTAGTAAAATTAATTTTTTTATCCGAATATTTTAAGTAAATATCGAATTTTATTAAAAATATAAAATCATTTAACACCAATATTAGTTTATTACACAGTTACAATAAAGATCAATAAGTAATAATAACAAGCTGTTTTAACTTACTAAAGTTTTTTTATAACCATAATTACCATATAACCATTATTATTTTTATTGAATGATTTAAAAAAATATGTGTCTATATAAAATTAAAATTTCTATAACACTACTATATCATATTTTATTGCTATATTGTTTTTTTAACACTTAATTCAGTTTTTACGTTCTCAAAAAAAAAAAAAAAATATTAAACAACCAGCTGTTATAAACTCTCCTCAGCAGATAGAATATCTTATTGATTTCAGGCAGTATAACAAATAATAATTATCGTAACTGTTAAAATAAATACAAATACATAATATTATTAGTAGATACGTACAATACTATAAACTATAGCATATAACCTATAATGTTGTACAAAAAAAGAATCGAATCTAATTTAGTTTAATAACATACAACATTAACCCTGTGCAATTTAATGATCAAGTCAGCCTGTGAAATGAAATTATTATAAAAAGCCTATAACATAAATTATTGTAATTAATCCCTATCATAATTGATTTTCTTCGAAAATGTATTTTTCGTATGAAAACAAAAAATAACGTAATATTTTGAAGATTTTAACTTTAGATAATTAGCTAATGAGGTTAAGTATTATTTATAAAGGATGGACTATCAAATTGAAAAATTCTTCAAAAAATAATAATGTAACTTAAAATCTTAACGATGAGAAGTTATATAATAGTCGTCTACATAGCCAGGTACTTACATTTAAATTGTCATGACTTTTAAACAGTAAATATGAACTCCGATTACCTACTGTGATAATATAACAAAATTATTTTTTTAAGTTATTGTCTTATCTGATATAAACTTAATAAAGTTTGTAGTGGGATACAATTATAAAATTGTTGTTTGAATATTATAATGTAAACAATTATCATTAAATTCACTTCATAATACGTTTTAATTTTATCGAGTTTAAAATACTTGTAGTTGTTTAATAATTATCTAATCCTTGTAGTAATAGTTTTACATCATGATTTATTATCGTAATTCACATTATTATAATAATGTAAAATTAAGGTATGCATTGGTAAACAAATTGTTATATTTTAGTAATTATTAATTTTGTTACTTTTACTGTTCCATATTAATAAAATATTATAATATAGATCAAAAGTATATGACTCATTTATATATTTGGGCATTTTCACCATAACACTTTAAACGTTTCAAAAAAAAAAAAAAAGTTTTGTAATATAGCGTCAACTGTCAAAAAACAACAACCAATATTTCAAAAACACCTCTCAAAGGTTGAAATATGCTAATTGGCTTATGATAATATATTACGTCATAAAAACGTTTAAACATTTCTTTTGCTATGGGTCATAATAACTTAAATAAAACGTGCAACATAAATTTTCACAAACGACGAACTGAAACGTAATAAATCAACAGATATATATTTAATTATAGTAATAACACATTATATTATACACATAATTGTAAACAACAAAATCATCATAAATTATAATATACTGAAAATATTCTAACATTTCCTGCTTATTAGTACTGTATATAATAGTTTTAAATATAAATTTTATTAACCGAATTGAAAAATGAATCTAGATCAGATGAAAATTTAACAAAAAATACAACACTAAAGTAGTCAATGCAAAGTTGAATAAAAATCATACAAAGCCTGTCTAAGTAAAAACTAAACACCTTTACGATATAACCTTCAATTTTAATCTTGTAATAATAATGTATTCCAAATAATATTTATTTAATAATACATTCCATTAAACATTTTCAGGAAATTTAAATATTCATAGTATTTACTTAAGCCAAAAATACACATAATTTTTTTTTTAATAAAACACATTTCAAAACTTTCAAGCTGACATTTTTAATTCGACAATATAATGGGGATTGATCTATTTCGACAATATAGAATCAATATTGTCTAGTACAGAATAGTCTATAAAAGAAACCTATCAATTCCGACACCTACCAAAATGTATTTTTGGTCATCTTATTTCCTTTTCGATTTTATTAAAAAATACATTTACATTTGACTTGATTATATAATTCATATTTTTAGTGTCAAGTTCTACCTACAAAAAAATAGATATATTATAAACAAAACATACATGCCTATAAAATGAATGATATGCATACGATAATGCTATCAATACAACTAACTTGATTTTAGTGAAAGACAAATATTAGTCGTTTTACTCGTCGTTCTTTACGTTAAATTATCATCTATTAGCGATACCAAGTCAATATTTCAGATAAGACTATAAAAAACGATTCTTATACAGGCATTTCAAATAAAATTATATATATCTAAATAGTATAGAATAATTTATACTATAGCTAGGTATTAAGGTATATAAGTAAAAAATTAAACTATAATTTTTATTCGACAAGATTAATTTTTCTCCGGTTCAGTTAGGTCATGGAATCGATAGATTGCTTTTAGATTACATGACTGTCGAAATCTGTATACCTTTCACCTAGCATAAAAATGTCTGCTGGTATCAATAAAACCACCATTATAATAATATGTAAATGATTAAAATCATAAAATGTGTTACATTTATAGAAAATCTGGTTACAAATTGGATAGATAGGTAATAATCTTTGTTCCATTTTCTTATTTTATGTCTCACTCTGATTTATATTGGTGTATATCTTATCTTGTATCATTATCATATTACACTGTACCTATTATGTATTAGTTTACTAATATTATATCGGAGTTTTTGTTTTAAACAACCCATTTTAATCTAATTGGAGTTGAATATACAATGTGAATTATCAACGATGTTTACTTCCATTGTTTTCTTTAATAATCTGATTTTTTTTAATTTTAAATATATCTACTTGAGAACCATATTTTTAAATTCTTAGATTTTTATACTATTTGAACATTAACATTATACTACTTTTTTTAAAGGCCGTATCCAGGGGGAGGGCTTCTAGGCTTAAGCCCACTCCGAAATCTTTTATTTTAAAAAATATGTGTATATACAAGGTGATTTTTTTAATCATGCTTACCCTATTATTGTGCTTAAATTATGAATGTAATCAAATTTTGATTTTTACATAGTTTCAAATTGTTAAAAACAACGTTTTTACTAAAAAATTATATTTTTAAATATTTTTTATCCTTATATTTATTTAAGTTTTTTCTTTTTTGAATGACAACATAGCCTTAATTTCATATTCCAAAGCATAAAAATGTTCTGAGTAATTTGATACATAAAAATCGAATTTAGGGCGAGTAGTTTATGAGTTATAAGTATTTAAAGTTTAGATGCGCGGAGTGGAGTGGTACGGGGTTACCTCGCAAAATGTTTGTCCACTACTCCGCTTGTCTAAACTTTAAATACGTATAACTCATAAACTACTCGCCCTAGTATATGTTTTTAAATTATTTCCTATTTTTCTATAGAGTTAAGTATGAATGTTTAAGCCCACCCCGAAAACAAAGATATGGCACTGAGTTCTTTTTTTGATAATTGTTAAATTGATAACTTTTTTTTAAATGTTCATAAAAATCAAAATTTGAACAAGTTACATTTTCAAAATATAACTTATAAAGATAATAGATCTAAAAATGGTTTAAAAAAATATATATAGCAAATAATATTTGTACTATAATATTATAGTTTTTAATCTAGAACTTATTAAATTTAGACAACTTTCCGAAATTATGAAATTTTTATAAATTAATATTAATTACTACATTTTTTAAATAGCCATAGCTCGCATATAGGCCATGTCTTCTAAACCTAACAATGTGAACTTATAATATTATCTTTATCGCACAAAACTAAATTACTCATACTCGTTTTGATTGAGATATATTAACATTTTCAAAAAAATAAAACTACCTGCTTAAAAACGTATGGTAAAAAGGTTGATTCTCATTTGAAGCAAAGAAATGAGTATCACTCCTTTAATAGGATAAAATGTTTTTTTTTAATATTTGGGAGTATAATCGTTAAGTTTACTTAAAAATTCCAAAAATAATGATTAAAATAGATTCATTATCAAAGAAAAACATGAGGCTAAGGATGCTTGGAAAAATACTCTATATATATTATACATAAGTCCAGCGTAGTTAAATTAATAAAAATTTAATGGACTATAATCATTATTACAAAACCCATGTATTTATATAGTAAGAAAAAGATAAAAAAAAAAAATGTGAGAGTAGGTTAATAATTGAACTATGCTCGAAATTAAATACACTTTTATTATTATATACTCTCATCGTATTACTATCATTGACCAAAATCAATTACGCTACACTATAATATATTTCATTATATTATGTATACTGAATATAAACAGTGACATGCATTTGAGAAATTCTTTCATTTTAAAAGATATTTTTGGGGTGTGCCCGGCTATATATAATGTACAATATAGCTGATCCATTTCGTCTCTACTCGATCATAAAATACAATATACAACGCGCGTACATGGATCGCAATCCCGATCATGTTGCCGTTATCGGACATGAGTACAACACTCACACACAAGCTCAAGCTTTACAACCGTGACGGAATCCAAACAATATACATAGGGTGTTTGGAAGTCCGTCCAGACAAAAATGTCCATAAATATTTTTCTGCTGAATATTTTTGAAATAAATATAATATAAATGTATTTTATAATTGTATTTACATTTTATAAATGTATGATCATGAAACGTTATCGTTGTACATGAAGACTCACAGTCAAGCCATCATGTCTATCATAACATTTTATTTATCTTATTTATGTTAGTGTTATACAAATCAAATAACTGATGTGATTTTCATCAAGTATTCAAAAATGTATGTATGTAAGTATTGAAATTTGGAAAATATATAGGTAGGTATTTTGGTATATCTATGTAATAGACGAGCACAGGTGTGTTCGAAGATAAACATTATATTTGCGAAACATCCTGTATATTCGACCCATTCCTTGTATCTGAGTAAAATATATATTAATATCATATCGGAAGCGAAACACGAGAACGAACGAGAAATAATAATAATATGTTCTATGGAAACTCGATCGACTTTTGTGTATATGTCATAAAATAATATATATATATATATTATATTATTGTCCCTCCAAGTCGGAAAAATTGGAAACAAATAAAATTTGGACCAAACAGACAATATAATGACGATGCGCGTGTATAACAATATATAGTATATATATATATATGATATATAGTTTAACGAGTTGTCGAGTGAGGAATAAGTGGAGGGTGGAACGTGATTTTTTTTCTTTTTCTAACGGTGGTCGAGACGACGACGATACATCAGCAGCTATCTCGAACTGAAATAAATTGCGTTCGGAATTCGAGGTTAAGCCCAGCAGCTATTCTTGGCGGCCGTCGGTGTCGATCAAACAACGGAGAAACCGTCGCCGTATATAAACGCGCAGTAGTTTAAATGATATATGCGTCAAGAGAGAACGAGAAGGGTTTTGGAATTCGTCGATGATGATGATGATGATGATGATGATGATGATGGTGGTGGTGGTGGTGGCGGTGGTGGTGATGAGTGTGGCAACGAAGACAAGAGTTTCACGGACGCACGACATTCAAGAAAAATTATGTGCGTACACATTTTTGTACATTTGATTATTTTTTTCATTCTAATAACTATATTTTGATACGTTTGAATACTAACCGAATACCAAATATAGTAGTTTTATTGTACATAGTATAACTATTTCAATGTAAAGGCCCGATGTCAAATTAAAATGTCATTATACACGAGTATTAAACGAGCTTATGCTATCGACAAGTTTTTTGTAATTTTGTTTGAAATAATATTTTTTGCATACAATTTACAAATTGCTATAAATATACATTTTTTAACTTCACTATTTTTTTAGGTGTATTTAAATGGTGATTAATATTTTTAATTTCATATATTCTAAAAACTTCAGTATTTATTTATAATTTAATATTCATAATAATTGTATGTTTAATATACATTATTAAAAAATAAAAATAAAAATAGTAAAAACTAATCTGTAAAGTGTAAAAATACAAAATACAATTTTTTGAAATCTCATAAATTTACTGATATAATAAGTGTAGCACATTAAATGAACTATTCTATAAATTAAATACTGTTTGAGTGTGCTAGTTAACAGAAAAACAATTCTACGCCCGCACGACCTTCTCTTATAACCGCTTTTATATATATAAAAGTCATCTGGAAAAAAAGCTAATATTATAATAGTCGTCCCTCAAACTTTTGTCATAAGAGCTTATACAGAATAAATCGGTTAGACGGCTTCCTCGTTGTATTTCAAGAGTTTCTTTAGAGACTTTTAATGGGACTTGTGAAAATAAATCTAAATGAATTCTTCTGTTTTTATGCGTGAAAGTCTCCAAATAATGCTTTATTGCTTTTAAGTGTACATATATTGTATATAATATGAGGATAGTATTATTATTATTATTATACAAGACAATTGAAAGTATATTGTTAAAATATTATACACATCTTAAAATTTTCAGAATGAATTTATCCCAATTGCAGAAATGACAATAGTAAATGTCGTGTATAGTTTGTTTCGTGGTACGATATATTAACAAATGTCCGACCACCACTACAATCGTCGCGTATAATGATATTATGCCGATAACCAAACATAATAATATGTACGTAAAAATACAATAAAATCATTAATTTGTAAAATAAAAATATGATTTATGGCGATGAAAACAAAACAACGTGGCAGTAAATATATTTATATATATTTCTATTTTATTGGTCCCGCATAAAGTGTAAGTCGATCGGAAATAATTCGTTTTATATAAATAGAATGCTCGTCGAACTTATTATATTTATGTGTGCGCGGAAATCCTATTCGGATAGTCCGACAACAGTATATCACTGTGATTTTCAAATAAACATTTTCATTTATGACCACCAAATCACAGGCGTCCCTGAGATACAACCTAGATCGGGACGTTAATTATATCACGTTTCTGTAGTTACCGGAACGCGGAACCATGTCGCGGTCGGGTGATCCGTTTCGGGTGAAAATGTAATATAATTTATTAGTACCGTATTGTCATTACTCGTTTGTCGTTATAATAATATACGACTTATCGTATTGACCGGTGTTCTTTGACTTTTCTGTACTTGCGACTCTCGTGTTAAAAAGAAAAAGAAAAAATGTTCGATAAAATACTGTTATAGATAAAAACGGAACAATTATTCTTATAATTGATTTACTGTAATATTATTCTTATTGTCTTGTAAAATAAAATACACTTTTGCAATTTATTTATTCTTTAATTACCTATTATAAAAATATAATGATGCGACCGTTCAAGATCTCTGTGTACACATTCCGAAGATCGAAACAATCATGAATCCTTAACGGAAGAACTCACCCGCGTTTGGACTGATGTCACATCAGTTATGCGTCATGTTATATATTCCTATTTTAACGGCTAATAATCAATGATCATATATATTATTCATATTTCTTGTCAAGAGAACGCGTTCAATCTGCTTTTCTATTAGGCTGGCCGAATTGTTAGTTTATTTAAATTCAACAAAAACGATAACGTAGTAGTAAATAAACAACGGAAACGTGACGTACGCATAGTTGACAACCCGTCATAATCCGATTGGTTCCAAATTCGTGTTATTTTTTGGTAACGTCGAAAAAAAATATTTTAACATAAATTTTATGATGCTACAAACATAGCATAGTAACTACATGGACATCTCAACATCATCCCATCGTGTTAAGCATTTATAGATATGCCCGTGGTTTATAGTTTTCGACTTTCTGGATTCAGTTGTTGAACTATTTTTTTATACGACAAAATAAGTACTATGAATATAAAATATGCTAACCAAAAAAGCTATTTTTATCTAGGGAACTTGATTGAAACTGATAGACTTTCTGAACGACGGTCTTAGCGTTTATTTCATAAATGTCTGCAGTTGTTAGTAAATTCTTAAACAAACGTTATTGATAAAAAAAAACCTCCATAATGAACTGTAATTAAATAAATCCATTTTCTTATCAAAAAAATGGTTGTTTAGATATCTCTATTATCCACAATATTTTTTTCTTTAATTACGTATACATTAAAATCACTATATGGAACATTGATATCTTACAATAGGACAGAGACACGACGATCATATACAATCCACTGAATAATAAAATCCGCATATATTACATATTTGACGAAATAAACTTTGACATTGCATAATTGCAGAAAGTTGAAATTAATTTATGAAGCTGTGCATCTTTAATAATGTTAATTAAGATTAACGTCTGTGGTATGTCGGTATATATGTGTGGTGTTTAATTTCATATTGTTGTGTGCAAAACGGAAGATGTAAAATGGGGTAGAACGTGATGTAATCTTAATAATTCATATATAAAACAAATAAACGACAAACTTATTTTTTCTTTAAAGATTCCATTTCGTCACTGAAATAAGAATGTTCCTCAACATTTTAACGGAGAATTCCAATTTAGTATACATTATATAATGTTTTCAACTATGATTCGATACTTTTTTTAACAGTAAACACTCATTATTTTTAAATTAATAAAGTTTTTAAAATTGTTACCGAACACTATAATGGAAAAAAATTGTATTTTCTTAACTGTTTTTGAAATTTAATGTTTTTAAATTTTTTTTTTCGAATGAAGGGAAACAGTACACCGTATTTTGTTTTGTAATATGAAATTTAAAATTTATTTTATCATTTAAAAAACTTAATATTTTTCAAGATAACGAGTGTTTACAGTTAAATGAATCGTGCTGTATATAATTTTGTTTTGGTGACGTCAAGCGCGGATCAGGATGTCTCAGTTGATTACGTAATAGCGGCGAACGAGACCCGTCGCCAACGCATATAAATCATTGTTTAAACCGGACGTTATGTATTATTATTATTATTATTATTATTATATGTATCAGGGATATTACGGGTTTTTATTTTCTCGCACCCCAATGGCCGTCGTTGAACGTGCTGCGAGCTCGTGCATTATATACATTCATGCACCGGTGTTGGCGGCAGCAGCAGCACAACTAAATACGGTCGACCTATAAGTTGGCTATGATTTTTTTTTTCAATGTTATTGTTCTTTCTTGCGTTCTTTCATTTCTCCCCGTTATAGTAATAAATAATATTGTTTACGCGATATTTACATAAAACATTCGCGTACACGGTATAAATCACGCTTGCGTTTCGAAATGAATATACGTGTTTGGGTATATTAATATTATTATAAACGACGCGTTTGTTTAAAGTGTAATATATTGTAATAACTCTCATTCTGCAATGTTTACAGTGTTAGTGTGTATATGTGTGAACGTGTGCGTACGAAAAAGTATTATAATACAACACACACTGAGAAACGTGTAAAACTATAGAATAAAGTGTGCGTTGCCGTAATATTTTGTATTTTGTAAAAACTTGCAACGGTAAAATAATAATAATTGTTACCGCGTAACACGGCGTCTCGGATGGGCAATTTCGGTACTTCCGTGCGTATATGCGACATTAATTTAAAAATTATCTTGCGTTTCGGGTAGCACTGCGAGTGTACAAGATACGATTATGATATTATTATTTATACGCAATTATATTTTGATTAACACTGACGAGGTATCGTCACACCACAGCCATTCGATTATTTTTTTTAAAACAAAACTGAAAAATCCTTAAGTTTCGGTCTGAGTGTGTACAATGATTAAAAGTTTAATACCGTCCCGTGGACGACCATGGAAATAAAACCGAGTTGTCACTTGAATAGTTTTAATTTTTTCTGACATGCGATCCGTGCGCTAAAAGTCACGGTCTCTGCAGGGCGAAGCGTTATTGTTGTTTTTAATCAACCACACTTTTCAAACAAAAAAACAGATTTTCATTAATTTTTTTTTTTCATTAAAACTGTAAATTAAACTAACGATATTATTATTAGTAAGTAGATTGTAATCGTTTGAAAACGAATTTAATTAACCATTTTGTTACTTGGGTCGCCATTTAATGAAAACATTCTTCTAGTAATGTTGGTTTTAAATCTAATTCTTTTCTCTCAAATAAACTACTTGCACGGTATATACATTAGTTATATTTAGTAAAAATATTTTTCTGATTTTGAAAACAATAAACCAAAAATTGAAACTTATCAACTAATTGTTTTCAACCTACTCAAAATCTTTTTTAAAAACACAATAAATTTATCTGAAAAATTTTATAAAACTATTATACATATATAGTTAAAATATAATTTGTATATACTTCTATCGTGCTTATTTTACACAAATTAGATTTTAACAGCAGACGACTGCAACTTTAAAGCCATACATAAGTAAAATAGATCTTGATTAGCATTTAATTCATAACAGTGAAATTTATCAAAACTCAAGTAGTCAAGTTCATACATTTTAATTCAAACGTCCAAAATAATTAAATCCACAAATTTATATTTTTTTTTGATTGGTAATACTTTAACTATTTCATACACCAAACTAAAAATACGAACGAAATATTTACATCACATAATGTCGAGAATATCGTTAGTTTGATTCCGAAAACAAATGTATATTTTTTCAATAACAACTTTCGAATACCTCGTTCAAATTAAAAATATTATATTTATTTCAAAATAGTATACACATGAGATAAAAAAAATACAATAAACATAATTCAACACGTTTTTTTAAATATTTTTATTGTCAGTGCAGGGTTATAATATCACAATGGACCGTCATCGGTTAATCTATAAACCACGGTTGTGAAAATGATAATGTGTAACGTACGTGTCATCGGTTTTCCGAAACAACTGTTTAATTTCCCAAAAAATCATATTGTGTTAATTATTATCATTTGTTAACTTTGGACAGATGAATAATAAACGCAATCTTAATGTCACTAGTATCAGTTTTCTTTCATAGTTTATTTAGAAAAATAGTCTTAATTCTACGGGTGGTCCTAGTTGATTTTATTAGAGTCCTCAAAACATATATTTGTATGTATATAATATATATATTTGTGGTTCATAAAAAAAAAATGTAGGAAAAATAGGAATTTTTACGTTAAACCAGTTTTTGACAAAATTGATTAATTTATTTTGTTATAGTTCAAAAACGAATAACCATAGGTTATTAAACTTATTAACATTATCATAAGGTATATTTTTTATTATCATTTTTTAATCATTATATAACTTTTAAAATTTTTTGACTCTTTTGAGATAATTATAGACAATTAAAAATTTCTATTTTTTTAAATTGTCAATAAAAAATGTACAAGCTACAAGAATTTTGTAGTTATTAAATCTTCGATTTTTATAGTTTAAATTTTAAAATTGATAACAATATTCTTCAGAAAAAATTAATTTTTTATAAACATTTAAAATTTTAATTTGAAAGATATACTCATAATTAAAGATGAATAACGATGTTCATTATCTTGTTATAATTTAAAAATTATGTTACGGGGACTCATAAACTTTACTTGATATAATGACATTTCCAAAATATATAGATTTGTTTTAAAATACCAATTTATTTATTAATGAACTATCCATGAACCTATTCACACTGTTTTATAAGATTAAATGACATTGACTCAAAAGCAAATAACAATAATACATTGTTTTAAGCTATAAATTATATATTATTATTATTATTAATAATATAATATACTATGCAATATTTTCTTTAAAAATTAAATCAGCCTTACCTTTATACTAATAATAAGTAAAATATATTACTTTGATAATTATATCATAAAATGTACTTAATGATATAAGTTGACAGACTGTCACCGCTTGAAATTCTTTTTCGTATAAAATAATATATCATTAAATCAAAATGTAATACATCTATTATAGTGGACCTATTAACGGTTTATGTACAAAGCGATACTCACTTACCCAATTTTTATAATACATTTTTAATAGTTCAATACCTACATGTTTATATTATGAATAAGAACCACGAGATTTTCAAAAAAAAATGTATAGGTTATGCCTAAACATTTTGAAGATCCTTGCACTATACAGTTATACAGAAATATTTTCTTTTTGATTTTTCGATCGTTCGTGCAAACAGTAATAGTAATGTATGTGATACATAACTTTTACGATCTCAATTCTCAGTTTTACGCTTTACGCTTATCGAAATAATAATAATCTATGTTATAATATTATTATTATGTGTATTATTTGTATTTCATATGCTCTCTGTTATACTATTTTATCTACACTCGTACTGAATAACACAATAGAAATAAATATGTGCGTAAAAGACGTAATCTAATGTTTGATTTTTTTTAAATTTAAATTTATTTTTTAGGTACTCCACGAAAAATTATTTTATAATTAAGGCATTATTTAAAACCAATTACTTACAATGCTTATTTTACTTCAATTCAAAATATCACTGCAAAGTGCAAGTAACCACTAACCACACATCGTAACAGGGATTAAGAACACGTGAATCAGTAATTATTATACTTGTAATAATTTACATTTGGTTTGCTGAAACATAAACGATTAATAAAATTATTTTTAAATTACAATCAACTATAATAATAGTAGGTATAAACTAAAAATTGAACATTTAAAATTATAATAAAAACGAAATGAATCTAAAACATAATTTATCAATGACAATCAATTTTTAAATCAGATGAATAAAAATACTTAAATTTACATTTGATACTTTAAAAAAAAAAAGAAACACATTAACAAATATTAATATATTATTTTACCGAATTTTGTTAAAAAATTAATTTATTAGATATTAATACTTTTAGTTTTTTTTCAAAAACTCTGTCGCCTGTTTAAATAAACTCGCTTGAATGTACATTTATTGCTTTTAATGGTTAATTTAAAAACTATTGCTTACAATATATTAAATTGGTATTTAATTAAAGAATGTAATTATTTTAATTGACAAAATATACCTTTATGAGTTAAACAAGTTTTTTGGAAAAAAAAACTGTTAACAATTGTTTTTTATAATAAACTATGTATAAATTTGGACGAAATACTCTGAAAAATAAATTGAATTACTTTAAAGCTTAAAAGACCCTTATTTACAACTGCATAAATATAAGTTAAAAATTGTAAACGTTTATAATATATGTACCTAGTGCTTTATACATAAATAAATATATTATAGAATACTATAATGTTACAGTTGTTCTCATGTTACATAATCGTATTTCATCATACAAAATGTTTTTTTTTCTAACAAAAGTTAATATTATACTTCTAATATTTATTCGTTATAAATTGTCATTGAGTTATCGCTTTATTCTCATCACAAGAGTAAATAATAATTATTTCGTTGAATAATATTATTAAGACGTTTATTATATTTACAGGCAGAATTTCGAGTTTCCATTTATCTTTCTCTCTCAAAAGTCATATGCCATAATACTAAGCATGTACATATTGTATGATATACTGCCGAGTGCGACTTTCTTGATTTAATCAAATGTAATCACCAATTTTCATGTTTGTAGAATTTTACGTATATGATACATGGTACACATTATATACACATAATTGGGTACACGCATACTCAAATAATTTTAGCGTGAAAAATGTTTTAAATATCGTGGAATATTTAACATAACAACGCCTTTGGCACCTTTGACCATCTATAACTTAAACGTCGAATTGAAGTCATCCGTCATGTCAATATTATTACCTATTACATCCACGGTCATATTGTGTGCGCGTAAGAAAAAAACAAATCAAGCGTGAAAAATGAAATACATTTAAAAATGCATATAAAAACGCGAACCATTAAGTAGATATATATTTTCTTTGTGCACAAGACCGCATTGAAAAATATTGATCCAGACCGCGCGTAGAGTTATTGTAAACGACCTTAGCTGTATTCCGGAGATGTAGGTACTGAATATATTATTCTAAACGGGCACCAAACAAACTTGCCGTAAGTATATGCGCCTAAATAGCCCATTTCACGTTTTATATTAACATTCAATTTTCCCGAATAAACGCGCGTACTTATATATAATATATTGTAATCCTCGACATTCTATTTCATTTTTATTTATATTTTTTTTTTTTCCTGTCGTTACGAAACACGACCATGAGATAACCATAGCAGATGTTTATCATGACCATTTTGTAATTTTAGAGGAAAAGTTTTTAACTCATTTTTTTTTTTTTTGTGTTGAACATTGACGGTTTTCTTTCTCCGAAGCTTGTATGGCTTAACCTACTTTTAACCAATTTAGTGTATAAACTGTGAAACGTTTAGCCCATTTAGGTATATATTTATTGTTATGTACGTAGAAATAATAGTGAATCCATAAACTTTTCGCCTTAAAGGCTCTATTTGAAATCACGCATAAGCTTACACGTGCAACTTCCTACAAAGGTGTTAAAAGAGAAAAAGCTTACATATACTTGAGACTCTATACAATACTAACCCCAATCACGTTTACTCATTCCAATAGCGTTTTACGTTAGATTTTCGACGCATTTAAAGATACCTTCTTTAAGATGAGAGATATGCATTTTATTAAAATAATAATAAAATAAAAATAAATGATTAAAAAGATTCAATACAATGAATTTTAGGTGTAAAATAATAAATTGCTTATTGAATAGGTAAAAAAACCTCCCCTTTTTACTATCAATTAGAAACGAGAAAAATTAAAAGAACACTTTTAACACAAAAATCCCCTTTTTTTATTTATTTTTACTTTTAATTTATCATAGAAAAGGGTGATTTTAGTTTGAAAAATACAAGTTTGTATCTCCATTTGAAACTACTGAGTTGTACAAAAATTTTCAATAATTTGAAAATATGATCTTGAATTTGAAAAATTAAAATTTAAATAACTAAATATTAGTTTAAATGAAAATGAAAGTGAACATACTTGGTAAATCACTTGGTATATTAAAATATATTATGTAAACACTGTGGCATGATATTACTATTACATAACAAATAAATGATAATTTTTAACAAAAGTAACTGATATCAAAATCTGTTCGATTGAAAGAACAATGATTATTTAAGTGTTCTATATATTAGTATATTATGAACAAATCGGTTGATATAATGTTATATAATAATATATAAATATATATAGTTTAATCATATTACACATGTTAACTTAAATAATGTATTGGAGCCGTTCAATTGAAAACACTCGGTGCAGTTGAAATATAATACAAAAGTAATAATAACGATAACCGATCATTCATCTAACGTGAACATTACCGTTTTTATTTATTTAATTTAATTTATACAAAATACGATCTATCAATATTTATTGTACTATATATATATATATATATATATATATCTTACATGACGCATCTAAAGTATTTCGATACGAATATAATATATCGTATTCGTATCTCATGTAGGTGACGTTTGAAAATCGCATTCGTATACCTGCAGCTTAAATGATTAGAATTCCACCACATTGAGACAAATATATATATATATAGCGAAGAAACACCATTTGTATTAATACCAAACATTGTATTTTCAATTCGCACGTAATATATTTATCTATTTATATGATATATATATATATATATATATATATATGTATGTATGTATGTATGCGTACTTTGTTTCGGTAGTTTGGGAATCGGTGTATGTATATATACGTATCGGGTCGGAAAAGTTTTGGTAATAACTCACTATATGGCGGTCAATGGTGCTACAGAAGGATATATATTGGTTATTACATGGAGAATTACACATATACTATTGCCATATTATCATTAGTCGTTTAAACACTTCGGGTCACTATTATTTTCATATACGTGGGTCCAGTTCCGGTCTCCGATTAGGTTCAAAACTCTGACTGATATCGAGTGTTTTTATTAATACTAATAAAAATTATTCTTATAATTTACGAACACCTATATTTTGTTATTTATTAATAACTTACTTCAAAGATTATTTTATTTTAATTTAATTATTTTTATAAATCATTATTAGTTATATGTATGTAATATCCTTTAAATTTAACTTTCAACTAAAAGTTTACTTCGTTTAGAACGTTTTTTTTTTAATTTTCAACATGCTGCAGTGTATCGATAGGAACTTATAAATAGGTACTAAAAATTCAGCAGTGTTAATATTTTTACAATGCATTTTAAATAAAATAATACCTATTATAATATTATAATATTATGCTAAATACCCATTCGATACTCCAATAGGAACGCAATGTCTGTTTTATTTTTTATCATTGATTGAAAAAGAGTACCATTACCTTTTTTATTATTTGTTAAATGTATGCTAGAATGTTAATGAAACTTTTTCTTTTCGCATTTATTTAAGATTTTAAATTCTTATTGTACTTTTACCAACATGTTTATTAATTATTACTATCATTGATTTGTATGATTCTTTTAGTTTACTGTCATTTTGTTTATTATTTGCTTATAATATTATACATACTGCAGTATGTATACTGTCCGTCCTTGGCCCGTTTTATTTACTTAATTATTTATTCGAATAAACATTATTGTTACTATTATTATTTTAGATCCTAAAACTATACAATTTATAATTTTATTCGTTTGTCGTATACGCTAAAATTAAATTGACTTCTACTATGAAGTTATATAATAATTAATTTTATAATAACATAACAAATATATTATGTACTATTCAATGTACCGTGTGTAATGAATTTGTTAATTGTATGAAGCCACTATTAATTTACCTATGACACAACAAAACTAAGTATATATGTTAGCGGTAATGTAGGTAATACGTTATTTTATAAAATAACTAGTTATTCTATAAAATTCCTAAATATACTCGTTAATATATAAATTAAACTGTTTTACTAGTTAATATATAAAATACCGATTTGATTTTCGCTAATTTATGAAATTTATATAATTAGAAAAGTTTATTACGCTTAGTGACGTCCCAGACGTAGATATTTGCCTTCGAAAGGCATCCGAATACCAATCACTTGGTAATGGTCAAGGAGTTTTCAAATGCACATGCCGATTAAAGTGCACCATGTTTAAAAAATTATTTACTTTGTAAATGGCATCCAAAAAGTTCCTGTACTAATAAATAAATTATAAATTGTAAAACAATTAATAATTTAATAATTATAATATAATAATAGATTTTTTATTTTTATTTGTAATTTGTTTAAGATTTTAAAATTATTTCAATAAATTGATGTGAAATAAATTAATATTAATATTTTACATAATACTGTAAGGCGTTTGATTTAATACTAACATTTGATTTTTTTTTTTTTTGTACCTAATTTGTAATTTGATTAAAATGTTTATTCAATAATAGTTTTAAATACATTAACTAAACCTTTATTGTTATATTTATAAAATATTTAGTTAGTACGTAGAATAACCTGAATAACTAGTTGAATTATTTATTTATGGATTCATTCAATACATCGACTGAGAATACCCGTAATTGTTTAGAAAAACTAGCTATTTCATAAAATTACGGAATTTCATACATTAACGCTAACACGTATAATAATAATACGATGATGGCAAAAATTGAAACAATTTTTATGAAGTCATAATCTATAGTAAAAATATGTTATAATAATTTAAAAATTGTGTAAAATTATTTAAGACAATATTAAAATTCCAATATATTCTATCCCTGATTACACGAAGCTATATTACCTATACCTAATCGTTATTTATTTATTTAATTATTATAGATTCTTTTCAAATGATCTCCTCCTTGTCATTTTAATTTAAAAAGTCACCGGGAATTTTTACAATCACATTGTTTAGATTAAAAATTAGTTTTACAATATTATATAGCGTTACGTTTACGTTGAGAACTTTTACAATCTAATCATAAAAAAAAAAAAAATTACATACTACAACGCTGTTGTATAAAAAAAAAAAACAATATTTTTCTACATAGTACACAGTATTACATACCCAGTCGCCGGTCGATAATCAAAATGCAGTTGTAAAACCGATCAATGCCCTATTTCCCCATATAGTTTGCCGGTAACATAATATATATATTTTATGTCGTACACGTATAATAAATGTACCATTGTACTAACCGAGTTGCGCGTTATAGTATTAACTTTTATTATTTTTCGAACAATTTACCGTCTATAATTTATTATAAGGGAATATCTACCACCCTATAAACAATCCGTCGTGTAATTATTATTACGTTTAACATTTTTTTATACATAATATTATTGTCGGCGGAGCGATGGACGTCGTGTTTTCATCCGCATCTATAATACAGCAATTGTTTTTTTTTTACACACAATATTCTATTATAATATAGGACATTGTACGAGTTATAACTATATAATATTCACTGCGGTTGACCGTTCTTATAGACAGTTATTTTAGTATTTAGGGTATGTAGGGCACAACAACAAGCTTCGATATGTGTAAACGCGCACTATATATAACAATATAAAGTTCGTTTTGCGAGCGAGCGACACTGCCGCTCCAATGGACTTAATATGTAAAAACACGAGAACACATACACGCGCATATATACATAATATACACTGGTACATGTGTCAGCTACGCTATTAGCAATGCACATATATACATTGTACAATTAATTCAAAACAAAACTGTTTATATGAACACAGTATAACGGTTTAGTTGCATACACAATGATGTCATCGTATGTGAAATGAGATATTAAAATATTGGCTAAGACCGTTCAAATGTTTGTTAGAAATATTATGCTTTAGCGTACTAAACTTTGGAAGTAAATTTAAATAGTTGTTAACGTACACAATATAAACGAACAAAGGAAAAGGATTAATTTAAGGAATCCCTAGCTTAAATAGCAAAATATCTAAAACGTTATAACAAATTGAAATATTTTCGAAAATGTTTGCTACAATAATACTATAATTTAATATTACAACCGTATACGACTATAATACGTGTTTGGTGTATGCAATCGCGACGAATATAATTTATTTATATGTATTTACACTTTTATATAGAATTCGTTAATGGAACACTCGTAGTTATTTAGATAACGTCATTTTTACGCGTGTATAATAATTCATTTTTTTTCCGTTACGGACGGTGTAAAAACGCACACTTTTAAATACTTTGAAATAATTAATTAGAGCTCAAAAGTGTTCACTCCAAATTCATAAACAAAAAATAATAAAAACTCGAGATAATAATATAAAACGTAATATTAATTAATACGAAACATATCATAGACATCACAATCTCCTGCAGCAGCAGGTCGTTAAAAACGATAAAACTCAATTCTGCCGAGGACCGCGTAGTTATATTCTATAGTGGATGTATATATATATATATATATATATATATGCGTGTGAATGTGTTTGTGTGTGTGTGTGTATGTGTATACTTTACAGAAGTGGTTGGGCAAACTCCATTAAACCTTATATATTTACCACTTCAAATACGCCATGTTACCCAAGCCTTTCCAGACATAAAATCAATATTTAGATTCAAGAACGCGTGCTGCTATTAATTATCATCATCCTTTTTGCCGCGGCTGTCGGCGTTTTTGAGTTGCACATTTCACATGATATATTATATTATATATTCTTTCGGCCGACACGCGGGTATGATTCATACCAAACCTATATGATGCCAATAGTATTATGCCGTCCATATGCATGTGATGGCCGTTTGATAGTAAGTGCTCATACAGTCGTAGTTACATATTAATACATATATGCGTGTATCTCGTACACCCTCAACTCCACCCCCGTCACACCTTCAATGCAAAAGACTTATTATTATTAATATCAATATTGCCCCACCCCGTACATACGTTTAGGTGTATCATATCAGTCATTTTCTAGGAAACATGATCGCTCGGACGGTAATATATCATCTTTTATCGCCTTGCTGACGGTACTTACATTAGAACGTGGACTAGTTATGTACAGGGCTGATTCAATTTTATACTATATAGTCGTAAAAGCTCGGCTTTATTGTCAACCGGGCCGTGGAGGGTAGTAGCTTCAGCGGTGAAAAGGACACCGGAAGTGATTAATGACATAATGATAAAGAAATAGTGCAAAAAATAATATAACCGCCAATAATTTTTTTTTCTGTCTTATAAATACGCACACACACACACACACACACACACATATAGGTGCCTGTTTATGAAATTAAACTTTTAAGAAAAATAATACCCTTAGAAGTGGAATGTTTTGCTATGTAACGCGTATTTTCTTGGATTTTCTAGTAGCTTTTGTGTCAATCAATACCCAAACCACTTAATTTATCTGAGCATAATACAACGCAAGCACTTTCAGAGCGAAGCGCTTTAGAAGCTAAATATATTTATATATATATATGTACGTTTTTACAATGACGTAAATTTTTTTAAATATATATATATATGAATGTGTGTGTATACACTTTTTTCGTTCCCAGCAGAATGAATATTCAAAAAGTTTCTTATACAACTCCCCCCCCCATCTCTTAGACATCGGATACCTATTTGACGTAGATAGTTCTTTAAAGCCGACCTAGTTTTTTAAGAAAATTGTAAAAACTATATCGAAAGCCTCTAGTATAGCGCATTAATATGCCAGAGACTAGGATTCGAGGAAAAAACCTTTTTTTCTTTACTATACTTTCTCGTAATACCATAAAACTATAAAAGCGACATTTAAAAAAATATAAATATACGTATGCCACCTCAATTGTAGCTTTTTTCCTTTGTATACAATTTTAAATTTTACTTTAATTTCCTGGACATTTAAAATCAGATTAGTTTCATGATAAATTATCTTAAAAAAAAAAAAAAAAAACTGGAAAATTATGCAATGTTTATTAGGTGGTATATTTTAATAAAATGTCTGAAAATCAATCATTGTGCTAGCAGCTTAGATATTAACATAAAAGCAAAACTCATAAAATATCAAGTAAAAATTTAATTATGATTAAATCATATCGAAGGTATTATAAAATATATAATGACAATGTGGTTTTAAAATCTATTTTTTAGTAAATACAAAAAAAGCATGATACATAACAATATGTGACCCGATGGCTCGTGCTGCATTTCAAATTACTTTATAAAAATATAAAATGTTAGAATTTTTTTTGTATTTTATTTTATTTTATTTATAAAACCGACATAATTTTTATTGTAAAACGTAGATATAATATTTTTTTTCTAACATTGAACTAGTTATAAATGTCAATTGTAAATTAAATTGACCTTTTTTTTTTGTTTTGCTTTCTACGTTCTATCTGACCCGCTGGATTTTCGATTTAAAAAAATTGGACCATGTATACTTCATGTGTATCATAAAATTATATTTATATATAAAATGACTAAATATCGGCATCACGTCAAAGCCCGTGTTTCGCACGTTTATTATAATCATTATTATTTATCATATCGTCACGGTTATTAGTCATCACTTTCAGATATCTTACATACCTATTATACTGCAGCAGCTGGCGACTGTCAATTTGAGTCTTCGATACCCGCTGTAGGTCACAAAGCAAAAAGCAATTTTATATGATTACAGACGCGTCGAACGTGACTGTCGTAATTGCCGCTTTCTTCGACGTCATGTCTAAACTTTAACGTCGTATATTACGCGTGGGCGAGTGTTCAGGCATGTAAGCGTATCGTTCCAAAACAACAATAGTGAACCGCGTTAATGGTATTAGATAAATGACGTCGATATGAGGGTAGACCTAAAATTACGGTGACGTCAGATATATATATATATGTGTGTATGTGTGTACTGCAGACTACAGTGTACTCTCGATTATCCGCAGAATAGGGTGGCAGGGCATCCACGGATAAGCGAATTCCGCGGATAATCCGAAAAAATTTAAATCAAGAATAAAACGTATCAACGATTACCAAAAATTATTAACATGTATTAAACAAGCGTATTGTATTTTATGTCGTTATCGAGTAATTCACTATCGCCACCCAATTAAACCAATAATTATGTATAATGTAAAGGTACATATTTTTTAATTTTTTTTTTTTTTGTATACTTATAGTATGTAAATGATTCCGCGGAAGACAACAAATAATCCACAACGCGGATAGTCCGCTCGCAGATAATCGAGAGTAAACTATATATATATAATGTATAATACGTAGATCATTGAATTGTCTATATGATATTATAATAACGCATAGTTCTCAGCGTTCTTTCCGCACCAATCATCGCAGCGCAAACAATATAATAATATAGAGGTACACGCCGTTGTAACGACAAAGCAGTTTCGATCGGTCGGTCTTATAATATTATAATGTTATTACGAGTGTATGACGCAGTTCTATACTATATGGTAACCGTGTGATGACGATAATAATAATGACATTATAATAATATATATTATAAGGTAAAGCGATAAATGTATCCAACTTTCGTTATAATGATAAAACTACATTAATATGCTGAAATGAACTTTTACTTTAAAAGTTTAAAATAACCACTAAAACGTCAATCGATATTATTTGTACTATAAGGGTAACGTTTGATGCTATTTTGATACGTTTATCGATTATAATATAACAAGTATCATGTTCGTCAAAAAGTTTTACTACCGTAATCGTCGGTGTACATTTTGTTGTATATGTATATTATTATTTATACTTTTTGTATCAATTAACACTGGTTGAATATGATTATATAACAAAATTAAAAAAAAAAAAAACAGTGCCAAATTATTACTCATAAATTAATAGTCGAGAAGAAATAAATAGCATAATATAACGGACAAACTATGGAAATGTTAAAAAATGTATCAAATGTTACCTTTTCTATTTTTATCTTTAAATTTTCATTTTTGAAAAAAATTCAAATACAAGTTTTTTATCATAAAATTGTAACAGTAAAATTTTTAACTCTTTATTGTATACATTTAGTAAATGATAAAGGTTTTAATCAAATTTCAAGTTCGTTCTTAGGTACATATAATATTAGCAAATTGAAACGTAATAATGTAATATTAATGTTTCTTGCATTAAAAACGACATATTGTTCTTTGTACCTAGAATAATGTTTATTATAATAATTATATGCTTTCAAGCATAAAATAGAAAGTGAAGTTCAAAAAGAAATATGAAACAAAATTCATCAAATAAATATAAAATGAAATTTGTTACACCACACAAGTAGCTTGATGTTTAATTTTAAAAATACTTTGATATTTATCGTTTATAAAAATAACTATAGTTATATTTATATATATACATAGTTATATATAATTCAATAATTATATACATAATTTTAGATCATAAGCACTTGCCACTTATTATATAATTACTTTGTCGAATCTAGAGTACAATTTAATTTATTTATAAAACACAAATTAAACAAGAATTCCATTAAGGCCATCTATTAAAAAATAAATTAGTATTTGTTCAATAACTTATATAACTTAAGGATGTATTCGATATTGTTAAAATACAAATATGACGAATGTAAATAGGAAACGAAGCAATATTCTTTATAATATAATAAAATATAAACATTTTATTAAATTTTAATTCTTTTAAAATAAAATTCCCATTCACGAAGGGCTAAATCGCTCCATTATTATTGAATTAGGAATTGCTATTGCCTGTCGTGTGAATATAATTTGTATTTTAATCATTGACTCATTGTAATTCATAATAATGTGATTAAATATTTGAATGTGTATTGTTAGGTATTGTTCAAAATACATACGAATATTAAGTAACTGTAACGTATTTATTCTTTTCATCGAATTGAGTAATTTGATTTTAAATGCCACAAAGATCGTACTTTTTATAATAAGTAATAATAAAAATTCTAAGAATTCCCGAAGTTTTTATTATTCATTTTTATTAAAAATTATATTATTTAAGGATAATATGCCATAGCTGTTGCAATCTTGCATTGTAATTTCATTGAATAATAAAATATTAAAAATTAGTAAAACGGTATGTAACCGTGGTGAAACATTATTTTACGTGATGACGTTGCTAGAGACTTATGGTTGCTAGGGAACTATAATATGGTTTCTAGAGGAAATGAGTTACTGTGAAAAGGGTTTTTTACGCTCACATAATGTGATAAAAATTTTAAAAAAACAAACATACGTAGCCTCTGGCCAATAAAACAGCTAAAGAAGGCTAAATTTCGTGTATACATCGTTTTGCAAACATTTTCAGACTACTTATTTCGAGGTTCAATCCATCACTTTGCGAGTAAAAATAAGAAACGATTTCATCCCTCAACAAAAATACACGGAAAAACGACCCACCGATGACATTGTACAGTAGGTAGTATATTATGCTATTGCAGTAAATAGGTTTCATGGAGATAAGTGAGCGTACTTATATCGTGTTGTTTATACCTTTAATACATTATATTTAATCAGCGTGTATTTAATTAGAATAGAAGTTTTTCATTTTTCAACACTGCGCCTCGACAAAATTCTTAGTGTACGCTTTTTGGGTAGTTCTGTTTTCCTTAGTCTTAAAGTAATTAACGTGCATAATAAAAAAAACAAAACGTTAAAACAAAAAAGTTTTCCTTTTTTTTATTTTAATAGAAAAAAATTATACGATACAATTGAGCTGTTTCAATCAAATTTTTTTGATAGAAGTAACTGTTACAAGGAATCAAATTAAAAACATCGTTTTCTATATAATTAATGTTTATTTTTTTCGAGGGGTTGAGTGCAACGATTTTTTTTTTTTTGATTATAACAAATTTTAATTTAAAATTCATAAAAAATGTGTACTTTCCATCCCAAATTGAAAATTACGTTATTAAAGTATTACGATATTATAAAAAATTATATGAGATTACAGTCTATACTCTATAATATAGAGTGGTTATCAATCTTTTTAAAACCACGATACAAATTTTTCCCTAAAACTCTATTGCGACTCATATGGTTTCACTTTTACAGAATCAATATGTAGTTCTAAAAAATCAAAGTTTGTTTATTACTTTTATTACTTATTACTTCAAACTATAAAGTCTATAGATATAATTTACATAATTTTACAAATAGATTTTTAATAATGAGGCGTACGCGAAGTGTGTGTTTGTTTTGTGTTGCTGTGGCTGATAACGGCATTTTATAATTTATATTTATAAAGTTTGTGTTTATACAGTATAAAATAACATAAATATCTTAAAATCTATAGAATTAAAAAAAAAAATCTCACGGCCCTCCAAAAATTAACCCGCGACCCACAGTTTGAGAAACTCTAAGAGCCTATATTGTATAGTGATTATTAATGGTTTTGGTGTTGTTATATACTGATACCCACCGCTGTGGCAATTAATAATTGTATTACGTAGGTAACTGGTGGAGACTGTCCACCGTACCGACGAACGACGTACGCACTAGACGCGGCACTCATTAATATACTCTGTTATAGCTATAAACTCATTGTAAATAAATAAATATATTATATTAACGAAAGTATAACAGGTGTGATAGGGAGATGTTGGATATAAGAATTGTATCAGTTTTAACATATTTTATAATACATTTTTCTATAATACGTGAACTTAAAATATGATGGTATACATATTATAATATAAAAGTATTGACGATAAAAATGTATTATCGAAAGAGAACGTGTTACAAATTTCACGCTTTAGGTCGTAGCAAAAGAGGCAATCTCTCACAAAAAAAAAAATTATCTCAAATTATGTCACTTCAGTGCTTTATTTGTATACTATAATATGTTTATGTGTATCGTAGTTTTATGATTGTTACAGAGTCACGGACATAGATACTTATACTCTACATTTTAAGGGGTGAAGGCTATGTTATTTGGACAAAATACAATAAATATCTTTCGTACGAAAAAAGTATATATATTTTTTTCGTCTTATATATGGTCTGTTTTTGAGATGCTTGACAATTTGTTACGGAGCTTCTTTCTTATCTCTCAAACTATTTACGCCTATGAACAATATACAGTAATAGATTTAGGGCGTGCGGCTTATATTTTGTTTACGTCGGGAATTTACGCATGAAAATCCACAACACACTAAATCCTTTACGTCTTGAACGCATCATGTAAAACGAGATATACTATATAACATGCGTACTATATAAATACTTAATGCTGCTAATATCGTATATGCTATCTCGTACGAGATCTTCATCATATTTCACTACGTTGTTTTTATATCGCCATTCTACCAATCCAGACATTCGAACGTCCGCACGTATTCGTCATAAAATAAAACAAACAAAAAACTCGACGTCGCGATATTTTGGATTGAAATCTTTTTACTTATCTATCTCAGCATTTCGTTTATGTACATGATATCGTTATAGACCGTTGTGTACTCGTTTTAACAATATTCCGATCAGAACAGTCATTGAATTTTCGCAATCGCAGTTACCCTGTAAACATCTACACGATAAATATTATATGCGAGTATACATATACTCGACACGTTATGTTACACGCAGTAACGTAGGACTAGGTGTTCAGGTCGTGACCAAACAAAATTTTCGTTTGCTGTAGTAGATACGATACAGTACGTACACTATATCAATATGCCTTTAAATGTGAGGCACTATCTACTATAGGCAGGGTTAACTTACTACTAAAGAATAATAAAAAACTATTTTGAGTATGTTATGAAATATGTTTAATAAATAACAGTAAAACTATTTTGTCACGCCATTACTTGGATCAAATAAAATGTAATAGCAATAGGTATACAATCTATACAATGATATACTTATAAGAATAATTTGAACTCGTCAACCTTCGCCCATGATTAAACCAGATAGTGACGCTAAGGTAACAATAATTGACATTAATATGGTAGAAAATTCAAAACACGTAAATGGATAATACATATTTCATTGAAATTTTCAACACCACAACCGATTCTCCTAAACTTAGAACAATGTTTATACGTGTCTCTAGTACTTCCCTGAAACAAAACTTAACTGGTACGTCGTACGTACGTGTCTTTGGCAATTTCCAGGAACAATAACTACCAAATTTTGTCACACGTGGTTTCTATTCAAAATCTAAAACCATAAATATGGTTCAAACAGCTGACGGCGATCGCGAATCGATTGATATATAAGGATTAAACTCTAAGGCATCGAAGTATATAGCTTTTTATTGTTATGATTGGACTGAAAATTTCTACAAATATTTTCCACGAACCTTTAAATGAAACATTAGCAACACTCGAAAATTCTCGATGAGTATATCATTTTTAAATATTAAAAACAAACATAACTTATAATAATAATTTTACCTTATTATAAAATGAATTTCAAAATAATAAACAAAATTTAAACGGTAGCCGTCCGTGGCTGGTTAATCGACCAGTAGTACATCATAATAATATAATATCTTTATCACGCAATTTGACTACTTTTAACTATTGACATACCTAACTTTCACACCACAAGTACAATAATATTTTGTTCAATGTATTTGCCACTGATGAGTATCGGAAACTATTTGTCGAAACAATCTCGTTAGGTATTTATATTATTAAAAATATGTAAAATGTTTCACTTCAGACATTCGACCAGTATTATACACTATGCATATACTTATTATATAAAACTAGAAAGTTTTAAATTTTGTACGATGCTGCAGTGCAAATAGGTACCGATAATAAACATTATATTTACGATAAAAATAAATACTGTGACTCGTGGTAAATAAAAAAAAAAAAAAAAACAATAAAAAATCTAGTTTGTCGAAGAAATAATCCGTTCAGTTATCTAGACAGTTAGAAAATCTACGCTGGGTAAGTAGGGTTGACTTAAGTAAACGTAAAGTCAAAGAGTCGTATCGAGTGTTCTACGACACAACGATTGTCCCGAATGACTTGTATATAATATGGTATCGTACCGGACATGCATCATATACCTAATATATTATATTATGTACATGCTGGCGTACGTATTTTATACATATAAAGTACATGCCCTGAGTTCACACAAGATACCCAATTAAAATATAACGAGTCGGCGCGCACTTGGAAATATATATGTATATTATACTTTTATACATACATAATATTATATATGGTTCCCGATGGACATTCTGTGGTATAATAATATCATAATAATGATCCACACACATCCCGCGATACTGGTATTATTGTTTCATATAATAATAATAATATACGACGTATAGTGGAAACGACAATATCAAATTATTATATTATTATATGTGTAATTATATTGTATCTAGGGTCTGCGATAAAAAGTGTAAGCAAATACGTTTTCAAAACTATTTTTTTCGCGTGTAAATAATACAAATGAACTATAAATATATACGATTTATTTTTAGTTGATTATTTTCTTCAGAGCTATTACACATGTATAAATAAAAATATGATATTAGTAGTAATATTATACATTATAGTTAAAAAATAATTGTTTTTAATATTTTTATTTATTAATTAAAATAATTATATTATATCATGTTAAGAAATAATAAATAACGTATATGAGAACATTTTTATGTTTTATGTTGTATGTTTTATTAAACAATCATTCGCTTATGTAATCGTAACGTTTTTGAATATGTACCTAATATATATATATATGTATAATAAACTATATATATATACGTATAGACAATTTTTTTGTATTTTTATTTAGTAGCTCGTCTTCGTATAACTTAAAGAGTTAGTAAAATATAAGGTAGTAATGCATAACCCCTAAACGTATGGCATATCATCTATTTTATTTGTTCGTAAATCAAATATTTTTTATATTTAAAAATTGTTTAAAATTGGCTAACTTTCCTAAGTATATTTGTATTTAATAAGTGTATACTATCAGGAAGATACTTTAAAGGTTTTTATATAGGTATTATAAATTTAGAATGAAATTTTTATAAAAGGCTTAAGTTAGTGTCTAAGGCGCTTAATCTCACAAAAATCTGACTTAAGGCTCACTCATAAAGTCATAACCCATTTTTGACACGATTTTTCCTTTTTCCACGAAACCGTTAAAAAGATTATTCTGGTAACTTATGTTCTTACTATATTTTTATGCGCTGTACCCATATACCTCGTGGCTTATACTAAGGTAATAATATAACTATAGTATAAGGTCTATGGTTGCAGCGATACGATTGTGATTATACGGCTTTGTGTATACGCTATTTAGCTACATCACAATCGTGCGTGAATTTCCCCGATATCTACTTGATATGATTTATACGCACGAAACGAAATTCGCCGAAGTAAGTATTCCACAACTTACATTATTCATCAGATCTATGTTGGATATTTTGTTGCTGTAATATATTACTAGTTATGATATAGATAGTGTTCTTTTCGCATTGGAATTGTTCAAAAAAAAACAAGTGCGTAAAAGCTTACTCAATAGAGTAAGTATTTTACAGTTTATGTAACATTGCAGTAACAATAATCATCGCGAACACATATTTGTGCTCTAACGCGGTGGCGACGAAGAGTGCACGCAGGCCGAAAACAGATATCGGGATTCCTAATTCCGTCTCGAAATGAGCACAACTCATATAATGAGCATCCATTACATATGGTAACCGAAGGTGTACACAAAACCAACACGCGCGTCCATAACAATAAAGACTGTTGCACAGTCGCAATTGAACTCCGCGGTGGTAAGAGTAGGCGGCCGACAGATGATGAGACAACTACTTCGTCGAAATATAATCGGTTGGGATGTCATGCTGTAAGCGTATATACATTATAGATATGTATAATGTATAGACTCTACTATAGAGGTGTTTCGTTAAGAACATAATATATTTGTGTACAACATTTTTTTGATGGGGGGGGCCTATAAATATGAGTATACGCGAACGCGCGCGCGCGCGTGTGTGTGTGTGTGTGTGTGTGTGTATGTGTGTGGAAATGTTTAATATGTGCGCTTATATTTGCGATGCGAGCGCGGCGGCGAAGGACGGCGACCGATTTCGATTGGGTTAGGCGCAAGCCCATGACGTCATCCGGCCGAACGCTGTCCTCGCCATGGCAACCGTCAACTCCACCACCGTCGCAGCATCACCGTCCTTATATTATATACGTACATAGTATATATATATATATATATATATAGAAGAGATGCAGTAGGGGAAGGACACCAGCTGCATTTTCGCCGTGCGCGGGCGGACATTGCGGCGGGTCGGTAGTAATGTATAAAAGTGGTAGGTGAGGGGCGAACGACGGATGACGGTATATACGCAGAGTAACGCAGTGACGTGTATTACCTATGTATGTATATACACGCAAACGCGATTACGTGGGTGTACTGACGCCGACCGGACCCGAGACGGATTTACGATTATTATTTTTTTTTTTTACTTTTCCACCGAAATAAATAATATCACCGCGAACTCAGTTTTACGTCATAATATATATATATATATGTATGTACATATATATATATATATATACTGTTTATATACATACGGCTGAGCGTATCGGGTCTTACCGGTCGTTTAGATAGAGTCCCCCCGAGACGCGCGCGTAAGTCTCGCGACACCAACGCGCCCCCGTCTCCCCAGATGAACCACCGAACTCGACTGACGCACGTACATAAATGTGTTCCACGTTATAATATTATATTTTATCCGTGTTCGTAGTCGACTCTGCAGTGGATGACCGGGGCCCTATTTCGAAACGTCCGCGAGAATCAAAAAGAACTCGGGAAAAACGCATTCTGCACCGTCCGGAGGGGACGTTTTTATTTATTTACTGTGCTTCCGTAGAATGTTTGTTTACAGCCGTTGTATACATCATGTGCAAACGCACAACGCGTTATATTAGTAACGCAAATGCAAGCTATATCGATGAGATCCGTTGGACTGAAAACTATTCTGTTAAGTAGCGAATATTAAGTGGTGTATGAATCGCCCCCTCCTCTTTAAATATTTTAGTAGTGTTTTCAAAAAATTATTTTGTTTCCTTAGAGGCGTATTGTCAATTATTTGTAATCAGCATTTTCAAAAAAAACTAATAAACATATCAGGTCATTTTAAACTATTGGTACATATAAGTCCCAGCTATCAGTCGTGGATCGATTTTCAAATGGAAAAAAAAATGTTTAGCCTATAACTTTAAAAAAACGTTCATTTCTTGATTATTTTAACTATTTTAAGATAAAGTTATTAAAAGATACTTCTTCCATTGAAAAATTGATTGTTGATCTTTTATGTGTAGAGAAATGGTGCGTTAGGTATATTGAGCTCAAAATACACAGGTGCCCGTTAGTTTTTTTCTTAAAATTATTTTAACAGGGTAAACGATATATTTAACTATCGTAAACATCGACCGATCGGCATTTTATTATTATTTTTTATTTATTTATTTGACGTGTGATCAATTTTCAAGAAAGATATATTATGATAAGCAACTGTGGCTCAAAAACATTATCTGGCTTGTTTGTATAAATCAAATTTTCGAAAATCGTATAAAAAGTTAAGTGTACACATTACAGATATAGTTTTTTTTTTTTGCTGAAAGTTATCATATTATAATATTCAGATTTTTGTTTTCTGCAATTTCGAAATAAATTTAGGTATATTTATTTGTATATATTTTTCATCATACCTATATATGTAAACCTAAATAGGTAGATACTGAAAAATTCGTATAAAGATTTATCACTTGATAAATTTGATGTATTTGTATATTGTTTTGTGTATTTCGTTTATTTTTCGTACCAAAGCCGCGTTACCTATACCTCTACAACTATAGTTTTCAAATGACTGAACACTTGAAACCTGATTAATTTAACAACTCTTGGGCCAATAAATGTTTGTGATATACAAGGTAATCAATTTAAGTGTCTACGCTGATTTTTTCAAATTGTTTTCACTTTTTAAAAAAATATTATTTTTACAACTTTTCATTGTTATAAATTTAAAGTTTTAGTTTTTTGAATATTAAAACAGAATATTTTTTTATAGCATTTCAATACACGATAATCTAATAATTGTATAATATACTTAATTTTAATGAGTAAATAATTAGTTATAGGTATTTAGTTTAAATAAACGGAGTAGAATACTACTTCCACATGAATACCACGAATAATGTCGGTCTTGTACTCCTATTAAAAATAATTAATGAAAACACTTAAACAAATCACCATTCACTGAGTATATACCATGTATATTTTGTAGTCGGTCAATCGCTGTAATATATTATACACGTATGTGATGACAACAGATATAAAAAATAAACGTTATTTTTTCTAAATAGTAACACATATGCATTTCGCTTGGGTACAATATCGATAACGATAGTTTCTCCGCAAAATAATTAAAAACATACTCGACGGTTTAAAATTAATAATTCCAATCATTATTCCACGGCTGTTTATATTAATAATAATTAGTTATTGATTTAGATTATAAGTGTATTTAATGAGATTCAACGAAGAAAATATCTTGTAGAGACCATTTAAGTCATTAACGAAAAAATAATTATTTCGTAATAATTACGGCATAATTGAGTTGTAATAATAATCACTACCAATCGTTTATTTAAAATTTCACCATTGGTTAAGCTTTATAGTTAGCTTTACTGGAGTTCCAAAAATAGTGTTAGTGGGACATAGTATTAACTGAAATTTCAGTCTTACTATCTATGACTAATAAATCATAACTCATAAGAATGATCTAACTACACAGTGTTCACGCCGTGATCTATCACCATTACTATCGTATTTGGGACTGTAGTTCATATAATCTCATTGGCTCTAATGTATTGGCATATCAATATGTTATAATATGCTATTAAAACTTGATGCCATCACATATTTACATCTTTTCTAACTAAAAATTAAAATCGGTTATGTCGACTTATCAATATCATTAAAATATTTCAATTAATTGTATTAAAAATTGCTTAAAAAAAATAAAGCGAAATACTATTGAATGAGCTATTACACGCGATTTCAGAAAACCTCCATTTTTAGAAAATTATGACCCATCAAGCTCATACGAATTTTGAGAAAAGAATTATTTAAAAACACAATTTTTTGCTTTGTTTCATTTATGTTATTATTTATTGTTATTACATGTTATTACCTTTAATTATACATTAATTTGCGTGAAAATTGATACCTTTATAAGTCAGAGAAGTACATTATGATTTTGTTGGCCATATCTATTCACACCTAAAACTTACAAAATAAAATTTAGGTACTCAATAATTAATATATAAATATATTTATGTAATATTATATTATAACACAAAAATATACTTCAATCTAACGTTGTGACATTAACAACTAGCCTTCAGATTTTTTTCTTCATCAGCGACCAGACTGCACTGCCGGTGTTCATCTTCACTGACTAAATAACGATGTCGTCTACGACTAAACTAATACTGCAGTGATCATGCTCTGCGTTTGTATTGCATTGATAATCTTCGTATATTAAAACGTCTACAGTATTCATCTACAGCGACTGCACTTTTGTATTCTATTGCCAATTCAGGTATATCGAGTCTAACTTCGGCGATAGGAACATATATGATAATAATCTACTACAGCAACCACTGAGCAACACTGCTCACCCGTGATTATTATATATTTATATTTATAGTGTTTATTTTTTTAACATATTTCTATGCATTATCTCTTTTAAAATGCATTAAAATTCAAAGTCCCCTCAAAAATCATTAACAAAATATTTAGATGTATTCAGCAGACTGAATTCCATCACTGTTCATTTTTCTTATTATTATTAACAATAAGTAAATATATACTTAATATTTTTTATTTTTAGAGACATTATTTTTTTTATTAAAGGATTCGTAGTCGGCGTCCGAAAAATTGGCATACCTCGTGAAATAGTCAGGTTTTGATAAATTTTTTTTATTCAAAATATAAAACTAATACATAATGTTATCTAGAATCCGTTTTTAAATAATTTTATTTATCAAATTATTAATAAATATCTAAGTAATCACATATGTCAGAGTATTTTGGAAAGTATTTTTTAAGTATTATCCATTCAAAGTCAATTCAAATATTAAAATCGAATGAAATCTAAATACAGTTTTTCTTTCAAATATAAAGTAATCGCTTTTCCTAAAAATTCATATTTTACTGTGAAAATGGTTTAATTTTATTCTTTCCGTACTGTCTTTTTATATAATTGCCGCGCAACATAAGTAGAAATTATTTGCATTTTAGCCTCTAAATAAATAATTTAATAAATTAGGTACATTCATAAAAGCCTCGATAATCGAAAAATATTTGGTTAATAAATAATGTTAACCAACTATATTTTTGTATGACAGCGCACATTTTAGAATCTGAGCGAGGTGATGAATGTATTGATTTTACAATGATGTATATTTTTTAATTTTAACGTCACTCATCTTCTTTTAGAGCAGTAAAAATGTTTCGATTTTCGATTTTTAAAGAGGTTTTAGGTAGAAAACTGGATCTAGTTAATTCATACTTTGGAGATTCAAAACGGAAAATTATTTATTCTTTATATTTTCAGAACAATTGGAAAAAATGACAAAACAATTGATGAAAAACGAGAAATTTTTTACGAAAATTAAGGAAAAGATGATTTCATGAAAATTTTAAATATAGTTTCTTAGTTCTAAATTGCTTAACTAGATCAATCGGTACATTTAACTTAATACTAATAGATTCATAAAATACTTATACAAAGGTTTGAAAATTCAAGGTAAATTTTCCCGACAATTTTTTTTGTTGGAGTTAAAAATAAATTTAAGTAGATATAGGCACAAGTATTTTTTTATAGGCATTTAAAGTTCAAATTTTGACAAACTGATATTTACACTTAAAATAACTATTTTTCATCAAATTTTATTGTAATTCAAATCCAAATAACCGTAGGTACAGGGTGGGGCACTGAAACGGCCGATTTTAAAAATAGATTTTCTCAGTAGTAATTAAGATAAGAATTCTCACTAAATACTATTAGTTCAAAGACAACATGCCATTTAGTAAACATGGAACAGTGGAGTGGTAAACAACATCGCATTATTTCCAAAAATGGTGATATTCATTGGCCACCTCGATCACCGGATTTATCAGTATGTGACTTCTTTTTGTGGGGATATTTAAAAAATAAAGTCTATGCACAGAAACCTCGAAATATTGATGAACTAAAAAACAAAATTAAAGAAGAAATTTCCAGTACGCCTTTGGAAGTGATACACCGTGTAGTGGAAAATATACGAAGTAGGCTAGAAGAGTGTTTGAGAAGAGATGGCCATCATCTTGAGGACATAATTTTTAAAAAATAAATGGCATGTTATATACTTCATTATAATAAATAATAATTAATTTTTATTTGGTTTTTTTATTTTATAATTTGTCTATAAAAATCGGCCGTTTCAGTGCCCCACCCTGTACTTTAAATTTTCTCAAAATATTTATATTATTATTTCTTACATATGGTATAATTTCCTAAAAATAAAACACATATTGTTATAAAAATCAACACTCATTGCTGCGCTCAGAATTTAAAATTGATTTGAATATTCAGCACGATTACGAATAAAATAATTTATGTTCATATAAAAAAATAAACTAAATACTTTTTGCTATATGCAAATACAATTAGCTTGACACTAAAAACTTAATTAAATTTTATGTTTGATTTTATTATACTAATATAATATTGCTAGCACAAAATTATTATTATAACATTTTCTACTTTATTATGAATCGGTAAAGTAAAAAATATTGTGTCTAAAAACAAAAAAAACATGTATTAAATTATATTTAATATAATAAATAAATTAAATTAAATTAATATCCAAACGATACGGAATAGATAACTTCAAACGGTACATAAAAGGAACTTACAAATATTAATTTTCAATAAAAATATTTTTTATTTGAAAATTATTTTAATTTACAATAGTTATTAAACAAAAAAAAAAAAGTTTACATGAACCATTATTATTAATATAATTATTTTTATATTAAACCTCAAAAATATTATTTAAAATTGTATTTTTTAGTTTGTTCTATTTTAAAAACTTATGTTGACATACAAAAATTTAAAAATATGAGTGCATGATAAATGTCTTAAGATTGGAATAAAATGTAGAAAAAAAATTGTTAATTTTTAAATGTTGTCAATTCATTTATTGATACATAAAAATGGTTAACAATTATAATTTTAAATATGTTTCAAGTGATTTAAATTTTTGAGATTTCAAAAACGCATAACAAAGTTTCCTTTAATGAAAGTTGAAGACACACAAGTTTTTAAGATTTAGAAAGTATTTTAATTAAACCCTATGAAAGATCATTTGTTTCTTTGTATTATTAAAACTCTTATTTCGTAATAATAATAATAATTGTTTAGTAATGTGCATATAATATATTGATACGATTATATTGTACATAATGTCTTAAAACCATTATTTAACTTAATACAAGATGTTAATACAATTTAAAGCCCAAAGTATAGGTCATTTGTCTCATAACATTAATGAGTATTTAATCATTCATTAATATTGCACAGAGTTCATAATTTATAGTTTCAAAAACAATCAAAGTTTTATAAAACATCATTAATCAAAAATAAATTAAATGATACTGCTCCGTACCATATGGCATTTACACTATCTATAAAAAATACAAAAATATCAAGATAGGTCCGTTAACTTTAATTCGAGTAGAGAAGTTACAACAGATAATGCAATAGAGGAAAAAAAATATACCTATTTATAGCAACAATAATTGTTAATTTAATTACGAAATGAATGGAAAAAAAATAATTAATATTTGTTATTTAATGATTTCTTCTAGAGACAAAATTAATGTAATTACATTTTATATTTTATTGATTTTATTAGACCTCATTAAACACATAAATGTCTAAGTGACTATTCAAAACAAATAATGTAAAATGTATTAATATGAGTACATTCAGTTTCACAATGTTAACAATTAAAGTTTTATACAATTCATAATTACTATTAATAATAGCATTATGCCGTTAAATATGAAACTTAATAATATGAAATATAAATTCAATGTTACTACGGGGTACAATAAAAACTCATCAATCATAGAAATAAAGAATAAACCAATACATTTAAAAAAAAATGAAAACGTTTAATTAATTTTTAAATTTTGATTATACGATACACGACATCAATTATATTCCTGGAAAAATAGTTATATTATATTATAATAAGGATATATTATTATAGTTGACGATTATTTTGTATTAAGTATTATTCGCAACATCTCATTTATTTTTTTGCTTACACTTTGTTTTTATATCAACATATTTTACGGTTAGAAGTTTAAAACAATTTACTTTAAATGATACAAAGTTTTCACCATATGAAATGCGAATTTTATTTCGATTGGGGTCTGTACGACTTTAGCATCTATAATTTTTTTTTAATTTTTTGAGTTATTGTATTTTTAGAGATTAAATTCTAACAAAAAAAATTTAATAATAACGAAAGATAATATTATAATGAATATAATGGATTAATTTTAACTGATAAAAGTTGTAATTAATAAAAATTTTAAATGAACACACTGTAATTAATTCTAATATAAATAACAAATTTTTACCAAATTGAAAATATTATGTTGTTTGAAATATATTTTATGGAGCATAATAAAATTAAAATGATAGATAAAACTTATTAGTTTTTTTATTTTATATTCTTCATAAAATGTATGAATAAATACTCCAAAAAAAAGTCACATATAGTCATATTTTCATAAATAGTAAATAAACTAAATTAATCAGTATATCTACTATTCTGTATAATGATAATGGTATTATGTAACTTAATTGTTTTAATTAGAAAAACTCAAATTTTACTTTTTATATGTAATTTTCAAAGTAATTTATTATTATCATAATGTCATCAAATTTAATTTAACGATTAATTCTAATTTTTCATTACTATAACAACTTGGTTTTTGGTAAGTCATAATAAATGTAAAATAAGGTTGAAACGAAAAAAACTTCACTTTGAATAAACAAACTGTTGTATAAGCTTTTTCTGTCTCAATAAAATATTTGATGCATATTTAAATATAAACATACAAGCAATAATCATAGAAATGGAAACATTTTAACAGGTCTAACCCTATTATCGTCGGACAAAGTATTGCATTGAACTTCATCGAATCGATACAGAGTAGTAACATATTTTATACAAACAGCATAATATTATCATTTAAATTGCATCGGCGCAAAATACGTATGATGCATGTATTATAATACCCGTTAATATTGTTTTAAGTATATCGGACCGAACCCACAAATAACTATAATATGTATCATACGGTTATGTATTGCGGTTGATATGAAATATCAAAATTAAATTTAAGTTGAACTACTATTTTAGTCGTACTTTTCATATTTGATAATGGAGGTCGTCGAATAAACGTGAAGAATTAAAAAATATATAGGTACCTATTTTTCATCCAACAGCGTAATAACGTTTTATGATATTATATGACTTGACCTACAAAAAACGCAATGAAAGAGTTACTACATGAAGCTACTCGTATATGTTTGTACAGATATAATACATTGGTTATGTTACATTCATTCATTAGTTATCGCCGTTATCTAGTGAAATAATATCTCTGTTATAATAAAACTAGTTTTAAAAATATATTATTCAGTGTTAGATTCTGAATAGAGCAATGAATGGTTATATAATACAATTTGTATTTTTTTTTATCGTCACATTTTTGAATTTTGAACTTTAAGAATAGTTTCTTGGTAGCAAATTGAATATAATTGGTAAAATTTCTAATACTTTTCAAAATAATTAGGAAAAAATGTCTTTATTTGTAACTCAAAAACAAATAACAGTAAAAACTTGAATTTTTCACTTAATATTTATACAAACATTTTCTTAATTTAATATAATATTCAAAATATTTTGATTATTAGTTGTGCTGTTTATAGACATTTGAAGTATTACACTTGTTTAGTCCTTTACGATATGAATATATAATAGAATTGTTGTTATCAATAACAAAAAAAAAAATAGTAAGCGAGTGGCTACCCGCTTTGTTGAACATTAAATGTCAATAATTGTGTAACTGTTATTGGTGTGTTAAATTTGAATTTAATGATTTATCATTGTGTACAAAAAGTGATTCTAAATGGAAACCATCTGTCAGCCTATATCAGTAAATATATTTTATGATATTTTTCTTTTCATATAGCTATTAAAGTCATTTTATTTGCTATTAATACTATAATAGACTGAATTGTTTTCCATAAATACTTAATTTATTATATTATTAATATATAATTATTATAATTATATATATTTACACCGTAAAATAATTTATTTTAGTCTAAATTTAAAATTATATTTTTGTAAATACCATTAAACAGTAAAAATATATTTATAATACAAATATAATAAAATATCTTAAAAAAAATCAAAATGTAAATTTCGTATAATAGAATTCATAACAAAATAATTACCCTTCGTTATCCAATGTTTAAATACGTAATTTTGTTCAAATTTTAATTAAAAATGTATAGAAAAAGGATTTTTAATTTTAAGCTCTCTAAATTACAAACTATGTCCAATTTTCTCAAAACCACCTTGAAAGTTTAAAATTGAAGTATTTCATCAACTAATTATTGTTTCATATACATAACATGCATCATTGTAAAATCAATACAACCATATCAGGCCACAGAATATAGAAGTTTGGAGATATAATACAAGGTTCCTTTTAAGTTTTTTTAATACCAAAGTGAAAAATTTATATTTTTTATTAAGATTTATAAAAAAGTGTATTAGCAAAAATCTTTAAAATATGCATTTTAGCCATAGTGATAATCTGTCTAGTAAAAATAACAATACATACTTTGAATTTTTTTTCATACTATTATACATAACAACAATTGTTGTTAGATCTTAAACTTTGTTTCTTTTGAGTTTTATTACTACATTCATACAATCAAAAATTCGTAGGTACTTTTTCATATGATTACTACAAATAATTATGCTTAGAAATTAAACAGAATAAAAGACATGAGACAACATTAAACGTATAATACGATACCTACACGTTATAATCACAGTTATCCAGATAACATTGCTTATAAATATTTAACATCAGGATAAGAGATATTCGAGAACAATACATTAAAATTATATCGTTGAACTTAATTGTGTACTTTCTAACAATTATTAGCATAACAGCACATATGTATAATATATTTCTCTCAGTATACTTATCTAAATGATCAATTTTCCAATATATAAACGTATTATTTTCTAGTTCTTTTTAAAAACTTTTAAACTATATAGTATCTACCTATATAATATGGTATGATATTATTCATTACACACATTACATATTACACATGTATAATATGACACCGACTTTTATTCGGCAAATATAATTTAAGTTCTCTGTTTTCTTTTTTTTCTTTTGGTTTTTTTTCAATTTTTTTCCTACTTCTTTATAAACTTAGGTTAGGTTCCTTTAGTGAGACCTTTATGATTTTAAAATAGCCACCAACGCTTCAAACCTAAATATCAGAGAATATATGTTCTGAACGTTTTTACATTGCACGCGCATAAACCTGAAATATTGAATAACGTATTAAAATTATCCAAGAATTATATAAATAAAAAATTTAAGACTATTCAAATTCTGTTGAAAAATAATAAACAGAATTAGATTTATGTGTGTAGAAACTTTTTAGTAGAACTTTTTCTGTTGAAATATTTGAAGAAAAAAATTGTTTGGTTTGCTTTTAAAAACCATAAGGCGACTTATTCAATTTACAAAAAATGAGAAACTTTTTAAAATGAATGCCAAAAATACTTATAGTTTTAAATACTATACTTATCATATAAATAAAACAGTTGGTCATATATAATATACGAGTATATCATATTTATACACTATAATTGCTAATAAAACTAATTGCTATAATATATTTATATTTTCATAAATATTTTAGAAAATTATAAAAATTATAATATTTTTCCGACTGAAAATAATATACGGAGTTTATATTGTATCTTACGTCAATGTATATTTTGTATATAGCTGTATTTAAAACGAAAATTGTGAACATAAATTTCAAATGCTTAAATATTTTCTTTTCGACAACTTTTTATTTTGCATAATAATTAAAAAATTTTACAATTCTTCATTTCAAACTTTTAGAAATTATTTTATTTTTTAAAGGTAAGCAACTGTTTAAAAAAAATAAAAAATTGATCCTTGTAAATTTTTTTTACTAATAAATTGGTAGCGCGAAACCGTAGTTTTTCAGTTCATTATTTTGAAGGTTATAGCATTATTTGAATACACGCCATTTATTTGACATATAGTTCATTACTTCACAAACCACGACCGTTCAAAGTTTGTTATGTAAATTAATGATTTTAATTAAAATAACTGAACTAAAATCTACTTAATCAACGTTTTGTTTTTTTTTTTTATCCTATAATCATTATAATACACCACAAAAAAATACCATTTTCGCTTGCTTTTCAGGTAAAACGCCTGATCGAATAAAGAAATATTTCTTAAAGAAATATTTTCAGTGAAATAAATACTTTGACATTTCCTAAATGCACCATCCAGACATTTGAGGTTGAACTAACTATGAATAACGCTAAAAATCACATACAATTATATAAAGAAAATAATCATGAAAAATCCAACGACAGATTATACGACTAGAGTCCGGGATTACTTATTGTACAGAATGAACGTGTTTTCTCGTATCACAAGAGTTTTCTAGAAAGGAGATTGGACGTATAGCGGACCCGCATTGAAGGACCTGTCAGACATGATTACATCTCTTGAATTTTTTTCATATTACTGTCGTTTGGAATCTGCAATAGTTTACAGCTGCAGTACTCGATCAAATAAACATTGATAATTTTAGAACGTTAAATAAAAAATGTTTATCCAATTCGATGTAATGAGCGTGAAACAACGATTTGACCAAATTATTTAAAAATTAACATACAAAAATGCTTCGTCATTTTCCGGTGCAGTAATAATATGCACCTATATTGCATATATATTACGCCGTCTAACAAATTATATTAATAAATAAACGCTGAACAGAAAATGCGGCCCATTCACCATTTAAGTCAAGTCATTATATTTGTAAAACATTCTATTTTCAATACCCAATACATTTACGTTTTTTTTTCTAAATCTAATTGTTTCATATGAATAAAATTCATAATAATTATACTACACTAATGTTAAAATAATTAAAGCAACGTTTTGAATTGAATTGCAAATACAATAGCAGTGGGTTCCCCTATTTCCCATTAAATTCTAATACTCCAACTTGAATAATTTAAAATGTAAAAACCACTGGTCGATATTCAATACTCGACTCTCTAGTAATATTACTCAAATACACTTGATTTGATAAAGGTAAAATTAGCATACAAAACATCTAATTATTAATATTTATTCGACAACCGAATAATATTGATTTTACTGTCAGAAGTGTCTAAATATAAAATAATAATACTGCGTTTAGTTGTTAGCTAATAAATAATATCAATAGTTAATTTAAACTATTATTCTTTCTGTCGTTATTAATAATACATTATGAACACTCAAATACAATTTAATTAAATTAAACTAAAATATTGCAAGTTATTATAATATATGGTAATATTATTATATAATACTATGACAATATATATTTTATAATCATCATAAAAAAAAAAATAATCTCAACAATACAGTAAAATTGCATAAATAATAATTTACTTTTCATTTTAGCAATTAGATTTTATTGAATTAGAGCAAAAAAAATTAAAAATCTTATACCTAGGTTCACAATAATTTGCCAAAAAATATTTTACAAAAAAACCATGAAAAATAATACAAATTTATTTATTATTCAAAACTTTATTCAACTGGAATTTATATGTTTCAAATGCATTTACCACATCTTAATCAAATCATGATTTCCATTTATATATATATATATATATAATTTGAGAACTCAACGAAAAATTTTGAGGAATAGCCGCTTTTAAGCTCTGCACGTAGTTGCACCAGTAAATTTTACGTCGGTACTCATCAAACACACTTCACAATCATAATAACATATCAATGTAAACGGGACCATATTATGAAAAACTGATAAAGTCGCGTAACAATAATAATTACCATATCATAATGCGTTTCGGTGTACGTTACAGACACACAATGAATAATAGTATAATAATCGATACACTTATCGAGTACCTACAGATATATTATACGACGCAAAAACCGCGTAATTGTTATGAACGTCGCGAGAGATGAATAATATATTAAATAATATATTTTGTAAACACGCGTGGATGTGCATTTATGTAATACGTCTGTACGACCGTTATATTATTATTGTTACGTGACAAAATAATTTTGTACTACAGGGATAATTTTTATATTCTGTGTGGGGTGATAATATTTTGTTTACGAAAATTCGCCATACACAGAGGTAAAACACTAAAAATATTATTACTATTTTGTTTTTCCTCCACATTACGAACTGACAAAAACAAACGAGTGCTATTATATATTATATTATGCAAATTAAACAGACGCGGGATGAAAAAAATTATTTCTATTCACTCATCGCATGAAACAAAAAAAACGTGCACAATAGTATGTTTTCGTTAAGACGTGCGCAAAAAAAAAAAATTTCCTGTTATTTTAATAATAATACTAGAATATATTATACATACCTGTGTTCGTACTGTCTGTTTCTTCAATAGTTCGCGGTACGTAAAGAATAAACAGTATATTATATCGTAGGGAAAAAACCCGGTAGTAATCCCCTGAACCAAAAAGTGCAATAAAATGTATAAATGTCTTGGGGAAACAATTTAATGACGCATAAATAAAAAATATTTATCGTTCGTAAATAACATGTGTAACGTGTTTATATAATACGATACAAATGAAATATCTTAAATATATATGTTAAGAAATGTATATTAACTCAAAAACGTAGAAAATAATATTGAAAAATGGAATTTTTTTCAAAATGTAATAATTATAACCCAAATTCCAGTAAAACATTCAGGTTAACTCAAAACCCTAAGTAATTTCTATTATTTAAGACATTTCATGTAATATATAATTTTATTTCTATATATTTATTGTGATTAATTCGATTTTATAATTAGTTGTATTTGATAAGTTTAAAAAAAATTGAGGGGCGTAGCCCCAATTATAGTAATCGGGATAAAAATACAAATTATTATATCTTAGTAAATTTATTTGAATCAATAAGTTCAACCATGACAAATAAGTCTACAATAAGTCATCAATATTAATATTGTTGGTTATAATACATCTCTTAATAAACGGCATATAGATTATGAAGAAAGACAAGTCTGCTGCGGTGCTGTGGTCTATGGTCGACCTCAATCATTATCCTTTGACCCCTACCTTTTAGCAGTAAAAAACGTCTGCACGTTGCTGAACTAATGGGTTAGATTGTCACTGCAAGACGTAATTAGTTATAATATTATAACTTTAAACATATCGAATTGCTCAAGTTTTTAACATTCTGAAGTATTTAGGTAACCAAAATCACTTAAACTTTCAATGATTTTTTAAAAACAATTATTATTATTATTATTGACTATGTTTATATCACTTAATGGATAAACTGTATCGCAAAAATAATATTTTAAATAATTTTTATTTATTTATATATGAAAATTATAGCAACAAAATAAGATTTTATTTTTATTCACTTGAAAAGGACGAATTATTTTATTTTAGATGACTTCTTATAGTTTTATGAATATTGAGTTAATAAGTAATCAATTAGTTGTATAAGTGTTTAACAATATTATAATTATTATAATACATAAATATAAATAAGTAATCACAACGCTCTACTGTTAGTTTAATATTTGATCGCAGTTGTCATCACTTCGGTAGTGAAAATAAATAAAAAAAATATGTATAACTACACAATATTGACAAATATTCCGCAATATTAGGACAAAAACCCGAAATCTGAAAATCCACTTATAATCTCCACGCGTCGTAGCCTGTAGGTATAAATGTAAAATGTATAATAGTATTGATTCGTAATAAGTTTGTCTGAAAACCGTGAAATATTGTTAAAGAATAAAAAAATAATATATCCAAAAATGCTTAAAATATGCTTAAAATCAAAAATGTGCGAAAAAATGATTTCTTAATAATAATTTTTTTATTTTAGTATAAATACCTAATAATATGAGACTAAAGTCAATCAAACATAACGTTTCTGTGGAGTAACAGAAAAAAATCACGTAAATGCAAGTAATAGCTTTTGTGATACTGACACATCAGAACGTATATGCTGTTGAATAAACAGACAGGCAGACGCCGTTTGGCGTATTGCTTGTAAACGTTGTGAAGATGATATTTTAATTATAAATGTTCTCCATGTTTAAACTTGAAACTTCACCCTGGGATAGAAAAAAAGTCTTAATATTCTATTATAATAGAATAATGTATAATATTTAAATACACTCGGTTTATGGGCCAACGGAAACGAAAAAACGCAGTGCGTATTATATTATTATATATTATTATAGCAATGTTGCAAAACGTAGGCGTGCGCACGGGTGCAGCGAATGATGCTTTCGCTGCACCTGACAATTTATTTTGGATTTAGTGGGTTGGTAGATATTTATTTGAAAGGTATAAATAGAATTAATAATTTTAAATACATTGAGTTTATTATTTATTTTTATTTTACGTACTCTTAAGAATTCCAATATTATGAGTAATGTATAAATACCTATTATTAATTACTATTAAATACATATTATTAATTACTAAATGCTTATAAATATTATTTTATTACCTATGTGATGTTAAATATATTTATAAAAGAATAGAGTAATATATTATTAAATTACATAAAAATATTATTACTTTTTATTTACAATTTACTATATTTCTTATAACTATAATAGGCATAGTCATAGAGTGATGAATTTATATGGGTGGGAGGGGGATATACCCTATAATGATTCGGGTACACAAGTGATTATATGAACTTATAAAATATTAAATTTTTACACAGTGGGGCTAAACAGAATTCAGGGGGAGGCTATATAAAGAGAATAAGTGTGCTGCTTAATGTTCTTTAGGACAGGTTAAAAATGTATGCTGCACCCGACACAAAATCCTGCGCACGCCTATGTTGCAAAAACAACCAACGAAAACGAAAGGCAGACGATAAAATGAAATGTAAATTTGTAACAAACTTGCGTATAATATAATATATAAAAGTTAATTGGTTGTTTACATTGCTTTAACAATATTAAAATTCAATTATTGTGTTTTTAAAAAATAATATGTAATATTATTATAATACTCTGTTACGTTAATTGATTATAATTGTTTACTATTTTTTTTCATTGTAGTAGTTTTTTAAATTTTTAATTTGTTTAATGACAACCAATATTTGTTTATTTTATGATAAGAAAACTGTTAGGGTGATTACACATTACACGTAGGTATCTAAAGGTGTTGATGTGTGAATATAGAATAGTACATAATACAATTGTTTTATTAACAAAACGCATTTTAAGTGAAGATGAATGGCGACTAGTGTAGTTGGCCGCAGCTTTTACAAAGTAAAATGGTAAAGATTAGGTACGTAAAAATAATAAAATTATATTATTAATGTATGATATTGTATAGTAGAAATTTAGAGCATCATAAACTTTCTAAACTGTATAGTATTCAAAAAGATATTTTCATTTTTAAAAACAAAAAATATTGGCTTATAGAAATGTAGGGGAAATTTAGTGTATCCTGCAGTTTATGCGCATCACTCCGTATACTCGTATATCCCACGCCTGTATTACATAAATCATTACATAAAACCCTCACTCTTTGCACGTAGTGTTGTTTATAGAGCGCTCGTACGATTTAACCTAACCTGAAATCATCCACCAGTATCTGAGATGTAGTTTTTACGATGAGATATCGAAATTTTTATTCCGCACCTACGCCACCGGGCCCGATATAATAACATTATATTATATAAATTCCGCATAAAAGGAATATTCGCGTCGTCGTCGTTCTAGTGATTGATACACGCTGTGTATAGATTATTTAAAACCGCCTAAGGTTACGAATACCAGGTTTCTCATATAATATGTATACAAATCCACCGGAAATACGTCTGTAAAGTTTTATGCCCCGTACGTGCACCGCGTGAACACATGTGACGTCCATCTCAACGACGTAAAATAAACTTCGTTGTGTAAAGGTAACTCGAGTGTGTATATATATATATATATATGTATATACATGGATAATAATAATATTTACAAACGGCAACGTCAAACTGCGATTTTTATGTCCGTCTGGAGTGATTTTCTCCGAAATTCGTTTTCTCTTTCCTTTTCTATAGCGTATAATTATATTATACCTGTATCACTATTTGTTAGACGTTCTTGTTTTAGATTTCGTTCATAAAAGCAGCGTCTCCTCCTCCCCAACCCTTATATTTTACGAAAGAGATGAGCCGCGCTCTTAATCGAGAACGGTCGTGACCGTGACACTTGAGATTCGAGTGTGTGACGACGACGACGACGACAGCCGCAGCTTATCTGATTATGAAGGAATAATAAATTATACCGAAAATGAGCGAAAGCTTTACAAACAAGAAATAGAGGTTAATAATAGTTTAACTTTGAGACAAAGCGTTTAACTACTTTAAACGACAATAAGACTCAATAAATGTAATATAAGTTGGTGTATGAGTTGGTAGTTTCCTAACGATCGTAATTTATTTATCAGAAATATGACTATTAAAGATCGACTGCGCTGTGCCGTGAGATAAAATAATAAGATTCTTACGAGTTTAATACACAATGCATTTTCATGTAATTTACTTTAAAGTTGGTACGTGTATAAACAATTCAGAGCTTTTAGTAGGTATATTTTGAAAATTATACCAGACCGTACAATACGTGTAAAAACGAGGAGCGAACGCGTGTTGAATCAAATTATTTTCGGTTTGTAATTTATTTATTTCACACGGACATAAAAACTATAAACAATTCTGCACGAATTCACATGAATACCGCATATAATTGGATAGAAAGGGATATTCAAAAATCAATGAGTGGACTATATGTATTCATTCGGTTTGATTATACACCATTTATCGTTTGTATAATCCAAAACGACTAGAGAGCCAATATTACATCAGAGTTTTCAAACTTTCGTCATCTATTTCAACGCCAATATTATATGTAAATCTCATAAACTGCAATCCCGACACGTTTATAATATGTTACTGACATTTTAATTTAATTACCATTCACACTTTCCAAATAAAGTATATTATACAAAATATATACAACTAGATTATAATAGATGTTATATTATTAAGTGATTTATATTTCATATAAATGGAGGATGATGGTCTTGAGGTGGGAAGGAAGGGACATTTTGGTGACCCTTCCCCCTCGGTACTTAGAAAATTCCTTTTAATAAATATTAAAGGTAATAGGTACCTTTGCAAATATTGAAAATATAATTTATGGAAACTTATCAACAATATATAAATATTATAAAAGTTAAAATATAGCAAGAATAAAAGGTAAAAACCTATACCTATACGTTTGGCAGCCTTTGGTATAAGGACTACATTTTTTTGTGTCCTGGTACTAAATTCCTCCTTTCACCTTAAAATTTTAATAAAACAGCAAACTGGTTTACAATTTATATTAAAAACGTTTATATGTGCGAATTCGAGGATTAATGTAAGTGTCAGGTCTCCCATTACTTTTAAAGAAGGATCGTGCGTTTAAACAATGATTTATATATATATAATTACAATTGCATAGCGTTTATAGATGTGAATATCGTAAAATGATATAATTGCTTTTAAAAAGACATATAGTTTTTCAAAAATGTATAGCTCGAGTAACCTTTTGTCCAAATTTTTTCCACTCACTCAAAAATCTTACGTCGCAATGTCCAATTAATAAAGTAGTAAAATATTATTTATTTACATCTTTTGCTTTCGTATTTATTATTCAAACGTTTCATAATTTGCAAACATTTAGGTAATAGGTCTGGATAATAGTAAAATTCGTTTTTTCTAAGAATTTTTTAGGAACAGTGCGTACATCTTAATAAATGTTATTTTATACGCCCAATCTTAGTGTTTATACTAATATTTAAAACGTTGTTAATTTCAGCGTACTACACTAATCTGTTCACATTTAATCCGTATTTCCAGTCGATTATACGAGTATCAAGTACTACCAACAAGATTACATTGTCGTATAATCGCCGTGATCAAATCACCATACATCTTCCAAGGAAATCTTGTCAATGTAACTAATGAAATTGGTGCAATAAGTTTTCGACAATATTACGAACATTACATAGTTATAAACAATGTGCATCTAACAATTAGTTTTTCATTCGAGATTAAAATATATGTATATACGTGAACAATAGAATTATGTACGTTATAATTCAAATACTAAGAAAAAGATATATAAATTAAATTATCGTATTCCCAAGTACATAAAAATATTTGAAATTATCATTCTTGTATAAAGTGAAATAAATATTTTCTTATAAGATTGAAATATTAGTAATATTCTAAAATTATGCTTATTGTTTTTACCTCTATTTGTTGGCAATAAAAGTTTAAAATTAGTAAGTAAATTTAAATCTATAAAAACGGCATGACTAAATTATGAAAATATAAAAAAATTAATATAAATCAAAATAAAACCACTTAGTATAATTTATTTATCAAACAAATGTCATGGCCTACTGTCCATGGTATCATTACGGGTCATATATTATTAAAAAATTATTGTTAAGGTTGTAAATATCGATACTCCCGAAATAAAATTCATGAATTATTCAAATCGCACCATCAGAAATAAGGAAATGTGCACCGACAATTCAATAAAAATTCACAGTTGTATATTTATAGGGTTTGAAAGGCGATAATAAAAAATATGCGTAACAAATTTATAATGTTCATATTATAAACAAATTTGTGGGTACTATATTATAATGTACTACGATAAAAAAAAAGTGTATAAAAAAAAAATATTCGAAATAATTCATTTTTTTACGTGCAGTAACCAGCATTGTCGTGGCGTTATATCGGGCAGGACAATACGAAGGCGAACCTTTAAGACCCCTCTAAACGTATCGGACGATTATCGTTATCGGAAACATAGGAGAATAGTGAGCGCTGCGACAACTGTTTATACGACGCGCGTGCAAATGCCGTCAAATTATCGACCGTGGGCGACGTAGGTATAATAGTTTTTGACTCTGTGCAATATGGCACCGACGCGAGAGTCGCAAGAGACGGACGGACAGACAAACGGTGATCGGCACGCAAGACAAACGACCCGTGCGAATCGCGCGCGCGGTTCAACCTCGGCGATTGCGGCGCATTAGACAGTATTCGGTGCACGTACCGCGCGAATGTGAAAGTCTTAAGGGCTTTTAAACATATACGAGCAACCGCCGGAAGTTTTTGATGGCGGAAGCTTAATCGGGATCGAAACGAACCAATTACCGACGTCTATACAAACGGCAAGTGTATATAAACGCACAACAAAGCCGTAACTATAATAGCAAACTCTGTTCTGTATATTATTATTTTATAGTTACGTCTTACGTGCATTATATCAGAAGCAATCGCGCGCGTCTAAAAGACGATTGTAAAAGGTCATATCGATCGGACGAAATAACACTGCGACGTTGGTCGATATCGAGATAAGATATAATAATGTATATTGATATTGTATATCGTCACCGATAATTATTTGGGATACCCTCGATACCGCTGTGGTATGGCGAGCGACAAGTCTTTAAAATCTTCAAGATTCGTTGCAAATTTGTTTCTACTCTTCTTCTTATAGGTTTCTTATAGGTTTTATATTATGATAAATTTATTCAAATTTTGAAGTATACTTACTTATTATAATAATTGTATTATCAAATACTCAGATTTTGTATTGTATTTAAGAAGTCTTCTGTAGCAATACAAATTCCTATTTTTTTAAATTAAAATCGACCTTTTTCCTGTAAATTTGAATCGAATTATTTAATAATAATTTTTATGTTAACTCAAATTCGAAATTTGAACTCATTGTTTTTAAGTTATTTAACATTTTTTACTAAGGATATCAGGTTTGAAAGATTCTCAAGCTATGATGATTTTAAAATCATAGTAATTTTACAGCGTTATCTTAGAAACATTTATATTTTGTAAAAATTGTACTGCTTCAGAATTTTCATTAAAAAGGTTCACTCTTTAAAAAATATAAATTGTTATTTCTACATTAGAACATTCTTCAAATGGTGTAAGAATTCGACTACTATTAGTAAAAATAAATTGTGCCTGTACATTAAGAACTCCAAAAATCAGAATACAAGTTAGTTCGTTATTAAAGAAAAAAATAGTGAAGAGCATGCTAAGTGAATCACTTTGTATATAATATTATATTATATTTATAATTAAATTTAAAAAACAATCCAAGAGAAGCAAGCCACCGTTGTTCATTGAATCGCTTTAAACAATAGCAATTAATAATAATGCTTACAGCAATAACTATTTTTAGGTTGAAACAGTTCGATATAAATAAATCAATACGATAAAAATGTATTACTCATATATCGATAAAATGTATAAGCTCAGATCAAAAACGAAGGTTAAATAATAATTTGAACGACACAAATATTATTCCCAGATAATAGATATAAAAAATTACGCCACACAAAATCGACACCCTTGACGATGGCCCAACCCCTAAAATGGACCATCCTATATACGTATTTGGCTGCAGAGTCATTCCGCTGTATGTGTCATATCGAAATCTATGTATATACTCCATATAATACATTGTATGACTCGACATATATCACGTGCTATACAATATATCCCAAATTCGTATTTTAACAATATATTTTGCCATCGGTCAAATCGAAATAATAAAACCTCAGATTCTATAGGACTATAAACGTTTATGTATCCAATACGAATTTTATGTTATTTCTTCCCTATAGACGAAAATATATTTTATAGGTGCCTAGAGGTACACTCCTATTTTATTTCACAATTTTTTAGACCATTTTATTTTTATGATTATAATTCGCATGCGCCAGAGGTTGTTTTTTCTCCACGAAGAGATAAGAAGATTCGTCAATTACGTATATGTACATAAACGAAATTGAGTATAATATAATATCACTGACTGGAAAATAATATTGATGGATCATCTATATACTTAATAATATTATAATATACGATATTTAGATAACACCCGGGCGAGCCGATAGCTTTAGTTATTTTTTTAATCTCAATGGTGATATTTTTGTTATTGTTATTATTCTAATTAAACGTGATTGTTTCGAAACGATTATTCGAAAAAAAATTTATAATATTTAGACGCACACATCATTACTAATTTGTTTATTTCGATCAAACTTGGAAACAAGTAGATCAAAAAAAAAAAAAAATACGTAGTTTGCACTACTAAACAAAGATTTAGTATAATGATTAAAGTTTTAATGTGTTATTTCCGGTGTTTAGGGACGTGCTGTGGAATTTTAACGAGATTCGACCCTCGATATACCGAAGAAGAAAAAACACCGACCTACTCACAAATTATAGAGTTGTTATTATTATTATTATTATCACGACAATGTAAGGTAGGTAGGAGGAAAGAAACTCTAACATCAACTCGTTACTCGAACTAAGTCACTTTTTCATCGCACACAGTGAATCGTCATCGTCCCGCCACCGTCACTCATTTGCAATTGTTGCATGTTTTTCTGCGATTTTTCTGTTTTCCGTTTGTTTCTCGGTTTGCGTTTTTCTCTCCATGTCATAATATATATAAATATATATATTTCGTAGGAATTTTTAAATTTTATTTATGTATTTTATTCGCAATGAATTTATATACAGTATACCTAATTCATTATGTAACACTTGTGCGTTATATTTATTATAATACGTGAGTGCGACAGTAAACTAGATATAACCTCTAAACCCAGAGGACGCATACATTTAATATATATATACCTACACGACATGCGCTCGAGTAATATATATTTATATATTATTTTTTTTTAACCACCGCGGGAATTGCGAGCCGGGCTTAACCCATAACTACTCGGCACGCCAACTGCCGTGTGGTGAAAAATAATGTTGATAGTGTGCCACCCACACTAAATTGTTTTCGTTTCTACCAACGCGTTACACGTTATATAATTATATTTCGATGAACGCCATTGTTCGATAAAATCATTATTATAAAACTCCGAATTTCGTCAAAAGAATGGTCGCAACATCGCACCCCAAAACGGTCGTCTCGGCCCCATTGTATGTTGAAACTTTGGAAATCATCCAATTTCGCTACCGAGTAGAACAAATAAAATACTGCTATAGTAAACAGGTACAACAGAAAATTCATAGCGAGGCAGTTTCTACGTGCAAAAATTTCCCGGTAAACCATCTCTATATACTCTAATATTATGTATATTGTATAATGTATAAACGTAATGATTGAATGAAGCATCATTATAAGATAGTTGGCCGAAAATCGTTATATTTATGTCACGTCCATACCATTATCCATTTTTTTTTAACAATCTAATGCTATCAAATAATCAAAAGAAATGTTTTAGAAAAAAATTAGATAGGTGGCACTTAAAATAACAATGAAATACTCGTAGGTTGTGGTAATATTATCTAAACAGAAAAACGTATAATTGTAAAAATTAAAATATTACAACCTGCAGATTCAAAGGGCAATCGACCTGTTCAATTGAAACAAATATCCATTGTGGACATTATTAATTCTTAATTTATTGAAAAACATTCAGTGTCTCAAATTTTTAATATTCTCTAATGACTTTTTGTTGTTATTTATTTTATTTTATTTTTTTGTACTAGTACATGAGCAAAATAAACTGTGTACGGTGCAACAAAGAAGAATACATTTCGTGTACTGCAATCTGTTCCCCTATCATTTTGTATGTTTCTTAGAAGACATTTTCAAATCGTAATTAATTTTTGCGCGAACTATGTATACATATTCATTAAATATAAGGTTTAAATCCATTAAATACAAACTTAAATTTATATGTTTAAAAGTGTATGCTTTTTAGGTGACGGAGATTTGTGTGAATCACACACCATTCTGCTGCTGCATTACGTATTTATTAATTATAATCTTGAAACGTTCAAGTTTACAATAATTCACTGTCATTGTAAATAATACGGGGTAATTTCTAACATTCTATAATATATGTATATACATATATATATTAGAATAACGACCCTATCTCGTTAACCATATAAGACATGCGATTAAATATTTATCGTATTCAAATAATTATAAGAACGATAGAAGTCAGGTGAACTAACTTTACTCACACGTGAATTCATTTGTAAATCGTATCATGATTTATAAAACACAAGTTAACGCATCAAAATATTAAATATTCATATGAAAGTCAATTATTAGCAAGTGTTTTAATTTTTTATGGTCGGCTTATTGTCTATTCAATTTTGAGTTATTAAATACAATTCGTCGTATTTTAAAAGACCAAAATACATTTTTAATCAAAATTAATATGTATGAACATTATATCATATTTTTTGATAGATATTATTCAAGCGTTTTTTGGTTATTTTTTTTTTTTTATAGATATCTATCATTAAATTATAACTTTCTTATCGTTTATTATGTGAAACTCGGAATTTAATTATTAGTACGTTGATTTTCCATGGAGATGACTAATTAAAGTGATAAGAGGTAATTACTGTATAGTACCGGGAGTCCAGATCACCAATTGACACGCACCTGGATTGACATTTTGATGGGCCACTGGTAGCACACTTCCATGGATATGTACCTTTCATCAAATCGAATTATTTTATGCAAACATAATTTTAAATGTGTAAATATTAATATTACCATTAATATTGCTTGCATATATGCTAATAAATCATACTTAAATTTTATTTATTCATCATTATAATAAAATAAACAAACAATAGTGTTTGAAAAACCATAAACTCGTAAAATAATTCATATTCAGTTTTTGTTAATAATTATAACATAATATTTCTGGGTAAATATAAATATTATTTTTTACTGAGTATTGAATCCGTTTCAACCTAGCCCATTGTCTGCAGCAGTCGTTTTTCTCCCGTTTCAGAAAATAGGAGAGACTGCCATAAACAATTATTCCAATCGTATAATATTATTATTACCGGTCAGTCCTGTCGTCCTGAAACGGACACAGTTGGTACCGCAAATCATGTTTCGATAGACAATGCTCACGCGATCGTTTTTCGTGACGACAATAATATTGTTACGAAACATACAATGAAGGGACGGACTTCATCACGGATCGTGGTAATTGTTCTCTCTTAGTCAGCAGCTTAATTCGTTTCTAATAGTTAGGGGTCCTCTTCATCTGCACGCTTATTAATCTAATTTCAAAATTCGAAAATCAGACCCTTCGTTATAAGCTGATCGTGCGCGTGTCGGTTCTGCACTGAACCTACGTCGGAGAGTCGGAAAACCACTGCGGGGTGCAAAACGAAAATCACCAGTTCGACATCGGTGAACATTTGATTATGATTGTAACTCACCAGAGCACTCGCGGGGTTTTTATAACTTATAATATCAGACACAATTATTGAGCATCGTATAAATTGTATTTGTGATCAAATCGATATGTTGTTTTATATATTATATTCCCCGTCAAATCAGATTATTATTATTTATTTATTTTACATCTGACATTTCCGAGAATATTATATTTTATTTTACACATTGTATTATAATTTTTTTTTATCACAATCTGTTCATAAATATTAAACAATAAGCAAATGGTATGATGACATGATGTATAGTGTATAGGTACCAACAGAGGAAAAAATACATAACTCATCATAGAATTGAGAATTCTACCATTGGAAGAACGTCAAATTATTATTATTACTGTTGTTGTTATGTTTCATAGTGGCAATCCATCCGAAAACATTTAACAACGGTCGTCTGGTGAGAAGGATTTTGCCAGGCGTCAGACGAAATGAAAAATGATGACACTGATGAAATAGCACGTGACAGCCGGACGAGAAAGAGATCATCGTGATGCGCCTGCAGTGACGGACGTGTACAATTATAGGTAGTTTAGGGACCGAGGTATACACCTAACGTATATATAATATATATAAATAGTTTCGGTCATTATTCGTTGTATTCGCGTCGAAAATTGACTAACGAGAGAAACTATATTATGATATTGTATACAGAGTGATCAATTATTTTCTGTGCACTAATTGTCCAAGTCGACTTGTGCAATTTTACCTGTAATGTTTCTCAAACAACCGATTTCACGTAAGTCAAACTAAGTACTTACCGATTTTTTCTCAGAATGTTTTTTAATCAGCAAGAAGATGAGATAAGTACCTATATCGTAACTTGAGTATTGTACCCTTTGACATTCTACTCCTCTAAGTATTCCAAACCTTTACTTATAAAATTAAATTTATGAAGTCGAATAAATTGATTACCCTGGATATTCCATCAAATATTTATATAAGCATTTTCTAGACTTAATATAATTTGTACAAGGTTCTTTATTAATCCAATAACGAGGTACACTCAAACCTAGTAAAACGACTTACTGGTGTTTTTCTTTTTTAGTTAGTTTGCTCGATAGTTATACGGGTAGAAGTGTGTAATAATTAAAAATTACTTTATACTGCAAAATTATTGACGTTTTTGAATGTCAAAATAATATTCTTAAACCCACCCGCAAAACGATAAATTAATTTTAAACATTAAACGAGGGTATTATGTACATACACTTCATTTTAGTATATCACCGCACGTACACTGTGTTTACAATAATAACTTTATGTATAAATACGTATATAATATTTATATTTATATTTTATAAAGAAATACTATTATAATACGATTAAAATTCATATTATGCTGTGACCAACACTCCAAAAAGAACCTAGTTCAATGAATACACAACCGTAACTAGCCTAACCTCCAATAACATACAAGATATTTCATGTATTACTGTTTGTAATCATCAGTCATCATCGCTTTATATCTACATCTTAATTACAAAGAAACTCTACTGATATAACTTAATCAAAAAAATTCTATAAATATTATAATAACTGTAAAAACATATTGTAGTTTCAATATAAACAAGTGTCAAGTAATATAATGTATAAGGAATAACAATTTTACAAATTGCATATTTCAAAACTTAACTAGATAAAAGTCATTGTATTTAAGTATAAATATCCTATACATTAGGTATATTATATATACCTAATATTATATATAAGTATATTATAATATGAACTATATGCTATGTGAATCTCGTGTGATATTTTCAGGAATACAATGGTCTAAATGTACAGATTATCAACATACCATTTTATAATGTATTATAACATTTATATATATATATATATATATCAGCAGAACTGGCGTAAGTAGTATAGGCGCCCTGGGCCAAATCATGTTTTGGCACCCTTAACACCCCCTCCCCTTAGTTTGAGTAGTAGTAAAATTAAGTTTTTTAGTAAGTTAAATAAAATTAGTATGTAGTTTATATCATAACTTTAAACTTTATTACCTAAACCTAATCATACAATATTGTAATAAGGTTATACATATTATTTTATTAGCGTATAAAATTACCGCATTGTATAATGAATCTAAACGTAATCGTCTAGTTAAGTGTATACATTTATTTAAAAATGGATAAATATTATATAAAAATAATTATTACAACACATCTATTTATTTTATTGATACATACAAATGCGGTGATGTGTAGGCATTATTTTTACATCAAAATCAGCGGTATCGATGCACTGTTATATTCTTACATTATACAAATATATGCAGGGGCGGACTGGGTTAATATTTCAGGCCGGGAATTTTTTTTGCCAGGCCAAAAATTAACAGAAGACCAACGATTTGGTCATAAATATGTAAAAAAAAATAATAATGATAAAAACCTTTACTATTAAAAAAATATTTTCAATATTTTATATAGATATAAAAAATAACACATAATATATAAGATATTTGTATATAGATACAGTGTACACATTTTAATATAATATCTATATATTAAAATGAACTCTTAAAGTAATTCCTTTTTTACATAATTAGGTTTTTTTCATAACTTCACTAGTTTCCCAGATTCTGTCGATTAAAATATCGTCATTTATAGAAGCTAATTTTCGCTTTTCCACGGACATCAATGTAAACGCTTCTAAATTCTCATAAGTTAGAGTATTTCGTAATCGATTTTTTATGAATTTTAGTATTGAAAATGACCTCTCTACTTGTGTTACCGGTAGTGTTAAAAGATAATTATAAGCCAAAGATAAATTTGTATACGCATTACTATACAAATTGTATTTGACTAATAACTTTAAACAGCAACAAGCACAATTTTTGCATGTTTTACAGGTCATATTTAATCCGGCAGTTTCTTCATTTTCTTGATATTCATCTTCTGAATCTAAATTTTCAAAATTATATTCGTATTCAACTGTTTTTTTTAAGTTATCCCAATTATTGTCAAAACTTACTAATTCTTCTCTTAATTTTTGATGGAATTCTTCAAAAATTATCATTAACTGTAAATCGGATTAAATTTTTAGAGAGAGCTTTCGAGGCTGTTTTTAATAAACCGTGTTTAAAACCATTGAAGTTGACTGGGCATAGAAGCAATAAATCCTTGTATAATAGACTATTGTTCACAAATCTTGAATTCATACTTTCAACTATTCTATCCATCATCTAATTATGAATTTCAACAGTATATAGATCACTTCATAATAATTTTATAATATTATCGATTAATATAATACTTAAAATCACACGAGCTGATAAGGTAATATCTATTTATGCACTATATTTATTATATTTTAATGTTTTTTCGTATACTATATACATTGATTAAATATAGTATATTTAATCAATGCTATATATTTTTAATTTATAAAATATTATCAGGCCATTTATTTTAATCTATTATTGTCACGAGCCATTGGGATTTGTACTGGTGTCCCACCAGGCCAGTCCACCCCTTCAAAGTATAATTGTATATATTGTTAATGCGTATTAAAATATAAATTAAATAAAAATAATTTTCAGTTTGGCGCTCTTTCCATGCTGACGCCCTGGACAGTCGCCCAAATCACCCATAGCTTTCGCCGGCCCTGTATATCAGTGACGGATTTAAGACTAATTTTCTTACGGTAGGATTATGAGTAAAACATTTTCACCTCCGCCAACTACTGTACAACTAAAACGGCTCAATTGTATGCAATACATATGCTTTTCTATAAAAAGCATAAAATTTAGTTTGAAAACAAAAAAATTAAATAGTATTCCAATTCGCTCGAATATATATTTATCAACAGACAACGGATTGTAATCCATAAATATATATACACATAGGTAGGTCACGAGGACACGAGAGGTGACCCGTGTTCACTTGCAAGGGAGTATTATTCGTTATAAGTTATAGTATATTGAGTTTATTATGAACGATTTTCGCATATTGATCTACATATTATTATATACAGTTTCTAACGTAATAAATCATAAAGTTTTCTTCTAAGGTGATCAGCAAGGTGGTCAAAGTTCCAAGGCCCTATTGACTTAATAGTTTATTCTATACACGAAGTTGTCTGTTCCATTGGCATTCGTGCAGGAACCTATTTCCCGTGGCGTGAGGGTAATTAATAAAGGGCCCGGATGTCGATGACCTACAAAAGCTAATATAGCTCTCTTAGAAAATTTATTTACTAAATATTAATTTCCCCGTAAAAATACGACAAGATATGACCAAAACAAAAAACATAATCTTAAATAATTCATTGAAAAAAAATACAAGTAACTTTTAAGCTCAAGCACAAAGGAAAATGTTATATTAATAAAAAAAAAATGTGTCAAACACCATAACATCTACCTATTAAATATATTTTTAGTATTTTTATGAAATAAAAATAAATACATGAAATATTTAAAACGCTAAGTACAATGGTTGAACAATTTTTATTAGACGATATATACCTATTTAAATTTTTACAAAATGCCTATTCATAACCTATATGAATTCTTTATTCTTAAATAACTGTAATTTATTAATAAAATCAAATTATCTACTAGATAAAAATGTTGTATGTTATGCACTTCTCAATTCAAAAACACTGACGCGAAATGACAAACGTATTGATTTGAAATTAAGTTTTATTTCTTATTATAATTCACACTATTTTCAAATTGAATGCACCAATAAATTTTTGATATTTTAATCGATCAAAATCAGTTTGAACACAAGCATGATTTACGTATAATTAGATAAAATTTTAATTTTGAAATATTCTTAAAATTATCATGCCACATTATTGTCTTATATTATATTATTATAAACAATATATTGACTAGCAAATAACCTAAAATTTTCTTGCTTTTAATCAATAATAAACTTGAGCCTATTTGTCTGTTTAACATTATATAGTCAAAACACATAATATAATAGTATTACGTCCATCGACCCACCCGTTCAACACCGAGTGTGTACGTAGACACCACTGAAACTAATTTCTTCACGTCGCGCGTCACACCTTCAAGAACCTATTTATTTACAATAAATAACATTATTACACATTTCACTATGTCATTAAAAAATACTATCAGTGAATATACTAACAAACTATTATATAAATAGACATTGTTTAAAACGGCCGTAAAAAAATAATTTTTTTCCTTGGAATAATCGAAGAATTATAAAAATATTTTTGGGTTTTGCCTTGGACAGTGGACACGAACTGCGGGCCATTCTCTTAAAATAGTGCCCTTGGTTATCCCAAATCATAGAATCCTCTGTATGTTCGGGTAATTTTATTGCCACTCTCGTACGTTTTATAATGCGACCTTTTACTGTTCCGTATTATGTTACCTCGTCGACTTTCCAAACTCACTCCTTGAGATTTTACTGGTCGATTTCGAGTCTTCTCCCCGAAAATATAATCTGAATCGAATACTGCTGCAATGCACAATAACTGTACCGTGTTTGAATTATTATGCATACAGTTGTAAAAAAGTATCGTTTTGGATAATTTGTTTTCTAAGTCGTAGTCATCGTCACGCCTCGTGTCCTGTATTGATATTATGCATGCATCTGTGTTGGTGAAAAAGTAATCCGCTGTAACATCGATTGCAGTAATTATTGTCCGTGAAAGTTTTATCTTGTTTGTACATTTTACTCACTCTCGACACTGCGTATAATACACGAACGGATAATGTTATTATCCTTCTGGTGGTCCCCTGTGACAGTATTGCGGTAAGAACTTAGAGATCGTTCGTAATATACGACCAGACGTAGTTATAACCATACTCCCGTTGTGGGATCACTTGATGTATGTTGGTGTAAAGGACGCTTATGATTTGGTTTCCAATTACAGAATTGGTTCCCGGGTAGATAACAGATAACATATGCATTGGGTCTTATGATCTTATTCATTTTAATAATAAAATATGTTGAAATTACTTGTATATTAAATCGATAACTGTTTCGCGCGTTTGTGTTGCTAATCAATCCATATGTACAAGTATAAAAAATATGCTATATCAGCGGTTCCCAAACTTTTTTCATTCAAGGCTCCCTAATAATTAAACATTTTAATATAGCAGCTATATTATACATATTCACCAATACGTACTGATGATAATAGTCTAATCTATGTATTATATAAGTGAAATACGAAGTGAACATTGAAATAATTGAAAAATAATAATAATATGGTATACGTTTACAAAATACATATTTTTACTGTTTGTGTATCTTTTTTCAACTTATAAGAAAAAAATATTTTAGAAGGTGAATGAAATTCTTAGTTTTCCGTCAAACGATTGGCATCAACATGATGTATGTTTTGATGTAAATCAAAATTCTACCCGCATTTTTGATGGAAAGTAAAGTCATCAACAATATTGCCTACTTCCAGATATGGGAACCAATTCAAACATTTATATTGATCATTTGTTTAATTCACGTTCACGTTTTCATTTTCCTCGATATCTTTTTAAAAGCGGTACTAAGTTGCACTAGTGATACTAAGTGAAGCGATGAATGTATTGACTTTACAATTATGTATTTTTATTTTTTTTTTTTTTTTTTTTGTAGGTGGTTGCTGATAGTACCTAATATCAAATTAAATCAAAGAAAAACAAAAAACAAATACATTTTTTTAATTACAAAATAAATGACTGAATAATAATATTAGAAGATTTTAAATACATCGGTAGTTTTCAAAATATTTTGACTTTTGTTGAGATATTTAATGGCGTTTAAAATTAAAATGTTCTACTTTTTTTTATGTTGATATTTAATACAACATTCTTCATTTTTAATTTAATTTAAAAAATATATCAGAAAACTGCTAAGACTATACCAATATGGCGATATTTTTATAAATGTTTAATTTAAAGTTCAAATTTTAATAAAATTGCACATTTAAACGTATTTTAGTACTATATAACGATTTCCCTTAAAATTAAATTTGAAATTTTATTATCCACAATTAATATTAATCGTATAAACTTAAAACAATCCATTATAACTTAAATTGATACTAAAATATTAAAAATATTAATTAGACTAATTTCAAGCTATTTATAACTATAACATTATAGATATTTGAAATTTTTCAAATCTTTTTTCATGTTATTCACAATTTTTTCAATCAAAAAGCATGACACTTTTAATACACGATTCTTCTTAAATGGTTTCTTAAAGCATTTTAAAAATAGATCGAATTAATATTTTATAAGCGTTTTTAAGTTCAAATTTTGGTAAATTGAGATATCTTTTTCGAAACATATAAATGTATCCTCTATCAATTTCATTAATTTGTTGTAACTGAAATTTATCGACATATAATATACATAAATAAAATAAAATTTTCAATAAATGTTGAGTCAGTTATTTTGAATTATACCACCATTCAAAAAAAAAAAAACAATTTACCAAAAGTAATATTAATAAATTATAATTAATCCTCATAAATAAAGACCGAGTATAATAAACATTCTGACAAATATAAATTTTAATTGTCCAACTACACAATAACCTTTGTTTTTAATATTATTTAGTAATTTTTATTTTAAATACTTATATAATTAACTTAAATCTCATTCATTTAAATTTTTTTAAATTTAAAAGAATAAAAGTTATTAGGTACAATGAGATCATTATATTTTTTCGGTTTTTTCTGTTACACTCTGTAAATAATACGTATATAATACGTAAACATAATATTGAATTTTTATTGTTGCACTTGAATACGCAGCAAACGAACTATTTCATAATATATGTGTGCGATAATCGCAGTTTGATATCGTGTATGCACGCAGTCAACTATACATTTTTGACACTTTTTGAATCAAGTTAAATAAGTGGTCTGCACTTGACAGTTTTCCGCCATTGTATTGTTAAACCACATGTATATATTATACAATATATCTATAAAGCTAATATCTATTTATTTATATACCTTATACATGTATTAAATATAATATATCCTATATATTTAATAGATATATTATGGATGTTTGTGTATGTGTGCCTTACAATGGCGTTTAAAACTTAGATTATATTATATGGTCTAGTGAAAACGTCAAAAGTATACCAAACTGAGATTAATACGTCTCCCGTTGAACAGAAGTTTTCTCCGTTGGTAAATTCTAAAAGATTTTTTTTGTATATATGTAAGACATTGAAATCTTAAACTCAATTGAATCTTAATACAAAATTCGAACCATGAATCTTAGGACTTCTATTAAAATATATTTTTAATAAACCTTTTTTTAATTTAAATAACAACAGTCCACATACAAAATATTATATTCATACTAAAACCACATTCATAAGTAGTTTTTACGGAGTACCTACATTTCATTGATAGTAAACATAATATTTATTTGGTTTAGTATTTATTTTGGTCAATTTTAACTTAATACTTGTTTTTTTTTTTCTTTAAATATTTTAATGTTTTAGCTGTTTTATAGGTTTGGTCATTTTATCACAAGCAATATGTTAAGTGTTCTGAATTTTTGAAGTTCTTCCCTAAACTTGTGATATTCTTTCAGTATGTGTGTTTGACCATTATGGAATTAGGTATTTTTTTATGTTAACCTACTTCACAGGTTTCTTATATTGGTGGATTTTCTTTTGCATGAGAAATAATTTTTTCACCAGTACAATTTCAAAATTTTAAACCTGGTTAATTTTTATTGTAATTATGCATTAAAAATTTTGAGTTCACGCAAAACACTTTTGTTGTGTGACATAATTTCATAAATGTAATGATTTTTCATATTTTTAAAATAAAAGTCAAAAACTTATCCCTTGAAGAAATAAAACTAAATTATCATCAAACAAAGGAAATCAATAAAATAATCTGTTTTGCATATTATAATTATTATACGAGAACACTTTCGATCTTAAAATAATAATATGAATTATTGAATCATTAATTGTCTCAACGTTTTTATTAAATTATAAACTCTATAATGGAAATGTACGATCAAAATCAAATACACACGTAAAACAATGAATATGAAGTGACGCGTTCATTTGGTAAACATAAAACAAATACACGGAAAAAACTATTGCGTCAATTGTTGTGATTTATAAAATTTAATTGTTATTTTGCATAATATTTACGATACAAATTACGATTTATTCACTTGTGCAGCTCCGCTTGAACAAATATAAATTCAAAAGTTTTAATTTTACTACCCCTTATAGCATGAAATTACAATATATGTGTATACATTAGCGTAACTATACACATTGTTTTGTTATGATAGTCGTAAAAGTTATCTTGATTTTATTGTAAGTTCCTCGCTATGCTATAAAAACGTATCTTCTACTAGGTAATTATTTAACGACTATAATAATTAACTATTTTTTTATAAAAAATATATTGTTTTTACTATATACAACCTCTATTTTTTTTTATTAATGCGTATTATTGTATTATCTTAAAATACTAAAAATTATAGAAGTAAAACAATCCGTAAATTTAAAAATATTTAATAATGTGGATTTTACATTACAAGTATATTATACATATATATATATATATATCAATTAAGAAATAAGATGTATAATAGAGTGGTCGAGAAAAAAAATAATTAAATAAAATATATAAAATGGAAATTTTAAACTACAAAATAATTTGCAAATTTTGAGATTCTAAAAACGCTTATATTCTCGATATATGTTTAAATTTCTATAGTCTATTAATAAAATATTTATAGGAAATCTCATCTACATTCTCAAGATTTTTAAACGAACATAACATTTTTATCAATATTTACAAAATAAAAATAGTAAAATGTTTTCAAATTTAAAAACCCTATAAAACCCTATAAGCGTATTTTTAAGTATTTTGAAAATGTCATTGAGAATAGAAAATAATAAATTAAGTAATAATATAATGTTTCAATTTTGTATTTTAATATTTCTTAAAAATAACAGACTAAAGAAAATCATTTAAGAATGTATCGTAATTATAAGTTAAACCAGTATTATTAACATTTGTACACTTCAAGCACACAAATAAATGTATATAGCTTTATTCTAACTTTTTTTTCCGGTGAAAAATACTAATGATGAATTCAGATTTTATTCCTTGGGTGTTAAATTTATGTATTAAATATGACTAATCAAGAATAGTATCAAAACTCAAATGAAAAACGAACATTAAAATAACTACGAGCACTACGTTCTTTGGTCAACGTCTTAGTGGATAAAAAACGTATTGATACCTTAAAACTGTATTAACTTAATGTTTGATATCATCAGTATACTAGCAGTGAATCTCAATATTCATTACCATTTATTAAATGGAAAAACACTATCAGAACATGTTAATCCAATAACATATGAACTCACGAAATATCAATAGATTAAAATTGTACCTATTAGATTACAATCTCCGACTCCTGCAACTAGTACAGTTAATTATTTAATTTTTTTTTCTTAAAATGTATTTGCCAATTGTCACCCAAATTATTTCCCTTACATTTTTTTTTTGTTTTAATACACCTTATTAAATAAATTAATATTTTATACATTAAAAATTATGATAATTATTTAAACATTTCAAATTTTGCAAGCTATCCCTGAGTGACGCCTGAATGAATTTAAATTTCATCGATTAAATTAATAATTATTAATTTATTAGGTTTAGAAATCTGAAAAATTATAATCTCGGGCATCCATTACAACATACTTTTATAGTTAATTTAATTTGTTGTTATACGCTTAAAAGGCTTTTGCCTCTAGGCGCCCGTCTACCTCTCACCATTTTTTTTTTTATTTAGGTACTCAAGTAAATTTATTTTATATACATTTTTTATACTTTTGCCAGTTATCCCCAAGTGGCCTCTGAATAATATTTCATGAATGAACTTGATACAGTTAATCATTTATCGAGTTTAAAAATCAGAGTAGACAGCAGTCTCTAACTTAGTGGTTTTCAAACTGGGTGCCGCGGCACACCAGTGTGCCTCAAGTATCCACTAAGGGTGCCGCGGTTTTTCAATAAATTACCAATTGCATTGAATTGTGATATAAGAAAATGCGGATATGTGTCAACTATTCGTCCAAGAATTAAAAATATTTGTTAGCCCATCAATCACACATTTCTTATTAAATATATATATAATTATAAACAATTTTGTTCATCTAAAAAAAAGACCAGTATGCCGTGAAAATTTTTTGAAGTGTTCGGTGTGCCGTGTATAAAAAAAATTTGAAAACCACTGCTCTAACTTATAAACTAGGTAGGTACAACATCATTTTTTATTTAATTACATTTTTTCCTTTTTAAAATGCATTTACTTGCAGGTGCCCCTAGACCAGTGGTCTTCGACCGGTGAGTCGCGACCTACTTTTGGGTCGCGTAAGCTTTAAAATTGGGTCACTATAAATCTTCTTTTTAAAATAAAAATTAAATTTACAAAATTATATAAGGTAAAAAAATTTTTTTTAATTATTAAACTTAGAAAATTAATAAATGAAATTACAGTTTAAAAAATGTTGTATTGTACTCAGTTTTAATAGTACTACTGCAAAGCATTAAGCAATTTTAGCATTTTTTACAAAGCATACGTGTGTCGCGAAAAATGTAGGTCTAAAAAAGTGGGTCACGAGTCCAAAAAAGTTGAATACCTGCTGCCCTAGACCTCTTCCTTCTTTTTTTTTTACATCGTATGAAAACTCATTGTAATTTTTTTTTTTTACAATCAAAACATTCAAGTGTTGTTGATTGAGCCAGGTCCCATTTAAGTAAGTAAATACGGGGACCCTAGTGATTGACATTCTTAATCTCACCGGAAGTTGCACCACTTGTTAGGCGCAGGCACCATATGCGGGTCTACACTATGCGTGGTAAAAAATAAACCTATCACCCATGTCCACTATGAATGGCACTATATATTAAACAATGTATAGACATTTATAAAGATTCTAAAATAAAACTTTATTTGTGTATACCTACTGCTTATATATTATAATAAGTATCTTAAACTAACAATTTTATCCTATGTACAAAATATTATAATATGTAGCTTTTGTGAATTGTGCATATTGTGTATATTAAATTGTATAATATGCATGTAAGGCCTAGGCATGACATTTATTTTTATATTGTTAAAGGATATTCAGACGCACATCAAATTATACACTTACATGATATATGTAATATGTATATTGTTATATAATTTAAAAATAATCCCCCTAACATAATAAATAATTTCTAGTTACGCCACTGGCACCACTGTGTTAACAACTTTTCTGTAATTATATAGTACCTATATATTAGTAAATTTATTTGTTATATTTAATCATCATTTTTTTGTTGTTCATGGTTCACGAATAAAAATTGATGAGATGTATTGTCTTTTTCATTGTGAAATGGTTTGTTTACCGATAATGTCTTATCGTTATTTTGTATTAAATTAAATTCCAATTCATAAAGATCTTTAAAAATGTTATAAATTCAAAAAATAACTAAATTAGTGTCTATATTAAAGTACATAGGTACCTACAATAAAAATATGAAATACCTACCTATTGAGTTATTTTGGATAACTATATGTAGTTGTTAAACAAGGTAAAACTGATAAAAAAAAAAATGATTTTATGTTATGCATTAAACTGAACATGTATTGAACATGTTTTATAGGATTGAATAATGTGATGCAGAAATTATTATTTTTAAAGACACGGAAAAAATAAATTCAAAGTCACTGCGTGGCGTGTACTATTTTACAATTACGTTGTTTTTTTATTTTTTAACAAAACTAAATAATTCAAGAAATTATAACCGCCACATAAGTTGTAAATTTATGGTCGAACAATGCTAAATCAAAATGCAAACGATGTATGAAAAAAATGCTGACTTAGTGACCCCTATCATCCGAAAATTATGTTATATAGTTATGCCTATTGAATTTTTAGATCAAAAATTATCGTACCAACAAATGCTAAATATTTAATAATAATTAATACAAAAATTCATCATTAACTATATTAATTTCAAGTCGTAAGTTAAAAATTATAAATTAAATTAGATTTCCTATAAATACTAGTTAGTACTGTCAAACTGCTTTGAAAAAATTCATCAATGACCCAGAGTAATGAACCTACAACGAATACATAGAATTCAGTATCATGCAGATGTCCCTATCTATAGGCTATAATTCAAATTTAGGAGCTCTACCTTCAAGGCTCAGTACTAGCATGGATCAAAAATAATACGCATTTTAAATGGCATGCTTTACTATTCGATATGGTCCCAATGTCACCAAAGAGCTGTGTATGGACATTGGACATGATTAATATGCAAGCAAAACGTGTGTGTATCATAAGTGGAGGCAGCTTGTTATAAGAATACTAAGAGCGACTGCTCCTGACTTGAAAATAGGTGGCTGTGTCGTGTGTATCTACTATCTATGGGTTGTATACTGAACTAATATGAAAATTAATATAAATCGTATATATTATAGCATAGTGGTACCCATTCACTTAACTGTTTTAAATTATTATAACATACAGTGGTGTGTCGGGGATGACTCTTTTTTGCTGACATCTAGAAAACAACTTATTAGATATTATCAATTATCACCACAATCTATTTAAATGTATTATTACTTATAACATTCCCCCCATTGAAAATTCCTGAGTACGCCACTCACTGCATCCATAACATCTTTTTTTCTTTTTGTTTATATCCCGGGTGGGAAATAATCATGCATATTACTCACAAGTCACAATACCAATCAGTTTTTCTTTAATAATCCGTTAGTCATAAATCAGATTTATGTACAGATATATGTCATTATGTCAATGTAATAACAAAATTTAAAAATGTATATTTTCTTGAATATATGAACTACAAACTAAATCATTTATACCAGTTATACCAACCCGTGCCGATACATTTTAATAAACAACAAACAATAATAAATTATCATTGTTTTTAAGCACCACGTAAATCACTAAAATAAAATATTTTAAATGATTTACCCAACAAAAATATATTTTGCCTATATTTTATAGAGTAATTTTATATCTGTAAAATACTTATTCAAATTATATATTTATTTATGGTGACAATTTGGCTTCTTAACTAGACTTTTAGCCATAAAAGTTCTTACTCAAGAAAAAAGGTTCTTAATAAACGATTTCAAGACATTATGTGGCTTCCAAATAGACTGTTTATTTATTTATTTATGTTTTTGATAGCTAATACATTTTTATTATTTTTTCAGATATTCACTTTAAAGTTTAGATACTTACGTAAATATTTTCGAAAAAAAACTACCTACTTAAATAGCAGTTTTCATTTGAAAAAAGAAGCTTGTAGAATGTTCCTAAAATCTAATTATGAAAATAATGTAGTATATTATTTTGTATAACAAAAATATATAAAAAAAAATATGGTCTTAAAACATACTTAAGAATTCAATAATCCATAAACGAATTAAATATATTATAAAATAATACAATAATTTTATGTGAAAAATGAGCACAAAATAATAACATGTACCTATTTATATTGTGTTTACACTATTTTTTATATTTCTTTACACTGTCCATTTTATGTCAAAACTATAAAAATATTGAGGACATGGTTATAGCTATATTATTTATTTCGTGTATCTATAATATACAAACATAATAAGTTTTTATCGCATAATTATTTAAAAACCCTCTGGAGAAAACAACACTCATCCGATGCCGAGTATCACGAGGACGACGTCTGGAGCCACCAACGACAACGAACCGGTGGTCTAGTTGGTTTTTACGAAGCCGAACAGACCGAACTCGCACAACCATGGATGTCAATGGTTGCACTACAAAAATACAAAAAGCATCATATTTCCTGATGGCAGGGAGACGGTGTGTGAACTCGAGGTTAATGGCACCGTCCACCTCAACGCGGCTACAACTGAGACACAGGAAACGAAAACCGTGGCAAGGTATGTCATGTATAGCCGGCCATTTATAAGAGACATACCTTTGACACCAAATTTTGTGGTAAGGAGGCCTGAAGCGACTATTAATCGAAAACGTAAATCATTGTGATACCAAACAGTAACTATTCCAAAATGGTATTGTAAAATTAATTTATTCCATGTGAAAATTACAGAGGCATATTTATAGGGGTAACCCCATAACCCCCGAAATGAAAAATACGACTATTTAAAATAGCGTGTCTCCTCCATCCTTTCCCCAAACAAAACCAAATAATATATATAATCGCCCCCCACCCCAAAAAGAATGAAAACCAATACACGCCACTGGAAAATTATGTCTGTATTTTTGAATTATTTTTTTTTAACTGATATAAAAAAAAGCACATAGAGAACCTAGTGTTGAATAATTATCAAGCGTTTTGACCAAGGATCTAAAAATGCTTTCACAACATATATTGAACTATATTTATTTATTAAAAGTACAAGCTGGTATTCCAATGGTAATGGTTACATTACAAGCATAAGTGTGCGCACGGGGGAGGCAGGGGAGGCAGCTGCCTCCGCTGCGAGATTTTCCGCTTCCCCAACATCTTATATTATACAATAATACCTACCAATTTTTGATAATATTTAAATAATTATATGTTCAAATGTTCAATATTAATATATTGGTACCTATGCTATTTTAAAATAGTAAATATTAAATAATATTAAAACAAAACAAAATACACATTTAAAATTTATGAAGAAGTAATAGACATTTTTAAAACATTAGACCCTACCACTAAACGACATATATGGAACTTTAATAAAACATATTACCTATTTAAAAAGCTGTTCAAATTATGTCTTCTTATTAAGTAATTTTTTTTTACTTTTTTGATTTTTAATCAAGTAAGATGGTAATTGAAATGAAAAAAGTCTGAATTTTTAAAACTTCAAAAATTTGTGACGAATTGGAAAATGATAAAAATATAACTCAGTTGTAATGAGTAAGTGGATAATTAAGCTAGCTTTAACATAAAATATTAATGAGATAGATCCGATATCACATCCAAGCAGTATAACGATTTGAATCCACAAAAACGTCGGAGTGAACAGTCTCAAAATTTCTATTTTTTTTTTAACTTTTTTCCAAAACTATTATAGCTAATTAAAATGGGATTATCAAATTGATACAAAATGTGAGATTCAAAATTTTCAAAAAAAAATTGTTTAATTTTTCACAGTTAAAAAATAGTTTTTTTTTTGCTAGATTGTCATTTAACATGGTAGATTACCAAAACTGGAGAATGGATTTTGTTATTTGGGGTTTTGTTAGATTTAAATCAACTAGGAAAAGTGCTGTGAAGATTTTCAGAACTTTATCTTCAATCGTTAACTCATTACAAAGCTATAAAGCTGAAAAACATAAAAAAAACTCTCAATAAAATGTGTTTTAATTTTTTTTGAAGCTCTGTAGTGAATCAACTATAAAAGATAAAGTTCTAAAAATCTTCACTGCACTTCTCCTAGTTTATGTGAATCTAACAAGACCCCAAATAACAAAATCTGCTTTCCGGTTTCGGAGATCTACTCACTAAATGAAAATTAAAATAAAATACATTATACATATGTATTGTAATATATATTGCGTACAATTAATAAATTTCTAAAAATTGAAAATCAAGAAAATTTACATACCAATCTCTATCTAAGCAAGCGTTTTTGTTATGTATTCTTAATTATTTTTCATTACGTCTTCTTGATCGTTAAAGATATTATAATTAAAAAAGACTTATTGAAAACTCTTTTGGTAATTTTATGTTTAACCTAATTCTTAACCCTATAAAACAATACCATGGTTTAATAGAACCATATACTTGAGTTTGTGTGAGAATTTATTTAAATTATCAATGCTTCACATCAAGGTCTTAGATGGGAAAAATCGGGAGAAGGTGTTTGGAGTCTTGCCTCCCCTGCCAAGAAGACCTGCGCACACTTATGATTACAAAAAACATTTAACAATTAAAATATTAAGATACAATTAAAAAATACAATAAAAAAAAAATAAAAATAAATTATAATGAACAAAAAAGACAACATAAAGTTAAAGTATGTATAATAAAATATATAGTAAGTTAATTAGAAGAGTGAGATGGTTCAGTATTGTCTATTAACAATTCTCATAATTCTTATAAGTGACTCATTAGTAGTATAGGTAGTTTGTGTTACAAGAAAGAATATATAACTGATAGTTATTACTGTTATTAAATATTGCATATGGCCAAAGTAAGAATTTTTATAACAGTTACAAGAAAGGAGATTTGGAGAGTCAATTTTACCTGAGAGTAAATTAGAAAGAAAAATTAAATTCGCTTATACTTTCCTATCAGTCAATGACAATAATTGCAGAGAATAAAGGAATGGAAAATAATATTTCTGTCGTTGCTGATGCTCAAACTTAAATTTAACACATTCACATACCTTCACTTACAGTGACCCATTTGACACTTAATACACAACAGAATATTCATTTGATTACCTTTTAAAAAAAAAAATCTGTAAATACTTATTGTATGAATTTTTGATATCATAACTACTTTTATGTGTATAATTTTTAAATGACAGAGAACAATAAATTCACATGAGAAACCTCCGCTTTACGGCACTCTTTATGACATAAATAAATCGGGTTTAGTGAATTACATCCGATAAAATAATTTTAGTAATAAGTTATTGCTTATAAATTATTAACCCAAAGCCATAAAGCCCCTTATTATGTGTCTTTGGATCACCACAATTCATTTAAATGTATTATATAAATTCTCTCCCACCATAGAAAATTCTTGGGCACGCGGCATGCCACTGATAACATATTAAATATTAATTAATCAATATCATTCTTTTTTTTTTTTACTTAAAATAAAGTACTAAAAATATTTTATTTAGTTGGTGGGTGGGTGAGTAGCTTATGAAGATTACTCCTAGAGTTAGAAGACTCAACTATTCAAGCCACCACAAAAATAATATTTGTATTACCTATATTTAAAATACCTATTTATTTTAGTTAATATATATTTTATTTATTTATAATTCCTATACAGTTTAGCTACTTAGTATTAATTATTCATATCAAATATGTTAATTAGGCAATTAAATTTGATTGAAAAAGTTATTCTAAAAATTAAGATAAATACCTCATATAGGTAATTAAAATTATATATTAGAATACATGCAAATTACTTGTATGAATATATTATAAAATACTATTAAAACCTGTATAAGATTGGCATAATAAATTAGTATTTATTTAACCTGGCCATCACTATTATTGGTTGAATGAGTCAATAACAATTACAATAATAATATATTAAAATATATTATATAAATTTATAACCGAAAAGAACAGTTATCTCAGATAAAGTACAATTTAAAGATCATCAAGTATAATTTATTATTATTAATACAATAATATCTACATATTAAGGTATATTAAACTCCACCTAAGAACATATTTCAGAAAAAAACCAAAAATATATATTAAAGCGTACCTTACCCAGCAATCTTTTCTTGAATAGTACTAGAGATGGGAAAAACCTATTTAAATCTCTGTGTCAAAAGCAAAGTTTGCAATAATTTGATTCTATACTGTACAACCCTGTCTTGTAAAAAAAAGAGCAGTAATGACCTAAAAATCATGAAAAATATATAAAATAATGCCTAGGTATTGCTGATTACTTTTTACTTATTTTACACGATTTAGTTATCTTAAACTTACATTTCCCCTTACTTTTAGTTGTAAATATCAATCTTCGATGTGGGACACGACATATCAAACTAACCAACTCCTCATTATCATTTCAATTATTAAATTCAGAATTCTATAATCAATTTTATTAAAATACACATTAAAAATCCAAAACACTTTCATTAAAACATGAACATTGTACTATATGTCTATACTATACTATTGTTTATTGTGTCTGTGTAATTAATACCTAATTATGTATAATTGTTTTAATATTTACCAAAAAATTATAAAATTAATCATAATAAGATCTTATACTTAATTTAATTCCATGTTTAATTCATTAGGTATGCATCATGTCATGATTGAATAATTCGATGATTCGACCATCAATAATCCTGTGATAACTGATAAGCAAAAATGTTCTGGTGTGATAAACTAACTTCCATGTAGAAAGGATCAAGAGCAAAATTCTTGAACCAATCATTGCGCTTCAAAATTAGTTGTTTCTTATCGTAACGCTGTATACTTTGCTTTCCTTCGTTTTCGTATTAATATTAATTATTATTAATACATATTTTAGTTTTTACACCGTGACCTACATGAGATAGTTTTGCATAGCAAGTTGAGGGATATTTTCGATTTGCGGAATGAAGCGAAGCGACGAGTGTCGATACACGCCTAGTCACTGCCGAGTTGTGATAATCTGTAAATTTTTTTATAAGAGTTATCAAATTTAAGAAAATAAAGGATTGTACTCTGGATTATTCGCCGAATAGGGTGGCAAGGCATCTACGGATAAGCGAATTCAACGTATAATCCGCCAAATTAAAATTATAAAATAAACGTATCAACAATTACTAAAAAGTATTAATATGTATTAAACAAACGTATTGTATTTCACATCATTATCCAATAATAAAGATGTATTGATGTATAATGTAAAGATATATATAAATATATTTTGTATACTGTTTATTGTTCTGCGCATATAGGACAGCTGGTATGTTGATGATTCTGCGGAAGACAACAGATAATAGTTTATTATCTACGTATTCAAAACATTACAAGTTGATAAGAAACAACTGATTTTAAAGCGCAATGATTGGTTCATGAATTTTGCTCTCGATCCTCTCGTCTTCCGCGATAACGTAATTCTGATAAGGAAAGTACTGATAATAAGCGCATCTCTAGAAGACACAAACTCATAAACCCAAATTTATCTGTGCGTGCAGCATAGACATAGACCTAAGTATGCAATATGCTAGTATTTTCCATCTGACTGCAGTTGTGCATAGTATACACCTCAACACTTGTCACTTGCCACAGGACAGATGGCATAATTGAAATAATTAATATCCCCCATAGGGACATATAAACATAAAACCAAGGTTTATAGATTATTATATTTATAATCTATAAACCTTGATGTAAAAGATAAAACAACTTATTTTATGTATCTATAATTACTCCTGTTCGGTGTGGTAAAGTCATTACTTGGACAATGACAAAGTAGTATGAATAAATAAAACAAATCACTCGTAAGTCGTAACACATCAAACGTCACCCACAGAAAAATGACAGATTACTCTGATCTGTTGATAAAATCATTTTTTTTTCAAATTCAAAAAGTAAAACTAAAGTTAATCATGGAATAGAAACCGTAAACTATGTTCACGACACGTGAAATGTTTACAGTGATTTCTTCCATGATCGTGTACTGTCAATTGTAGGTTATGTTATCTCCTCCTTGGATTGTTGTCTCTTTTTGAGTTTTATTACTTCTCTTCAGAAATCATTACTTTTGCACGGCGTATTCTTTAGGTTTACGTCGTTCGTTTGTGATTTTTCGTATTAACAATGGTAAGTAATCGAATTAAATTATAAATAAATGTATTAGTTTCAATTAGTTCTAAAGTTTCCCTTTTATATTTTCGCGGATTCAACCGGATAAAATTGCCAACCACTCGGTTTACCTAAAAGCCATTTTTTATAATCGACGATCAATTATATAAGTTAATTATGTCGTTCTAACTTTCAGGGTTTCGTTAAAGTAGTGAAGAACAAGCAATATTTCAAACGGTATCAAGTCAAATTCAAGAGGCGTCGTGAAGGTAAAACCGACTACTATGCACGCAAACGTTTGATCGTACAAGACAAGAACAAATATGACACTCCCAAGTACCGTTTAATTGTTCGTTTCTCCAACCGAGACATCACATGCCAGGTTCGTTTCAATTTTTATTCAATGCTTTAAAGATTTTTTCAATAAATTTTCTATGAATACTTAGGTTGCACACTCTCGCATTGAAGGAGACAAAATTGTCTGCGCTGCCTACAGCCATGAATTACCTAAATATGGTGTTAAAGTAGGTTTAACCAATTATGCTGCTGCTTACTGCACTGGACTTTTGGTCGCTCGCAGAGTAAGTTATTAATTTTATTTTTGCGTTTGTAATGTCCTGTTTTAATTCCATGTGTCTTTATTTAGTTATTGAAAAAACTTGGTTTGGACCGTTTATACGAAGGCTTGAAAGAGGCTAATGGTGAAGAATACTACGTGGAACCTGCAGATGAAGGTCCAAATGCTTTCCGTTGTAATCTAGATGTTGGTTTGATGAAAACCAGCACTGGTGCTAGAGTATTCGGAGCCATGAAAGGAGCAGTTGATGGAGGGTTCAACATTCCTCACAGGTAAATTAAAATTTGTTGGGTTTTGATAATTTATAAACCATGTATTTTTTTTAACATATAGTGTTAAGCGATTCCCTGGCTATGATGCTGAAGCCAAAGAATACAGTGCAGAAACACACCGTAAACACATATTAGGCTTACATGTCGCAGAATATATGAAGAAGTTAGAGGAAGAGGATGAAGATGCCTACAATCGTCAGTTTTCTCAGTATATTAAATTAGGAATCGTCGCCGATGATGTAAGTTATTTTAATATTTAATATTAATTCAAATTTGTCCAAAATAAAATATGTGCATAAAAATAAACAATATTTATTGTTGTATTGATGGTTATAGAATCAGAAGATTATTTTTATGACACAAAAAGTTAGTAGTATGATCTTGAATTTGTATTTAACACATTGACTGCCATGTGGCTGTGGGCTGCCATAAATTAATTTAGATTTTTATTATTAACTTTTCAGAGGCGCTATAATAATGATCTAGAAAATGCGCTGTGGCGTAGTGGGAGTAATTGCATTTTTTTTTATGTAACAAACATAATTTTAACATTTTTTTTCAAACTCAATAGTATATTATATCCAAGTACAAATTTACTATGACACTGAAAAATGTCTATAGTGTACCCATGTTAAATATTCTTGTGGCAGTCAACGTGTTAAAACTAAATACTAAGTTTTTATCATATTACCAATGATAGTATTATATCAACCTTTAAATTCTTAAAATGTTAAGTCCCAACAACCTACATTTGCTATTTTACTAAGTTCACACTTAATTAATGGTGTTTTAGAAATATTATGACTTCTGGTTAGCCATTAAGTAGTATTATATTATATTCAAATTTAGATGATGACATTAGTACAATAATGTATTTACATATACATACAGACTTTAATATTAATACTTTTTATACTTAACCTATAATAATTTGAATCCTTGGACTGCTGAATTTAATTTGTTTTTTATTGAATATTAATATTACAATTTAAAATAACTATTTTTACTAGTTTAACCTGTGTTAAGTTATGTTTATTAACAAGCTTGAGATATCACTAGAATACTAAAGTCATGAATATGCGACTTGTGGAAACATTAATAATTGAATCCTTTGATATACTACTAAATCTCTCATCATTATATTATGTTTTAAAATACTCCATTTTAAATTTAACCTTATGAAATGTCTACCTTTTTAATCAATGTTTAAAAATTGACACTAAAAATGATGAGTATTAAATATATCTAACACATAAACGTATCTAAACTAAAGTATATGTATTAACCATACTTATTTATAGCTTGAGAGATATGTCAAGAGCCACCAAATGTGTATATATTACTTGTATTAATTTCAAACCCTATTTTTTTACTAAACTGTGTAAATATTTTATATTTTTGACAATTTAAATATTTAAAGTTAGTTTATCATATCAAAAAATGATTAATACTATCAATCCACTTGATATAAAGTATATCTTGAATTTTTACGAAAAAAAGATATGTGTATGTAAATATTACGTTTAACAATAAGCATTTTTGTTGAATTAAAACAATTTTTACTACATAAGGTACAAAATTCTACTAATTTACACACTTTATTATTTTTAGTTGGAAAACATGTACAAGAAAGCTCATGAAAATATAAGAAGTGACCCGAAACGTGATCGTAAACCTAAGAAGGATGTTGGCAAAGAACCCAAGCGCTGGAATGCCAAGAAATTAACCAATGCAGAACGCAAACAACGTGTTGTGGAAGCCAAAGCTGCGTATCTTAAAGAGTTACAAGGCGAAGAAATGGAATCCTAAACCGTTTTGCTGCGATTATTTCAATAAAATATTAAAAACTCATTAAAAGCTTTTTATCTAATATTGTCCAATATTTTTCCAAATTGTCCTCAATTTATTAGATCTTAGTATTGTTAACTCTGTTTAGTCTATAAAGTTGTAAATCAAACAAGATATGGTATTACTAATTAAATGAAGTAATACTAATTGTGCTGAGGGTGTGGCTTTACTACATTAAAAATAGACGGATATTGACTCAGGCGAGATGATGGATGAGCATTGCTCATAAAGTAAAACTGGTTTCAGCACAAATGCATTCTTATTTTAAAAAGAGTATAAACCAGAATCCTACAAAGAATTTATTTATTTGTATATTATTTATACACTAACGTCAGAGTTGCTTAGAAATATACAGGTGATACAAATGTTTGTTATAATGTGATTAGGAACTATTAAAGTAACATAATTATATTTAATTACTTTAAATTTTTTATTTTTTTACAAGATATTTACAAGTACTATAAGTTAAGAATGCATGTTGTATATTAATTATACTTAATCCACAAATTTTTAACTAATATTAATTAATAATAAATTATATAATCTTTTAAATACCTATATATTAGTAGAATGGCTTTTTTAGGACAATTAAATTATATTTGTTTTGCTCTATAGTTCATCCTTTTTCTTATAAATAGGTCACATACAATTAAAACTTAAAACAATTATTTTTACTGTTATAACTTGCCTTATAAAATTACATATTATGATAATTGATAGGATATTACATAGGCTCATATACCTGTTCAATCTTGTGTATGTATGTAACTTAATTGAATTATTTCAGTATGATTTTTGTTATCTAGACAACATCTCATTTAGCCATTTAAGTAGATACATGCTTTAAGACATAGCTAAAGAATCTAATACAGGTATATAAAAATAAATTTCTGGGGGGGATTACAAAATTTAGCAATACAAATTATGCCGCAACATAATAAAACAATTTTTTTCCTCGTTAATCGAAAATACTTCGGGGGGAGTGGTTAACCCCAACCTTCCCTATATACGCGCCTATAACTGAATAATGTATATACACAACTTTCTGCGTTTAACGATATATTAATATTTGCTTTGGCGCGTTCTACCGATGATTTATTGAAACAAATCTACAGGATATTAATTTTTATGGTAGGAAGAATATATCTCCTTGCCCTATACGTTGTGCATGACTCATCTAGAATTAGCTTCATAAATTTGCAGCTCCCAAAATTAAAGTCAGAGCACAGGTGCACTCAGTGGATACTCCTGATGTATAGAATTCAAACTGAAATCAAGTAATACCTAACCACTAACCAATTTTAAAAAGTACGTTTTCATATGCCTTATCACTTATTACAGTTATTACCTTCTTAATTTTTTTTCTGTCATCAACTTAGGGGGTGATTTCTGGAAAAAATATGGATCTAGTTACTAAAAAATCTAATTATCTACTTTTTAATCAGGAAAAATGAAATCTTATGCTAATCAAATTTTCAATAAATTTGATTTTATTTTTTTACGTAACTCGAAAACAAATAACCATACATTTCATGAATCATTTTCTATTAACTACGATAAAATTTTCAAAATATTTTTAGTTTTTTTTTTTACATTTTGATAATAAAATATTATCATCAGATCAAAATTCTTGAAAATTTATTGTAAGGTCCTAAATAATTTGCTTTTTTTATCTGTATAAAAATATTAAGATTTTGACGAGTTTCATCAAAAGACATGCTGTTCTGTAGTTAGAAATTCATAATAAACTGTATTCAAATTTTAAAAATTTGATACAAGATTCCTCATAAGTAGTTTATACTAGTTTATACATTAGAGAAAATAATGTTTGACATGTGTGAGGGGGTGGGGCTGAACGCTGAAGTTCAGATCTATAATGAATATAATATTTTACGTCATAGCAAAGCCTTTAAAAAAATGGGGGGGAGGGTCTTATTTGCGCCAATGATCATACGGAGTGTACCACGAAGATCTGACAAATGAAATAACTTTTGTTCTAATCAATATTTTTAGAAAAAATTCTTTTAAATATAATTCATAGACACTTGCGCTACATTTTTAGTATACATTTTTTATTTTTTAGTACTGAAAAATAAAAAATCAATGAAAAAATTTCCAAAATATTCAAAAATAGCCAATTCATGAATCTAATTTAAAAAAAAATTAGATGGTAAAAGCATTTATTTAAGTCAAGTGGTTGATTTTTTACAATTTTTTAAATATCAATATTCTCGTTAAGTAAATTACGATCTAGTTTATGTAAAACAATAAAAAAAATAGTAAGATTTTAACATGCATCTATTTAAAAATGTTTATTACATAAACTAGATCGTAATTTACCTATCAAGAATATTGATATTTAAAAAATGTAAAAAATCAGCCACTGGACTGTCTGGACTTAAACAAATGTTTTTACCATCTAAATTTTTCTTAAATCAGATTTACAAATTGACTAGGTATTTTGAATATTTTTGAAATTTTTTTAATCAATTTTTAAGTTTTTTATTTTTAGTATTAAAAAATAAAAAATGTAGCGCAAGTGTTTATGACTTATATTTAAAAGAAATTTTATAAGAATATTGATTAGAACAAAAGTTATTTCATTATTTAATTTGACAGATTTTTGTGGGACACACTGTATATTGGAACCATAAAATCTGAAAAATATGCAAAGGCAATTATTTTTTATAGATGTTTTAGATTAAAATTATTTATTTAAATAATAGATAAATATCGAAGTTAATTATTTTGTTATAATTCAAAAACATTATTCGTGGAAATTTAAAACTTTTTTATACCTAAGTTATATTATTAAAAATTTTACTATACGCAATGACATTTTTGATTTATTTTAATATTATCTATTTAGGTATACTATGAATCAATTTTATCTGTCTAGCGGTATTTAATAGTTATATAAATTGATATAATATGGTAAAAAATAAAAATATATATTATAAATTTATAACAATTAAATACAATACTTTCATAAAAAAATATACCGACTACCAACCTATTGTAACATACTAGGAGCAAAATAAATGACAGTCGAATAACGAATATACTTAGTGATATAACTGATAGACGTACTGTTTCCGATCAGAATAATTTTTTGTGTACAAATGTACAATGATGTATCATTGAACTCAAATTTAACATACTCATAACAGTAATCCACTTGAGACTTTACACCTAATGTATAGCTGAGTGACTCACTTCACACTTGACTACCTTTTTTTAATTGTTTTAATCGATACACTTATTTTCTTTTAACCAAAGAAAATAATAAATACTAAGTACTGCGATTTTAATTTTTGGTTTAAGTTGTATACAACATATAGGTTGATAAAAAAAAAAAATTAAAAATGAACATCTGGTTATTGCATTGGTGCCTTATTACAGATACCTATATACGGCTATAGATACGCCTATACATATATATAGGTCATTTTGTGTCTATTATAACTTATTATATTTATGTTATAGGTTATATATAGGTAATAATACATATAATATATTCTGTTTACCCCAGTGAGTGTGTTAAACAAATGGTGTCCAGTTAATCCCTATAAAAAACTAAAAAAGTCTTCTTAAGTTTTTTTCTTTAGGTTATCAACTTGATCAAGGTCTGGTTAACATATTAAAATATAACACTCATTTAGTCATAACCATTCGGTATTCGGTCATCACTCATAATGATTTATATTGATTTCGTGTATAGCGACGTGTCCAGACGTACATGGCAATAATATTGACATTCTTTTACGTGCGTCTCGGTCGACAGCGACACGATCGTCGAAAACAACTTATTTTTCCGCATAGGTAGTTAATACATAAATCACAGGGTTGGGGGGAACAAATACTGAAATAGGCACGTTTTGGCCGATAATATTAAGCATTATATAATTATGAGATATGTAATATGTATACAATAGCCAATAGGTACATCGTGTATGCTATAATTATATAAACGGTAGAATATTATTATCGTATACGGTATACCTATATGCAAGGTATGAATAAATTATTTTTATACCTATTGGCTATTTCTATTTATAAGATATAGCTGGTGTACAGAGTGATCCGTGATCTCTGATCACTGATCAGTTTGACTTTTGACTTAGTTATTTATAATTTTCTTGGTCAATATTAGTACCTATATGCATTTTTATTTTTATATAACTTCAACAGGAATTTTACAAAAATAAAACGATATATTTTATTTTGGTGATTTTCTGTTGTTTTTTTTTTTTGTAAATAGCTATTTGGAATTTTATTTCCCTAGTTTGGAATAATATAGTGATTTTTATTCAAAAACCGAACTTAAGTGTACATTGAACAAGATGAGAGTTCAAACCGAACCAAACATTATATCTACCTATAATATGTATATTATTCGGTCCAGAAAACGAAACATTGAAACTATGAAAGCCATAGAAAAATAAATTATAATAGTATAATAGTAAGAATTTTTTTCATATTTTTCCTCGCCGTATTACCGTAACGTATTTGTTTAATTTTTGAGTTCGGTTTATCCTCGCATAATAATCTCCAAGGTTCGTAACGCATTAATAATAAAAAAAATAAATTTTTTTCGATATTATTTAATAATACTAATGACGTGTTTTGGGTCTACAAAAGGTAAGTACACCGGAACAAATATTTAAAAATTAAACAATTTAATACTTATAAACAAAAAATAAAAATAAAAATCATATTTTAGGTTGTACAAATGTATAGGTGTCTTATATTAAAAATACTTGGGCAAAAACGTTTTTTCTTCATTTTTTTTTTTTTTTTTTTTACCAAAAATGTCGCTTAAACGAGTCACCTTTGAGAAAAACGCGCGTGCATGTACTAATATTATTTTAAAAACAATGTATATTTCCATTGCGGCAATCGGCGGAGGACCGCGACCGGTCGTCGCATCGCGGATAAAATATATTGTATTATTATTATTTTATGTCGGCTTGCGCAAAATATTCGAATCGAGGTCGGCCGACCGAGTAGACGTGTCTCGTTCTCGTCGCTCCAACGATAATTGATAATCCAATAAATCGCATCATTGTTCACAAGCCCCCCACCCAGTGCAAATCTACAGTAATAGTAGTGCATCACGCATTCACGCTCATCGTCGTCGCCGTCGTAAGTTCGTTAAAACGGATCGTCGCCGCATCAGTACGTGTGTACTCACTACTATAGTTACTACTTCAGTAGTATATAATATTACGGCACGGCGACCGGTCGTCGCGTGTATCATTGCACGTCCCGACGTTCGCCATTCGGTTATTGTTTTACTGTACATTATCCCATTATTACGATCTGTGACGGGAAACATTTTACAATGTTCGCGACGTTATAGGCACGCGCAGTGAATAATAAGGGTAATCAAGGTGTAATATAATATATTTTATAAAAAAAAGAAACCGAAGCCAACTGCAGCGTACGATTTTTGATATTATATCGTCACAGGTACGTACCACGTCGTTATAGTTGTTAAAAATACATAATACCACTGTACTGAATTGCGGCTCTCTGTACACGGCGACGGTAGATTTTTGAATCGGGGCTGCGCGCTCCGTCGAACAATATAGCCAGGTAACGTCGTGCCTCCACAGCGCCCCCGTGTCGATAACCTCAAAAAAAAAATAATAATAATAATAAAAAGGCAGTGCGCGAAAAAGAAAAAGAAAAAGGGAAAACAATATAGGGGAAAAAACCGATTTTGCCCGACTCTCGTACGATACTATTTAGGTCGACCGCGCGCGCGGTTGTTTGTTCGATAAAAACGATTTCATCGCTCAACACCGTTCGCGTTAAGCGGTCATCGTCGTCTCGCATGCGTCCCGCCGTCCCCCGCAGCCGCCTACAGTGGTGGTGGTGACGACGATCTGTCGCCTGTCCGTCCGTCCGTCCGTCCGGTGTTATCGCTGCGCCGTTCTGATCCCTGTTCGTCGGTGCTGGTGCAGCTCTCCCGGTCCGCGTAAAACCCCGTCCCTTAGCGTTCCGGCGTGGACGATCCTATGGCCGCATCCACCGTTCCGGCGGCTTCGGTGGCCGCATTGCTGGTAGTGATGCTGCTGGTGGTGCTGCTGCCCCCGTCACCGGCGGCCGCAATGTCCGGGCCGCTGCCGGTCCGGTGCGCCAAGACGGAGTTGAGTGCGTGCTACTGCGGCCGGACGACGTACGACCGACAAGAACTGTACGCAGTCAACTGCACGGGGACAGGGTTGTCCATGCAACAGAGCCTGGACGTGTTCCTGAACCTGCCCAGCGAAACTGAGGTGAGTGATCGACTAACTCTTGCAGTCCATAGGTGGCACATGGGAGTCAAGAAATTAGATATTTTAAAAACAAACGATTATAACCCTGAATATATAAAAAGGAATCGATAAAATTAAAATACTTCGAAATTTAGTTACTCACTTTTAATAATCATTAATTCTTCTTTTGTCACCTTGCGTCCTGTCTTCTAGTTTAGAAAAGAACGGATGTACGAGTTATCCCCCCAAATAATATCCGCGAGGACAATTTCACCCACATGACCCACACCCCCTTTAAATGTTTCCTATGGCTTGGACCGTTGATAGATGATTACAATTAATTTGCACGCCCATACTATAATTTGTATTAGTGTGATTAGCACATAGTAGATGAGAACCCGTTAACCCTGTGCCTCATTTTCGTACTCGTACCAACTCTTATTCCTCTGGTTGCAGGTGCTGATATTCACTGGCAACTTTATGCCCGAGTTGCCGACAAACATATTTGGCATCAACAGCACCATGGACAAACTACGATTCCTGGACATGTCTAACAACGGCATACAAGAGATCAAAGGAAAGAGTTATCATCACGTTTCGAATGTTGAACGGCTGATACTTAACAACAACAAGATAGGATTGAATGGCATTGGGTTTCATCATCCCAGGTGAGTTTCAAACATGATTCTTTTTTTATTTATCTTAGTATCTACCTAAGTAATGTAAATTTCATAATTTTAGTTACATCATAATGACAATGACCTCTTGATTTTTAATTTAATCAATATCTCTTGTTAAAATAAATATATTTACATAAATCTGTCTGTTTAAACCACAGAAATTATGAGTAATATTACTCTATTGCTTAAACTTTAGGACTATGTTAAAACACTTATATCGTTATTAATTTTAAATATATTTTTGTAATTAAAATCTATTATTTTTTTTTTTTTTTAAACAATACAAGTGTTATAAATGGTGGTTATTCGTCTCTAATGAATATTAAGTAAGCTATTATATAAATTTGTGAGGTCACTATTTTAGTATTCATTAGAAGTAATAATTACTCACTAGTGTGTGATCTCATCATGTTATTTGCTTGCCACACCTAGTAGGACCACCTACTGATTGAATTATTCAGCACCAGAATGTCTGTATAAGGATTGATTTATGCATTTATTTTAAATACTGTTCTATTAATATAAGTAAAAAAGTAAACATTGATATACTTTCTTCTATAATTTACATAAATTCAAATTTAATTTAACTTTAATACGCATTGGTATTAATAATAATACAACCATTGCATTGCAATGAAAATAATACTTGGTATTAAATTTTGATTGAAATTTTATTTAAAGGTTCCTCTCAACATTTTCCCTAATAATAGAACATAACCCTAGTAATAATGAAATATCTCCATATATAAAATTGTTAAATATTTTTTTTTCCTTTCTAATGAAACAAAACAAATTTTAAAAATTAACAACATTCAATTTTATTTTATAGAGTATTTTCAAACTTTGAAAGTTTGATAGAACTACATCTCACTGATGCGTTTGCTGATGAAGGTGTTATGAATATAACTGCCGACTTGCATGAAGTATTCCTCTACAGTAATTTAAGTCGCTTGGCCAAACTTCATCTTGAACAAAATAAGATAAGTGTCATAACAGAACCTCTTGTTTTCTGCCCACTGCCTCGTCTCCTTGACTTACATCTCAGCAACAATCAACTTACAGGCATTGATTTTGACATAAAGTGTATGTCACATTTGCGTTTTATTGACTTGGAAGGTAATCTTATACGTGGACTCTCTGAAGAACAATTCTCCATCTTGGATAGTATACAGTCCAACAATAAATCTTTAGCCATTGACTTGTCCAATAACCCATTTTCGTGTGGTTGTAATATTGAAAACCTATATAGTTGGTTGCGTACCACTAAGGTGAGTGTTCGCAACAGTGAGTCGATAAGATGTAACCAAAATTTGCCAAAAAACCCTCTTGATCCATATGCTGCTTATCGCAATGATTGTCCAACTCCAATACGCAAAACATTAGTTGATGGTAATCATGGTGGGCACAAATTGGTAATGTTGTTTGTGTTTTGTGCTGTAATTGCATTTTTGGGTGTTGTAGTATATGTATCTAGGTTTGGGTTGAAACGATTAAGACCTGAATTTAATACTTCTTCAAGAAAAATACATTACACAACTATTGGAAAATGTGAAGAACAAGAAATACATGTATGATAATATGACAAATGATTAGTGGTGTTAACAGTATGGCATGTGGAAATTCCGACTCATGCTTTAGGGAAAGACTGATAATCGTTTATTTATTTTTTTTTTTTTTATTATTATTCAATTTAATTAAATAATTAAAGAGTATATTTATGAATTGTTACTCTTTTGTATAGTTATGTTATGAAAATTTTGAATGAACAATTTTAAAAGAAAACATTTTAATTTTTGATTGATGCAAGTTTTTTTATTATTTTTATTAATGACATTAAGAAAATGACTGTTATATAACATATTTATTATTTTTTTAAATGATTTTTATTGTCGATTTGTCATATATTGTTGATCTCTAATATCTCTTGTTCCTTTGAAGTATCTCTATTTGTAGGGTAAAAGTATGGCCAGTCGGACTTTCCACATCTGTTAATACCTACTCCCCTTAGTAGCTATAAAAATCATGTCGCTTTGTGTTCATTCACGTCATGTATCTGTTATAAAGGAAACTTAAAGTTGACTTTACCTAGTATCTGATTAAGTATTATGAATTTTTAAAGATCCTAGTGAGATGTTACAAAAATACACCGTCCCAATTTGTTTTTATTTTTTGTTGCTAAGTGTTAACATTATATAATTTTTAAATGAATGAGCTTTTACATATGTATTTATGTACTTACAAAATTATGCTAGTTATTTTTGACTAGCACATGTTTTCAACACACTACTATAGTCCACTTTTCCTAATTTTTAATAATTTATTACTTTCTTAGTATTATATTAAAATTTAGAAAATACTTAAGTTTATGATGTTTAGACATATTATGTCATAACGTATAGTAATCACTAATCATGGGCGCAACTAAACCTACATTTTTTGGGGTGCTAATATTATAGATATTGGATTAGTGTTCTATGGAACATTATTGAAAGCCATTAAATATATCTCAACTAAAATTATAAAATAAAAACAAAGAATATGGTATAAATATTTGGTAATGCTGAAGTCGTCTTAGCATTCCCTGGTTGCGCCTATGTTCACATTTCTTGTCACCAATATTATTATGTAACATTTATGTAGCTATACCTTTGTTATTTGATTATCTGTACTAACTTATGCCTTATGAATATTGTATTCTTGTTAGACAATCAAGAAACTCGAGAAAAACACCAATGGCTTTTTCACAATATATTTGCTATAATAATGATTAATATTTATTTTATATTTGCGGTAAACCATAATTTTAATATATTGTATTAAACAATGTACTCAAATTTCATCTCATGTTACATCTATAAACATTCTCAAGTTTCTTGAATTACAATATTTATTGTGATTTATGTTATATGTAAATATAAATGCTTAGGATATTTAACTTATATTTAGAAGTATAATTACACATAATAATTTATTTATCTATACTTGGCTAAAATTTAATTCTTAATTATATGCAATTTACAGTGTACGTTTTTATACCATTGTTAAAACTTGTTTCTTATAGATTTAAGTATAGCAAAGTAAATACTTCACGTTTCTCATTACTCTTCACTTGTAATCATAACTTATACTTAACTGCTTATTAAATACTTAGGCAATTGTTGACAATCCGAAATTGCATATCTTGGATTCTTATGGTATTGTAATAATAAAAATTAACATCACACTGTAAACAAACCTTCATTAAAAACTTAAAAAGAACAACAAAATAATGTTTAGGCAGCTTTTACTTGTCTCGTATTATATGATTGTTTTAAAGGTAACATCATCGGAATATTAAAAATGTTTCATAAAAAATGAAAAAATGAAAAAAAAATGTTAAATGTACTTAACAAATTTGTTGATGTTTTGTTTTGAATCTCGGATTTTATAACGTTGTTTATAATGTGTATATATTATGATGAGTTGTGAAGACGCATTTAACACTTTGCGCTCCGTTGTCAGTTAAACGTTTTCTGACAACACCGTTTTAGCCGAGTAAATAAAAGACTCCAAAACATGTCATATCGTTTGATTTTTCTGGCAATTTATCTGACGTGCAGCCGACGTATTTTCATTTCACAGTGTAAACCCAAGTACGCGTTGATTGTTACTATTATTAAATTATTATATTGGAGCGCAAAGAGTTGAAACGTTTTTTTTTATTATTATTATTATTATTATTATTATTATAAAATATTATATAAAAGAAAAAAACAAATAATAAAAAAAAATATACATATAAGTATATCGTACAATATATATAATGCCTTTTAGTTTTTAAATTTAAAAAAGCCTCAGCTGTGTTAATTAGCACAACGTATATACGTATATGTATATATATAATATATATATATTGATTTTTCTCTACAACAAAGAAATATTTTTTTATATTATATTAACCATCGATTATAAATTATAATTGAAAATTTTTTATTCGGTACATCGAGGGACGCGTTGTAGTATCTTATGTCGTAGACCTATATCCTCGTTGTCACGTTGCAGAGTGTTACATATTTTATCGTCGTCGTCTATATAATATCGAATTGATCGATATTCGCCCCTGCGGCCTGCAGAGTGATGAGTGTACGCCGAGCCAATTTATTTCATCAGCTCTGCGAAGCGTCCAGCGCGTGTGCGATGTACCTATGTGTCCTATATATACATAATGAGTAATTGAATTATCGATACAATAAAATTATATAGTACCCACTTGACACGGCTGTGTGCCTGTGCAATTTAAAATTCCGGGTAAACGGAAGTGCGTGGAGTTTAGAATACAATCGAACAATATGTAATAATACGCTGTCGACACTATAATAGGTATACTATCTATGTCTATACCTATCTACCTCATCCTCTATTCGTGCATTTTTATTAATTGAAGCGATTCAAAAACGAACGCCAGTTTTATTTGTATGTATAAGAGTTACCTACGGCGCTGACAAAGCGATTTTCATTTCAAATCGCCGGCGACCGCCCGATATTGCATGTATCTATTTGGTGAAGTCATAACAGTAAACTATATATACATATATAATACAATATAATCATGCGATGTTCGTCTCTCATTTGATTACGATCGGGAAAATGGATAATAATATGCTCTTAATATTTACCTTCTACATAAGTTTTTGATTTTGCGGACAACAGATTTTGTACAAAATCGAACAAAAAAACCGCCTAATATTAGCCAATTAAATAAGTACAGTAAAAACCCATTGGTCTGGACATCGTTTAATCCGGACAGCCCTAAGATTGTCTTGTCATGTAATTATATTTTACTTTTTGATATTAATATAAATAATAATAATGTGTAAGTAATAGTTATATGTATTACTTTGTAATGATTTTGTTTGGTCTAACACTATACATTGAATTTTATCTTTTATAATAATTTAATACAATTTTCTTAAATTTATAATTTACGATTTTTGGTTATTTCGTTTAATCCGGATTTTCATTAATTCGGATAACCTAGAACCTTAATTATTCCGGATTATTGAGATTCTACTATACAAGTATAGCCGGTATAAGTAATATAATAAGGTCATACGCGTTTCAACATATATATATTTTGTATTAGTGTCCCGTGAGGATTTACCCCTTGCGATATCTCCTATATAATAAAATGGAGGTAACATTTTTTTTTTTTATGATACTTACAGAGACAACAACTACAAGCATTTCATAATTTAATTTAATTTTATCTTTTGGTAAAAAGTTAAAAAAATAATTTTTTGTTTAACTATTTAAAAAAAATCGAAGATAGCCATTTCGTAATTTATTATTATGAAATGCTTACATTTCAATATTTTATTTTCATTAATTTCATGATTTTTAATATTTTTAGTTTCAAGAAAATTTGTGAATTATTTAATACCATACAAGTGCCAGTGTTATCACACATTTTGTGGCTCACCCGTGGGCTCGTGTCCGTATAATAATACAAAAATACTCTTAAAACTAAAAAAAGATATTGAAAATCACGATGCTAATAAAAATAAAATTTAGAAAAATAAACTACAATATAGCTTTATCTTAAATTTTTTGAAAATAAATAAAAAAAAATTTTATTTTCTACTAAAACATTAAATTTAATTAAAATATTAAATGTTTGTAGTCTTTGTCACTGTGAGTTTTTAAAGAAGACATAATTATGATATCTCCATCATTTCAGGAGATATCGCAATGAGTAAATCCTTACGGGCCATCTTGTATATATATGTATAGAAAGAGAAAAATAAAACATTGATGAGGTTATTAAAATATTGATCATTATATATTTTACATTTTTACGTTTAAATTTTTCTTCTCTATTTTACGCTTATTGATATATTGTGAGAAAATGTCTACAACGTGGAACTGCAGAATTTCACTCATGACATGTAAAATGTCAATATCTAACCTAAATTTATAAATTGTGTTACCTGCAATGTTATTATAATACGCGTATTATTCACTTTTAGACTATTCTGCACCATATATGTATATGGTAAATAACCTATATATATATATGACATACATTTACTTATAGATTTACAAGACCGAGTGAATCAAAATTGTAGTCGTTGTTGATTGGTTTTATATGTGCCACGTCGTTATGCTGCAATGTGTCACGCATCGATTTTAAGTACAACACTTTTACCTCTCGCTTTTATGTGTTTTCTCAAATCTATAAGCTATACCGCAACCGTATTACCCCGCCTATACTTAACCGTGAGGAAATACAATATTTTGGAAATATATTCATAAATTAGATACGTCTAAAATATGTCTGTTGTAAGACATAAACATATAAGCCACTCATCCCCAGTCAAACGATAATTCTGTGTGTTGAAATGTTAAATTATAATTTAGCTATCACCCCGTAGATTGAATACAATAACTAATAAATAGTATTGTCATACTGTAGATTAGCTATATGGTTATACATTTATAAGGAAAGCGAAAATGCAGAGCTGACTTATTATTTTCAATATTGTATGCATGCGGCAGTTACAAATATTAGCCATAGTATTATTATAATATAGTTTCTTATGGCAGTCGTGATATGCGACCAGTTGCCGATATACACGTTTGAGTGCATTTTATATTATTATATGATTTATTATTCAATGTATTAAAACCCTTCTTATAAATTCAACTTAACATTGTTTGGATTACTTTATTAATCCCTTCCTTTCAACACTGGGGTTAATGTGTACATTACGTATGGATTTTTTTGCATTTTAGTGGAATGGATTCAGTTATTAGTTAAACTGCAGTTTTTTTTTTTTATTTTCTATTGAACATAATAAACCATTCTTAGTACTAATAGTACTTATTATCAATAGGTTATAGGTTGGTAGGTATGTATATAACAAATAAATATAGATTTAATTTAAAATAAGTATACATAATACTGCAGCTTGACACATATGATTATAATATTCTTTACCAGTTATGAATTATGACCATTGCAGACCGGGGAAAGGGTTAAGAAGTTATATCTTTCGAAATTGTTTATTCCTTCATAGAAAATATTTACCCAAGTTTTACGATTTTTATATTTATGGTATACTATAATACCGATAATTCCCTTTAAAAAACTTATTTCTCTAAAATACTGCCTACCTACGCGTGGTTGGTTAACAATATTTACTTATTAACCTAACCTTTATTCATTTTATGCCAACTAATTATGATTTTTAAATAATATTGGTGTACAAGTACTGAAGTACCTACTTCGCACGGCTACACATAACGTAATGTTCTGATATGATGTATCTATCCGTTATTTGATTAGGTGCTTATGCATGACATATCGTAGTTTTAATTTTGTAAATAATAACAAATTATTTATATTTTTTTTAAGTAAATACCTATATGAATAAATGTTTATATTTTCCTGGTAAATGTGAAGATTATAAATAATATACCTATTATATGATGGCGGTGTTCCGACTGCCTGAATATTATTCATCTCCGATTTATATACTTGTATTGCAATATTATATAACATTATGCATACAATGTACTTAATACTTAATAATAAGGTTCTATCGTGTTTGTACACTTTGTTCAACAATAATATTTATGTATTGTGGCCATAAACGTATAGCGCACGCTTGTATTTAATTAATAACATTATAATATATAAGTGTAAACATTTCGAGGATTAGAGCTTTTTGTTGTTACGTTGCGTACGGTAAAACAGCGAAAACAATAATCATTATTATATAGTAGTAAATATATGGCGGCGGCGGCCGACGAGTCTTTCAGATTTAGTTGGTATATTAATATATTATTGTGATAAACATACAAAGTTCTAACTATAGTAATTAGTAACTTCTTATGCAATATCTCTGTATGTATACAACGAACTTTACATTTTATAAATATTTGTAAAAAATCAATTCGTGTAGGTTAATGCAGCAATTCAAAATTAAACATTATAAATTAAATTATAATGAATAATTACATTATTAATAATCAACTCAGCTAAAATGTTTAAGTTGTAATAATTTACCAATTGTTTTTCTTTTTGAATTTTCATAGGTTACGTTCTATAACAATAGTCATATTGGAAATCAGCGAGAACCGATCAGCACACGTATACGATATTATTTTTATATCCTGCATATATTTGTGAAACGGTATAATTGGAAAAGAACTGGCCACTGGGACACTGTCATGGCGCTGATATTTATTTAAAAATAGGATACTATCGATTTGCAAAGTGTGTAGTGGGAGATACTTCTAAAAATTAACATTTTTAATACCTAAAAATTCCTTAAAAAAAATATTGGCATCCCCTGCGAAAAGTGTCCGTGCACGGCAATGGAACATACAAAATACACATAATATACAATTACTATATACATAGGTACATCATGTGTATAAATCGTATGATTCACTGCTGGCGTTGGCCGAAATTTTATTTTTACCGATCCGGTGGAAAGGCAATATAAATCATGTCTTCGACGGTTGCTGTAAATACTAGGTGCGCCACTGACTGTATTATACAGTATATACACTGAAAAACACTTGCATGCCGTGCGGGGTGTAAAACATAATAATAATATAATATATAATGCCAACGAAGCGCCCGATTAAAAACGACACTTTGGCACGGTATCAACTTACTACGAACGAGGTCGACGTGGAATATAGGTACCCGCATATAATGTTGGAGCCAAAGTACATCCAGCTCTGTACACTGTACGATAAAATATGTAGGTGAATATTATTAAATTAATATAATATTATTTAGTATTTACTCATGCTATAATAGAGTCAGATAGTCAGAACATAGTAGTTTTTTTCAAATAATATGCTAATTTACAGTACTGCAGTTATGTATACGGAGCCATCAACCAGAGTCGTACCGAAGTCCATCAGTACTCCTGGCCGTTTAACATACAACGTATTCCCACACTTGTAATTTTTTAATTCTCTCAAATAACTTTTTATTTGATTCCTAATAAGATATAGATAATTGAATATTAATTCGAATTTTTATTGATTGTTGTATTTTAAACGTGTCAACAAACTAATGTCTTTATATTATTTGAATTCAAGTTTAATCGATAAAAAATGATAATAGTGACTTCTTATTTATTAAAAAATCAAACAATTAACAAATTAAAATCAACCATAGATTTATTGTAGGTATTTATATAAGTTTAGATATTCAATATCATCAATATTTGTGAGCTTTAAACGTTCATAAAAATTATAATTATAGCTAAGCTAATATTTATTTTAATTCTGTAATCAAAAAAGTTATGAGAAATCTTGGAAGTAATTTTAAAGAACTATGGATGTTGGAACTTTAAAATTATACGTAAAATATGACTGACTTAACATTTTTTGAAACAAAAAAGACATTAAAGAAACACCAGAAGTTTTTTATTGATCTACATATTAAACCAATAAACAATTAAATTATATAATAGAAAACTCTCAAACTTTCAAAAAACTAATCGGTTAAAAATTTGATTATTAAACTAGGTGTCGTAGAACTCGTAGATACAATAAGTAATCATTTTTAATTCCGTTCTAGTTAAATAGAATATTCTTATTATCATGAACACTTCAAATTCAGGTTCCTGTATACATATACGTTGGTCCCTCACTCCCTCCTTATAAATAAATAATATATATATATATATATGTATCTGTGTGTGTGTGTGTGTGTGTATTATTTTTAATTTATAAACACTGAAGCACATTAAATTGTACTTACACTACTATACTCGACTTATATATTATTTTAATAACTTTAAACTAAAATCAATTATTATACATTTAAAAAAATATAAATAGCTTTATTAAATTGGAGGGTTAGATATCTATTGGATAGAAAAAACTATCAATAAAATCTACTGTGTAGTTAAAATTGTACATACACATACAAAATATAGACAACTACATTGAATATGTAGCTAATATTCACGGCCCCAGTATGTGAAAAAAGTAGATATTATAAATAATTATACTTGTATCAAAAGTTGCGAAATCGTAATAGCACGACAATGATCGTTTTTCCGCTGTCATGAATGCATATATATTATACATTATGTATACCTAAACGGCTATACATAATATATGCACGTTTGACGTGCCTCGAAAATATGAAATAAATATTTATATAATACTGCGCGTATATGGTGCAATGTTGTACATATTAACACACACACACACACATACATATATATATATTATAGGTATTGCTACCTATTTTTTTCTAGCAATGAATTATGTATTATAATAGGTAGGTAACCTATAGGTTATTTATTTATATGTATATAGCTGTTTATACAGTGTGTTTCAGCAATCATACTAACCTCTAATTATTACATCAATTATGCATTTATTTAAATCCCTATTTTTTGATCATTTTTAAGTTTACCTGCTAAAATTACCAAATTTTCAATTACTTATACATTTTTTAGGAGTGTCTAATGGCGATACAGACTTTGGTTTTTCAAGTGAAATAGAACCACCATTTCTAACCGTAAATTATTTACGAGGTGATTTCCTTTAAAGTTTCGATTTATATAAATTTAAACTCATAATATTAGTTCACTTTTCACTATAATGAGTTTAAAAGTATATAAAGGCTTCTTAATGATATTAAAATGGTTGTAATTATTACTAATAGAAGTATTTATATTAATATTTTATAATCTGTAAAAATTGCGCTGAGAGTAAGTATAGATATGGAACGTAGGTACTAGATTTAATATAAAATAAACCGTTTTATTTGTATTCAACAATATTAACTCAGAAACTATTCATTACATTTTAATTTAGAAACCTATATCAATGTGCTCTAAAAATCTACTATTGAAGTTTGTATTTGTAAAAGAAAAGTCTGTATCACCATCACTACAGGAAACTCCTGAATGCCTACAAAAAACGTAAATATTTTAAAATATACATGAAAATTTCAAACATTAGAATTTCAATAAATGCATTTTAAAAAAAAAAGGGTGGTGATCATGCTATATAAATACTCTGTATATACTTTTTATGTAGTACTTTTTACAGTTTTATACAGGTAATATTAGCTATACAGTGTACATAATACATGTGCAATGTGTGTTGTGTGTGTGTATATATGTAGGTCGGCTGTCGAACGTTCTGTATAAATATTATATATTTTACAAATAAGGCAAAACGGTCTCTTTATCCTTTGAACATTTAAACGAGTAATACAAATCGTATGTATACATAAAAAATGCATAATGTCTATATTAAACATGTGTTGTGTACTTTTGTGATGTTTTTAAATGTATTACGTACCTATACCTTAATCACTTGATTTACAATTTAATTACGATTAACAATATTTATAGTTAAAAGTAACCCAACTAAATTTACGTCCTGCGAAAGATTTATATTATTTATATTTATTTATTTGTGTACACCTTTTGGCTATTGCCAATTATTTTAATATAATATACATATTAATGTATTATGTTACCGCTTAAGTCCGAAATCGGGTTTTCTATAAAATTTCAACATTGTTAAATATATTTATATACTTTTAGTTGAACGTTAAGTATTTACATTAACATGAAATATATATTTAATTTAGAAATTATATTAAATAATTAGCAATTATTCATACAATTTCATATTACGAGTTGTTAAAGTATTAACCTACACTATAAATTATAATAATTAACTATCTAATTATTAATTAAGCTTCACTTCTCAAATGGATTTATCATATAAATTGGATGGGTGGTTGGGACAAAAATCTTAGATTTCGCTTCACAAAAAAAGTCAACACTACTGCACATTCCTCACAGTTCTTTATAAATTAAAGAATGATATTATAGCTTTACCAATGAATACATTCAAAATGGACAAAAGATGCCAGATGGAAATTTACTCATTGTTGCATTCCAATTTAAAATGAAACGTGATACCGAGGAGTCTACACAGATGCCTCTAAGACACAAGACCAAGTGGGAATCTCAATAATACTTAGAAACAAGGGTATTATTGAGGTTACCAAGCACATGATCCATATATACGGCCAAGCAATAGCGATACTCGAGGTGATTAAACCAATTTCTTTATAATGTTATACTATTGTAAAACTGTAAATACTTCAATCTAATTTAAATTGTAACTACCATAGCTGCCGAGTTTATATATGATCATTGATCATTAAAAATAAAAAAATAAAAATGATAAAATGTTCGTTTTGGTTTCTGAAAGTAAATTTTGGTTTTTCGTTGTTTCTGCGTGTTTTCATTTTGTTCCGGTAACATAAAAATTTAAAGTGCATACAGGCATTATACTGCTATTTAATATATATATATATGTATATACATAATTTTGTATGGTGAAATGGCGTCGCCGGGACGCATTATGGTGACGCCTGCAGTATTAAGTTTGTATTATTGTCGTCTTCGCAGTCCATACACGGAACAGATAAATGTATTATATTGTAGGATGATATAATACAATGAGTGTTATAATTCATATCACAAAGACACAAACGATTCAAAAAATACGGACTGAAAGATAATATGATGGTGAATAGACTGCAGATAAAGAGGTAGAATGTGAACCTTTATGTTCAGGTATAATTTATGTACGGCGCCTTTTTGTCCTATAGATTCGTGGTATACAGCAACAACAGTCAATAATATATATTATATAATATAATGGGTTCCCGTAGGCATTATTATTTTTTGCCACCCGCCTCGGGTATAACCTTTATAGTCTTAAAAGTACCGTCGGTACACGTCTTATTATTGTCGATGAAGATCACTAGGGACTTGATGGGTCGTATAGTCATTTATATTGTTGTATTCACATAATGTATAATATTATTATAATGGTACAATCCTTGTGTATATATATATACATGGTTTGTCAGTTTTTGTCACAATTGAAGACGACAGGAACCACAAATAAAATGTATATACCTATATAGTTATTCACTATAATACTATATAATATAATATGTATATACTATAATACGGTCCACACTCGTGTACTTATATTGTGCCTAACTAGTGGCTAATCATACTCATCTACTTACTATGTATATATAATTTTGGGTTTATATCATTGTGATGGATTTTGTGGGTAAGGCGGGTTATTGTAATTCTGTATTGTAGAGATGTTAATCTGCAGCATTGCAGCAAAGCATCTATATAAAACGACATCGGTATAGGGATGAAATATTTTTTTTCGTTCAATCGACGTCTAAAAAACCATAGTGAAGTGTGAAACTGGCGTCATTTTGATGGCGGTTAAAATCTACTCGCAGGGGCGGATCTACGCCAAGATAACGTGGGAGGGAGTGATTTTGAAAGGGCAAACATGATATCTATGATGTCTTACGAAATACGAATAATGAACTATGAAGTAATTACGTTAAAAACTTAAGCTTGAGACGGGAACTGAGGGGTGATTACTTCGATCACCCCCCCTACCTACTTGGACCAAAATATATAAATCAAAAATCAGGAAAATAATACTACTAATATCTATACTATATAATATTATAAAATATTATTTGCTACACTCTATTCAAGTTAAGTTTACTCGAACATGACTATAATCAATATATATGTTGAGAAATAAGCTTATAATTGAGAAAACAAAATTATTAGACAACTATATACTTTACATTATACGTACAAGCCGTATCTAGGGGTTAACCCCCCCCATCCGAAATTTTCTCACATTATACAAACATAAAAATTAATTTATCATTATTTTATGCACCACTTACTAAGATTTGTATTCCCTGCTCACCCCCTAAAAATTTTGTTTGAGTACAGCCTTGCGGATGTAGATAGTAGCGTAGGTTAGTAAATCCATTGATTATAAATAGTATTTATAATACTATTGAATATCTATGAAAGTAGGTAAACACTATAAACTTAGTCCTATAATTACTTAACTATAAACTTATAAGTTATAATTCAATAAAGGTATATATTTATATTATAGTCATAACGCAGGTAGGTATTAGGTATATATTATATATAATAATATAATAATTAACTATAGTATATATTCCCGTTTTCTGTATAGTTTTTACAGGTGCGATATGAATATTACTATAACTATTACAACATTTACAACAGAATGTAAAAAAAACTAGTCCGATATTATACAATATACATAAAACATAATACATGAATATATATAAGTCGATACGCCAATATATAATAATAATAAATAATTGTTTACTTACGTTACCTAGTACCTACGTTATACTTATATAGATAAGTACCTATAACCTACAATATGTTATATAGATTGCTCGTAGGTAAGGTAATGTTGTTTACCTGCTTATGATTATATTTTATACTCAATAATATTATATCATTATGTGTAGGTAGACAGGTAGTAGATAAATGATCTATCATAGATCGTAGGTATATAATTTAATATGCTTGTATATTTCAATTACATCATATTAATGTACTAACTAATTATTATATTCCGTGTTACTAATTGTTATAGCCAGACAGCCAGTTAACCAGTTATTATAAGAAGGTATCTACTTATATCTACCTATGTATGGTGATATCGCTATACGTATCACAGTATATATCACATATCAATGTATCATTATTCATTACATAGGTAGAAGTAGACGGTAGGTAGTATACTAGTGTAGGTTCTAATAAATATTAGTAGGTACCTGTCTACAACTACAAGGTATTTAAGTATTTAATAAAAACTACTGCTGAACGGAGTAATGAATGTAATGATTTTACATTTTTATTTTTTATTTTCAGCCATCACCTTTTAGGGAAATAAACATGCTTCGATTTTCAAAAATGAAGATGGTTTCTGATAGCAATAATATTTTAAGATATTATCTATTTATACTACGAGTCTATTTTTTCTATTTTACGGTATGTCGGTATTTACAAAAATATGTTACTAAATGTTGAGTTACATAAATTGGTATAGATAAATATTAATATAATAACTCATCATTACTAATAATAAAATAAATGTGACATTTTCGAAAAAATTAATTTCAATCTTAAAAATAGGTACTGTAATATTAAAACTAAAATAAACGAGTGTACGTATATTAAAAAAAAAAAGTCATGAAATATACTTTGTGATATAGGCTGACAAACAGTCTTAGTTCAAAATCGTTTTTCGTATAATATAATGATATATTGTTGAATTAAAATTTAACACTCCCATTACAGTAATCTATTTAACATTGACACTTAATGTACAGAAGAACACGGTACTTACCAATTTTCCTACCTTTTTTAAATTGTTTTAATTTACGTACATATATTATTCTTACAAAAAAATGATAAATAAATATCAAGTATTGAGTTTTTATTTTTATTTTTTTTTTTTTAATAGTTTCCAACATAATCTAAATTAATACAGCTCAACAATTACAACTATAATTATATTTATAAATAAAAAATAAAACATTAGTTACTAACGAATAGTAACGATACATATAAAAAGAAAAAGAAAAATTTAACTGAAAACGTAATTACATTAAAATCAAATTAAGAATCCAGCAAATTCAAAAAGCTTTAATATATTAATAACAATAGGTCTAGAAGAGGAATTCAAAACAATTTTAGGAATCATTGAGATAACATTGATACTGTATAAGCAATAAAATATATTTAAACGGGGGTTAGAAAGTGATGTTCATTTAACAATTTTTGGTTAATTTATCAACTACTATTAAAAAGTTTTATAGCAGATTGGTAGCTGAAAATTAATAAAAAATGGACAATTGGTTATTGCACCGGTAATCGGTGCCTTATTACAGGAACCCTATACAGCTAAACATATAAAAGTCATAGATGCCTATTAGATATTAGAACATATTATACATTTATCTCTAGGTATAGTTAATAGACTATATAATTTTAGTTTAAAATTAACTATAAACAGGTACGGCGATCAAATTAATAATTATATCTGATCAAATATTCAAATCATATTAGTTCGTACTGTTCGTAGTGTTAATAGTTCAGTGGATCGAAGTATTTAAAAAATACTAGGACATCGTACATGGAGGTACCTAACATATCCTTTAATTTAAATAACAGAAACTGCAACTTGCAAGGGTTATATAATAATTATTTATTATTATATATATTATATTATGTATGTACAAATTTATAAATTCTTTATTATTTTGTTCGTCGTATTTATTTATCTTTATAGATACAATTAATAGATTCATAGCCCGGTACCAGTATTCCACGGTTGGTCCTCTACTCCTCTCTCCTACAAAATCTATTATGACATCTTTCATCTGTCATAGATAACTAAATTAAGTGATCAGCGCCACACCGAGAACAATTCAAGTGTCTACACACTCGACAGTCCTGTGGTAGTTTTTATGTGTTTATACATTACACATCGTTTATTAAATATTATAAGTGACAACAAAACTTGTATTAGTGTATGCTGATTCTATGGAGGCTTAGGGTCTTCGCTCCTAGATAATCAATATTCAATATTACATTGGTTTGATGTTTACAAAAATATTATGTTAAACAGAGTAATATGTCTATATAGCACACTCAGTGATGAATTTAGGACTTTTTTTTGTGGGGGGCAACATTTTTAATATTATATAATTTTATAAACATAATAATAAGAATTTTATGTTAGACCTTACAAAATATAATATAATTGTCAAGGGAGGGGGGCGCCTCAGCCTCTATTGAATCCACTACTGAGTACACTATCTATATGTACAAGATTTTTAGATGTTTAAAAAAATTTTGTGTAATGTATAGGTAAGTATCTGTTTAGGTTTTTATCTTGCTCAATAGGTAGTATTTTTTTAGAAAAAAAGATAAATTTAAACCTTGGATATGTATAAATAATATACCTATGATCACTTTTAAGTCAACAAATTAAATATATATAAAAAATAAAACGGATGGAGTGGATGGACCAATTGGTCTTGTTTTAAAAAAAAAAATATTTGTCATCGTTCAAATAAGGCTTTTACGGACAAAAAAAATTAGAAAAGTTCTTCTAAAAATTGAAAATTTGGGAAAAATTGAAAAATGCTTTTATTGATGAAATGTTTGAATGAACTCGTGACCATTCGAGAGCATAGGTATATTTGCTAAAATTTAGAATATAGGTAAAATACTGATGACAACAATACTCTGAACGTCTGAACTGCTCTTGAAACAACGTTTTGGTAGGCCAGCTAGTTCAATATAAATATTAAATATTAAACCGACAATAATAATTTATATTTATATCGGATACGTCATTATAGTTTTTAATAAATAGTAATAAATATAATATGCTGCAGTAGTACAGTCTCTTCCTATTCGATCTCATTGTCAGTTCTTCGCAATTCTCAAGTAATACCGCATACGTAGGTAAGATATCTATATAATAATAGGATTAACCAAATTTTGAGTTATGAGTTTGGCAGATAATCAATAATGAAAACATGTGTAGATGGCATTCTCGATCATCAATTATAACTTCGTGACGCAAACTTTCGCATTAAGCATTTCTGTGCTTGATTAGTTTTTCAAACACTATATAAAATTTGGATATGGAGATTGCAGGAGGTACCTTTATACTTTAACAAATTTTGCCGTGTCACGAGTTTATAAATAGTAAAAATAGTAACCATTAATATATTTTATATATGTAGGTACCTTGGTACCTACATGGTTAGTATGTGTAACTACTAGCTATACATAATTATATGTATACGTGGGATCTCGTTTGAAAAATCTCGCAAATTGTGTCGAGAGACATTTTTTTTTCTAGTCGTCACGTAATTGTACTTCAGATGCTTTAGAATACAACGAATATGCGATGCAATCATGCAGGTACCCAACTCAAGTACCTATCTATTATTAATCAATAAAATAATTAAAATTATAATAATATATCAATATTCAATATAATATGAAATGTACCTATTTTAATAGTTTTTTCAAGTGTTTTAGTTGTATAGGTATACCTAGTACCTACGTCAAAGATTTTTCAGTTCCACGTCCGTCCGAGATGCAGTTGTGGTAATGGATTACCAATATACCATAGAAACGATGGGTATATATACCTAAATATACTGTCCATTAGTCATAATATTTTAAATTGTAATTATACAAGAAGCTACTCTGGTAAGAACCTATATACTTCCTACACATAAAGAATAATTTTTTTCGATATTTATTATTTAATACACACACATTTTAGATGAAATTAAGAGGTATTTTTAATTTTGATTAGAATTTTTTCTATTGTTAGAAAAAATAATTATCAAGTTAAAATAACGTAGGATACTAATTGGACATAGGTAATTAGGTATATTGTATTTTTATTCCCACTGATATTTTTTTCAGATAATAATAGTATATAATAATATAATTTTATATGTAAATATTTTTTGCTGAATAATATAAGCCTTTGCTTAATAACAGATGTATTATTTTAAAAACATTTTTTTTTTTTTTAATTTAATTAAATATTTAATTATAGGTAATAAGGTAATTGAATTGTTTTATACTATCTTATACAATTATTTTAAATAGAAAATATGTACCTATAAGATTATACTTACCTATTTACAATTTATAATCTATCTATCTTATAGGTACATCTACTAGCTACTTTTTAAATAGTTTATTCCGAAATTCACGTATCACATATAACAGCAAATAAAATATTTACCTATCATAATTTATATGTAGTAGGTATTTTAGTATTAAGCATGGACCATCATAGGTAACAACTAGCTTAGTTGGTACTACAATTTTATCGTTTGTTTTAAATTTTATCAGCGTAGGCACTGATTAAAACGAAAAGTCAAAAGTGCATACTCACCTAATAAGTGATATTATAAAACCAACAATAAAAACATTTTATAAAGAATTTTCGTTTTTATTCCACTTGACGTAGGTACCTAATTAGTATAATGCAAGTACTATAATCATGATGTCGGTACGAGTTATGGAAATGATTAAATGATAAACGGTATTTGCCATTAGGTCAATGCCCAACGGTTATAACATATATTACAGAGTAATATATGAGTAGTAGGTACATACTCTACAGAGTAACTCATGTGAAAAATATGATTTAATAAAATATATCAATTATACTATAGTAATATGTATTGTTTTAACGGGTCAAACTTCATTAATTTGGGACTAAGAATTGTTAACTTTTATGTTATACTACAACTATATAATCAAAGCGTTTAAATATCAATAAAACACTTTATTTAAAAATGAAAAAGTTTTCTGTTATTATCCCACAGATTGGAGTGATTGGACATATCGTAAAGTTCTGTACTTAATGGCTACATCTACCTATACAATAATTATTTATAACATCGTTTGACGTAAACAGAGCAATTTGATTAATCATAATACTATTTTTTTTTTCTAATATATATTAGTATATTACACAATATACATTTATAAAAATAAAAAACTTAACTATTGCCAATACCTGTTGAAATCTATTGATATTGTTATCAGTTATTTTATTTTCAACGTGACTGCAGTCTGTTCTTCAAAGACATTTAAATTTTAGTGTCTGTATTAATCATACCTTACAATTTACATCAGTGACTGAGTGATCATATCTACACGTTTTTATTCTATTAATCGTGGAGGCCGGAGATCAGTTTTGGTTGAACTACTGAAGAGTGCCATTTAGAAATAAGTTACTATTTGTATTTGTAGGCTTAGAGGTAAGCTATATCAAATTTTTTCTGTGTACTATTTATAATCATGTTATTTTTTGCTATTTTTTCTTTCAGAAACGTCAGTATGAGGTCCAGAGTAATTAGCTTAATGGATACATTGAACTCAGTATCATGTAGATGTCCCTCTCATTCAAATTTAGGTGCTCTACCTTCAAGGCTCAGTACTAGCGTGGATCAAAAAGAATATGCTTTTGAAATGGCATGCTCTACTATTCGATATGGCCCCGGTGTCACCAAAGAGCTGGGTATGGATATGGTTAATATGCAAGCAAAACGGGTGTGTGTTATGACTGATTCAAACTTAGTGAACTTACCGCCAGTAAAGGCTGTTCTGGATTCGCTTACCAAAAATGGTATAAAATATGACCTTTATGATAAAATCAGAGTGGAACCTAACGAAAAAAGTCTTGAAGCCGCAACAAACTTTGTACGTAATTTGGAATTTGATGCATTCATAGCAGTTGGAGGTGGCTCTGTCATGGACACCTGTAAGGCAGCCAACCTGTACTATTCTGATCCAGAAGCTGAGTTGTTGGATTATGTAAATCCTCCAATTGGGAAAGGAAAACCAGTCACTGTGCCATTAAAACCGTTGATTGCTGTACCAACCACCACTGGTACTGGAAGTGAGACTACTGGTGTTTGTATTTTTGATTATGAAAAGTTGAAGGCTAAAACTGGTATTGCAAATAGAGCTTTGAGACCTACTCTAGGTATTGTTGATCCCTTGCACGCATTATGTCAGCCAGAAAGAGTTTGTGCTTTTAGTGGTTTTGATGTATTTGGCCATGCATTAGAATCATTTACAGCTGTACCATACAATGAAAGATCACCACGTCCAACCAATCCAATTTTAAGACCTGCATACCAGGGACGTAATCCTATTTCAGATGTTTGGGCTCGTTATGCATTGGATGTCATTAGGAAGTACTTCAAAAGGGCTGTATATGATCCTGAAGACTTTGAAGCACGTTCTAGTATGCACTTAGCCTCTACAATGGCTGGTGTAGGTTTTGGTAACGCAGGTGTCCATTTGTGTCATGCACTGTCATATCCAATTTCAGGAAATGTTAAAAAATATCAAGCTACTGACTATATTACTGATCATCCAATTATTCCCCACGGGTTAAGTGTAATTATGTCTGGACCTGCAGTGTTTGAGTTCACATCTACAGCTAGTCCAGAACGTCACATTGAAGGTGCTAAACTGCTGGGTGCTGATGTCAGTAATGTTAAAAATGCAGACGCGGGGAAGTTATTAGCTGATGTTATTCGAGGATACATGCAAGACATGAAAATTGATAACGGTTTGTCAGCTCTTGGTTACACTAAAGATGACATACCAGGGTTAGTAAAAGGTACATTACCACAGCATAGAATTACAAAGCTTGCTCCAAGAGAACAATCTGAAGAAGATTTGAGTTTGTTGTTTGAAAAATCATTAACAGTTTTTTAGAAACTAATATTAACTTTGTATACTTTTATTATTGTTGAAGTTTAAAATGTTTAAAAAATGTAGTTAATTGTACCACCATTAATCATAATTGTTTGTTTTTTCAGTTTTTTGTGTACAAAATTTATTAGTTTCTGGAAATAAAAAAATATAATTTTACTCTCATCTACTTGTTATTCTATTTGTTTTTGTTATAGATCTATAAACTATTACAATTTAAAGTTTATATTATAAAGTATTTTTTATTTTGATAATTAATATTGAACTATGAAAAATATTAATAAAACAATTCTATGAGTAAAAAATATAAATAGACCTAATCACAATGTATTACTAAATACTTACAATTACTAAATAATTTGAATAATTTAACATATAATTTTGATTATATGTTTCATATTTTTTGTTACTTAGCGAGATTATAATTTGTCATACACTTAAATGCAACTAAATGATATTGAACCATTTATAATTTCTATTCATGAATGTCGTAAATTGTAAAAAAAAAAAAGTATTAATTCTTAATTCATATTTATTATGAAAAATATTTGACATTTAAACCCACCAATTTAGTAATTACTAAGTCATTAATCAAATTTAGTCAAATAATTATAAATTATGAATACAATAAATATATAATCATATTAAGCAGTAAGAACAGAAGACAGATGACAGAACAAATAGAACAATAATGAATAAAGTAAATAAAAATTGGTGTGGAAAATGCATAGAGTATACTCTATAGGAAAATGAATTAGTTTCCTTATCAACGAAATATCTGATATCATTGGTACTTTATAGATAGTACTAAAAATCACCAATATATATATATTACGTACTTTATGAAAGATAATCATTATTCTGATAATTTTTATTGTTAATAATATTATTTATTGATAAGCATAAAATTTATTATTATTTTTATTTACAATATTTAAATACCAATGTTTTATTATTTTGTATTATAATCAAAAAAACCTAGACCTGAAGTTTTGTCTGAAACTATGTTCAATTGAGTCTAAAAATCACAAAATATATATTTATTGTTTTTTAATAAATATTAATAATTCATTAAATTAAATTAATTTTATTTTTACTTGTTTAACAAAATCTAAACAATTCTTTGAGGTTTATAAAATGAGTAATATTTATATACAAGAACCTCCTACTTCTGGCAAAGTAATATTTTTGTTTTATTTTATCCTATTTACTTTTTAAAATATTATACCATGGACTGAAGCTTATATTAATTTAATTTTACTTAACACTTATTAAATGTAAGGTCAGTGGCGTTATCCTGAGGGACAGTTCGCCATGCCCTCCCTCCATCGGCTGTATCAATTTAATATAAAAATTAACCGTTATTGTCAATGTTTGATTATGTATTTTTAGTAATTTGGATTTGTCCCCTCCCAATTTTATAATCCTGGTTATGCCACTGAGTAAGGTATATTTCCTTTGAGTTCTAATGTCCTAATGAATATTTTTTTTTCATAATATACCCTTCTTCTTCTTCTTCTTTACTGATATATTGTAATGAACTTTGAGAATAATATTAAAACAAAAATATGAATAATTTTAAGAAATAATAATAAAATAATAAAAATATTATAATTATTAAGCATTTTATAAACACACAAATTATATTGATAAATGTTAAATAGATTATTAGTATTAAAAATAATGAAATATTGTCAATAAAATTATTTAAATATTAAATGTATTGCTTTAAGGTTGTGCTGAAAACTTCATTTGGAGATATTGAAATTGAATTATGGTCAAGGGAAGCACCAAAAGCTTGTAGAAATTTTGTTCAATTATGTATTGAAGGATATTATGATGGAGTCTTGTTTCATCGTATTGTTAAGGGTTTTATAGCTCAGGGTGGAGATCCAACTGGAACTGGAGCGGGTGGTGAATCAATTTATGGCCATCCATTTAAAGTAATTATTTAATTTAATATAGTAATGTTTATTCTCTATTTCATGAAAATTAAGAAAAAGTGTTTTTAGGATGAAATACATTCACGTCTTCGGTTTAATCGACGTGGTTTGGTGGCTATGGCAAATGCCGGAAAAGATGATAATGGATCTCAATTCTTTTTTACTTTAGGGTCTACTCCAGAACTACAATCCAAACACACAATATTTGGAAAAGTTGCTGGTGACACTATCTTTAATTTAACCAAATTAAATGAAACTCTTGTGGATACAGTATTTAAACATTTTAAACTCTTATTTATTACATTATTTTAACATTTATTGATCTTATACATTTTATTTATAGGAAGATAAACCAGTTTATGATCAAAAAATACTAAAAACTATTGTACTAAATAATCCTTTCCCTGATATTGTTCCTAGAGTTGAAAAAAAGAGTGAAAAAATTGAAAAACTTTCAAAAAAAAAAGAGGTTATTGGTGTCAAGTAAGTTTATATGACCTTTGAAACATCTATGTTCTATTTAACTTAAGAAACATACTCGGTAGCAGGAAGTTTTCATTAAACGGCAGTAAAGCAACACCCATTGTCACCCTTGTTGAGTTTACCATCTAGAAACCTACCATTAAACTGTATATTAAGTAACGTCCCTACTCATAAGTCAACCACCAAGTATATTTCTTCATTTAAACAGAGTATAGATGTTTTAATATATGAAGTATGTATTTATTCCCCAAGATAAAATTTACTTACACGTTTTAGAAATTTTAAACTTTTATCATTTGGTGAAGAAGCTGAAGAAGATGAAGAAGAACTTATTGATGTTGTTAAGGAGTTTAGTGGTAGACCAAAATCAACTCATGATGTTCTTAAAGATCCTCAGTTAAGTTCAGAACCTGCTGTTGTAGATAATGAACTTACAGATGACATAGCTATACCTTCTAGTGATCAGATATCAAAGTAAAAAATATTTAATATTAATTTGTATACCTATAATTATACTAAGACACATACTTTTTTTTTTATTAAGAATAAGTATTGATGATGTTCGGTCAAAATTGTCATCTAATAGTAAACATAAAAAAAGTATACCTAAATCAGTTGAACAATCGAATGAAGAAGATTCTGATGATTATGAACTTGGAAAAGATCTAAAAGAAGAGAAAAAGAGAAAAGCGTAATTATAAATTTAGTATTTAAATATTTTATTCTATAACCAATGGTGATAAATGATAGTATAAAGTTTTTTTCTGTAAAATGTATTTAATATTTGTATGCTTATTAACAAAAACAACTAAGTATCATTCTATTTAACGTTGGTCACTGTGATGAATGTGTTAAATTTGAATTTCAATGATAAATCATTGTACAGTGCAAGGCCGTATCTGAGGGGAGGGTTCGAGAGACTGGACCTCCCCACTCTCTAAAATTTTTAAAAGTAGAAACATTTTAGTGTTGAATATAATTTATTGACTATAAATGTTTGGTATGTATGTTAAAAAAAATTATTGGACAATCTCACCTCCCCCGAAACTTCTTTTCAGTTATAGCCTAGATACAGAGGAACTTCGACTATTCATCAGTCACCGGATTAAAACCCTAACGAATAATCAAATAAGACTGTTAATCAAATATATGTAATTTTGTTAAGACATACTAATAGAGTACCTCAAGCATTTTTACTCTATTAATAATTTGTTATCGACATTTATAAAAAAAATCACTAAAATAATGGAAAATTTATTGATTGTAGTTAATTATAATATAAACATTTGGTGACAATTTCAAGTAATAATTAATATTCGAGTTATACCAATAAAATAAAATCAATTTGGTCAATAACTGGATTAGTATAACAATTACCATTTTTCCTTAATTTTTTATTGGTTATTTTGAAAAATACTGAGAATTTTTAATTTTGACCTATCTAAAGTATAAACTAGATCCAATATATTATCTATAATCACCCTCAAAGTTAAAAATTGAAGCATTTTATTAAATAAATATTAAAATCTAATTAAAAAAATATATAATGTATGCAATAAATATAATATGTATTAAATATTATAGGTACTTATAAATAATAATATTATGTATCATATTTATTATTGCCCATAATACTGGCACTAACATCTATTAACATTTTTACAATCAATGTCATTAAATATTTTTATACTAGATTAATGATTACTAATTTATATCTACAAATAATTTGATTAAGTTTGTTGGCTGTAATAAATTGTGTAATTATATTATATAAATTGTTCAAAACAACCCTAAAGATTAAAAATCAAAGCATTATTTTAGCTACTCATCATATATACAAACACAAAAAAACACATCATTGTCAAATCAATGTATTAATTTCTCTACTCAAATCTTAAATTATACCATTATGATGTTCAAAATTAAAATATTTTAACTTGTATTACATAAACTTTAAACTTGCTTATTTTATTACTAGAGAGGAAATCCGGAAAGAAATAAATCAAATCAAATCTCAACTATCAAAAAAAAAAAAGATAAAAAAAAAGACCTAGATATAGACAATACACCTAGTATACCAGTAGTGCCTATTGATCCACTTAAGCATCAATATTTGGAAGATATAAAAAAATATTCTTCCAAAAAAAGTGAAATTCCAAAAAAAGGTATCACATATTATAAATTATAATTGTTAATAATTTTAAAAATTCTTTATTTTATGATTATTATTTTAGGTTCAAATAGAGAAGAATTTGCTCTTAGTCTTTTAGAGCAATTCAAAAATAAATTACATAATGCTATACAATCAAGCCAAGAAAAACCTGAAACAAAATCAAAATCTGAAACAGAAGAAGATGATGATTGGTACATTTTTTAAATTGAATGAATATTATTTTTATTAAACTTTTTGATTGTGTATTATAATTAGTTTACTATTTTTTTTTTAAACTTTAGGAAATGTCATCCTCTTCAATTTCAGAAGGAAGATGCTGTACTAGCAAAAGATGCAAATAAAAAAGATGACGATTGGTTTGAAATATATGATCCTAGAAGTGCTATCAATAAAAGGAAACGTGAATTGAATAAATTAAATTTAAAAACTGAGAAGGATAAAAAAACTAAACTTTAAAATATGAAAAATGTATTCAGTGTATCTTACTTTTTTTATAATGTATGATAAATTTAGTTATTTTTGTTTAATGTATTAAAATAAAATACTATTGAAATGTCAAGTCATCAAATTAAAAATATTAAAATAAAATGATTACATTAAAACTTACCATTATTATTGGACACATTCAGTATTTTAAAGAAATTTATTAAATAATAAAGTTTCTATTTGATATTCATTTTTACTGTACTTAGTAATATCGTTGATTATAAATATTTAATTTATTAGTTATTTATTATAAGTATATATAATCAATGGTAATATATACAATAATCTTGATATAACATATTTTATTTATCTTTATTAAAGACTTATTATATTGGAAAAATTGGAAATGTTAAGAATGTTAAGATTAAGATAACTATTTAATTTTATGAAGTGCTTCAGATACTCTATCAATATTTCATTGATTTAAAATCTTTCAAAATAATGTTGGTCATAGTCCAATGGTAGATCTAGGATATTTTTGAGGGGGAGGACATTTTTTCATTTATTTTTGTAAACACAATATTTAGGATTTGATGTTATGAAATATACTATAATTGTCAAGGGTAGGTGCCCTCCCTCTTGAATCCGTCACTTATTCAATTAAAGACTAAAATCTATAAAACCTTAAATTTTTGATATAAAACATTGAAATCAGTTAAAGGTATCAATTTATTTATGCCTAAACGGGTAATTTTTATTTATTACTAAAATAATAGTGAAGAGATTATTACAAAAATGTATTAATTCAATAGAATAATATACATTTCAATGGCATAGCCACAAAGGTACAAACTTAACTAGATTTGTTGATTAACATAATTTACAACTGAATTTGGCCTTAGAACCATGATACTGCTCAGACCTAAAGCTAAACTAAAAATATAAAATATAAATTTATAGAATTATACATTTACATATTAAAGTGTTTCTTGAATTCGCAAATTACTAAATTGGTAGATAGTAAGTACTCTTGGAAAGAGCTATGAATCTAGTGTATAATGATCAATGGTACTATCAAAAACCATGATGTATTATACCTGGAATACATGAGGCTAGATTTTAAGCTAGCTATTCCCAGCGCCTATTCTAGCTTACTATCCTGGTTTGAAGAAGGTAGCTAAAAAAAATAGAACGCAATCCTATTAAACTAGGCTGGCTTGCCATGCTACTATACTAGCTTACTAGAATATTCACTAGCTTGCTAGCTAGCTTAAAAACAAAGCTCTGTTTTCACGAAGCTAAAATTATTAGCTTTCTAGCTTACTAGGTACTTACTAGTATTACTTTGTTATTCAAACATTTCAAACTTGAAAAACTAGCCTCGTTTATTCCAGGCTTTAAATTCTGGTCCCTTATCAGCAATAATTCTTATCATTTATCAGAGGAATAACTGACCCAATTACTGCTCGATAATAGAATTTTGTGGATGATAATGATATTGAAACTTCACTTTTAAACAGCCACAGCGTACTTTAACATTTAAAAATTTATAATATACATATTGTTCAGAGTAAGTTTTTAATTTTTATAATTTTTAAATCATTTTATTTGTATTTATTACAATACTCAGAACATTTAATGTTACAACTTTTTTGTGTTAATACTTTCTGTTTAAATAGATTGATTATGAGATTTGGTAAAATAAGTTCAAGTAAACCTTAAAGTAAACTTATTCTAGCTAATGTCGGACATTACGTCAATGTAGCTGCCAATGTTGATATTTATAATTATATATTCAGACCTCTGATTGGATCTATAATTGAAGGTTAATTTTATTCATTATTAATTATATTAATTTTAAAATAAATCCAATAGATTGTTCAATACAATTTCAACTAATAAATCTGATATTAAATTTTGTTGATATTTTGAAGGTTTAGTATGTTTATATGTTATTGTAATTTGTTACTATAATAAAAATAACTAAAAAAAAAAATAATTTAATCTATTAGTTATAATTATTCCAGAATAGTACTTATTTTATGATTGTACTTGAAAATTAAACTAATGAGCTATGTTTGCCAACTATTTTGTAGACATATATCCAAAATTGAATACCCTTTTTTTATATCTGTAATAATTGGATTATCAATTTAAGTCTAAAAAAAAAGATATGAAATTGCATTAAAAGAGTTTAAAAAAAAACAATTTAGCTATACCTAATAAATAAAATTTTGACTGCCATATAGCCGCCGGTGTCCGTATAAAAATAATTAGGTATTCATAATTTTTAGACTGCCGGCTGCAGCACCATATCATTTGTAGTAGACCATATGGCCGTGAGCTGCTGTAAATTTATTTAAATTGATATTATTTACTTTTCTGTGGCTCTACAATAATGATCTAGAAAATGCACTGTGGTATAGCGGGAATAATTGTAATTTTTTTGATCTAAAAAACATAATTTTAACAATTTTTTACAAATTTATAATGATACTGAAAAATGCCGTTGGCGTACCCATGATAAATATTCTCATGACTGCATGGCAGTCAACGTGTTAATACTAATTTCACTCTTAATTAACTTACTAAACCTTAAAAGATTAATTTATAATGCTAGTAAACCAAAATTGATAATATAACCATTTAAATTTATAGAAAAAAAATCTTTATTAGAATATATTATAAAAAAATAATTATTACCATTTAAAAAAATAGTTAATTTCGCTATTGATACAACTGTGCTTAAAAATATTGAAGTTACTATAAAAAAATAATGAAATTTTACTATGGCTAATAGTGTATACTATTATGGCCTTTATCAATACAAAAAAAAAAATCTTGAAATTAAGTTTTGTTCATCAACTGATTATAATTGAAAGTGTGTAATTATTTGAAGAATAATCATTGCGACTGAACAATGCCTATGATTGGACAAAAGTAGACAATTGAGATTTCTGTTTTTTGAGTGGTTATAATGTATATTACATGCTTCTATTATTTTATAAAATAAATTTGGCTTTTCAAAAAACGTTAGTCACAATTTTTGTTTATAAGCATTAAAAATTCAAATGTTTACAAAATCTCAAAAATTTGCAAGGAATTATGAAGTTGAAAATTCATAAAAATTTTTGTAATTTTGATCTAAGGTTAAAAAACCTAACATAAGGTTCTCCATAACTTTTTCTTCAAATAACTGTAAAAAAAACTCCAGCGTCATATAAAAAAATTTTAAGAGCGCATGAAATTTATTTTTTATGAAATTCGAGTAAAATAACGCTATATTACAATTTAAATATAGGTAATTATATAATATATCCTACTAATTATCATAGACTTACAAATCATCTCCATTCATAATCGTTTTTAGTATACAATGATACCTATCAAATTTAACACATTATAGTGACATATTCATCTCCATGTCTACTATACAGCAGAGATCCACTTGCTCATCTTTTATTTAATTTAATTTAATTAATTATTGATATTAAATGACTGTAACAATTTAATTAGAGATTGTAATTTGTAACCTTATCATTTTTTACCACACATGATAAGAACTCTGTGCAGTTTACATAAGTAAATTTGTATTTACCTGTAGTCTGTACCATGGGTGCACTTTACAATCACCGCAATAAAGGACCAACAATTTATTTATCTTTGCCCCCATTATTAAATTTCAGAGGGCAAATACTCCATATCTAAGATTACACCTATGTATAATTCAATAAAAATTAATGATTTTGTTTGTACTTATTTAATTTTATTTAAATTGCAGGAGGAATGAATGCTACAAATACCATAATACCATTGGCAAATACATCAAAAGTCCATTAAATGGTTTTACAACTATTTATAATTCTGAACATTTTATAAATAGTATTATTTTAATCAGAAAGGTGCAACTAGAACAATTACAAAAACCTTTGGCTAAAAATAGTATTGGAAAACAAAAATCATTGGATTCTATTAAAGCTTTTAATCAATTTACAAAGAGTAAACTTTCTCAATCTTTAAAATATCATAGTAATAACAATATCAATGAAAATGCATTTAAGTTACTTGTGGTTTCAGTCTACAATAATAGAAATGTTAGTGGAGTTAATAAAATAAATCAGTATAGTAGCTTGCAAAATGATTCTAATGTAACTGATAGTAAATTTAGACAAAAATTACTTAAAAGGATTGGAATTTAAATAAAATTGTAAGCCCAATTAATTCACATAAGATGAAATTGTATACTAATACAACCAAATATTTTGTTGGTTCTAATTGTATTTACAACAAAGAATTTACAGAAAACACATCATTTACTCAGTTAAAACATAATTCAGATAAAGGAATGCTTAATAATTACTCAGATTCAAATGAACTAACAGTTAAAAATTCAACATTAAGTTTAAGTAAGAAAAAAACTAAGAGTATTAAAAAAAAAAATACAGATGATTGTAAAAACAAATTTGAAAAGAGTTCAAATATATCTGATTCGGATAGTAGTAGCAGTGAAGATATTGAATTCCCTATAAAATATTTAGGGCATGAAAATTTTTTTAGTAAAGAAAATGAAAATGACAAAAATAATTCCGATGATGAAATGCATTCAAAATTTAGACAAAATGTATCCAAAAGACAAAATACAAACAATCTTAAAATATATTATAGCACTGATGAAAGTGATTTGTCTTATAAATTATCTTCAAATGTATTAATTGTTAATCCTATAAATAAATCAGAAACTGAAAGCTGTAACAAAACTTTTGACAATAATTTGTTGTCAGACAAAAAAAAATTCAAAAAATACAATAAAAGAAAAGAAGTAAATAATAAATCTACATTTTCTCAATTGTCCAATATTAATAAAACTGACATAGATCAAATTTTGGAAAAAGATTCTAGTAGTGATGTTGGATTAGCTCTCATAAACAAAACAAGTAATGAGAAACAGGCAAATGAAAAAGTTTTAAATAAAAACCTAGGTTCTACGAATATAACAAACTCAAGTTCTGATGATGAATTATTTATTCGAAATTTGTTGAAATCAAAAAAAAAAATTATTTCTTCTAAGCAAAATAATATTAATTTGTTAGTCAATGAGGAAGATAAAAAACATGAATTAATAAACAAAATATTGACTTTAATAAAAAATAAAAATAGAAAACAAAAACAAAAGCTAAAATTGCATGTTCCACAAACTACCTCAGATGTATCAAAAAATAGAAAAGATGTTTTACACTTAACAATTCCTATTGAAGATTTAAAATTTAGTATGCCTATTTATAATTTTTCTCAAAAACTTCACTCCTCAAAGTTGAATACAAAACCTAATGACAGTATTTATGATGAAAACTATATTATAAAAAAAATTATGAAAGAACGAAAACTTAGTAAAATTATGAAAGTTGATGTAGAAAAACAAACTACAAAAAAACATAAAAAATCAAAATATCAAAAGGCATCAATGTTAGTTTGATTAAAGAATGATGTTATAAATAAAAAAAGAGAAATATCAAGAGGAACTAAGGATTTTCTTATAGATAGTATAATTGGTGCTTTAGAAGATTCTTCAAGTGATCATGGTTCTACTAAGAAGAAAAAACCTATAATTTAACTATTGAATCACTTATTGTTAAAAATTGATGTTTAAAAGAATAGAAAAGTGTACAATAGTATTTACTTGTAAATCGGACACATTTATTTTTAGACAAATTTATGATGAAGTTGGATTTTGGAGGTCAAAATTAGGTTTTTACAAGTTATGACGATCAATAAAATCCGAGTTATTTTTAATTTTTATTATTAACTAAATAAACAAATATTAATACAGTAGGTACTTGGTTTTTTTAACGTTGATTAGTGATTACGAAAATTCAGCAAACAAACCGTACAAAATTCCCCACCCCTAAATATATACATCTATATATAAAAAAATCACAGTAAACAATTTTGATTAGGTACTTGGTACTTGTTTATAATAACAACTTACAGGAATAACTGAATTTGGAAAGCGCTTTATATATGTATAATGCCATTTTACAGATAAAATTAGTAAATCATCTCTAGGCTAGGTCAGTCCGAGATTGCTCTTCTATAAGGGTTATCTGAGCTTATGGTGGATGATAGTGGATTAAGTACACAGGCGTACATTTAGGACGGGAGCTTAGTCCGCTTTACTGTAAACTTCTGTAGAACACCAAATATTTCCTAAATTAACCTCGTGAGTATATTGTATATACAATAAATTATGTTAATACGTTACCTATACAAATTAATTGATATTTTTAGCTCCTCTACAAATTTTTAACTATATTTATGCGCCTATATATTATAATATGTATGGTTAACTTTAAGTACCTACCTACTAATAAAATTGAAGATAATACGATAAAGTAAATTTTGTAATTTTCAAGTTATTGTCATTTTTAGAGATTATTATTTTTGATGAACCAATAGGAACACAGTCCACACTTCCACAGACAATTTGACGAAAGCAAGCAATTGATAGGAAAATCTGAATTGTTCTTCAGCTGCAAGGTTTTGCAGGTAGAGCTACGCTCCACTACACATTAACTTATTAAAATGTACCAATATCTGTGTATCACAGCAATAGTAATTTAGCAGTAGTTACCAACATCGTAAAAATTAAAAAGTTATATTATATTTATGAATAACACTATTAATAGAAGATGCACACCAGCCGCAGGTATAGGTACGTTCGTATTGCTATTATTTGTAGTTTGGACCTTGTATACATGTTTAAATTATAATTACTATTTACGTATATACATATATGTATATATTAGGTACACTTATAATATAATCCAATAAATACACAGATATGGTTTTAATATCTACACTTATCTCGTTGTTTAAACAAACAGGTAACAGCTATAAAATACATTAAGATTAACAAGTACCTAGTTTATGATGAATGCCTAGGCGGCTATTTACGACTTAGTTCAATTTAAGAATCGTTAACCATGTCTCGTTGGTCGGATAGTCAATTTACGGTTTGTTCCGAAGATTCTTTCATTAGTGAGTACCTACCTAAATAACAATTTATTTTGAAACTAATAAAATATAGTTGCGGCAAGTACTATAAATATGTATAGGTACCACCATATAATTCCCCGTAAACACTCTAAGTAGGTAAAGCTGGTTAAGTATTTTACTCGATTGATTTTAGTTGAAAAATATCAACATTTATTACAAATAGGTAACTATGACAAATAAAGAACCCAAATCTGATCATTTATTATTACCTAATACACTTATCTATATTATAATCTATGTAAAAACCCAATGGTAACTAAAGAATGATAGAAGTTTTTTTAGTTTTTTTACCTTACGATATTCTACGTAACCAAAGTTGGAAGTTTAAATAAGTCATAAATAATATACAAATATATTGATTAAGAGAAATAATAAAAGCACGTATAACTGTCTAATTAATGTATAATAAGTATAAAGTATTATACTATATGTGCATACTTACCTGTATAAAAGATAATATTTTTAGATCTTAAAAAAAATTAATGGATTAATTTGCAATGGATGTTAGACGAATAGTTTATTGTTATTGATGTAGATAAATAAAAGGTACGTTAAGATATTTAAATCAATGTTAAATATCGAAATGTTTTTATTTAAAAAAAAAAATAAATAATAATAATAAATATAAATATAAATTAAATATAATATGGGATAGGTAGTCAATAATCGCGACTCGTTATATTCAGTTAAATGTTTCTTAAAACTTTCATTATACGTCATAACTTATAATAATGAATTTCGAAACGACAATATTATCTGTGGTATATATGTTATATTAATATTATATAAATGACTAGTACCTATATTATATGGCTATACATGATTTAAAGTTTCATTGTTTAAAAATAACAACTAATTTAGATATATAAGTCTATCTTGACTTTCATTATCAGTGACTAGGTAAATGTATTATATATAACCCGTCCAGTTTTTGACACTGAGCAACTATTACGATTAAAAAAAAAAAAACAGTGGTCTAAAAACTATGTTATTATATTGAATAAATATCATAATATCACTTTCTAAGTCGCAGGATTATGATCATTTTTTCAATATGATATAGTTTTTGAGCCACTGATTTTTTTAAAATCATAATGGTTGCCGAGTGCCAAGATGACTTGAATAAACTATATATGCCTACTATATACAACTTAATTTACAAAATCTATTTTTGAAGTGTTAAAAAAATCTAAAAAAGTAATTAAAAAAATTCTCTAGCTAATTTAATAATATAGTTAAAACAATAAAACTAATAATATCTGAAAATAACATTTTATAAAATTAAATGTTTATAAATACAAATAAAAATATCGTCATATAAATCATAAAATAAATCGTTAGTTAATTGAAATAATTGTATTTAAATTATTAATAATATGACCAAAATTAAATATAGGTATTTACTGCAGTTTTAAAAACTAATAACTTATTGAAAAAGTATTAAGTAATATGATTGTAATTATGCTTTTTATTAACAATAAGGTAATTTTTCTATTTTGATTAAATAAATTAATCAGTTTTACACATTAATTCATTGCACTTAATACCTCATGTTGTCATAGCATCGTGATAGATATGATAATCACCTAACCTTTAGACTATACGGCCCTTTACGGACAATGGATTTAAGACAATAATATCTATATAATAAATATTAATGTTAACTAATTAATAAAGATTAAATTAATATATTTTTTAAAAAGTATTTTTTTCATATTAGATTTATTAAATTTAAATAACAGTACCATAATTTGATTAAAATAATCTGTTATTAGAATAGTTACCTTGATATGAGTATAAACGTAGTTAATAGTATTTATCATAATAATACATTAACACTACCTATATATAATAAACATACTACAATTTATTATCTTATTTGTTTTTTGTATTATAAAAATAGAAAAAAATTTTAAATAAATTTATATAGTATGGATTTTATCTAAATTATGTCCAACTGTCCGAGTATGCAAAAATAAGAAATCGAACATATAATCATTTCCTATTAAATAGAGGAAATATCAAATAATTATCGAATGCAGTAAGGTTAATTTAGCTAATTATAATTGACCTTAAATAAATTAATCTCAATTTTTATTAAAGCCATAAGAAAATAGAAAACATAATTGGTAGGTATATATTTTAAGAGGAATGAAAATAAACAAAAACAAACGTAAAATACTTATTAATTTATTTTTAATTAATATTAAATATATATGTGTCTTACCTGTCAATTTAGTTCCAAACTGTTATAGTTGTTTAAAATAATATATTTTATATTTTTAGCAAGGCAAAAATGTTTAGTAGTTAAACTTATTTTTTTTTCGTGTTTGAACTGACAGCGCCGTGGGAACTGCTTTCGCATTACTTCCACGAGAATTAATACTTAAACTAAACAAAACGAAATCTTTGGGCCGAAAAGAAAATGGAGATATTGGGGGGACTCATTTAGCTTCGCTATTATTCTTATAGACACAGCCATGGCATAAAATAAAATGTTAAAGTAAAATTTCAATTTTTATAAAAATAATTTATTAGTAGAGATTTTATTGAGTATAGTAATATAATAATGTTTAATAATATCCTATATCTATGGGACAAGGATTATGTACCATGTATTTAAATTTTAAATTAGATCAGTAGATCACAGACGGATAAGCCTCAGCCCACTTTTCCTAAATATAAGTTACATTCATAAGGGCATAGATATATCGTTTCGCATCAGTGCATCACCCGTTTACCCATTTCAAATTGTCGTACACAATATGCGTATCATTTAACAATAGAACTAGAAAATATTAGGACTAGCCAAATTCACAAGTTGTTTTCTAACTATCAGCTTTACATTTGAAATATTTAATTTTCAAATTTCTGTTTAAAAATGTATAGCAGAATAATATGATGAAATTAAACAACTGAAGTGTACGGGTGACCACCCATGATTTTTTTCGAAAAGTATAATATTAAATTAGATTGTAGATTACTATAAATAATAACTTATCAAAATAACACGTATTAACTTTTAAATCCTGTAATTAAAACGATACATATAATAAACCATTAGATACCTACTTTAATATTAGTGTTTTATAGTTTTTATTATTTATATATTATATATATTTATATTGTTAATATACGCAAGTTAAAACAATATGAATGAATTTTCTTCTCCTTTTATTGTTCAATATGTCGATGCGCAAATTATGTACGATATTTGGAGTAGGTAAACAGACGATGAGCAATGCACAAATGATAACCGCCCATCAATAATAATATCCAAATCCAATAATAATTCAACACATTAATTACACATATTTGTTGAGAAAATAAGAGGTTCAAGCACTTTATAAAATATATATATATAATTAGAAAAGATTTTATCTATATTATCCCTGTAAACGTGTCATTTTTTAAGGCAGAGGCTCCTGTAGGGGAGGAGGCTTACATATACACAAACAGATTTTTTCAATTTATTCCAACCTTGAACATTGCACTTATTATTTACTAATATATAGAAAATAAGACATATTATTTCTAATTAAGACTTAAGTGAGCATTTTATACCTACAGCCCCGCAAAAATTATTTCTGTCTTATAAACGTAAAAAATAGCAAATTTTACTTTCATAATAATTATTTTAATATTAGAGTAAATTGATCTATTATTGAATTTAAAAGTATGTCTATTATCTATCTCGTATGTTTAATTTTGAAATTTTAATCTTAAAAAACATTACAATATTTAATAAAACATATGGTGTATTAGCCTAGATAATAAAGACTTTAAATTTGACAATAGATCAATTTACTTTATTATTAAAAAGGTGAATAAGTCTCTCTGCCGTATTTAAATCAGGTGATGAGTGGGTAACTGAAATTTGTGATCTGTTAAATTTTAATTCAATGATAAATAATATAATTTGATAGGAAAAATGATTCTGAGCAGAGAGGTCTATCAGCGTACCTACTACCTATATCACTAAGTGGGTACATTTTATAAAATAGCAATAAAAATAATTTATTTTACTATTATTATTAATGTAGGTTGATTTAATTTTTGCTAAGAAAATTGCATTTATTGTATTCCCTATTCACTTTTGAGCCAATACCATATCGTAAAATAATGTGAATATATATAATGTTCACGGGAAAAATTCCATGGCCTAGTCAAAATTCCCATTTTTTAAAAATTATATTTTTGTTTTTTTCTAATTATTTGGAAGAACACTAATTACTTAAAAGTTATTAGAGTAAAAACTCTTAACCCCTCAAAGTACTAATAACTAAAAAGATGCTACCTCTAAAGTTTAAAATCAAAACATTTTTACTGTCTCAAAAGGTGATAGCAAGCAGAAAAAAAGAATATCATTGTAAAATAATTCTTCTCAGAATCTAAAATAATAGAGTCTCATTACTCAGAACGTAAAATTTATCTTCTAAAAGTTGTACAGTTAATTAGTACCACAGATGCCTATATTATACTAGTACTTTGCAATTATTGGCTATAATACAAATTAATAAAATACCTTAGTATTAGATCTATGATTAAATTATTATAGTATTTTCTATGTTGATACTTGCTATTGATTTTGAGTGGCGGAAGGAAACTTGCAGTATCTAGATTGAGCCATCCGCGGATATCTTATATTCTCACTTTTTTATTATTTTCTTCTCCACACAAATTGAATTATGATGCAATGAACTGCTGCTATATCTAAATCGTTTAATCATATTAAAAATATTAATATTTACAAGATATTTTGGATATTTCACACAAAATATTTACCTAAAATAAAAGCTAAAAATGAAATTGTAAAATAAAATAAAATTTAAGTTTAAAATTTTTATATAAAATAATTTAAGTAGAGATCTTCGATGTTATATTTAGGTAGATACTTATATAATAGGATAATAATTTATTTAACTAAAATAAATATGTAAAGTTAATATTATACCTACAAATATTTCATGTTAAAATAAAAATAATAAATACTATAAGTATTTTTATATATATAAAAAAAATGATAAATTATTGTAAATTAAACTGATACAACTAACTACATAAAACACTTATATATTTATCTGAAAATTTCTATTTAGTATGGACAAATGGTTTATAAATACTAGCTAATAAATGATTAATATGATTTAAAGTTTCTATAGAGGATTTGAGAGGAGTGAACAATTCTTATCTATTCATAGATTAATTACCTACCCTTCATTACTCTTCCTACCATGACTTCATAGGTTTTTTTAATAGACTGTCACCAATATCATAAAATAATTGATTTATGCATGTATTAAAAAGGCTAGATAAATATTCTACTTGAACTTAAAATTATAGATTGTCAATTTAAATAATAACTAAAAGTTGATAATTTCGATCCTCATGTTTCTTATTCAAATATTATTTCAAGTAATAATAAGTAGTAAAATTATAAAATACTACAAATTTAAAAAATTTTTATAAAAAATAGTAAGAAGCAATTTAAAAACAAAACTCAAGGAAGTCGTTCTGCCGTATAGTAGATAATTTATTTCGTCATTGAGCAGATTATTATAGGTAATTTAAAAGTGTTAATTTTAAATCATTGCATATCAAAAATAATTCTGACTGCGCAAAGATGATGTATCTACATCTTCTATTTCTAAAAATATTTTATAATTTAATGCTATTAATATTAATTGTTAATAATCTATTTTCTTACTACTAATACGGTTAATTAAACTAATTTTTGGCAAAAATATCACATGTATATAATAATTATTATTTTAGTAGGTATTATATGTATATTACACTATTATGACATACATTAATGTTATTATATTATTTCGTAAAGTGGTGTTAACTATGATGATTCATGTTATAAATAGTTGAAATGAATCTATATATTTTGAAAATTTGATTGTGTACATACATAGCAAATAATAATATACGTATATAAAAGTAATGGCAAAAAGTTTCAAGTTCCTACGAATAATATTTTTTAATTACACATATGTATTTATGAGATTTTTAATTTGCTGTATGAAAACAACTTATGAGGAACCTTTTATCTAATCTTTAGCCATTATAATTAAATTTTGTACATTTTTAACTAAAAAATAATTTTTAAATTTTCGTAATTTTTCGTAATTTTAACAAAATATTTTATTTGAAAATGTTGATACATTTTAATATCCTTAAACTGTATTTTTTTAGATTTTAGAAGTTCTATTTCACAATTAATGAATTTTTAAAATGAAAATAGTAAGATAATGGGGGCGTCTTTCATAACCACACACTTTTATATCTTAATTCTGCATATTTTCCCTAAATCAAAACGTTCAATACCGTACACATTGATATATATGAATAATGCATATAGTATAAACATTTATCTAAAATAACATTATTATTTAGTATCGCACACAAGTTAATTATATTTAATCAAGATAACAAATTTATCATAAAAATAAAACTTTCTGGATTATATAGAAAAATCAGTTCTATTTCAATATTAAAAAAAAATTGAACAATGAAAAAAATTCACAACCTGGATTACGGTTAAAACTTTTTTTTAGTTTACTTTATTTACCATCACTTTTGATTCCTAAGATGTTTGTCGAGATTATAGCTACTTGACCAGATGAAAAACAATTTTATGGTTTTATTGTTTAATTTTTGACTGTCAATCAAATGTGTACGGTTTTGAAATATTGACCTTTCAAATTTCCCTTTTTAATAATAGAATACACGTGTACGGTATTGAACGATTTGAACGGTGTAAAATGTGCGGTTATGAACGGTAAGTGTGCGGTTAAGACGATCGCCGGATAATAGGAACTTTAAACACTTGAAATATTGGTAAATATATAGTAGATGTAGACACGTAGTGATGTATAGTAGATAATTGTTAATTACCATTATCAGATATTTTTATTAAATCTTATGAGTTATGAATTACGAAAAAAATGAGAGCCTACAGAGGTTCAGGACATTTGCAGTTAAATATACAGAATACCTAATATAAAATAAAGTAGGCGTAGTATCACGCAGAATAGGGTATTTTATTATTAATCTTTAATTCTACATAAGGCTATATTTTATATATTCTATAGTGTACTAGGGTTATTGTTTATTTTATAATTATTTAAAAATCCTTAATATTATATATATATAATGGTTAGGTACTCAATAATATTTTAATTTATAATAACTACAGATATCATTGTATTCAAAAATTATCAAATGCACTTCTGTTTTAACATAATACATATTTATAGTATTATTTAGCCATACGAGTTACGATAGATGAATGAATAAATTAACAACGTTCACCAATAGAGTGCGTATCCATTTTATTATAAAACGCAATAGATTTAATAAAATTCAGAAGAGTGAGTGTTAAATAACAGTGAGTCTACATTAGTATTCCCGCTGTTTTCAGAACGTAAAGATTACGATTATGATGTTACAACATTTTTAAGTTTAAAAGTATTTCAAGTTTTTAAAGTGTGTACTTTCTGAAACAAACGCTATAAATTACTTTAAGTGGCATTATAAATAAAAGATATTAATAGTGTTTTGTGAAAAATATTTTTACGCGGGAGTTATTTTCATAATGATCCTATGTAAAAAAAGAAAAGGTAAACGAATTAATATATATTAATTTGATATTTTATTTATAACTATTTATAGGTAGTTATTATCTATAGTATATTGTATAGTTTATTTTTGTGCATATTTTTTTTCCTAAAGAAAACAGTAATAATATGTTTTTATTAATAATCACATATTCCTATGTATACTATGTTTATATGTCAACCATTTGCAATAAATACCTATAGAATGTCGAAAAAGAACAAACGCTGTTTTGAAAAAAAACTTGATTTTTACATTAAAAAACTAATGATAACCCTACTATATTTAATAAGTTAAAATTTGTAGGATAAAAAGAACGTCCAATAAATGATAAAACTATAGAAAAAAAAATAATAATAATAAAATACCGGTATTAAGATTTTGTGAAAATATACATTAGGTATTTATTAAGCAACTTTTAATCCCATGTAAACCAGTACGTGGATCGCTATAGTAACATAATCATGTTGATCATAAAAAACAATTATCATAATTTATAACTAACTTTTAAAATAAATAAATATTCATAAAGTTATAAGTCGATGTATCATATTATCTATTATGTTATTTAGCTACTACATAATATAATTAATAATATTTTATATACGAGTACATATCAATATAAATATTTTAAAAGTTTTTTATATATAAGTAGTTAAGTTACTTTACTAACATTTATTATTTATGTCTTAGATAGTTAACGAAATTACACCTTTTTTAATTACTATTTTAAATATTGTTAGAGCTTTTAATTTTTTTAAATGTAAATATTTTTAAGTCAAAGTTTAGTATTAAAGATTTTAAATTAAATAAGTCTTATGGCATTTAAAAATATATTTATCATAAATTATTATTTTTTAATTGTTACAACATAATTATCAAATAAAAATATTTCATAACTGTAAATTATTTTTATTACTAAAATATATTCATAACAGTAAGTTACAACAGTTATTTCGCTATTTAAATAGGTCCTAAGAATTATTCAGTTGCTTGTAATTATTGTTTTAAATTAATAGCTTCTAATATTATATGATGGTACCGACTATAGTGAATTTTTTCAAAACATTATCTATTACCTATCATTTTTTAAGTTTAAATGTTGCGATTTTTTATTAGTCATTAGTTATTAGTTTATCACCTATTTTTATTTTGTATTTAATACAGACATATGTTTTTATAATAATATATTATCTATATATATTATTATATATATACAATGCAATTGTATTAGCATACAATACAAATAATATATTTTTTTTGTTTTTCTTGATTGAATAAGTAATTTTTTATTTAATGTGTTAAGTAGCTACATACATATTTTGTTTTATTCTAAACGTATACTTGGACTAAAGCCAATATCAATATAATTCGGTGCTCAATTTCTAGGATAAAAAATACAATAATATATACATTATACGTACATATTATATATTCTTTAATGATTATAAATATTATTTAAGCATATTATATTTTTCTAACTATTTATATGTACAATATATATATATAAACCTATGTAGATAATGTGTATTGCAGAAAACTATCAATTATAATTTATTATAGAATAAATCATGTATAATATCAAATAATATGTACCTACTATAATTAATATAAAGGAAGCATACAGAATATACCATAAAGTAATTAGTAAATTGTATAACATTATAACTAAAATTTAATACATATTTATTAACTTAAAATATAAGTAATATTATTTTAATATTATTCAAAAATATTTCAAATCTTAGTTATAAGTACTTAATAGAGACAATAGAGTATACCTATTATACTTATAAATAAAAATCGTAGTTAGAAAAATTATAGTTAATAACATTAATAAATTTGATTAAAAATTGTGCCATAATTTTACTATAAAAACAATTGATTATGTATAGGTTATAATTTATATAGATTAATTATACAAGTATAATAAAAAAACAAAATATTTTAATTTATATTAATAATTTTATTTTATTTTATTACGTGTACATAAGTAAATAATATATTATATTATGCAATTTTATTGAAGTAATATAATTTAAATTATAATACTAATATAATATAGGTAATTATGAATATTTTATAATAATTATTATAGAAGATATAAATAATAAAAAGTATTTGTATTGGATATATTATAATTATTTTTCGGAATAGTTATAAGTGATTATAATTTATAATAAGTTGACTATTTATATGAGTATAATGACTTTACATTGTAATTATTATAAATTTACATTATATCATTTCGTTTTTGCAATTGTCAGAAAAATAAATCGAAGTAATTACGATACAAAGATTATGTTAATTAAGAGGACTCATCAGATAAACTGATAACTAAAAAGTAGTAAACAAATCATAAGCGCTGAAATGCATATATGTTTTTATACATAAATGTGATTTGGCTTTACTCGACCGTCTCGACCTCGAAAGACAGTAAGGCACAAATAATTTTTTATCAGAATATAGCAGCATATGTTATTATGTGAATAGAAACAAAAACATTCTATAGGAATTATTGTTAAAATATTTGGTATTTGATTATATTGTTGCTAGATAAATTAATATAAATTATGACTGAGGTGTTTAATCATCTCAATAACAATTATTATTTTAATTTTTTGTTAGTATAATAATCATTAAAAAATTTAATATTCAAAGTATTTATTTATCATACAAAACAGACTAATATATGTATGGACTAATAGGATATGTGTTTAAATCATAAAAATATGATTCACAATGGTACATATCTGAAGTTTTGCTATCCTTAAGCGCGGAAAATTATAAAAAAAGTTCTTGTTGATCTATTAAAAATTATTAAAAATATGATTTCCAATGCTATTTAGCAAAATTTTTTGATAAAAAAAAAATATATTGATAAAACAATTTAAGGCAGAGGTCTCTAATTCATGTGTAGTTAAATTCACGTGAATTCGTAAATTTTGTATTAATACACGCGTTTATTATTTTACATAGAATTGTATTTTAAATATATTTAAAACATTTAGTATAATATACTAGGTATATATTTCAATAGTTTCTAGTTTCTATACAGCGGTAATTAGTGATCAGTTATTTTATTATTTATTTTGAACCAAAAACAGTTGCTCCACATGTCTCGTCCTTTCACAATAGTATTTCTTGTGGAATATTTATTTTTAGAACAGTAGTTACAGATATTTTTAGTTTTTAGTTTTTTACGATAACTATCAACATAAATATATTTTTATGTCATATTATAATTTAATACTTTAATAAGTATTAGGTACGTTTTAAATACAAGTGAAATAAATATTTACTAATAAGTTACGAATTTTTAATTTTAAATAGGTACATATGAACTAAAAACAAATGATTACGTGAAACTGATAAAATTTGTGAGCTTTAGTATAAAGCAACTGAAAAAACTAGTAGGTACTTACAAGAAGAATTCGAAATATTGCTTTTTTATCTATCCTATATTTTTCAATTATTTATTATGAAAATCTTTGTTTACATGATTATGTTTGTTCACGTAATCAATAGATGGTTAGAAAACTAGGGAAATCGCTCTTCAGTTTTTGAATGTAAGTACCGAGATAATGAACACGCCACTGTAATTAACATTTTAATTATGGGAATGGAAAGCTATGATTTTCTGTCTTTGTTCAGCAAAGGGTATGAAGAATTGAGATGTGTTTTATTTCCAACGTATTTGTTGGGTCCTGTGGTAAAATTTCTGAAAACAGATTTGAATTTGTCGTCAAGTCTTCTTGAAATATATTTATCTATATAGTTGATTGTATCCTCTTATAAATAGTAAATACTAAAAAGGTAGAAATTAAAAAATTAGCATATTTTAATTTTTGATTACAAAATTAAAGATGTGAGAAAGTCAATCTTGATACATTTTACGATCTGTTTTCAGAATTCTTATCAGATCAATTGATACGTTAGTAATATAATTATATAACACAATATTTAAATTCCTATTATAGGTATGGTACACGCGACAAAGACAAAAATTTATTACTTTCAATAATCTTAAATTTTAATTCAATGATAAATTATTAAATATGAAAAATTATTTTGAGCAAAGACTGTGTATCAATCTGTATTACTAAAAATAAATTATAAGTTATTAATATTAATACCAGAAGGTTTTTTTTATTTTACTTTTGACAGCCCAAAGTATCAAGTAGATCATATTAGGTATCAAAAATAACCCTCCAAGTTGAAGATTTAAGCATTTTTAGTGGTCTATAACGAGATGATAGACGAGAAAAACATATACCTATCATTAACTTCATTGTAAAATAAATCAGACAATTAATTTACATTCATGAATGATACATTTAGAACATAAAATTATGTACTAGTATAATATAAAAATTAGGTGAGTAATATTCTTACTCTAGTTTAGGTAACAAACATATTAGTTTGTTTGTTTAAATTTGTGCTTATAATTTTAACATTCTTTTTTATGAAAGATTAGAAATGTATCTATAATATACTTACTATTGTTTGCAAACTTGTGTGTTTATTTTCTGGTAAATAAATTTTAATTTTTTACGATTTCACCATGTAGCTGATATGGTACTATCATAGTAATATATATTAAAATGTTCATAACAATTTTAGTTATTTATCATATTATTATTTTTAAGATAATTATATCTTATTTATTCTTTGCTGAGCTGTCTATTTAATTTAATTCTCAGTTATAGATATAGTCAAATGGGTAATAACATGTATTGTTTGTCCATATTTTTTCTCTACTTATTTTTATTTAATTTTTACTTTAAAATATAGAACAATGATTTATTTTATACATAATTTTTATTGTTTATTATCTACATTTCAACCGTAAAATAACAAATTTTAAATATACTACTTAAATAAACTTAACAAAAACAATAAAAATATTTTAATCATATAAAAAAAAATATATATATATATGTATTTAATAAGATAATCTGATAACCGAGGAAAAAATATAATTTTATCATTTTAATATATAAGGGTAGATAATTATACCTAAGGTAACATTAATTTGCCAGGTAAACAATATCAAGGCAACGTTTTTCTTCGTTCAATGCATTCCATAAGTATCTTTAATTATTGTGTAAATTACTACGTAAAAACAGGGTATTCATATAATAGTTGTATTTAAAATTTTTCATTTATTAAATCACATAGCTCTCATAGGACAAATCTGTAAACGTATGTAAATTGTTATCTGAAATTTGAGTTTATTTTATACAATTGTTAAATGTTTTCATTTAGCTACATACTTAGAGTGCAATTTAAAAGTGTGTGATAAAATAATTAACACCTTGCCACATTATAATACATTTATATTATGTATTAATATAGCTAATATATATACCATATATTCCTAGTCTATCTGCAGTATTGAATATTTATATTAGAATGTACTAAATTTGTTCTCATCTATATATCTGACACTTTCAATATAATATTATACAGTGCAAATTTCATTTAACTGTATACGTTTGCGCTATCAGTATCAATTTACTTTTTTATTTGTTTCAACTTGACTTTTTTTTTTATTATAACCGATCGCAAAAAGTCAAGAGATCATCATACTTCTATCAAGAACATTTAAGAATATGTGCAAACAAATAACAGCCATTATTTAAACTTTTTAATCAGTATATACATACAATACATTAAACGTCAATTACAAGAAAACAAGACTTTATAACGTTACGTCGTTGTACATATATACGGGACAGGGTCTTAAGCCTTTATACTGTTAGGTAATCACTGTGATAAACATTATTATTTCATCGGCGATGGCGAAATACAATAATGCGAATTCAAACCACTCTCCGTTATAACTACATAGGATTAACTGATTTACCTATCAATATTTAATTATTCATTTCATTCCTTCGTCATTTGACCAGGTCTGGCCTGTTATTTTTTTTTATCGTTTTTTCTTCGTCATCTCCACTATCATCTACACTCAATACTCAGCGGTGCACAATGTCGTACTAGTTGAGAAGTCCCATAGGCCATAATCATGCAACTCGGCACTCAAACAAACGACTTGTTAGAATTACGATAACAATATATGACATACTCAAAACCCACTACCACGGGGCCATTGCCTTTTTTTATCGGATTGATAAAATTGATGGCAATTTCTAAGTTCAATAATTTTTGTCCTACGTCAAACGTACTATGTTCGTTACTCGTTAATAAATAATTTCGTAGAAACAATAGAAACAGTAGAAATCAATAAACACAGTCAACATAAGTAAGAGTCTGACCACAGAAATCAAACTAATCATATTATATAAGCTCATTTATTGTGGACATATAATGGTTTTTGTTGTGTTAACTATGTATGTATGTTTACTAGAAGTATATTAAAATTAATAAACATAAGAATATTATTAATGGTGATCATAAATTTGTAGAAACTAGGTCAACAAAATTGATTTCATGATCATGCATATCAGTAAAACATTCAAATAATTAATACAAAATATTTAGTTATACATACTATACTAGCTGGCAGCTGCTATACTTACATAATATTCTGAAATCTGCCTAATCACTGTTGCAAAATAATGTATTGATATACAATTGCTATAGTATTAAAAATACAATACTTTTAAAGTTTGTAAATTATACATTGATAATAATATATACTTAATATTATTTAAATTTTTTTTTAGACACTTGTTATAATTCGTAAAATTATTTTTAGACTCAAGGTATCAGCAGTTTCTATCTATGAATAAGATGGTATTGAAATTTTTAACAAGTCTATAGTTTTTATTATTTATAATGTGTTATATACTTATATGAATTGTGAAACAAAATAAAGAAGTTTATGTTGATTTTTATAACTAAATAAATTTAAAATAAGGTATTAAAACTTCGATAGCACATCATACTTTAAATCTTGATAATATATAAATATATTATAGATATTGACCATATCATATATTCATAATAATATGTAACTTAATAACTGATGTTTCATACAAAAAAAAAATTAAATGTTTCATAATTTTTATTCGAGCTAGTAAATTTATAATAGTAGACAATAAATAAAATGGACACATCGATTTTTACTTACATGAAATATGCATGGCGTGATTATATTATCATTATGATACATGTTTGCTTTAACAGTACAAATAAATAAATAGGCAATATGAATATTTTGAAATAACACATATATAAATGTATGTTATTGAAAAAAGAGAGAAAATATTATTTACAGATAGGTACAAAGTATTACAAAAAAAATAATACACTGGAACACTCTGTACATATTAGCTCATATCTGTTATAAAAAAAGACAATTTAATATTTTAATACATACCAAGATATTTTTATTTTTATGACGAGTTTAAACTTACAAAACGTCTTGGGTTGGTTTTAGTACATCTATAAAAATTAGTTTTGAATTCGAGGTTAGATAAACATTTTTACCTCGTATAATAAATAAAGTACAAACCGGGGAGTCTCAAATACCAAGTACCCCTCAATAAAATAACTAGGATAAAATAGTTATTGACAAGGAAAATGGGAGACGACAAACCACGAGTACTATATCCCAGTCGCGAGTTTTATGTTTTTATAATTGATGATAATAGTTTTTCATAGCTAACAAGTATAATAATATATAGGGTGATTTTTATACTGAAGAACACTCATTATGACAAAAACTAATAACGCTTATAAAAATATTTTTTTTTTACATAACTTTAAGTCATTACAAAACTTATTTCACTATTTTTTAGTTTTTAAATTTTTGAATAACAACATGAATTTTTAATTTCATATTCTGAGTATTTTGATTTAGATATATAAAAATCAAATTTTGAATGAGTACTAGATACCAGGTATAGGTAGTTATAGTTATAAGTATTTAAAGTCGTGATGATTAGAGTGGAGTAGTACAAGACGTGTACCTCGCAAAACACCACGCATCTATATTTTTAAATACGTATAATTACCTCATTAACTACTCGTTCAAAATTCGATTTTTATGTATTGAAATACATCGAAGGATATTCTGCTTTGAAATAAGAAATAAAAAATGTATGTTATCCTTCAAAAAAGTAATAAACCTAAAAATTTATAAAATAAATAATAGTAAAATTATTGTTTGTAACGAATTAAAATAAAATAAAATAAATATTTTCAAAAACGTTAATATAGTTTTTGAAATAACGAGTGTTCTTTGATATCATCCAGTATAAACCTAGATTTAAATTGTGTTTAAAATGTTTAATATTTATTTTAAGTTCATCGACCTTTTGATTCGTAAGTTTATATTTAACTAAAATGCAGTAGTGCCGTATGTTTAACAACTAGTATACGATACAAATTATAATTTATTATATAATTATTATTTAATCCTGCAATATAAATAATAGTCAAAATAAATTATAAATTGATACGCGTTTTGTTATAAGCATTATAATATACCTATATAGTATTATTTACTACTAATCAATAATCTAATTAGTGTAGACTTAAGATATCTATTAGTTCATCTATAATATTAAATAAATATTTATATACTTATAATATGTAAACTTATATATATATATATATGTATAACTAATTAATTTTTGTGAACCGTTATTAAAATGTATTAATGATTTTTATTAGAATATTAAAAATAATATTCATATTTGTTTATTAAAATATGAAAAAATTAAAAATTAAACAACGTTAATTGATTGTAAATTTATAACTATATAGTTTAAATTAAGTAATCCAATATTATGACGTACATATAACCATATAAGGATTAACGAAAACTGTGTATAGTCTACTGAATTCATTGCTGTGTCCTTCCAAAGGTTAAAACGAATTATATTGAAAATGACCTTGATGACAATTATTTATTATTATTTTTCTGCTATGAATTCAACTTCATTGAATAACCCAAACGCGTGGATCATAAAATAAATAGTATATATTATATATTTTAGATACCTATTACTCTTAGTTATTGAGTAAAGCATATTGTTCATTGTTATTCAAAATGCAAATTACCTTATTTTAAATATACATTATATTATATGTTATTATTTTCAAGTATAATTTTATTTATTTTGTTTGTATACAATGAAAATATTTAAATAAGATATAATAAAAAATGTACGTTTTTGTTTTAGGTGGTGTCTATTATAAAAAGGACAACCCTAATAGCCTTAAAGGGCCACTAAAAGCGGCTAGACTTTGTATTTTAAGTTTACTTGTGCCTGGCATTTTGGTTATTGCACCATTGTACGTTCGTTATCATGTTTATTCTGATCATAAATATCCTTTAGCTATAACCGACATGAGAATATTAGACCAAAAAATGTCAACATTTTGGTGCCAAGTAAATAAAGAATTTAATTTGTGAAGAATACTTTTTTAAAAACTATTATAATTATTTCTAGCGCCATATAGTGAACACTAATGCCACTTTTAATGCATATTCATTGCCAGAAAAACCAACTATGTTACCAAAAATGGAATTTGTTGAAATGGAAAGGCATATTACATTAGAAGATGATATTAAAGAATACTGGGGATTCTATCTACTAAAAGATTCAATCGTAAAAGTGTCTACATGCTCAAGGTGAAATATATTTCACTGTATTTTTATTGACTAAATATAATAATAACAATCGTTGAAAATATTTATTTTTCATACAATTTTCTACAAAAAATATTTACATTTTAAGTTATAAACATATCGTTATTATATTTCAACAGGTGGCCTGGAGCTAGTATAATAGTAATTAAAGGACACAAACATTTAAAAGAATGCGCTTATATAGGTGATAATTCTAGTGAAGAACTTGATGAACTTGAATCTTCTGAAGAAGGTAATGATACACATATTCCAAATTTTATGAGAAAACTTACTTCTGGTATGACTGTTCCTGATATGGCTCCTGACGTGGTCTATCTTACAAATCATCCAAATGATACTAATGTAAACCGCACGTATTTTAAGAGATCCAGTAAGACTGCTAATCATCACTTAGATTATGCTGAAGATTTATACCAAAAAGAAATGAAAGAAAAAATTGAAAACGAGGATTATGTAGTCCAGACTGTAAAATCTAAACCTGTATTCACGAACGTTAACGAAATCAATAACATACCTCAATCAAAAGAATTGATCGAAGAATCGTTACGGAAATTGGGAAATCAAGGAAAAGACGGCGCAACACTCTTACGCAAATTAAAAGAAGTTCTTCAAAATGATCTAAATGAGCCAATGAATGATACAAATAGACTTTATCAAATCATTGAAAATGCAATGGCTGACGATGATTCATCATGGCGTGGTCCTAGGCTGAGGCATTATCGGAATAGATTTAAACGATCCACTGTAAATGATAAAGAAGTTCAGGACAACTTGAGCAAAGAATTATTTAAACATGACCAACAAAACGATGCAGCCAATGAAGAGGTATTGTTATTAATTACATACTACATATGACTATATAAATATAAATTATAATTTATAACAATAGTCTACATCCTAGGCTATAGTACAGTTTAATAAAACATGTAGGTAGTTTGTATGCTTCCAATTGCAAAACATTTAGATAAAAATAATGATATTTACTCCTTATTACAAGCAACTAAATATTATGATCAGCCTAAATTTTTGCACGTACATTTTAAAAAGTCTAAATGGCAAATACCTAGCTCTAATTTGTAAATTTACAAATTGTCCATGAAAAATAATTCATGCAGCACTTTTGCACCTTTTACTTAAAATATAGAAGTCAATTTTGAAATTAATAACATTTTAAAAACACGTTGTGGATATAGCAAACATTTTTAAATTATTGATTATTTTTGAAAAACAATTCTACACAGATTCATTTTTCGTATACCTAATTACATAAAATAAAATTATTATTATTGTTTTAAATGTAAAGATTAAATACAACACCCAAATTTCTATTCTCATTTTATTTTTTATTTTTAAATCGTATACTAAACAATATTTATTATTTATCAAGTTGTATTGTTTTATATAATTATTTTCGTCTAGTGATAACTAAATTAAAAACTAAGTTTCGGCTTTAACATTTAGGTCATTAGCCACACATTTTTAAAAACTATTAATTATTTATATGCTTGCCTTACATATAGTTTCAACTTACAATTTATATTTAACAATTTTAAGATAAAAATATGATTATATATTTACGATAATATAAATGGCTTTTTGTGGGATATAATTGTAATAGGTTATATAAACTTTTAATTATATTGTAAAATATAAAAAAATAAAACATAAAAATAAAATAATATTATCAGTATACTTTTACATTTCATAACGCAACTTATAATAGAATACTTCAGAATAATAAAGAATAAGTTAACATTATTAAAGTTATAACTATTTCAGGCTGATCCGATTTCACCAGATGGGATTGCTCAAGTTCGTGGAAAAGTAACAGAAAACAACACACATACGATAAAGGATCGCAGTCATAGCGAATTTTGGTCGTCATTTTCCAGTAGTGAAGAAATGCTTCTTGAATGCGAAGGTCTTTTATTAAGCTTACCATTAGCTCCACACCATAAATGTTTACCTCCGAATAAAAATCCTGATTATGAAGCAGCCAGCCATCCAAACACTGTTACTTATAAGTATGTTTTATTAATTTATGGAATTACTATAGTATATTCATACGCTTACAGTATATAATATAAACACGGTACCTATAACTATTTTGAAAACATAAATTCAATTTTGTGCATGGTTTCAATTTTCAATAATAAAACTTTGATGCCGTGGTTGAACGCTGCAAAAAAATGTATGATGTTCTTTTAGAATTTTAAGTTTTTTAATCATTTATAACCGCGTGTATTAAAAACTTGAATACGTTGAACAAATATTTAACTTGGATTTATAAAAAAAATAAAATTCTAATATTATATACTCGTACATTAATATATTAGTTATACATTTTAAATTTTATAATTGCAACGATGTTTTATTTTTTAAATGTAGGGTTCCTGGTGACGGATATTATTTTTTTGTATTCAACAGCGAGAACGAGATTCAAGATAATTTTATACGTATACATTTTGCCATCAATAAAACCGTATACGATGTCTCAAAACCAATTTCATCTTGTCTAAATGTTACTGGTGAATGTCAACTACCTTTAAACTTTTGGTCACAACAAACAACAGTCTTAGAAATGTTAAATCCCGGACCTAATAGTGAGTCTGGGGATGAATTTATAGCCATTTCTACATGTCAGCCCAGATCTGCAATATATGCCATATGTCTAATAGCAGCACCAGTTCTGTTTGTTTTATTCTCTTTTCATTAATGCTTAAATCTAAATTATCTTTTTTCGTGGATTTAATATAACTAACTATATTAAAAAGCATTTAAATCATAAAATAAGATCAAATCAAAACGGTTGGTGATTTTAAATGTTGAACCTAATAATTAGTTATAATAAATATTAATACAAAAATTATAGTGAGAATCCCGTTTGAAGTATTAAAATATCTCATAAATTGTATATAAAGATAATGTAATATATTATACAGCTCAATTTACTAACTTCGGTAGTATATATGTATTATGTATATTAGTATTTAGTTAATATTCGGTCAATTGTATTAATTATATAATGTATATATATTATATGCTCTACTTTAATACCATAAATACCTACATAAAGATTAAAAATAAAATATCAAAGTATTTAATAAGGCCATAAACTCAAAAAACAGATATTTAAAATATTGAATAAAATAAATTATATAATTAAATTTATAATATTCAATTATAATTATCGATAACTTCTATTGAATATACCACCGTGTAAACAAAACGCATACAATACATACAATGGCTAAAATAAAATTAAGTTAATTTTTAAAAACATTCCAAGCTTTTTCAATTACTGTGAAAAATGTCTACATAAAATCATTAAATTTAAAAAGCATATTATAATAAAACGAAAGAGCTAAATTATATTATCATCAATCAAAAACTTATAATTATATTGGACTAATTTATAATTAAATTCGTTAATAAATAGGTACCAACATAATACTAAATTTTGTTATATTTAAATATTATTTTCAAAAAAATAATGAGACTGAAAACAAGTTTTGAACTTATTTGTTATTTATCTGTGATCAAAAAAAAAAAAATAAATAAATAAATAAATTAGTTGATTTGCATCAGTAGGATGTTTTGTAAAACTTCTTTTTGTACATGTTTATAGAAGTTGCTAAATTATTTTGTAAATTAGTTATAGATTTATAATTCATAGTTATAATAAATATATAATGATCAAAAATCTAGAATATCTATACCATATCTTAATAGGGTTGTAAAATTATATTTATATTGAAATCGTGTGGAAATTTTTGTATAATTTTACATTTTATTTGCTTTTAATAAAAAATTAACAATTTATTTTTTTATGAAAAAATGTTAATTTAATTATAAAAACAAAATATAATAAGCTTATATACAAGCTGTTTGATGAACAATTATACAATAAAACTAATACAATTATTTAAACTAAAGTGGTCTTGGTTCAATAACGGTGATATATTATAAAAATATTTAAAAACGTAGCCAATAGAAACTATTTTATTTACATTTTTTGATTTGTTAAAAGTAATTTTATAATTACCATTGCAGAAAATTTAATTTTTTTGAATTTTATTATTTTAGAAGTACCTACATAGTAATTTATTTAGGTGGAATTTTTAAAGTTCTTTAACAAATAACAAATGTCATGTATTTATAGTTTTATTTAAGTTATAATATTATATACAATCAAATTACTCAAGTTGACTTAAAAATTATACGTTCTATAATTATTCATTATTATATTAATAATGTGTAGTTTATGAAATCTATAACATTTTATAATTGGTTTGTGCATATTTCCATGCGGATGTTTATAATATATATTTGACTATTGTACCTATATTGAACCTCTTTTATAATTAAGATAAGATAATTATTGTTATAATTTTAATAATTGTTGTGTAAATGCATGTACTTTTATTTTGTTATTGTTACCGTTAGATATATGTTATATACGTTACACGAATAACGATTATGTTAATTTTTATAATACACAATATTTCACAAGTTGTATTTGAATAAATGATTTTGATGAAATTAATTTTGAGAAATGTATTCCAAATATTTATTTAAATTACGCACATGTCAGTTTAATAAGGTATGAATACCATGGTATTGCAGAAAGTAAATTAATATCGTTGTTTAAAACAGTATTAATTGTTTTCATGTCTATTAATTTTTAAATAAACAAAATTAAAATAACATAATTTATTATAACAATAATTAGTGTAAAATATTTTTAAACTTTATAGCCTTACGATGAGTTACAAATAATAATAATATAGGTAATATATTATAAGTAAATTATTTTTTTTAAATGATAGACGCCAGTTGGTAAAGTGACATAAATCCGAATAAGAATAATAAGAATATACAAAATAATATGTTTGATACATTAAATTTACAGACCTAGTATTATAATTATTAAATTGAATTAATATGACAATTATGTTCTTATTTAACATTTAAAAATTAATATATTTGATTCGTGTTATTGTGTTTTTTTGTCAATATACAACATGAGCAACGGATATTTTTTTTAAATTTATAACCTAAATATATTAAGCTTAAGTCATAGAAAATTGAAAAGTTTATAAAATAATATTGATGTAAAACTGAGATTTGGATGAAATAATTTCAGATTTCTACTGCATTTATACTAAATTAAATAACAATTAATAAAAATACGCTATTTTTATAATTATATTAGTAATTTAGCTATAATGTCATCAGTTATGATTTATTTAGGTATTTATTACATTACCTATATCTGGATTTGAGAAATTGATTAAAATTTATTCTATTATAGTTACCAATAAATTCTTAAAAAATATTAAGTGTAATGTTCTGTCAGTAGAACTTTTTGTTTTCCTTATATAGACTTATAGTTATATATAGCAAAATACCTCTATAAATTGTTTTATTTGCTACAAATTGTAAATAAAATTAATGGTCACTATAGTCATGCCAAGAGCCAAGAGACAATCTAGAATTAAAGCCTAATAATAGTCACGTGTTAATTGGCTTGGAAATTTGCAGTAAGAGCATATTTCTTTATTAGATAAAACTAAAACTTTATTTGCTGACGTATTAACTAGCCACAACTCGTGGCTATATTGGCGATGATGACGCGGAGCACTTATAAACACGTGTCGTAAATTATACACGTGTCGTTAATACGATTATCTGAACAGTGACAGATTCAAAAATAAATAATTCACACTATCACAGTTATAAAACGTACACATATAATATACCTTTTTCCGGAACTTAACCTGACCGATGACGTCGCGGGATCAGCTTTCACAATACTTCCGCGGCACACATATATAATATGCCTGAAAAATACAAAAATAGTATATCGGGGAAAAAGTATTTAACATACTAAAAAATTTTAAATAATGACGTGTAGTTAAATATCAAGTATACCTATTATTGATTAGTGCTTATTTTTTACATGAAATGAGTCTAAAGTCTAAATGAGCATATAATGAATGTTATATTTATACATATGTATTGTTGTGCTAGAAAAAATGATTAATTTAATGGTTCACTAAAATTAAGTGTACCAATCAGCTGCTACTGAATCAGATTTATAAAATGATCATTAAATATTGTCGCTCATTATTGATTCGTTAAATTTTTAGTGATCACTTCTACAACCTAATAATTATAGTGTCACCATTTACTAAATATATAATATAATATTATCATATTAGATATTATAATAATATATTATCTGAAATTATGACGATGCTTGAGTCCTAATTCCGAAAATAACTATTGGTAGATGATTAATTCGCTTCTTTTTAGTTTTTTCTGTGTAAAGTGTAACTTATAAAGTAATAAATATAATTGCGATATCGTGAACCAATCCAATAAACCTAATTATTATTAACAGTAGCAGACATCAATATTGCAACACTGCAGTATCCGCAGTAGATTGATCAAAAGTTTAACCTACAAGTATACCCATCCCGTCTTACCAGCCACTATATTCCTGCTTTAGTTCTGCTAAACCTTTATTTTATACTTACACATATTATAAATAATTTATAATTAAAATATGTAGATAAACATTAAGCTCATGTATTCGTTCATAAATGAAATAAAGCATATTTAAATAATATTAAACCGATCAGTGTAGTTGTATTATACTACAACATAATGTATACAATATATTTCCTTAGAGAATGTTTAAAGGCATGTACTTTTTGTTATTGTAATAACAAGTAGGTATACTTAGGTATAAAATTTAAATATTTTGTACACCTATATAATCTTTATCATAACATAACTCATAAGCATTTTTAAAAATTTTGATTTATATATTTATTTTATTCTGCATGTTTGTATATTATAAAATATTTTAAAACTAGTATTAGCTTCTTCCGAATATTTTTGAGTATTTAATATATATAGGTACTTAATATGGATTAAAAAAAAAAATAAGACAAACTAACTGAGTGCAGAAATCAAATAAACTAGGTAGGTTAACTCGTAAGGACATAAAATCGTTTTAAAGTTGGGTGTGGACTGTAGATAGTTAATATTATTTAATGATGTCAATGGTGATTACCTATATGTTAATAAATAATTATAATATTTTTAATTTTAGTAAATATACCGACGCAGCAGTAATAATTAATAATACTTAATATGATAAATAATCAATAAATAAAATAATATACTTATTCTGATCGTCCAATGCAATGAATTAAAATTTGAATTCAATTTTTGTTTTCTGTTTTTATTAAGAGGACGTTATGGTTATACCCGCATATGTTGTCTTTGTCTTAATAATGTAGATCATAGCAAATTTTCGTTCGGCAGAACACATTTTGTGATGTTAGGTTTAATATTAAAGTAAATTTACCTATTATCAAATTTAAAGTTAAGAATATTATCTAGGGCATCTCATAGGTTTTATTGATGTCTTAATTTTCAAGTGAGTTATGGTTATCTAAAATATTAAAACTTTAAAACGCTTAAAAATTAAGATATCAATAAAAGCCTGTGAGTTACCCTAGATAATATTCTTATCTTTAAGTTTGATAATAGGTAAATTTACTCTAATATTAAAGCTAACATCACAAAATGTGTTCTGCCGAACGAAAATTTGCTATGATCTACATTATTAAGACAAAGACAAATATAAATAATAATGCGAGCTGATACTTTATAGATTGAAGATACAGAATGTTAAATGGCGACAAAGACGACAAAATACTTTAAAAGCTTTTTATACTTTTTTATACTTTTTTTAATATCGTATTAATTAATAAATATTTTTACATAATTTTACATAATACATTTACATATTAATACATTTTACATATTTTTATATAATTTCAAACAAAATTTTATGTGCGTATTTAAGTACGTATTTAAAAATAAATACATATTTTATAACCTATTACAGCATATTTTTACGATTTTTGTGCATATAAATCCGGTCCCTAATAATATACAAGCATTTAATGACACATGATGCAAATACGACATGAATCGTCAAAATGCTAACCGACATCTATATCTAGTATCTACCTACCTATATACTATTATAGACAATATTTTCATTTCTTTCTAAAATATTTTTATCATGTTTTTAACTATGAGTAGTGGTCAGAGTAAGTTGAAATAATATTTTGAATAACGACATTTCCGTAAATACTTATAGTACTTACTACTACTATTTAACTAACCATATTATAATAAGTATTATATAGCGTAATGGCATATTAACAATCGAATAGATAAAATATACCATAAATACAAAAATAAATTGAATAAGTTCTAATAATTTAATTCATAGTATAGATAATATGTATGTCATATACTGATAAAAGTCTTGAACTTTAATGAGGAATATCAAAACACGTGTTTATAGTATAGTCCTCTCTCCTCTATATAATTTATTTTTGTATTCTGGTATATTTTATCTATTCGATTGTTAATACGGCCGCGGCATTACGCTATACAATAGTTATTATAATAATATGGTAAGTTAAATAGAAGTAGTGAGTACTATAAGTATTTACGGAAATGTCGTTATTCAAAATATTATTTCAACTCACTCTGACCACCACTCATCATACACGACAATAAAACACTAACAAATAATTGTCTCGAAACCCCAGTGTTGGAGCAACCGAGGCACACATCCCCTGCAACACCACGGCTAACGTTATTCAAATAGAAAACATATTATTATATTGTATCGCACCCGCACGCATTTAGCGTATTTCGAATAAAATATAAGATCACATTACAAGAAATTGATTTTGGCACGCGTCGTCGCCGACTGCACGATAGCTGAATAATACTCGTAAACGCGCGATAGCTCGCACGCGCACAAATAAAATGATTTAACAATTATTACGACCAGTGGCGCGCGTAATGGCGTCGAGTTTTTTTTTCGTTGCTTTGGCGGTTATTATATAATAATATATATATATATATACAACGATATTGGCTCAGGATTTGTGGATTATCGGCGTGGAGCAGGACCCACGGCCGACGCCTGCTCGTGCACTCGATTCGAATATTATATTATTATCATACGATTTTTTTTTTTATTCTCGAGAACGCGTCACCGAAAAAATAAGTAGGTGGTATATAATAAATATAATATGATGGGCAGTCGCGCGCGCGCGGGGAACAAACTGTATACGACGACGTTATCGCACGAAAGTCGGAGCGTGGCCGCCGCACGCTTCTCGATCACCATCGTCGTCCGCCCGGTCTGCGCACGTGCGATAGAGCAACCTCACTCCCTCCATCATATTAACCCCAACCCTTATATATGCTGTACATAGACGTATAGCTTATACTACTATGTACCTATATCTCTATATATACATATAGTATCGAGACGTCGAGTAGTACACTATAATATAATATGCGGTGCTTGGCAAAATTACAGTCACTTCGGCCATTTGGTGCACATAGTAGGTTAAGTACAGTGTAGTAAAACAATATTTTGTTAATATTGTTATCATGACTGCGGTAGATAGGTTAGCCCTTAAACGTCTATACATACCAGCTATTATATATACTACATTGTTACTTATTAGTGTACTCATAAAGCATAAAATATTAAAATTACGATCGTTTATCGTTTTCCACCTAACTGTTATAATTTATAGACATGTGTTGTACCTACCAGCTACCTATTTTATTTTGTGTTTATAGATTGATATAGCGATTCACCAGACTGCCAGTTTATTTAGCGATCATTAAAATTTCAATCCATAATTATTAGTCATACCTATAAACCTACCTGAATAAAATGAAATACTAATTTTTATACAAAATAATATGATAACTTATCTAATTCTGTACAAAATATCTGCCATTCTGATTAAATTAAAATTATATATTAATGTAACAATAAGTACTTATATAATATATAAATATATACATGTAAAATATTTTAATATTTCACTAATGCATAAGCATAAGCATTGATATTATAGTAGGTATGCGCGAGAATGTTAAAAAATGAGTATTACTGGGACATTCGATACTTGCGTCAAAATACAGCTGTTTTATCTATTATGTATGATTTGTCATTATTATGAATACCGTAGAACTTAAAAATAAAAGTCCAGTCCATCTCTTTACAACCCGCCTATTACCACAATATTAGTAGTTACGCCGATTAATTGATGAGGTGCGTCTTCAATGCCTTATTTCGTACCTCCGAATCTTATACCGACCTTTGTTTTACTAGGTAAACTTGAGTAATCGGGCGTAATACCACAATATTACACACCAAACCTAATACTTACATTATTTTACGTACGCTCATTGGTTATATTATAGGTACCATATATTCCTTGCTGCTGCTGTTGCTATACAGTCTGCAGATAAGCTGCATCTATAAAGTACTATAAACTGTACTTTAGATGTACAGTTTATACGCATGCCTAGCTATTATTTAATTTTAATAATTTCACCCACTGAGAAATTAACACATAATATGATGTATATGAAGTATGAATCAATAGGTTTAAATCTTACTGTATATTCTATATACACATATAATAATAAAATCTCAAGTACATATAATAATCTATGAAGTATGAACTCTGCATTACATATTATTTAGTGTCTATAGACTGTCTAGAGTGCATATAATATCAAATATATGGCTTATATATACCTTTATACATATAAGAACCTACAGGTTATCGGGTTCATATAAACTGAATATGAGTAATAAATCTTATTAGATCTGTATTACCTATGTAAAAATTCATATGATGTATAATATATTTTAAGTATTGGATACTTGATATTATGTAAATCTTAACTTTTCAAGTGCAATACCTACAACGTTTAACTATGCCTTTTGCGTGTTTGTACCGTATATTTACCTATCTACTTAAACAATATAGCTCCTATATATAGGTATCGCCTGTTATGTAACACTCATACAAATATATTATAATAAGGATATATAGGTAACCTAAGAGCTCAAGTATGTAGTACTATTGAATTTTAATCAGATTCGATTTCTTTTTTTTTTTTGTAAGATTTTCAAATGAGAATACTATAATTTAAATAATATATAAATATATATTAGGCTATACGCCTAAACTTAATAATTATTTGTGGCTGTGATAATTTTTTACATAATACTTACGCAGTTACGCAGTATGTTAAAAATTTACCTCAGTGTAATTATTTTAATGCAATTTTTTTATGTAATACTGTATATTACTATATAATGGTCCCCTTTCAACATACTAAAAATTAATATATGTTCTAAAGTTAAAAAATATGGTTTATAAAAAGATTTATAGGTATCTACATACAATGTTTTTATTTTTGTAGAATGAAAACATGGCTTAGATCGAAAATGGGGAAAGAACATTTAAGTGGTTTGGCTTTTCTGCATGTAAATAGACATATTTATATATACCTACTGAGCAAATAATTAATACATTTGCAATGATTAAAAGGTGAAACTTAAATTTTTTTTTAATTTAGAAAAATTCAGATTGAAAATTAGTATAAATACTAATTACTAGTGAACTTTTTCAATTTTTAAATATAATGTTTAATTATTATAATTTATGAACAAATAATTTAATAGTCTATATCAGGGGTGACCAAATTTTTTTTAGTCACAATCTACTAAAAATATACTTAACCTTTGAGAATCGACTTCCATAGAACATTTTTTATTATTGAATAACTATAATTATATACAACAAGTATTATAAACTAATTACTAATTACTAAAAATAAATTCTAACGTGATCGACTTTAAAATTGTCCGCAATCGATCGTTTGGCCGCCCCTGATCTATATTATATAGATATTTTGTTTCAACTCTGATCACATCAGTTTTTTTTAAGGAAAGGGGGCTAAACTATTGTCAAGAAAATAATTATTTAGAATGTTAAAATTTATAAGACACGAGTTGCTTGGATCATAAAGTAACTCCCATAAAGTCAAGTTAGTTAGGCCTATCTGTACATACTGGTAAAATAATCCTAATAATTAGCTATGCTCAATAAAGGCGTGTGTATTGTCCTACGAAGCCAATTTTTCAATTTTTAATTTAAAAAGAATTTCACATCATAGGGATTGTTGACTCACGAAAAACGATTTTTTATTGTTCTGTGGTATATATAAGGTTGCAATTACTAATTAAGGGTATTTAATTTTTCACGGGCGACGTCGTATAGGATCAGCAAACTTAAAATTTTTCTGAAAAAAAAAACAATTTTGAAATTGGTTGAATTTTTAATTAATGAAAGCAATTTATCTATGGTTTTAAAAATATAGCAAATTGTATAACGTTTTACGTTTTTACACTTTTTTATAGATAACTATAATTCAAATCCTGTAAAAAAACACACAACTATATTTTGTAATATATTTTTTTAAATATCTACCCACATATATAGTTGCAACTACATAATGGGATACGTGGTATTTCTTAGTAGGTACTCTACAAATTAATTAATTGATTCCCTTCTGCTAATACATTTTCCAGGGTAATAATTATTTTACCAATAATTAAACTCGAGCACTATGCGCCAAGGCTCTATCTTTCATGAAATACTTAAGTAATATTCAAATTTAACATCATTGCATAAGCAATCTTGAATTGGAGATCAAATTTTAAATTTTGATTCTGGAATTATATTATATAAGATAAAATATGGGTACTTTTTGATTATCGTACTCCGATAGCAAATCTCGAATCCACTATCCGCCTGTCGCCTATACTGCTATAATATTGTTTAGTATTTATTTAAAAAAATATATAAATTTTAATCACACATATATAAGTGATATAAATTTAGTGTTTAAGTACTATTAATATATTTCATAGGACACTTCTTAAATGGTAAAAATATGTTTAAATATTTTAAGCACCATATAATTGCATATTAATTTAATTTAATTTTATACTTCTTATAATATATAGAATTGAAAACACTTCTTGTTTACTAAGATTAACGGTTTTATATTTAAACATGTCTAGCTATATCCTTCATACATAATATATATTATATACATATAAGTATAAAATGATATAAATTTCTACATATATTATTAAACATACAAATTACAAAAGTATACAATAAATACCATAAGATTTGTTAAAAGTTTATAAATGCCCATTATTATCAACAAAAAAACAGTTCAATATATTATTATCAAACTGTTACAGTAACATGGCCGTGGAACATTTACCTTATCGGATGAACAAAATGGGTGGTATTTATTTTAAGGGTGGGAGGTTGGTATTAGCCACTGGTTGGCTATTGAAATATTAAAGGGCGTTCACAGCTTATATCCCCTATTTTTCCAAACAACATTTTACCCTTCAACGAAATACTTAATATTTATTTGTTTCCTAAAGCGTGTTGTAAGAAGAAGTCCATTGTATAATAAGTATTATCATACTTTTATATAATATTGTAATGTTTTTATTTGGGTAAGTTAAATAATATATTTTTTTTTAAATATAAGTTCAATAAATTAATTTAATTAACATAATATATCTAAATCAAAATAATACATTTATATCTTATACATTTTTTACTATAGACTTAATAAAATAATGGTAGTTCATTGTTTTGGGATCTATAGTACCTGAATCTGTAAAATGTATGCAAATATATGTATATAATATACATGTATACAATATTTAACTTTAAATTCAATATAATTATGTTGTTATCAAGTAAATTTTAAATAATATGTCTGTTGTATGAATAAATAAGAGTAATATATTAGAGTAATTATTAATAAATACCTAGGTATTAATTTTATGAACCACATGAACATAAAAATAAGTATTAGGTCATGTTGAATATAAGTATGTATAGATACTATATATATGCGAAAATGTTATAAACTATATTGTAATATGTTGAGCACTCGTTTCTTCACTTTTAGATATAAACTTATAAAGTTACAACAAACGAATATGTTCTATAATAACTCAAAATAGAAAATTAATATGACATGTTAGGCATTAACATTGTTAGAGCCAATTATTTTTAATCTACAAGCTTCTTTATATGCGTATTAATTATTGTTTACGAATATTTAAATATATACAAACGTTCTCCAAAAAAAATACAATATAACTCAAAAATATAAGGTTGTATTTACAACAGTTAATTGTATAATATATAATAACTGTGTATTAATAAGTAATAAATATATAATAAGTAACAAATAATAATACACCTACTTATAAGTTATTTATTGTGTAGTTTTGATTTCAAACTAATCAATTTAGAGAGAAACTTAAAAAAAAACCATTAAATGGCCAGATAGGTACTAATTTTTTTTCTAACTAACATTTTTCTTTGATTTTTTAATATTAAATACATTTTTAACTTTTTTAATTAATATCTATGTTTATTTACTAATTAGTAATTACATTTGTAAAGATTTTAAATATCAAAATCATTAATGTACACATTTTATTCAATACATTTTTTGTACTTATTTACATCTTATTTTTTTTTTTTTTTTAGAAATCAAACAATAGATATTCCGATTAATTATTACAGAATTGATTGACCTGCCTCCTTTAAATGTACGCTATAAAATTTTAAATTATATAGTAATCAAATGTTTATAAATACCGCTTTCTGTAATTCGTTAAATACTATTTAATGTAAACATATAAATGTTCCATTTGGCTTACAAAATTCCAGAGACAATCTTTCTTTATCTTCTGCCAAAAGAAATCACTATAAAAATTATAACTGCTAAACTTAACACATTGCTATAAAACACAATACAATATGCAACTATATTTTATGATAAAAATATATATCAACCGAAATTAAATCATAATTTTATGCTTTAATATGTTTAGATGTATTTACATTTTTTAATTATGCCGAAAAATCAACAAACCCAACAAATATTAAATGATACAAGGGATGATTCGTCTTCATCTCGAGTTGTCATGCTGTTTGGATCAGATGAGGAATGTGACTTAACATCAGATGACTTAACGTCTGGCGATGAAGACGCATCGTCAGGAAATCAATTAACTGGGATTCGACGATTCCCTGTACCAGATTCCCGAAAACCATGTACTGTAACCAATTCTCGGGAACGCTGGCGCCAGCACAACGTTACCGGTGCTTTTGCCGAACTTCGTAAATTGGTACCCACTCACCCACACGATAAGAAATTATCGAAGAATGAAATTTTAAGAATGGCTATCAAGTACGTGGTATAATATAATATAAATTATAATGTACGTAATAATAATATTTTTTAAATATTTTTTTTTGTTCAAATAGGTACTATTTTAAATAACTTTTGAAAAAATATTAGAATACACATTCTAAATAATTTTTTTGTATTTTTTTTATTTACTAAAAAATTCTTTTTTTAACTTGAAAATAGTTTTAAATTTTTAATTTGGGAAGAAATAATTTTTTTTTATTTTAACAAAATATCATTGGTCAATTAAACCAATATGATTGTTTTTAAACATTAATATAGTGTATCTTGATTTACAGACTTAGAACACGTGGTTTTTGCCATGTATAGATTTATTATAATTTATTAATTAAATATAATTAGAAAATTTGACTGTAGCCCATAAGCGCAAAACATGACCCAAACGCAATCCAAAAGCGCAAAAATAAATATTCTATAAGCCCAAAAAATATTTGTTATTTTTGCCAGATAAAATTGCGATAAATGTAAAAATGTACAATATCCAGTAGTTCAGTATGATTTTATAAGATATGCAATAGCAGCATTATCAAACAATAGATATGTATTCAAAATACAAATTAAAACAAATTTGTCTTAATACAAATATTTTTAGAAAATTAATTATAAAATGTAAAATATTAGATCGAAAAATTAATTTCAAATTTAATTTATACCCGTGAAGAGATGTTTTAAATATATCACTGATCAATAAAATAATAATATAGTACCTAGCGATGACAATAGTCAATATTGCATAAAAAATATTTATTACCTATTATATTAAGCGTTTAGAAAAAATACGTATACCTGCAAAATCTAATTAAGTTTTAATAATTTAATAATGTAAATATATTATAGCGAAATTCAAATGGAAATTTAGTCGACTGCAATAGATGTAGGTAAATATTAGATAGATGATATAATACGGGCTATAGAATAAATAATTTTACTTTTAAATAAATGCATAATATAAAGCTATAACATTTATATTAGATAAGTATATATTTGTTTCTTGTATGACGTTAACATTAATTGACGTTAAAACGCAGATTATAGAAATGTATTTCATTTAATCTTATAATATTTGTTTATTAACAACACTACATGGTTATATAGGTACATTCGTCTTTTAAGTGGTGTCCTTGAATGGCAAGAGAATCAACAAGATTTCAGCAATAATAATGAAGATTGTATGGACAATAATGTGTATTTATAATTATAGTAGGTATCGCAAAATAAAATGTTATATTATTACATACTTGACGATATAATATGACGGTAAAAACTAACAACGTTTTTAATTAACGTACGTTGATTAGAAATATGTATTTCTTCATTAGTAGTTAGTATAGGTATATACATATTATATTTATAAACTAAATAGTATTTAGTATTCACCTACATAAATATATATGAACAAATGTTAGATATGGATAGGTATCGATATACAGAATGTTGGTTAGAGAAATTACCAATTGTTAATTTGTATTAAATGTGTATATATATATAAGTATTAAAATATAGTATAGATAATCCAGTTATAATAACGTATACCTTACCAATTATTTTAAATATTATAACAACCAAAAGATTTTAAGTAAATATCTCATATCTATACTAAATATATATTTATGAGTGATTATATATCTATAACAATTATACCATCTTTCCTTAAACTTACCTGTATGGCTGTATACATAAATAGTACCTAATGATATACGTACATAGTATATACATATAGTATAAGATACGCCATCAAATATTTATAAATATAATATATATTATATACCTACACAGACGTAGTATTATGATGTATCAAGCTAAATAAATATTATACTAATATATGTAGGTATATAATATAAATAATATTAAGATATACCCACATTAAATAATTAAATTATCTAGATATTTTGTTTTTTTATGTATAGTTTATTATTTAAATGTATACACATACAATTTACCTACTTATACTTTAAATAAATCGACCTCCATATAATGAAGGAGGATACAGATACAGGACTACATAATAACATAACTCTAGTCTATAGTCTATTTTTTCAGATACCTCATGTTACCTCAAAAGCAGAAAATAATTTGTTTTTCTCTATTCAACATTTTTCATTTAAGAATAAAAGATAGTAAATATAAAAAAACTATTTAAAAAAAATTAAATGCAAATATAATTTAAAATTTAAAGCTTTAAATTCATGTTTTACGTGATTTATTACTCAGTCACCCTACCTCTAATAGTGGTTAAAAAATGTCCTCTTTAACAAATTATTCGTAAGGTAGGTACACAAGAACGCACCAATTATAACCAAACTTTAGTCAATATAATTCAGAATTCTATTGAGATTAAATCTGGTTTTTTATTTGTTTATTTTTATCAATTGTTCTTTACTTTTATAAAATCTATTTAATATACAAATTTGAAATTGTGGAATATCTTAGTATATGTGTAGAAATAATTGTTGTATTAAATTTTCTTTTTAGTATTAAATACTTGTATTTAGTTATTTAAATAATTTGTCTAAAATAAATTACAGCCAACAGGTAAATTAAATTGTATTTATGTAAAATTATCTTAAATGAATACTAGAGCTTTTTATAACAAAAATATTTTTTTGTCTAGGTGATTTTTATACTTTTATCGAAAGAAAAACAATATTCTCTTTCAAAATATTAGTTTGTATAAAACATTAGTTATTCTCAAAAATGTAGTATAATTTGTGATTTAAATTTTTCATGAAATAAATTACAAGTTTGAACATTATTCAGTATTAAAAGAAAGATGAATATGTTACACCATCACTGTTTATACATTACGTATACTTATACTATATGCATTAGAAATTATACATAAAATTATATAGGGAACACTTAAAACTATAATTAAACATTAGTCCTCCCTGGGATTTTTCCCATCTGCACTTTAAATACTAATATTCATATATTATTTATTATAATATAAAAAAATTATTGTTGAGAATAGGCGTAAGGTGAAACTAGTCCTTTAAGTTAAAGAGGGCTATGAAATTCAAAAATGTTTTATAACAAAATAAGGTATCTGGTATCTATAGGAACATAATTGCCCTCACAATGTAATAAGTTTTAATTTATTTGAATTATTTAGAAAAATGATAAGTAAAATTTAAATTGATTAATAATTAATAGGTAATGCATAACAATTCTTTGTTTTACCTGAATTGCATAAAAATTAAAATTCTATATTATATTAAATATAATAATTAAAATAACTCAATATCAAAAACCATGCGTATACACAGTACACGGTATATTTCTTTGATTTGACATTTTTAAACATAAATCATAACATTTCGTTTTCATAAAGAAAAATGTAGGGCTTTAAGAAATTCTAGAGCAGCCAAAGGCCCCTTGTTACGACTACGAATTAAAGAAAATAATACCATTAATACTAATATCAATAACTATAGAAAATAATTTATTCATTTTTTTAAATAAGTACCTTTTATGAAGGTCGTAACTGAAAAAAAAATTTCGAGAAGGGGGGGTCCAACATTTTTTTAAATATAGATATTGTAATTATATAGTCAATAAATTATATTCACCTCTAAAATATTTCTATTTCAAGAAATTTCAGGGGGTCCGGATCATCCCACCAGTTACGGCCTTGACTACTATATAAACTTCAAAAATACTTTTTATTAGGTATCTATTTACTTATTTGATTTCAGTCATTTTAATATAATATTAATTTAGGCTTTTAGGCTAATTAATAAATTATACATATTTATATTATATTCGGTATACCGTACACGGTACACATTGTATAAAATGACCAAAGAGCCAAGAGGTTATAATTAAACGGAAGAATTTAATTAACATAGATACTGTTGTTTTATGTATAAGGTATAATTAAGATTCATTTTATATAATTATACCATACCTATATTGCTTATACGTATAGGTTACCTTATTAAAAAGTTGACTAGTGAGAATGGTTAAGACTTCAAACCTATAAAGATTAGGTCTGTTAAGGGCTTAACACACCATGGCGTAGGTACTACGTATTACATATTATAATATTTGTTATACTATAAGTATCTATGGTAATTATATTTGTAATTGTAAATAATATGCACTTAAAATTTCCCAAAAATCTGTAAATAATATTTACTTATAAACAAATACTCTAAAATATATAGGTAGTATACTAGTATGACATTAGGATTAGTCGATTAGATTCTTAGCAATAAAATGTATGATAAACGTTACTCATATTGGTATATAATAAAGTGGTTTGTATCATTTTATGCCTGTTGACCAGTTATTTAAATTGAGGAAGAAAGTAGAAACCTTCTTATTTCTAAAACTATTTATGCACACCCCTTCATCTAGTTCATCTAATTATAAGACATTTAAAATTCAGGTACGCACATTTTTTTACACTTTTGCACCTCTCTTCTGATTTTTTCCCAATTTAAACACTGCTGTTGATTGTGAAACTGTGAAGAAAATTTATGTCAGCTTTAATAATCCGTTGATGTTGTATATGTCTCCATAATTTTTTTATTTAGATACATGAAAAATATGTCTAGAATTAAAAAATCGAAAAACATAAAATTATTCATCGTAATTGTAGTATTTGTGTTATGTTTTTTAACTAAATTAAAACGAAAACGATAGAAATAGGTTAAAATAATTTTAAATATGGAAAAAGTCAAATAATACGATACAGCAACTTACAAACGCAATTTGAGAAGGGGATTGGGGAGGGACTAAGCTCCCTCAAAATCAATCATAGCCCCCCAAAATGGTTTGAATATTCCACCTTTCCACCTTTATATATCTTTAGGAGCATACACACAGTATATACATACAAATTATAATAGCTCCCCAAATTTAAAACTCAAATTGCGCCTATGTAGCAGCTATAGTCTATCTACTTGAAAAATCAATTTTTACCTTTACGTAATTCATACAAACCTTAAATATCAATCAACTTAATTTCTTATTGTTAGCATTTCCGTTTTCTATAATCTATTGATACATTTTTATTTTCCTTTTCTATATTAATATATATTACATTGAACTATTGATAGGTATAAGGTATGTACAATTTTATTTTTAATACTTTAAACTTTTAGTAATTTATAAATAAATAAATATTAAATATGATCAAACAATTTTCAATTGATTATAGTATAATTGAATGTTTGCCGTAAAATTTGGACAGGATCCTTGACTTTTTGCTATTTAAATAAAACAACATTTTCAACATTAATACTTATAATAAACTATTCAACTATGTATATTTTATGGCAGTTTGAAAAACTACAAAGTTGAATCCAGAATTTAAATACGTCCAGATAAAAAAAAACATATAGAAGTAACCCGTGCGCGACTGCCGTCTACGAGTCAATTGTCAAGTAGGTACCTACTTTAGTACTATTTATCATAATACAGTAAAATCCCGTTACAACGAACTCCGGGGGACCGAATTTTTTTTTCGTTATAACAAAAATTGGAATAAGCTCTTTATAAGTCCTGCTTTTCAACAGGGGACTTATATGACTTTCGTTATAACAGGATTTTTCGTTGTAATGGAAATTTACTGTATAACTTATATAGTTTTAAGTATTATTATAATACATTATAAATGCAATATTTAAGATGTAGGTATATTTTTATACATTTATAATCATCTTAACATAATTTGTCACCTTGACTTAAGTTATGGCTTCCAATAACAGTAGTATGATTTAAATTTAAAAAATTTAACATAAAATTAAAATGTAAATGATTACCTCAGAATATAAAATCCTTTCTAGCAACATACTTATATACTTGTTTTAGTGAATATTAATAAACTAAACTTAACCTTTTGATAATTTTTTTTTTTTTATCATAAATTCATAACTAATACTACAGATGTTGACATATTGACTGTTAAGTCACCAATATGTTCAAGAGACAGGACCTCAAATCTATTTAAATAAAATTATAGTAACTAATATATGCTTAGATGAGGCTATACTGGCTATACATAGACTTAAAAGACTACTGAACTAATTGACACATTTTGCACAGATATTACTTGAGACTTGAGAAGTGTTTATAGTTTTATTTGTCACCTCCTACCTATACTGTTACAAAGTGACTCACTCATAAATTTAATTTTTAATCATTAAAATCAAATATTTTTTTTATTTATATATAGGGTTGCATCTATATGTTTGTACCTTATAGACTTAAAAACTATTCAATTTTTATAAAAATTTCAGAAATGATTCCAGATATCAAGAAATTTTAGAGTATAGTTTAAACTATGTTCAAAAATATATAATTTTATATCAATTCTGACACAAATGGATAACCAATCTTGGTAAAATTAGTTCTAAAAACTAAATAAACTGACTTGAGCTAGATTTTCTAAGAATTGAGTCATTCAAGGAACACAAAAACTGAAATGCAATGATATACTACAGAATTTTGTTAATTTTTTTTTCCAGGGAAAATTAGGTTATATGGTCATACAGCTAAAATTATATGAATACATTTTTTAAGATAGATATCAATATTGTATCATTGAATTATAAATATATATAACTATACAAGGTATTAGAGGCTATCTTATAAGAGGCTTATGTTGTTTTAAAAATTATTCATCGACTATTATGGTAATTAGTGTTAACTTGTGTACTATATAATATGTCTTTTATAACCTATATCAGGGATGGCAAATCCATAGCACATAAAAAGAATTTAAGACCACGCAACAAGTTAAAATTTTTTTTAAAACAAAAATCAAAGAATTGGCATTAAGTATTAAACAAAAGTCACATTAAGAAAATAAATAATTAACAAAGTAATGTTATTAAATATATACATATAATATACCTAAACTAACTTTTTTTATATTAATACATTAATTATATATTAAAATTACGATAATTTTGTTTTTACAATATTGAACATAATGTATATATTTTTACGTTCAAATAATTTGCCACCCCTGACTAATATAATACATGATTTGTATTATATTTAAAAAAAAAATTGTTTATTTAATTTCTACCACAAAAAAAAAAAAAAATACAAATATCATCATAGTCAGATTTTTATGTAAACAATAAATATACTGTAAGTTACCTAGGTATAAATGTATATATTAAAAAATGTTAAGAATTAATTCTTATTTAACATCAAAATAATTAAAATATTATTAAAAATAATATATTTAAGTTATAATTGAGTAATAGAATAGTCTAATAGAGATATAATTAAGTATTTTATTTATATTTATATTGTATACATTAGAAAAATTCAATAAGTACGAACTAATAAATTTAAATACAAATAATAATTACAAAAAACAATAAAATTATTATTAAAAAAAAAATTGTATAAAAATAACATTATCTTACTCAATTAATATCTGCGAATATATTCACTATATCGAGGAGGTGTATTCCAAACGGCACTTGATGTACGTTGTTTATCACGGATATTCCAGCCTTTAAACATTTCTTTAAGACTCATACTTTTAGGGCAGTCAAAAAATAAGTCTCTTTCTTTAGAATTAATATGATATTGAAGTTCAAGTACAGCTTTTCTATTTTCTCCTAAAAATATTTTATTAATTTTTAAATAAATAATAGTTATTTTGCTAAATTATTTATTAGTATAGTAACTAAATAGTAAATGACAACTGTACATACGTTTGGCCCAATTTGGAACAGGTTTTTTGGGTCCAGATTCATCTTCAGAAGAGTCACGTGCAGAAACATCATTTAACCCATAATCATTTTTGTTATCAATCTTTAATAAACAGTTAAATTAGTTACAAGACTAAACTAATGCAAATTTAGTTTTTAACTTATTAACTAGTTAGAATAATAAAATAAACAAAATAAACTGCTTACTTTTGATTTTGGTAATGTTGCTAATTTAGGTACTGACGAAGTAGGTATATTTGAAGATAGTGCTTTAGGGCGAATTACTGATTTACTTTTTTCTGGTCTGTTAATAATAATACATTGATCAATAAATTTAGTTAAATAAAAATGCAGTTTTTAAAGATAAATTAAATTTAACTATTATCAACATTGAAAAAATAAAATAATTTTTACTTTGTTTCGTTTTTCTTTTTTAATTCATTCTCTTTCAATAAACGGTTCATCTCTAGTTTTTGCTAAAATATCAATACAAAGAATATTTTTTTAGTAAAATTACAATTACAAAGAACATAATATAATGTATCATAAAACTTTACCATTTTTAAGTGTTTTGCTTCTTCAGCCAGTTTACGCTTAGCATTAATCTCAGCTAATCTAAGTTCCGCTAGTTTTTGTTTCTTTAATGCTTCCTCTTTCATCATTATTTCTTTTTCCTTTTGTTTTTCTTCTTTTTTCTTCTTATCTTCAGCAGCTTTTTTAGCTTTCTCTTCAACACGTCTCATTTGTTCTTCTCTATGTTTAGCAGCCCTTAAATGTTGATCATCAAATTTCCTAAGGATAATAATATTTGATTTAAATAACCTTAAATAATTAGTAATTCAATATGCATTAAAACTGAATAATATACGTCTGGAAAATTGAATGTAGATAATTTCATAAAAAAACATTAGTGTTTGGAAGGAACATATTCCAAGGAACTTGTTTCAATATTGTTCATTTTTTAAAAGGAAAGATTTTTTTATAATTTAAATTTTTCTTTAGAAATTTAATTAGAAAAACTTTGATATAATATAAACCTTTAAACAACAATAAGTTAGAATATTTTTTTTATAAAATGTCAAGTCAGACACAACTAAATACAATTTTTATATTATCGAGGAAATTAAAATAAAAATATTCTTTTTCAATAAGAACATAACTGTGAACTATTAATTCTTTTAAATGAACTTTCCAAGCACTGAAAAATATGAAAGAAATTATATAGTCACCTTATCTTTAATAAGCAAAATAATCCAAATTTTATACAGCATAAAAACAAGTTATTTGGAATTTAAAATTATATTTTAAGCTTTTTAACCCAGCTAAAATTAAATTATCAAAACTTTTCAAAAAATAAATACCTACCTTTACCTTTCCAAATTGTAATATGAATAGAAAATGATAATTCAAGTTATAAAACATTTAAAATTTCACTAATTAATTATAAATTAAAAATAAACTTATGAAAATAAATTGTTGTCATAAGTTTGAATATCCAATATAGTTAAAATGTTTCATTAAATGGCTCATACAAATTCTATATAGCAATATGCTGAATTTTTTTTTTAATTTCTACTAATTTAAACATTTATGGAATTTAGTATTACATTTTCAAGCTTTAAGTAATAAAACTAAAAATGGAATTTTTTTCCTCTTTCAAGATAATAATTATATTGTACATATTACTAAATAGATTATTTCTATTATTTTGATAAATAATTTACATACAATTTGAAATTAATGCCTTTAAAACAAAATTGTAACCACGTACTTACTCAAATATTTTGTACATGGTATTATTTTTTTCAAAAACAAACATATTCATTAAAAAAAAAAGAAATGAAAATTTCAAATAAATATTTGGTGATAATTTTAAGTTTAGTTATTTATTTTTAATTACTTTTAATTTATTTTTGTAAAAATGTATGTTTCTTAGTTATCTTTAAAAATATATACAAGGAATTTTTTACTTTTCATCCCTTAAAATACTAAATTAATCCAATTTATTTCTAAAGACAACCCTTGAGATTAAATTATCTTATGAAGACACATGAACAATAATAAAAAAAAATTATAATTGTATTATATTAGCAATTTACTATTAAGACTAAACACCAAAAGAAATTAATAACACTGAAATACCTTTGATCTGCTTTGGATTTAAGATATATTTCTTTCCTTTTTTCAGCTTCGTTTTCTCGGATTTGATGAGGAGTTTGAGATAAATGATCTTCTAATGGTTTTACTGGCGTTGATATTTGTTTTTCTAATGGCACATAAAGTACATTAGTTTTTTTTGCATCAATATTATTTTCTTCTTGGAGTTTTCTTTTCATTGTTCTTGTCATATGCGTTGAAGATTTTTCCTCAATATTGACATCAATATCTTCTAGTTTTTCACGACGTTTGTTTTTTAATTGAGATTCGATACTATAAATTATATAAGCATAAAGAATGAAGAAAATAAATATTTTGACATGTAATCATCTTAAATATCTAAAAATGTTATACCTTTTTTTCTTAGAGTTTAATTTGCTTAAAGTTTGAGGTTGTGCAGAATTAGAATTTTCAGCACTAATGGGAGATTCTTCTGATATTAAATCAATAACTTTCCCCAATTTTTTTGTTTGATTAATTGCTAATGATTTTTTGGGCATGTCATAAGTTGTATTGGCATTAGTTTCTTTCATATGAGTCCCCTTATCTGGTGAAAACATTTCAGGAGATACACATTCTTCTAAATTTTTCATGAATTTTTTATCTACTACAAAAGTTGAATTTGCTGTTGGACAAGCAATAGGAGCTATATCCATCAATGTAGATAAAGCTCTTGCTCGACTAGCTCCTAAAATACAATTAAAATAATTATTGAATAAAATTAGGTATTTTTTAATGTAAAATTATCTCTAACTTTTTAAAAGTAATAATTATTATATGTATATATATTTAAATATATAGAATTATATTACAATTAAAAACAAAATATATAAATAAAATTAACTTTTAGCTTAATTATTTAATTATCTAGAGTAAGAATTAAATTTATTAGAATAATATTATAAACATTTTGTTAAAAAATAAAATATTTATTATATTTTCAGAATTTTAAAATCATTAATCAGTTATTACTTGTAGATGCTCCAGAACTGCTGATAGTTGAAGATTCTCTAACACCTTTTATTTTATCTGATGCAATCTATAAATGTCCAAATTATAATTTTATATAAATGTTACCTCAATGTAAAATATTACTAACTTTAAACATATAGTGTAAAATAAAAATGTAGTTTTAACTTTATACAGTATGTAAACAAAGAATAATACAGAAAAAAAGAATTAAAAATTATACCTACAATAAAAATAATATTAGCACTATTTGTTTATACAAAACCGGTAATTTAATTTAATTCAGCTAAAGTGCATATTGAATAATTATAAGTTTCAATGTAACATGAAATAAAAAAAATGATCAAATAGGCTTATAAATTACCATATTAATATACTGGATTTTACTTTAATAATATTAAGAAAGATTGTAAAAATGTAAAGCAAAAAAATTAATGGTTTTTTTTCTGTTATTTATTTTATAATACTTACAATGGAAGCTTGTCTTGTAGTTCTTCGGATAGGCGGAACAGCTGGTTGTTGAAAACTTGGTTCAGCAGCAAAGAGATCTCCAACCAAACAATTTTTTATTTCTAAATAATTTAAATAATTGATTATTTATTATAAAAATTGTGAATTTAATCATTTTAAACTTTAATATTTTTTTAAATAAATCACCACTAAGCAATTTTCTTATAAGACTTAAACTAAACAAATATTGCAAGAGTCAAATCTTTTAACTGTATTGGATAAAGTCTATGACTTACTAGATTGTCTTTTAGACATATTCTTTTCAGGTACATTCTGTGCAGATTGTAATAACTCATTATAAACAGCATCTAATTTTGATGTTTGAACCTATAATAAAAAATAAACTTAAAAATAATTACTAAAGCAGGTACTCTAATTAATAATACAAAGTTACTCATTTAGACCTTTGGTTCTTATACAATTTTTATTTAATATGATTCAACAATACATTTAAGTAATAAATAATAATTCTAGTAACTTACCTGAAAACCATTATCCATTTCGGTGATACCATTTTCTATCAATGATGAAAACAATTTATAAATTTCAAATATATCTGTTGATTGACAATCCATTTTTAATACGTAATACTGAAATATTTAAAATAAACAAAATATTATTCATAGAAAAACAGATCAATTAAAGTTTGTATTGTTAAGTTATAAATTAAAAATCAGAATATAATACTATAATCTACAATACATAGCTATGAAGCTAATGATAAAACATTGTGTGTTGCTGTCAAAAACGGAATACAATTTTGTGCAATGCAAGCAGATTTACCGAATAGTTTCATAACTTATCTTAATCACAGAGATGAGTATAATACACCGATTTACTACACACAATAACACACAACATACTAAAGATATTGATTAAAAATATATTAAACTTGAAACGAAACTATAATTTGTTCATTGCTACAACTAAATTGCGGAATCTAACAGGCAACTGCCATATTAATGCAACAAAATGTCAAATAATACTCACTGTTACAACTTACTCTAATCATAGAATATTGATTAATAAGTTATAAGTTTAAAAAAAATACATAAAATAAACAGTGCGTTCACAACTATTACTCACACGGCTTAAAAACATATATAACTATATAGAAGAAATATTTAATAAGTAGTGAAATTAACAATGAAACTATTCGACATAATTTATTACGTCCGGTGTAACATTTTATTATTATCACTTCCAAATAACGAGTAAGATAATTATAATATACTTTATGTTTATACGTACCACCGACGTTCAAATAGCAACGAAAACAGTGAACAGATTACGAAATAGTACAGTTTACTAATTCCCCAAAGCCCTAAGGAAATTGAGAATACGACATAACATAACACAAAACTTTAAAGTTATATTAAATAATAACAATATTTTCCGTTAAAAATTTAACTCTCAAGCGCACACACGGCCATGCGCAATGCTTTATACTTTGCTTATAATAACGGTTGAACATTTCAACGGTTGTATCATCTAATGGTGGGCGGGTGTATACGGGACTGAGAAGTGAGGGTCGGACCTAAAGATGGTATTCTGTTTTATGGTGTAGTTGTTGTTACCGTTCTACCTGTAACCATTTACACACGTGTGATAATGTATGTTAAAAATCAATGATAACAGTAAGATTGCCGCGTAAATTTAAATATGATAATTTTTCTTCTTTTACTTCGACCTTATTGTAAAATGCAATTTTTATAACTATAATCTACATTTTATGGTACCCATAGTAGGCATTTAAATATACATGGACATAAAATAAAATGCAATTCCTATTATAAGTAATATTTCAAGAAACACTCATACTTGTCGTATTATCTATGTTCTGTAATATCAACTATCAAGTGATCTTTATTATAGAACTAACAGTTTTAGACATACTGTGATAGGCAGAATGTCGATTGTAACACATACATATAAAACTTCCAGTGTTAAAATAAAAAATGATATTGTAACGAGTCCAGGTCAGAATAAGTTGTTATGTTGTTAACGTTAGGATTTGAATAATTTCAACAAAATGGTTAAGTATTTGAATTTTTATTAACAAAAATATTCGAAGTTTTTGTTAAATTAAAATGACTGTGTAAAATGTGAGTGGTAGCAAGTAAGGAGTAGGTGCAAGTTCTATAGATTCGACCCTATCGGCCTGTAGCTCGGCTTGTTTTCCACTGCAGTCTACAGATAACGATATCTCTATGACATATAACTGTGTAAATATCATATTATACGAATTTCAGGTTGCATCCCACATTTCCATACTATTTCTACTATCTTGTAAAATTATCGGACATGGCGGATGTCCCTTCATATATACAAGACATCACGATTCACGATATAGCAATATGTGTAGAGTATATATGTATATATAAAATGTACTATACTACTATTTAAATTGTGTACAATTTTAGCTCGATTTCGATATTATTTATACACCTCAATTTGTTAAAATATTTACAATTACAATAGGTATACTATATTTAACTATAATATTGGCTCTCGAATAGTGTTAATAATTATTATTATTTAGTATTAACCACAGATATATAAAACAATATTTAGTATTAATTTAATATAGGTAGGTAAGTTTAAACATAAGACCAATATATGATCCATATTATTATCATTTAAGCATACTTAATACATATTTTATACAGTAGACGAAGTGATGGTGATTGTGATCGAGGATGACATCCCACCAATTATTATAATCTACATTTTTCATCCTTCCACTTATTTTGTCCCAAATAATACATCCCCATTATTAGAATCTACAATAATTAAAATTATATATTTAAGTTATAGTTAAATCATTTTTTTTAATAAGACATAAGACTATAGTAATATATAAATAGTAAAATTTTTATATTTGTTTTTATACCTACTGTATAAATTTGATATTTTTATTGATAAATTGTGTGTATAAAAATTATATATTTATATAAATATGTTATTGTTATATGTTTTAAATAAAAAATATAATTATATATGTAAATAAAAATTTAAATACATGAACAAATAAAACACCAAACTGAAAAACAAAAATGTATAATATATATACAATTGTATTATAAAAATAAGGTATAGGCATAACATAGGCGTAATGCAACAATAGTATTAAAGTATGGACATACCGATCCCTCCACTTATTTTGAGCCACATTGAATCAACCTTACAGCACATACTATATATAAGTAAAATACCACAACTGGATAGATTGAAACCAGTAAGTTAAGTACCAACACGGCTACACGTCTTACACTACGGCCAGAGGCCAGGGCCGTCTTTAAATCTTTAATATGGTGCCTCTACGCTCTACGACTTGAAAATAGTACTATTTTATTAAAACAGCCAACAGGTAAATAAGGACAATAGGGGCGGTGGAAGATAAGAAAAAGTCTATAAATAGATTAATTTAACTTTAAATTATTTTTATTTTATTATTATTATTTTTATTTTTACTATTAGCAGTTCTAGCAATTCGATTATCTTTTGATATTTCTCGAAATAAGTTTATTTATTGGTATTAAATATTGATTATCGGTTGGTGACCTGGTAGAAACTAGGGGACCCCATCGATAACGGGGCCCTGGGCAAGGGCAAGTGCCCAATGGTAAAGAGGAGCCTGACTACCGTTACTTGAAAATAAAATAATGATGTAGTATAATAGTATAAGTAGTTATAATTTATAACGTTATATAATACTTATAACTGACAAAAAACGATTGACATTTGTAAACGTAATTATAACGGAAAATGATAAACATAAATAATTAAATAACACAAAACAAAACATAACGATTAACAAAATATATAATAATATATCAATATTATTAAACAAAACGTTATAATATATTTAGGTGGTATAATTAAACGAAATAATTTCCAATTATTAAATAGTTTTAAATTAAAATACTGGTTTCGTGGAAATATTTATTCTACTTGATTTATTTTTACTCAACCAAGAAATTTTATTCCGATTCGGCCCATTCCTGCATTAGATATTATTTAAAACTTAATAGGTAATAATAGGATAATTTTATTGCCAATAACTAATAGTAATAATTCAACTATTGTGTTAAGTTTACTCAGAATATTATTCACTATTCAGATGTTGGATGTTTGTCAAATTGCGGCCCGTGTACTTTTGAAACTGGTATCTACGTAAAACTGTTTTAAATTTTAATTCTAAATAACGATAAACGCAAAAGCTGTAAAACGTTTTAATACTGAATAACGATAAACTCAAAATTTGTATAACGTTTTAATTTTAAATAATGTATAACGAAATTTTTTTCCAAATGTAAGCCCTGATAAGTACCAAAAAAACAAAAATGTTTTAATGTTCCCGTAAATTAAAACTTCATGTATGCACAGTCACACGGACGCTTTTTATCCGTGTACGTCGGTACTACCTAAGCATGACACCACGAAAAAAAAATTGTTTCAAAAAAATCTTTTATTTTACAATAGTTTTTTTTATATTATTTAATAAATTACATAATTAAATGATAAGGTAATATAATAAATTATAAATAATTTTAATTTAGCAACACATACTTCTATTATGAGCACGGTAGATTAATAATAATAATAATCTACCGTGATTATGAGTTATTTTATTAGGTCAATATTCTGATGATACCGATTATGAAGATTCTGGCATCTTGTGGAGGATGTGGCTTTAGTCTGTGGTTTTTTCTCGATTTTAAAGTGAATGGCTCTTCTATTGAGTTTAGTTTCGAATGAAATTATTGAAATTGTTCTTTGATCCACACGGTTTCAGTTATGGTATTCCAGTGTCGTTGCGGAGTTGTGTTTCGCTTGTATAATGGATCTTTAAGAGCTATTCTCAGAAATTTGTTTTGTTTCGCTTGTATTTTTTTATTTTTGTTTGAAATGCGGCTGCTCAAATTGGGCATGCATATGTTATTAATGATCTTATAACTGATGTGTTTATTAGAAATGAGCATTTAATCTGAAGTGTAGGTGGTTGTAAATCAAATCTATTACACGACATTTTGGGAAATATATTCCGCCATTGTCTGGGCAGTCCATACACATATAAATATTTATTATATATTTATTTAAATATCTATGGGACAGTCTGACCAAAATATAAAGTAGGTAATATACTAATATTATCTATGCCTTAACGTAATTACTAATTACCACGGACCACGGTTGTAGTCATGGTAGTTTAGATTTGAATCCACCTTTAGTCCGTGAACTCCGTGATAATTAATAATTATCAAAACCAATATCTTATACTAAGGGCCATGAATACCTTTCATAGTTCAAAATAATGGAATAACTGAGAACTGTAAACATTAAGGGGGAAGGTCGGGCCCAACAATTTTAATCAAAAAATGGTCCAGGCTGCAGCTTAATTACGGTGTAAGTGAATAGTAGTGACCTAACCTGACTCTGGGAGGGATGGACCACTGGAGGCTGGAGCCCGGACTCCAGAAAACTGAATATAGTAAATTCATGGCATTGATAATTATAGGCATGTAGGTTCCATGGGAGAAGTCGTCGGTCACACTGTCACCACCTGTATGGGTAAGATGGGTGTGACCAACCACAACTGTATGCGGAATCGGCCAATTAGAAACCGCCAAGTACAATACGGTAACACGAAACACGTAGTACATTATTCGGTGATGGGTATACAATAAAGTGATTTATAAACAAGTGCATACGACCGCTGAATAAATACCGGCGGCTTAGTGTTTGGTTGCTCAAATATCAATCCGTTCAAATCCGGTGCCAATTAATTGGTTTCCGTCATTGTTTCGCGAGCGGTTTAAGTTTCAACATCATCGTAGTATTGAAATTTTTTCCTATTTGTTATTTTTTTCCTATTCCATTTTATTTCTATTTCCCCGTAACAAGTGATCATGAAGTTGATGCGCGGTTTGATCGTGTTCTCTGGGTTCCTTTTGAACTCCATACTCGCCGACTCCGTTGTTGATCTATCGGATTCGGATTTCGATTCATCGATAGCTGAATATGACACATCTTTGGTTATGTTCTATGCCCCATGGTATGTGTGTATGCACCAATATTATTACAGTAATGATGAAACTATAATTGATTTCGATTTTTGTTTAAACTAGGTGCGGACACTGTAAGAAATTGAAACCTGAATTCGAGAAGGCAGCCAAAAGTCTTCTGAAAGAAGATCCACCTGTAACATTAGCAAAGGTAATATGTCAGTGTAGTACTGCTTGATGTGTAACTATCATTTGCGATAACCTACCTATCTGCTAGAATTTATTTGATACCCTTGTAACAGCTATTTATGTAAAATTATTACTAAATAGTTACAATAATCTATATTATTAATATATGAACGTTAAAAAGCAACAGTTAATTTTAGTTCTTAATTTAAATGAAGTAATTGTGTGTATTTATATTATATAAATATTAAATTTTATTATAAAGCATAGGTACCAAATATTCATCCTATCTGCCATTAAAAAATCTAAAAATCTGATTGTACTATTAGGTATTTGATCTAATGTACTTATGCATTACAATATTTAAATGATGATAGTAATTAATTGTTAAGTTGCTTTTTTTTTCAATTTTAAATTTAGAAATAATATTCTAAATAAATAATATATTTTCTTTTCTTTTTACATTTTTTTTTTTTTTTAAGTCTAAAACTAATTTTTATAAATTACTAGTTATATACCTACTGATAAAATATTGTTTAGCACGCTTATTATATTTGGATAAATATCATTATTCACATTTATGTCTTATGGCTAGATAATCTTATTGTTGTATTATAACATAATGATTTTTATTTAAACCAAAAAGTTATTGGTAAAAAAAATAATTAAAAAAAATTAACTTTTGTTATTTAGCTTTGATTATTTTGCTTGTAAGTACATCTTGATAATTTATAGTATTTACATTTTAATGAATACAAATATGTATGCAGTATTTTTGGTGTACTAATATAACTTAGGTTTTGTATTAACAACTATATTTTAACTAAATTGTTTAAAGGTGGATTGTACGGAAGCTGGCAAAGAAGTATGTAATAAGTTTGGTGTTTCTGGATATCCAACTTTAAAAATTTTCAGAAATGGCAAAGTTTCTAAAGAATATAATGGACCCCGTGATTCTGGTACAAAATAATTAAATTGTGTATATTAAATAAATATTTTTATTCATTCTATGTATTATGTTTAGCTGGCATTATCAAGTACATGAAATCACAAGTCGGGCCAAGTTCAAAAGACTTATCTTCTGAAGACATTATTAAGAACTTCTTATCTAAAGATGATGTGGTAGTTGTTGGATTCTTTGAAACAGAAACTGATCTCAAGGGTAAATTTGTTCAACTTGCTAACAAATTACGTGAAAAAGTAAACTTTGGTCATACCACTTCACAGTCAGTTATTGAAAATATAATTACAAGTAAGTGATACTTATATTTCTAATCAATATTATTTATTTATTTAGTTTTCTTTAATTTATATACAGTATTTAATAAATAATGCTAAAAGCAAATCAGCTTCCAAGATTAATAGTAGGTCGAAAGACTATTAAAGTAAAATTTTATTATTCCAGCCCCCATTAGACCAGAATTCACTTAACTCGGAGTGTTGTTTTCATATTTATTTTAGACTAAAATAAACATGAAAATAAGTTCCATAAATTTCCCATATTATTTTATCACGATTATCTGTGGTTAATTACCAATTACATTAGTTTTAATTAATTAATGAAATTAATAAGAAAAAAAGACAATCAACAAATCAGCAATTTTTTCAAACCATTATAATGATTATATTATAATACATATTTTTAAATCTATAATACACATTTTTTTGTTATTTTGTTTATACTGGACATCCCAGAGCCCCAGTTAGTCTGGATGAATGAGGTTCTACTGTATTTTGAATAAGATGGTTTATAATAAAAGAATTTAGGTGGTTATTAAAGTATATATTTATGAAACTTGTTTTTTATACCATAATATATTATTGATAAATATAATCCTAACTTTTGTTCAAATTTTAATATATATATTTTTTGTTTTTTAGGAATAACGTTGTACTCTATAGACCTAAACATTTAAGTAACAAATTTGAACCAGATTTTGTTGTTTATGATGGTGAAGAATCAACATCTGCTTTAGAAGCTTGGATTACATCAAATTAGTAAGTACAAAACCTATTAATATCTAAATAATATTTTCATTTGTTCAAATTTATAATTATTTTTTAATTCGTTTAGTCATGGTTTAGTTGGTTATCGCCAAAAAGAAAACATGGAAGCTTTCAAACCTCCTTATGTTGGAGTCTATTATGCTGTTGACTATGTTAAAAATCCAAAAGGAACAAATTACTGGCGTAATAGAGTATTGAAAGTTGCCAAGTCTGTGAAAGATGTTACATTAGCTATAAACAACAAGGATGATTTCCAACATGAAATCAATGAGTATGGATTAGAGTTTGTATCAGATGACAAGCCTATAGTTTTGGCACGTTCTTTAGACAACAAGAAATACATAATGAAGGATGAATTCTCGTACGTATTAATGCTTACTAAAAAAAACTTAGTACTTTACTTAATTGAAAATTTTTTATTGTTATCATTTAATTAAATTTGTGTAAAAAACTCGTTCATATGGCAGAATTCTAGAACTTTTATAACAAATAGTAAAAACATTTCAATCAAAGGTTACGTGAATTTTTTTTAAACAGCACATTTTTCTGTTTTTAATTTTGTATTTAAAATTAAATATAATTGAGAAAAAATAAACGCTTATCATCTTTATTTCAATAGATTTTCTGATAGTATTCTTTCTGCCATATTGTATTGTATAGAAAACAATAAATAAAATATTTTTTAAATTTATAAATTAAGCAATATTTAATAACTTAAATTAATAAATAATATCGTATTTTTAAATTTGTTTGTAGAGTTGAAAATTTAGAAAAGTTTGTTAAGAATTTCCAAAACGGTAACTTAGAACCTTACATTAAATCAGAAGCAATTCCAGAAGATAACACTACACCAGTTAAAGTAGCTGTTGCCAAAAACTTTGATGATTTAGTTATTAACAATGGAGTTGACACATTAGTAGAATTCTATGCCCCGTGGTGTGGCCATTGTAAAAGTTTAGCTCCAGTTTATGAACAAGTTGCTGAAAAGGTAATAATTATGCTTTTATAATATCATAAAAATGTATGTATACTTTGTGTTTCCTTTCTAAATATTTAACACTTAAATCAATATATGCTGTTAGGTGATAATTTGAGTAAAAGATGAATATACTCTTTCTCGTTTATGATTAACTCAGGTGGCTGATTGTATAAAATATTGCACTATTAAATGCATTAATTTATTGTTCCGACAACCTCTTATACTTTGTCTAGCAATATAATAGCCGATTCAACATAATATCCCCATTTAACACTGATCCCACAAGAATTGCTTGGGGATATATAGAAAAATCCATTTTTGATGGGTTCATCATTCCATGATGTATTATTATAGAACACAGTATTGTTTTATTTTATCATGATTAATACTGTTAAAATGTAGCTGATTGTTGAATATAAAAGTTGATGCTATAAATTAATATATCAAAGCACGTGGTCTGTGTAAAATGGATAAAAATTGGTCATCGCCCAAAGTTTTTCTTTTATAAGAAAGAGTATAGATAATATACTTATATTATTATTTAATGCTATTTGGTATAATGTTATTTATTTTTTATTTTCATACCCCACTGTCATGTACTTCTTAAATAAATTAATGACATTCATATTTTTCAATGATCTTAAATGGTCAATAATTATATAATTCTTGTCAGCTAAACTATACTAAATTTTTTTTAGTTAAAAAATGAAGCTGTGTCTTTGGTAAAAATGGATGCAACTGCAAATGATGTTCCTTCTACTTTTGATGTTCGTGGATTCCCAACCTTATATTGGTTACCCAAAGATAGCAAAAATAAGCCTATTCGTTATGAGGTATTTAATAATTTATCAATTTTGATTGTACAATAACATTTGATTAATATGTATTATTTTATAATGTTATTAGGGAGGCCGAGAAGTTAATGATTTTATCAAGTATATAGCATCTAAGGCTACAAATGAACTCAATGGTTTTGATAGGTCTGGAAATCCCAAGGATGGCAAAAATGAACTGTAAACAGTAAATTATCAGTTCTAAATTAAACCACAAGGCTGATTTAATAATTATATTGGAATTGGACTACTCTTTTTTTTAATTAAATATTGAGTAGAGAGGAGAAATAAGTTTTGAATCAATCCAAATTCAATACAAAACTAACTACTTTAAATTTTTCTTGAAATAGATTATGCAAATATACATTTTATAGATAATTCATGCTCCATTTTCCTAATCATATCTGTTGAAGTAAAAAGTTATTGTAATTAAACATGATTATTCTGTAACTAAAATTATAATTTTAATAAATATGTTGTGATTTTCTATTTTGTTTATAATTGTTGTTTTTATTAATTTAATTTTGTAACAATCATTTAAAAAAAAATTAAGTTTTAAAATGTATCAAATTTTAATTGTCCTATAAAGTGGCAGGCGCCTATGCCACAACATAAAAAAAAAAGAAGCTTGACATTAAATAAATAGTAGGTTATTTATCAGTGGTCTCAACCTACGCTAGCTTTATTAAAAACTAAAATTGTTAATAAGAAGACTTATCACGACCCACTGGTTGAAGATCACTGATCTAGAAACATGTTTATGTATTCATCAATTGATGATTTATTTACAGCTAGAAATTTATGTAATTTATCTTTTATGTTTATTTGTACATTGATGTATTTGAAAATCAGTAACTGATCTTCTATTGTACACTGAAAAAAAGAATTGAAATTGGATGAATTGGCACATTTTTTTTGTGTGTAGTAATATTTATTATTCAACTGAAGAACTTAAAATAAATTAGTATTATGAATTAATTCAAAACGTATATGGTATTTTAGTCATACTTGATGTAAACATTACTTTTTAATTATATTTTGTAAAAATCGCATGAAGATAAAATTAGATTTTTATCCAAAAAGTAAAATAACAAACTATATTACAATATTATTTCAAATCCAATAGAAAACAATACCTAGTAAGTTTTGGTGAATATTACTGAGGGCATTAATTTCTTAATTTTATAAGAACACTTTCTAACTAAATTTATTGAATAATCCAAACAAATGATAAAATACGAAAAATAATTGTATACATTTTTATAGAAATTTAAAATATACCATAATTTTATTATATTTTAATGGAATCAAAATCAACACCATCTGTCCGACATAAAAATAATATAACAAACCAGTAAAACTAAATTTTGAATTATGATAACCACATAAAATATACAAATTTTGACCATATAATGTTTAATAACAGCAGCACACGAATAATGGCTAATGGATTATTAATGTAATATTTTACAGGTTTAAAAAGAATTAGTTTCATCTCATTAAATTTTTTAATTTTTAAGACATTGCCTACTTTATCATCCTCGTACATGTTTCATTACTGCACATAACTAATTAAAATTTATGATTGTATACGTACATGCAAATCATATACCAAAAATAATAAATATATGTTACTATGTTAGCCTTCATTTCTCTGACCAATATCCCTTATACCTATTACCTAGTATATATTTTCCAATATATCTATCCAAAAGTTATACAATAAACCAAATTTTTATATTTACTCACCATGACTAAGCTGATGATTTAGACTTATGGTTAATTTAAATATATATTAATTTTTTTTTATGTCGATAAACACACCCAGATATTGGCATAAAAACAACAGACTCATATTTTATCAATTGCAAAATAAATCTGGCGATACAATTTTATGGATATTACAACTTGTTTGACAGTATGCAATTAACACTTAAATATGAATAAATATTTCATCAATTAAATATTATAAAATATTCCATGTATTGCTTGTAGTTGAGGAATAGGTACATTTCATTCAAAAAAAAGTGTATCAAATAATCAAAAAATAATATTTTTAGGTAAATCTTACATTCAATTTTGGTATGTGTATTAATAAAATAAGTAATATATATTAAAACAAAGAAAATTATTTTTATAATTTTATTTATCTCATTGAACATTTAAATGTATTGTGATTTTTAATTTTATTGAATTCCTTATTCATATGGTATTGTTTTTGAAATGTTTGAATAGCTATTAGATAAATAAAAACACAATTATACATTTAAGTATAATTTTTGAATTTCATTTAACGTTTTCATTCAAGTCAAGACAACTTTAAGACAATTTGAAGAACTATAACTTAACATTGTAGGTCAAATTATCATAATTATTATTATTTTTTAAAACGGATAAAATATTAAAACTTTATGTTTGATAATATATGATAAGTGAAAACTATAAATTTAAAAGTGAATAAATAAGGAAATGTTTAAAATTTCGAGAACTAATTAGTAATTACAGTCATTACATAAAACTTTTAGATTACTTTTAACATGATTTAGGTAAATACTATACAAAATAATTTAAGTCATTTCTAATATCAATTTTTTTACTTTTCAATGTGCAGTCTTTTATCATCAATAGACAAAAAAACAACATTATTGTAGTCTTTAATAATAAGTAATTAAAAAAAAATATACTAGTTAGGTATCTATATATTAAGTGTACAATAATAATAATATAAATTTATTCACCTAATAATCAAAAAATACTAAAATATATTTTCCAACTATAGTACAAAAAATCCCACATAAAATATTTACATTTAATATATGTAGTCATAATAAATAAAATATCATCATTAATAAAGATTGCCTAGAAAAAGCCTAGCATATTCACAGTGTTTTTTCTTCACATATTATTTATTTACAATTGGGCAATTGTTGTATTATATATGAAATATATGTACCTTTTTCAAGTCATTAAAATTAATATAAAACTATTACAAATTAAATGAATACATATTTGACATTTATACATATTTACATAAAAATTTACAAAAAAAAAAAGAATAAATTGTATGCTGTCTAAGAATGTGTACACCTAAAGACTTTAAAACCAAATCTTTCGCCTCGATTTGAAATCACAGCCTTTGAATTAAGTGAAACAAATTTATTGGAAAACTGCTGAAAAAAATCCAATTTCAAGGTAGAAGAAATTAATAAAATACAATTTAAATATACTAATCAAATAATATTAATTATTTTATTGCCTAAGGCTAATTAGACGAATAATGACCACTCCAAAATTATACGAAGAACCCGTAAATTTTTTTTTTTAATTAAAATATTACAAAAATAATAATAATTAGTTATAAAAATAAAAATAATAATATTTATAGTAGTATAAAATAATAATAATAGTAATAAAATCAAATTATGATTAGCCAATGGAACTAAGGTAATCCTTTATTAGCTTTGATCAGACTCATCCATACAAAAACATATTTTACATATATTGTGTAAAATGTAATGTATGGAATAACTACTAACAAATATTGTTGTAGTATATTTTATAACATATTTTAATTTATAATAAAAATATTTAGTTTCGTGTTATGAATTTATAGAGGGACGCTACTGTTTAATGGCATTCCTGTATCTAAAGTTAACCTTAAACCTATAAGGAAGCACACATAATATGCTTAATTATTATATAAACAGCAATTAACAATTGTCAGTTGTTATTAAATGTTTCTATCTAATGCAAAACATTTTTTTTTTTTTTAACACTGAAACAGAAGATAGTTGGGCAAATAAAGCCAGTCTTAATAAATTAGGCAAATGATTTAAACAGTAGCTATAAAATAGAAATAATTCTTAGATAAGATTATAACTTAAGATAGGCATTATCTTAACAAAAATTAAAATAAAAGTGTATTAATTGAGTCAATTTATGTCCCGCAATAAATTTCAATACAATAAAAAAATATGTTTATTGATGAACAATAATGTTGGGACATCAATTACACACAATTATTATAAAGGCTTGCCAGTGTATGGTGCTGGATATAATGGATATCCAAGACCTACATGTGTATGATGATGTGTATGTACATGCCTTTGAGGAGGTGGTGAACGACAGTCTTTTGGATCACCAGTCGATCCTGATTTACCAGAAGATTGGGTAGATGAAGGAGGACCAGTAGACGTAGTTCGTTCAGTGGCAGTTGGTACAATGCCAGTTGACGTTAAAGATGGAGATTGCCTTGTCCCTGGTGACGGAGCTGGCGTTAGGCCTGGTTGTGCATTCGGTTTTGGTGTTGGAGACTTAATGGCACGTTCTTGTAATTCATGTATTTTATGTGAAGAGTAATATTGACTAGCATGATGTTGTAGGAGATCAAGAGCCGCCTTAGGCCCAGATGGTGGTTGGGAAGGAGTTGACGACTGTGTAGAAACAGCTGGTCGTGAGAGATCTTCAGGTGCATGATACCGTTGCATTTGAGCATGTAGCTGAGGATGTAAATAAGGGGGTGGTGGTGTATTGCCATAAGGTCCAGGCACCAACATAGGATTCATTGCACTCCTGTACATGGGATCGAATGCCAAAGCACCAGCAAAATGAGGTGACTGCATAAAACCTGGATGTATATAGGCATATGAAGATGTAGGAGGTGGAGGTGGTCCTTGTGTTTCCATTGTAGGTTTAACTCCTTCAGACATATGAGAAGAACTTTTACACATTTTATCATCTTTTTTGTCTTCGTGTTTTTCTTTATGCTTATGTATTGAATTTGTGCCCATAGAATGCTTAGTTGGTGTACTTTGTGTATTCGATTTGGTATGTGAATGATCACCAGAACCATGATCCTTCCGTCTCTGATCTGGATATACATAATAACGCCTTACATCATCTTGCTGCTGTTGTTGCTGCTGCTGTTGCTGTTGTTGCTGCTGTTGTTGTTGTTGCTGTTGCTGCTGCTGCTGTTGTTGTTGTTGTTGCTGCTGTTGTTGTTGCTGCTGCTGTTGCTGTTGCCGTGAAAACATATAAGCTGAATTCATTTGTGATTTCATTTCAATGCTTTCTTTCATAATTTGATGATTTTCATTTTGATGAGGTTTTTCTTTGGGTACTATTTGATCAGTTTTTATTTTGTTAGGCTGAGGAACACTCAAGGCACCAGGCATTGGAGGTTGATGATTTTTATCATCAGGCTTCATTTCTTTATCTTGTACCATAGACATTGGATATCCTGCTCCGATATTATATGGATAATTTTGAACATAAGAATCATAATTAAAATATTGCTGTAAAAGCTTTTGTTGCTGATATTCAGCTGCTTGATTTGATTGTATGTCTTTCTTGTTATCCTTATCTCCAGTTGAAGACGACATTTTTAAATCTTGCGAATGTTGGTTAATTTTTTCACCTTCTTTTATTTGTTTAGATGTGTCATTTGGTTGAACAGAGGAAATCAAATAAGGAGGTTGACCATAATATGATGGGTACATATTATATGGTTGGATAGGATGAGGAGAATTTGCTGTATTTGGTTCTGACTTTTTATCAGTGGTGGACAATTTTTGTTTATTCATATCATTCATCTCAACTTCAAGAATTGGTGCAGTATCATCTGAAATATCAGAATATGCTGGACTTTGTACATCTTCACGGCTACAATTTGAGCTATCAAACTGTGGTTGGTCAATAGAAAATGGTCTGGGACTACTAGCTGGAGATTTACGATTTTTCTTTTTATGAGACGGTGTTGCAGCTTTATTTTTACTATCTTTAATGCCTTTCATATTATCTTCAGCGGGCATTAAAGCAGAAGCTGGCTTTACTTTAAATTGTGGTACTTTTTGAACTTGTGGCTGATTTAATGCTAATGGTTGAATTTGCGGAGGTGTAGGTAACTGTTGTGATGCTGGACTTTGCACATGTAATATTGGTGGTTGAGGTTGTGGCGACTGAGAAGTAGGAGCAATTGCTTGCAAAGGAGTAGCTGGCTGTAACAATGGTGGTGGAGTAGGAGCTGGCTGAACTACAGGAACTGATAAAACTGTTTTAGGTGCAGTCAATGTAGGGGTAACAACATTAGTCTCTTCATTCCCAGAAAGGCCAAACCGTAGAACACTTGGTTTTGTAACTAAAAGAGGAGGAGACTGTATTGGAGCTGGAGGATCCACTTCAGTTACTGGAGGAGTTGTGGAAAGTTGTGGCTGCTCAATTGGTTGATTATTAACAATAGGTTGATCTTCTTTTAGGTTATCTTGAATACCAGAATTATTTACAGAAACAGGACTAGTATCATCTTCATTTTCAGAAGTACTTGCACCACCTGATTCTTTCGTGTCAGCATCTTCATCATCCAAAGCAGCACCATGTGCATGAGATTGATGATATCTTAAGCCATTAGCATTTTTATACTTTTTAGAACAATTTGGTTCAGGACAATCTAACATAGTAGGTGACATAGGTGGTGGACTTGCTGGCTCTGCTTTTATTTTTTTTCCGGAAGCTTCATCCTCAGAACCGGGGGGCTTCTTTCTCTTATTAGAGCTGCTAGAATCTGAACGTGGTGGAACAAATGAAGACGGGGTTGGTGATGAAGTGCCTCTTCTACTTGAACTATTACTGCTATTACATTTATTTGTACCATTACTTCGAAGTTTACTATGAACTGAAGATCTGGTTTCAGTAAAATTTACCAAATCGTTACTGGGGCTTGCGGTTAAACTAGCACGACCCCTTTTCCCACGCCCTTTCTGAGGTAAACGACATTCAGGTTCTCCAGCTGATGCTTCAGAAAACCTAAAATAAATTATAATAATTGTTTTGTTATTAATTTAATATAAACAAAAAGTACAATCAAAACAGGAGAATAATTAATTTTTATATTACCTAGGTGGAGCCCAATCATGTCTAGTACAGTCTAATAATGTACCTATATAAGTTTTTCCTCTCCATGTTACATTAACAACAAGAACACCTATAATTATTAATTAATTAAATATAAATATATACATATTCAATTTTAGAATAGAAACTAAAAAAAACAAATATTTTGAGTAAATTAATTTGTTAAAAAACTATTAACTTAAATTTATTTTATTTTTCTATTTACCTTCAATTTCGTTCCACACAATCCCCTCTAAATTAACATGTGTTCCAGGTTCACATGGCCCAAAACAATCTGGTTCTGTAACAGTTCCAACACTGATGCTAGTACCAACACAGGCATCAGCTGTTTCCTAAAAAATGTAATGGTTAATATTATAATTTAATTTAAATGTATATTTTAAATTTTTAAAAATATTGTTTAATAAAATAAATATTTTATTTATTGGGATAAAATTAGTTAAACTAACAACTAATTTTTTTTTTTTGTACATTAATAACTAAGGGTATAAATATTTTTCCTATATGAATACTAAAGACAATAACATTTATAATATATAAGTATATATATATATATATATATATATATATATATTTATATACCTTTTGCTCTGTTAGGGAAGCAGAAGTTGAACTATTAGCAGTCTTTACTTTGTTGGTTGGGGGTGGTGAGGTAGATTGTAGAGGTTTTGATAAGGTAGACAATGCTGCAGAAGACTTTGTAGTAGTTTGGGTATTTTCCATTGGAACTACTGGGGGTGATACAATTTGTTCCGGACCATTGACTACACTTGAAGAAGTTGAAGTTCCTGCTTCTCCAACAGTTGGTCCAGCAGGACCAGGCACATTAGGTGACTGTGTATTGCTTGATAAAGCTGGGAAAGTGCTGGTTCTAGGAGCTGATTGACTAACAGGACCTCGACCATTAAGTTCAGAAGACAAACTAGAATTTACTTTATGACACTTATCACCACTTGTAGATGAGCTATGCTGTTTGTCTTTTGTTTTATCTCTTCGATGACTGCTAGATCCACGTTTTACAGAACTTACAGTTGAAGTAGTACTGGTTGAAGGAGTAGTACAATTGGTACTAGATGTACTGGAATGTTTACCTTAACCAAAATATAATTCCAAATTGTATTTATTATATTTTACTAATTAAAAATAATAAAATAAAAAATAGATTTACCAGTTTGTTTAGACTCAGCGGAAGATCCAGATGAATCATTTGAAGAGGCACTTCCACTTGACTGAGACTGAGTGGAAGCTAAAGATCCATTTTGTTCGCCAGGCTTGACGATTTCATGTTTAGCTTCAAAGCTCTTAGTCCCCGTTTTTGTTCGTTTGATTTTCATTTTTAATCCTTTATCAACAGTAGCTGAATGCTCAACAGTAGCTTTATTGCTGCCAGCTGTAGTGGCTGTGGGTGCAGTGGCAGCTGCTCCTGACATGGCTCCACTACCAGCCGTTAAACCGACTGTTGTAGCCGCACTATTGGTAACACCAAGGGCTTCACTAGTTGTAGTTGTAGATGTTGAACCTGTTTTTTCAATATCTGCGTCTAAGTCGATAATTAAATCGCCTATACCAATATCCCATTCATTGTCATCGTACTCAAAATTTGCATTACTGGTGGTATTGTTGTTGTTGCCATTGCCACTTCCAACACTATCTGTGGACGCCGCCACCGCCCCACCCAGCTCCTCTCTCATTGGGGCCGCCATCCGTGCCCAGGACCGCGAGCCCCGACCACTAACACCATTTTATCCTTTCCTAAAATCAAAACAATTAAATTAAGTAACCTGAATATACTTAATAAAAGTGTATCTTTACATATTTTAATTACACAATTTAGGTACCTATAAGAGAGATCTTCCATATAAAAAAAAAAAATTTGATTTTAAAAATTGAATTTAGTACCTACAAGAAAATTATTTAGAATAATAAAAATGTATAGTCATAAGCTTCTAACAAGTTTTATTACTAACATTTGTAATATGCTAATGAATTGTAATAAATAAGTTTCAATTATAGTATACTATATACATTAATACCCACATTGTATTTGGATATATTTTGTTATAGTTATAGGGACGTACCCTATCCTATACCAGGTGAAAAAACAAAGCTAACATCTAAAATTTAATTATTAAGCATAAATTACTTAATTTATATACACAATACACTTTTTATGTGTGTGATTAATTATTGCTATTTTCATAATAATTTTACAATAAAAATTTAAAGATAAAAATAATAAAATGCAATTTAATAATTTATTTCATATTAATATTTTAAAAATAGATACTGTGCATTCAAAAATTTAGAGAGCACCGAGGAAAGCACTCAATTTTTCAATAAGATTAAAATCCATTCATATAGTTTTGTTTTATTGTTAAGTACCTAGGTAGTAAATACTTTTTTTTGGAAAATGTTCTACAAAATACCTTATATATTACTTAAACAGAAGGTACTAATTGTTTTATTAACACATTACAATTACAAAAATTATAAAATAATAATAGTAATTCTAATTTAAACTCTCATTCTTGTTTTTAGTCAAGGCAATAATTATATTGTAAAGTTAAAATAACTTGGAAAAAATATGTATGTTGCAATAGCAAAATTATCTAAAATATCTGTTTGTATTTAAAAATATTACATGTTTCATTAGCCATGTGCGTTAAAAATGTTAAAAGTTGTTATAAATAAGTAATTTGGGTAAAAAGGGTCCCATCGTTAAATAGCTGTCAATTTCTCCAGGTCATAAAATCATTGCTCTGTTAACCCATTTGGTTATTGTAATTTTTTTTTTTTATGTACAGTCTGTAAATATTATTTCTCAATAAATAATAAAAAAAAACCTTTAATCTAAATTCCTGATTTAATTCAGTGTGATCTTTCCAAGAAATTCAGTGTTTCCTAAATGTGGGAATATAGACTATCTACCAAAAAATAAAAATAAAATGTTTATGTGTATAGATACATACACATATTTTCAAATTAGTTTTTAAAAGTTTTAGAATATTCAAATAGGTATTTAATAAATTAAAAATTGTATGAGAGCTGAGATGGATATCATTGTTTACAGTGGCATATTTAGAATACGCTATCAGGGGCCTCAGGGTATGTCCAAGTTGGGGGCCACAAGATACATTAAAAACAACTCTGGTCAATTTTTTTCAATTTAAATTATATGTTGAAAATAATTTCATTTAAAATAAATTAAGAGTATCATTATTTAATAATTTAATTTCTGTTTTTAAGGGGACTTTACCTCCAGCAGTTCTTAAGGCTATCAAGTTTCATGCTATGCCACCATGTTTAAATTATAGCACATAAATAGATCCAGGGTTAGAATTCATTGTATTTCATTTACTGGTAAATAACAAAGTTGAAATATTAGTAAGAAAAAAAGTATCCATTAATTTCAAACTATGGAATAGCATTTAAATAAATCATATTATATTAACTAGTCATAATAAGATATTAGGTTGCCATTATTTATCTAATATGTTTAAATAAAATAATATTTTAATAATAGAAAAAAACAATTAAAACTACTGTTAAATACTCAACCTATAGTCTTGGTTCAGGCATTTAGGATTTTTTTTTTATTCTAAGTAGATATTCTTAAAATTTACTTGATACAAAAAAATCACAATTCAAATACTAGTTGGGGACTTGACTAAGTCATATTTGAATCAATAATAAAAGTACCAAATATACACCAATATTAAGCTATAGAAACAAAAATTAATATAATCAAATGGTATTAAGATATACAAGTATTGTCCTTTAACATTAGACTTCCCTTTAATCACCATTAACCTACCTAATAAAATTGTTGATAAAAACAATTCATTTTACACTCTTAATAAAATGCACATTTCACATTAATTGCCAGATAAAAAATGTTAATGGGCCCAATCGGAAGCAGACCGTTACTATCCCTCTAGGGATACTTCTTCATTCACCTATAATATATAGATACTTTGATATTTCACTTTTTTTTAAATTTCTGATACAACCCGGATTCAGGGGAAGCGTATCATTCCTCTCGACTAAGTACTCGGATAGGTAAGCAAGAATCATTTTAAATTTGAGTGTCTGAACAGGATAAGTGGTCGGACGATGCGGCCAGGCGAACCCGACCCCCCTCCCCCCCGTGGCCAGAGGCAGCGGTTGCGGGCACGCCGAAAGTTTCAGGACGGTACACCACTGGCGTCCTCGGATCGGTCACGGAAAAACCGAAAGGGCATTTGGGCTGTGCGCGCGCCGCGGCCGTCGAGCACACGCGTTTACACGCGACACGCGCGACCACAGTGTACTCACTAAAAGTTATGTAATCCCGACGTAGAGGATTGCGCTTCCGGTGTGGTACATCAAGATCGTGTCGGCACCCGAGTAGGATTTGCGAGGAGTCGCCCTCGTTGAATTCAGTTACCGAGAGAGCTGTCGATGCACAAACAAAATGGCTGATTCCCTCAGTCGGACGACGGCCGTAAAATCGCTAAGCGACCGGAGGACATTTTACGCGCACTGTATCGGGCCACACGGTGGTGGTCGTTGTCGTCGTCGGTGCGGTGCGGTGGTTACGCGACACTCGCGGCTCGGACCGGAACAACAGACGGATGGCGAAACAAACGCAATCGGTTAATCGAACGTCACAACATACGCCCGGCCTGACGGGAAAAAATAAACGATAGCTACTAAACGGTAAACAACACCCTTCGGTGATATGTTTTTTTTTTTTTTTATTTCACATTTTCCAGTCCGTACACCTTGGACGTGCTTTGGACACGTTCTTTGTTTGTATTAATGCCCGGTTCGGAGTTACACCGGTAGAGAGCGTACTGTGCCGAACGAGTTCGTTCCCCGCGGGGCGCCGCGTGTTTTGATGGGTTAAATGTGGCGAGCGGTGCGCGGGGTTTCGTGGACTACGATGTGGTGTCGGCGGGCGGCGGTGTTCGGGATCTTGAATGGAATGGGTGGGGGGTGGTGAAGAAGGGCACTCGTCATTCCGTGTCGTCGTCGCCCGTCGGCGGCCACATTGGTCACGGTCCGCGACCACCCGCCGGCCGACAACGACGACGGTGTCGCGTATACGATATATAATAATACACATTACACATAACAACAACAACAACAGTAGTAGTAGTAGTAGCAGTAGTAATAGTAATAGTAATAATAAAAATAATAATAATAATATTACGCGGGATAATATTTCGGTATGCAATCAACAATTATTTTTCTCACGAGTATAACGAACGTATTGACGTGTTATGTACAACGTCATAATATTTACAATAGATAATCGTTACAAATTGTATTACATAAAACTGAGAAACTTTTGATTAAATAAATAATTAATTAATTAATTAATTAAATTAATAAATCATCTGCTTAGTGCTTGCATTGTTTTCAGACGGAAAAGATAAAAATCGCTCCTTTATAAAGCTTTACCTATGATACCTAAAGCGGTTGGTGGTTTTAAGTTAACGTTATCCTTTATATAAAACATGTACAACTGCATTACGAACGTATCCTGTATCTACAATCTTTTTACATTGTCTCATCAGGGACACTGTCTGCAAGATCTCAAGTACGAGATGATCATTAATATTTCAAAATAATAATTTTTGTCTTGATTATACCGGAACTCCTTTTTTTTTTATTGTTCGAACAGATGACGCCACCAATCTACAGGCTTGTTTTATGCGAATATCGCGAACCCTTAAAACTTGATCTCAAAATCCGTCTAATCAACAAAATTGCAACAAATTTTAGATTTTATGCGGAGCAATCACGGCTATAGATAATAGATTTAAATATTTAATTATCGATAGACGTGGAACTCCGTGAGAGCAATGAATGTATCTTATACAAATACCTTCTTTACAAAACTCAATCGAATTCCGACTAGCTTATTAGTCATCGAGTTTCCAACATTTAACACATTTGTTCGTCCTGTAGGTTCCCGGAAATCCAAACTGGCATCTAAACGGAACTGGTGCCGTCACCTCTCACCCGAGTATTTGAATAATTTAAAGGACGTATCAATACTCTCAACTGTTGAACTTCTTAAATTATTCCTTTCGTGTATGTTTTCAAGTCTCTATTATTACTTACCTATAGGCTATAAATCATAATTCATCATAAAATGTTATAAATAAATTACTTATTATAATTATTGTAATATTAATTATTAATTACTTGCATAAGTTATAAAAAAGTTTGTTTTTCAGTGTTGTCTAGACATTCGAGAATCTCATTTTTTCTAATCGAATCGTACAAAATGCACAGTATATTACTATTCTATCGTGCAAGTCGTGCAACACTAGTTTCAATTCCAACCAATAGGTAGATAACCTTTTAACAATTAACAATGTAGTCTATATATTATTATTATTTGTCATTTACTTATTGGTTATTAGAGACCTAAAAGATAATGCTATTATATATTTTAGAAATAAAGAATAAAAGTATAATCTTTCCTGTATATAATAATAAAAGGCAAAAGACATCTTATATTAGTTATATTATGTTGTACTTCCAAAGTTGGCCAAGTTATTCATTTTTTTCGATTTGTTAAAGTTGGGTTACTTTATACAAAAACTAACCAAGTTAGACTTAAAATACAAGTTAGTTTCTACAATTTCTAACTTAGTAACCTAATTTAGTTAAGTTATTTTTTTTGTAATTTAAAAACCTATTTATTTGTTCAAAATCAAAATATAATAAACAATGCGTAAATTAATTACTCGAAGTATCGGTATCTAACTTAAATTATTGGTACCAAAAGAAAAATTATATTAAACAACTAATAATTTTATAAAATGTTTCAACTTTCAAGTAAGTTTGTAGGTAGTAGCAAATAACCCCTATTTGGCTATTTCTTGGAAACGAATTACAATATCAGTCATTAGAACGCAGAATGTATAAAAAAATAAAAAGTATACAAGCAGTATGTTACTAATTTACTATAATCGTTTATATATCTATTGGCCATTATAATTACCTATAGTTAACGTGTAAACGTCTATTACAAGAAAAAAGAAAATTTCTATTAGAATTTAGAAATAGGTATAAACTATATTATTATTAACGGCTATAACGAATACAAATGGTTTATGAGAAATAATATACAAGAAAAATGTATTTATTATAAAATTGAAGATAATATTCATTACTCAATATTCATTATTAATAAATTATGATCAATGTGTATAGCTATGGATACTAATATTTTGCCTAAACACAGCAATTTTTTTACAAAATATTTGGATTTTTAAAGTGAAAAAAATAAATACAGCAATTTTTTTACAAAATATTTGGATTTTTAAAGTGAAAAAAATAAACTACAAACATAACTAGTTATAGTTTTTAACGAGTTAAATTTTAAATTAGATTATTTAATACATTCAATTCAACTATTTAAACTAGGTAAGTTATAAATTTATTATAAATTAAAACTAACTAGTTAAATTAGAAAGTTACTTTTTAATTTAACTTTGATAGCCTTTGATATTAAATTACATTATAGTTTATCTCATAGTATTCACTTTAAAGTATTATTGTATTATTGTGTTACTCGTTAATCGTTAGTCGTTATTACGCAGTGCGTTTTAGGCTTTGGACTTGGCCACATGGGAGTATTTGAGTATGAGAAATGGGACTAGAAATATTAAAATACTTCCCCTCCATAGTTTTATTTGATTATGAATATTTTCAAATGTTTTTTCTTGTGCCTTTTATTATGTCAATTTTAGAACATCTTTGATATTTAATTTTGCCGCCTTTTTTTTATTAAAGATAACAGTTAAAAGATAAGTTTACAAATTTACAATGTTGAATGTATTAATATTATATATTATATAAAAAAAAAATTATTAGTCAAACAATAAAGTATTCAAGTGCACTTAAACCACAGAGCAATAGGTTAATTAATTGAATAATTTTATATTTTATTATTTATTGTATTTTTTAAAAATAAAAAAATGTATTGTGATAAAGTTATTGAATTATTAAAGGAATTGGAACGTTCTCGTGAAGACACTATACCACCATACAATGTACTTATTGTTAATCGTTACTAGTTACTTCTTACTAATATATTATATTTTATTTTATCTAATTATGAATATACCACATTTAATAAATAGGTAATGGTTTAATATTACAACATTTATTTAAATGATTTGTTATTGATTTGTAGAATGATGGAATCAATCAAGTGCTTTCAGAGATGAAAACTTTAGATGCAGAAATTATAGATTTCTTGTAAGTTAATACTTGATACTTTTTTATTATGTTTTAATTTACTTAGATAATTTAAATAATTCAGGCGCAAGCAAAAAGATAATTTACCACTGGATGCTATTCGCTTAAGACGTGCAGCTATAGAAAGAAATAAAAGATGTTTGATGACATACATGTAAAGTTAAATTTATAATAAATTATTAAAATTCTGAATCATTAATTTCAAAATAAATTTATGTTTAAGATGGACTAGATTACAGCGGTTAAAAGAAATGAGATGGGAGATAGGTGCTATTTTACCATCAGATGTAAGACAAAATCTTTCACAGTCAGAGGTATGTTTGAATTGAGTTATAATAAACTTATACTAAACTTTTTAAGTTTTTTTTTCAGATAGAATGGTTTAATAATTATTGTAAAACTTTAGTCTCATATATGAAGACCATAGGATCAGATACTGGACTCAACTTAACTCAAGACACTAAACCTCCAAAGTCACTTTACACTGAAGTAAATATACACAAATAAAACACCAAATACTTTGATCATACATCATCTTAAAAAAATAAAGAACATTTAATATGTTTATAATACATTTTATTATTAAATGTGCACTTATTGAATCAAAGACGCAATATAGCTACTGTAAATCTTTACTTAAATTGTTACATAATAATTTTTTATCAATTTCAATTTGAAGAGAAAAATTTATTATTTTATGTATAATATAAACGTATTTGTATTATAGGTAAGAAGTTTAGTAGATGCTGGTAAATTAGAATTAGAAAGTGGAGAAGTTTTGATATTACGTAAAAATAGTCAGTATATGTTATCAAGATCGCAAGCTGAGCCACTGATTCGCCAGGGTATTTTGGAACAAGTCAGACAATAATTTAATACTAAAAAAATTGGAATTATTTACATGTATATTGATCATAATGATAGTAAATAATAAATATTAATTAAATTATATTATTAATAATAAATTTTAAAATATATATTTTTATTAAAATCAATTTTTACTTTTATGTAACTGTGATATGCATTATATTTTTTTTTTTTTTAAAGAATTTATTACATTCTGTAATTATATCAAGGCTGTATCTAAGGGGGGTCCAAGGGATCTGGACCCGCCGCCCCCGAAATTTTTAAAAGTAGAAATATTTTAATGGTGAATATAGTTAATTAACTAAAAATTTTCAGCATTTATATATAAAAAAAATGTTGGACTCCCACCCCTTGAAATTTTTTTCAGTTACGGCCTTGAATCACATAACATAATAAAATTATAATTATTATTTAGAATATATTGTACCTAGTTAGAAAAGAAATATCCAGCAACATAACTTAAAGTTTTAGAACTTAACATTTTGTAAACATTATAAATATTTTTAAATGATTTCTATATCCATTGATAGTAAATCAATTATTTAATTAATGATTCACTGGGGTTTTGCTATCCAAAAAAAAAAAATACATATATTAAATGCTTACATATGATTAGAGATTAGATTGTATTTTCTATTAACTTATAAGTTTTAACAATTATAATAATATAATATACTAACTAAAACAATGCAGTATTAATAATTATTTTTTTTTTTTTAAATAATTAAATCAAGCTGATATATAGTATAGAAATAAAAATTAATTTCTAATAGTTAACATCTCTAACTTTTTGATTCTACAATCCTATTATTACTTTAATACTTGGAAAATCTGAATTTTATTATAATAATGTATTAATATTAATGAGTAGGTATTATACAATTTAGCATGAATTATAATATCAATAAATTTACTATTTCATGACATTTACTTGGTTTCAACCAATAATTGCAATCTAATACCTTAATTATGAGATTACATCTGGATCTGGTTAATATATTATGATTTATTTATCGGTGTAAAATGTGTAAATACTATAATTTAAAACAATTCAAATCCTAATTTATACTATTAATCCAGATTTGATACTCAGGTGTATAGAGTAATGTAAATTGTAAATGTATTTTAGTACTAAGTAATAATAATTATGTTGTTTTATTTTGATTTGTTAGTTAGTTGTTACAGCGCCTAAACCTTAAACAATCTAATAATTTAAACTTAAGCTACCTACTATCTTCTATAATCGGATGATATAAACAGAGAATAAAAATTATTCTGTGATATAAATTTCATCACTGTGTTCGTGATAATATGCTGATAATTGATATACATTATATTCTTTATATTATATCTATGGATATAGTATAGCGGTTCTCAAACTGTGGTACGCGAAAGACTACATGGTGTTACGGAGAGGGCCGTTTAATAAATAAAAAATAATTATACTGTAATTGTAGTATTTTACTGCCTTATTATTTTAAATAAATGTATTTAACTGTACAATTTGAAATTTGGATCATTCTATTTTTAGTTATTAGTGGTACGCGACTGATTGAAATATACCTAAGTAGTACGTAAAAATAAAAGTTTGAGCACCGTTGATATAGTATATACACTAGCGCCACGAAAGTGCTTTTGGAGTTTTGTGATATCGTATTTTTGTAAACATTGCAATTTGTAAGCCAGAGTTGTCTATAAAATCTGTTTTTATATTGTCGTCATCCTTATATCTTTATTTACATGTTTTAACTAGGTAGTTAAAATACCTACTATCTAGTAACTACATATTTGATATTTCATATTCATTCAGTTGTGTGGTTATTAAAAATGTAAAATGGTTTTAGAATCTTGTTCTGTCAAAAGATTACTATTGTTAATTATATTCATCGGAGGGTAAATATATTATATCATGCTTATTAGTTAATAATAAAATTGAATTCAATTTTCCTGTTATTTAATTTATTTCTGAACTAAACACTAAATGTTTTATATAATTTTGACAAATAATCTTTTTGCATTGTTTATAATCTCTACTTTAATGATAAATGATTTAAGTTTGTTATACAAAAATTTACTATTTTTAGGATTACACTTCTAATATTTATAAAAATTACATCTTCAAGTGCATTATCTGGACTCAATGCCACTATTGCAACAGAGACATTCGAGAGCATAAAAGACCATAAAAATTCATCAAATAAATGTTGGTTGCGAGAAGAAAATACAATTCTGAAAGAATGTCATTTGTGTTCTGATAAACCTGAATGCATTAATGCAAGTTATATTGAAACAATTGAATGCAAAATTTCTGGACTAGCATATAGAAAGTATGTTTATGTTAATATATATTATTTTTAAACCATAGCTAAATGTAGACTTCAATAATCTTAAATCAATTAAATTTCAAAGAAAAACTACTTAAACATAATAAATAAGATTCAGTTTTTCATGTTTACAAAGAAATCATTTATCAAATGCTCTACTAATAATTATTAATTTATAATATTTCTTCTTCCAGTAGATTTTAATGAAATACATCATGTTGTGATTATATACATTTGTATATACAGTTGTTTTTTCTACCAAAAGTACATCTGTCAGCATTAGTGTATTATATTTATTTATAAATTGTATGCTTAATAATTTGTTTTAATTTATAGTTGCAGCAAACCAACTACACAAACATCAGAAAAAGAATTTTGGTTATTCCAAGTCTCACAATTTGTGATTGCTGTAATCAGTTTATCTGTTATACAATACAAAAAAAAACAGTTCCATAAGAAGTTAATGAAAAGAATACAAAAACAATTAGATTCCGTTGTATAGTTGTGTATACAAATGTACAATACATTATACATCACAATTTGTACAAATTAAAACTTTAATCGATTTGTCCATTGAATAAAATGTCTTCCTTATTTGTTAATATTATTGATTTGGATAAAACCAATGGACATGTTATATGTTCATTGCAAACATCAATTGTTTTATTTGTTTGTCAATATGTTAAAGCTCCAGTTATTCTTGTTGTATCCAAAAATATTGAAGATGAACACAATAAATTTAAATTCTCCATCAATGATTTATGTTATACAATTATATTAGAAAATGATTTGCCTAGACCAGCAGCAGACTGTTTATTGCCAGTATTTCAAAATGATAATGGATATTATTGTACTGCTGGATTTTGTTCATCAATACGAATGGTATATATTTATCTCATAGAATATAGTACAATTAGTAAATTTATTTTAAAAGTATAATATTATATACCTATATATTTTTTTTTTAGCTTATTAAGAGTATTCAAAATAACTGGATTTGGCTGCTTGGTTTTAGGCAAAGTTGTTTATCTGCTTGTGCTGAGGTATCATCATGGACAAAATATTGTGAAGTCCAATTACAGGCATCAATAAACGCCTTTTTTAATTATCAAACATCTGATGAAAACACCACATTTTTAATTCCTATACAACTGGCTCGATTTGAATGTCATCTAGCTCAGCCTTTGCAAATACACAATATTAATAAGCGTCTAAATGAAAAATCACTCCATCCCACTCAAAGATTTGCAGATGAAGACAATCCAACACTTTCAGATGTACTGATACTTCCAAATATATATATTGCTTATGAATTACTAGGGGAAAATGCAATGAATACATTTTTACCTTTAACTTTAAAATGGTATAAAGCTGTTTTGGAACGCTTAAATATCGGTAGTTATCTAGAATGTATAATTTTTGATAGAATTAAATTGCCAAAAAATCTAATTTTGCCCGAAGTCCCATTTCATTCTTTATACAAATGTGATGTACGCAGATATAATCCACGAGCAAAAATATATGTTAAACAAAATGTGCAAGATATTATCCATGCATTTGATACCATCAATATTAATATAGATTTGAGCTCTAATAATTTGAGTCCCATTGATTGGGAAGAATTACCTCCTGAGGTTCGTCCATCTGGTGGAGATATACCTGATAAAAGATTAATCAGAAAAACACAACAACTGGAAAATCTTATTCATTCTACATTAAATGTATGAAAATCAAAATTATTAAATATGGAAATACTAACTATTTATTTGTTATAGGTTGTTAAAAATGGTGATGTAGTAGTAGATTTCTGTTGTGGAAGTGGACATTTAGGAATTGTAATTGCATATCTTGTGCCAAATATAACAGTCATATTGGTTGACAATAAAGAAGAATCATTACGAAGAGCTAGAGAGCGTGTTGAAAAATTAGATTTAAAAAACATTATGATTGTACATTCTAATTTGGACTATTTCAAAGCAAATTTCCAGGTAGCACTTTATTATTAATTTTTTTTTCAAACTAATTTAAGTTTATTAATACAAATTTAATATTTATTAGGTAGGTTTATGTTTGCATGGATGTGGTGTTGCTACAGATTTGGTGTTGGAAAAGTGTCTACGCCAAAATGCAGCATTTGTTGTATGTCCTTGTTGTTATGGAGGTGTCCAGGTGAGTTCGAATAACTCTAAAAATGTGGATATTTATAAATGATGCTATGATTTTTGTAGGATAATCACATTTTGAAGTATCCAAGAAGTCAAGCATTGAGACAAGCTAATTTCTCATTCGAAGATTACTTAGTATTGTGTCATTGTGCCGATCAAACACATTTTGATCCAAATTGCACAAAAACACAACAAGGTTATACATGCATGGCAGCAGTAGATAAAGATCGTGCAACCAGAGCAATAGAAGTTGGTTATAATGTGACACTTTCAAAGTTGGAACCACCTACATGTACGCCAAAAAATAATATGTTAATTGGTATCCCATCATAGAAATAAATACAACATTAAAATAACATTTTTCAACATATCAAAACAATATTATATAATTTGATAACTGATTTGGTATATTATAATATGTTAAAATATTATACTTAACATTTTCCCATTTAAAATCAATGTTCAATGAACAATGTAACAACATATTATTTCAATATTATGAATAAATAACATACATTTTTTTATGTACATATATTATTTATAAATTATCTTAATTAAAATAGTGTTTGCAAGGATTAAAATTACTAAAAACTAAATAATGTAATACAGTAATTAACAACAATAAATAAAAACAAAAATTTGGTTGATTTGATCAGGATAAATAGAGATCAAAGTTTGGTAGCATTAAACAATATTTTGCAAATCATTTATGGTCAACGAGATATTAATTACTGACGTATTATATTAGCAAATGATAAACTAATATACCTTAATTTTTCAAATTTTACAAATAGGTAGAGTTGTGGGCAATACATGTTTACACTTTGGTGTATAGTTTTTAATTATTAATTTTTTTGGTAAATATTCTTCAGTATGATGTAGTCTATGCATCACATCAGAGTCAAAGTCTTGCATATGTTTATCCAATTCATATTGTACTTCTAAATATTTTCCAGAATTATTAAACTTGCCATCTCCTAAAGAAGAACATTTAAATGCACAATATAAATACAATTATTTTTTTCTATGTTACAATTAACAGAATATGTTCACAGTAATTATTGTTTAGTAGATAGTATCTAACAATCATAGTATTGAATTAAATTTTGATGATTACAAATCTTACAATAATTATTTTATCTGTAAACAAAATTAGTACATACATCTTTTCTAGTTTTTTATCTTGGAGGATGAAGAGGAATTTACACTGTAATATAACTTTATGCTTAAGCTTTTGATGAAGTATAACATAAAAATTATAAATAAATAGAAATTCCAAACTAACAAAAATATGATAATATACCAATTTCCTTATGTATATTCTATTTATTTGCTATACAACCTTAATGTCTTTTTCTAAACTAGTCACTGGTTTATTTAATTTTACATTGTCTGATAAATCATTTAAATAGTTTACCTGGGAGTAAAGTTAAGTATCCATCTTTAGTTGCAATAACCATTGGTAATATTTGTTCACATCCTTCAATACTTCTTGTGCAAGCAAAATTTGTTAATTTTGTGAATGATGTAAACTGTCTTAATCTTAACAGTTCATAATATTGAGGAGTTACAAGTTTTTCATCACCAGAAACAAATCTCAATAACATTTCATCTGGTGTATTCCACTAAATATAAAAATAAATCTGTGAAATTACCTGACATTTAAAATTATCCATAAATATTAAAATCAATAGATTCCCACTGTTATTTGAGATGTTTCAACACCATCAGGACTTGCATTAACTGGAGATTCAATAAAAGCAAGAAAAAATTTTGTATCAAATTTTGTCTTTAGTAGTGGAGACGTTAACCAGTTACTCCATAAATGCAAAGCACCAACATCTGGATAGCAATTATTTTCGTTACATAAATTTATAAAATTAGATGCATTTTTTTGAACTAATTTTCTCCATCTGTCAATGTTATCAATATCCAAATGATGGACAGTTGCACAAGTTTCAGGTTTACTGCTGTTCATTTTTTTACACAACAGTATACCACTTTCTTCAAATGTTTCTCTGATAGCAGTTACTCTTAGTGATAGGTATTTTGGAATAGAACCTGGCTCATTATCAGATACAAATTTAATAGCCGGGCTACCTAAGGAAAATAATATTAGACAATGATCTTGAGATATGCTGCTAAAGTAAGTTTATGTAAAAAATAAATAAGCTATACCGTTGAAGCCAATTATATTGAAATTGAAATTAGTGTTGGTATAATCTGGAATAATATCTGTCCATTCTGGAGAAGAGTCTGATTTCTCTGCAGTCCCCCCTGGAAAGACTGTATAATTAGGTAAGTAAGAATTGATTTCACTTCTTTTAATGCACAGTATTTTGAATGGATCCCAATAGACATTTTTTATATTAGAAGATTTTGTCAGTAGTAATACACTAGAAGCTTCTCGCCAAAAATTCATATTTAAATTTAATAGCTGAATACAATCAAAATTAAAGTATCATAGTCACAAAACATTTAAATTGCATGACTAAGTAGCAGTCCACTTCAAGCACGATCAAATAATATGTAAAATATCAAAATAACAGAAATAAATTTTATTGATTTTTGATGTAAACATTTATTATATATTATATACAATTTCTTTACAAACCGAATTACCACTTACGAAGTGGATGAACACTTAATAATTAATATTTAAGTAATAACTAATAAGTAGTAAGTACTGAATGCTATTATCTTGTTTAAATACCGATAACTGGAATAAAAACATTGGTAAATTGTTGGTGGGGAACGTACCTTGATAAGTTTTTTTTATCCGCCGACCAATAAAAAACAGCCAAATAGTTGATAGCATAATGTTGATTGTGAAAGGAATAGAAAATTGTATATTATAGGTAGGTACTCAAAATATTCCTGTTAAGGCGATATTACAAATTAATAATTGCGTTGTTTCCAAAAAATTATCGATTTTCGTATTTTAACCCTTTAGGTTAAGAGTCGTACATCAGTAGTAAGTGTATTTATAACTAATAGATGTATAGATTTTAATATTAATTAATTGTATTCATTATTTAATACCTAATTAATTTTTGTAAGGTACAAAAATATGGACATTGGTCTCACGGATCCTTGGATCACACTAACTATCAAAGCACCAAATCAACAAATCAACGACCACACAATAAAATGTAAACTGGATTGGTCAGTAGCTAAGCTTAAAGGATATATTCATGAAACTTATCCAAACAAACCAGTAAGTGTTTTATACTTTATTTTGTTGTTAATTTAGATGAAACTGAAGTGAAACTATTGTAATTTACTAAATAAAATCTGTTTTACTTTTTATTAGAAAACAGAGGACCAAAGATTAATTTATTCTGGTCAACTCTTAACTGACAGTGTTATTCTGAAAGATATTTTGAGACCATATGATGAAGATGGACAACTCAATCGTACTGTTCATTTAGTATGTTCATCTTCGTCTTGTTGTATCCCATATAAAGGTAAACAATTACTAAATATATATTTAAAATTTAAATTAATTTAAAATATTTAAAATATGTTAGTTTAGAAATAAATTTAAATTATATTTTCAAATTAAGTACACCAGTTTAATAGTTGTCTTCTAATTTCTTTATTTTATGACTTTTTATACAAAATACAATACATAACACAAATTAATCTATACATTTTTCAACTTTAAAAAATTATAAATATTAAAAAAAATATAATTTAAAAGATGCCGTGGTAAGATATGACTTATTAAAGTCTATAAATTAGTTAACTGCTTCTAGACTTCTAGAGTCACTACATAATATAATCCTTCAAGTTCTTTGAAAAATGTTCTCTTTTGGCAATCCATTACAATTTAGTTATTTATTGCCACTGTCATTGGCAAGATAATTTTAAAAACCCTATATCTCTAAGAGGACCTAATATTGACTATGGCCTGTTTGCATTCTATTTAATATAGGTTTTTTGAGGGGGTATCATAGGACTCCATTGTAAAAGTATTGAACCAGTTCCCAATTTGTTGTTGTAGACAACAATCAAATCTTTAGCTAGTTTGAATTTGTGGCCCATGGTAGAATCCTAGATTTCAATTGCAACTCAAGTTCCATTTAATCCGAGCAAATAACTAATAAGTCATGTATTAATATCATAAATAAGTGTTAATATCTATCAACTCAAATTAATTTAGCCATCAAGGCTACTCGACCATTTTAATGTTTGATTAAATCTAAATATCAAAATACATAGTGTACAAATTAATATGGGTATCAGTTAGTAATAGTCAGTAGGTTGTATATCATTTATTGTTAAATTAATTTAATTTAAAATATTTATCTAACTTATATTTTATTTTACTATATCAACTTATTTACTCTTTATTTATGTTAGCTGTTAAGTTTCTTTCATTGGTTAATTATTTTTGATTATATATTATTTTAATTATTTATAGAAAAACTTAAAAGTGATGAAATTATAAATGAAAATCGTGATAAATGTCCAAAATTAAATGAAGTTAACTATGGTGCTAGTACATCTGGAATTAATACTCCTGCTGACACTAATCGAGAAGCTCATCAAGAAGCTAGTACTTCTTCTGACAATAAACAAGAATCTAAATCTACACAAAACCAAATCAAATCTAATAATAATATTAACCGTACTCCATTAACACCTGAACAAATAGCTCTTGAGCAATTATTGTGGGTGAATAAAATGTATGCTATTCAAATGGCAGAATATTGGCAATCGTAAATATTTCAATTTGGATTAATTTATAATCATTTATGTTTTTAAATAATTTGATTTCATATTTTATAGAGTTGCATCAAGTTTAGGAGCTCCTATAAAATTGAATACTCCAATTGTTGAAAATGAATCTCCTCCAGATTTACCAAATAATAATAGTAATAAACATTTATAGATACAATTTAAAATTTGAGAAACAGTATGCATGTTAAATATTTTAAACTATTTATTTTAATATTAGATAACAATCAGCCAGCAGACCAGAATAATGTACCTGCTAATAACGCAAATATAAACGTCCAAGAAGCTGGACCCAATCAAGATTGGTTAGATTGGTTATATGTATCCAGTAGAGTATTTATTTTCATTAGCGTTCTCTATTTCTATTCATCACCTGGACGTTTTATTGTTGTTGCTGGCTTTGCCCTTCTTTTATATTTGTAAGTTTAACATTTTAATTTAAATTTTAATTCAGAATAACATATATATTTAATTATTTATGTTGGATTCATTCAAATTGTTAATTTTGACCAAATAAAAATAATTAAATTTCCATTATCGCTCATAGCTTTATTAATTATTTTTAGATACCAAAGTGGAATTTTAAGACACATTAATGAGCATAATAGAAGAAGGTTTCAACCTGAACAACCTGAACAGCATGTTGATGACAACAGAAATTTGCCACAAGAGCAAAATGGAAATACTGAGGAAACAGCAGTAAGACAAAATGAACGTTTAATAACCATAGTATGGACATTAGTTAGTACATTTTTTACTTCTCTTATACCACAACAACCGGATATAATATAAATTTTAGATATATCATATGTATAAATTAACATATTAAATAAATATGTATATTTACTATTCTATTTATAATAATGATATAATCATATTCTTTATTCTGTTGTATTGTTTTAGTTCTATATTGTTGTTTTATTTTAATTTATAACTAATTAAGTTAAGCTTTATTGTAATTGGGGTATTTAAATAATAATACTATATTACTATATAATATATATATAGTGACCACATTATGTATTTGAATAAATAAAAAATAAGAAGCACTTAGATTTATCAACAATTCATTCACATAATCTATATTAATACAAAAACAAAAAAAACTTATACGTATAAATATATTTTTTAAATGTTATGCAATTTAGATTTCTTTTATGCTATTGAAATATTAATTATATTTAGTATTCATAAAATTAATAAATTATAACATTTATATTACCAATATAATACAATTTATAAGACTAAATATTATTATGAATTAATTATTTTTAAAATATATATTAAAATAATTGCATCTTATAAGCAACATTTCTAAATTTATTATTCATATATTTATTTATAGGTTATTTAATATTGTCAACAAAAATTATTGAATTATTTCATTTTTTTTTCTTTTACTGATTTAACGATATGATGGGTTATTCCTTTATAGTTTATACTTATATTTGTAGAATTTTAAATGCTGGCTTTTGTTCGTTTATATGTAATTCTCAAACTTGAATTTATATTCTGAGGTATTCAAATTGAGCACTGTACTAGGCGTAAATCTGTTTTTACCGGCTGCAGTCAAGCAACACTTATATGTCATTTCTACCAAGTCAACTGACTTGTATGCTTCCCATGTAAGAATGCCAGAATCTAGCACACGGATTTGTAGCTTCGGTTCTTAACTTAAAAAGAATATAATATATAAATAATGTTATTTACTAATTAAGATTATTATAGGCAACAATTCAAAATGGACAGAATAATTAATATAAAGTACGATTAATGTATATTTTATTAAAAAGTATATATAGTTGTTACTACCATAGGTACAAATCTTGGGGATGCTAAAGCACCTTCAAAGTCAAAATTAACACCCTCAATAAATATCATAATTCATAATGTATTATAATTATACTGTATTTAATACTTAAAATGTTATAAATATTTTTTTCTTTACTATATTTACTAACTTACTATTCTCTCTAGTCTCTCTTAACTATATAAGTAGATATTAACTATTAATAGCATTCAATTTTTTGAATATGTCTGATTATTTTCTCCTATAGTCCTATCACTCCTATCTATCTCAAATAACTAATGTTGTATAAACACATAGCAGACAGACATACAGATGGTCAACTCGATGATGTTAATAAATGGGTGTTGCCTAACCGCTGCCGAGGTCTAATCTCATTCTGAATAGAATATATTAGCATATATTATATTAACGCTGATTAGAAAAGTAATAAATTAATACAAAATAAAATTCAAAATATTATACAATGATAAAGATTTTATTAATAAAAAATCTATACAGAGCACTATACAGATCTTATAGTAATCAAATTTATAAGCTAGTGTTATATAAAATTAATATTCTGCTACCATCTCGTCATCTTTATGAAGAATTTCTAGTGATGGAAATGAAACAACAAATCTTTGGGATACAACCATCATTATAGTATATTGATTGAAATCATCTTCAAATAAAACTTCATATCCGTCATGACTTGTTTTAGGCGAAGCTTTTACTAGAGCTTTGAAGAAACAAGTAGTTTGTGGATACATTGCTAAGACTATAACATAATAATTATAGTATTTAAACATGATACAAATATTGAAAATTAAAATATGTAATATTATGTAAGGAATTGAGATAGTTATTTGAAAAATTTCATTTGTAGATAAATAATTTGAATATATTCATCAATTAAGGTACTCTATCTAAAAATTTAAAAAATAAAATACTGTTGCTAAAACAGTAAAAGTATACTAACCAAATTGATTGCAGGGAAAGAATGCATCTGGACAAGTGACTGGATCAGCTCTCATTAGTGGTAATGGCTTTACATAAATTTTTTCTAATGTAAAATTACGGTTAGTTTCTTTCACATCAATATCTTCCACTTCGTATTTTCCATTTTTAAATGCAACTGCTTCTGCTACAATCCATCGCTCTTCTCCAGATTGTTTAACAAGCGCTGCTACCAAATCCCCGCTCTATAACTCATGTAAGTTATACAACAATTTTAATAAAAATATATTTTACATACTTTTGCAACATATGAAGGAAGTGGCTCAATAGCACCACATAATGGTGGTGGTTGTTCATCCTGTTTTGGAAACCATACTGGTATCCTCATTGCTGTTACTTGTAACAATTTAAGAAATGTTGAACTTCTTTGAGACTGCAGAAGTGACTATATGCACATATGACTTTAATACTATTTTAATTTTTATATTATCTTATACCTACTTTAATTTTTTGATGTCTTATGTTTCGTACTTCATATATTAATTCTAACATTTTTCTAATTACTTCTTCTTCTCTAATAGTTTCTAGATCAGCTGTTTCATAAAAGCTGATTAAAGATTTCTATACATATAACAAAACAGACAATTTTTTAATAAAACATTTTTAATAATTATTTTATAACTTACTTGGGATTCTGGATCAATCATGCCTTTTTTAATTACTAGTTCTTGTGTAGTATTAATTATATCAATAACAGAAACATTATTTGCAATAATTGGTGGTACATTGAATAGAGACTTGAATAATTTAGCTAAGAGGGTCTAAAAATAAATAAAAGTTTAACCGTTAATAAAAGAGTATTTACACTAATTAAGTTTAAAAATCTATTTAAGGTAAATACAAAACTTATACACTGATATATTATTATTTGTTGTATTGATTTTTATTCTTATTATTCAGGTTTAAAACAAGTATCATCACACCGAAGTATAATTAGGTAGGTATATTATAATATACATGATATATTTCTATAAAAATATTACCTGTTCATCTGAATTTTCTTTACCAGCAACAGTTGTATCAATTATTGATTTTGTCATTGCCATAATTTGTTTCTGAAATTATTTTGATAGAATATTTTTAACTACTGTAATAAACTGATAAAATATTTAAAAAAATTTAAATGTATAGGAAATCTATTTATTGATATTTTTAGATGGTTTTCTTTATAAAAGTAAAAGAAAAAAGAAGCAATTATAAACATAATCTAAAATATTTTTAAAATAATTAATTAGCTTGGCCAGTAAATAATTTTAAAAACAAAAATAAACTGTGTGTAATACATTATACAATTTAATATTATGAAATAATGGGTACCTTATGTTGAATTAAAAGTCATATCGTATTTTAAGGAAATATTAATGTCAGAAAAATTTACTTTTTCTTTCTGATATTATTGGTTATCCTAAGATTATCTATGTCCATCTAATAAGTTATAGCCATACAGGTTAACTTATTTAATAATTTTCTAAATTTAAAATATTATAGAATTGTTTTGTTAAATTAAATTAAAATTATTGAAAACGTTATAAAATAATTGATAGTACTGTTATGGTATGCTACATACATACATTGATTTTGTTACGTTGGTATAGTGTCGTATAGGTAGTTTAGTTTAATTTAACTACACAATATGTATACTTACATAGTTATATAGCCATAAATATTTGGTAAACTATAAAGAAATTGGATTTGATAGTATAAATTATTAAAATGGAAACAATACTTACCACACAATTATAAAATAATAGTTTATTTAACTGTTTTGAAATTGTAATAGAAAACTAATTGTGTAACTCAATGGTACAAAGAAACACAATTTATTTTAAAGTCGTCATTTATTGATTAGTGTAATACAAATATTAATAACATATATTTTATTAAAAATTCAAAACTTGTCAGTACTGAGTATTGATATTCGACATATTATTTTGTTATGCCGTACTTTTGTAATCTAGCCTGTATTCGTTATACATATTCTGTGATTCGTTGTCCGACTTGCCTGTTGGTTTTAATCTGATAAGTGATAACTGATAATAATTATCATGGTCCATAGCGATAGCACGATGTAGAGATAAAGCGATAGTGTAGACCATGACAAATTAGATCTATTTATATTTATTTTGATTAGATCTAATTTGTCATGGTGTAGACCACGGCTATAGATATATTAAGATATAAGACTTAGGTCCGCGGTGTAGACGCCGTAGTGGCGTAGTCAATCCATAGAGCAGGGTCTTAGAAGATCAACGATCAATGATCGCCATTGCCCCATCGGGGTATGATAATTCTTTGAAAATCCCATGACTAAGAAAGCAGAATCCTGCAATCCCTTGGATCATAAGTCGTAACCAGTGACCGATCACATAGTAGGTGGAACTTTTTTTTTTAAATTAAACATTCATCGTATAAAATATAAGCAAAATATTATATTTAAAAAAATGTCAAAAATAAATTAGCATTATTGATCAATACAATTCGAATCAGAAAAAGAAAGCGATCTTCTTTTAACTTTGATGATATGATTAATTAATTTGTTTTAAAAAGTAAGAAAAATTGTACTATAAAATAATTAATTTTTAATATAAGTATAAAAATGTATTGTTTTAGATTCTAAGCGGAGTGATGGAGTGATGAAGTAATTGATTTTTACAAAGATGTGTGTTTTTATTGTATATGTTTCTGTATACACGTCACACGATAAGTAGTCAAAAAAATACTTCAAATTTAAACACTGAAAGTGGTTTTGGAAAGAAAAATATCTCAAGTTTATATCTACTATTAAAAAGTATGAATGAACAGTGTTTTTCAAAATAATCGGAAAAAGCAAAATATTAGGGAAAAACGGAAATTTTTTCGCATACATTACTATTACAAAAATTATATTGTTACCATGATTACCTTAAAACTTTTACATATGTCGTATATTATTAATTATACGAAAAGAAATTTAAAAAATATGTAGATTAATTTTAAGATATTATACCTAACTATTTATACCATGAACCTTAATTAACCTTATACAGACTGTTTTATTGGGAGATGGTATAAACTCAAAAGTTAATAACAATAATATAATAATTAAAAATATGGTATAAATAAATTTATATTTTATCTTAACTACATCAAAAAAACATACTGTGAAATATAATTGGTAAGTGATATAGGCTGACAAACCGTCTTCGCTTAGAATAATTTTTCATAAACAACTATGTATAATTTAATATATTTAAGAATTATCAAATTCAAATTTTTAGTAACTGCTATATTGAAGAAAACAGAAGAATGAGCGTGCTTGGTGAATCATTCTATAAATAATATGTACCTAACTCATAAAATATAACCACCTATGATAGTATGATGTGCGGTAATATGACGTATAGATCCATGATATAAACATTCAATTTAAATCATGAACTAAAAAATTCAATGATGATCCAAATAATATATATAATATTTATTATATAATCGTGGTTTTCTGGAAGCATGGAAATATATTAAAACTATAATAGACTTAATTGTTAACTTGAAATTTATTTTATTTTATTTTTGGAGGGGTAAAGGTTGGTTTATACATAGAATAGATTTAATAGATTTAATTTATTCTGTGGTTTATATTCAAAAAATAAACAATTTATTGATATGAGTATTATATTGGTTTAATGATCCTTGGAATTGGAAGTTCTATAACGTTGTAAAATTTTTAAAAATATTTCAACTTAGTAAATACTAGATAGGTACTAAAGGTACTTATTATCTGTATTATACTGATGACTGATATAGTGATATGTATAACTTTAAATAATGTAGGTATCTATATGTACGCAAAAGGGGGATTAATTATTATTGTATTAATTGATTAAAAAATTAATATTCTTATAAACTTTCAAACTAAGTTAGTTAGTTAGCTCTATAATAAACTTAATAACTTAATTAGATTAATTGCTTATTGTAATTTCAGTTAACTTGAAAAATAATTTATAGGTAAAGATATTTGGAAAAAATATCCACAAAAATAAAGTATACCTTAAAAAAAATCCCACTGAATACCGAAATATAAGTGAGTACCATAATAGAATTGTACTAAAAAACATTTTAAAAATCAAATATTTGGTTGTTAATATTTTATTACCCAATATTAGTTTTATAAACTATTTTTAACAACTTTGACATTTTGTCTGATTTGAGTAAAGTAAGTATAATTTAAAATGTATATTGTTATAAATTTACCAAAGACACATAAAACAACTATACCCTCTGTTCATAGTGAGAATAAGACAATTTCACGAATTTATACGATTATACGAATACATGTTGCTCTCTTACTTCTTAGCATCTCCATTACATTTTCCATCTTAATTTTTCGATCAGTTATTATAAATATCTTGTTTGTGGGAGGAAGGATTACTTTATTGTAAATTTTACCTATTACTCCTTTAAAAAATGTTTGTATGCATCGTAAATTCGTAAACATCTCTCAATACAACCGTTGTGATATTAGCCACTGAAACATACAATATAAGTATGTATAAATGTATGCACACATGGAAACAAATAATAACCTACATAATATTGAAATAATAACTTACAATTATTGATATAGTAATACATTTTAGTTACGAAGTTACTGACGTCTGTCGTCGCTTCGCGATAAAATAATACTCGACTGCTCTGTGGATTTTTTTGATGCTACATACAATAATATAATATTATATACAGGGTGATTCTTTTATCAAACAACACTAATTATTTCAAAAAGTATTAATGTTTTTGAAAATATTTTTTACATAGTTTCAAATTTGTTTAAAAACAACGTTTTTATTAAAAAATTATATTTTTAAATATTTTTTATCCTTATAGTTTTTTAAGTTTTTTACTTTTTTGAATGACAATATAGATTTTTAATTTCATATTCTAAAACGGAATAATTTTTTGAATATTTTGATACATAAAATTCGAATTTAGAGTGAGTAGTTTATGAGTTATACTTATTTAAAGTTTAACCAAGCGAAGTTAGTGGACAAAAATTTTGCGGGGTAACCCCGTACCACTCCACTCCGCTTGACAAAACTTTAAAAAAGTATAACTCATGAACTACTCACCCTAAATTCGAATTTTATGTATCAAAATACTCAAAAAATTATTCCGTTTTAGAATATGAAATTAAAAATCTTTGTTGTCATTCAAAAAAGTAAAAAATTTAAAAAAAGGACTTAATAGGACTTATAAGGATAAAAAATATTTAAAAATATAATTTTTCAATAAAAACGTTGTTTTTTAACAATTTGAAACTATGTATAAAAATATTTTCAAAAACATTAATACTTTTTGAAATAATGAGTGTTGTTTGATAAAAGAATCACCTTGTATTTAAATATTTATGCAATAGTATTTATTAGGAAGTAATACTATCTCAATTACGTATACAGCTAGTATATAGCCGCATAGAAAATTTGAATTTTTTCTTTTATTATTTCCATAAAAAATACTAAAGTAGTTCTAATGTTAAATAAACATCTACTTAAATGTGGGGGTCAGTACTTTTAAAAAAAAGTCATGGTGGACACCCAAATCCCGGGCTCCGTTAATACGCCATTGGAAATGGATGTTGACTAAATAAGTAAAGACTAAAGACTTGATTAAACTATATAGGTCGATAATTGTCCACTTTTTATCAATATTTTTACGATCAACTAGGACACTAGGTAATTATTACATACAATGCATTGGAATAATAGTATTAGGTATAATTTAAAATTTGAATATAAATGTGTTGTAATACAATATCTATAACCTATTACCTACTATAAATTAGATCTTAAAAAATTGCCAACAATTAATTCCATGATAGTATTGTCCAGCGATACGGCACTGCCCCTACCTACCACAAATACGTCTATGCCTATAAAGATGTATAATTAGAAGTTAGAAGTTACTAAACACTAACTACGGTATAAAATATATTAAGTATAAGGTTACAAGGACACTAATATACTGACTAATATAATTTATAAAATTAGTATATAATATAATAAATTTATAAAGTATAAAAATATAATTTATTTTAAACCGTAATCTCAACCACTTGTATGTCAGACTAAAGTAAACCGCTAGAAAGCGCTGTAATATTAATCAAAATGTGTAAATTATTACAATACTAGTCAGTGTATCAATCAATCAAAAATAGTGTGCAAATAGAAATAAGGTAAACCCTAAGAAAATTAATTAGATTTTTAGAATTCCCGTTTATGGTTTATTGCTCTAATATATTATAATCTATAATATTACCGAATGATGCCCTATTCGTCAAGCCCGGATTAATGGTCGATTGTGCCCCAGGCAGAGTCGTATTTAAAAATTTGGCGCCCCCGGGCATATCATTTATGCCACCCCCACAACTAACAACATTACACTAATTATTTCATCCATAATCAGGGTTCTTTAGTATTAAAATATAACTTATCAATTCATAAATGAAAATCGATTAATATGTAAATAAAATTATTCTTTTTTTAATTAACAAATTATAACATAATAAAACATACAAATTTCTTTTTTTAATGTAATTTTTTCCAATAATTAAAAATAAATGCGATTATGTTTTTTCCATTTCATTTTTAAAATTAATTTTGCTAAAATATGATCTTTATAAAGGTAATTATTACACTTTAGAATCGTTATTTTTCATTTAAATATTTAATTTGAAATTTCGTCCAAACTTAAAATCTCTAAAAAAATTCTAAAGATATTTTTTTTTAGATATTTTAGTCACATTTTTATGTATTTACGTTAGTAAAATATGTACATAAATAAGTGCTAAAAAAATCAAAATATGTATTTTACTAATATGATTTATTTATTAATATTTAATTATATAATATATCCATATGAGTTTCTAATGAAACAAATTTTAAACAGTAAAATTATTTAATAAAGGGGTTACAAATTATAAAATAGAAATAAAAAAAGCTAAAAAAATATAAAAATTTTAATTATCTTGATTACAATTTATGATAACAACCATTTTGAAATTTTGAAATTCAAAAGATCTTCGATTTGGTCGTAAAATTGTCTTATACCGACTAAATGATCTTTCGGCTTTCACTGATGTTATTGGACAGTATTGCATTTTGACTATATCTGAAGGAGTAAGTTATATCTACTGTAGATTAAGTTCAATAATTGGTATTATTTTGCTACTATTTTGTACTTTTGAAAATTAGGGAAATTGTTTGAATTGAAAAATACAATCGTACATAATTAATAATTATTAAAAAAAATCGTAAATGAACTAATTGTCAATATATGTAGGAAAAAATGGAATTATTGAGAAATATGTAAAAACATGTACTTATGGCAAAATATGTAAAAATATGTAAAATAAAATATAGTTAATTTCATTGAAAATCACTTAAAACAAATTTATCACTCACTTAAATTAATTTATCAAGTCACAGTAAAAATATGTATTTACATATAAATCCAAGCCCTAATTATAACCTAATTAGTACTTATGAGAAATCTTGTGTTACACGTTTTAAAGTGTTTTATTATTATAGACCTATCTTACAAAGAGTCAAAATATTTAAAATTATACCATATATAGGAAATTGTGTCAAGTACCTATTTTCGGTAGTTCAGTCATTAGTTTTGGAGTTAAATCAAAAAAAAAAAATAAATCGATTTTGTCAATTACTGCAGTCTTACGTAAATATTTCTTGTTTATCCCAAATTTTGTTTTATTTTTCCTAGTTATTTGTTAAGTACTGGGAAGTATGAAACTACCCTCAAAGTTGAAAGACAAAGTTAAATCATTACATATTCATTCATCGCTTAAATCAGAATCCAAAATGTTTATAAAATATTTTAATTTTTTTAAATAAATTGTTTTTTTGAAATTTAAGATTAATCATTTAGAGTTAGAGAATACTGCAAAAATACAATTTTTAAATTGGTTTGAATTTTACATAAATGAAAGCAACTTATTGATCAAAAAAAATACAGCAAATTGTAACATTTTATATTGTTTCATGTATAAATGTTAAAAGGTTATTGGTTGATTTTTACTTTTTGTATAGATTGCTTATGAAAATTTAATATTATAATAAACACATCACTCGACATTCATTGTTATTTTATTTGTTTTTATTTATTATTCTTGTCTTAGTATATAATGAAGTTAATATTTGTTGTTATATAGGTATATTTCAGACAATTTTGGTTAGATACAGATTAATCAAGAAATCTCACGGAACAAAATCTAGTTATTGATATAGTACACAATATATACCCCCCTACCTATTATTTATTTCTCATGACTTTATGAGCAAAAAACAAAATGAGTCCATTGGAGTTAAGTCTGCAAGCGATTGGGATGGTCAATTTATTGATTTCTTCTGTTAATTAATTATTTTTAAGGAAATAAATGTTTAAACTAATCTTTATAGCTACCAAAATATAATGCGCCACAGGCACATAATCGTCATAATCTTACAGCATGTGAAGCGAGTATGCAGGTAAATCTAATATAATAATTATATACATAATTGTTGTTAATTTATTACATAATTAGAATGGTCTTGAAATATAAACTACAATTAAAACTTATATTTTTGATATTGTATATTATTACCTAAAATTTAATGTAGTAAACGTGCTTTTTATTGGATTTGTAATAGCTTTGAGCTTTTTATATTATATACAATGGCGTACTGGCGTAAATTCAAAATTTGGGGCTGGGAGTTAAATTTTCATCACTCCCTTTCATTAAAGCATTAAATACGGGATTTAAGTGTCCAATGGTGCATTCATCTTACTAAAATTATTTTATACATTTTTTATTATTAAATAAAATTAATAGTTAAATGATTTCTTATAAATTACATGTGGTTACAACCATTCGTCTTATTTATTGTGTAATGGTGTTTATAAGGTACCTTTATATTTCCAAAATTGTATACATTATTACGAAGTGCATACCTATTCATACAGGTTTCAAATATTCGTGTATCGTATGCTACATTGGCACTGCGAGGAGGTGGGGTGCAAGATGATGCATTTGATGCAAATCACATCAAAATTCACATCAATCATGCTCTTTGACAAAAAAAAAAAAAATTGAGTAATAAATAAGAAAATAATTTATTTTACTTATGGAACCTTGCTAAGTTATCATATATATTTAGTTAAAATAATTTATATTTTTGACAAAATTAAGGTTTATTTACATTGTCTGATTTTAATTTTAAAAAAAAGACGAATCTAGCAGAAGAAAAACTGCAATGATTGTATGAAATACTTCGAAAAAATGTAATCCTATTTAATTTTAAATTGTATTTGGAAACTGGAAAATATGAGTGTTATCAAATAATAATTGTAATTAAACTAAAAATTAAAAATGGAAAATATTTCCATTTTTCTGTTGAATTCAAATCTATTTTCATAGTTAAAATCAGATAACATTATCAACTTTATTTTGTTAAAACAATGATTATAAGTTGCTGTTAGATTCGTAAGGTACGATGATATAAAATATAAATCACAAATTAAAATAGATTTAATTTAAAAAATATATTTTAATTCGTGAAATGAATATTATACTGTTACCATGCTATTGACATTTATCAGAGTAGTAATCGTTCATATCGTAAATTTGTTTATAAATCCCCTGATTTATTTTGAACGAACTTGATTGTGGTAAATATATTAATACATTTTAGCCTTTAGGAGTAGGTTATTATTATAGGTATAAAAGTTAAAAGATTAATTAAAATATTATATTTATAATTAAAACAAATAATTTATTTGTTAAAATTACTCTGTAAGACAAAGTATAGGGGTTATTATTTTTGTACAAAAATTATCGGTTAATATGTTATGATACTAAATATAAAAACAAAATTTGTATAATAATATGTGTATTCTGTCCAATGTTGTTGACAGTAATCAGTGTAATCTGTAGTTATGTACGTCTTCAGAGGAGTAGAAAATAGTGAATACTATAGATAGGCCCACTCTAAAAATAACTAATTTTAATCAGAATATGTATTCAATTTCGTGTTTTTAAATTAGTGAATAAATGTTAGGATATATTATGTTTACATTTGTAAATTAAATACATTAATAATTATATTAATATAGCTACTGAACTACTGTAGTAACAATAATATCTGTGTATCTCACAATTAATAATTTTGTCTATTCAAAATGTACTTGGCCGATTGTAAAAAAAATAGGCTGCTCTATTATTCTGTATGTTGCGCTTGTCCATGAAAGCTACATTGCACTTAATTAAATTATTAAACTATTAAAGCTATTATATTTTTATTCTATTAATTATTCTTAACATGTATTATACGTCCCTTGGCAGAAGTAAGTCAAAGAGGGTGATATTACTCTTCTCAAAAGTCATTCAGGCTCCCAGCCCTTAAAACGACTGAACAATAATTTGAATTTGTTCTTAAGTGAATATTAATAATAGAAAAGTAATTAGAAATCGTTCTTATTGTAAAATTGGTTAATATATTTAGAACGAACTAGCGAACCGCTGATAATTATCATGTAAAGCTAAATGCTTAAAAAATTGTTTATTAGGGCTTCTAAACATAGAATACCTATAAATCTTTAATGTAATATTATTAGTTGAAATATTTGTTCGTAGCATATTATGTATTTATGACTTATGGTTACCACAAAATAAGGACCTCCACATAGTGATTTTTTTTTTACACCCAATTATCCAAATATAAAACGCACTTCTATTAAAAATTGGAATTTGCAATACAGATTAAAATACAACTTCAAAAAAAAAAATGTTTGATTATTGATATTTACATAATTTAATAAAGACTAGTGAAATAAATGTATAAAAGTGAGAATACAAATAAGAATTTATAATCGATAGTTTTATGTAGTCTATCAAGAATTGAAAAAGACATACTTAGACCATTAGATTTTTCTCAAGTGGCTGAACAATTTACAGTAACAAAATATCGAAGAGTATTAATATAATCTAAAAAATAATTTAATAAATTTAACTATTTTTATTGTATTTTATTATTTTTTTTTCTTATTCTTAAATCAGACTCTGTCTATTAATTTAAATATAACTATAACAAACACAACTATACTGTACTACAAAATCATAATTTAACTAATTTAAGTATTGAATCAGCTGATGAATTTGCAATTGCAGGATCCCTATTTATACGAGGGCAAATGTGTTGAAATTACGCATGTAGATAGATTTACCATTTGACTTCATGGACTTGGCCCTTTCATTTTTTACATCCTATTTTTAGAACCATGTATAGGAATTATTATATTTTAGTATTAATTTTAAATAAAAATATAATTTCATAGTATTGTGGAATCTTTCTACAAAAATTGTAAGCACGCCATTCGCTAAGTTTTAATACGAGTATAGTGAAAAAAAAGCATCTAACCCATCCTTCCTTCTTAACCACGGATACTATAAACCATATCTAACGTGAGTGTAGACGCCACTAACTTGTAATAATACTTTCACTTTAATTTGAATAATTGAATTTTGTTTATTGTTTTTTATATCTTTTAAAAATTTCAACTCAACCAATATAATATAAAATATAAATTATTCATCTAAAAATCCATAATTTTATTTATACAACAAAGAATATTATGGTTTTTATATACCAAGTATTAACTAATAAATATATAATATACTTATTCTTTTATATGCATTATACAGAAATAAACATTAGTTATACTTATACCAAATAGTAATACAGTTAAAATTTATTCTTTTAATACAACTATATAGTAATGCTGTATATTGTATTATATGAGTAATATGTATATTGCTTAACGCAATAACGCTTAAGCAATATATATATTCAATAAGAATAAGAACAAAACTATTTCAACTAAAAATTAATTTAAAAATTCACTGGTATGCTTAAAAATTGTAAACGAAAATAAAATAAAGACACTATATAATGTAATTATTAATGACCTGCAAATTGCAATGATATATCAAGTATTTAGGTGGTTGTTATATATAAATAATTATCACAAGGCTATTCATTCTTATGAGTTATAATTTATAACACATTGATTATTATTAGTTATTACTTTATTATATATTAAGGTATAAGGTACTACATTATACAGTAATTGTGTTATACCAAATTCCAATGGCTTATATTATTAAGTATAGAAAAGTTTATAGTAATTTTAAATTATTATTAGGTATATACAAAACGTGCTAATGTGCTAATGCTCACTTATAATAAAACCCATAAATCGGACTTTGATGTAGATTTTAGCATATTAATCAGTAAAATATGATCTAGCTAGGTATATGTTTATAAATATTTTTTTAAATAATTATAGGAATTAGATAATTTAATATTCAAATTGATAAAAAAAAAAAATAATAAAACTATTAAAATTACAATAAAAAAACGAATGAATATTATTATTTATTATTATATACTATATTTGTATAATATATTGCATTGATTTTACAACTATGTATTATTTTTTCGCGTATGTATATACGATTAGTTATCGAAAAATGTACAATCTACAACTTTAAGGATGGTTGGTTTTTGATACCGAATTGGAATTAGTTTTTACTTTAGGGAGGTCAAAAATATTCCTAGTATTTTTCAAAATGATTGCAAAAACGATTTTTTACACAAAATTAAGTTACCATAACGTATAAGTTATTTTGTTATAATTAAAAACATAATTCATTGAAACTTAGAATGTTTATACATGTGTTATGAATTTTACTATACTCAATGACATTATCAAAATATGTTGATTAATTTTAAGCTATTACCATTAATTATAATAGTTTTTATAATCAATGCTATTATTAGCTAATCCCCGTGCACTTCGTTGCCCCAACAAAATACATCTATGTTAAATTTGATGGCTTAATACTGACATTTAGCGTGAGAATAAATAATATTTTTGGTTTTCTGAATTGGTGTATAGATGATACTTCCGACATATCAACTTAACATAAACTGTTCCGCTCAGCGTTGCATATTTTTGACCATTTAACATCAGCATTTTAGCATTATTTTTTTTAAATAATTTTTCTTTTTCTCTGTTGAACAACATAAATATGATTTCCTTTTCATTCTGGACCGAAAACCAACAACACAACTTTCAATAGTGTGAACTAAAAACAAAAAAAAAGTTTTTTATTGTTATAATATATATTTCTATTAATAACTAATAATTGGTAATACCATTGATTATAATTTATAAATACTGTAGATAGCTCACCACAAACACAAAAGTAGACGCACTATCCCAAAATTATAAAAGCTAATAGTTCTCTAGCTTTAGTGAAATACCCAAAAACTGAGTATTCGTTTTTTCTTCTGTTTCTCACGCCAATACACACTATCATAATGCACAGACCACATATAACAGCAGTCTCAAACTCTCTCTATTTGTGTGCCGTGATGCCGAGAAAAAACTATCCTATCTATAATGTAGACCAAATCACACACATTTATTATAATTTTATCAAAATCGGTTGAGTAATTTCTGAGCGCATCGGAAACATATCCATCGTACATGAAATTTTTATATTTAAAGATAATAATTCAATATTAGTAATATATAATAAATTAAAAATTAAATTAATCTACCATAAAAATATTAGTATAATAAATTACTTTAATAGAAAAAAACATAATTTCATGAAATATAATTAGTAATTTAGGCTGGTAGACTGTTTTCGCACAGAATCGTTTTCGGAAACAAATATACAAAGATAAATTATTGAATTCAAATTTAAAACATTCAAACATACATTATAGACCCGTGGAGCATCAATATTGAATGTATAGGAGGGCGCGCCCAGGTGGTACTCACTTTTCCATCTTTTTAAAATTTTAACACCTATTTAAATCAATTTTTATTAAGGACGCAATCATACCATTAAGATTAAAAGGTACTTTAATTATTTCTTTATGTATAAAAAAATAATTGTACATTCGTTAGTATCCAGTAATCTCTAAAATTATACCGAACCAATAGTGAATAGGCACCAAACTTTTCACACATATTCCATGAGTTTTGTTAAGTGTTTATAGCTTAGCTTTTTAATAATTACTCAACCAATTTAAACGAATATTCCAGAAGTTTTTTTCAAAGATATCGGAAATAATATGCAGAAAGTAATTTGAACCACTTTTTAAAAAAAAAAGTATTGTATATACTGCAGCGGTGGCAAATTATTTGAACACTACAATGTTTTTGTTTCGAGCATGCGATGAAAAATATTATACATTATATTATTTCGAATATTGTAAAAAAAAAAATTATTGTAATTTTATTGTATGATTAATGTATTAATATAAAAAAAAAAGGTTAGTTTAGGTACATAATAGAATAATATTACTTAGTTAATTATTTATTTTCTTAATTTGATTTTATTTATTTTTTGTTTAATAATTGATGCCAATTCGTTGATATTTGGTTTAAAAAAATATTTTAATTTTACGTGTGCCCTCAAAATTTTTTTGCGTACCATCTTTGATACGCGTGCCATGGATTTGCCATTCCTGGTATATAGCATAATACAAATCATACAATCCACCACAAGCTAACGGACCATCTCAATTGAATTTGTTTACAAAGTGTGATACACGACGTCGAATTTTCCGTGAACTGAGATACATCTATATAGCGCCGTTTTTTATATTTGTTTATTTTTTCTTGGTCAAAGTCGGGTTATACAGTTAGTATAATTATATATAATACAATATACATATTATAATTTTCTACCGGATCTCTTACGGTGCTCTTTTTCTGATGTAATCCCTTTACACCAGTTTCCCAACCATAATGGTCCGCGAAGCTGTCATAGATTATTTCTTTCATTTCTATTATCTTATTTTTAATTGTTTATTTAAAAAAAATGGTGAAATAATTATATTGAGGATATATTGTATAATATATAATAATAAAATGTAACGTAAAGTAATAAAAATAAACCTTTTTTTTTTCAATTGGTTTTGTGTATTTTAGTTAATAAGCAAAAAAAAAAACTTGCTACTTCTTTTAAAATTGAGATGATCTGCGACCTATACAATATTATCAAAATGGTCCATAATGCCATTGTGGTAAAAAGGTAAAACGGTTGGAAAACATTGTTCTACATTTTATATTCAACTAAAAATTGTGGATGATGGAATGGGAAAACCTTCCATAATTTATACTTATAAATACAAGAAAATATCCTGCAAAAAAATCCCTCCGTAGCCGTGGTTTCTTTAAAGATTAATCGTAGAGTATAATTATCTAAATATCTTAAATAAGTTACGCACTTTCAATAACTTGCTACCATACCACTCCTACACAGATGAACATAATAAAATAACAATCCATACTGTACCCTTACTAACAATCCTAACAAAGAGGGGGTCACTATTGTGACTTTTAAAATGTATTCATTATATTTGCCTTTCTCTCTTACACCATTATAGAATACATCTAAAAAACTTTTTCTTTTCTCTTGAACTCAACTTTTTCGATTTCAATGTTTCACATCTAATAATGCCATCATAATAAAATTCATTCTCAATTATATTCTCTATATTGGCTTAAACATTTAATTAAACTTAGGTAATGGGTCCAAACAACTTTTGGAACTTATACATTATTATTAACACACTGTATCCGCGTACTATCATAGAAAAATGAATTGTTAGTTTTCATATAAAATAAGTCAAATTTTTCTTTTGAAAATCATGTTAACTCCAGTGGAAATAATAGGGGGCCTGGAAGATTTAGTTTGCTCAGGTCTCATAGGTAATAATAAAAAAAATATAATAATTCAAATTAGTTATTTTTCATTGTATTATAATTTTATATGCCTAATAAAGTCATTATTAGTCATATTATAATATAATATTATGAATATTATTATGATAAATAAGACGTAAGCACGTCATATTATAAATACGAATGTGATAACGGTTTTAATTAAAAATGTATAATATTAAAAATTATACTCATAAATAATGTTATTATTAATTTTGAAACGCAGTCCAAATATATTATTTATTTATGTGATTTGTTAAGAACAAAAACCTACCTATTTTTAACTCTAGAAGCTATTTAAATATACCTATCTAACAACTATAGCCTTTGCACTAAATAATGTTATGTATACAATACGAAACGTATACCAGATAATTACCAGTGTCACTTTCGTTATTGTCTACACCACTTCGACCAGTTGCGTAACAAAAACATTTGGCCCCCCCTGCAAAAATAAAAAATAGGCCCCTAAAATATTGTTTAGATAGGAATATTGATTAAAAATATTAATCTGATATAGGTAAATCACTTATTTTAATTAAAATTTTATTATATGATAAAAAATAACAATATTATTATTTAATATTATATAATTATTATTATTACTTATAATGTATAAATAACTAAATTTTACTGAATTATTTTATTTAAATTTCTGCGATATTCTAGCATTTTTTTTGGGCAAACTTATCAACTAATATGTTTGTATCTAAACTGCGCATAGATTAACACTAATTTAATTTGAAAAAAGTAATTATTCAATTTTTTTTTACGGGAATTAAATTTACTTTAACCAAAGGCCCCAAATTACCACCCCCTCCCCCCGGAACGTGTGGTCTGCGGACCCTAAGCTACGTCACTGACTTCGGCCATGTTTTGGTTTTGCAGGTAAAACGATTGATTTGATCTCTTTGATTGATAAATTCATGTTATCGAATATTTTATTATAGGTTGCTTTTAGGCTTTAAGTTAAAATATTCCAACGTATATTACCACGTTTGTTAATAGTTAATACTCCGCATATAAAACAACTGTGATCGATATGAAACATAATAATATACCAAGTCCAGGATATGCGTAACTTAGTTATGCAATGGGTAGCATCGTAGTCCAACTTATGGGGAGGGGAGCTAGAGGGACTGCAGCCCCGAGCCCCGTTGATAATTAAATATTATAGTAGCACTGTGAAATTGTATGATATTATTGCTTTCGTTAGATATTTACATTATGTATATCAGTAAAGATTAATAAACATTTTCATTTGTACTGACATTATTATAACATTTATTATTATTTATACTATCTACAGATAGTTCATAATTATATTTCAATATTTTACAAATATTAAAAATGAATTGATGTTCAAAAAATAAAAACGTTGTTCACTTATACAATTATGTTATTTTAATTTTCACCATCTTTTTAAAATTATATTTAACAAATATTAATGGCCCTTAAAATTATATTGTCCCGGGACCATATTTCCATAGTTCTGGGCTCTGGGTGGTATAATATTTTATTCCAGATCGTCAATGAGAATAATTTGTGATAGACATTTACACTCCGTATACTCATAACTGTAAACAACAATACTATAATATTATTAATACTACACTTACTTTACATTAAAATTATAAAAAAATTGCATACAAATGAAACGACCACGACCTAAATAATAGTTTTCTGTTCACAAATCACTGCACAGATTGAAAATCTTAGAGTTTACAGAACTATATGGACGTTGCGTCATTGGTCAAATACTCATGTATATGTCGATGATTTTCTGAACTGCAGTAAACTACTATTTTGTACCTAAATTAGTCAAACATAAAGAGTGCTCAACACCAAAAATATCTTTTGACTATAATTTGAAGTTACGGAATTAAGATTAGGAATTTTAGTACAAGATTGTCTTTATATAGACACATGTAGGTAGTATACGTATAGATCTTCACTATATATATATATATATTCGATAAATCTTAAAAATATTTACTTATAAATTCTTTTTATGAGTACTTACCATTTTAATGACGTTTTATAAACACTGTACAATACAGTAAATCAATCTCGAGAATAGTTTTTCGATGTGGAATGCGTAATAACTAAAAATAGAACATTGCCGGATATTCATCGTTTATCGCTTTACCTATCTTGCTTTACTTTAGCATGAAGGTGAAACGAGTGATCGCACTGCGGATGGATTCACTCGTATATTCTACAGTTTACTCTTTCTTTATTTAGAATTGAGAATATGTATATTATATATCCCATATAACATTGGTATAATCTGGTGTATAATGTATATACATATCCTGATATCCATAAATATAAAATGTTTAAATACTTAATTTTATCAAAATATTTGTTATAATTATTAGATATATAATACGACTATACGAGGAAACTTAATATAGCTTGAAGAGTTGTAGTTTTTTTTATTAATCCTTTATATTATAAGTTAAAGATGGCCATTACCCATAATATTAGTCATTGGTCATTATTTCTTAGTATTCAACATAGATCCTGTATAATTCTCGATTTTTATTGATTGATTCGTTCTATAGAATATCTAACTGAATACAATCTTTGCTAATTTATTAGTAATTACTAATTAGTATTTGAACATTTTAAACATTTTATAGTTTATAAAGATTTTATTAGTATCAATAAATTATCAATTATCATATTTAGCCTAGGCTTTTACAAATATCTTAATTCTGTGTAAACCCATATTCACTTTATTTAATACATTAATTACTAAAATAAAAATATAATAAAAACTAATTTTGTATTAAAATATTTAATTTTGAAGTTTAATATATTATTGATTAAACTGTTGTCCGTCTGATGTATGTAATAAAAATCTACTCACGATACATAGTGATACATAGTATACCTAGTATACCTACGTGTACATATATGCCAATAAATTACTTATTGTAGGCTTTTAACATGTTATTAGAATATTATAAATAATAAGTAGGTCATAATTGATAAATAACAATGTGTAATTAATATCTTATGTTTTGGATAAAAATGTACCAATATTTAATGAATTTTCAATAGGTAGTCGATTTATATTTATTATTTGATAATGAAATTCTATAAAATGAAGACACTACACTATCCTACTAAGTTAGGCCAAGGATTAAGACTGTATTACGAAAAATACGATAAATTAGTCTTATAGGATAATTAATGGGTATATTATGTAATATCGTAAATTTACGTCACTTCTTAGTTCTTAGTGCTTACTACAACGAGAACTATATAATATTTTACATCGATGTCTTTTGTAACTACTATACAACCACCGACAACGGATCCAAGGGCCAAGACCCAATAAAAAAAAAATGTATAGTATTTAAGTCGTTATACATTTATACCCATTTGCATTCTAAATATTTGATTGAAAATTGAAAAAAAGAAACCAAAAATATTGTAGCGTATAAATAGGCACAGGTATTATTGTAAATAATATCGGATGACCTACGGCTAATAAAAATCAGGCACCCCATGCAATTGATTAGATGGTCGAGGTATTTATATTGTGTACTAGGCGGTAATTACGAAACACAATATTATGTTTAATAGTAATAATAAAAATGAAAAAAAAATAAAACAAAACAATTTGGACCGTTACGCGGGTTCAGTCCGCTCGATGTCGCTGCGGTCCCGCCGTTTTCCCCCCGTAGACCGCATTCCGCGAGCACACCGTACGTGCGCACACCTCTCCGCCGCGGACACCGCCGCCGCACGGCCGACCGTCTGCCCGACCGCCACCGCGCCACCATGCCCATGCCGTCACCACCACCGCGCGGGCACCACCATCACCACTGCCGCCGCCGCCGCCGCGGACCGATCCGCGTACGCGCCGACGACGACGACGACTACTACCAAGCACTGGCACGGCAGTGCATTGTTCGCGTCCGTCGGCCGTGGTACCGCGTCGCCCGGTGTGTCGCGCGCGCGATTCTGATCATGTCAAAATAATAATAAATACAATAATTTATCGAAAAGTTTATAATATTATTACGATAACGTCATATTATACTTTTAACATATTTGCCGCACGAAAGGCTGCGGCTATGGCGTAAAGTGTATTTTCGTGTACCGTCCGTATCCGCGTGCACAGAGTTCGGCGCGCGCGCGCGCGCCCGCGTATATAACATTATGTACGGCGTACGGCAATAAGTCGCTGCGCGCCGCGCGGGTCGAGATTGCCGCCGGAGTCGTTTCCTCGGCGTTCGTTTGATATTTCGTCGGTTTTCGAGTGCGTCGCGCGAACAGGGCGCCGGCCACCCCGCCGCCGCCGGTGGCCAATCAATGCGTGCCGCTGGTGCCGCCGCCGCCGTCGTCGCCTCCTGTCGACGGCCGCAACACAAGGTACCCACGGTATAGTAGTAGAGTATAATAATATGGGTAGCGGACACTAATGAGTAATAATAATCGCGTTTGTCGGCGGGACGTTATCGACGACGCCGAATTGATTTGCGACGGGACACCACTGCGTTTTGACAAATACCGCGCGACGAACCGCCGCTGCGTCACATCACCCGCGGTTGTCGTGTTTCGTGCGGCGGGTGGGGGGAGGGGGTTCGGGGATCGGATCTCGGGACCGGTGGTGATGACGGTATAGGTGTAGGTCTCGTTTGTCGGTTGCCGCGAAACCGGACGTTCCGCAGCTGCCTGACGCCGCGCGACCGGTAGCAACCACCGCCACAGCCGCCGCTGCCGCTGTGGTGTAACTCGAGCGTTCGCGGACGTCTCGCCTCCCGCTCGCGTGCATCGTTGCCGTCATAGTCGTCATAGTCGTCGTCGTCGTCGTCGCCGCCGCCGCCGCCACTGCCGCCGCCGTCCGTCCCCTCCTTTTCCATTCAGTAAACACGCGCGCCTCCGGGAATCGGGGTCAACTCGTTGCCGCGCGTTCAGAATATAATATTATTATAAATTATTATTAATATTATAGCTGTACGGTGTTATTACGATAGTTGTTGTAGTGCTCGCGGTAGTAGGCCTACGAATAACAATAATAATACGTAAAAACCTGCTCACTCACTCGGAGGTACCGCCGCCGGCGATGACATAATAAAAGCGTCGCGGGTCCGGTGCCGATGGTATTAATTACGTTGTAACATTACGCGCGGCGCAAGGGCCCTCCTAAGTCGCTGCTGTGTAACTGCTACTCATCGGTGTGTGTACTCGCTCACCCCCTTTCGTGTTTCGTTTTCCATATTTCCACGACAGTCTTCGCAAACACCGCGCTGTTCGTGATGTGGGTGGCGGCGATCAGTACTCGTGGAGTTGCAGGGTACACCCATCCGGTTCAACAACTGACCTTGGATTGTATTATTGCTCGTGCCGTTACTTAACATAGTAATATTATCGTCGGACAACACCTTTGCTTCGGCGGCGTACGCGAAAGACTTCAACGTTATCGAATCGTATTTTATTGTTTGATATACGTATTCTCTATCGTGCGCATCGAGAGTACGTTCTCCCGTGGAAACTATCCATTTCACTTGTGAATCTTGTACATAAAGATTTTTATACCTACATGTGAATCCAGCACAATATCTAAAATATTTTATTTTTAATCCGAGTAGCTAATTATTTCTTAGGTGACTAAGGTCGGTATTTGATGTATGGTATACCCAAGTTATTTATAACTGTAAAATAATTTGTTGATTTATAGGCCATTATTAAATTAGATTTTGGGCGATATATATGAAGATCGCTTACTTTTAAAATACGATAGATGCGTAACATTTTTTAAACAACCGAAAATGCATATTTATATTAAAATATCAAATAATTACCTATTTATTTTTGACCTGTCAGTGTTAAAATTCGGGTTAAAACTTTTTGAGCGTTTATTTCCCTAGATGAGGCCACATTAAATACATTATATTTATTTAATTTTTAAAATATATCCTTAATAATGAAAAACTATTAGTCAATAATTTTAAAATTTAATTATTTTCAGATTTAAAAATTACAATGTAATCGTGTAATACGTCTGTATTGCAAGACATTCAGTATGTCGTCTAGAAAAGGCACAGAAATAAATACCTGCGGCGAGAGTCAAAAATCAACTTCAACTACATCTAAAACAAAACAAAAAAAGGCTTCTAACGCAAGTGATACTCCACCCGGACCAATTAATTTGACAAAAAAATCTGTTAAAAAGCCCACTTTATCTCAAAAAACTTTAAAAATTGAACCAAAAAATGTTAAAACGGCCAAAGTTATTAAAAAAAATGAAAAAGAAACGGAAGATTTGGACGAAAAAAAAGATGTGGTAAAAAAATCTACCAAACCAAAGCTAAAAGAAAAATTGTTAGCAAAACCCGTGAAAAAGCCTGCAGTTAAAAAAGGAAAAATTTCTAGCACTGGAAATAGTGAAAAAATTGACAAGTTATTAAAAACCGAGTTAAAAACTAAAAAACCTGTAAAAAAGTCTGATGATAAAGAAGAAAAGAAATCCAAAGATAAAGTTCAAAAAGATAAGAAGGTTAAAGAAGCGAAAAAGAAACCTATTCCAAAACCTACAAAAAAGAGTGTAGATGAAGTTGATTCTATCAAATCACGCGCGGAGATTAAGTCAGATAAAAAAGATAAACCAAAAAAAACTAAAGCTATTGCTAAGAATAAGGTAAAAATAAATTCAGCTAAGAAGATAGACGACAATCCGACCATAGAATGTATGGACGTAGTAAAAGACGAAAACCCGGACGATGTTGCTCTATTACAAGTTTTTCAATTAAAAAATGGTCCAGTTTGCGATTTTGATGGGAGTGTTTGTAATACTATAACAATCAGACAAGATAATACTTGTATAAAAATTAAAGAAATATCAGTTAGCCAATTGCCTTACTCGGTAAAAACAGAAGAAAATGATAAGATAGATATAGCACCTGTAAAAAAAGAATCTAAACATAACACTGAAAACCAAAATACCGAAAAGCAAAATTCTGATCAACATAAAACTGAAAAACAAAAAGTTGAAAAACTAAAAAATGAAAAACAAAAATCAGAAAAAGAAAAAAAAGAAAAACAGAAAATTGAAAAATCTGTAACAAAACCGGTTAAAATTGAAAAGAAAAAGAAATTATTAGCAGTAGATAAAATTAAATTAAAAGGAAAAACAAAAGTTGCACCGAAGACCAAAGTAAAAGGTAGACCTGTGGCCAAGAGACCTAGAGTAGCATCTCTCAATGCCATAGCCAAAGTTCATTGTTTATACGAGAATGAAAGTAAAAGTGCACTGATTGACGCAATGGCAGCCTCTGCAGCTACTACAATAAATGTGGCTTCTAAAAAAGGTAAAAAAAAATTAGATGTAGAAATTCCGGCTAGAAAAGGAAAAAGAACATCGAAAAGGACAACTCCAGGTTTAAAAAGTGTCGGAAGACATTGGGATATGCACGATACAAGTTCTACTAACAGCTCGTCATCAGGTAACATACATTTATCAAGTTTATTTAGTTTTAGTACTAAGGGATTGAAAATAATATAAATAAATTTAGAGTTCGCATAAAAATAAATCAAATAAATTTTTTATTAAAAACAATATGCCTAAGTACCAATTGCTATATTTCTCAATAATGGGTTTCAGATAATTTTCAAATAATAGGAAATAGATGAGTTTAAAGGGTTACACATTAAATATTTTAAACAAAAAATAATATGTTAGGTTGTTTTTGTTTGTTTTGATAATTTTATTTATTTACTTCAATATTCCGTTATCAATTAAGTGCTTTCTTTCTATAGTATGTATATATTCATTTGATAAAATACATTCTCCAATAATTTTTCTACATTTATTAGTTATGGGCATAGTCTTATATAGTTATTTGTATTATATACAATAAATATTAAAAATAATATTTTTTTAACTATTTGTAAATATAGATATGTTTAATGTATATTTATTTTTATTATAATTATATTAATCAATTTTATTAGGTTATTATTTTTAATTTTTATACTTACAATTGTATTTAATATATATATTATTTGTATTCATATTAATAGATGGGTAATTCAAAAAATTCAAATTCAAAACTGTATTAATTGCCAATTGGCTAAGTAAATGAGATATTAGAAAGATTTTTGTTCGTTGTTATTTACAAATATCAATTGGGTTTCATTCTATTATTTGATTACTTAAATTAATAAGACTGAGAATTGGATAATTAATAATAAGGTACCTTTTAATGAAGTGGTTTACTGCTGTCAAATGTCAATTCACGCTCTTTATTTCACGATTCTTATTTAAGATTTTAAGCGGGTTGTTGAATGTGAGGTTAAAAGTATTGGTATCACAATTGTGTTATTTTTATTAATTAATTAATTTTTTTTTGAAGATACTTTTTACTGTTAAAAAATACTCCAATTTTAAACTTTGAATGTTGTTAGTGACAGAAAATATTAGATTTACTTTGAGAGATAAAAAATAAAAATTTCTCAATTCTTTTAAGTTTCGAAAAATTTATTTAATTTTTTTGGTGTAATTTAAAAAAGGGAAAAATCGTTGAACGATTTAAACGTAAAACTTTCAAAATATATTGGTTTTTTTTTGGCTATTATACATTTGAAAATTATGACTTATATTTTTATTTAATTGATGTATTATTAAAATTGTTTTTATAAAATTTTGAACGTTTTATACAATATCTTCACTTATTTTTCTTTTAATAATTAAAACAATCATAATTACAACCACGATTGTTTGTTTATAAGCAATGATTGGTAAACTATTAAAAATGCTTTATGCCGTACTAATTTTTTATACTTAAGATTTGGATAATTTACAAGCCCAATACAAGGCTCATGAGTTTCACGTATAAAAATTAAAAAAAAAATTGGTTTGGTCACATTAATTTGCTTATTAAAGGATTTTATTCAATTTTCAGGTATTTAAAATAAAATGTAAGAAGAAAAATGTTTAGATAGATTTGATAGTTTTTTCTCACGTAATAATTATCAAAAACATCTAAAAATTAAAAAAAATACTTTTTAAAATGACTAATTAGGTTTCTAAAAATTTGAATTTTTATTTAGGTAACGATAGTATTGATACATCAGGTAGAAATGTTTTTCACAGAAATAAAAGAAATGAACATAATTGTCAAATATCTAGCTCCCTGTCTTTTTTCAAAGTCCAAAAATATAATTTGATTAAATATTGTAATCTTTACTATAAAGTATATTAATTTTAAATTATTTTAAACACTAATAGTGAGGTTTATTAAATGCACTTTTACAGGTATTGATGATGCAAAATATGAACCACCGAAATCTGCTAAACGTACAAAAAAACAACCAAAAGTTTCAGAGCCTGAAAGTACAGACGAAGATGAAGAACCTGAAAGGTCTTCCAAAGAAGTCACTTCTCCAACAGGTGGCTCTAAGCGAAAAAGACGTAATGCAGATACTGTTACTATGGATCTTAAAGATATGGTTGTAAAAAAACGCATGGCAAGTTTAAATGCATCCGCTATATTAGCAGCCAGCTATTCGACAGAGAAAAAATCACCTCCAAAAGTACAAGATTGTTCAAAGAAATCTACCACTAGTTCTGAAATATCTTCTGAAAGATCCGAGCCAGAAGATGACGCGGAAGATGAAGATTCCGACGGGCATAGATCGTCCACAGTCCGTACAGCTATTCAGCCAACGCCTTTGCCACCCATTGTACCTCCACCAACGTCACAACTTGCTGTTATCGTTAATCAGGACACAGACGTTACAATCACTACTGGTGTGTACGTTAATAGTACTACTCGATCTACGAGGCATGAGGAATTTTGTACCATATCTGGGCTTCAATACCGGATATCTAGTACTAGCCATACGCAAACTGAAGCAACAGCTGTGGCCACGGAAACTCTACTTCATGCTGATCACGTGAGTATATTAAATATATTTTGAATTATATACGAACAATTATACACAAATTGTATACTAAATAGATACCTATTATGAATTATTATTTTTTGAAACATGAATGTTATTAGTTAAGTATTAATTGTTATAATTACGTAGATATAACGTATAAATATTTAGTTATTTAACTTTTATAATAATTCGAAACGGCTTTAATACACATGTTTCAATGACATCCACTGGGATTTAATTTATCGTTTGTGTTTATTTATAATATATATGATATTTGTGTGATAAATTTCACTCATTTTCGTTTATAGCATTTAAAAACAATGATAAAATACTTCAAGGGAACAAAGAAAATAATTCGTTTTTTTGCTTTATGTATTTGTTTGTCTATTTCCTCGTCCGCCCACTTGTCTCGTTACACACATTCACTATTTGCCAAACGACAACATCCGGCTTATAATATTGTCCCATTGTTGTCATTAGCTTTCCCTTGCAGAGCTTTTTATTTTTCACTTTTTACGAAGCAATTTAAAAATTAAAAAAAAAACAAAATGTTTCTATTAATCGACAGTGGATACAATCCTCCCTGTAGAATTTTGTACTGAGTATAATGCATTTTTTTTTATATAAAACTTATCTTTAGTGCTTTACATTTTAACTAGAATGATCATTTTGCTTTCTTAATACCTTGACGCGGTTTAATTTTAAATTAAATCTGTTGCGCACGTTTGAATAATTAAAATGATTTGTGAAGTAATTGAAGTCGTAATTAATAATTAAAATTATATTTAAAAAAAAATATTGAGATATTTTAATTTCTTAAAATTTTTTCAAGATTTTCGTTTTTCAATATTGGTTTTCTTTAATTGTTGAATTAATGTTATAAATACGTTGTGTATTTAGATTACTTTGTTATATTCTTGTAAAAGTTAGGTTTATAATGTTAAAAGTAATATAGTATTATAATTATTATTGTTTAAGAACAATACTTAAAAATGTTTTTAATGTTTCTAAGCATACATTGATTTGTTGTTTAAGCATTCCGTTTGTTTGTTATTAATTAAAAACTACTTCCAAGTTCATTATGTGTTCTAAAAGCTTACTCAACGTAATCACTGCCAGTAACTTTTCGAGGGTTGAAATTAATCGTTATTATACTGAATAACTTGTAAATCATAATTGTATTAAAATTGAATTTTAAATATTAGCACGATTTCTAAACAATTTTCGTTTCTCCAATTAAATTATACATTTTTTGGTTGATTTCCTTTATTAATTAGGTATATTGAACTAATAAAAGGAATCACTAAAACATTTATTTTTAACCATTTGTAATGTATTATGTATCTATAAGCTATAAGAGTATTTAAGGCGTTATTTATAAATGATACTGCCTATACTACTGTATGTGCATTTATCTTTTATGTATTTCTACAATTCGTGAACTGTTATTATTATTATTGGATTTTAATAAAAACAATTTTTAATATTATTTAATTTCTCAACGAGTAATTATAAAACTTACTATTTTGAATGACATTAATGAATAATAAACCTTAATAAATAAATAACAGATCAAAATAGTTTAATAAGTAAAATATATTTTTATTTAGTTGTAATAATAGCTTAATAAAAAATGTGTTTAATATGATTTTTTAATCTCTTCATAGTACGAAAGTAATATTTGTTAAAGAATTAAATTAAACTGAATTGCATGAGAATTTTTATTTTTTTATAAAAACAATTTTTATATTTTTATAAAAGTAGTTCACTTTATTTATTAGGATCTTATAATATATCTAGGTGTATTCATTTCTTATTACGTCGAAATTAAACCTAATCTAATCTTACCTAACCTTTAATCATTTAAACTAATTTTATATTTCGAATCAAATACCTAACCTACTGATTTTTGTGTAATGTGTTTTCAACTGTCATTATTATTAAATTAATTATTCTCTTTAATTAAATAGGTAATTATTATAGCCCGTGATCAATCCTAAAAAAAATAATGCTGAGTAGATACTTAAAAAAAAAAAGAATAGGGATTTATAAAGTGTATAGATATATTATATATGTATAAATATATTTATTTAATATATTTTAAGTATTTCAATATAATATTAAACGTTATTATGAGTTTGGTAGTATATGTAGATTGTAGATGTATTGAATATAACCATGAATATAATATGAATAACACATGCCTTATTTGTGTTAAATATTCTAATGAGGTATAGTTTTTAATATATTTCATGTACTAAATTTTGCTTTCGATATTTCTAATTCTTTTGCAATATTGATGCAAATGTTATAATTGTTGTTTTGCGAAGCCGTCTCATACACACATGTCTTTATAAACGGTTAAAGGCGCCCTTTTGGCGCACCTTGGTTTTGTTTGTTAAAAACCACCTGCGGCAGGATAGTAAAGTAGAAATCGGTTAGCATTGGTTAAGCACTGTTATAAATTATCCCTTTTAGTAAAGAAGAAGAGGAAAACATAAAAAGGATTAAATTATGTTTACAAACTATTACTAATTACTCATATAGTTTATCAAATATACGAAAGATCGTTAAACATTATTTTATTGAAAATATAGATGTTTTCTTGTTTATTAAATATATAAGAAGTTGTATACAAAGACATTTTTTTTCAACATATTCTCCAATAATCAAAAGTGAAAAAATTAAGGAAATTGATTTTTTTATCGTTTTACGTGTTAATATAGGTACCTATATTAGTAATAATAACGGTTATAGTATAATGTATAATATATTATATGATTATATTCTGTATTATATTTACATTCAAACGTATTTCTAAAAACTAGAAACAAATAAGAACAACTACAGCTTTGTGGAAAAATTATCTTTGACTAACGTTTTACTAATTGAAATGTTCAAACTTAGTGAGTTGTGACTTCTTGCTGGTGTATTGTCTCGTGAATTTGTCTTTAAGTTTATAGTTTCTATAAGACATTATGGACGAAATGGATATTCGGTAAAGTTTGTTTGTGTTTAAAAAAAAGTTCTAAGTAAAACTTCGTTCTTGGAGTGTTAAAAAATTAAAAATATTTATTATATATTGTATACAAGCATTTACAATTATGAAACAAATATGTACGATATAAATAGTGTAATTGCTTTTTAATGTAAGTACCTACCTAATTGCCCAGGAATGGACCAAAAGTCAAAAAACGATTATAATAGACACATAAAGTTTAAATAAGTTATAATTATTATTGTTACACATAACCTAATGTCTATTATTATTATTATTGAAAAAATAAGCCTTTTAATATTTGTGTCAAAGTTTAAAGTAATAATCGGAGGGATTCTCTTGTTCTTTTTGACATTTTTCACATATTTTGTATTTGTTTCACATAATATAAAAATATAAATACATATTATTATTATAATTATAATTAATTAAATCATATTAAATTGTATTTATTTATAATATGTTAAAGTTTTAATTGAGTTTAAATAATATTTATTAATTATCCTATCATGTTTATTAAAAACCTAGAGCTGTTGTACTAATTCTAAAATATGATTAAAAGTTTGTCGTTTATATAAAGAATATTTATTTATTAAGACTACTATCATTATTATTTTTTACATTTAAAAATAATATATCACGGTCTTAAGAATAATAATTTAAAAAGCGTATTACTAATAAATAATTAATGAAATTAAAACTAAAATATAAGTTGTACACAGATGTATTTTATATTATAACCGTAGAACGATCTTTGTACACTTTTTGACCTTTTAATGGGTTTAATAATTCATTTTTTTTTTATTATTACTGTTTTCAATAATTTGTTAATAGTTTCGTATTTTAATTTTATTTTGGTATATTATTTATTTTAACTAGCTTTTAAAAAAAATTATGATTTACTTCAATTTATATATTTTTACTTTTTTTAATTTTAGATGTAATGAAATATTTTTATGATTTAGTGTTATAATAATAAATTCTAGAAAATAGTAGCACGTAAAAATGGCTAAAGAAACACACTAAAATATGATTATTTGGTTATTTTTAATTTTGATTAGAATTAGAATGTTGTTTTAAATACTTAAAATATCTTCTTTTGTATCAAAATTTTCTTAATTTAATTTAATTTATATTCCATACGGTTATTTTTATACCGAATAAAGACGTTGAACAGTTGAACCAGTACTGCTGGAGTAATTAATTACATCTGAGCTTCACATAGAATATTACACTAATATTATAAAAAATTAGGCATTTGATTTTATTGTTATGATTAGTCATAAATGTAGTGTTATCCCCAATGTTACCGACGTCGTAGGAACCCTTAGACCGTATTGTATATTGGGTATTATTGCGTTTACGGGTATATACGTACTATAGTGATTCGGGTCGATGTGGTTGTCCGGGGAAGGTCGATGACCTTTTTTAACATTACACTGGTGTTGTAGTCGTGTAGCTTACCGAGGCATCCTGTGGTTGTGCATACAAAAATTGTTTTCGGATATCCGTTTTTCTCACGAAATCGAAATCGAATACTATACATTCAAATGGCGTGTACCTTATGAATTGTTTTCTAAATCTCTTTATGTAAAATAAAGATGAATATTTCGTATATTTTTTTACTCGAATTAATAATGACTTACACACCAAGGATTTTAATTTACACTCTGAGTCTGTGTGTACATAAATGTTTATTTTACAGTTTTGATTAATAACAACATTGTCGAGTAATTGACGTTTAATTCGTTGGAACAGGGGCACCTACTTTCCCTCCTCTGTGTCAACTAATAGGAACTGATTATCATAAACTAATTAACATGTTTGATTGCACACGCGTGCAAGTGTGTGTTCTCGTGTGTAGATACATGTGCCGCGACTGGTTTATGGTTTTCGGTTTGAATTAATATATACAATGCGAAACGGGTCTTATAGCGGATTAAATGTAGGTAATATACCAATAGTAGTTTTTAAAAACCATAAACAATTGAAATTGAAAAAGGATTTAAATAATATTTTAAATTAACACTGTAATGTATAATGATTTTAACAAACTTCTAAATAAATTCTAATTTTTATTTAAAATTAGTTTTTAAACTTATTAGGTTGTAGTATTAATAGTGGGTTGTGTTTTAATGACATATTAAATAATAAACACTTAATACTAATTTCAATAAAAATTATCTATTTAAAAATGCCGAACATTAATAAAAAAGCCCTTATAAAATACCTATATTTTTATATTTTAATAAATTTGAATTAAAACAAAAAATTAATTGTTAAAATCCTTAGAACATATTACAAAAAATAAAGGTTTACACAATGTTAAAAAAATGTTAATTATTTTTATTTTTGGAATATAATTAAATTGAATGTGACATATTTGTGGAAAAACGTAAGTTATGTTTTGCAGACAATCATTCTGGAAAATAATAAATATTATTTGTCTACTCTTCAGATTCTAGTCTGGACCAGTCATACTCAATCTTTTTTTTTTTTTTTGGATCACATGAAATATTTTAAAGTATTATATGTCGTAAGTCGAAAATAATAGAAAAGGGTGATTTGAAAAAAAAAATGTAAATACGTTTATATAATGTTATAGTTTATAATATTATAACATTTGATAATTTATTATAACACAATTAAATATTTATTTTAAATTAACGTGATTTTTGATATTGAGATATTTCTATTGAAAAGTACATTTTTGCTTCAATTCATTGAGTTCTTTTTGGGCCACATAAAACAATTGGAGGGCTGCAGGTTGAGTATGACCGGTCTAGAGTTTCTAGACTGTAGTTCATTCAAACTTTTAGAGCATTGATTTTTATCAAAAAGCTGGATTATTGTAGACAAAAAAAAAACATTTTTATTTTGGTTACGATTTTTAAAATCTTTATATTATGTACATTTTTGTAAAGTATCATCAAGTTTTATAATTTTATGTTTTTCTCATGCAAATATGCAATATTGATTAATTTGTTGGTTCTTCTTAATAAAAGTATTGAATATTACTAGTGAACGGTATTTTTCTTCAAGTATATTAAATTATGCATAAAATATCTATACCAAATAAATAATCGTTAAATTACAATATATGACTGCGTAATTACACTTCATAACATTACAATGTGTAATTTTTGTGCTCAGAATGTAGTAATTACAAGAATTGCATTTTAAGTGCACTCACCTGTTGAAGAGATTTGTTGGTTGTTATTCTGGAAAACCGGTCACATATCATATTTAAATACAATTTGTAGCTTTAGCGCTTTAGCCTGTAATACAAAAATCCAAATAGTTGATCTTAATTTAACAAAACCACAATTTGCATATGAGATTACTTGTATCATTATGAATTAATAAATTACTATCTATATTTTACATGCGTTTTCTCGTTAAAAATATTACGTAATAATTTTAATTTCTTTTGAATTAATTTTATTTACAATAAATTTGTTAGTGGTTAAAGAACACTAATTAAATAATTAAATTGATACTGTGTGTCAGCTCTCAGCTAATAACATACTTATATATTATTATATCCTATTCTTTGAAGATTTATCAGAATTAAAGAACTATTAATTTTTAATTACATTTCTTTTTGGTAACATAAATTGTGTATGTTCTTGGTATTGTGAACATTTTATACATAATCGCTCAATAATTTTTGTTATGTATATTCAACCGTATATACTACATTATAATTTTGTAATGTAGATTTTAAATACTGGATTTGCTTAATCTATTTATCTTTTGTTTGTGCTGAATACATTGTTTATGGTTAGTTACATTCAAAGTGGTTTGTAAAATATTTGAAAATTCTTGGATCTCCCGAATATTAATCACTTAATTATAATAGTAATTTTTTTTAAAAAATTCCCACGTTAATTATTTTAAACTGTAGTAATATTAATTCATTTTTATATCTAAAATTCTGATTTTTTAATTACATTTATTTAAAATAAATCCTTAGTAAATTTGATTAGAAATAAATGTTTTCATACATTTCTAGCTAGCTGTAAACAAATACATTTGTTTTATAAAAATGTATGGTATGACTATAATACAACTTGATTTATTATTTTATCAGCTATTATAAAATTCAACTATAGGAACATTTAGAATTTCTATACTTACTATTATTCGTGTTTAAAAAATTTATATAAAATAAAATAATGTTTAAGAATAATTCTGTAACATTTTTATATTTAATTGAAAATTTTCATCGTGTACGATTATTTTGACTTTACATGTCACTTTGAATGTCATTATTATAATCATTTTTTATATAATAATAATATATAAAACCTTTTGAATAGTTCTTTTTATAGCTTTTTTATAGTACTTAATTTTTTTACTTTTTTTACAAAAATTCGAATGGTAAAGTTTTATCATCCAATTCATAATCTATCATTTAAATAAAATATTTAGCATATATATGTTACCCATAATTCGGAAAACAAACATGACAGATTTAATGAAGTTAGTAACATTGTTACTAAATACGTGTACTTTGAAATGCATAATAAATTTAGATATATAAATTGAATGAAATCGACAAGACCCTTCTTAAAAAAAGTTTATTACAAAGAAAATTTAAAGTAATAGTATGTATACAGTGTGCAAGTGTGCTATATTCACTAATTCCCCTTAAACTTATTTTGATATATTATGTAAATTATGATGAATGGTGAATGTGTAAATGTTATTTTTATAATAATGTAAACATATACATATACTGACGTACATTAGAACGGCGTAAAATGGTTCGTGATATAACATCATAGATAGCTAAACATAATTTTAAATCCCTTGGATTTCAATATTTATAATCAATTTAAAAATGATTTTCTTATAAAATCTTATTTTCAGGGTGCTTTGATTTTTAAATAGTCGACAATTCATACATCAAAATAATGTGATAATTTAATTGTCAGCCGTTTATCAGGGGTTTGGTATTTAATGTTAATATTGTGGCATCGTTAACCCTTATCAGTAGGTTTGTCATTATTTCCTGTTTGACTGGGACAGTTCCGGTTTTAAAGGCATGTCCTAGACCCTAGTGTCCTGATAAGTTATCATTTTTTTTAATAATGTGCACAATGCTTTTGGAAGAGCGTGATGTCAAACACGATTTTTTTTTAAACTTATAATTTGTACTTATAAATTATAAGTTATAATTAAAAGGAAATTTAGAAAATATTTAAGTTATACATTCATGAATTCGGTGTAATTCATATAATTTACATATTATTATGTATGATATAATTAATTTGAGTCAGTAACATTCATAAATAAATTAATTAAACTAAATGAATAATAGCTAAACCTAACTTGACATTAAATTTCTTAGGATTTACGAAAATAGTTTAAAAGTAGTGTTTCTCTATGTCACAGTGTGGACAATTGTCCATTAAAGTCTAAATACAAATATCCCTAGTGGGTTCACTTAAACTTAAAAAATAATACTTATCAAACATTAAATTTAAGTACTCTGGAATATTATGTAAAATAATTTGTTTTTGACTAATGGCCTTTGCTGCTGAGTTGTTAATAAGATCAATAAAAAATATATTTTTGAATATTATTCCGAATAATATATTTGATGTAATTATCAAACGTATTAAAATTGTACACTGTTATAAATACTCATTGATTATAAATTAGTAAATAAATTATAAAATAATAATTAACGAGGAAAATGTTGTTCTTAATTTTAAACTTATATTTTATTTTTTTAGTCGAGTGTATTTATGAATTATGAATTTGCTTTAGTATATTTTGATGAGTGAAGTGTTATGTTAGGTGAGAGTTTTGCTTTTTGTAGTGATTTTTTAATTATAGTCTCAAAATTAAATTTAAAGCATAAGACGGATACAAACGTTGGCGATCTTTCTTTACAAATTATGCCGAGTTTTCAGCATATACATATATATCATACATTTTTTTAAACTCTTTTTCATTTTTGTAACACTGAGTAGAGGGGGTTAGAATTTATACTCCTGTAATTTTATATAGCTTAACTAAGTATTACAGTCTATAACACAAATATAATTTAGTAATTAATAAAAAAATGATCATGTTTAATGTAACAATATAATTGGTGCCATTTTCATTCAAGACAGATTGACCTGTTGCATCGTTTTTGTCTCAAAAACATAATTATTTAAATATTATATAATTACTATTTAAAATATAGACCTTTAATGCTTACTCTTTTATGTATTAGATAATTTTTTTAACTGTGTACTTATAATTTTTATACTGTTATTATTTTTAAGATAACCGAAATTATATTAAGGGGATCCAACTGTATTATATTTAACACGGTTTTAGCAACTAATTACTTTATATATTATAATAATACTTATTAGCGATTTCTTGGAGTTAAATAAATATATTTTGTCTTGACCTGGTATTTTTGATTAATGAATTGTAAATAATGACATACTAATTAGCATTTTTAATAAATACTTCAACGCTGTTCTCAAGGGGTGTTCCGAGAATCCCATGTATATAAATTTAACGATTTTGTTGCTAGTTTTTATTTATGGTTAGTACTTACAATTAGTAAATGCATCAAAAGCACTTCATTATCACTTTGGGTCTAATAATCACATAATTAAATTTCTGTTTCATCATATAAACTATTATATTAAGGAGGTCAAGGTTATTATTTTTTGCGAAATTTGATTTCTTAGTGTTCGTTATACTACGAATAATAATATTGTTGATGTTTGCTGACAATATGACTACAGCATAAGAAAATATGCTATTAAAATATTTGTTGCTCTACCTTTAAATAAGTATGGTGTTGTGTTGAAAAATGAACTATTTTTTGTATAATCAGATTATTTAGGTATTAAAGTTATCCGTAGCCTATTATAGATATTGTATACACATTTTTTCAACGTAAAGTTTACTAATATTTATATTATCTGATATCTCTGCATAGCAATTTTCATTTAATGTTTGATGTGCACTGATTCGCGCATTAAAATGGTTATTTTATTCTATTGTTATTAATACATGATTGTTTTATTTTTAAAGTGAATGTTTGTTATATTCAAAAGACCACATAATATGTTTATTAACTCTTATTGAATTTCAAATATTATTACCGCCTGCACCACTTTATTAAAATATACACCGCAATTGGTTAAACATTAGTAGTTTGGTAGCTTTCGTTTTTAATTAAAACAATCCAATTACGACGATTTATGTATACGATATTATTTGTTGTTACAACATATATATTTTGAATTCTTTTGATAATTATGGAAGAATCATTAAAATAATTATTTTATAAAATTAATATTAATATATTTATGATATGAATTATGGTGGGTTTATTATACTTTATTACATATAACATTACAATTGATTATAATGTATTTATAATCGATGATATTATTTATTCTGTTTGTATATTAAGTTTTTTTTTCAATTTATATAGCCTATTCTATCCTATGTTATTTCAAATGAAATGAGAAGTTAACACTTTCAACTCGAACGTTGGTAACGTTATTTTATAATGTCACAGTTTATTTTCTGTTTAGCCGGAAAATGAAATAATTTGACATAATTATATGTATATTTTATATTAAATAGAGGAAATTAAATATTTATGCCGTTTTTGCTTTTAAATACGTCTTAATGTATTATTTTAGGCAGTTAAACACTTGACTTATTACACTAATTAGTTCATTATTAATGTTTAAATTGTAGACAAATAATATTGTATGCTAATAAAGTAATAACACTCAAATTGTTAAAAATAATTATTAAAACAATATATAGGTGTGTATCTACCTACTGGTAGATGTATAGTTTAACATGAAATTTGTTTTTATTTTATTATAGAAAGCAAGTTAAAGATATTTTTCTTTGAGATATGATAGAATTATTAGATAGTATGTATAAGTACATAATAAAAAAAGTAAACCTATCTAACTATAAAATAATACACTTACTGTCTTACTTATATACATTTTGAAACTCTGGATATTTTATAACTCGTTAAATGGAGATACATAAAAACTTTTTTGGCTTCTGTGCGAGTTGTGCATTTTTTATTAACTACTTTATTAAATAAATATACAGTATACAATGCATAAATATATTAATTTAAATTTAAAAACTATTTAAAGATATATAAGTACAGTAAATATGATACAGATATTTATTTATTTTTAATAGTTTATAAAATGTTGACTAAAAATTAGTTTAAATAACCATCATTTTATTTACTAAATTATATTTTTAATAGTTTTTTTCTCCGTTTGTTAATGAATAATTGGTTTTGTTTATTTTTAAATCTTGATTTTGTACCTACAGATTATTTACCAATTTATTTTATTGCAAATTATTTAAAAAGGGGAAGTAGGTAAACGTTCTGGGAAGTAGGTAAACATTCTGCTGTACAGTATACTGTATGTGTCGAATGTACCTCGTCATTGAGTAAGTTACTAGTGCAGTAATGTATGCGTTTAATTTGAATTCAATGATGTATCATTGCATACGATTCTAAGCGAAGATGGTTTCTCAGTCTGAATTATTAAGTATCTATGTTATATAATGTATTTATGTTGATTTTAAAGTAATTTATTTTACCATTAGTAATATGGCGGGTTAAATTAATTTGTACCAAATACATTACATTTAAAAGTGCCAGCTTTATTTATTAATTCCAGTAATAACAGTTTATGAATCTTGTATTAAATTTTTAAATCTCAGGTATGAATATTTAAAATTGTATGAGTTTGTAACTACCAGATAATTTACATAATATTGTTTTGTGATTTTTACAAATTTTAAGTATATTATATGGTTATTCGTTTTCAAGTTCAACAAAAGAACAGAATCTTTATGGTTATTCAAAACTGGTTTAATGCGTAAAAATTCCCATTTTTCCTGATTATTCTGGGAATTTTCGTAATAATTTTAACCTCTCCCCACCCTCAAAGTACTATTTAGATACCAGAAGCCTCCTCAAAAGATGAAAATTTAAGGATTTTTTTATTAGAAAGTGTCTTCATGCATACAAAAACACACATTATAAAATCAATACATTGACTGTTCAGAATCTAAATATATTTGGATTTTCAATTACAACTTGACATTTATTTACTATAGCGTAACTTTTAATGCTTGTATCTCAATTATGTATAATTTTTTTATTTTGATTAGATTAATGAATTTCGTTAATGGTTAATTTATATTTAGATTTAAAATAATAAATAAAACTGTATTCGTATTAGTACCACTTAGTACCTACATTTTACTTCATATATTAATTTGTTGTTTTAGTCATTTGACAATTTAAAAACCATTAAATTAAAGTTAACTGATCTTATTAAATTGTAGGATTTTATACTAAATCATTTCAACTGCGTTTATATTTTACAAATCACAAATTAAATGATATATTGTATTTATGTACTTGTGTTGTACATTCTTACGGTTATAGATTCTATTATATTGTGCTTGATTATCTTCCTTACTGAATTTAAATTATCGCCATTGATACTTTAAAACGCAGCCATTTTTTAAATCCGATTTTGCGCACAAAATTTGTTATTGCTTATTACCATTAATATCATAATATATATTATATTGAAAGTTTTAGTGTAAAGCACTAGACTAGTGCATTAAAATATCAGTCAAAACCTTACTCACGCCCTTATAGGTTTCGACGGAAAATTAAACAAAAGGGGAACTTTTAGACACGCGAGTACTTATATATAAAACGTATAAAATGCAACAAATTAATTGGTTTGGAATTTTGAAAGGGTTTGGTTACACATTTTCGTGGTTTTGCGTAAAAATGCACTATATATAATATTGTATAGGGTCATGTCTTTTTTCGCCACACTACAGCCGACTCAGCTGACTGGGATCGCTTGTTCTATAAACGTTTACATATTACGACCTGTATATGTACATACGAAATCGATAATATATGGGCATTTGGTAATAGGTGTACCATTTGATTCCTACCCTCTATATTTACGTGTGTGTGTGTGTGTTTATGTCTGTGTAACACATTGAACACATTTCATTATACGACCAACCACTGGTCATTCGACCTCATTGACGTTTATACCTATCCGCCGATAACTTTGGCTTAAAGACGACAGAAAATCGATTTGCGCGGCATAAGGCACTCGCCGAAAAGATCGGACGAATGAGGGGGTTTCAGGGCCGGGAATGAAAATAGGGTGAAACGACGTGTGCCGCTATTTCCCGAGAATATAGTTATAGTAAAACGTTTTAAGGAGTACGCCATTGTTTTCGTTTACTTTTGTCTTTCAATTTGTTTAGTGACGTTAAGACATCAATTTCGTTTTCCACTTTTAAATTAAATGTTCTAAAAAATTCAGTAAACATACTGTCAATATTCGATAAGCTCTATATTATGTTTATTTATTTTATCAGTAATCTATAGGCGGCGATTGTACTTATAGTATTATACGATTTACTATACAGCTACTTAATGTATTATATTTTATTTAATCATATTAATTATTAATTAATTTTTATATTAATACGTTTTACAATCATTTAATTACTATGTATTAGGTGCACTATTAATTTTATAATGAATATTTAACATATTAAAATACATGTAATAGGTATGTAAAAATTGAAGTTAACGCTGAGGCTGCTACAAAATGGTTTCTATTAAAAATAATTAATTTTTGGTAGAGTTAAGACTAATGTATCAGACAACGTTAAGTAATTGATATACTATTAAACAACATTTGAGAAGTTTTCTCAAATCCTGTAGTGTATCTTTATCCCTGCATTTTCATAAAAAGTAATAAATGGGCGATGAAACTTATTTGAATAATCTTATCGTGATTTGTGTTATGTTAATTCTTAATAATATATAACAAAGTGTGACAAGCTGTTTTATGTGATAAATGACAATTATTATGATCTATCGATAGTTATTGTTATTTATATCTGTTTTTACAAGATATGATTAATAATTAATTTGGGCTGAAAATAAATGGTAAAGCGCTGTACATGTTGATATTTTATTTAGATACATTAAATTTTGGGTGTATTTTAATATGTAATGATTCATATATTATCATAGGCGGACATTTGATTGCATTTTTAGGGGGGGGGGGCGCTATAATAATTCAATGTAAAGTTACCCTCATCTCCTTTCAATACACAAGTATAACATATTACTTTCGATTTTTGAGAGGCTAAGACCTCCTAAGTCCCCCCGATGTCCTCCTATGTATATTATATTATGTTACTTGTACAATATTATTTTATAATTTTATAATTATTTTTTTTGAAATGAAATATGTACATTTAAATAAATTGAATATTATTCTTGAGGTTATTTTTACGAAATTGTATGTTTTATTGAAAATAATGCGTTATATTTATTATTTATTATATTTTAAGTCTGTAATACTTGGACTTAAAATATCGGACGATAGGTACGTGTCATACGATTATCAGAATAATACAACATACTAAATAGCTAAACATTCGGAAATTAAATTTTATTACTTTATATTATTACTTTTATACTTTTATGATGTGATTGTGTTGAATTTCGAAAAAGTCACATCGTGCCAGTGATAATGTTGCTTATCGTTGTCAAATAAATATTATGTTTTATATATTAGTATACGTATTTATTACGAATGGTTAACGGTCCGGTTCACTCCATGTCCTTGCCCATGAATATTTTTTTATTTAAATTATTAATCATTATTGAATTTTAAAATTTATTTTAAATAGTTATATTGTTTTAAACTATTAACATCTAAAATTATATGTGGATTTATACATATTTATATTGATAATTTGTAGTATGTAATTTAAAAATGTAATTATACTTTTAAGTATAATTTAAATCAAATAGATCGGAAATTATGTTTAACTATTTTCTATTCATGTAATTATATTGAGTTAATTTTCATATCTAAAAACACTAACATGTTTAAAAAAGTATCAAACACTGATGTTTTAACTATTAATCATTTTGAAAATAACAATTCATCTTCAGAAAAAGATTTTAAGTGATATTTTGTTTACTTAAACAATGTAATTATATAAAAAACTATTTATAATTTAAAAAATTATTTTTTCATGACGAGTCTTGAATATAATTTTCAATCTATAGAAATGGCTTATGTGTATTTATAATATAATTTTTGAATCCTATACAAAAAAAAATCATAAGTCTTTAAATTCAATTTAATTAACTTTTTTTTCACTTAGAAATTTAAATTCATTGATTTAAATAATTATGTAATTATTTATTTTTTTAACAAAAACGGATTTTGTAAAATTACTGACAAAAATATTCTTTAGAATAAAATATTATAATAAATTTGTGTTATGGTGCACATGCGTGTGAGTGTGTATAGTATACATTGTATACGCAAATCAAGTCTTTTGCTTTGTTTATTGGTTTTGATAATTTAAATGCTAAAAAGTAACGTCAGTTAAAAAAAAATAGGTGTCTATAAAAAGCAAAAAGCGCAGTTTAAACAAAAATATTTAAATCTAGTTTTCTTATCATTAAATAAAATTATTATATCGTGTTAATATAAAATAATATGTTTAGGTAAAGGGATAAGATGAAGATTAAATAATCACTAGTAAAAAGACGCATATATCGATATATCTATACATTTATAACAATATTCAAGCTCCAGTATAATTTTTAAATCGTCTGTTCTTATTTGCTTATTCATTATACTATATTCTCACATATTATCGGCAATACTTACTCATATTCATACAGACGTAATATTATGTCATCAATTCGTCATGTAATATAAATGAACTATTCTTAACATGTGACATGTTGGACATAAAACGTTTATCAGCTGTACACGCCTAGTTGTACCTTTACACTCTGACCTGTACTATAATATGATATATTTTTCGTTTACGGATATAGTTTTTAAAACACGGTCGGATGTCGTTCGATGGATGACTATTCAATTGTAGTTAAAACTATATTATTGTATTGGTTTTTCAAACTTCTTTTTCATTTTCCGATTACAGACGGTTTCACAGCAGCCAGCGTCGTCGGTACCGGTGCCGTCGCAACAGCAACAGCAACCAGCGGCTCCGCGCCCGTCGTACGCGCCCCTGACCGCATTGTCCAGCATGCAACCACCTGGTTCATCGGGCGCTGACCACCATCCACCGCCGCCGCCACTGCCGCCGCCGTCACACCACCGACGCCATCACCACCATCATCACCACGGTGCCCCGTACAGCAGTGCGTTTTCCGCGCCACCGCCGCCGCTGTCTCAGGCTAACGGGGCCTCTTCCGACGCTTCCGACAACATCGGAGGCAAACATGAACAACCGGTGCCGCTACCTCCACCACCACCGCCACCCTACGCCCACGGTGAGTACCTATATCATAGGTATAATAATATATGATGGACTGCGCATCTCCTATATAGTATACCCAGCTATAGGTTGTCAAGAACCAACACTGTTAGAAAGTCAATACCTGTGCACTCGACGGGACTTAAAGTGTACCTTTTTCTAAAAAATTTTTTTATCTTTGTTGTTCTCTCGATATTAATTGGGTATAGATGGTCTTAACGTATTATATGCTATCTCTTTCTAACAGTGTTGGTCTTCGGACCTCTCTATAATCAGTCCATTTTTTTGTTTTATAGATCTAAACTACCTATGCCTATACATATTACGCCTTAACCTACAAACCTCCGGCTAACCGGTGTTCATATGCTTACATTTGAGTATATTACAATTGATTTGTAAAATTAGTATCGCCGTATAAAATAAAGATGAATAGATTATACTTAAAGAAAAAACATCTAACCATACCAAAACCTAATCCTTCGTATCAAGAGTCATATAAAATAAATATTGATCCCCTGGTCGATCTTTGAATACGCCACCGGATTATGTGCTTGCGGTACTCTATTGCAATGGCCTCATTTAATAGGGTATAGTTTTTCGGTTCCATTATGACTGCGGATTCTGAATAGACCATACTCATCGCTCATCCATATTTTATATTATGTAAGTTATACGGTAGTTTTTTCAAATTTTCAATATTATATATAATAATGGGTGAAATTTAGAAATTGTGCCATACTTTTGCAACGCTCAATAATCCACGTGTTACCGGTAAACACTTAGCAGTTAGCAGTATCTGATTAATTATGTGAATAATAAGTAATAACTCGTGAATATTTATATTATTTCAGTTGTCTTATAACTGAATTTACATTTCATGAAAATATTAATCACCAATTGAAAAGTTTGGTTTCGTGAATATGTAATTAAAGCATTGTATTTGTAAATTTTACATATACTTATTTTTAATTTTAATTATTTTTGATGAGTTATTTTTTTGAATTATTTTATTGAATCATTAGAGTTTTTTTTAATATGTATTATAATTATAAATCTTCATTGATATAAAATTAATGTATACAAACCATCCATCGCAAATTGCAATAGATAGGTACATGTTATAATATATGATTTAAAATTTAAATAATCACTTAAATTTATTGGCAGGTGTATATAATATGTTTGTGTACCTATATTTTATGACTAATGTATAATATGACTGAAGTTGGTAGATATATTTAAATGTTTAACATTATTTTTCTACAATCATTGTTAATAGTGTGTAAAACAGTTATTCAACGACAATTAATTATGATTGTACATTTGTACTAACTTTTAATGGCTATATTTTTAGTAACACTTTATGAATACATTTTTTTTTTTGTTTTATAATTATAAATGTAGAATGAGGTGTAAAAGTGTAATGTGAAAAAACGATCACTGGAAGGGATGAATGGGGTCACTGTTCTCCATACAACTTTTAGGCTGGGTTAAACCTACGTATTTTATAGTCTGGCAAAATATGTTTACCAATCATAAAAAAGGTCTCTCTCTCCCTTTCGACAAATGTAAGCGGACGCCTGTGGTTGTAATAATCCCAAAATTGAATCATCGTTAAAATGTTTATGTTTTTCTTTCTATTTTATGAGTAATTTAATTTATAGTATACGTATACATACAATAAACGTGATATGAATATAACTATCATACCATAAATGTAGCAGTGACGCAGTGTGGAAGTTCTGAATGAACTAAACTTGACCAAAAAGAAAGCTTGTTAAAAAATGCTTGAAAATCTACTTGAATTATTATATAAAACTTTTATAAATTATTAAGTAAAAAAAACATTGTTGTGGTTGAATATTGTTTGGTATAGTTTATAATTTAATATCACAAATATAATGTTTACATTATAGATAGTTTAAACAGATAATGAGTATCGTGTGCTTGTATTATTTAATAGTAGGTACCTATAATACTTGTACGTTTCTATTCTTATACAATTATAGAGCGCTTAATTTGTACACTAATAATTTTTTTTTATAAAGGAACAAAGATTATCATAGCACTATTGAGCATAAATAGCTTGAATGTCCGTAAAAATCTTATAACTGGAAAACTAAATTTATTTGTATTCAAAAGTACAAAAAACTTTTTTTTAAATTTTTTAAAAAAATAATGCATTTAAGATCTTACATTTTACGTTCGTGTTAAAAGTCATTATGAAAAATTGACATTAACGATGGGGGAGAAAATATAAGGTGACCGAAAAACTTTTAAAATCTTCATTGCTCTCGGAGTAGTTGCTTTGAAAAAGGGTGCACAATGAATATTTATCACAGAAAAAAATGGTTTTTCTAAAGTTAATTTATTTTCTACCATTAAAAAAACATTGTTGATTAATAAAATCCAATAAAAATGTTGTCAAACAAATAAATAAAAAAACTGTTACAAGTTACAACCTCTTACATTTAATGTAGATTTTTTAAGTTTTAATAAATGTCGTAAATAAATATAAATAAGAAATTTATAAAACTATTAAATATAAAAGTAAACATTAAATGTTGCAAGTTTATAATAAAAGTAGATTTTACACTTTTTTGGTTTTCATAATAACGTAATGTTGTTCAATGCTAACTGATATTATTATTAAAATAAAAGTAATGGTAAATATTAATTATTTCACGATATTTCCTCGATTTTATCGATTTTCCAATAGATAATACTTCAATCATACGTACGTCATAGAAAAATTAGTTCAAAACTTTTGCTTATAATTTTAATGTTAGCGTAAAATAGTATTTTTAAATCAAAAATACCAATTTATTAATGTTAAATTGCTATTCTTCTTGAAGTTTTAACATATGACATTATAAATAACAGGTTCTATAGTTTGTTTATAATAACATAAAATGCAGCAGTGAAATTCCTTAATCTAACCGATTATGGTTTTAACCTCAACTTTTGATTTTTTCGTGTAAAAAAACTGCTTCTATTATTAAGTATAATGTATCCATACTTATTACTTAGTTTTGCCAGTGATAAAATATTGATTAAACGAATGGCATTATTAATAATTTGTGAATAATAATGCAATGATGATACAAGACAGCATGACTTTTTCGATAAAAATAATTGGGTGGTTAGCGTTAGAGTGGGTTGAATTGTAGCTTGTCGTGATGTGATCCACTATTATTTGGACATTATATACATGTATATGTATTATATATGTATATGAATGACAGCGTCACGGCGAGTGGTCGATGCACTGGTGAGATTTGAGCAATTAACATCACCGACTGACTATAACGGTCGTCACGTGTGCACGCCGTCATCACCATCATCACGGTGAAAGTAGCGGCGGCCGACATAACAGTTATTTATATCATTATATTCTTTTTTTCCCGTTTTTGGTAACCACTGAACGCGCGCACATTCAGTTTGAAGCGCATTAATCAAAATGTCCGTCCACCACCCACTTTTAGCCGAATAGAGTAGAGTACAACAGAATAACTTTGTAACCTCGTAAAAATCATTGAGCTAAAAAAAAAAAATAAAAAATGTCCCTCTTTTTCTGCTATGCCTCGGGCAAACAGACGAAAAATCGATAAAACTCCATCGATAAATAAATAGGAAAAGTTAGTAATCAAAATATTATTGTTGTATATATTACACACGTATTTGTCCACGTGCCGTCGTATTATTTATGTATGCCACGAGTCCGTCAGATTGAAAATACGGTTATTGCATTCCGTATTCTCTACTTAAATAATTTGATAATAATAAAATGTATTATTGTATAATTATGATTTTTTATAATTAATTTATATGGAATATAACTTGAATCGATCACAGTAGTGGTGGGCTCACACTACTATACTTTACTATATAATATGTCGTTAGCAGATTTATATCTACCTGGGAACAGTGGGAACCATATGATCGCCTTAGAAACTAATTTTAATGCGCACAATGCACATAGGAGTTAGTATTATTATTATAGCTCGTCATCGTTTACAAGGAACAAAAATAAAAAAACAATGAAATACCTTTAACATATTTTCACTGATTAGCTTACATTGTTGTTATCTTTTAAACAACTTTTGTATATTTCCTGTTTACAGAGAAAATAATATGTAGGGCAACAGAACAATAATAATTTGAAATATAAATTATCTCCATTTATTTTGAAACTAGAACTTTTTTTATTTCAAAAAAATATTTTAGTTTTTAAATTATTGATTTATGATTTCATTTACAATATGTACAATAAATTATATAATTCACATCAAAATTATAAAGTATAACTAATCTAATTATGTGTAACCTTATTATATATTGCTGTACAGCGTTTATATAATTTAAGGGTTCTTAGCTTCCAGCAACTTAATTTTAAATAATTATTTCATTTTATAATTTATCTCAACCAACAAGTCTTAAATATTTAAATAGATAAATAATGATTCATAAACAATAATTATAATAATAAAATTGCTAACAATATAATTTATCGACAAAGAAATTGATTTGATCAATTTATTTTCTTATAATAAATGTTTGTTTATGCTGACACATTTTTGATAAATTAAATGTCAAGAATTGTTGATTTTGGTATTTTAAGGTATGGAAATAAATTACTAAATGGTGACTATATTATGCTGTAGATATGAATAAAATTACATTTGAGATATAATTTCGTAATTTGTGACTTGGTTGTTGTTAATATTCTATAATAATCTGTATTTCTGAATTCTAATTTTGTTATTAAGATAAAAAATATGGTAAGTATAGTTAGTATCTACTATATATTATATAAATATTATGTTATAATTTATTATATTTGTTCATAATTATATATTATGAGTTAACAAAACAAAAACATACTTACATATAAATATGTCCTAAAGTTCGTGAAAGTATTCGGTATGATATAATTACAGTTTTATACTTTTTAATTTTTACATATTCATTATTCGTAATTTATTTATTTTATTTCGCATTAATAATGCTTTAAATATTGAAATTAATATTTTTGATAACGTTTAATTATTTTTCTTTTTTAAAAAAATAGCATTGAATGTTGTGACTAGTTTAAAAATCTGTTTTATGTGTTTGGCCAAGAAAACCGTTATCCAATTTAATTTGTGTTCCGGCCTAAGAGGGGAATTGCGGTTGAATAGACTTAACTGTAATTTTGTGTTTATGACGAGAAAACTCCGTTCTGTATTTTTTAAATATAAACCTTAAACAAATAAAAAAAATGGTTTTTTAATTAAAACGATTTCATATCTAACTCGTGTATCAATTATTGTATTATCATCTCTTAGTATTGTTAATTTTATCAGATATCAATGATATCATACAGTTTTAATTTATCATGCAAGACATCGTATTTTAGTATTTATATATATATATTGTACTATCACGTAAAATGACTTGTTGACTTATAATAAACTAGAATAAGTATATATTTATGTTTTAAATTTTATAAAAATATAGCGATAACTATAGTTTGTATGAAAACGATCTAGGAAGAATATTATGCGTTTATTGAACATACTCGTACAAGCATTAAAATATCATTATATCATTATTTAATTCTTTATTAAATTGTATAGGAAATATTTATTTTTATTTATATTTATTATTATCATAGATAATTAAAATTATAATTTTATGGTTAATTGAAATTTACGATACTTACAAATTAATGCTTTGACATTTTAATAACAGTGGTATTACTTAAAGTATTTTATATGTAAATATGATGTATTTATATATACTTATACATTTTTATGTTGTGCTATTAAACAAAAGTACCGCATATATTATACTTTTTACTTTTTGAGTTTTGTATCAATACTCATATGACTTATAGTTATATTACCTATTGGTTTAATATTGCCCTAATTGATAATCACGTTTGTATTTATTGTTTATTCAATTCGTCTAAACTTCCAAAGTGGCAAGACATTTTGTATTTTTAATATATTTTTGATCTTTACCACTTAAGGGAAAATCAATTATATATTCTAAAATATTATTTACATTTTTTGTGTCTTATTGATATAATATATATGTACAATTGATTTAATTATGTGACTTGTCTCTTGAATTGCATTATTTAAGCATAATTAGTTAATGCATTAATTTAACAAAGTGTTTTAGATAAAACGTAAGAAAATTATTGTTTTAAATTTGAGTTTTTTAAATTGTATACAGATTCCGAAACAATTTAACTTTATTTTTCTCATATGTATTTGTGTCTGTTTATTATTTTGCTTAAATTTATTTTAAAGTTTAAATTATAAAAAAAACTTTAAATCGTTTAGTCATTAAACTTTTTAAGAAAAACATAGGTGTTATTTTTGATTATTTTATAAAACTAGTATGTTTGTCGAATATATTATCATATTTTTTATTGTATTATTGTAATAATATTATACTTTTTTAATAAAAATACCAATCCATACATTTCATAGTTTTTGATCGATTTTATTTTCCAACATAAGTCTTTAGTGTATATGCTTGATTAAGACACTCTTTTGTACATTGATTATTATATAGTAATATTTTGTTCATTGAGTATTGATAGGTCGAAGAGATATTTTTAATGAATAGGTACTTATATATTTGAATTTTACCTATCTATTAATAGTAAATTCGTATAAAACTATATTTATTGATGCTCGTACACGTTTCTTTATATTATGTTAGTAGTACTGAGTGTCTTACTAAGTGACATTCGTCCGTTTATTCGATCACTATAAAGGTTGTCGTTTAATGTCTTAGAATGTACGAAAACTAAAATGGTAATTTTTATAAGATTTGTAAAGATATATTTACATAACGGCACAGAAAGTTCTTTCGTGCATAATTTGTTTTTTAAAATTTAGGACATACGTTACAGATCGCTGAATATTTGTGAAACCCAAAAAATAATAATTGCATTGCTGACACGAATTTGTTGTGTATATTATATTTTACTAGCTGAATAACCCGGCTTTGCTCGTGTGTTAAATAATCGATTCGCGTATAAATTGGTTTTTGATTATAATTAAACTATTTAAAGTTTAACCATGTTATAGGTACATAATAATTTTTATAATTTAACTTTTTTTATAACTGAAATGACAAATAAAATGAAATTAGAAGTAATCAGAGTGATTTACTCGTATAAGTATTTAGAACAACTTTGTGAATCGTTTAATTAATTAAATGACACGCTAAAAATCCATAATCTTTAAATACGACCCCCTCCCCCCAATAAACAATAAAAAATGAAAAGTCAGGTGACGTGGTGACATTCAGTAAAGTATTTAGAACAATTCTAAAAAAAATAAAAAATTGCAAAAAAGTTAAATAGTGTCGTAATAAAATTGGAACATAAAAAAGGACTGTTCTTTTTTTATATATAAGGATATTTGTTATTTAATAATATACGAAGAATACGAGTAAATTAATATTTATTTCAATTCTCAATTTCTCATTTGTATATACCTATAATATGCGCATAAAGATATAATGATTTATATATTATACAGGAGTGAAAAAAGTTTTTAGCTAATAGTTGTCTACCATTTTTTCGAGGAACTAAATACTAAAAAACATATATATCCGTCGCCAAACTTTCAAGTTTATTTATATATATATATATATATTCTTAATTTTGTATACAAAAGCGAGAACATATTTTGATTTACCAACAAAGCAACTAACATAATAACTATGATTTATTTTTATTTTTTATAATATTACGTTTTACAAAATATGCTTTAACTATTTAGAGCAAACATTGCTTATATCCAACCAATCGAAATAGTATTGCAATTATTGCATTATTAAAAATTATCACATAATATTTTTCATAAAGTTTTATTTTTAATATTTAATAAAAATAGTGTAAATTGCAATTAACAACCATTACATTTTACTTTAATTCTTAGAAATTTTTTATGTAGTTAATGATTTATATACTAATAAAGTAATAACAGTTATTTAAATACGATTAATTTATATAGATAAAAAGTGGAAATAAAAATTGATAAACTAAAAATTATTACTGAAAATATTATTGTTTTTTTATAAATATCGTCATCTTCAAAGAATATTTCAAGATAAACATTAAATATCCATCTGAAATTATCAATTCAATTTGAATAATGTCTTCATTTTATTATGATAATTTAATGAATGATTTACGACACGAGTTATTGTAAAATGTTAATATCCCCTTCTGCTTTATTTCCCTTCTAGGTAATACAATAGTGTTGTATACTGTGATATTGTGTTCGAGGAACACTCCGTACTAGTATATATACTCTCTGAAGCCCTTGGGTTATTTGTTATTTATCGCATCTGCCGGTCTCCCTGAACCCCCCATTCATCCCAATCTGTACGAATACCAGATGTTTATTGTGCTTGTTTTGTCGCGTGTCGAGCTCATTTTTAATACAGGCTATAGCTACTTATTTGGGCGGGAAAAAAACACTCCCACACACACAATTTTCGTTTCCGTTTATTTTTGAAAGCAGATTTTTAGAAAAAGAAATATCTTTTTCGTTTATATAATTAGAAAAAACAAATGTCTATCTTGTTCAAAGTCAACTTTTTTCACGTTTATTTAGATTAGGTTTTTTGAGTTTAGATGGGTGATATTGTTTTTTAATTTTATAAATTATTTGTATTTGTATGAATTGTTTGGTAATAAGTACTTTTTATCTTTATTGTTGTATGTATACCTCATATTTTGTCAACTGTGTTAGTTCATTCGTCATACCTTTCATGGTCATGAGTAATAAACTATATCATTTATAGATTTTAAGAAAATTTGATATATATATATAAAATATATGTACTATATTTTTAACCTATGCATTTTTGAGGTATTAATTTTATAAATACTTTAAAATATGGTTTATTTTATTTATTTTTACTATTAATATTCATGTATAAGTACTAACTCTATTAGGCAATCGGTGATATTCAGCTGGAGTTTTAAGTATACTAAAAATCATATTTTAAAATTCTTTAGATTTTTGTACTACTTAAGGAGGGACAGGTGGAGATATTAACTTCTGTTTTAACCAAAAATATTTTTGAAAATGTTGACGTATTTAAATCAAAATTCGAACTAGCGTTTGAGTTATTTAACTTAGTGTATTCAAAGGATAATAAGTCCCAAATAATGAGTTTGAACGTTATGAAGGCTATGGCAATTTAAACATTTTAGTAATTTATATTAATCTATAAATATTTATAGTTTGTAAAAAATAGTTCAAGTATGATAATAGCTCCTAGACTCAAAACTACATATATTTTATACTTTTGTAAAACCATTTTTAACGGCATTTATCCTCGATAACATTTCAATAATAAATGAAAAACTACTCGTTCAAATTTTGTATTAGGTACTTGTGTCAAATTATTAACAGTGTAAATAAGTAGTGTAAAAAAATCTTAAGAACTTGAAAATATAGTCTTTACGTTTAAATATGAATAAATTCATTATTACATGAAATAATGGAATAAGCAATGAATATGCTTAGTAAATCATTCTGTTTATTTTAACTATTTCGTTTTTTTTATTTAGTGTAAATTAAATGTTCGATGTTCGAACATAAGTATTGAATTTGATTTGACAATAGAACACAAATTATTGATTATATTTAATTTTAAATTCATAAATTAGTTATTGTCTATTTGTATTCTGTATATAAAATATATTGTGTAGGTTTACATAAATACCGTAATAGCGTAGGTATAGTAACCAGGAAATAATGTTTATCATGGTCGTATATTATAATTCCATTATTAATTGTTTTATTTGTAAAAATAGTTTTAATTTTTATATATTTATCATACTTTATGATTAGAGAAAAACAAATATTAAACAATAAACACGATACCTGCAATATAGCTTGTATGTATCTTCTTTCATTTTTGTATGTTTCCTTGTTTTATTTCTTTTTGTACTAGTTTATATATTTTACATTTTTAAATTTTTTTTTGATTTTGATACTATTTTACAGGTATCTGAGGTTATTCTTAATTACACACTAATTGTATTAATAATGCGAAACTTTATGTTTTATTTAATCTATTTTGTAGCTGAATATTTAAATATTTTTTTAAAAGAATATGTTAAAGTGTTAAAATTTTTAGGAATATTTATTTTTTTATTATCATTAATCAACACAATGTTGCATTTCAAAACTTATACAATTTTTTTTAAACAATTAGGAAAATTTTCTTTTAATTATTAAACACTATTGTTAATTTAATTGTTTTGTAGCATGGGCCCTTGATTTTTGAATACTGTTATTTGTTATTTATAAATTTGGTTATAACACTATTTTAGATTTGTTCCATCGATCGATTTATTTAAAAAATATAATGTAATAATATGTTTAAACGGGATTAAAACGGGACCATCTTATAAAAACGGGATAAAAAGCGTCCCGTTCGAAGTTTGTTGGGACAACGGGACATGATGATCAAAATGTGGACAATCCCGTTTTAAACGGGATGTCTGGTCACCCTAATCTAACCTATAGGTAATAAGTAACCAAAACACACCGGTCGAGTAAATATATCGTATATGGTTTGCGTAAAAAATCACCTTGTATGTAAATAATGTTATTATAACTATATTTAACTTGTTGACCTCACCGTCACTCATATGTAAAATTTAAAATTTTTTTATGGACAGTACCTATAAATTACAATACCAATGGGGTTTTCATTTTTCATTAAGTTATCGCCGCACTATTCCCATTTTCTTGATAATGTAAAAACGCACGACCGTTATTTATTTTATTTAATGCATTTATTAAGAATTAACTTATTATTTTCGACCGGTTGGTCAGTGTACCGTGGTGACGGGTAATGACTTTAACTTAATGCGTTATTCAAATTCAAATTATGACAACTATACAGCGTGTAGGTCCCCGTCAAATTCAAATTATTATTATGTAGCTATGTGACAACTATCTTTATATTTTAAGAATAGTCAATAGATGATTCATACTGCATTTATCGTTAGTTTTATAGATAACATGAACGTTTGCCGTTTACGGATATAATTATATTTACAAATATAGCAAAGTATAAAAGTAATAAAATATAAATTAAACAATACATTTACTGTTTATCCCTTAGAGCATTGACTAATGATAATTCAATTATACATATTGATTATACTTAATATTAAATATGTATGTATATATAATATGTATTAATATATTATAATGTTTTATTTTTAATCTTTGTCTGAATATGTGAATAGGCCATAGGAAGCGTTTTATTACAAATTTAGAGCAACAGTAGAGATTATCCAATGAAACTACTTACGATCAAAACTAGAAAAAACGATACTTTCATAATTTCATTAATTAATTGTATTATTAAATAATATTATTATAAATAATTATTAAATAACTGATAGAGAAATATGAACATGTTGAGACTAATTTAGATTTATTTAAAATTTTTTAACTTAAAATATATATTCGTTTATCAATATAGATTTTTTAGAATGATTATTGCTTCTCTAATACACCTCTAAGTTGCGGTATAATTCATCGATCTATAACCATTTTGAATTTATTATGAAACTATATTAATTTAACCTGTATTCATGTATTATGATATTAATTGGTATTTTTTGATATTCAAAACTAAGATAATATTTTTAAACGTATATTAACATTTTTAATTTTACCCATTACAGAAATGTATTATAGACAATATTTATTTAGTTAAAGAAATCATTGATTTTCATTTATATTTTATAAATCGTACGAATGTTTTTTAATTAATGTAAACGTTTCATTTATTAATTGTTATTATTTGAATAATAGTTATTTATTATACTATGGTCATAATGTCACATGTTCAATGTGTTTTTATAGAAATAATTATCATTGAGACATTTTCTTTTGGTAACATTCATTTAAATCATAATTCAGTTAATTTAACTCATAGAATTATTATTCAATTGATGAAGGCATAAAATGCATAAATACCATAAAATTAAATCAAATAATGATTGTTAATACTAAAATAAGGTAGTAACTACTAACTACCTACCCATCCAATTATTAATGAATAATTGTATTTATTAACTGTTAAACTAAATTATTTTTTTTATAATTTAACCATAACAATGATTAAAAACAATAAACATTTAAATAGAATAAGAAATTGTATTGGTTTCAAAGTATTATGGAGAGGACTGCCTTTTTCGACGAATATTCTTATTTTTATCAATACACATTAAAGAAGGACATATTACGCTTATAATAAAGAAAAATGTCGATATACATTTTTTGTTTACATTGCATTATTATAATATATTATTTAGAAATTTTTTGTAATGTACCTATATAATTTTCGAATAATGTGGAGATTATATTATAAATTATAATACCATTCAAGGGACAGAGAAATTATTATCGATAATCAACTGTCTCTTACTCTCGTTTATAAACACCTATTGGCTGCAAAACTCGCCTAACTTTGGTCTGGCGCGATTAAAACATCCATAAGTTGTCACCATAGGTTGACAGTCGTTTGAAAAGTTTCTCCTGACATTCCATTAATGCTGCAGAAGTGTGGCTTTCAATTAAATGACTTGTGCAAAACTTTTCAGCTGCTGTTCTGTCGACCTACTCGTTATTCTGCGATGAGATTACAATCAAATCATTTCACCGTGTGTAATTTCTTAATGGCACAGATTGTATATAACAAATACAATACCTGAAAATACTTCATACCGATTTTATATGTGCACTGTATACACCAATTAAACGTATATATAACTTAAATATAACTTTAATAAATAAATATAAACATAACTTTTATAACTTTTCTCATATCCTTGTTTAATTTGATATTTCGATTACTTATTAGAATGATGTCAATATAATATTAGGGACATATTATATGCTCTAAAATAAATACATTTGTATTGATATATCTAATTTGGTGGATCAGTTTTTGTTAAAAAAAAATGTGTGTATGTATTTCCATATTACGCCGTATTTCGTTTTAATATTAAGATAACAAAATGTCGGTCACTAATTTTCTAAAAGTAAATGTTTTTCACCAATGAATTAATATTAATATTAAGTACAATTTGTAATTTGGATTGTGTTTAATGATATTATCATTTTTAATAAATAAATAAAAGCTTACATATGTGGCATGAAAAGAGAAGAACAATTATCTATTTACTGCGTGAACGAGATGCATTTTTGAAAGTATTTAGTGTGTATGTATTTAGTTGGGTGCGTATTATGAAGTACGATAAAAATTAGCTAATTTTAAATAAAACAAACGCGCGGATATGAGATTACATATAAAGAATTCAACTACACCGCAGGTAATTTCATTATGTGGGTTATGAAAAAAGGGTACTTACGGAGGAAGGATGTTAATGTGTGTATAACACTACATCTGTTTTTTTAAACATCGTTTAAATATATATTACTGCAATATCTGTAAACGTGAATAAAATGTATAACACTAGCAAAGCTTATCTTTAAAGTTAAAAAAAACTTATGATGTATCGCAAATTACTTTTGTAAAAACGCGAAATATTTTTTTTACAACTTTACTGATTTAATAACGGTTTTTTTTATTATAAGTTATAACTATTGGATTTTTTTTATAATGAACGTCGTCTACGATAATGTAATATTATATTGTACGATGTATAATTCTTTAAATTATAAACTATATTATACTTCTCTCTCTCTCTCTATATATATATATATATATATATAGATTATAGATCAGTAAAAACAAAAATAAAGATAATATGGTATATAGGACACAGGTATATCGATTTGTATTTACATTGTTTTGTGTTTTTTATAGAAATAATTTTTTATAGGCTATGATGCAATACATTAAATAAATTAAGTATATTTCTAACCCCATTTTAATATTTTTTTTTCATAATACAATTTTTAAGAAATATTTCGTTTAAGGAATGTCCTTTGTGTAATCATTTATATAAAATAGGTTCTCAATTTTTATGTTTATGTATTTGCCTTACTAAACTTTTTATACTATAATACTATTTATATTACTATTTGGGCATCAGGTACATAAAAATAGAATATATTATAATATGGGGTATAATAACACTTAATGTTCGTACTCAGTAAACAATAAACCAATGAAAGTTTTGCGTAAGTTGGTGATGGGTGCGCCCCCTTCCTTTAATCCCTGTAAATTGTAAAATACGAAGTAAATTAAAAAACGAATTACAAATAAAAATTATTTCATATAAAGCTGTTATAAATACAGTATGTATTAAATGTATCATATAACATTTTCATATTTCTCTAAACACTCAGAAATCAAGTTAAGATGCACTTAGTCATTTACAAATTCACAAGTTTCTTGAATGGCAGTTATTTTTCCTCCTTTATCAGGGGTGGACTGATCCGTTACAATAATAGATTAAATGGCCCGATAATATTTTATGAATATTTTTATTATTTTAGAATATATTATGAAATGACATAAAATATAATATATATATATAATGCAGAAAAAGTATATAGCATATCTGCTCGTACATTATATTGATAATATAATAGTATTAGTGGATCAAGTGTATTATCGATAAACTATTTTATATTTCATTCAAACAAAATATTTTATAAATTTTGTACGATGTAAATTGTAAATACAATAATATGTACCTTATATTAATTTTTAAAAATTTTTTTTATATACAACTAAATGTTGGTAATGTATTACTTTTGAATACCTAATTAGATTTAAATTAGTGATTACTTTGATAAAAAGAATTCATTTCGTGGAAATAAAATATTTTTTTCAAAAGGCTAATTTTGTTGGTTTTTTTTATGTATTTTGATAATTTTTTTTTAATAATTTAAATAATATTATTTTATTTATATAATAACTTGAACAAAATTTTGCGTTATGATTTAAATTGTTATATAGGTGTGCAATTATTAATATTATAGTGTATATCTATATACACGTATTATATAGTTATTAAAAAATATAATATTATTAAATCTTTACGTAAGTATTCCTTTAAAATTCTATAATTTAACTAACGGAATAAGGAATGACGTTTTATCTAATTTGGCGAAAAATAGAAAAGTTTATTTTTGGCGGAAACTGGCAACACTCATTTATATCTATATCAAATGTTCAAAATATTTTTAAATAATAGGTAAAGGGTTTTATCATTAGTATATTTTTAATATACTTCTGACCAAATTATTTGTTCCTGTTAATTTTTAGCCTGGCAAAAAAAAATTCCCTGCCTGAAATATTGACTCAGTTCTCCTCTGTCCTTTATAATTATTATTCAGAATTTATTTTCTTCGTATGATACAAGTGTACTATAGATCTTTTAAAACCTAATAAAGTCGTGGTAAAATAACCTGTCCAATGATTTGTATAGCACTTTATAAATCATATAAATTATAAATATATATAATCAGTTATATTTAATGTATTATTGTGCATTATTGTATCTTAGTACTATTCATGCGTGTATGTAGTATATAGTCATAATATGTATCCTACTTTTGCTACGTTTACCTAGATCTATAGTGATTTTATTGTTGTGGTCGATAAGTGACAACAGTTTAATGGTTGTGTTTGTGTGAATTTAGCAGGATAAAAAAGACAAAGGGCGGAGTATTTATGCGCTTGACGTCAAATGGTTGCTTTTATGTATAGACGCTGCACCGTTATAACCTGAGACAATGTAAAAACATACTATGTATTACTGTATTATATACGTATGCTCTCTGCATATACTTGTATATTATTTTCGTTTCCTTCGTCTTCCGTTGCGGTGATAAACATTAAAGTGGATTTCTAAATTATTATATAAGAGCGAAACTATCCGGGGCAGAGCCCCCTAATTATACACGAAACAATTTTAATACAAAAATTAAATTTTCAGTTATTTATAGTGTTTTAGGCAATAATTTTATTTAGTAGGTAATTATAAAACTTATTGTAAAAATTATTATTAATGTTTATAAAATTATCCAGTCATTACATTGACTAAATATGCATTATTCTGTAATTAAAAACAAATATTGTGTACCTACAAGTGAAACAGATCATAATAAGTGTTATGTTTTAATAACAATTTAATTTTTATAATCTGCAGTAGATACTGGGTTGTAAATATTTATAATACTAGAAGTAGGTAGGTACCTTGCATACAACTCCAATGGGCCTCGATCAATTTTGAAGGGTTGCAAAATTAATATATTATACATTATTATTTTATAAATAATGATAGGATAGAATTAAGGTCATGTGTTAGGTACTCTGTAACCCTTACCTTGGTGATGCATCTGTGTTATACATCAAATAAAAATACTTAACTAGAAACTATACTAATATTAATTAGTAATTATTTTAATGTTATTAGAAAATTCATTAAAGTATTTATATAACTTTAGGTTATATTTTATTTAATGTTTAATTGAAATAAAATAGTAATACAATATTGTAAAATAAAATAATAACTATGACGTACATTTAAATATAATTATTGACAATTTTGTATTCTCTTTTTTGTGGATTTTCAAATTTAGTGTTTCAAACAATTACAAATGTTGAAATATTTAAACAGTAAGTAATACTGTTTTATGCATTTATAATAATACTTGTGTCATACAAATGCTACATTATTTTTACGTTATGTTGTATTATAATTTATTCTTTGACTATCGTTAAATTTGACAAAATAATGAGAATTGTTAATTATATTGAATTAGTTTCTCGCCCAATCATGTTATATTCTAACTTGTTTTACTTTAAATTCTAAAAGTATATTTCGTATCATTTTTGAAGACATTTTAATCATAAACCTAAATCTTCGTTTAGTATTTAAGGAAATTGTTATAGAAATTTCTTTACATAAAAATATTATTATCATAGGTTTAGACACCACTGAGTCACTGAGAGATTACTATATCAAAGTGCAATTTGTAAAATACTCGCTTATAGAATATATTACGAAAAAATTATCATATAATATTCATATTCATTTAATTTATTTGCTCATCAAGGTTTTTGTATCAAAATTTAAGTAATATTATATTGTTATATCAATTTAAAATAAAATAAAACATTTCGATATAACTAAAAATAAAAACCCTATAATTATCGTAACTCACCATTGGAATTGAATGGTGTTTTTTTTCTCTGATTACATTTGATTGCAAAATAAACCTGTATGTATGGAAGAGGAAGTGGAAAAAATAGTCGTCCAATATTGTCTACACTGTTTCGTCGAAGAGTTTTAATCCATTCTCTTCTGTCTTTGTCTCTCTCACTTCTCGCCCGTGTGCGTGTGTGTGCGTTGCGTATAGGCGGTGCGCTGCCGGTGTTCTGCACCGTCCTACCGTAACCAGTCGAGTGTTGTAGCTCCGATCGTACGAATGTCTATTACCGTATTATCGTTTACAAGTCTATGATAATAATATAAAATATTTTTATTTAATTTTCATTTCGTTTTTATCGATTTTTAAGTGTTAAATGATTGTGTCAAAAATATTAAGTGATTATTAGTTATTATTAGTTCGACAAGTGCTGTGATATCATGGAATAATTGGTCGTCGTTTTAGTAAGGTATCTACCATAAAAAAAATAACTTATAATAGTTTTGGTCGTTTGCGTGTCCGTTGTCTTAAAAATCTGTCAAGCCGTTTTTTAATGCTTCAAAGGGAAATCAATTTGTCATTTGCGAAAATGTATAATGTATGACAATAAACATTTCACTAGTTTTTGTACATCCTAACATGCATTCAATACTTATTTAATTTTTTTTTTGAATTGGTAGATTACACCTCATTGTATATTTGTCTGTATAGTGAAGTATGTCGTTTAAATTTAACGTAATTAATCTTTATAATCTGGTAAAAGATACATTAGATATCTGTTCTTGAAATAAAGAATTCAGTATTCTTAAAACTTTAAAAGTTATGTTTAAGAAGACATAAATAATGTAATTATTTTTCTTATGCTCTCAAAATTAAGTATTCTTTGCATTCCGAATAATACATTGTGATTGTCAACTTTTACAACTTTATAATTACAAAGCTGTAAATACGTAATAATTTTTGTTTAAAAATAAACTTTGAAATTGTTTTCAGCGTTTTAAAATTTTTATTTTAATCAAACAATTTACACATGGTTAGTTAATTTTTTTAAACTGTGATTAAAATATTGTATTTAAACTAGCATACTATAATGTTCAAATATTTTTTTATGATATTAATATATTAATTTAATACAAGTAATATTTTCAAGGGGAACCACAAAAATAGTATACATTATATATGGACCATAGAAATTGTTCTTAATATATTCTAAAAACTCGATTATTTTAGTCAATTTTTTATGAAAATATAAAATTAAACTATTTTATATCGAATATTTTAGTATAATATATTTTGATAATATTTTAATCGAATTTCAAAGTAAATGCTTTTAACTACTACTTATTAATATTATATAGCATAATATTTTATTGAAATTAAAAAATATTTATTTTATTGATTTGCGAAAATTGGTTATAGTTTCTCCTAGGAAATGTCTGTATATTAATTGCCTATTATAGTCGCCGTTTGAAACTCATAATTTAATAAAGTTGTTGAAAGTTTTTTTGCATATTTGTTTCTATAATATTTTTAAAATCATACGTGATACGAGAAAAAAATTGTATTATCTGCTTTCTAATCTAATAAAACGTGTATAAATCACAATGTACAATGTTTACCTTACTTTACTTTTTTATGTCGTCGAATGGTCAAAATTGATTTTAAGACTTACCAGTTATCAATAAGTCCGCAAGTAATACAGTGCGAATTCGCTATTTTTGTTTAAAATTTGTTCATTAGTTACAATAGTAAATACATAAGGAAGAAAATGTTTTGCCACAATCGAGTTTTCCGGTTTCCGCACTAATAAGTTTGGATACCATTATACCCTGGGACCATCCTTCACAATTGCTAGCTGGTTGTTCCGGAACAGTTTATGCTTTTGACATTTTCTATTCACAGAAACATTAAACGACATTTAGATATATTTAGTTGTAATAAAAAAATAAAATTATAATAATACAAATAGAGATAAGTGTTTATAGGTAGAAAACTAATTACCTTAATACAAAAAATGCGTTTTAATATATAAATAAACAGAGGTGTTTTAAGGTGTACAACTGGAATTTGGCCAAGTTGTCGGTAAAAAAAAAAATAAACATTTTTTACTGAAATACATTATTTGTTTGTATGATTTGTTATTCATTGACACTAGAAAATACTATACACATGAATATAATATATAAAACATACATATTATTTTAAAAATTATTCTAAAATTAATTCATTTTATTGTTTCTGAGTTTATATTAATTTAGTATAACTAAATCATTATATGAGTATTGTATGTTGAGTATGTTGTTACGCGATAAATAGACAAAGTTTTTGAATGTTTCTATGAAGTCTCGAGTCACAATGTTAGTTGCTATGATATATTTTGCTTTGAAATAAAAAAAGTACTTATGTTTTTACCAATTCAATTTTTCAAAACTTTTTATTCAACAATTAACTTTGTTTCTTTTTAGATCTGTAACAATATATTATACACAATGGCTTAAAACTTATAAATATATCACATGAAAAAAATCATTGGTTTTTTTTCTTTTCGTAGTCCACAATAACACCGTATTATAACGAAAAATCTAATGAAGTAGCTATTGCTATTCATTAAATTCGTTAAATAATATGGATTGTAATCAGTTATTATTACGTACAAAACCGTTATAAATGCTCTGCGGAAAATAAAATGTTGCACCTCACTTGTTGCTTTTGTACATGAGTAAATAATCCAGTCGGCGTTTATTTGAACAACTCGATAATAGTATATATTTCATTTCCATAAGCATTTTAATAAGATTATTATATGAATGTAAATTATTCGGAAGATGAGATTATTGTACATGACATTATAATATTGTAATATACTAAATGGATCATGTCCCGGTGCCAGACTGAAAGTGGGAATCATTTTGAGGTCAATAAAACAAACCCCCTCATTTAAATATTTATTTGGGTTATAACCTAGTCATTTGAACTTTAGCCAATATTTCCGTCACTGTTTTTTGTCGTTTAGGGTCTGTAAGATTGTTAGGGATTAATATTTTTGGTAACTGTAACCGATCATAATAGATTTTTTTTTAGTATTTAAAATTTAATTCAGTTATTATCTTCTTTAAATTTTTATAATTATAATTTAATATTATTTTAACACTAACAATGTAAATGTACATTTACTCAAATATATATTGTATAGTATACTCTTAGATACTTCGTACTTGGTAAAATAAAATATAATTTATTTTGTAATAAACAACTTACTTGTGGTAATAGAAGAAAATAAATAATAAATGCTGCCCACTTGAATTATTTATTATTTTTCTCATAAAATTGTGTCCTAAAAATTATTTTACAAAAATTTTCTCTGATCTGTATCTATACTAAGTTGTTGCTGTATAGGGTTGTTAAAGAAATTTCCTTGATAAAAATAAAATGTTGGTATAGTCGTATAGATATGGGAAAATATAACAGTATGACAATAAAATACGAATGTATATTCATAAAGAGAGGTTTGTTTGTATTTAATATTAAACACTTAATATTATTTTTTAGCTCCTAAAATATATATTGCCATCTCAAATATCCTTAGCTTTCCTCAGGATAGTACTTTTTTTCATTATAACTTCATTGGATATTCCATATTTATTTATTATTTAAATCATTTCTTTAACACTGTACTTGTAATTCGAATTTACAATTAAATTATGGGTACATTTCTGTGCTCACGGTCTATTTATGTTCAGATTGAATTGAGATCATAAATAACAATTTATTTTTATTATTTTTATTTTTAATAAATGAAACTTTGTATTTATATTCATATTTTGATAAAAAAAAATCTTACCAAATAACGATACTATTATAATGTACATTGCATATTATATCACATAATTTATTATAAATTATTATTATAATAATATTATAAAAAAAAAATAAGTATTAGGTATTTTACAAACTTTAGATCTATTTAAATAAAGTTCTTGGTGAGCTTATTGGTAATGATTGTGCGGAGAAGTTTAAAAACTATTTGAACAATATTATGCAATATACTAAGTAATGATTTTTATTTGAACACGTGCTGTTGTTTAGTATAAAATTACGTAATAGTGAAATATAGTATTAAAAAAGTATTCAAAGAATATAAAATATAAAACTTCATCGTCCGAAATGGAATTTATTAAAATATTGAAAAGAAATATGTTTACTAAATTCACAAAAAATAATTTATACCCTATTATTTAAAAAAATGCTCATTTCGATTTCAGTTATGTTGTCATCGACAGCTTTTTACAAACACGTACAGTCTTTGTTATAATATAGTTTGTGTTTAGTACTCTTAAAGAATAAATATCACGTTGATTTTTATTTAAATATAATATAATATATTATTCACAAGTTTGCTAATTTTATTAAGAATTTTCAATTACTCCCCAAAATAATTTAATAAAGAATATAAGCTTCTAATTATTTTGATATATGTACAACTATTGTGTTCTTTATTATATTCTTGATATACTTAATAGTTTAAAATTAAAATTATTCAATAACTTTTATTAATTTATTTCTTACCATATAGGTATATTCCCAGATTCCCTAATAAATTTAGACCATTTTATAAAAATATTATTTAATTATTTATTTACGTAAAATAAATTGTTTATAAATTTTAGAAAAGAAAAATGAATAAAAATGTACTTAAATGTTTTATGATCAGTGTCAAATATATATAACACATAAACCTTACTTTATTTTATATATTATTATTATGTCTACATTGTTCGTTTTATACTTTTTACTGGATAGTTAACTATAGATTTAATGTGTAATATTTAAAACTGAAAATCTGCAATGGGATTTTGGCATAAAAAATAAAACTTGGAATATAATCAATGGCTTATAATAAAAATAAAACAATTTACTACGTTTGCAATTTTTATAGGTACCAAACATTTCAACAATAACTTAAAAGGACTATTGAAAATTGGCATTTTTATTTTTTATCTTTGTTTTTGTCGGTTTTCCCTTTGACTGTTGAAATTATGTTTTTATTTCATTATCTCGAATGGTTGACTTGTGTTTATGCAATATATAATATGTATGCATGCTTAATATGCGTGTGTATATTGTAGATAAAATTACCGATAATAGTAAATTATTGCTCTATTATTGTTTTAAATAATATTTTGTTATAATACAACTACATTTCTAATGCAAATTGAATTTTCAAAAAAGTCCACTTAAATAAAAAATATACGTAAAGTTATTATATTATTGGCCATAGAAATACTCTATAGGTATTACAATTTGAATTTCCAACTTGTAACACAATGTTTATTGAATGCGACTTATACATACATGACATATCTTCAATTGATATTATTTGTAGTTTTTTAATTTCGAAAATGAATTGTTTATCATATTTAACTGATAAAATAATTAGTTAAGTTATACGGTATACATGTAGATAATTTTAATAATATTAATTATTTAGAATTAATTTTATCATTATTTCCTTATTTTCTTTTTTTTTTATCTTTATAACAATAAGTATACTTGCATCTGTTATTTTATGTGTATTTACGTTTGTAGAATATTGTGTTTATAAATATAGAATAACACAATATTATATTGTTCAAATTATGGTAAGTGGAATTTTCCATGTAGATATGTATTGTTTACCTTTAGCCTGGCTAAATACAATTCCATTTTCTGGTATGGATTATTGTTAATTTTATCGATATGTTTGAAAAGAGAAATTCGGTTAATGTTCAAAATTAATTTACTAAATGTCTTGAAAATAAAAAATCGTGACAAACAGTAATAGGCACTTATCAAATAATACATTATGAATAATATTCGAAGTATGAATGATAGTTATTAAAATCAAACTGTTTTTGAATACTTGGTGAAAATGTACAAAACAACGTAGAACTGTTAGAACTCAATATCATCCAATTCAATTAAGGGTAAGCAATTAAAAAAAATTGTATATGAAGTCAATGAGCAACATTATTTTAACAAGATTTTGAAATAACCCTCCTTCGAAAAAACATACAATGCACATAATATTTTATTTTTATAAATTACGTATGTGGTTAAATTGACATTTGAGCAGGTGTTTACAATATACACATATACAGTGCCCTGCGTTGTTGTTTTTGGCCAACGAAACACGCATAAACACATATTATATTATTAATATTATACCGAATGACCTCGGGCTTAGGAAACGTGTGTCGCTTTTTTTGTTTTCACAGTATTTATTTCGTTCTGAACGTGTTTTGATTAAAGACTGTAAACGCTTATTGGATGATTAGGTACTGAATTATTTGACATTACAATTCACTTACGCATTCGTCTACCGTGTGGATATTACCTATGCAAAGGAGGAGCCCTATTTTATTACTGTAGCTGTGGAATAAGCGGATTTCTTTCGTATAGAAAATCTCAATTCCGGACGGTAGATGTTCAGTTTATATGTTCGGGGAAAAAAATGTATAGTATCCATTTCAGCCCTAAATCGTATTGTTCCGAAACTTATATACAGCATGATAATAATGTATATCGGTTTAACGATAAATTAATAATAGGAGATAAAATCCGGGAGCGGAAAAAAAATAAATCGTATAAAAAACTTTAAAAAAAAAAAGAACATACTTTACATTATTAATAATATATTGTTGTTTTTGTTATTTTTTCCGTAGGGAAGGATCGTTTTATCATTATATAATTGTTTTTATTTTATTTTATATTACTAGAAAAAATAGTACTTAGAATACAACATTATAAATTTCATGACCTAAAATAAACATATAATTTAAAAAAATGACAAAAACATTAACTACAGTATTATATACTAAAAAAATAATACGTGCCAGCAAAAATTCTAACTATTATAATAGTTGTTTGTAAAAAGTGTCAAACTGTGTAGTAACTTTTACAAAAATATGTGTCTTTTCTTATTATTTTGTGTACTCATAAAAGTAAATGGTACCGTTTTTTCGATGAAAATTTAAATTCATTGAAAACAACCCTCTTTTTATTGCATAATATGATTTTTACAGTAATACCAGTAGTAGTAGTAGTATATCGACTATTCGGAGTCAGAATAATTAAAATACTCACTGCGCATGTATGTATATTATTAAAAAACCACAAAAACATTTTCCTAACCTAACCATATATCTATGTGATACACATTTATATATATGATATAGTTTTGTTTCTATAAGTTTATCATGAGTTTGTTGTATCTTAATCTATACAAAAAGTATAATATTATTTAATATTAATTTCCGTATTTATGTGACTATTTGAGAAGGATTACTGTTTGCAGTCAAAGGATTTGTTGTGATGTGGTTGTGTGACTATGTTGTAAATTAGTTGTATGATTTACGGGAACTTGCTAATTACTATTTGAAATTCTCATTTGATATTATTGTATCACTTATACGTACCAGACGTCCTATGTTCACTTAAAATTTAAATATTATGATTATATTTGTAATTATTTGCTTTATATAAAGAAAATCATTAAAAATATCTTATAAGGTATATGAGATATAAATATCTCACATAGGTTCTCGAAAATCTAGCAACTTAAATTTATTTCATAAATATTGTTGGTTACTACCGATATTTTAAAATAATAGTTTTTAGTAAAAATGTATTATATGATGAAGCCATAAAATACGATTAGGTACATTTAATTTTAAATGTAGAAAAACTGATTTTCGTTAACACGGCTATAGCGGTTTAAGAGTATTTTTTTTATATTATGTTTAACCGTTTAAGACATAGAAATATGTCAAGTACAAGTGGTAAACGTATAAATAAACAATATGGGGTTTGAGGAATACTTTAGATTCTTCTCCTGTTCCATAAGTATTTAAAAATAGGTTTACAAATGAGTAAACTCGAATTGAACACAGGGTTTCTATTAGATCTGTTTTTGGTTGGTGTAAACTACATCAATAACCTCAGTTTTTTGTTCGTGAAATGTGCACGTAGTATTTCATTGTTATTTCTTAAAACATTGAATTATAATATCCTTGAATCGTAGTTTTACAAATATCTTAAGCTGTTTTATTTTTTGGCATTGAGATTATTACAAGTACCTACCTAGCAATTAATATTATTTTTTTCACGCAAAAGTAGTGATCTAGAATTTGAATTGGTACATGTTAGAATCTAAAATTTAGATGATAATAATTTTTGTATATATTTAATGATATTAAATTCAAAATTTTTGGGTTTTATAACATTTAAAAGTAAAGCGAAAAGACAAAAATTATGGATAGTTTGAGATGTAAGAATAATAAATTTGTAATACTCATATAGTTGAATTTCCCATGAATAGTAAGTACATGATTTTAATAAAATAAAATATGCGTTTTAAACTCTACAATATAGATTATGACCATAATACATTTTTTATAGATATACTGTAATACGGTTTGTCAGATATTATATTTCAATCAAACGGACACGCGTATATGAATTTTTAAGTCTTTTTTACATTTTAAAATCTTCAAACATTGTAATATGTATGAATAATGAATATATAGTATTTCCAACGGCCGCATTAAAAGATACGATGATTCAAATCTGTCCCTATATTATGACGCCGTAAATTTTCTACTCATCGGAATGCGAATGGATTCGGAGACGGCTACGAAACGAAACATGAACTTCGTGGCCACCGCATTGGCAATGCGAGATTGGATACTTACGGCATACTTCAATTCAGGTATACACTCGATCTGTTTCCGATGTTTAAAACTCAATATTAAACTTTATTAGTTTATTATCAAAGGTTGCTTTATTCTTAACATAGGTTCTAAGGGCTTGATGGCTTATATTTTTTAACTACACCGAATAACACTGTACTAACACTATTATTATTAGATTGTACGTAGGTATTGTATTAATAAGACATATTTTAGATGTAGATATACTTATTTCCTTATTTCATTTATAAAAATTAAACATTTTTAAAATATTTTATTTTTATTTTTTTAAGTACATTAACATTGAATTGTATATAAATGTATGTACAGAGGTGTTTATATATATATATATAAACACCTCTGAATTAAAATTATCATGGTGTTAGTGGTTAAAATTCAATTGAACCAAAACATATTTAATGTGCAGTTGAAGTCAAACATCGATCAAGGTCGTAACTAGTATAATGTATATATATAATATACCTGTATATACTCTTCGGTTGTATTACAAAAGGACATCCCCTCCAATATTTCTTTTATCTGGCCACAGATAGCACCATAATTTAGCGATCAATTCGACGCCAAAAATTACACTATGACATTGTTAATACATTTTCGCAGTAGTTTTCAATGATTGATCTTTGATAATTTATTTATTAATTATGAATAAAACTGATTGGTACTTAAAGTATTTACTATTAAACTTATATTAGTATGTTATGAAAATCAGCTAGTTTTGGGTATATTGATGCTTAGCTTATTATTGTATATATAATATTTTATATGCATTATACATAATATATATAACTTCTATGTTACAAACTGTATATATAAAAGTTTTAATAACACTTCATAAGTAACTAGATATAATATTTTGATTATAATATTATATGCAGGTAATTGTACAAATTAAAAAATAATACATTTATATAATATTAGTTATTATTACATCCTTGAAAATTGCCTAATTTATGATTATTTATATGAATATCAATGTAAAATATTAGTAGCATGACCATAGTAATTTCTTTGTTGTATAAATATAATTTTTATTACTATTGTAATACAATTGTATATACAATTTGTATATACAATTATTTACAAAATTGTTGATTTAAAGTAATACATATAACAGATTTTGGTTCTTTTAAAATCTGATATGGTAATAGTGGTAATATAATACTTGCTAAAGTGGAAAATATGATGTTAAATATTCGTTATATTTTTTTTGAAGAATTATTTTTAATATGTTATATTAATCATCTCTAATAATATGTATTAAACATTACAACAACGAATCGCAGAAATCCGTGTTTAAGTACAAGTTTATAGATATTTTAAACTCAAATTCAAAACTATTAAATACCAAATAGGTATCCGGTTTGATGCGATCTGTTTGTAAAAAGTAATTTGTCTTCTACTTCAACATCAGTTGTAAGTTGTAATCGACACCAAAATATTTAAAACTACGTGGTCTTGGTAGGCATATTAAATGTTTAAATCTATTTATTCATTGACCACGATATATTTAAGTAGAAGCAATGTACTATCTATTCTTTTGCTGGGCAGTTTATGCTGAAATACTTGATATAGTACATAATAAAAAAGTACCTATACCTACCTTGAAAACGATTAGTGGCGTATAATGTATAGTTAGTTATTGTATAAGATAAGGTACATATATAATATTGTATAAACTCATGTATATTTTCTTCATTATTGTTTTTCTCATCTGTATTATGTTACAAAAGCAATGCATTCACTTGCTGTTTGCTAATTTTTGCTGAGGGTTCTCGGTTGTTCTTTTATATAACTATACTCTATACCTCTGCGCGCCGCCTTTACACAGCTAATCGAATTGCTTTTGTTTCGCTCGCAAAGTTTTCAAATTATCCGTCGACCTACTATAAACAACACTAATTGTATTAATGCTACGTAGACATTGTTGCAATTAAAACAACCCGTCTTCATCTAAAATAATGATTTTACTGTTAAATGTTATTCTTCCAGATGTTGATTCTACTGCTATTATTTAACTAGTATGTATGACATCGTCGTCCATAAAATTTGATTCACGTGTATAGTTATAGGAATTCAGAGGTATAGTCTTTACATTTTTGCTATTATTCATCGAGAACAATTTAATATATTATTGCTTCTTCTTAAAAATATTTTTATTATTTATTAGGCATTGATTCTTTGTAATTTCGAATGTAAGTTGACGAAACTCAAAATATTGAGTAACATATAACTCATGGAATCATATTATGTTGATATGTTTGTATTGTTATAGTTATATTGTGACGATAATTTTTGCACTTCCAACAGCGGAAAAGACGGCCAATTTTTGTTAAGGCCATTGTGTGTCCAAGACCTTGACTTCATGGGGTGATTGAGCTGGTCACCGTCTCGCACAGTGCGGTTTTTGTCTAGTTTTATTTTTCTATTATTTTTCCTCCTTTAACACAAAAATGTACCGTATCTCCTCAAGGATTTCCCTTGTCCAGGCAGATCGTTTGAAAATTATATAATACACTAACACACACACAATGTATGTATAAATATAATATATATTCATGCATATATCAATGTATATAATAATATGACGGGTTTGATTTTTCGTATATAAATTTTAATATCATTAGAATAAGTGCACGCAGCACCGATTTCTATTTACTCTGTACCTATAGTCATAATTATCATGAACATTTTCGGCCATGTTTTTGACGATTTAAATCGAATACCCGAGAGAAGTTCAATAAACCTTCCGCGAGCGCCTTGTAGCGCGCACGCGCGTATGTATGTGTTTAAGTATATAATATATATACATCTGTGTGTGTGTGTGTGTGTGCGCGCGCGTAGATGCGAAAAAACAGTGCGAAACTGTTCCAGTCACGGTTCAATTCGCGCAAAGAGGTCGTTGATTCCGTAGCATATTTAAGAATCATAATAGGAATACAGCGGAGACTCCACAAAAGCATAGTTTTATATTCGAAAATAATTTTTTACACAACTAGTGTAGATAGTTGTACCGAAAATTTTGTTTCTGTGTGCTTCTGTTGTAATTTTGTACCCAAACTATTTTTTTACGTGTGTAAAAATATTATTTATATTAACATGTATTGTATATACAAGTACGGGGCACTGAGTACTGCTATACATTTTCAGACGCTATTAATTAACAATAGGCTTTTGTTAGTTGACATTGATTTCTTTGACTAACTGAAATTGGGTATCTTTTGTAATACCTACGTATCACGTCAAATCTAAACCAAATGCATTGGCTATAAATCCATTAAATCCTAAATAAATATAGGTGATTTCATTTCCAATTCAGTATTTAATAGATTATTAATAAACTAGATTTTATTTTGAAATACTAAATAAATAAAATTATTTAAAATTATATTGTTTGTTAATTTTATTAATACATCAGTTTTGTCAAAGTCAATACAGCACGTACCTTAGTACCTTCAGTTACGGTGTAAGAGTAAACATTTCATTATTTGGTTTGCAGGATAATGGTAAGAAGTACACATATTATTATAATATTATAATATATAGTAAATATGATAAAACCAGTCTGACATTAAAGCGTATAAATATGGTAACACAAAATCGATTAGTGGTTTGGTTTGACTGTCGGCTGTGGTTATTACGATTCGCGATAATATTATAATTACTTTGGGGTTTTATGAGTTTTATCTTAAACGGGATATTGTTATGCTTTTCTCATACTAGGAGATTCACTGCTCTCAAATCTAAAACTAAAAGTAAAATGAATACCGTTGTATACTGTATACACAGTACAGAGATGTAAAACAGTTAAATACATGTATAATTTCTAATCTCTATACCAATATGTTCCACAGTATTTAAATAATTAAAATATAATTTATTATTTCATACTGTAATTTGTATATTATACAAGTGATGTATACAGACTACAGAGTGTCACGTGAGGATTTACCCATTGCGATATCTCCTGAACTATTGGAGATATCATAATAATTCTGGTTTTTTAATAAGATTCACAAAGACACAAGAACTTCAATTATTTCACGTTTTAATTATTTAAAAAAAAAAATTGAAGATAGTCATGTTGTGTAAAGTTTATTTTTTTTTGAAAATATTGAAGTTTCAGTTTTTTAATTTCATTAATTTCTTGATTTTTAATATTTTTTCTAACTGTGAATAATTTAATACGATAGTGGTGTTATTGTATCAAAAATGTGGTCCGCGAGCTCATACGGCTGGAAAACTAACCGGCCGGTATTTCGAAACTAGAAAAAAAAATTAAAAATCAGGAGATTAATGAAATTAAAATGTTGAAACGTCAATATTTTCAGAAAAAAATGAACTCTACAAAATGACTATCTTCATTTTTTTTTGAAAATAATTAAATAAAAAAAAATATTTTTTAACTTTTTTACCAAAACATTAAAGTAAATTAAAACATGAAATATTTGTAGTTTTCGTCTCTGTGAATCTTATTAAAAACCAGAATTATGATATCTCCTTTATTTCACGAGATATCACAATGGGTAAATCCTCACAGGACATTCTGTATTATATTCTCACTTTGAAAAATATATGATCTACCATTATGACACATTAATATATGAATAAAAGTTTCTACTGTTTTAACTTACGTAAATATTTATATGCATGTATCTAGTATCTACAATGTGTATAGCCGTTTAGATTTACTACAATGACCCGTTTGTTTGATCATTTCGTTGAAGACGCAAGGAAATAACTTTTGACGAGTGAAAAAAAAGTGATAAACTTTTATTAGTTTCCATAAAGCCTTTATATTTTATTTAAGTTAATTTATAGTTTACATTAAATGGATCATCCTGTATGTCGTATGATATTAATACAAAGACAATTTGTGAAATAGCATAAGTCATCTCAAGACATTTTAAAGTTATATATTATTATTAAGTTAAACAACGCGAATTTAATGAAATCATACACTAATCAATGATCATCCGAACGGCATATAAACTATATATTTATTGATATATAAAAAATTGGTATCTACCTATTTGAAATGTTTTAAACGCCTATTTTAAAGGATGAGCGGATCGAACAACTGCGAATAGTAGGCAATGGGGTGGCCTGTAGGAGAGTCAGAGACACAGGATAAATGATACATAGATTAATTTATTTTGGCTATGTAGTTCTCTACTGGTTTGGAGTTTAAATTAAAAAAAAAAAAAATGTTTATTGTTTATCAGAATTCCGTGGTTTGATAAGCGTGTAATATACATGGATTACAACCACCATCACAGATTATATAAAATTTATATAATCTGTACCACCATTCTGTGCTGCAGTTGATAACAGCAAAAAAAGAGATAACAAATTTACAAAGTACAAAGATAACAACGGATGTTGGATTCGTAAAACGTTTAAAACTTACTATAAAATAAAGAGATCTCTAAGAAAGGTATAAACATTGGACTGGACGAAATAATATTTGAAAAATTAAAACCACTGTTATTTATTTAATTTTTTTCCCCTTTCCCTCTTTTGAGAAATCCTGGCTACGCCACTGATACCTATTAGGTATTCATAGGTATATTATTTATTATTAAATAGCCATTATTCAATTTCATACTGTTTAAAGTTAATGTTGTAACATATAACAAAAAAAAACATTGATACGTTAGAAAAATTGTACGTTGGTTATATAATATTTTACTAATCGTGAGAAAAAGCTACGTGCAAAATCGAGTGTGATGGTCATTGCCACGATACAATAATTTATGGTTATTATGGTGTATTAGACAAAAAGCAAATAAATAACTAACGAATGATATTCACAAATCTTAATATGTCGTTGATACACTTAAATATTATGTCACATTTTTGCGTCAAAAATCGGTGAAATTGTTCAGTCTATATAATAAGTATAATATGTACACTGTACAATGTTTTCAGTGTATTATATAATATATATTATATTATTTTTATTATGTATAGGCGAGTGAACAAATCTGATAAAGTACGTTTAAATTTTCGAACGGTAAAAAATTGTAGTGTAAAATTCAATAAATAATAAGGGGCAATATATGTGTATCATACTATTATTGTTATAATATAATATTCATTGACATGCGTTGCATTTTTAATGTTTACAAATTATATAAATTAAAACCACCAAGTTTTATATCATGTAATTGATGAACTCGTTGGTTTATATATTTTTATCGATTTTGAGAGAATATAACTTGTGGTGCTCCAAAATGTTGCTCTTGCTAAGTTCGGATTTTGTGACGCACATATTTTAAATAATTGGGATTTCGTATTGTGTTATATTACAATCGTACCATGTCGGTTGTCTCGAATAACTTTATTTACAATCGATATAACTATATTATATAGTAAAAATAAAACGTTATTAAATAACACACGTTCCGATACTGCAGGTATAGACTATAGAGAGAAAACGTATTGTAATTAGTTGCGTACGTAATCTTTTCGAATACGTGACGACCGACGGGTTATTAGTTTATTACAAATCGTCTACTACTACCACCTATATTGTACGTATATAAATATCATGTTATCGGTAGTAATTTTTTTTTCAATACATTCATACCGACGACGCACAGTCAGTGAGGGGGACATGCATCTTAAGTTCTGTACTCTGTAGAAAATATATTTATTTGTATATTATATCATGTAGTACCTGCAGTACCCTTCTCGTATACGTTTTATTCATGTTTTTTTACATGTACGTAATTAACTGGCTACAATATCACGTGGATTTACTCGATTTCGTCTGTATATATTGGATTATAATATGTATAACAAAATGTTATATATATATATATTATAAGTATACAGTATACACTCTCGACACGACGACCGTGATATGGCTACCATATTACAATATAGACCGTTACATTTTCCACCGTTGTGTTAGTGCGAGCATACCTGCCTAGTGTCTATACGTTTTACTCCCGTAGACCAACCGCACCGCCGCAAACGAGTCGATCGTGATCGCGTGGAGAATAAAATAATTTAACACGTCGAAATGTGGAGAGAGAAAAATTATTCGTTGCCATACACTAATTTATTTACTCAATATAATAATAATAAAATTTTTACAGTTTAGGACGTCACTAGCGTTACTATATTATATATAGAGATATGATCTCAAGTATGGTGATCGATTAAAACCTATGTTTGTTTCAATTCTGTCAATCAATCAACTAATGTTTTTATTAACTTAAGTCCTGTCAAGTATGTTAGGACCTCACTCTTCACAATAACCTTAAAATACCTACTCTTTCTCTTTCTCTCTGCAGTTGTACACCCACCATACTAAATTCCACTATTAACATCACCCAAATCTCTTCTAATACTTAATCTTTTTTTTATTACTCTTCTGGATGATCGTCTCTTAGAACGAAATTGGCCACACGTAACTTCCTAACCAAGTAAATATATATATACATATATATATATTTATATATTTTTCTATGTACTTTTATACTTTAATCATTAAAGTCATATTAGTATCGTAGGCTTGTGCCTACTTCCTATTCACGCAATTCTGCAGCTTTTTATTGTTTAAATCCAAAATCAGCAAATTTACTTAATGTTTTTTTGTACAGATTATAAATTGTATATTTATTATAAATAAAAAGATATTCGGCTACAAGATCTTTGGAGTTTGAGGGTACACGACTTCAACGACACGATTAACGCAGTTCTAGAAAGACGCACGAGAACGATCCGTCGTTTATTATTGTATTTTTTTTCGTTTTACGACCGGTTAATACGCGATACATATGTATGCCATATATATATATTTTAAGCATATATTATATACATTTTTATACCAGGTAAAGAAGCCCCCTACTACTGTTAAAACCTGCAACTCTTGTGACGACAATGAATTATATATATATTATCGACGAAAGCGTATAGGTATGCATATGAGTATATTTTATATACCTACCTATATTATATATCAATTTTGCAACGGTTTTTATAAACCGCTGATGTATAATACGTATATAGTGTATAGATATTAGGTATATTTTGTATATATGTGCATACGTTTACTGTGTGTGTTATATGTGTAATGCTGTGCTAAATTCATCGTCAAAAACAATAAAAATAATTTTCCCGGAGCCCGTGCCCGTAAGTTTTAGGCCAGATCTCATAACTGCCATGGTATGTATGGGGTATATAATATACATATCATTAATATAATATAGAATATTAAAATCTCTAGTTTTATGTTAAGGTGTTACGTGAGTAATAAATAATTGCCGTGTTAGCTGCAGATAAATGTCGTGATGGATATTATTGGTATTAGGTATACATTTATATATAAATAAAAATACATACTATATTGTTTACATGTAAAAAATAATAAATATTTTTCGCTTTTAGTTGTATAGAAATAGTGTCATACCTATAATAATAATAACCTATCGAACGGAATCGCGAAATAATCACGAACAGCCACGGATTTGTCGTGTAATATGGAAATATTCGATTACGTGACTGTTGGATTTCTAAAACCATATTATTTATATTAAATGATGATTTCAAACAGTTATTCTAGATGAAATACCAAAACCAGTTCGAAAAATGTAAACAATGAATAGATAATTCGTTGAAAAATGTTAACACCTCTTTGAATGTAAGGAATTTTTTTCTCCGTTATGCACAAATTACGCTTATCAAATAAGACGACAGTAAACAAGTTTGTGCAGACAAAATATTTTGTTCCTATAACCCTTTAATCGACTTTATCGATTTCGGTATTTTTTTTTTAGAAATTTTCTTTCAATTGCATTCTATTATGCAGATTTCGACCATCAATTATTTGTTACTCAGCTTAAAATTTATTATGAAATATGAAGTAGTCTACGTTTAGATTATTTAGATCAATGTTTGCATCAAGCTTCAAAAAATAATCAACCCTTAAAGTATTAGAAAACAATAAAATTAATAATATGATGTTGGTAGTACATACTAATGAAATATATTTATATTATGCATATTTATATTTTTGTCAAAACTATAAAATTTATTTTTAATAACAAACAAGTATTTGATCATAGGGTATTACGTAATAAGATACACGAGGATAACCAGGTTTAAAAAAATAAAAAGTAGAAATTATACGTCTGTAGTATCGTCTCGTATTACCACTGACCTCACGCGCGTTAAAATTATAATGTCATTACTTATTTCGTAAACTATATCACTTACAATTGTATATTTATTAATTCATTATATCGCGTGTTGTTTATAGATAATATATGCTCTGTATATAGTTTCTGTCACAATTCATACCCCCAACGAAATTAATTATTCTATAAATTTAATTTTTTTACTTGCGCAGTGTTCTTACTGTATAATACTTGAAGTTTGAATACTATTCAATTTTAGTCGCTATGTTATACTTACAATGTTCATAAAACACATTTTGTGTAAAATTATCTCAATTAAAATATTATTATGTTAACGTATACATTCTAATATACTATAAATACTTTTTAACAAGCTTATTTACTGTTAACACCACATATGACGATAGAAATTCAAAAAACACATTTTCGTTTTTATGTTCTTCATATTTCATGAATTACGGAGGGATTTTACTTATATAAGATATTTACAAAAATGTTACCAAAAAAATTCTTTTATACATTTTTTGTTGGAAATTATACATACTATGAGCTTTATTCGAGAGGTACAATGTATATTGGCATTTATGATAAAAAGAATATGTATAGAGAACGAAAAGCCTTTTTGGTTATTATATGGTAAGTATACCTACTCTAACTGATTTGAGTTATACTAGGCACGCTACAATTATAATAAAATACTGCAGGTTGACTACTTACATTTCTGTAGTTGGATGCTGGGATTTATTAGGGATTTTATTAGATACTAAATAGGTGGATTCACGATTCCGTATTTAATCAGGTTAATGATTTTTGGCATTTTAATTAGTTATTGGCCGTTTCACGTTTACTGTGAAAAAGTAAAGTCGATATGGAGTATTTCGTGTAGGCGCAAGGGCGCTTATGATGATTCGGATAACATAATATCTATAGGTACACGTAATATATATATATATATATATTTATTAAATTATTTGTACTTTATTTGTATTTGTTTTTCTTCCCCGTCCTTCCACAAGAATTTGATTTCATAAGTCCATGCATGATGTGGGTTTCACGAAGTGGTCGTACAGAGCAATTTATATATTTATATAGAGTGTCCAGTTCAGAGTTTTTCCCCGTGTATATAAAAAGCAGTGGTCGAAGACAATACTCATATAATTTAATATAATATATATATATATATATATAAATATACATTCTGAGACTTTTGGTCGAGTATTATTCTTTACTTTCTCTTTATTTGAAGTAGATGTGTGTGATATATTTTACCCTTTTGGGTAATGGTGTGCCCTGCAAGTGATAGGTTCGGTTTACCGTAACGAGCTCGAGACAATATTATGACGTACAGTAGTTTTTGCAGTAAAACATTGTTCATCTGAAACCGAAAAGAAAAAACTCATCCCGATGAAAACCCTGGCCGTCTATCAAAATATAACGTTTTTAAGCTTAATTTCACTTGAACATCTATAACCATTAACCAGGCATCTACCAACGTATCCGTCTGCTAATCGATGTGTCAAAGGTGGCCATTAACAAGTTAATGATTAGTTAAAAAGTTAATTTTTTATAATCTTTTCAACTTAACTAGTCAATAAATTCACTGTAACGAGTACAAAAATATTTTTTTCATTTTATTTAAAAATAATATTTGTATATAAGTAAAAATTATATATTTATACGTTTTTACTATACATAACTCAATATTATAAACTTACAACTTTAGTTAATTTAATTAATAACTAATTTGTTTTCGATAATTGTTTTCGTCAATGGTTTTAAACAAAAATAAACAAAAAAATATTTTATAGCTTACAAAATATTCAGTTATTTTTTAAAATATAAATTGAAAGTTGTACATTATTGTAATATGCGTGACCCAGCGGAGAATTAGAAAATAAGATAATGAATTTCATTATAACTGATTTAGGTTAATATTTTTCATCATATTAACTTTAAACTTTTATAGTTAAGTGGACGTCATACCAGTATGTGTTGTCTCCGTCTTGTGAACGTAAGACATAGCAAATTTGCGTTCAGTAGATTCAATTTTATGCTGTTAGCTTTAATATTAAAGTCAATTTACCTATTACCAAACTTAAAGGTAATATTATCTAGGGCATCTCGTAGGCTTTTGTTGATATTTTAATTTTCAAGCGTGTTACGAGCATTTTAAAGTCTTAATATTTTACATAACTATATAACTCGCTTAAAAATTAAGATATCAATAAAAGCTTTATAAAAGTCCTAAATAATATTATTACCTTTAAGTTTGATAATAGGTCAATTGACTCTAATATTAAGGCTAACATCATAAAATTGATTCCGCTGAACGCAATTTTGCTATATGTTTTACGTTTGTAAGACGGTAACCATACATGTGAGTGAGTATGATGCTCTCTGAAAATAATAATAATATACTGTTTGTTAACTATTAACTTATAATTTAATTTTTTTAACATTCACTTAACTCAATTAACTCAGGTTAATTTTTTTTTAATTAACTCGGTTGCCTTTGCAATATATTACACTCGCGTACGACGTTACATGATTTATGTTATATATATATATATATATAACGTAGAAAATAATTCATGCCTCGCTATTTTTTGTTGAGTCTGTTCTTCAATTCGATTTGGTACAAAACGTTATATAGTATGTACGTTATTATTATATTATTTGTCACCCCCGCTGAAACATCTTCACCACCCGATCACTAATATACATTATAATATTATATTGACGGTCTTGCGCGCCCACCATCGACGTCGGCGACGACCCTTATTGTGTTACATATATCCCGCGACCACGGGAAGGTATATGTGCGTGTATACATGCGTCATCGTCGTCCACTGACGTCATCGATGCTCGCCGTTCCGGAGCAGCGACCCACGGGAAGAGTGTCAAATTGACCGGATGGAAATATTTCCTCCCCGCGACACCGACACGCGAGCGAGCGTTCGAGCGAGCGTGTAAACTGGTGAAAAACTGATTCCACCGCGTGGGGATGTAGTTGCGTGATATATATAGGCACTGTGATGTAACTTGATAATAATAATTACGTTATTATTAACGTTCGATTCGCTTGTCCTGTTTTAAAGAGGACGTCGTACCCGCCACATGTATAGAGTTTTTGTATTTTATACTATATGGCAAATATTCAATCAAATTCTTAGTGTGTAGTACAGTTTATTTGCAATTAATATTAGAAATAAATTTTAAATTAAATTGTGCTTGAACGAAAAATGGTTTTTCATATTTTTATTCGAAAATAAGTTATAAAGTGATACATAAATAGTTAATTTTTTTTAAATACATATGACTAAAAATCTTTTGCTCGGGTAGTTTATTAACTAGTTTATAAACTCTTCTACATATTTGATAATAAGTCAATTTTCTATTATTTTAATTATAAATAAATTGTAGTAAAAATCTGTTAAATATGTTTACCTACATGTGTATTGTTTCCGTTATACATAAAATGTAATACTATTACGTATAACATACCAAAATGCACGTTCAACATTTTTTTTTTAATTTTTAAATGAGATGAGATTTTTAAATACTAATATTTTATATACCTACTTATAAATCGCTTAAAATTAATACATTGTAAAAATCCAACGATAAATCAAAAATAATATTCTTACCTTTAATTTTGGTACTATAAGTATAATTAGTTTTCTAATATATAAGCCATCAAGCCGACAACACAAAATTGAAACTTCTTAACGTAAATATTCGTATCTATGTTGTATGCATTGTGCGTTAGAAAGACAGAAATAATATATACGGATGTAGTGACATCTTCTTAAGAGTGGCGTTTATTTGTCCCTTGTAATATTGCAGAATGTTTCGAATTACTGCAATTTTTCTTTATAAGGCATGAGACCATGTTTCAAGGGTAGTAGAGTTTATGAAACGTATTATGAAGTATATGGAGATTTGTATTTCATACATGGTTCATATATTTCTAAAATCTATATGATTTTAACTATTTTTTATTTTGCGCAAGTGGTAGAAGTAAAAATGGAATGCCAGCCCTAGAAGAAAGACTAAATACGATCCTATTAAACGATCTATAAATATATAACGCTGTGATTATTGTTTTGTCAAGTGCATAATGTACTCATATACAGTAATAGATATAGTATTTTATGGCATTATAGTGAATTGAGACGATTAAACTGCAGTTTGTATGATATATATTATATGATGTTTATGTACTTTGCTGTATACTGCGTTATTGTCGTATTTCGTAGTTGCAATTTCGTCCGTTAATGCTGGTCAAATTTGTTAGTATTTGTTTTGTAGTTTTAAATGCTATACGATGTCTTTGTTTCTTCTTTACGTTCTTAATTGGTTCTATTTAAAGACAAATTATGTATATATATTGTTATCTACATTCAAAAGCTTATAAAGGATCATTGTTTGATAAACATACAATTTACAGTCGAATTTTTTTTCATCTCATGTTGATATTTGTATAGAATATTATCAAAGTGTATTTGTTCAGACTTTAACAGAGCTAAGTTAGTTCATAAAAACATTTATTTACACCGATTATAACTTTCAATATTATTATTTTATTAATCGATTTTAAATACATAGTTTCTTATAAATATATATGTAGAATATAAAACAAATAATATGCCTAAAATATTATTAAAAAAAATAAATAAATCTGTATACTTTTTAGCAAGAGAAACTTTTTTTTCGGAAAACAAGAGAAAAGCCAATAAATATACCAAACGTTACTAAATTACATTGAAAAAAAACGGAGGGAGAAATTATTGTAAAATATTATAATATTCTTGAATCAAGGCGAATCCCCTCTTAAAAAATTACCTCATCCATTTAAGTAATTTACATTAAATTATTTTTATAAAGCACGATTTAATTTCGTTTTTGCGTTTCATTATTTCCTTAATATTAAAACTTGATATTTTCGAGTTTAAATATTTGTCACTTAAACAAAATATATATATACAATGATGTATAAATATTTATAATTTTTATGTAATTTATTTTTTATTAATTAAGTTTTTGTGTTAACTGTCACTGCAGGTTTCAAATAATATTCTTATTTGTGTAGACATTTAAATATGTGGATATACATGTATACAAAACATATAGTATATATGCGTGTAAGAAACCGCACACATTGTCGCGATTAAACCTTAATAAGAGGGCTATAAAAATAGATAACTGACTATACGGATTCTTTTATGGATTTTGTCGTTATAATATATATGTATCTTTATTATGCCATTTTGTATTTGCGGCTGGTGGTCGAAGTCGTAATATCGATGTGATGTGCTCTTCCGGTTCATTACAACCCCGCGCGCGCGTCGTACATAACATTATGGTAATCATTCAACAATATCGTAGTGTGGTAGTGGTATGTTATTCTCCGTGAAAATTTGAATACCCTTATTAAACAAAAATGGTTTATACGTTTATATCTCAATATAATAAAAATTATAATTCGTTTATAATATTATATTTAAAGAGTATTACCTTAGTCCATAGTACGCTGTAAATCGTTTAATAAAATTTTTATAGTGGGTACTTATAGTTTTTATGATATTTGAGAAGTTATCTGATTTTGATAGTCGATTGTATACAACGTTTATCCTACTGATGTACCTATATACTCGTAATCGTAGAATAACAATAATAATATAATATTTTTGTGTCATCTTATCATTACACGGCCCGCATTTTAGGTACCTGCCTACTTGACGGTGGCGTACACATATTAGTATTAATTCCCGGGCGTAAATACTTATGTATTTACAATATTAGTTGGTTTTATTTTTTTTTGTTTGGAAATAATATGTCATATCTTATCTTCAAATATTAATTTTAATGCACGTTTAAAAAATAATGAACCTTAAAATCTAATTATGAACAAATTTACATTTTATATTTCATATTCATAAGTCATATAAATAACTGCTATTAATAACGTGATGTTTTATGAATACACCTACGTTATACCAATGATACGATGTATTTTTCTAACCCTTTATTTTTTTTATTCGCTTAAACAATATAAAACTTTTAATTTATAAAATTGTATTTTTATCCGCAGGAATATAGTCTTAGTATGATTTAGATTTTTTGAGCTATTATTAATTTTCAATCACATAATAATGCTTATAAATCGATTTTTTTTTTAAATTATAAATAAAGTTTTATCCTAATGAGATTGTTTCTGCCAAAATTGACCGTGATCTACGATGGGTACAAAGCAACTAGAGTGTCTGGAGAATGGATTTATGCTCGACACGTCAAAGAGAAAGCTTAAAAAATTGCAAGATTTGTGACCCGTAAGGTCCGACAACTAGGTCAACTGATATTTTTCATACTCGTGCTTTTCTATACTGTAGTTCATCTTCAAAAGTGTTGGACACATTTTTTTGTTCATTCGATATTATAAATCTGCCACTTACCGAGGTCGATAAAATTATCATTTTATTATTTTAATATCTTACTTATTTATTATAAACAACTATTAAGTTATTATTTAATACATTTTGTGTTATAGAAATTTAACTATATTTATTAAATATATTAAAATATATATCTGTATATTATTATTATTATTTAAAAACTGGCGCCAGTAAAAAAGCTCAAACATGGCACCATTATATATATATATACCTATGTAATATGTATAGATTAAATATTGAACGTAAACAGTATTTTGTTTTCTAGTAGTTTTTGAGAACCATATAATACCTACTATAGTTTTTAATAAGGTATTTAATATCCATGTTCCAATTAACTGCACAACTCAGTTCAGAATAGGTTTGTTGTTTGTTGGTTTATTGATCTATTTTATTATTATTAAAATACTATATAATATGTAGATAATATAGATATAAATTGTAAGTACCTGCAGCATATTAGTCTGGTTTTTATAAAAGATTATTCGTTTTCAGTAGTTGTCACAATATTATATTGTAGTTAAGTACATTCAAAATAATATATTTTTCATACGAAGCTTAAGAAAACGCGTGGCATCGTGTGTCCAACTCTGCGCAGTGGACTTAACCTTCTAAATGTATTTATACACACGTCCTTGTAATGTGGCGGCTGTACACCATCTGTATGTATATGTAGTATGTACAATGGAAACTAAATGTACTATATTAAGCAAATTTTATTAAAGGTCTGATATAAAAAAAAAAATGTTTATTATTATTATTTCATGAAATAAAAATGAAAAATACTCGTATTTTTAGTATAATTATTATTTGGGTGGAATTGGTTTTATATAATTTAAGTCTTATGCCTTATGTAAATAATATCCTATTCCCATATTATACATACAATGATTGAAAATATAAATATTTATAGATTATATATTCTTTAAAAGTTTTTAAAAAAAATAACTAAGGAATTCACTCGTACAGACATATAGTAAATTTCAAGTGTATAAGTACCTTGTAATTGTGTATGCAATGGATATGTTAATTTAAATATGGTGATAATCATTAGTCATTGTATCGGAAAAACGATTCTGACCAGAGACGGTTTGTCAGCCCCTATTCTTGATGATATTTTAGTATTATAGTAAATCAATATAAAAGAAATTATAATGTAATGTATTAAATATAATTGAATAAGTACAATGGTCGACTTAAAACTATCTATCAAAAACCAACCTCAAAGTTGAACATAAGTATAAATTTTCTGCTCCAAAACTTGATGACTGCAGACAAATATGTACACATTTCTAATGCGGAAATTGATACAACAATAAATATCAAACGGATCAAACTGTCTATACGTCGACCATGATTATATTATTTCAGTGGTATTAAATTCGAGTAGGTAAAAATACAGAACAATGATTTAAATTATATAATGGCTGTTTCTATTATTATATTTTTAAATTTTTTGTTTTGGGTACAAAATGGTTTCAAATAATCAAACTAGGCGTTAAGCCACGTTTAAACAGAAATGTTTACTCTTTTTAAATCCTTGCGGCTCCATCAACGGTATTGATGCGGCTTAAATACATTATTATAATGTCATTCGTTTTATTTTTATAAAGGCATTATGCAGTACAGCATTGACCGTCTAGACCACTCTCTTTTGAAGAAATCAATCGAATATCTTACTTTTTTGGCATACAGTTAAATATTATGATTTCATATACATCTATTTATTATATCGTCTCTACGGGCTTATTGCATATCTTAAGCATTTAATATTAACATATTTCATCCGTACGCCTTCCATACGTATATATAATATTAATAATAATAAAACCGTGTCGTGTAATAAAAATATAATACTATGATATTCAAACAATATTGATCTCGCGGAGATGATAAGTGCAGTTTTATTAAAACTTATTATAAACTTCCGAAAATATTAGTACTTATAGACAAATTTTTTATAGACCTATCCTCTTGGTGTAAAACAACGCGTTTTATTCGAGGCTTTCGAGAATTCACTATTGCTTAAGTTATTTAAGAAAACATATTAACATAACTGTTTAGAAATTTGATAATAAAGTATTTATTTAATATACAAATTTATCAAGACAAGAAATACATTAAACATATATATCATATTTATAGTCCATGGTGTTCTATACAAAAAAATCCTCCTTACTTTTTTTCCAATATTACAAGGTAAATACATTAAAATAAAATATTTCTATTGTCAACATCCACTTTTGTATTGAAATCGCTAAATAATTAATGAAAACTCTAAAATTACTGTTATGCTAATACTTGGTTTGTAAAATTGTTTACTTGAAAATCAATAGTTTTTTAGCACCATTCTTCGTGAAAAGTTTCCGTAGAAGGAAAGTGAAATATGATTGTATTCTCATAAGCTTTTGACGGTTTTTAGATTTTAAAAAAATCCCAAAAACTCAACTTATTTGCATACTTAATACCCGAATCCAAAAGGTTTATATAATCGGCTTTAAAAATCCCCATTTTATACTCTTTTTCGTTGAAAACGGCGCACGAAGTCTCGTTTCTTTTTTATACTCGTATAACATAACTGCGATTTTTCGGGCGTACGTAATGACTTTGATAGCGGCCTGGCCGAGTGAAAGTCGCTGGTATAGTTGGTCCCGATGAAAGTAGAGTGCCCGTCCTTTCCCTCGTATAAATATAATACCTCCTACTGTACGTGTTATAATGTGTACACTGCGGATACGATGTACCACTATCTTATTGCTCGACGAACAATATTATATATATATTTCGTATCGAAAACAAAATAAAATATGCAATATTATTTCGATTTCTATGTACTATAGTATGAACAAAAGCAAAAAATAAACTAATAATCTATAGACTGGTCTACCTGATGGATAATATTTTCTAATTATTTACATTAAAAAAGGGTAGTTCTCATTTGAAAAATAAACATTTTGTATCTCTGCAGGACACTCCTTAAGTAGTAAAAAATATCTCATGAGTAATATATATTAGATACTACAATACAAACGCACGATACCTACGCACAATGACTAAACCATCTATGTTTGTTAAAATAATGTTATATTATTATCTTCGACGTAATTCTGTTTATATTTTTATCATATATTAAAACAATTCTACAACATAATAATATTTAAATGTATCAAACGTTTATATTATAAATACATTATAGTAATTCCCCTATGTCGGTAGAGATTTAATATTCCGCGTTAAAGATCCGTAGGAGCAATGAAAGTTAAGCCTTACATGTGTATTGGAATTTATTCAACATTTGTCAATATAATAATATAATAACTGTTAATATGATTAAAAAAAGATAAATTTTCCTACCTGAATGATACACTATTTTCATTTTGCTTCTATGTTTATAAATATATTTATGTATACATGTACATATTATATATTATTTATATAATGTACGAGTAATTTAACAATACTGTGTCACAGTCGCGTATACATGGTTTTGATTATAATCGAACCTACCCTTATATACATACTACTACACAGCTAAAGGAGCCTGTTATATGATTTCATCATGCAATTTTTCATATTGTATATATATGTAAAGTTTATTTACAGGGCGATTCACCAAACATATCAACTCCCATTTTTTCCCTTCAATTATGAATTTATTCAAATTTATTATATTTTTAGTATTTTTAATTATTGAGTAAGTATTCTTGAAAACCATATTTTCAAATACTTATATTTTTTATAGAACTTAAGGAGTGTTCTACCTTGTGATGATATAAATCTCATCTATTTTTCAAATAATAACAAACATTTTTTACTATATAAGTAGATGTTATCTTATCGGTTAATCAAATTATTTTTGTTTAAATGATTATTTATGTATTTATTATGATTAAACGGGTGAACTAAGTTATGATGATATGTATCTAAATCAAAATTTGAACGAGTAGTTACCAAGTTACAAAAATGTATTTAGTAATCATAATTAGCCTTAACAATTTATTTTTACAAAACTATTAAATATGTATGTATTATTGATTTTAATATTTATATAATAGCACATCTTTTACAAATTATAAAGTTGTAACAGATTAATGTATGTTTTGAAAAAATTTAAATCATTATACAACCCATTGTATATTTAATCAAAATATCAAAATTACAGTTTAATATAATCATTTAAACACCCAAATCAAAAAAAAACTCAAGACTATTCTTTCAAATTTCGATTTAGTTACATAAAAAAAAAAAATCATCTTATTATATCTATTGTCTAAAAAAAAAAAAGCAATTCTCATAAAAAACAAAAGAAGCCAATATCGCACCTAGAACACTACTTAAATGGGATAATATATTATATAGGATTAATTATAAAAAACTATAAAAAATCTGAACATTTTAGGAAAAATGGAGGTGAGAATGCTTAGCGAATTACTCTGTATACGTGGGTATATATATTATACTACGTGATACGTTTTTACCGCCACGAAAACAGAAGAAAATAATTTTAATCGATTCTATTTATGTATAATATCGTATAATATTGAATTTCCGCAGTGTGTGTGCGCTTGCCATAAACAGAATGCATTACTATAACGTTGCACAAAAATACGATTGTCACAAAATGAGTGTAAGGGGACCTTTAACAGAATAATAATAATCGGTTCCACTGTACATGTACTTATTTTCGCGTAGTTCGAATATGCGTAGGTTATATAATACCATGTGTACAGTGTACACACTCAAATACATCAATGTTTCCATATCGTACTTTTAGCATATAAATAAATATATATATTATATATTTAAGAGTACCCGTGTGTAATAAGAATTTATACAAAAAGACTTATAATAATGTGATAAAATGCATCCGTGTTGGCCCTAAAGCCATAATGCGGCAAAAGCGATGACAAATGGTAGACGGTACCTAGTGTATAATTTTTATGAATTATACCTTATACCAGTTACCAAAACCCTAAATATGATGTCGAATGTTGGCCAATGAGATTATAGAACGTATCTATAAAGTACATATATTTTCATAGCGCAGTAATTTTCTAGCGGCCAAACAAATGCGGTCGTTGTCTGTTGATGGATAGTGTTTTAAAAACGATTCATCTGATTTCGAAAAATAATATAAAATTAGGATAATTGATAACAAGGTTATAGGCTTATAGATTGTAGCAATTACATCAAGTTTTTATTACAATGTTCTCAAATGTTCAATTTAACCATCATTACTTGCACAGCATACATACCTATAACCAATAGTCAAATGTTGTATAGACTTGTTAAAACATGCTGATTATCGTAATCTGAAAGTTGATGGCATCTATGACTTTCTTTTATCAAGATCTCTGCTTGGAAGAGGAGATATATAAACAGTCTTTTATGTACCCTCGAAGAAACAAATCGCAAACTACAGTAAATTCTAGAGTACGGGGCGAGCGAGAGTAAGGTATCTACTTAAAGATGAAAAACAAATAATGAAATAATATCGCTTAGATATTGTGTACCATGCAATTAATAGAGTACATATATTGAAAAATTTTAAAAATTGTAAAATAAATTTAATGTGATAGCTGATCGATCTAACTTAACTTGTATAATGGCTTCAAATTTTACAACAAATACTTTGTTTTGAAATCGGATAAATAATTTTCGAATACAGTAAATTTAAATGCACTTAGGAGGTACCTTCATAGTTTTAATGTTCAATATATTTTTCAACGTATACTATTTATTGATTTTACTATATCAAACGTGGTATATACATGTATAACCCAATTTGTTAATTTGTTAATTTGTTAATTTCGGCTATAATAATACTCATTATAATCTATTTTATTATATTAAACATTGTCGATTGCGACGTTTAGCAGTGTTTGCTGAGATCTATGAGCTTGATACATCATAATGACAGTCTTCCTTTTTTATTGCTCAGTCAATATTTTATTCTTGTTCGTGGTTTTTATATGATTTGTGTAATTTCTTTTTAATACCGCCGAATGAATGAGTTCCGTTGTATACATTCGGATTGCAAAATGCATGCAAATGTATGTATAACAGCACATTGTTGTCTATATAGGTAAAACCTATTGCAAACAATTTATAATTTTGTACCACTGCTATGATAATTGATGATGTTATTGTTAGTTGTTTGATTAAAAACTAAAAAACTAAGTCAACGCCATGATAGGAGGAGATAAATCGTTTGTCACGTGTTTGAATTTAAAATTAATAATCTGATTTATAGTTTTACAGTTTATTACCGCATTATTGTTTCTGTGTCCTTTAAATGTTTATAGTAACCATATATATGCTGGTGGCACCAGGTGCGTTCCACGAGAGGGATTGTCGGAAGTACCCCACTTTATATCAGTTTTTAAAACATAAAAATGATCAAGTGTTGTCTATAAAATAATAATGATTACAATTTGATTATAAATATTATACGAGGAAAAAATACTAAATAAATTAACATAAGGCAGATTTTAATATTTTATTTTAATTTACCGCAATTAGGTAAAGACAATTAAGATAATGAATTTTATTTTTGAAAAGGTATTTGAGTTTAAAACGATAATATATACTCATTTATTAAATTAAATATTATGTAATTATTGAGTTATATTGTTATAATGAGTTCGCCTTTCCTCCCTTAAAAAATAGTCTCTTTGACATACATGATACATCTTACTATATTTATACTTATCCGCTGTATCGAATCAAGTATCATAATTTTAGTTCGTATACATGTATAATATTGTACCTATCTGCGTGTATCTATGTAAAGGCGAGGTAGACATTTGATGTATTAGTGTCGGATCTCAAATCTCAATTATATACTTACGTGCACGTATAGATGTATTTGTTTACAATGTGTACATAGTGCGAATGTTAAAATAAACAATGGTTGTATTAGCAGTGCCTATACAGTTCCTATATAGTTCGAACAATGGGTCAACCGAAACAAATTAGACGGTGTATATTATATTATAATGGCGTAGTATAGAGGAAATGGACACATACACACACTTATTTATATAATATATACATGCAAACATCCATCGAGCGACTATTATTACTACACTCGGCGGATATCTCAAGTGGTGTGTATATACGCACAATGTATACCGGCTGGCACCCGGCCACGGGAAAGGTTATAATATAGATGATAATCGCTGTTGAAAAAACACGTCTGAAGTAAAAGTTATCATGGATCGTATATAGGTAGTTTAAGTAATTCGTTGCATTTATGTAGCGATATCACGGCCGAGACGTTCTCGCAGGCGTGAGCCCCGGTAGCAATAAAATTATATACGTGTCACTGTTACACAATAAAGGCCCTTAGAATCAAATGTTATTATAAGTACCTTTATCTACTGCAAATGCCGGGTGCTGATCGAACAGTATTTTATTATTCGTGAGTCTTTTAAAACACTTTTTGACGAAAATCGATGATGTGTAGTTCTCGATAATCTTCAAGTAAAATACAGTGAAATCTCTACATAGTTAACAACACTTCAATGACCGAAACTTTCCGATATTCAGAAGTTTTGTACTGAATATATTATGATTTTTGTTCAATATTTTTGCGGTACACTAAAATATCGAAAATTATCAATATAAGGGTGGGCTTCGCACGTGTTTTTTTATGATGACCACTACACTATTACCACTTTCGGTTAGGTTATGGTTTTGGTATGGTAATTATATTAAATTATTATGTTATTGACCCATAATTTATCCGTTTTTATTACTGCATTTATCGCCGTAAGTACAAATAATACTGTTTTAACACGCAGACGGTATGACGTCGCGCGCCGCACCAGTCCGTCCTCGTCCTGCACCTTAAAAATCAATCGTACTATACGACAGCAATTTAACCAATTTAGTAATAATATATATGTCCTCATTATTATTTCGAGTCATTAGAATTAATTTTTAAATCGCGGAGCGTTATCGACTTTTATATTAGCACACAGAATGTATGTATAATAATGATATGTGGTCGGATAAAGTTATAGATAATATCATAATTTAGTCGTGTGAAATTATTTAGATCACGAGAATCAACTTACAGTATAAAAGTTAATATTATGTTAATATAATAATATGTAGGTATATACTACATAGTATGCGTCTCGAAGTCACTCATAATCTATTTATGATCTTTGATTTGGGCATTTTTCAGTGTACGGTTAATTTTATAAATGCATATAAAATAAGTATTTATATTAAATATGTAATGCAAATCATGTTTCCTTGGACGTACGTGTCCTTGCGAGTTATATTATGACCATTGGCTCGCAAACAACCTATAAGGGGTAACCATACGCGCATATATACGTGTTAAATGTGTTAAAAACCTGCACAAGTTCATCCTCTCTTTCTCTCTCTCTCTCTCCTCACTTTTATACTACAGATTTGCCCATATATACGCCGTATACTCTCAAGGTTTTTTTTCAATATTATGGGTATACTCTCAAAAAAATTAATGGGAACACCACTGAAATATACTCGTATACCATCATTTGTCCCGTCACCGACACGCACAACAGTAATATTGTGATATAGGTACTTTATGAAGTAATAATAATCGATTATTATTTTCGGTTGAGGCTCTATAGACTCATTGAAAATTTGTATACATAACTAATTTTACCACCTCATTATTTTCTATAGATCAACAATGATAGCTTGATGTTTTACTATAACGATGATGAGTATTATTATTAATGAGCTTATGTTGTGTATCGGAGGCATTCGTTTGCGGTACGCCACTTGTGTTTTGTAGAATTTTTGTCGGTGGTGTTTAGTGAATTATTTAATCGCATTAAAAACAAAATATTTCGTTGCCACCGCACGTTTGCGTATGAAAGTTATACGAGTGCGATGTGCAGACACATTCATATGGAATGAATCTCATTTCGCATTCCAATTGAATAAAACTCATTCATAGTATTGCTGACGTACTCAAACATTTTATTCGGTATATTCGACTTTAAATCGTTATTCCTTTAGTTTGACTTCTTTATCGTTCGAAGTCGTATGGGAATTATTTACGATCGCCGTAAATGAAAAAAAAAGGACGAATGATTTACAATATTGAAAAATATTGGTTTTTTATTTTTATTTGACTATTTTTCTTATATTTTATTTGCATCAATTTGATCCTTTGATACATAATTACTTGCCGTAATTTTGTATCCAGCGCTGTTACCTGCTACCATCTACATATTATGTTATATTATATCATAATGTGCGAATATGTTAATATATGGTGTGTGAATATAATATAATAATAAATAAACATTATGACTGGAGAGCGGATATTGTCGTTTGCCTTATCGATGCTTCTAAACTTCTTAATTTGAGGCCTGCTGTAGACTCATCAATTTAGTCTACAAAATATATTAATAATATACATTGTTTATGGGCAATGTTCACTGACACTTTTACGCTTATAAATATTATTATGTATGATAATTCATACGACTAAAATATTAAAAAAATAAAATTGAAAATCTGGTACTTTAATATAGGTACTTAAAAATGCCAAAAATCAGAATTTTAATTAATGCTTTATTAAAGTAAACAAAAGGTGTTGTAACTGGTAAGCATGATCAATGGATCACCCTGTATATCGCTCCTACGTGAAATGGTTATTAAGTGTATTTTGTTTGTCTCAGTTTTCCCAATGCAACATAATGATATTGTACTCCATCTATTTCAATGTATTTTTATTGCAAATAATTATTTACCCTTTTCCGTATTTTATAATAGTTTATACATACGTGACTGTTTCACCGTACCATTTTATTGCACAATCTTTTCTCTTCGCATGTACCTCAGTACCTGTGTAATTAAAAGCGTTTTATCGAAGTGTAATCCGTTTGATTTATACGGCGCTTATTGACAAGACCGCGGTTCAACATGGCAGACCAAAAGAGCATAATAATTTATAATACAACTTAATTGATATTATTATTATTTAGACGCTGTTTTTACTCTTTAATATTATAGAATCGGTATACCCGCGTGGAACAGCCACGGACAAATAATTATAATGATTTAAAATCGCACATAATAAAGCTTATCCTCGTAGTGGAAATGCGGCCAATCCATTAATCACACACCGCACTATGTATTATTATTGTAACACTTAAAATTTCGTCGTATATATGTATACTGTATAGCGAATAGAACACTTATTATTATAATATCGTCTTTGGCCCGAATCGTTTGTATTTAACAGGATATTTGGTCCTTTTGTGCGGTTTAGCACTATATCATAAATACAATATTATTATGTACAAAACTCAAACACACTGCTGCAGCAACGCACTCGTGCCTGGGGAGAATTACACGACAGTATAATATTATTATTATCTATATGAACTCAAAAGTTACCACGCGCGTATATATATACATTATACAAGCATATAATATATAGTAAACGTTTCGTAAATATAGAACCGTTCCTCGCGATCGGTTTATGTATAGAATCATAGATCTCATAATGCGTACACACACACTGTCGTTAACCCCATCCGCACCGTTTGTACATTATATTATACGCTGTGGCCTGTACTTGATTATATACTTTATATTATTATATTGCACCCAGCCAATAAAGATAGGTATAATGTTATTTACTGAGGACGCTCACCATCATATTTTCCGTTCAATAGTAAATTCATACAAATTATGATTTTTGGTAGTTTTATGCATTATGCATAATGATAGATAAGGCATAAATCTAACCTATCGTAATTTAGAATATAGATTTTGGATATCATTTGTTCTACTATAGGTACTTACATGTTATAGATACGCATGTGTAGGCTACAGGTACACCTCTTTTTTAAAATAAGAGTCATCGCCTTTTAATCATTTGTAAATCATTAGTTTGATTACTTTTTTAAAATATTGATGTATCAAAAACGAAATTCAAACAAGTAGTTTATGAGTTACTAAGGATTGTGCTTTAAAAGATTGGAGCATTCTGTATACTTTTTATGATTTTAGACCAATAAGAGTGAAATGTTAGGTTATTTTATGTACTTTTCAATGTCCAATAACTGTTTTGAATGATTGTATCTGTATGTATGTACTATGTATACACTTATTAACTGGACAATATTTTTAATAAGACAAGCCTTAAAATTAAAATTATTTTCAAAAAACCAAAAAATTTGTTGGGTATACATTAAATTAAAAACATTAAATATTTTCCCTATATATACTCTATCAAAAATTTTAACAAACACCAATCTTGTGACAAAATTTAAATTTTACCACTGCTGGTTAGGATTTCAAAAATCTTTCTTAGCAGTTTCCAGTAGTGAATTATAGTAGGTTTAAGGGACAATTTTAAAGAGCATATCTAGTAAACAATTTACATTCAAGAAGCAGATAATTAATTTCTATAAAGACATTTTCAATAGTCTTCTGATTAACAGTTTATATGAAAAAATAGTGATTATCATTAAAAAATAAAAATAAATTGGTATTATCAATGACTTCTTATTAAATGGCACAAAATCCGTGTATTTAAAACCGTGATCCGTAGTTAGGTTACTTTAAAATTCAAAAAATTCGAAGAACTTTTATTATTAGGCAGAGGAAAAATTAGGGTGAGCGTATTTGGCGAATCACCGTGTATATATTATATATTTATATATAATATGTAAGTGTGATACATCTTCGATGTCACTGTACGTTGAAATAATAACAATCCCGTCGGTGTGGCGTGCGTATTATGTATATAATAATAACATACATACATCACGTAGTCGTATCGGGAAACGATTTTCCTTCCACCCTTGTGTGGGTGCGTATAGATATATATCGTATATATACCTACAGGAGGATTCACCAAACGTGCTCATCCCTGTTTTTCCTTTAATAATGAATTTGTTCAAATTCTAATTATTTAAATTTTAAATATATTTTATATTATACTTTAAAATTCTTTTAAACTTTAAATTCTTGACATTTTTTGTACTACCTACTTAAGAAGTGTCTTTTAGTGATTTTAACTTCTGTTTTTAAAATATTAACCTTTTTTTACTATATATATATATTATTTCGTTGGTAATTTTATTTAAAACTTTGATGAACCTAATTTAAAATTTAAACAAGTAGTTTTTCAGCTATTATAACGTTTATAGTGTTTATACTAAGGATATTAAGTTATATTATTTATTATTATAATATTTATATATTTATATAAGAAATATAAAACAGATATAATATAATATGTTACAGACTTGTATTTATTATTTATTACACCTGACTAATTAATCAAATTATTAATGTTAATTGGTTATAAATTACTAACATTTTTAAATCCCCATAACTACTAATATTACCCAAACCTAAATTATTTAGTTCACAAAGTTAAACAGTGCAACAAATCTAGGAAATCTGGTATAAATATATTATAATTAAAAATTTCATAAATCAGATTTTGAATAACTTAATAATTGAAAAAAATAAGGGTATTAGCACACTTGATGAATCACTCTGTATAAGACTGCGTGTAATTCGATCGATTGTTGTATGCTAGTATTAAATTAATTCTAGCGCGTCTCAGTTCCACATACACGATTATAAGTATATTATAGGCAGGTATGTGATGATATAATTCACAACACTTATGTGTATATATGCCTAAATAAAAGAAGTTGGTATACTTGTTATATTATTGTTATAAACGAGTATTTCGCAATAACATTTCAAACTATGACAGTCGATTCAACGCGGAGTCTGTATACCGAGTTAAAGAAATGCGTTGTGTGGTGTGATGTTTGTGTATATATAGAGAAAGACTTTCGGAATCTTTGTAGAACGTCACGTACAGTTTTCGCGGCGCGCACACGTCGTCGCTCCAAACGCCTCAATGTATAAGTTTATACTTTACACCTTATTTGTATGCTCTCTGTATTATTTCACCTCTGTGCCTTTCGGCAAACGCGAATGTGTACATTTGCAATACGATTTTTTCCCTAACGAGTTGCGTCTTATCGACGTACACACTTTATTTATTTAGGTATTATTTTTGTACGCGATTTCTCGTACGACAATCATCATCATACATTTCGCCTATTCGATTTTTTTTCTATTCATCTGTATCGTTAATGATATGACACTTTGCTCACACAGTGAATATAATAAAATAATGTATGATTTTTTGCCCTTTTATTGCATAATATACGTTATGCCGTTGGATTGAAATAAAAATCCTTTTATTCACTGAAATTTAACAAATCGTCTTCATGGCCACTAAATCATGTTTAAAGTGACCAATAGTTTGCCTATATATATATATATATATATTGATTCATTTAATGTTGAACCGATACTTGCACTGGGCGAGTCACCACCTCATAAATATTAGAACTTTACCACGGATATTAATTTATTATATAAGTTTGCCGTTTATCCTATTATAAAAATTTATATTTACAAAAATCACGCGCCTGACGATTCCAAGACTTTTGGTCTGACAGGCAGATTTTCGTTCACAAGTCCGGAATATGTCATATTATACAATGTTTGGTTTGGGTACGTAATCCTACATCAGGCCCACTCGAACAAGTTGCTTCTGCTTGTAGTCCCGGTCGGGTGTGGATTTTGATTGCCCTGAAAAGGGCAATTTTACTATTTCCTGTTTACATCGTTCGAGAACTACCCTATGACTGGGAAGTTATTCGATTCAATGATCTTAACGTACATGTCTCCCAATCCACTGGCCCACATGATTTAGCACGGACAGCGGTACGTCGAGAACATTCGTCGGGTGTCAAAATAGACGATCACTGATAATAGTCGATTAAATCTTTGTGTTGTGCGCCAATTAAGTTGCCATCAGACGTGCAAGATAAGCAACTCGTAACTCGTTGTAAGCTGCGTCAACGGTGATGGTCGTTCAGCTTCTGGATTTTATTCCACAGCTCTTGCCACTCTCCCCGGGTATTACTAGCTACACCGGTTTCTATCGCACGTCAGGCTGGCTTCATCGGGCGGCGGTCAGTCTTCGGTCCTTCAGTTCTGGAAGAACGGAGCTGGTGTGCTGTTATTGAATTTTTGATGATAAATGAGAAATGCAAATGCTTCGGTATATATACCCATTTGCCCCTGTAGTCGTGTCGTTTATTGGGCTGTTGTTATTAGTATGACAAGGGATCCGCGCATCATTCTTATGAGCTGGTTAATTCAAACGATGTAATTTTGCATAGTCTTTCTAGTGTAGAACCAAGCGTTGTGTAAGTACTCGTATAATCACACCAGCACCTCCGATTTATTTGTTACATCGTCTTCTGTCGACCAATAACGTATTAGTTTTTATAAAAGACTTTTTGATGTGCACGACGTTATGCTATAACAATGTTTAGTGATTCTTTATGCGAATCAGCATCGGGATTGTGTAGGCTTTCAGAGATGAATACGCATTTATGATTATAATTTTACTTAATCAACTCCAGCTGATGAGTTACCAATAATTAATACCATAGTTGCCAGTTTTATTTTTTGGCGCGGGCCTAAACTAACTTTAGTAGTTTTGTACATTACTAATATGTGAAGTATATGCCTAATGCCTGTAATAGACACATCCGCGCATAATATTCTCATCCGTTTGTGCGAAGAAAAACAAATTAAACTTTTTTTTGATAGTTGTTGCCTTGTTGGTAACTATATTGTTGAAAAAGGAACGAAATTAATGAATACCGCAATAGGATAATAATAATATTAATTTGTATACAGCAGCCAAATCGCCTGGATACTATTTGCGTATTACATATATAATACGTGTGTAATCTCACGTGTAAGCCCTGCATGTGTCGCCTGCAACACGAAAGATAAACGCGATGAGCGGACGACGGGCGGTGATTATTATGTCCATATATAATATTATAGTTTCCGTGATTATTATACGACCAATGCGACGATGATGATGATGATGACGTACGTCGACGACAACCATGACCATCCGAGAACAATAATAATAATAATAATAATAATAATATAATCGCAAACGAACGTCAATCGCTGAGGAATGTTATATACTCGTAATGGTATAGCGTGGCGTGAAAAACCGTAATAATAATTTAATATAATAATACGCGATAATGTCGTGCATTGCATATTATTCCTCGCTTAATACATACATTATAATATGAAACTCATCACATCTCGTTGCACACACAAACTAAAGAACATTACGATAACAATATGTTTTATACGGTTAATATATTACAGTCTGACTGGAATAAATCAAAGTCGAAAGGCTTGGGAAAAAGGTCAAGTTATCCGAAAATTCGAGTAATCCAAAAATCTTTAAAAATTGTAATTATGTTTATGTAATATGTATTTATACATATTATAGTAGGTTCTAGCGTCTATGTATAATTGTTATAAAAAAAGTATTAATTTTTGTTTGGCGATTTTTGTTGATCGCGACATTCGCAGTGAATCGTTCAATGTTGATGAAATATGTATATTGTATATGTATATGTATCGCTATCTCTAAGATTCTATATAATATATCGATGCTTTTCATTCAATTATTCAGCATTAGATTTACGTGTAATTTATATTATCAATATGTCGGATTTATCAAAGCCCATCTTGAATGTATAACATATGAAGTTTTTGATGTCAATAAGTGATTAACGATTAAGTTTAAGTTGAACGACCAATAAGCTAATAGACATTTAACTAACAGATATAGGTATATTATGAATTATATATGTATTTTGAATTAACTAGGTATCTCTAAGTTTCATATGTCAACATTTGTTTCGGTCCTTTGAGATACCGAGGTTATATCCACTGTATATTTATACATATATATGTTTGATGTATATTTTAAATCAATATATTGTATTTACTAGCTGTATTACCAGCTTTGCCCGAGTCTGACTAATTTTTTTTTGTCCCGAGTACACAATTCATGTACCTGTAGACAGTACGGTGCGAGGTTTCAAAGTTTCATCTCTAGTATACGGTCATTCTTATTCCTGTTTAATTTTCGTTGTGTTTTTCGTAATTGTAATCAATATTACATGAACTCGTAATTCGTAATGTTAAAAATATAAAAAACTAAATAATGTATAAAGTTGTACGACAACATTAATCATATCAGAAATCCGTCGCGTGAGCCGACCGCGACGGCGGCACGTCTGCAGTCGCGTCGCGTTTCTCGCGGGATTTCCTCGCACCACGCGTACGCGCTTTCCTGCTTGCCGCACCGCCCATCCGTCGACACCCGCGGCCGCACAACTTAACGGCGGCGTCTAACTCCCCTCCGCCCACCTACCCCACCCGCCGCGTCGACACCACTCGACGTCGGGCCTGTGTCGTCGCGCATGCGCTACCGTCCGCTGGCCACGATGACGACTACGGCATTAAAAAAAATCCCACCGAAACGCCGCGGCGCGCAAACACGCGCGCGCACACATACACCGTCGGCGCTTCGGTTCATCGGCGGCGACGGTTGCGATGCTGTTACAGTGCGCGCGCGAGATCTCCCGTCGACGACGACGACTGCCACCGCCGCCGTTCTTCCGTCCCCCGCCACGACAAGATCGCGCGACCGACGCGCAATATCCGTCGCCGTGTTTTCCGATAGAACCCCAAAACGGACCTCCGCCGCCGGGTTTTCGGCGCTAACGACAGAAACGCCAACATCACATTTATACTATTATTGTAGGAAGCCATAAGTCTGTTCGTAAGTAATGATATAATATTGTATAATATATAATTTATGTTTTATCAGAATGTATCATTACATACAATACACGAGGTTTCACGCGCATTCATAATACAATGATACTTAATGATAATAAAAATTATAATACAATGTATTCCACGTGACCACACGTTCACCACGAGGGTTCGCGTACACGTCAGCTGTTTGGGCGCGCGCGCGCTTACCGTCGACAACGGTGAATAATGAAATCATATTAACGACGATATGATAACACCACCACCACCTCAACAACAACAACACGCAGTAATATAATATTATAAATAAAAAAAAAAATTGCTTATCGGCCATGACGTGACGTGCGTACTGCGCGACGCGACGTGTCGCGTTATTGTCGTTCCGGTTGGCGAGCCGCAGTGCGTCTGTTCAAAACGACGAAAAAAAAATATCCGTCGGACCGGGAACGGGGGAAAATCGAACGCCGGGCGGCTGCGCGGACTCCCTTCGTCGAGGAACGTCTGGTTCCGAGTTTCATTCATGAAAACAACGTTACCAGACGTCACTACATACGACGCGGAACCAAAAACCAGAAATACCTACACTGGTGTGGCGGTATAATAAATACAATACGTCCGCCGCACATACTACGCCGTAGTATTACATTACAATATTATAGCTGCCGCGCCGCCGTAAACGAGAGCTGTTGAGTCATCCCCAAAGGGCGCGTTTCCCACGTGGTTGCCGCCGTCACCGGTATTGCGGCGCTGAGCGGTGCCGCCGACGCGCAATAAAGTCTCGACCAGTACGCATCCGAACGCAGTAAGCGACCGAGGCGCGCAGTGATTTTTCTCGTCCGACCGGCGACAATTATTGTTATCCATTCAATTTTTTTAATAACTAAACGACATTTACTACGGCGACGACAACAATGACGATTTCGCATTATTCATAACTCTGTCTGTATAATTCGAACGGTCAAAGTCGAACTTTTCCGTCCTATCGTCATTGCCTCTGCTGCAAGACAACGCAAACGAATTCGCTCATCTCGTTTATTATGTTTTATAATATTAAATCATATTCAGTGAGTATATTATTCAACGTAATATGTCTCCACGAATCATCCTTATCGTCCGATAGATATCCTATCCTTGCACACACGCACCAACGAAAACGGTTACCTATGGGAGATGGAACAGTATTCGGGAAACTCGATGACACCATTTCTGATTTTAAAAAAAATCAAGGGGGGGATGCCAAAAGTTTTTAACAACCTATATAACTGAAAAATCTTGGTGTCACAAACAAGTTTATACTTAGTGAATATTTACAGACATTAATTAAATTAGTAATTACAATTATACAATTATAATATTGTATACTAAATAAAAAACAATTTGTGCATATAACATTGATAATAATATAGCCTCTCCATCCTTGGGGTGTAAAGTGATAACTGAATATCATACGTCTCGTTTTAAAGGGCTTAGGTATATTTTTTAAGTAGTGTCCTTCACATAACATAAGCTACAGTAAGATATTATACAAGTAAATTGCTAATCCTTTGATCATCCATATACAACTGTTAACCTTGAATTCTTTTTAACAAAATAATAATTACCCATATTGATTGAAATATAAACCGGAACCACAATTATCTAGTCTTGTAGCGTTAAGTTCTGTATCTATATCAATTTTAATGTTATTTTACATCCATCCGCGTGTGACTTTATTTGACTATAGATTAGGACGGTTAGATTACCTAATATATCTAATTAGTATTTACATATTAACGCGAGTCGTAATGACCCATAATTAACCCGAGGCAATGGTTAGCTGTTCACTAGAATGAATCCACACTATATTACATATATATATAAATGCATATCCTACCATCCCCAAATTTGAATCCTGGAAAAAGTTCTACCCAACATATTGTTTACGATACCGTGGACTTACTTTATTAGTAGTTAGTAGTGTTAGTACCTACTGTTATTTTTTCTATAAAAACAGAATTTTTGTTAACCATTCCTCGATTCAAATACTTTTTTATATCTTAATTAATGGCGACACTCAATAATAATTAATACGTGACTTTTATCAAAAAGTCAGTTGTCACATTATGATTTACTTTTTTATACTTGATTTCATTTCTTAAAGATTGCGATAGTTATTTTATTTTTGTGTTAATACCTGTCTCCTATGGTTTACAAGTGCTACTTATTTACAATCATGTTTTTTTTTATATATTTTACAGTATAAAATTTGTTATTTAAAAAAAAAAAAAAAGATTTGTTGTACCTATTCCTAAAAATATTGGTTATCACTGTTATTAATCTTCTTTAAAATCCTGTTCTTTATTGCCGAATAGAGAGGACTTTATAAACATACGTTTGTCCTTTATAAAGTCCTTGTTTTGATCTTATTAGTTGTACATAATATATGTATATCAACTTGTCTATAGCAAGATAAAAATTCTATATCGAATTAAAAAAACACGAGTCAAGTAAACAGTTTGTAACTTTTACGATAAGTTTGACATCTCTTTTTAAAATATATAATAAATGGGTAGCTATAGGTAATATATTACCTTTACATATTATTTTGACTTTTTAGAACTAAAAATTTATTAGCAATCATAATGTTGATTGTTGATGACAGTTTTCGTAGTAAAATTTTATAATTTAATGTCGGATTCAAATAAAATTTAAAACAATAATGCCTCGAATAATGCGTAGTCATGACGAACTATATAATATAAAAATACTTGATCTATTTTTTAAAACTTAATAGTTCTATATAAAATATAAAAGTAGAACATACTATTTTTTAGTTCGTAGTAATCTTTTACGATTCGTTCCATTGAATTTTATTAGTACATCGGGCAAACAGATAGTCTTTATACAGTTTGTCGTCTGATACTGAAGTGCGTGGTGTATTTATTATATAATATGTATAGTATACAGCTAAGTGACTTTTTTTTATATATATTTTGCATAAATCTTTATTTCTAGCCTTGAGTATTGGAGAACGTTAAATTGATTATACTTCTAAACGGGTTGAAATTTTACAAATCAATTTTTTAGTAATGGAAATCTGCAAATCTCTATAGTTATAAGTTTATGACAACAGCAAAAATTATCTACATTAAATATTCACAAATTTAAATTTAAATAAAAAGTCTTCTAGAATGTTTATTATCATTGATACGATGTCAAATTCGCGTTGGTTCGTTAGTCAAAATTATATTTTTTTAATTTAATCGACATTTATTATGATCAAAAGAAACGCATACTGGTTCATATTTATTTAAAAAAAAAACTGTAAACATGATTTTAACAATGCGCTAGTTCGTTTAAATTTCTCATCGATTGTTAAATTTAGTATTATTAATACTAAATTAATATTATTAGTATTATATTAATCATTAATGGTAAGAGTCAAATTTGCTGTGTAAACCTGCAAGGTCGTCATCGAAATGTATTTCTAGATAAAAATTAAAAAACTTCCTTATTATATTTTATGTTACTTCACTAATTACTTTGGACACTCGTTTATTAAATACATTCTTTATTGCGTATATCACATTTCTTTATCGCACAGTAATAATAATACGCAAACTAATCATAGTAGCATGAGCAATATACGAATAAAATAAACATTAGTCGTAATTTTTTTCGTGTATCGTTTTCGCCTGGACGTTAATTAATAATTTATTTACTCTCGACAATTTAAAAATGAAATATATATTATATTATAACTTCGTGGTTTTTATGTTACCCAATAATAATAATACCTATTGATATTTACATATTTCATATACTCATATTATATATTACTACAGTCTATAAGTGCCTAAACTTTTTGTATAGTTTATGTTAGTATAACTACTATGGAAACATTTAGTCGAAAAAAGTTTTCATTTCAGTGAGTCATATTATTCGTATTCAGTCTATTATTAAAACAGTAAAAATAATTGATTATAATTTACTGTTGTTTATGTTGTTACTATTATTATTTATTTAATGCGAAGAAAAATATTACTTATATTAAAACACGCCGTTCGCATGCGATTCAATAAACCGTGTTAAAAATTGTATTATAACGTAACGGCTTTATGGCTAATATGAGTTAAGACTTGAAACGAAATACATTTTGTACATTTGTTTCAAACCTTATTGTGTTTTATTCTGCTCGGATTGCGACAAAAACGCGTTTAATATATTACATTGACCATGACTGCAGCTCCCATAAAAATGTCTTTTTTAAGTTTTAACGTATTTACGCCTTTGACCGTCGCTAATGCTTGTACCATATAATTACATAATATTACAGTCACTGTATATAATAAAATAATATAATATGTAGTATACTATACTATACTAGTATGCCTATACAATAAATCATCAAGATTTTTTTCGATTGCCAACGGATTTTCGACTGAGGTCTATGATATATAATTATTATTATAGTACAGTGAGGGTAATTTTTATAAATGTCATTCGACGTTGGCGGGGCTTATCCATTCAAAATCGACGCGTCGTAATTTATAGACTTTGAGATTCTTGCAACAGGTTTTAATAATTTTTCGTTCAGCTATTACATGGTCATTATTAAGATTAACGTTAATATAAAGTAAGGATTTACTACAAAAACCCGACAAGTCAATTTTTAAAACTTTTTAGGAAGATCAATAAACGCTTATGGTTACACATTTTTTTTGTAAATTATATTTATCTTCCAATTTTTCTAATTCTATAAAAGATACTGGGGACATATTATGTACATTGTCATTGTTGGTTCGTCTAATACGTATGTTGTTTATACATTTCAAAAAAAAATGTAAGAACTTGATACCTTATCTAGTTTTTTCTTCACAACTATATTTTTTTATTTTTCACGAAAAAATGTATTAAATTATTATAAATAAAGCAAAACAATATTTAACCAAGTTGTAAAATATAATATACATAGGTCCCATAAAATTATAATTTCTTGTTTTATGTTGAAATGTGATCATTCTTTTCATAAAAAAATTACTAAATTTTGGACTTGTTTGATTCTTGTATCAAAAAAAAAAAAAAAGGAGAAAACCAGAAAGGCAAACCTTTTAACTATAATAATAATTAATATTATCGTGTACATATAATATAATAAACTATGTATTAAGTAAGTCGCGCAAGTGTGCGTATGAACTCGCGTTATAAAGGTTGTCGTCAAAGGATTTATAATATAGTTTATGTATAATTAATAGTTATTATTAACGCAACAATTACGTATATAATGTCTATGATATGTATTGCGCAATTCCGATGGCGGAACTCGCTGCAAAGTCACAAACGCTGAAACCCCATAATATATTTTCTACAATATATATAATAATATTATCATTGTCGTTCTATGTGTAAGTCTTCCATCGATAACGATATAATATATAATAAATTATTAATCGATATTGGTGCGCTCTTGCGTATATCATTCCTTTATGAGTTTCCCAACCTTGCAATTCAAAGTGCGGTATAAAAATAAAAAAGTAATACCCCACACACGCGTCTTCTCGTAATTTTTTTATCGTATCTATATAATATGGTATCTAGTATATACTATTTTAATAGTTTTAAGCTCTTATGTATTCACCTCGAAAAAACTACGTCACAATATGAAGTACCACGAATAGGTACTGCCGCGATATTGACTTTATTGTTGTTGTTGTTGTTGTTGTTGTTGTTGTTGTTGTTGTAACTGTCATTTACTAGTTTACTACATTATTACGATGTGTGCGTGTGGATAGTAATACATAACCTAATATACTCACATAAACGCACAATCTAATCTCTGTAGAACTTTATTATTAGTAGTAGTGTTTTTATATTTGTATGGATGATAGGAATATTTCATTGTCGACCGCCAGTGGTGAGGTATACGTGCAATATACATAATATTATACATCATGCACGTAGGTGTGATCGATAAGTATCATTATTTACTAACACTAATTATTATATTAATTAATATATATTTACATACGAAAAACTGTAAGAGCGCCTTCGCCATTGAGGACCGCGACTAAGGCATAAGACTATATGCAACGATATTGCGTCGCACGTCTCGTTTTGGCGCAAAATATATCCACGCGCGTCGTTTCCTCATTCATTTATAAATTTTTCTTTCGTCGAAGGGCGGTCGTGGCACTGACAGAACTGGTCTCTCTCCCTTCCGTCAGCAACCCTTTCCGACCGTTACCAACACCTGCTTTATAAAACACAGTCTCTTGTGCAGGCACATCCGTTCAAGAAACGTTGTTCTAGATGACTTAAAATGTGTATACGTCATATAAATATTGTTATGATCCTTATTTAGTTATCCTTTCTCGCTTCATATATCTCACTTTGCCACATCACGGACTTACAAACTACGATGATCAGATGCATTTTTTATAGGTATTATAAAAAAAAAAAACGTTTACAGTGAACATTTTTGTTAAACAACACATGGTAAATAATTATGAATATCTGATCATCGGAAACATATATTATATTGATGACCTTTTTATTTGCGACGAAGATGATATGCAATTAATATATTTGGGTAGTTACTATATCAGGATGCTCTCAACATTTCGATCAAGTCTTTTCGCGATCGCTTCTGCAGAGGCAGCGCGTTTAAAATATTCTTTGGATCCTCCCCGAATTTAATCCCATCACTCTGAACACGTCTTGATCTTCGCCCCTTCCACCTATGTAAGAGCTGGTTCTATAATTAATATGAGAACGGCGTATAGCTTATACCACGGGGATTTGATCGATTCCGTCGTACTCAACGAAATGCACAGTATATGATGTCACGTCGAACAAATGAAATATATAATTCAACGTAGGTACCAATATAATATACTTTTATTGCGTTCTCGTAAAACAAGAGTTACGAGGCAGTAATGTTGGTCTTGCAGCATTTCCGGCGATCGATCTGTGCAGTATACACTATACTATAATATACATAATAATAATAGCCGAGTGCGGTGTGGAACGCGTGCCATCGCGTCGGGCACATCGGAAACGCACGTCATGAACACTACTGTTGTTATATTATTCAGTAGGAATAGCGTGTAATATTATAATGTTATACAGTGCGCCCGAGAGACTTATGATGAAAACAACAACAACGACGACGTCGTTAGAAAAACAATGCAGTACAATAAACCTAATGTAATATTATATTTAGTATTCAACGACAATTAAATTAAATTAACCGACGCTTTAAATGCGAGTTTCGAGGTATCGACGAATAAAAAAAAAGTTTTCCATAGACCAACCGCGTCTTAATTATTCTAATCTATACTCGATAGTAATCTAACCTGTATATATCTTGTAAATTTTAATATCATATATTATTATTGATGCAGTTATTATTATCACGTTTACGTGACCCGGTGAGGATTAACCAATTCACTTCCGACGCGTCTTCAAAACGGTGTAAATCTTCTGACCCGCGGTACCTATGGATACCTGTTAAAAACTGTATGATTTTCTCGTTTCTCTGCGATTTTAAACGTAGCGTATACCACTAACGATATCATATAATAATAATATTATAGCGTCGTTAAAATACCCAAACCGCCGTCGTCGCCTCGCCCGCCACGCTATATGTATAGCTATCGTGACCGCAAATTCGTTTAGATTTAGACAGACGGCGGCGAATACTGTTATATTCGGTGTCCGTGCAGCCTCCTCTTAAGTGTGCCGCTCCGAAAGTACCGTCGATCGTGCATCTATGTTCATGTAACATAATATCACCGTGCACACGTGTTTTAACGAGGTGTACCGTTTTAAAGACTTATTTATATTTTAATATCGTACCGATGCCCTTTCGCCGTCTTTATTATATGATATTTTCTATCAACCTTTATATATATACATATTACTTTTTTTTTTTTTTTTGGTAGATGCATAAACCTAAAAAGTTTACTGTGGTGCAACAAACGAACTACTTGTATTGTTTAAAAAATGAAACATCGATTAAAAAAAAACTACAAATAATAAATTGTAAAACTCATCGACTTAATCGGCGTATGTGTGTCTAAACATATGTATTTTTTAAAACGTCGCCAAGTGATAATAATTTTCTTGAACGTTTGTGTGGGCGCCCTCGACGATTGCAACTCAGTACACCTCATTACAGTAACAACAATTGTCGAAATGATACAACGTTCTAAACAAAAATTCGTGAAATTTATATTTTACAATTGTATGCCTACCTACGTTTGAGCAGTGTATCGTGGTATTAAAAAAAACTAATTCTGCAAATGTTAATGTAAAATAATACAAATATTATACATGTGTATAGATAATATAAGCTAATCTCCTCATAGACCATTTTAATGTCTGTAGATAGTAAATGACTAAAATTGTCACATCGAATTTTCTAGATTTAAATTTATAATAATTAGTTGTCGATATCAGTTGTACTTTGTGAATTTACATATTTTTTGTTTATTTTATAATTTGTTTTAGTTTTATTATGCAAAAATATGATTTCATTTTGACGCTTATTGTTCATCTTGCCATTTGCATAATTTTGCCTATCTTTACATATTACATTGAATCATTGTGTATTGAAATCAATGTTCATATCTGCTTTTTTAATATTTTTTTTTATTTTTGGTCACTATATATACTATACAGTATATAGTCATAAAAAAATATGTATTAGTATATTACAAATTAGGTTGCAGTGGTTAAAGGTATATACTTTCGCGATGTAACTACCTATTATCTATTTGCTTCTACATCTACTGGCTCTGATTATTTTTAGTTTTTTTGTTAACATTTAGTTAATGTTAATATTTATTATACCTGCTGTGCCTTTTGAGGTAGTCTCGTCAGTCCATCGATTTTTTACGCACTCGTATTTTGTCAGTTGTATTGCCACATTATATATATATATTCGTATGTTTCACAACATTACGGTAAAGAAGGTCAACTCAACGTACATAACTATGGCAGGCGCGCACTATATAGTTATATTAAACTATTTAAATCGTACGGAAGAGATCGGGAGTGGCATATTTTTTGTGCCGTTTTTACACGATTGACGATACACGCACACGCGCTTATATGACACACCCACCCCCTAGCGGTCCACCCAAACTTCTAATTGTTTTCCTATCCGCATCACATAGACATAAATGTATTTTATAAGTAATTTATAGTAATATAATGGTATGTCAATACATGAATAATATAGGATCAGAAATTTAATACCGAACAAGTGTAAATAAGCTATTAAGTACTAAATATTTGGCATTTACTTTAAAAAATTGTTTTTTGATGATGGAATGTTGGTGAAAGCTGTGAAAACGTTTCCACAACCCCCACACTATTTTTTGAATTGTTTTGTAAATAAATCCATGCAATTGATTTTGGCTTTTGTGGATACACATTTATATAAATATTTAAAGTTTCATTTAAAATATTTCCAAAAAACTCCATGGCGGGGGGAGGGGCTTGGGAACGTATACGTTGTGGTGCATGCAGCGAGAAAACGGTTCTGTGAATGCGCAAAACAATACTGCGTTTTGGCCCCATTGCCAAACAACGCAACAACGGTTCTTGCCAACGGTGTATTCACGAAATAATAATATTATAATGACAAACAATTTCGCGTACGTCTAATAAATTTCGCGTAGCAGCGGAATTCTTCATTTTAGTTATCATCATCATCATTATTATTGCAATTTTTGTCGTATGGAACGCCGCGTATACTTGTAGTAAACTTACCTGTAATATATTATTTTATACGCTCATTTTTTCGAGATTATTTTATTCATATTTTTTTTACATATATTTTACATCGCATAATATAATAACATAGCGTCATACCTTTATATTTTTGCATCCAATCCAAGTCTTGGCTTTGCTTATAAAACACATTATACCTTAATCCTTGTAAACGTCGTGTAACATAAAGTGTTCCATATAATATATAATACGATCGTCGATTTTGGCGCTGTCGTTACACACGCGTTGATAAATTGATTTGCGAGCTTTGGTGCGTTTTCACTTTGTTTATATAATATATTGTCCATATTATACAGTTTGCCGCGGCGAAAGCTCAAAATCGTCATCGTGTCGTTTTTCATATGTCTAAAGTTACCAGTATATCGTCGTTTGTTCTATAACGGAACTGTGATCGTAATTATTTATATTGTCACCCGTTAGTGTTTTAATCAAACAGACTAATCCAATTGGTGAACAAAAATTAATTGACCGCGAAATGAAGCATAAATGCTACGTCGTCAGAATCTCGTAATGTCAGTAAATGTGATGTGTACTTACATTTTGACCGTAAAATTAAACACGCGAATTTATAGGACCGCAATCTATCGGTATATTAATTAACCGTGAACATAATTTTCTCATAACTATATCGATTTCGCTAAAACGTTGTCTCTGCAATGGTAATAATAGGTGTGATTATTCGAGTGCGAAATTAACGGGGATTTCTCGCGATGGCAAGTTGCGAGGTTTACGCAATCAAAACGGAGAATCGGTACACACATTATATGTTATGTGTATATATATATATATATATAAGTCCACTGCGTCCTGCAAAGGACCATCTATACTCCTTCCATACATATATATTATGCTATATATAATTATATACTAATGTACGTATAAACATTATACTATTATTTAATATATAGCTAAGGTAGACAGACACCTAATACAGTAATACCTGCAGTGTATTGATTTAGTTTCGAGAGAACGTTGTTTACATCTCCGAATAAACCACCGAGCACCGCGTAGTCCATTTATAAATCGTCGTGCGTATTTCGAATGACAAGACAAAACGGATGTGTCATCGATTGCGATTAAGCCGCATGCGTCAACCGGTGTCGTCGTCGTTCGTTTGTGTAGAAATAATGACATATTATTATTCAGTAATTCAGTATTGTATTATAACGACAACGGTACGCGATACATGTAATTCGACGCCGTTTTTAAGATCAATTGTTGTATGTCCCACACAAAATTGTCCGTCTGTGCGAGTTTATCGATCACGATATCTATCTGATATCTGTATATTATTATACATTATTAATAATGTGATGAACGACCACAATGGCATAATGGTTTTTTGATGTCGGAGCTTCAAGTGCGCTATTCGTCTTTATGTGGAGTTATTACTTAGCCAAGTGTATGTACGGTAAATATCATAAATATGTATATCGTACAATATGTCAATATGCATAATGTTAATACATAAACAGAAAAATAAATCGGAGAACACTTGAAAAAATTGGCGTCCCTTGAAATAATTTAACTCAGCCTAACTTGTGGGTTAAAGCCAGTCCCCGCATGCCCAACTATCTTCGTGGAAATAATAATTATTATTGTATTATTGTAACTATTACAATACACGAGTATCGGCATATCGCTGGCGGTATAACACCTACTTGTGAATATTAAAATAAATATTTTTGAACGAGTCGTTAAATCTTATTACAAATAATTTTTAAACGTATTTTATTAATTTGTATATTTTTAAATTGTATTCCATAGCTCGCTCTTTCCAGCATAATAATAATAATTCATCATATTAATGCCTTATAGCTGGTTCAATACAATTCTACAACATAAAAATTATGTGTTAAAAATATTTTGTAAAAAAAAACACAGTGTACGTACTACCTTTAGCACCTTGTCCTCTAATTATAATGAAAATAATTTTAATAGAGGGTTCACAAAATATATTTATAATATAGGTGTTCAGTTTCAGCACTGCGCAGACGTGTTTTTAATTTGATTCGGTTATTTAAGATATTAATCGTCTTCGAACGAACGCAACAAAATTATAATATTATAATATTTGGAAAAAAAAGCAACATACTTGTTGACCATTGATCATTGTAACCAACGCACGATAACGTTATAATAATAATATTTAGTTGTTGTCTGCCGTCTCAGCGGTGATTTTGTACTATTACTGCTCAACTTTCTTAAGTATTATATGTTATTAATAATTTTACTAGAAGAAAATGGTGTTCTCGGTCGTCGTGAGTTCTCGAAAAAACCACGTGAAGTCGTCATGCGACGCACATATTATCGGTTCGGAATAGAGCGACAACGCCTGTAGTAGTATTGGTGTATTCAACAATAATTCGTTTCTCGGAACTCGTTAAAGTATATTTCGTGTCAACAATATTACGATATAATTTCTATGTGGTTATAGGTAGTAGGTATATGTTATAACATCTTATTTACTATACCTTCTTATTTCGTGTATCGACGATTACGGGAATAGTTTACGATGTCATGGTTTTAAGAGTATAGATTTTTAGATTTTTACATATTATAATAAATATACGAGTTTAAACTGGGTAGAAAGTGAGGACGATTATTTGTTAATTACAAAATGTATTCCTAACAATTAATTGTATATTTCATTACATTTTTTAGGAGCTTGAATAATATTTAGGTAGCCTCTTTATTATATTTCTAAATGATTTATTATTGTCTATAAAAAAATCATGGTTATTTATTTGCTCAAATGAAATTTATTTTTATAATACAAAAAAATTATAAAAATATGATTTAAATCGTTCAATAATTAGTTAGAATCATTGATGATAATTGCAGGTCTATTTTCATGGTTCGTATTCAACTGATAATCTTGGTCACTGATCCTCTCCTCAGTCTCCTTAATCATGATATTCGTATATATTTAAACGATTCAACCAAATCATCTTTAATTAACTATATCTATATATTCAAACCCTCTGTTCAACCCAAGAATAATATAAAATAATATACAGAACTTTTAAATACATATTAACAAAAACATTTAATATGAATTAATATTAGTGTTAACGACGAGGTATATTAATATTATTGTGATTTATGATGAAATTCGTACAATTGATCATCAAAAAAATATTTTTAAAACTCGTGACCTTTTATGAACCAATTTTGTCATTTTTCTGTATTAAGTTTCCAAAAATATTAAATGTTATCAATAATGTGCCTCCTTTTCTTTAATTTTTTTTTATGATTTTTGTTTGGAAAATTATTACAATAAATATCCACAAAAGACTATTTTCAAAAATATGAATAGTTGTATCTGATAATCATAATAAGGAATGCAAAAAAATAATAATTTCGACTATTTCGAGGAAAGCGAGAAAAATTTTTATTAAGGTTTTTGTCATTGATTTATACGAGTACCTGCATGAAAAATATGTAAACTTACAGATATTTTTAGCAAATGCTAATAATCACTGGTAATGAGTATAATATTATATTCCAAACATTTATAATAAATAGGTTCAACGTGAAACGCGGGAGATACAGCGCGGGAATTAACGGTCCGACTGAGTTGTTTCGTATTTCGGCGGTCGACTTACCGTTACCATATAATAATGATATTATAATAACGTATTATAGTATAGGTACTAGGTAGGTAGTACTAGCTATTTACAGATTGTTGACGTGTATCACGGAGTCCGTTAACTGTTAAGCAAACTTCTGTGAACAATATTTTTATTTTTAATCGTGTCATATTTTGTTGAAAAATGTCGCGCGAGCAATAATATAATTAGTCATAACTCATAATTCTATAGAGCGGCCGTGACGTTCGTCGGTGATGAGAAAATATATATATTTACGCCGATGACTGTGGTTTATTTTATTTAACGTAAAACACACGTTTTTATGTGTCGAAAAATGCTGTGACTTGATCGTAGCTATGATTTCTAAAAAGAGGGGGGATCGTTAAAAAACTATACAAATTATAATACTCAAAAAATAAATAGAATACCTTATAAAATTATAATACCTATTGTATTATTATTCTGTACAAGTTCATAACTTTAGTGACTTGTTGTCAACGTCGTAAATTTCTACTATACTATTTGCCACAAGTGATTATTAGATACAAGTAACACCTATACTATAACTCCATAGTCCATCCGGCATCCATACATCATTCGTGATCTGGACACTGAAAACAAATAAATATGTAACCCCACATGTTTAACAGATTATATATTATTAATTACATATCATATTATCATAATTCATAAAAACTGACAAACTATTAAAATATCTATATAAAAATATGGCGGATTGTGGGACCATGGGCTTTTTGGCCTTAATCGGCCAAACAGCTAATACAATAATAATCATTATGTAATTGTGAGTGTATTTATGAGTTGTCGCATACAAAATTAACTTGCACTATCATTAGTGTTGCGTTTAGGACCCTAAAAGCTGCATTAAGTATCCTTCATATATAGCTTGTGTACAATTACATCAATATGTATGCGTGATGAGTATATTATAATATGCTTACATGTGTATATATTATTATATGCGTACATGCGCATGGCCATATGCACTAATAAGCAAGTGAAAAGTTAGGGGTTGCACTTTCGTCTACAAGATTTTCACTTGTTTGTTTTATGTCAAATTGATTTTTTTTCTTGTCTTCAGTTTCACCAATTTAATATTTTTAATATTGGTATTAAGGTAAGGTGTATAATAATCGGCTATTGGTACATTTTTAAACACATACCTATTACTTATTAGCAATCTGACAATACTGTGATATACGTACGTAATCGTGTATTGATAGTGAATTTAATTGAATTATAGAAAAATTAGAAATAAAATAATTTAAAAAGAAGTTTGTAATATTTTGAAACAAAACGATGGTAGATAAAAAAAATAATGTTAACTATAATATAGAATGTTGTAAACATATAAAAACAAAAAAAATGCAACCGATTTAAAAAAAAATCGTTTTTTGGGGACACTCTGTATGCATATTTAATATCAAGGTTTGATTTTTTTAGTAAAATAATTAACTTAAATTTTAATGTATATTAAAATATGTGGTATTTGGAGAAAAATTATGTTGAACATAGATATTGAGATAAGTGCCAGGGATACAAATCAGTTGTATAGCCGGAGGTTTGATTACATTTTAGTGAGCAGCATTAAAACAGAGTTAAAATCTTCCTACACAAAATGAATCAATTCATAAAATCTATTACAAAAAAAGTAAAATAATAATTTTTTTTGTGGTGGAAAGGTTCAAAGGTGTACTTAAAATTTAAATCCCCAATCATCCTACCGTCCCACCTCAATTTACGCCAACATTCAAATATGAGTATGTAACTTTTTATTAGTTATCTAATTTTTATTCACGGTCTAACGATATAATATAATATTTTAAACATTGGGGCAAGGCTTCAATTATTTAGCACCCTTGAATTTAAACTATAATATGCATTTACGAGTACTGCGAAGCTGTTGATTGAAACTAGTCGCGTCCCACATATCCCGTAAAATAATAACGGCTTCGGCTCAGCCTCATCAAATCGTTTAATAATTGTGTGCACAGGCTACAGGGATAAATTCGATTATTTGCATACGACCGTTTGAACACGATGTCGCATCTGCACGATTGCGACGTTTATATTATTATTATCATATTACCAACGTCGTCGCCAGCATTGGATGCGATATCACCGGTACAGCAGCTGCTAATTGTAATAATTGTTGTCGATATTCGACGACGGCGAAAGGACGGAAATAAAACAATCATCATCGTCGTCGTCGTTGTAGTTTCGTTAGCCCTACTCTGCAAACAATATGTATATAATTATGATGTGATATGTTTATATTATAGACTATAATAAATAAAATATTAGACTAATGACTCGGTGTCTCAGTCCGATTAAAACCGGTCCTGGTCAACAGTTGTTGTTCGTCCACGGCTACGACGCGTCGTCATCAAAATACCAATGTCTTTTTTTTCGAAATGATAACCATATAATGTCATTACTCATTATAATGTACAATATATTATTATTTTTTGTCTTTGGAGTGTCTCTGCGCAGTGAAATCGTGGCGTCAATATTTCACGCGGGCAGATAAAAATATTATCATAATTTTTCAAAACTCGTTGTCGTTTCCGATGCTCTCAAATACGCAATGCACTATGCACTCTATAATATAATAATATTTAAACATTATTCGAATCGTGCACTATTAGTATTATATTATAAACATACAGCCGACAACCGTTGTCATCGTAGCCGCGAGTATTGATCAGTATTGTATAAGTTCGTGCACAATAAGTGCATAATAGTGTATAATATTTATTACTTAGGTACATCATTTACGGACGACCCAACAGTATTATACTCTTGATAAATCATTATTATATTATATGCGGAAAATCTTCCGTTTGTACATTAATAATAAATAATAATATATTAATCTGACCGAGTTACGTACTACATAATTGAATAACAATTAAGTTCTATTTCATTCCATACGAATGTACCACATATTAGTATGTGTTAAGTGCATTGTGCAGTGTATTAAATTATATTATATTCTCCGAGTGTATCGTCGTCTATGCCGTCTATGGTGTCTGAGAATATTATTGTTAGTTTTTGTTTAGTGCCTTATCATCGATCGATCTGCTTCACACCACCGCTGTGCCATGATTGGTTCCAAATTAGTCGATGCTTTAGACGCGGCTTTCGAAATATTAACCAATTCCTGGTAACAAATACTTGTATCCGAATAGTTTAGAATATTTTAACTCGAAAAAAATGTTGTTGCAATCGTCTAAACGCTCTTTCCACACCCCCTTCATCTTCAGTTAAGCTTAATTTGTCATAGCGATTTCAAGTTAAACCATTATTTCTGAAGAATCGTGGACGAAAAGTCCGGGGACAAAAACCCGGATTCAATTTTTATAGTCGGAAAATACAAAATATTTTATATAATAAAATTAATATTTATTATAAAAATAATATATATTATCCTATTATAGTAGTATAGTTAGGTACCTATAATAATGACAAATTTATATTTTCTTATTATAATAATTATGATATACTATTATTTTTTTTTAGTTTTAGTTTAGATTGACATGCTTATAAATAAAATAAAATGCATTGTTTGTTAAATGTATTTAATTACAAATAAATTTTAATATTGTTGTTCTAATATGTTGTAATAAGTTATATAATTATAACTGAAAATAAGAAAATAGAAATAAATATTAATTTTATAAAATATTTTGTATTTTCGGACTTTTGTCCGACACTAAAAATGTGCTCGGACTTTTTAACCGATTACCATTTCTGAAAAACATTATAATTATTTAAAATCTATAATTTTTTTAAAGTTTAAAAAAGTTCTTTCCATAAAAAGCTGCAGTCCTAGGAGTTTCCATATCTTTAAACTTAAACAATATGTATTTTTATTTCCGAATTCGATTTTCTAATACTAAGAGTATATCAATATCGCCTCTCTAGTGAATTTGTTTCCTCCGTCCGTTGTTCTACTATTTTTAACATAACATTACGAGCTGCATTTTGGTCGCCCGTACAAATATACTTAATATATATTACACGTCTAACACAGCTGTTGCATTTTATAGAAATAGCAATTATTTTAATAATTTTCTTAAAGTAATCTGCGTTGATCAATAATTATTATTCTGCGGATATTATTACACAATTATGTCGAATATCAAGAGTACTATATATATTTAGGAAACTTATAAATCTTTATCCCTGAAATGTATTCTACTAAATATATACTCATATATATACGGGAATATTTTACCATGATATATATTATGTTATTGGTTGACTAATGGTTATTACTTGCCATTTTACCTGTGTACATATTATAACAAATAAATTATAATAATTATATAATCGTAATTTTATTATTGATTCGCAGGGTACTACCAGCCAGCCGGGCCGCTGATCACCCACCACCTGGTGCCGCACCACGTGCACTTACACCACCCGTCGCACGTGAAGCAGTCGCTAGCCCCGCCGTTGGTGCCCACGCCACCGTCTTCGGCCGGCACCGCCGCACCTCCGCCTGCTGAGTCGTCCGACACCGAAGTGGTGCCGGTCAGATCGACTTCAGTACCAACACCGCCCGGTTACCGATACCAGCCGCAAGGCCCTTACCATCCGCCGCCACTTCCATCGTACTATCCGTCGCCACCCGCGTCGGCCAGTCTCCAGTATCCACCGCCCCCACCACCACAGGTGCCGGCCCACCACTACTTGCCGGAGCCACCCAACCCGTGTGTGTACCCCGGTGGCCCACACCACCAGCCCGGCTACTTCCACCACAGCCGAAGCTCTCCGTACCATCACATACCGTTCCACCACAGACGACCGCCGGCCGCACCGCCGTACCCACAGGCTGGTGGACCGCCCACGTACTATCACGAGTACTACGGGCCACCACCTCCCGGACAGCCGCCAGCGCCAACCGGTTCGCCCGCGGGGCAACAGCAAATGTTGGTAGCCATTACCAGGCCTGGCGGCGACCGGCCGGAACACCATCCGCCGCCACCGCAACAGCCGCAACAGCAGCCGCCGCCGCAGCAGCAACACCTGCAGCACCAACAGCACCTACAACACCTGCAGCAACAGCACCACCAGCAGCAATCCTTACCGCCGCCCGACGCTTACCCTGCGCCGCAGCCGCTCTATTACTCACCGTACGGTGCACCGCCCGGGCCGTCGTGCTACTCGACCGCTCCGCCCCGCGCCTACGTAGACCCGACATACCATTCTTGTCCGTGCCCAATGCAATCGTGTCCCAATCCAAAAAACGGACATACTGGCCCGCTTACTGGTGCAGTCAGTAAGGGGCCAAAACATCATTCGACAGTAGTTACACTCCCGCCTGTGGCATTGGCACTGCCACAGGAGCCTCCGCGGGCCCATGGCCCGCCGAGCCCTGCTAGGGGCAGCGCTGGTGTTCCCGGACCACCGCGTTCCGCAAGCTCAGGCAGCCCGTGCAAGCAAGTTCCTTGGTGCATGAGCCCGCTGAGCCCGGCCCGCGCATCCGTGCAACACCTGGCGCCCCAGTCACCGGCAATGTTGGCCGCAAAGAACCCCACTTCAGAGTGGAACACCATTAGCGAAGAAAAATGCGATACCACCGGTTTATTAGCCATCGGAAAAGTTCTCAGCCAGTCCGTGTTGGGCTTGGACCAGCCGATCGACCATCAACACGACGACGACGTCGTGGTACCGAAAGTCGAACCTATCGACGACGACCAACAACCGCAATCGTATTACACGCTCAAGGTGGACATGGCCAGCGAGGAGGAGGGCGATTCCGTGTCGGCGACCGATGACAATGACGATGGTCTTCATCAGACCATTGACTTGTCAACCAAGTCCCGGGAACGCCTGGAAGTGACAACTACTGTTTACTGCACACCCAATACACCCGTCAACAACAACAACATTACTATAAATAACAACAACAATGGTTATTACAACATAAATATTGACGGTGATAAAATAGTAATGAAGGGATCCGCGAAGAGGAAGAAACCCAATCCTATGCAAATAGTCTTAGCGAAAAAATCGAAAATCCAAGAAGAAAACGAAGACGTCAGCGGTAACGATTATGACAACGACGTGGTTGCCGTTGTCGTAGACGACGACGACGACGACGATGACAATGACAACGATGACTGTAAAGAAAACGTAGAAGAGCCGTCAATGAAGACGGCGATGACAACTATTGCGACTACACCACTGACTTCGGCTGAAGACGAACCGACGCCGGTAACTGTAGCTAACCTAACTGCAGCTATACGAAAGAACAGCATTAAATCGACAGAAGTCAAGTCCGAACAAGAGAAATTGGACGAGTGCATGACTGAAGAGATATTGCGGTCGGTGTTGACGGATGAAAGCGACGGCGATGACATGATCACCGAAGCTTTCGTCAAAAAAAAAGGCGTGACAAAGAAAACGAAAAAAGGCAGAAAAGACCGGAAGAATGGAGGGAACAAGAAAGAAATGACCGGTGAGTGATGATCATATTAATTGTATGATGTATAAGCCTAGGTCGAATTTTGGCCTAGATTCGGACCTAAGGGTGACAGATATTTTAAATTATTAATAATTTACATTTCTTTTGGGGTGGAATATTAGTGAGATCCTAAGGCAGATATTTGTGCTAAATCTAGCCTGTGTACAAAATGTATGTCATAAAGGGGGTAAGACAGGGTAGGTTGGACAGTGGACACCAACTCAATGGGTAGAATGATCGAGTATTAACTAGTATTTCAGTTAAAATATGACAGTAAATGCCTTTTTCTGGTTTTGGGTGAATGGGTGTAATATATTCTATTTGCCTCTGAATAATTTTGTAAGTCCCCACGCCACTTGTAATGTGTATTATATGATAGATACTTAATAATATACTATATAGTGATAGTGTATTGGATTGCGAGTGCGACGAATGAGTTTTTTACATTCTTACCTAACCTGGTTATTGTTGTTATATATCAGATGCGATGAAGAGAGAGCTGGAACAACGGATGCGCGAAGAATTCGCGCAGTTATCTCGGCTCAAGAATCAAGACTTAGCGCCCAGGTGGTCCAACGGTTGGATATGGCAGGGAAAACCTTTCAAGCGCCCCGTTTACCTAGAGGTATGTAACAAAATACACTTTATCTTGTGACTACGTTTATTTAAATTTATTGTGGTAACCGTAATACGTTTAAGGTAATAAAAAGGAAAAAGAAATTAGAATAAGGTTCCTAAAACCAAAACAGCTAGTAAAAAAAATATTTATTTTTATTTAGGTAAACATAAAATGAACGTAAGACAATTAAAATTTTTAAAAGACGTACTTATTATAATAATGCAATACACGTGTCATTGGAAATATGATTTAAAATAATATTAATAATATTATTTAACAAATTAAGTATTTTTCATAATATAACTTTGGGAGCCAAAAATAAAATCGTTAATCAGTAAAAGACAGCATATTAAGACTCAATTGCTATAAATAATAATAATTAATTTTGTTTCCCGTGACCTTTTTTTCCTACCTTCTATTTTACATTTTTACATACTATTGAGACGTAATACAAAAACATTAAGTGTGGTTATATAAAGACGGTTCAGTTGTATGTTGCACGTTTCGTTTACGTTTTAATATGGTCTATCACTAATCATAGAGTGAACTCACCAAATACCGAATACTCTTGGAGGATGAAATTTTACTCGCCATTCAGAATGTTTAGTCTATAATATTTTGTAGTTAGTTCCCCCCAAAAAGTTTTCTTTATGGAGGTTCTCGCTATTTAGAAGTACTCATTAGACTCGTTATAGGGAGGGAAGGTTTTGCTTTAGTATGTATGTAATGGAGGATTCCGAAAGTGGTGTATAATAATTAATAATATATTAATATGTAATCGTAATAATAACGACAATAGTACCTAATATTAATATTGTGTTGTTGTTATCGGTACACACAGAACGACGATACACCAGTGTTAAGGAAATGTTACCCATGCATGCGTCACATGCAAGGCGACACCATATACGCAAGGGACTGCGTGCTTCTCAAGTCGGGTTCTCGTAAAAACGACTTGCCGTTCATCGCCAAAATCGCCAACTTGTGGGAAGATCCCGTCAACGGTAAGTTTATATGCTCCATTATTATTATTATTATTATTATTATTATTATTGTTAGAAGAAGAATATATTAATTTGCCTGGAATATGGTGTAGTAGCCACCCGTAAGTACCTGACTCAACTTAATTGTAATAATATAATATTATTATAAAAATTACTCGTATTTAAATAGATTTTTTGTTTATATTATTATGATTTTTTGTTTTGTGTGTATGTAATAAATGTATTACTTATACAGTTATACTTAACCAAACTGACTGGTCGTGTCTATTTTTATTTTTTTACTTCATTTTATGCGTAGTGAGAATTTCTTTATTGTTTTTAGATTTTAAATTACCATAACACATTTATGTTATTTATGATCAATTTTAAATTCATATATTTTAATGTTTATTTCATCATATACATTTATAATTCAAAATTGAATTAAAAGCATTAATATTATTTTAATATTTGTCGCGTATAAAGGATTTCGCTCACTTTATAAATATATTAGTACGAATCACGTTAGACGAACACTGGCAGTCTTAAGTCTACTGAAATCTCCGTAAATGTACAATTATTTTAACCTAACCTTTGAGAAGAATGATGAATGTATTGATTTTTCAATGAAATGGGTTTTTTTATTTTAGTATTTGAAGACACTTTTTTTTCTAGCAATAAAAATGCTCTGATCATCAACTTTGAGGAAGTCGGGGAGACCACTGATAGTAAATCGGATATATAAGTTTATATACTTTCGTGATTCAGAAATAGAAATTTCTCAGTTTTTTTTTTTTTAATAAATATCACAATTTTTATTAATTTCTTATAGTAATCATAATTACCATAGTATATGACCATCTTGGCAGCGTCTCCGCTTAAAATCGTTCTTTATGGTATACAATGATTTATCATATTGAATTCAAATTTATCACCTTCATTACAATAATCTACTCAATGACCAAATACACTTAATGAACAGCGAAACAACGAAACAGTTACCTGCTTAACAGTTTCTTTATATTATACGTTACTGATAAAAGATAAAAGGGGTATATTATGGATATACTTAAAGTAATAAATGATTACAGTAGACAGTGTTAACTTATATAATACTACACCACGCGGCAATCGGCGGGTTAAATTAATTATAATTAAAATAATTCATAAAGATGAAGTTTGAAAAAATCCCTCAAAAAAAGTACTCACGCCCATCTGCTGCTATTATAATACTGTTTGAAGTCGAATCGCACTTTAGGTAGCCGAAAATTGCACTCATATTGAAATTTCACTCGAGCTTTTGATGTTCTTTATAAGCAACTCATAGATTTGTAATTTTCGATATCATGATTGTGTTAAATGAAACCTAAATCCAATTAATTAACACAAAGGGAAAATGTTATCATTTTATTTTATTTTTGCATTGTGATTGGTTATTTAATACCAGTTTCAACTATGCATATGCATTTAGGCAAAAAACGTTAATCCAAATTTCATCACATTTTTTATATATAAATAATTACTCAAAACTTGAAAATAATGCAAGAATAAATTATATGAATTTATATTTATTATTTTGGATTGTATATTTTTAATTATTCAATGCGCGAATTATGAAGTTTTATAAAAAAAAAAAAAATAAACATTTGGGACGGTCGACGGTGTGAAAACGAACGTGTAACTTGTGTAAAATGTATAATTTTCGTATAAAACCTTAATTGTATTTATTACTACGCATTTATTATCTTAACAATTTATAAACTCAATGTCACGAGTCCATGGAAAATGTGTTTTGTGTACATAATACTTTTCATAACGTGTAGTGTGTACCAACTACAAACTACAAATACGTTTACCACGATCTTACCTACGATGACTTACCGAATAATAATTAATAAGACATTAACCCATAGGTACATTTTTCAGTTAAAATAATTAAAAATCATTCTCCGGAACGCCGGAAAAGTTGGAATACGCGCGCCTTGTATGATATTAATAATTATTAATATTACAATTTTAACATAATATTATGTCATTATATAATAACTGGGCATTTAATATTCGGACTTGAATTACTTTCAAAATGCATTGCGATTCGTTGAAATCAAAAAACATGTTGCCTGTTATACGTGATTGTTTTTCAGTGAATCTGGGTACTCGGCGAAAGTTTAGTTTGATAAGTAATGGGAAATTAAAATATTTTAAAAATAGACAAAAAAAAAACAATTTCACTTGAATATTAGATAATAATATATTATATTATAATAAAAATAATTTATTTTACGAAATTCAATTAATATTCAATTGATATAACACTGCTCAATAAAAATAATGAGCTTGGGTGACTTAATGCTACATAGCCAGTTGTTATTATAAATAAATAATAAATTAGTAACTCTAACTAATAAGTAATAACCCAAGTGAAATAATTCGACAGTTCTTGTTTTGGGCGTACTATTATCTATATAAATGCAAATCGACCAGCTTTTCTCTATCCCTCCTCTTTAAATTATATTGATCCTTTGAAGAAATATGTTACGTTTTTTGGTGTTGTAACCCCCTAATCTAACTTTATTTATGCAAAATATATATTAATTATAATATTATGCTTCAGATATCTAAAAAAAAATGTGGCCATATTTAATATTATAACTATTTGAAGATTGATGACTACAATGGACATTAGTGTGTAAAACCCCTGCAAGTTATATTTAAATTTAAATTTAAAATTAAAACACCCACCTTTCCGCTTTAAAAATCCTGGCTGCGCGCCCGAACAATAATATGTATACTTAACTCATTTTAATCGTTAACGGTGACGCGTGTTCACAGGAGAAATGATGATGTCGCTGCTGTGGTACTACAGGCCGGAGCACACAAAACAGGGACGGGTGAAGGAAGACATGCCCGACGAACTGTTCGCGTCAAAGCACAGAGACGTCAACAGCGTGGCCTGCATCGACGATCGGTGTTACGTATTGACGTTCAACGAGTACTGCAGGTCCGTGTCTCGCATATGTTGTATTATTTACCGATAACATAATATTGTAATTATTTACTGAAATCATTCTCTCATAATATCCGGACCCAACGACTCGAAACTTATCGTATACATAGTAGGTACCTAACTTAAGTAAACTTGACATGTTTGCGAATGATAAAACAGTACCACAACTATCGGGGGTGCTACTTAGTTAAGGTCATGAAATCGTACTGGGCCAATCAGGTTGGTTTTAATTAAACTGAATTATTACGAATTACTTAGGACATCGGAATTTTTGGTATTTGAGAATACCTACTGGTCATCTTGATTTGGTAATAATTTTTTAATCTAAAATATATTAACATAATGGAGAACGTTCAGATCAGAAAATCATCATCATTCGTTTTAAATTGGATTTTTAGTTTTTTTTGAAAATCACCGAAAATACTGTATTACCGTCTACCGTTGATACCGTTCCTATTATCGACTTTAATTACTGCCAAGTGCCAACTAGCAGCATAATATATTTGTATCTGGTCCAACTGTGTATTTAATTCCTATTACCTACTCAACCAAATCGATTATTTAAAAATTGTATTTTGACTGCGCTACGTACGTATAATATGCTTCTCCTCCACTCCTGTCGTTAGATACCTATAGTTTCAGCATTGAATTCTATGTGCCTTAACTTGATACATTTTTCAAAATCATGACTAACTGAAAACAAAAACAAACCCTCTATAATTATTATTTTTACTATTATGATTATTGACTAAACGCCTGTTACGAGTATAGGGCGGCTGTTGTATCTACGTGTCACTGATTTCAACTCGACAATTTTTATCATTAAAATTCCTCACTACCACTTTTATAATAATGTATTAACATTCCTAGTTTTTGAAATTTGGATATTTATTATGTAACATAAAACAGAAAAAATAAAATTTTTCTATACAATAATAATATAATACAGGTCGCGACTTTTGCATCTATAATATGCACGAACTTGTGACGAGTATATTATTATTATAATATTATAGTATTTGAATTCCGAAACAACACGCTACTGCCTTTGTAACTATATTATATGAAATATAATATATTATTTCAAACGTATCGCTACCGCCCTACGTGCAATATCGTTTCGATTTATTTAATAATATTATATGTACGGTAGAAATGTTATTATGATTGCATTATGGGTTGCTTTTTTGCCGCAGTATTGACCTAATAATAATGGTATACCTAATATACGACGACGTCATACGTCAATTCTGGTAATATCGATTTTCATTAACAACAACAAAATAGTAAATGGTATGTTATATACATAATACATAATATTATGTTTTCGACTTACGTTTTATTTTATTCCTCGCAGTATTCGCAGTACATACATTAAACATGCAGTGTTAGGCATATAATTTGTCAATATACTTAAAGATAAAAAGGATTAAAATTATTTTAAAATAAATAAAATTTAAAACTAAGTAGATGCGAAAAAAATTAGCTAATGAAATTAATTATACACCAAAAATTCAGTCCTAATTCACAATTGATTTTAATTACAATTATTATAAAATATATTTTAAAATTTAAATCATTATTATAATATTATTGTATTGAATTAGTATTATATTTATTATTTTTAGTACCTACTACTTAATAGTGAAGAACTGAATAGTGTATTTTTAATGAAAAATTCAGGAATTAAACTTCATTATACAATTTATTATAATACTTCATCATCGGTTTTTCTGACCAACTCCGATTAAAATTCACCCGACGCAATATTTTAATAATAATTTCTTTTGATGAATCCATCACATTCCAATATTAGGTGTATTATTAGGTTTTATTCAATTCATACAGTTTGTCATCAGTAAAAATTTCTATGTGCAAACATAATATAATACGTGTAACGTGTACGATGTCGGTATGTACATTGTTTGTTGTATTATTATTATTGAAAATGAAATAAAAAATCCGCAGACGTTATCGACGGCTATATATATTATATACTCAACCACCAATAGCTTTGTCCATCTGCTCACAAACTTCGACATATAATTGCGGTTTCGTTGATAATATTTACTTAAATATGATAATATTTTTTTTAATACACTAAATAGTATATCAAATATGTTAATATTAATATTAAAGGGCCCTATCACTTAATAGCTTCTCTACTCGGTGTTTCCAGGTCTATACATCATTAATTACTTTACCCATTTATTTCTTGCATTTTTTTTATGTACAGATTGTTAGTTTAATTTTCATAAAAAATTTAAAAAAGTATTAATTTAACTTAAGTTTGAATTTAAAACAACGTATATTTTTATTCGATATTTAAATAGATTAATATAAATTAAATTTATATTTCGAAAAATTTTAGCTTCGATTTCAAATTCTAACCCGAACAGTTCGTGAAAATTAAATTCGACCATCCCTAAATATTAAATACGTATATTATCATTTATCGTTTATCGTTGTAGTGCCGGGTTTTGTACTACGGTTATTAGTGTTGTTGTTGTCGTAGTCGTAGTCATAATCGTAGTCTACAGTATTCATTGTTCTCTTTATTATTATTATCAGAAATCCGCCGGGCGACTTTTGCAGTTTTGTATAGTATTTCATAGAATCGTACGTCAATTATTACGCTCATGCCTTCACTGCCCCGTTGATTTGGCGCGCACCCGCGTGACGTATGATAATTATTATAATATAGGACAAACAATTTTACTCTAATGATTAGGTATATACTGTTAAAATGTGAAGTTATAATATAACTTCCCTCGAAAGTTGGTATATTATAATGTGAATTACTACTTTAAGATTCCTTCTTTATTTGAGAAAATGTGATAATCTATAAAATATTCTCCTTTAATAAAATGATGGATAAATAAAAATCATTAATTATATTATAATAATTGATTCCATATACATAATAAATTCTATATACCCTCCTGAAATAACTAAAAAAACCTACTAAATATGTAAATATTGGCGAAAGAAATTTGTATAAGACTTCAGGTAAGTGTGAAACAAATGTATATCTTACTAAAATAAAAGTATATGTACTAATATAGTAACACTCTCAAGTTTTTCTTATGTGTGTAATTTAGAAGATATTTACAGAAAACGGCTTAACTTAGAAAAAACTTGATTTAGAAGCCGTTCCCATGACAGCACATGACTATACATAGGGTTTCAGATAAAAAGGATTATGTACGCAGAAAATAAATAGATAGATAGTAGTAGTAGTAGTCATGGTAGTGGTTTATTTTCAAACTATTGGGAGGATTTGGGGATTGTCAAAATTTGGTTGAGATACATTTTTTTGTTGGTTAGTCTACAATTAAACATATAATATTATAATAGTATAATGAATGCAAGATTGTACATATCTGTTTCTGAACTATTATTTTTCATGTATCTTCGTGTATATGTCAAGTTTGATTTGTGATATAAAATGGTGGTTTTACCAATTAATTTTAATTTATTAATTTTTTTAAAAATAGTTTTAGAACTACTTTAGTCTTAGTGGATAATTTTAAGTACAAAATCTAGTTGTATCTGTATTGTAGTATTTTCAATGACTAATTTCATAATTTCATCATTAAAACTAGAAGAATATACTTTTATAAAAAAAAATTGGTTTTCATACGCAAATATCGAATGGTGTATATATATGCATATGGAGTTGACCGTTGCCAAAAAAAAAATTCTCTAAAATTGACTTGCGAAGCAAAATAAGTGTGTGCAGCCAATATAATACGTATAATAATATAAATACGTCGACCAACACATCGCGTCGACGCGTGTAACGAACGCAATAATAATATAGTCGGTTTTTAATATATATATATATAATATGTCCGTGTTTACAATCGTTTACGGGTGGGTAGTACACATCACTAGCGCTTAATAATATTATAACCTCGTACGCGACATTGACAGCGACAAAAAATAATAATAATTATAAAATCACTACGCATCACTGCAGTGATGGTTGTTAGCCGCCGGGTGACTGATTGAGAGCCAAATCGTTTTACATCTAATCCGATTAATTGTTTTTTGATTTCGGTTTTCAACACCCTTCGTGAACCAAAAACGGTCATCAACTGCAGAAATACGACTTTTACGAGGGTGGACTTGGCCAGCCTCTCTGAACATTTTTGTATACGACTTATGTGTATTTATTATTATGCCGCAGGGTGTTGAGTGAGCTTAACTCATCAAAATTGACTGAATATAACAGCTCATATTATATAGAAAATTGAAAGTGTCAGTCGAAATAAATTGTATTTATCCAGCTGCTGTTAACTCAACTGAATTCATAAATTACATAATCATTAATCGGTATAGAAACTTAAATAAATATAAATAATTTAAAATAGTCAAAATAAAAAATATTCCAAATCAACGAAATTTACGCGTAGTGAGCTTTCACAGTTAAATATTTATCTAAAAACTACCATATTAGTCGTATATATTATAATAGGTCAATAACGACTCACGTTATTTAAGTTACACTTACCACAATAATTAATACACAATATTAATTGAGATAAATATTCTTATTTTCAATTGTGCCTCTCGTCGACATGAATTCGATAAAATAATAGGGCTGTTATTTTGGAATTTTGCGTGGAATGCCAAAAATCATTAATAATCAAGCACAATCACAGTCTATCGAAAAATAGTTACTTTCAGATTTTAAATAATTATAAAATATTACGTTATTTTAATAATTGTTTATTTTTACTTTAATATAAATTAAAACAAGAGAGAATATTATTTTAAAAATGATTAAGTAAAAGAAAATTCATCAAAGAATTTTATATTAAAGTACTGTTTAATAATATATATTATATAGCTGACTACCTAAGAAGAACTTCAAAAAATTATCACTTTTATCTTTAAAAATATCTATGACGGCTAAATGTCATTATTCGTGTTAGAAAAGCATCCATTAATTTCAATGATAAATCTATCTTAAGAGTAATATATTTATGGATTGCAAATGCAACACACTTACATCCCACAAATTACGTCCATATAGTATGTATAATATAATAAGCAAAACTTACAATATTTTTTTTTTTTATACACGAGTTAGGTAGGTGCATATAGTATGTATAATACTATAATGTATACACAACAACCGTACTGCGAAAGTATCCGCGCGTATTGTGCAATAATGTGTACTGTGTAGGTTACTCAATATTCGTAATGACATACGTATAACACTACAATTCCCACTAAAATTCAAGTACGAAAAGGTCGCCTTTGGGTGGTTCTGTAGGGAATTTAAAGACGCATGTTAATACGAATGTCTACGTCTACTCGAAACCGATCAACTGACACGATGCATTATGTATAATGAATAGTTTTCTTTGCTTATGAAATGTACACAAGACGGGTTTTTATGCGTAACACACATGGTTTCTATAACATTGAAGTACCTACTTATTGAAACACTGTGTTTACATTTGTATAAACAAGAATTCTATTTTTTTTCTCAGTCTTTTTCACCAATTTCAAACTACGCATGACAATTTAAATGGAACACTGCAGCAGCAGCTAGCAACCAATAATATTCTTATGATCACGGATCAAAAATCATGAGTTATTTACGCTTCATATTCGTCCCAACTGTAAAAATGCCAAAACAGGAGTGGAAAAATGATTTAAATTATGCAAAGCCTTATATTATATTGCTTAGTGTTAAAGTATAAATTATATTATTGATATTATGACAGATTTAATGATTTTACATGATCAGCATAATTGCTTGCACTATAAACATTTTTTTTTTAAACAAATTCAACTCGCCATCACATCTACGAAAAACTAAATGCTCTCGTTTACGTATAATCACGATTAAAACCTATTAAAAATATATATATATATCTCAAAATAAATTTTAGGCTTTCCTCGAAAATATTGTGTCACTGTCCCATTAAGTATTATTGTAACGATCGTGAACTGTGACAGTATAATATATTAATTGTGATAATAAACTAACGATATTGTTTTCTGTTTTCGGTATGTCACAGGCATCGGAAGCACATGAAGTCGGTACAAGAGAATTTGGTGCTGTGCAAGGCGGTGGTGCCGCCGTTACGCGAGGCCAACCCGCGAGCCAGACAGTTGCCCGCAGACGGCGCGCCGACAGATCTGATATTCTTCTGCCGCCGCGTGTACGATTGTCGGCAAAAACGGTTGCTGAAGAAGCCGACGCTCTGACCAAGACGTGTCCGCTGTCGTCGCCGTCGTCGCCGCGTCTTCGTCCTCCTCGCCGTGCACTATCGCCGCTGCGGTTTTTCCATACTATCGTCGCGATTGTCGCGTTTATATTATTTATTATTATGATTATAATTACTATTATTACGACTATATAATAACGTTCGTTTCAATTGTATTCGCTCTTTTCTTAAATTATTATTATTTTATTGTCGGAACGTTGCAAAACGATAATACGCGATATTGTAATATTATCATGTCGTCATACCTATACGACATGTATGGACAAAAAATTGATTGTTTTTTTTTTGTTTTATGTGCGGGGCCCGAAAAAAACCCTTCGGACGGGATCGTCGGCCTCGATACTAAAAACCGATAGCTATTATATTATATACATTATTATTTGCGCGCATCCCTTTCCCCGCCAACACTGTTGTGATGATTTGAGATATATTTTGTATTTTTGAAAGACAAATCATTTCAAAATTAAAAACTTTTCGACCAACAGGTGATGATTACACAGCTGGTTTTACTCGTTATTGAAGAAATGACTGTACTTACCTAATCATACATTGACCGAAATGAAAACTTTTTATATCTAAATTTTATTTTATTTTTCGAAACTAAATTGTGAAAAATCATTTTTTATAAGAAATCACATACATACACAACACACACACACACTCGTTTGTCGTCTGCGCGCGCTATATAATATGTATAATAATAAGTATTATAGGTATAATATGATTAATATATATGTGTTTAATTTATAATCGCCGCACGCTCCGCTCTACCACCTACCTCTTCTTTTATTCTCCTCGATTCTTATTATTTTTTACGAAAATTAGTTGATTTTATTTTTATTATTATTATTAGCATTAGAATTACTACTACTACTACTCATAATATGATTTTTCATCATACGATGTGCATGATAATTTAATATACCGATGATGATGTTGTTGATGGGCATTTCGGTTACTTGCGTGTGCGTTTATTCAGCGGTCCGCTCGCGTGGAAACGGAATCGATATACCCTCCTGCCAAACACTCGTCCGCAACTCGCACCCTCGCCGTCACACATTATCTTCGCGTTATTTTTTTCTGCACTCGTAGACGACGCCGCACCAATATATGTTTCGCTTTTCGATCGTTCCAATATAAGATATTCCTCAATTCACACACGTGCACATATATTATATATCTAGTCATCATTAATTGCTGAACATACGATATCAATAATAATAATATATATCCTTCGAGCTCACGTTATACCGTTATTGTTTTCATCCACTAATTATAATTATTATTGCTCGCTGGTGGTACGACCGATATTATATTCGTACTATCAACTGATCGACTTCAAGCCACGCTTTCCGATCACCACCATCACCTCACCTAACCCCTTCACCCGCCGCCCATTAAACACACTCGCAATTAAGTATAACGAATCGACGAATATATATATTATTATATGCCAACTATATGTACCAATTGTGATTGGCCTGGTCGGTGGTATATTTATACATATTTTGTTTTTTACGCTTTTTTTTTTTTTTTAGTTTAGTCGCATAATTTCAATGTTTTTGCTTTATACAAATGTGTTGTTATAGATTAAAAAAAAAAAATTAAATAATATTATTATTATTATTATTATTATTATTATTATTATACTATATTATTGATTCCTAATAACCGAGTATAATATAATAAATGTTAGAAAAACGACAAACGATTAAATAATTTGATTAAGTGATTAAAATTTAATAAAATGGTATTAAAAAAATAATAATAAAAAAATATATATAAACACTATATATGGGTATAAAATATTTTATTTTTAGATATTTATGATGTGTAAATGGACCAATTTTTCGTGTATAAACTTTTTTTCATCGTTCACATAGTTCCGGATGGACGCATGTAGCTTAAATATTATGTTTATTAGATAAAAGGTCATTTAGCTCGCAATAAATTTATGTAGTTATGATTTTTTTTTCCAAGTGTAATATTTTGTGTTATTCTATAATTAATAGCAATTCAGTTACAAACACACACACACTTAGTACATAATGTTATGCATATATGTACTTAGAATGTTATCAATTGACATCCCTAAATAATATTGTTTGAATTAAGTCACATATGTATTGTATAATTTTGACATTCATTGAAACTATAATATAACACTGATATTATAAGAAATATATTGTGTAATATGTGTATTTTTTTCAAAACAACCTACCAACCGTGCATGTTCTATATTTTAGTTTTAGGGGGAAATATGATTAACATCTATACTATAACTTATAATTTTATAAGCATACAGCATTAGCTTACTAGTCTCTACTCGTATTGTTTTTAAATAACGCTACCCCCGTAACAAGATATGAGTATTCTGAGTATTGTAAATTTTACAAGTTAAAAATGCTCATATCTAGTTTAAAAATTTAAAATCTAAAAAAAAACTTAAGCTAAGAAATAGTTAAGAACACAAAATTAATTCTATTGAACGCAAATTTGCTATGTTGTATATATTTTTAGGGCTAATACAACAAATACAAGAATTGTATCCTTTCCAGTCGTTAAGTATAGTATTGTATTCCCAACAAGTAACCATCATAATATGCAACCGTTATATTCCAGTTCATCAATATAAAACCTTAGGAAGGTAAGGAAATTGTACATAAAATGTTGCTTCATAACTTAAGATAATTCTTGAACTGAAATATTCATCGGTTTTGAAAAGTAAAACTCCAAAATTTCAACTTACAATCGAAGTCACCCAATTGAAGCGCCTTAAAACAGTGGTTAGAAACCTGGCTTCTCAGGGTGATACCTGGAAATTTCAGGGGACCATAGTAATCGAGTTATTATAGAATATTTTCTACATTAGTTTTAGCAATGTTTTATTTAAAAGTATTAGATATTTTAATTAATATTATTTTATTATTATTAATTACTATGCATTATAAAAATAATTAAATTCTAAAAATGTAAAAACATATAGACAACCATAATCATGTGCTATGGCAAAAAAAATATTTTTAAATTTTAACTTGCGTCGAGATTTTGTAATAATTCATTTTAATTGATAAAAATAAAGAAATTTGCTTGGAAATTGCAACAAGTAACAACCATGAAGAAATGAAGTATAATATTAAAAATATCTATTATAATTGTTATTATAAAGATTATAGTTTAGTATAAGAACCTATTTAAAGCACAAAATAATATATAAGTAATGAGGTTTTACAAGAATATTAGAATGAAAATCTTTTTTATTTGAGCGTTGAATAATTTTAAATTAAACAACAATTGTGGATATTATGACTGATAAGAAGTCGCCTACTATAAGTAGTCAATTTTTTGATAAACGCCATATTGCACGCAGACTACTATAAAGTTCATGATCAATATTATTGGCACCTGAAAATTAAAAACACTTCAAACATCATTATACAATAGTCAATTTCAGTTATTTGTAATGATGTTAGGTACTGCATATTTGGATATTATTATTATCTTTTGTAGATTATAATACCTATATTTATCTTAAAAGTAATGACCGCCAACGGCAACGGTCTTGTTTCACAAGCTCAAGGAACAATCATCTTTTAAATAAACACTGCCTCCTCTCAAAATTGACGAAAGGAAAATGCTCACTTGCAACTATTATTATTATTTGTCACAAATAGGTAATAGTATCTATTTTAAAATGTATTGAATAATGTGTTGTTTTTCTCTATCAAACTACCGAAGACTATAAATGGCCAAAAAGTAGGACGTGTCGCCTGAGAGAGCGAGGGAAAGAGATAGTCCTCGAACGCCAAAATAGTAAATCCTTTATTAACACCTTGTGTGCCATCTTTTGGTTTTAAAGACTGTAGTCTACAGTGTCATTCTTTCGTCAGTGTACGTGTGTCTACCGCACTGATAAGTGATAAGCGACTGAGCCGAATCGTTGTGTCATTATAACATGCGCATCGTATCTATTTTACCAGTGCCGTAACCTGCAGGGGGAATTCCGGGCTCAAGTCCCTCCCCGAATTGTCAGACGACAATAATTTTATTAATTTAATTACCGTCTGTGGTGATAAAGCAACGCCGCTCTAATCACACTTAATCTTGATTTGATTATATGTATAATTATATGAATTATATTGTCAGAAATACAGTGCAAACTTAATTTGTCGTCATAATTAGCATCAAAAATTAACCCCCCCCCCATCGAAAAAAATCCTGGCTATGGCACTGTTTTTAGTATTATTACCTTACTGTATCGTATGTTAAATTTGATGCACTCAAAGCGACAAAGCTGCTATCATAGAAAATAATTAAAATCATCATACCTAGTTATTATTGAATCCAAACCAATTATTATACTGATTGGCAAAAAATAAATAAACAGCCTTGTTTTTAATTTTTATTTTGATAACGAATATAAACTTCGCTGTTTATATGTATAAATAATAATTACAATGGTAAAACTTAATTTTAAAATTCAATAATTACTGTTCTCTTCTGTATTATATTTTTTTTCTTTGTATTTTGTATTATTGTATGTACTCTCTTTGCCCGAATGGCCGATAATCAATCAACTGAATAAATAATTAAAAATATGTTGTTATTGCCATTGTCAGCCATATGTAGTGTTGAAATATAAAATATTCGTCGTGTACTCGTGTAGGTACCTAATATATCTGTCTAACTGCAGTTCAAATAATTAATAATCAAATAATTCATTAGAGTGTGAACTCACTTATCTTAACGTTAATCATTCATTAATATTATAGGCGTATTCGAAATAAATCATGCGAGATAATAATGATATTACGATCGATTGTAAGATCACACCGGCCTCGACGGGAACCATTGGAAAAAAATCGCAAAACGCTTAGACTACGAAGATTTCGGAAACCTCGGAATTCTCAGGTTTAATCTCTAAACCGTACTTTAGATCAATGCTGACCATAAAAATAGTAACGTCTGGTGGCGATGGCGATTCCGACGAACCACAACAGAATTCTGACGTGTCACTCAAGTATCGTCCATGGACTCCATCGCCAATCCTGCTGGCCAATTACGCAGGACCGCAGATGCGGCGAATGATCGCGATCGTAAACGCTGCCGTGATGGCGCCAGCCGCAGAAGCTTAATCTCCGGCTCCCTCTTCGTCGTTACGCCAGCATTCCGATGATGATACGCACAACGAAGGCGTGTCAGACGTGTTAAGCCCCGTTGAAGTCACTGGTCCGCCAGCGAGGCGATCTGTATCATTGTCGAATATTTCAATAAGCGTGATGCCTATCGAAATAGAAATACAAATTTCGATCGACGATTCGTATACACGACACCAAAATCGTTAAATATAAACGCGGATATTTTTAGAAACGGACAAAAAGGTTATTCCGGCGTTTGATTTGTTGCTGCGCTTAAAAAATATACGGCGCAGAATGTTATATGTGTACCTATTTTAATATATATAGCTTATACAGCTATATTCAGTGTACTAAACAATACGTTTGATGTGAGTAAAGTTTTTTGTTAAGTTATTTAATTGTTTATTATTTTATATTTTTTTTTTTTTACCCAACTGGTTTAACTAAAACTAACCTGCAGGTGGTTTATGACGGCATGATGGTAACACTCTCTGGCTCTCCGTGTAGCACACATCTATAGAATGATCTCAGCCATAAGACATTTACATATCAAGGCACGAGTGAGATTAATAACTTTTAAATTATAATTAAAAACCAAGTTTGTGGGTTTCTAAGAAAAAGTAAGTTACAAATTTATTAATATTTAAGGAAAGCCTTTTTGTAAGCAAAGTGGCAAGCACCAGTTGTTAAAGCTTATATTAAATCACTGGAGAATGGAGATCCTCTGTATCAGACAGAAAAATGTTCGCGTCATCAACAAAAAGTAAGATATTAGAGTTGTTATTTTGTTATAGGAAAAAATGATATCAACCTTGTGAAATGCCTGAAGTGACTTCAATCTCTTTAAATACATAATGGTTTATTACATTTCACACGTAGAGAAATACAGAATAAGATGATGAGAACCAATATAATAAGGGATTAGAGAAGCAAATGTTTTTTAATTTTAAAATGAATAAACTATGATCAATACTATCGAATGCCTATTCAAAGTCAATAAAAATAGTATCAGTTTGAGTTTGAGACAATGAGTGCTATGTGAAAATGATTATAAATGTAAAATAAAATGTTTAAAATTAATACGATTGATTAATGTTGATTTATTACTTGTATAAACATGTTGTTGCGAAATAAGAACATTTTTAAAAATAGAAGTCAATTTATAGTTAATAATGTTAGGAATTATTGAAGTAAAAGAAATATTAACTTATACATAAGGACTTATAGTGCATTTAATTATTATCAAACTTACTGTTGAAACTCGGTACGTGAGTTTTTTATGATATTTTAATTCTAAGCAAAATAATAAGTAATATGAACATCAGAACATAGTTAAATACTTAAATTGTAATATATATATATATATATATATTAATACCTATAATTATTTATGGTTTAAATTATTTTGAATTTTCGCGGGCACATTTCACTATCGGCAATATTTTTTCGATTCTAATAAAAGGTTTTTGATTCATTTCAGTGGTATAAACCAAATGATCACTAATCACTTGTCAACTTTTTTTGTTATCAATTTATCTCGATTCACGTGGTATCTAATCCTGCATTTATACGAGTTATGAAATATGAATTTAGTGTTTATGAATTACGACTCATTAGTCAGTAGTCACTACTTGTTACTTCAGTTACTTGTTATTGGCTTACTGCATAAGTAATAATACAAAACCAAGAGTGTAAAATACAAAAATAAGTTTGAACTACGGATAGGAAGTTAAATAAATAATTATTGTTTTTTGAATGTATTCATTTTAAACATTTGTTGACAAATCGAATGCCAAATTTCCTATTACTACAATTTCATTATGTCTGAAGTAGATGGTGAGTATAAACCATAAATAATTAAATATAAGTATTTAATTATAATATATAAATATGCTTACTTTCATACTATTAAATTAAAAGTGTTGGTGTTTTACTCGTATTTGTTATTTGACCAATTGTAATTTTTTTTAAATGACCAATAAATTTGTTTTATATTAATTAAAAATATATGATAAGTTGTATAAGTTGGGTAAATTAAAGCGTATAAATTCAAAACATTGCAAAGTAGTCTGTAAATTAAAAATCATATTTATTTTTATTAATACTCAATTTTATTTTATTTTATTTATAATTGTTATAGAACATATATCCAAATTAAGCCATGAAGAACGAATGGTGTCTACAGTTGCTGAAATTATTCAGAAATTGTTGATTGCACAAAAGGAAAACAGAGACGTAAACTTAAATAAGTTAAAATCTCAAATATCATCTAAATATGGACTGAAATCATCTCCCCGACTTGTTGATATTATATCAGCTGTTCCCAATGATGCTAAAAAATTATTGTACCCAAAGTTGAAAGCAAAACCTGTCAGAACAGCTAGTGGAGTAAGTTTTTAAATAGAACTATTAATTGTCTATGCTTAAATAATTTTCTATTTATATTTTATACTTAAATATGTTAATTTTCAATCATGTAGGTAGCTATCGTTGCTGTCATGTGTAAGCCACATCGTTGTCCTCATATAAATATGACTGGAAATATATGTGTGTATTGTCCTGGTGGTCCAGATTCTGATTTTGAATACTCAACACAGTCATATACTGGTTATGAACCTACTTCGATGAGAGCTATCCGAGCACATTACAATCCATATGTTCAAACCCGCCATAGAGTTGAACAGGTACCTGTTTGTTATAATAATAATTTAATTGAAAAATACTAAATACATTTAATGTTATAACACTGCTGACTACAATATAATTTTTTTATTGATGAACAAGTATTTAGATAAGATTAATGAAAATAAATTAAAAAGAGTATTCTAAATAGTATATTGACCACTAGACACTAATCAGCTCAACTAAAATTTTATATTAAAAAAAATTACATATTTGTTCAGTGTTTTTTGAAAAATATTCAACTTCAGTTTAATTTAATTTAGTTATGAAATAAAAAATCCTAAGCGTATCACTATTATAAAAAATTATTTCAAAAATTAAAACTTTAAATTTTAAAAAGAACCTTTTATTTTTGACATACAAAAATGTATATTATAATGAGTTGGAGTTAAATTAATTAAACCTTAATGTGTTTTATAGATTTTTAAATGTATTAATTATAATAATTATTAGGTATTTATATTTTAAATTTAATTATAGAATTATAAACAGTGTTTTTTACCATTGAATTTAAATTGTACATTTTTTAGATATATTAAATTATTTGTGTTGTATATTTATAGCTTAAACAATTAGGCCATAATGTTGATAAGGTTGAGTTCATAGTGATGGGAGGTACATTTATGAGTTTACCTGAAGACTACCGGGATTATTTCATTAGGAATTTACATGATGCTTTATCGGGTCATACAAGCTCTAATGTCCGAGAAGCTGTCAAGTATGTGTTAAACTATGATATATTTTTATTTTCAAAAAATGTTTTTAATTTATTTTTTACAACTTAGATACTCAGAAAGAAGTAACGTAAAATGCATTGGCATTACTATTGAAACTCGACCAGACTATTGTTTGAATAGGCATTTAACTGACATGTTAAACTATGGCTGTACACGATTAGAAATTGGTGTTCAGTCTGTGTTTGAAGATGTTGCACGAGACACTAACAGAGGTCATACAGTTAAAGCAGTTTGTGAAACATTTAATCTTGCTAAAGATTGTGGTTTCAAAATTGTGTCACATATGATGCCTGATTTACCTAATGTGGATCTAGAAAGAGACTTTCAACAGTTCAAAGTATAAATAAAAAATATAAATAAATTAAAATATATTTAATTGTTTTATTTTATACATATTTATTTATGTTCAGGAATTTTTTGAAAATCCAGCTTTTCGTGTTGATGGCTTAAAAATTTATCCTACTCTTGTAATGAGAGGTACAGGTTTATATGAGCTGTGGCGTAGTGGACGATATCGTAGTTATTCACCATCTGAATTAGTAGATTTAATTGCTCATATATTAAGTCTTATTCCTCCGTGGACGCGTGTGTATAGAGTTCAAAGAGATATTCCAATGCCATTAGTTACGTATGTATATAGAATTACCTTTTACATTTTTCAACTTGTCTTAAATTTAATTTATATGTTATTAATTGCTATACTTTTTAATAAACAACTAATCAAAAATATTATCACTATAATTTTAAATATTCAATAATATTACAATTTATTTTCAAATTTAACCTTTTTTTCATATTTTCCTTATTATATTTTTTGTTTTCATTTTTTAAATACTAAATTATAGTATTAAAAAAAGGGTGATCAATCATACCTTAGTACTTAAAAATTAATATACATAAATTAAAGTATATTTTTAATGCAGTGGCATTGTGTGGGTGTAAACTTAATTTATGTATTGAAAAGTATAAGATTATACATTTTTGGAGAGCTCTGCCCCCACATCATCCATTCAGTTTTCAAAAATTAAATTTTAAGCTTACACTTAATTAATATTGTTATTTATTATTTTATTAAGTTATTTAAGTTATCATATGATGTGGCCATGGTATTTCAGTTTAATCAATCCCCATGAACTATGAAAATAATCCATAATATTAAATATTTTATATTATAAAAGACGATGTAATGATAAAAAAAAAAATTTCAAGTTTTGAGGTGTATACATATGCACGCTACACTGCTGGTTTGAACCCCAACAATAAGTTACAAATATTTAAAAAGAATTTGATTATCAAATTTTAATGTTTTATTCATTTTTTGTAATATATTTTTATTTTTGTATAGATCTGGAGTTGAACATGGTAATTTACGAGAACTGGCCTTAGCAAGAATGAAAGATCTTAACTTACAATGCCGTGATGTTCGAACTAGAGAAGTTGGAATTCAAGAAATACATAATAAAATTCGCCCATTTGAAGTTTGTAAAGCTTAATATGTATATGTTAACACTTGGAAAATGATTAAATTAAAAATTTTATGTTTACTGATTAAATAATAATTCTTTTGTTTATAAACGATTATACATATACTTAATAGGTTGTGCTTGCTTTTTGTATTTATTATTAATAAATATTTTAGATTGAATTGATACGTAGAGATTATGTTGCTAATAATGGATGGGAAACATTTTTATCGTATGAAGATCCCGAACAAGACATTTTAATTGGCTTATTAAGATTGCGCAAGTGTACTAATTCGTTTAGGTATAAAATAGAAATGAATTTTATTTCATTTTTTTGGAACTTTATAAATCATATTGTACTTCCATCATATTTTATAGACCAGAGTTAAAAGGAAGAGTTTCAATTATAAGAGAATTACATGTATACGGTAGTGTAGTTCCTGTTCGAGCCAGAGATCCAACCAAATTTCAACATCAAGGATTTGGTATGTTATTAATGGAAGAAGCTGAAAGAATATCTTTAGAAGAACACAAATCTACCAAAATAGCTGTTATTTCAGGTTTGTGTATATCTAAATATTCAATCATTTTATGAATAGTGGCCAAAGACTTATTATTTATCTGATGAGTTATCAATTATAAATTACCATGTTTAAATCAACAGATGTCATTTTTATGTTTATCGATGTTAAAAATATTATGTTATCCCTTATAGATTAATTTCTTATTCTATCCTCTAATGACTCAATACATCTTAAGATCTTCACACAAAATACCTTACATTTTTCTCCACTTCATATAATTTATCTACACATAATCCTATTTTTGATGTCATCCTAGAAATCACATTTTATTGTATTACCAATCCTAACTCCTAAGTATTTGAACTTATTCATATCACATACTGCATCATTCTCTATCTTAATTATGTAATTGAACATGCCTTTTGTACTATCAACTTCTCAGTTCTTTCAAAATCAAATACAATTGATTCTACTTATCCATGTAAATTATATATTATGATATAAATTGCTTAAAATTGCCTATTAATTATTATGTATCTTTATTTTTAGGTGTTGGTACTAGAAACTATTATAAAAAACTTGGATACCACTTAGATGGGCCCTATATGTCAAAACAGCTTTAATTTTTATTTTAATTACTAATGTTTTTAGTAAAGTGAACATTGTTTGAAAAAATGTAATATTTTGTAGTTATTTTTATTGAATAAATATAAAGATATTCAGCAAATCAAATTTTATTAGTTAATTACACGTAACATTTTTAATTACCTACCTGTTTTTTATATACAAAATACAATAATCTATATTATAGGCTATATTTATGAAGTGGATTGGGAGAGCAATTATCAGATTGAACTTTTTTTTTGTGACTCAAACAATAATATATACTTTTTTGTATACATCTTAGAAATTAAGTTTAATAATTATCATTATTACTGTAAATGGTATGAAAGTTAAAACAAATGTATGAATGGTACCATTATATTGTTATTATTAAAGCAGTTATGTGCTATTAACTTATTTTTATATATGCATGTAAATGGAGTCATACCAAAGTATTGAAATATGCCCTGGACAAATTGTAAATTCTAATATTTTTGTATTAATACTATGAATACTTTATTAGCCTTTTGACATTGTTTTTAAATTAATTCAATACAAATTAATACTCATAAATATATATATATTTTTTTATATGTAACAAATTCATAAATATTTTTAAATTATTTAACCACCTATTATTTTTATAAGCTTTTTTTTTTATTATTAAAACAAATATTTACATTTTCTGTATAGCAAAAATACAATAAGTAATACATATAATATTTTTTAACAGGACTTGACGGCTTGAGTGAAGGGGGAGATATGCTACTTTAGTTTGAATGATATATTTTTTATTTAATTACACCACAAACTATGCATTTAGAAGATCACTTGGTCAATTATGCTTTAAGTGTCTGGGATGATTATCTGAGATAGTAAGAGAAGATTGATTTGAGTGGGCCAATCTGTTGGAGTGAAATTTTATATAGTGAGTGGAAGAAAGTTTAGAGAAAGTAGGAATTTTGAGATCATTATGAAGAGTTTTATTGCTAACGTACCAATAAGCTTTGATTAATAAACGTAAGTTTATTGACTGTATAGATTGGAATAATTATAGATTTGATACTTTGATATATCTCCAGATTTGGATGCTATAAGTCATCACAGGTCAAATTAGTTGTTTGAATAGAAGAATTTTATTACTGAGTGAAATGTTGGAGCAAAGAAGATGTTTTAAGCTAAGTAGTTTTAATTTTTGGGATATTTTCTTGGTTTTGATGTGGTTAGCCCAATCGTGTTTGTCGAGATGAATGCCAAAATATTTGACTGAGTTGACAATAGGAATTATTGTATTTTTCAATGAAAGTGTAGGACTGTCTTTAAGGTTCAAGGTGAAGGTGGTGTGTAATGATTTATTTTTATTCTCCATAGATTGAACCAGATTTTTAGTTTATTTAAATGGCTTTGAAGGTTGTTGATGGCAATATCAATATCCGGGGCAGAAGAACTTTTTCATGAATCATCAGCAAAAGAGGGAGGCTATATGGGTGAGGTTAAATGTAGAATTTCAGCGGTATAAGGGTTATATAGTGTGGGGGAGGGGGTGTGAGAATACTACCTTAAGGGACACCTGCTTTAATTGGATAAGCGGCGAACAGTTCGTCCTCACATCTCACTTGGAAAGGTCGGAGTGATAATAAAGAGTTTAGGGAGCAGGAAGCATCTAATTTTGAATAGAAGTCCATCGTACCAATACCAAACACGGTCAACGTGAGGGTCAAACGCCTAGGCTACATTAAGAAATAAAGCTGGGCAAAAATTTTTTTTTTTCAGAGAAGAGGCAATGTTAACTACAATTCTCTGTACTTGGTGAAGGACAAGGACTAAGTGGTTATATCTGAAGCCAAATTGGGTATTTGGAATTATTTTTTTATCTGTAATAATTGGCACGATCTTTTTAAAAAGATTTTTTCAAATATTTTCAAGAATGGAGTGTAACCGACTGATTGGACGATAAGAAAAAGATGAGTCGGGTGCAAGGACTGCAAGGCATAAAGTAAGAATCGGGTGAAAGGTGTATTGATCTATATATTAAATATTTTTATTATAAAAAAATCAAACTTTACTTTCGAGACATTTTGCTTTATTGTTTATAGATTTTCCGAGAGATTTTCTGAAAAAACTATAAAAAGTAGAAAAACTGATCTAAAAAGCAAAAATAATCAGAAAAACTGGAAATAAGCATCTTTTTAAAAAATTGTTGAAAAAAACAAAAAAAGCACTTTCAAATTTCATAATTGAACGTGTTGTAACATGACATACACTCCATAGCACTTAGCTACGTTGTAAGTCGATCCATAAAAATAAGTAAATGTTTTAAGTCCCGAGCCCTGTTATTAAGGTTAATATTTAAATTGATTTAAGTCTCAAATTGTGTTTATAATAATATTACATAAAAATCCATTTACTTGGCATTATTAATATTAATTATACTAAAAACAGTAAAAACTATAGTGTTAACTGTTAATTAATATTTTTGATTTTTATAATAAATTTAATGGTATTTCAAACTAATAGCATACTCGTGGTATTTTATATATTTAACAAATGGATAAATAATGAATTGTTTTCGTTAAATAATAATTTACAATGAAATAAAATTTAAGTCAATATCTTTATAACGATTTCCATTACAGTGGCATACAGTGCCTGATTTACCAATTCATAGGCCCAGTAAAATTTATAATGTTTGGTCCAAATTGTTCATTTCTATTTTTTCAATGCCAAAATAAAATATATGCAAAATATATTTTTAAATTAATGTTATGTGTAATTAGCTGTTTATAAATGAATAGTTGGATAATAGAATAATATTTCATTGTCAAAATTATGATTATTTAGTATACAAAAACACTACACTTTAAACGTGTCTTATTCAAGTTATTATACAAATTAAAAAGTTTAGTTTTTTAAGTTTTTTTTTAAAATAAAAATTAGTATTTTGCCATTTTGGTTATTATTGATATACACTTATATATCAAACTAAATAATGTTTAATGTTTAAAGTCAAATTTGATTTTAGCTTTAATGCCATCGTTTTTGGAAAAAAACCATTATTGGCATTATACTTAATAATCAACTAAAATATCCAAATAAAATCCATATCTATTTTGTTTTCCCAAACTCCAAAGTATGATAAAATGTATACAAATACAAATACAATGCAATAATTGTCGGTGGGTCCAGTGCAATTGTCCCATTTGTCCTTCCATAAAAATTGTACTGAATACAGATGGGCCAGTGATGGCATAACAATTAGTAAATGAATAAATATACAATTTTTCAGAACTATGTCAAAAAATACATTGGATTTTTGGTGGGAATTCAGATTTTGGATGATATTTTTTGTCTGTTGGGGAGGCACACCTGACAACTGTAACCTTGGTCGTAGTCATATGTCTGACGGATTCTGAAGCGGTACGCATGCGCAAAAACGAGCATGTTGATTGGAGGGGGTCAACGACGGCAGACCTACGCGTCATCTCGTAGAGTTAGCTCAGTGCGTTCGTTTTTTTTCTCCAATTTTTCTTTTCAATACATGTGGTTGTGTCGTACGTGTCTACGAAACACAACCCATGAGGAATAGTGTAGTTTTTTAATTCAAATAAATTAAAAAACCCCAAAAAAATTATAAAATAAACTAAATTAACTAAAAAAAAAAGGAAAAATTACTTAAAACATAAAAAAAATTATAATTATTTTGTTCACGCGCAAAATCCGAAAGAAGAAGTATATCGCGTGAGTTTTGCCGTCGTTATTAATATTTTCTCTTTGTCGACGCTAATTTGACGCAGCAACCAAATCACCAAGATGGCTTCGTTGTACGTTGGAGATTTGCATTCGGACGTGACTGAAGCTATGTTGTTTGAGAAATTCAGCACGGTCGGTGCTGTCCTTTCAATCCGCGTGTGTCGTGACATGATCACTAGAAGATCATTGGGATACGCCTATGTCAACTTTCAAAACATGGCGGACGGTGAGCTTTTTGTTTTTATATATGTTTAATCGTACTTGGTAGCGATTGGTACACAACCGATTTCTCTTAGCCGTCCCAAGAAATTTTATTTTCTCCAAATTCCTCTCTCCCCTCCAATCCACCGAAATTACCCTATACCAATGCCACGTGTGATTTTCTATCGTAAATATTCGATATTTGAATCGGTTTTTTTCTTATTTTCCTCAACTATAATAGTTGGTGGGGTTGGTTAGAGAAGGGGTAGGTGCACATAAGTTGAGTTTTAATACGTTCGTGTCGTGCGCCCATGCGTTGATCATGTTTTTTGCCCTCCCCCTTCCTTCTATCGCCGTTTATTCACCTGGCGACTGTCAACGGCAATGATGGCGTGGTGGTTTCCACTGGAACCGCCAACATTATCACGTGTTTTTGACAATGTAAATGTGTGTGTCTCACGATTATTCTCACACTTACAGCTTAACGTGTTCATGTGGTTCATATTTATTTTTCAGGCCGCGATAATTGATTAATGAGAAAACCTATTTTTTTTTATAGGTATTATACTCATACCTACTGATAAATGATAACCTATTTTCTGCCTGACCATTTGCCTATCAATAAGATAATATTTTAGTATTTAAGTAAGCGATTGTAATTGCATTGAAATCTCAAGTCACATCTAAATTCTATTAGTAGTTTATATAGATAAAAATCAGTAAATTAGTTGGAAATTTTTATTGTTTTATATCCATATATTGGATTAAATATTAATATATTATGCCATTGATGCAATAATATTTATTTAAATTTTAAAGATTAGATAGATACTTATGATTATTTTTTAAAACGTGATAAAAAAAACATTTAATATCCATCAATAAACTTAATACATAACAATTATAGGTTGTAGGTACTTTATATATAGATAACTTGTTTATAATTGCATTAAATCTTATATAATAAATAATCTATTACAGTCTTAATTATATTAGTTTTATTATTAAATTATAAATACTCGCATTATTATTAAAATTACTTTAGATAGGCAGTGATATTGCTAACACTTATTCTGATATACAACTAAGAATGTACTTATTAACAATGTAATTACTTGGAGATTATCTATTGTGTTCATTCAAATCTGATAATAAGTATACTTATCACTGTCCAGTCCTATAAAATAAGTCCTTTTGTGTATTTTCACTTGACACTCTGCCATCGAGACTGGTACAATTATGGTAGGATGTTGTGTAGTGTTGCATAGAATTTGTTCATTAAACTATTGAGTTGAAGGTATTTTGCATAAAATCTATTTACTTTATTAATATTTATGATGATATTAACGAGACAAGCATATGTCTGAATTAATTTGCTGTGAACACACATCTGATATATTGATAGTAAAATAGGTATAACTAAAATATTTTTAAATTTAATAACATATTCATAGTAAGGTCTACCAATATGTATTAATTATTTAGGAAATTCAATTTTACCAAGACGCTAAGAACTTGGAACTTTTAATTTATGTAAGTAGATTAATTTAATGATGATTTCAAAGAGACAAGCATATGTCTGAAACACAGTGCTGTAAACATTAATCTGATACATATTAGAAAATTTTGGTACCTACTTAGATTTAATAATTAGTGTGATGATTAAATTAAAAGAGACAAGCATATATCTGAAACATATTGCTGCAAATATTAATCTGATATTAGAACATTTACTTGGATTTATTAATTTGTATGATGATTAAATTAAAAGAGACAAGCATATATCTGAAACATATTGCTGCAAATATTAATCTGATATTAGAACATTTACTTGGATTTATTAATTTGTATGATGATTAAATAAAAAGAGACAAGCATATATCTGAAACATATTGCTGCAAACATTAATCTGATATTAGAACATTTACTTAGATTTATCAATTTGTATGATGATTAAATTAAAAGAGACAAGCATATATCTGAAACATATTGCTGCAAACATTAATCTGACATCAGAACATTTACTTAGATTTAATAATTAGTGTGATGAATAAATTAAAAGAGACAAGCATATATCTGAAACATATTGTTGCAAAAATTAATCTGATATTAGAACATTTACTTGATATATTAATTTAACAGGTTAACTGATTTTTTCAGTACCAATAATTGTCCTTAAGATACAATAATGTGTTAGATGTCATTTAACAATTATTATCATTGATTTACTTAATTAATAAATAGATCATTTTAAATAAATATTCACGCTGTTTTAAAATATGTGACTGTATTTCTATTTATTAATATTTATGAACTTTATTATAATATACTTACAGTACATAAGCACTTACTAAAAGATGTATGGAATTTAGCAGTCAACGTATTAAACAATATTGGTTTTAAAAAGACAAGTATATGTGAAATTTAGCGCTACAAACATTAATCTATCCATTTGGTTAATATGTAATTGTTAGTAATGATTTTATTGTCAATTATATGTCTGATACATTTTGATAATAAATTTGATAAGAATATTTAGTACTTTCCTGTTATACGAGACTATTTTCACGACTACTTCCCAAGACTACCAAAATTTGCACACTTTCCTATTATCAAAAACTACTTTAATTTTATTTAATATATATGTTTGTATAAATATGAATGGCTATATTCAAATTATATGTATAAAAAAAAGGATTTAAATACCCAGTAATCATTTGTAATGTATTTTACACTATACACGCTACATATGTGGCGTATGATCACTAAAAACAATAAAATAATATAATTATAATAAATACAAAAAATAATAGTGGTAAAAAAAATGGTAAATCCACTAATAAAGCGTGGATATTGTTCAGCTAATTGTGGTAGTCACAAAAATAGCCGTAGTCTCATGTAACAGGAAAGTACCATTTTGGTGGTTTTAAATAACAGGATTGTGATGAAGTCAAAAATCATTGTAGTCTCGTATAACAGGAAAGTCAGTTCAGTATTGTACATTCTATTTACTGATAAAATGTGATTGTGAATAAACCAAAGCTAAACACCACACTACAACCACCTAACCTCTTATTTTTTCAATTCCTGTTCTATATGTGTAGTAGACACATTCTCTTGGAAAATAATAGTATAATAAATCTTCCCTATCTTCTCTCTGCAGAAATAAAATCTTGATATATGTACTTTATATATTATGCAAAATAAAAATTATATTTTTATAAATTATTTAATGTACAATATTGTTATAGTTCTGATAAATTAGGTTATCAAAACACTGATATGTATTAATTGAGTATCTACTAATTATTTAAATATTAATTTATAATGTTTTTTTTATTGTAGCCGAACGTGCTTTGGACACCATGAATTTTGATGTTCTTAAAGGGCGCCCAATGAGAATTATGTGGTCTCAGAGAGATCCTTCTCTTAGAAAATCTGGTGTAGGCAATGTGTTTATCAAAAACCTGGACAGGAGTATTGATAATAAAGCCATGTATGACACATTTTCTGCCTTCGGAAACATATTGAGTTGTAAAGTAAGTGATTGTTTTTATGTATGAATTAATTATAAAATTACTAGGCTAAGGTTTTTATCTGATTCAATGTAAAAGTGTAATGAGTATTATTGTTAAAATGACCTTGGATCAGTTAATTTATTTGAAAACTGTATTTTATGTTTTTAATACAACAAATTTAAATTATATTATGAAATACTTAATTTAATACAAATTCACTTATATAAAATTTTCATTTTATACTAATTAAATAAAACGATATCTAGGTACCTACTTGATGATATAAATAAAATAATTACCTAAATTACCTTATTATTTTTAAATAGTTTTATGTTTTAAACTTGTATAGGTTGCTCAAGATGAGACTGGTCAGTCAAAAGGCTATGGTTTTGTCCATTTTGAAATGGAACAGTCTGCCACTCAATCTATTGAAAAAGTTAATGGCATGTTGCTCAATGGAAAAAAAGTATTTGTTGGTCGATTTGTTGGCAGAAAAGATCGTGAAAAGGAGTTGGGTCAAAAAGCTAAACTTTACACAAATGTTTACATTAAGAATATAGATGAAAATGTCAATGACAAAGAATTGTTTGAGATGTTTGAAAAATATGGATCAATTACTAGCTTCAAGGTTATTATACATAATTTTGATTTTTATAATATATAATGTAGTTATTTATTAATTTATAATGTATTTCTAGGTTATGTTTAGAGAAGATGGAAGTTCTAGAGGTTTTGGATTTGTGGCATTTGAAGATCCCGAAGAAGCTGAAAAAGCAGTCACAGAATTACATGGCAAAGAAAGTCCAGAAGGAAAAGTTAGTATATAATAATTTAGAAGATTAAAAGATAATATTCATGTTATTAATAAAACGATATGTTAGACATATTATGTAGGTCGTGCTCAAAAGAAAGCTGAACGCCAACAAGAATTAAAACGCAAGTTCGAACAGTATAAGATTGAACGTATGAATAGATACCAAGGAGTTAATTTGTATGTGAAAAATTTGGATGACACAATTGACGACGAACGTTTACGCAAAGAATTCAGTGTCTTTGGAACTATCACAAGTGCCAAGGTAAATATTTAAATAATTTAAAATAAGATAATTTTCTAGTCACTTATATGTTATCTATTACAATATCTGGAAAATAAACTTCTGACTAAACAAATTATCATTGGCATATTTTTGTTGAGTATGTTGCATATTAAATTATTATAAATTATAACTTTCTAGGTTATGATGGATGATGGCCGTAGTAAAGGCTTTGGTTTTGTATGTTTTTCATCTCCAGAAGAAGCTACCAAAGCAGTAACAGATATGAATGGTCGCATTGTTGGTACTAAACCATTATATGTTGCATTGGCTCAACGTAAAGAAGATCGTAAAGCCCATTTAGATTCCCAATATCTACAACGCAACACTAATATGAGAATGCAATCTATTGGCCCAGTAAGTCAATTATAGCTTTTATTTTTAATTCTTAGTTAAATGTGTAAAATGCTAAATGGCAATTAAACAAATTTATTATTTTTATAACAAATGTTTTTGTTCAATACAATTTACTCAACAAAATTTACTATTGTATACAAGCTAATCACATAAGATTACAAAAATTAAAAAGTTAACATCCAAATTTGAATTATAGATATATCAACCTGGTGCTTCAAGTGGTTACTTCGTACCTACTATTCCTCAGCCACAGCGTTTCTATGGACCTACTCAAATGACTCAGATTCGTCCACAACCAAGATGGGCTTCCCAACCACAAGTTAGGGCTGGAGCACCGCAAGCTGCTGCTGCAGGTACCTTTTGTATATAATTAATTTAATTTTTCATCTATAGTTACTTTTATTTTACTACTCTCTTATGATACTCCAACGATTATTTGGGTATACATCATTGTGATGCCTTATATACATTAATACAACATGTCTGTTATTGCCTAAATCAAAATAATATATCTTTACATTTGTTTAAATAATTTGTCAATTATTTTTTAGGTTATCCAAATATGGCCACACAATACCGAAACATTGGAGCTCGTGCTCCTGTACCTGCTGGTCAACAAGCTGCATTGGCTAGAAACACTATGGTGGATAGAAATGCTAGACCTATTAGTACAGCCCAACAACAAATGCCAGGTGCTGTTGCTGCTGGAGGTGTACGTGTTCCTGGAGCACGTACAGGTTCTGGATATAAATATACAGCTAATATGCGTAATCCTCCTGGACAAGCTCAAGGTATGGGACAAGCACAACCTGGTCAACCACCTGCACCAGTACAAGCAGCTGTACATGTACATGGACAAGAACCACTTACTGCAACGATGTTGGCTACCGCTAAACCAGAAGATCAAAAACAGATGTTGGGAGAGAGGCTTTTCCCTCTTATTCAGGTAAAATTTAAATTTACACTTGGTAATTATATGTTAGATGGTATATTTTAAATTATTCATTATTATATTATAGCGAATGTACCCTGACTTGACTGGTAAAATCACTGGTATGTTGTTGGAGATCGACAACTCAGATTTGCTTCACATGTTGGAACATCATGAATCTTTGAAGAACAAAGTAGAAGAGGCTGTTGCTGTACTTCAAGCCCATCAAGCACAACAGACCCAAGTGAAGAAAGAATAATTGCGCCCATGACGTTTTCATCATATTACATTTTATACAAATATTCGTTTAAAAATTTCTTTTTCATTAATAACTAATTTTTTTTTATACAGTGGGAAAATTAAAAGTTCTGTCTGAGTAAAAAATTTGAGCGCATAAAAAAATTAATTTAAAAAAATCAACAAAAAAATGGGAAAATTAAAATAATGTAAAAAAAAAAATATTAAATTGAACTAAACTGGAATATAGTGCGGTTTCAATTTCGGTAGTAATGTCACAACATTTTTTTGGAAATTTTGTTTTTGATAAATTATCAAATTAAAAAATTGACAACTACTAAATCATATGTTTGTCCTCTATTATATTGGCCTTGTTCATAACCTTATAAATTCTTTTTTATAAAAAAAATATATTTATTGCTTGTCAATATTAATACTTCAAAAAAAAAAAAATGGGACTTGAAGATCATCACATTAAATATGTTGTGCTTACTACTGATAATTAATCCGTTCATTCATATTTCATAAAACAATGCATTTCATTGATCAATAGAATTTTTGTTAACAATAAGAAATCTTGTGTTTTACAATATAATATCTAAAGAAATTACTCATTTGGACTATTTGTTGCATATTTATTCTCTACAGTTTAAATTTGTATTTCAAATACCACTGAATTATACATAACATTTTACAGATCTAAAAATGGTATCTTAAATCATTATTTCCTTGCATAACCAATCCTGAAAAATATCTATAATACAATATTTAAATTCTATTAGTTTTAAAAGTAATTGTATGGTATTGCTATATAACTATATAGAGTGAGAATTTAAAACTTGTGGTTTTGTTGTGTCAAAAATTGCTGCTATAATCTTGTCAAAGATAACAATTATTTTTTTTTATGGTTTTAAATAAGTGGTGTTTATTCTTGTTTAACCATATGACTGTTGACGTCATGCAAATATAAAGCACTGCTAGACAAACAAAAAAAGAGATATAAATTTTAATAACTATTTTCGATTGAAATTTTTTTGTCTGTTTGGTTGTCAATATTTAAGTAATGACTTGAATATAGGTATGTTTTCTTTACATCAGATAAAACTTGTTCTTGAACTATTAGTTATCTATGTAATTGAATATGATCAAAATATTGATTAAATAATTATGGATGTACAATATTCCAAATTAATAATTAAGCACAACTCTACATAACATGAAAAATTTAATTTATACATTGCAAAGGAAACAGAAATTGTTTGCTTCTTAATTCATAATTATATATTACTGTACCTACTTAATATTTGATAAATAGTATATCAGAGGCATTAGTTACAATTATTATTACATCTGTGTATGAATTATAAGCATTAACTTATAGATATTTAAATTCATTAGTTGTAAACCAATATCATTTTGGTAATATATTCAGTTATCAATTATTCAAATATTTGTTTTAACCAATTAATATATGAATATAGTAGATGTTTTAGCGATTGTATTTTTATAGCATAAAGTTTGACAGCAAATTAAGTTGAGAAAAAGTAATATGATATTAAACCCTCCCTGCCATGTGTTACTTCATTTTAATATCTATTTAGGTAGGTAATTTTTATTATATAATCTATAACCATGGTAATAATTACAAACTAATAATTTTAATATGTTAGCAGATTTTCATTGATTTCGTTTTAACGTTTTATAAACAGCTGCTAATGGCCTCTTATATATTTTAAGTGGTTATTAATAATTATGAAATGCATTGTCGTTCGAATAACTATATAGACGTATATGAGCCGCGAACATGTATGTGTGGGTACAATTAAACTGTGTCGTACAATCATCCAAACATAAATATAACTGATGATTCAAATACATAATTGATAAAATTGTGTGTATGAAAAGAGTGGAAATAAATCTCGCTCTTTTTGTTCTTAAAACCTTTTGGATTCAACCTCTACGTATTTATTGACTAATTGAGACCCTATTTACGTCCATGAACGACGGCGTGTGGACCTAAGTCAGCAACATAATGTAGGAATTCTGATCAGTGATCATGGATTTGTCTCGACTAGGAAAACGCTGAAACCGAACGGGATTAAATCGCAGATATATGGGTTCCTCATCATACCCGCATGTGTTGTCTCCGTCTTAATTTTCAGTTTTTCACTAATTCTATAAACGATTATAATGAATGTTATACTGGGAAATGGAAATAATGAGAAAAATTCGAGCGTCTTGCCCTCCGAAATATTGTCATCTTTTAATTTTATAATGGTAAATATATTATTTACTCTAGTCTCTAGAGACAAAATTGATTGAGTTCTACTCAGACTGCGTAAACGAGTTTTGTCTATATCGTACGTGTGAGAGACAACACATGCGGCTATCAGTATCGAGTAGTATGACGCCCTCCTAACAGAACAGCTTGTAGAGATGAGAATTTCTTCATCCAGAAAGCGGTGGAATATGCCGTACCAATTTATTATCGAAGCCGAGGATCGATACAGGGATGCATGCTCGACGCCTAAATCGGCCTTTTTGTATTACTCGTCGACGGACAATATAGAGATTAGTTCCAATGACAGACTGCGGTGATGCTGGGCCAGTATATCTAATTGTCTCAACGCAGCAAGTCTACGATGATTTAACGCGGATTGATTTGATCAGACTTGGTTGCACGCACGTATTTCTATTGTACCCGCCCATAGGTGACAATGTGCCAATGATATTGGTGATGGTAGTCGTTGCTGCCGTCAAAATGATCGATCCGTACTTGCATTGTAAATCCATTACAGATTCAGCGCCGTCAGACTTATAGAGTTTCTGTTTCGTGTGTTTGAAGCATAGATACATCCAACAAGTTATTTATTATGATGGGATCCTGACAACATGTTTAGTATTATCTCGTCATTGCAATACGGGTAATTATCAAATTTATTATAAATACTTATGATTATAACTAGATCTTCAAGAAGTCTTAACAAATGTAAATAATAGTTACTACAGTTGATGTATTGTTATTTGTTAAACAGCTTCACTTAGCTTAGGTTAGGTGCTTCTCGTATCCCGTTATTGTATAATAATGCGCGTATTAGTAGTTAGTACAGCATCTTAATAAACTTAAAACAAGTAAAAATTATAAAAGATCTGCTCAACTAAATTGCTAAAATGCTAAGCGTGAAGCTTCTAAAAAATTGTATGTTGTTAAACTCCAAAAAAGATATTTTAGATAATATTTATATGGCAATATTTGTTTGAAAATGGATAGGTACTTTTAAAAGGAATAAGAATTAAGAACAATTGGAAACTTTTACTTAAAACGTCGTAATTTTACAAAAAATAAATAAAAATGCTTTTATACTAGTTCAGTAGTTCGTGGTCAAAGTAAATATATGTTGACATGTTGTAATATATTATCCCTATTGTACAAACGTACCATATATAGTGCATTAGTATACGATTGTTGCGTGCACTTATTTATTGAGATATTTTCTAGAGATAGAAAATTATAAACTGTATTGGCAAACGCGATGTGATGCTGCAGACACGTGATACACGTGTACGATCACAAACAAAATACAGTATTAATGTGTTATAGTAGGTAATGTATATGCCTAACTTTACTACGTCAGCACGCAGTTTTCTAGTCAAATATAGAACTGTTGTCTGAATAAATTCTCCTCAATACTAAATAATAATTTGTGAATAATAACGTATATTTTAATGTTATAACTTATAATAATTTATTTAACTATTAAATCTAGCGTGATGCTAGAGTGTATAGTGAGTATTTGATTTCTATTTATTTCAATTATTATATCTTATAACGAAGTTTTGAGTGCACAATTTTGTTTACCATTTATTCACCGGGTCAGTTCTGAAAGTAAAGCACATTTACTTATAAATTATTATTACATAATTTCTTGCGTGCAATATCATGGTGTATACTTATGTACAGCGTGCAAATAATATTAGTATCATGTACTATAGTCTATAGACGACTATAAACATTATAATATAATATATATATATTTATTATTTAGCATAGAAATACAATATATGTTTTAGTTTGTAAATTATTAACATAAGTAGTGCACTAGTACTTGAGAACCAATTAAAGTGACGGTCGTGCATTAGGATCCTGGTAATCATGATCGGGCATTCGAGTGACCACCGTGTTCTATCAAGTCAGTCAACAGATTATAATATATTATACGAACATTACGAACGCATATTAATATATCGATTTCGAAGGATTTAGAATTTTAGAATCTCTTGCAGTAATACTGTACCTAAATAAAGCCGTATGATATCTATAATTAATAATTTATTTTACGGGTTTTGTTTTAATTTATTATGGTATTATTGGAAAGGCTTTGGGTGTTTGTAGTATACTTTTGTTGTACTTTAAGGACTAATAAATATTGTTAGTCATTAGTCATCTTATATGAATGCGATTTCTAGTCACTGGATCGAATATTGATTATTTTTCAAACTATTCTTATTAGAAAAATGTGCCTGTAGTAACTCTACTAAATGAAAGAAAAAATATTAATATTAAATATCAAAAAAGCGCCAAAAAGTATAAAACAAGTACAGAATAAATAATAATACAAATCGAAATACGAATCCTCGTTAAAATATAATTTGTTATTCTATTTACCGTACGTACTATGGTATTATATATAAAAATAATCATGTTTGGAAAATAAAAAGGACGTTAGTTTTTAATTCTGGCCAATAAGAATGATAACGATGAACGTACTAGCTGGCTAGTAATAAACAACGTTGTACTCGTCGCGCGTCGTCTGGGAAGCACAGCATCAGACGAAACTCGTATTTTTTATTTAAAAAGAATTTATTATAAAATGTCTGCAAACAACGAATCAGCCAACATCAATGAAATCGAATCAATGTTATTATTAATGAAGTTATCGATACAAGTATTATCATTATCAATATGATGATTTCGTGGATCAAAGTTGGGTTTTTTTAGAAGTTATGCCCGAGACGAGTAGCATCAGCAGCCCCGACCGCTTTCAATTTTAGCGTAATGCGTTATATAGAACATGAGCAAACGTAAGCGTCCTAAGCACACAATAATCAGTTAGTATCACTGTATCAGTATAGGTACATGGTGACTGATATATAGTTATATAGCACCCCAGTACAAAGGGAAAATTATGGTATTTTGCGATAACTCAAACAGCGAAGAATTATACAAAGATACTATAGAAGATACTATATCGCTTTAGAAGATACAGTAGTTGACGAACCGACGATGTACGTAAAACTGTGGTTCTTAGCTGTCCCCGTAGAATGAAACGACGCAATGATGCAGGATCAGGGACCTACGTGAAACTGCAGGCACTACAAAGTTGGCACAACAATTTAAAATCATTTCAACAAACTCTTCTCGGACTTGTTGGACGATGTTAGACAATAGTTGGAATTTGTTGGAAGCTTTATTAAAAGTTATTCAATTTCCACGTTTGTAGTGCTAACTACATGCCCAGCACTACGTAAGCAAAACAACACCTTAAAAAAGTTAAAACTCTTCCAAAAATACTCAGAAGACATTGTTGAACATTTGTTAGAATCTATTTTAGGCGGAGTTATTCAATTACAAAGTTTTTAGCGCCAACAGCACTACAAATTAAAATAAAACGCTAAAAACTGATTCAAAAATATACATATAACATATAACAAGAGACGTTGTCAGACTTTTGTTGGACAGGCTAAAAACACATTTTGAATTTATACGATCATAAGCATTTGCTTAAGTTTTATTCATATTAAAAATGTTATTCCTACTAAACAATTTTGATTTTCTTAATACCGGGTTCTGATGTCGAACAACTACTAAAAGTGGTCCAACAAACATGTTTACACGTCGTAGATGAAAAAAAAATCGCTTCAACAATATCTTCCCTAATTTTTAAATAGCCGATTTCCTCTAGCATTACATTTTTTATTTCTCACCTGAATTCATATTTATAAAAAAAAAAATTGATTTTCCTAAAACCGAGTTCGGTTGGATCGGGGCCCGGAGGTGATAATATACGAGGAGGAGGAGACACGGAGTCTGGCGATAAGTCACCAACACACGTTCTCCGGCACCCCGTGATGTGATGAGTTCGCGGGTGCCGCACGCTTGGCTATAAACACGTTAGACCCCGTCTGCATGGCGACCAGCCGAACGCGTTCGCCTTTTACAATCACGCGGCCCGGCGGGGACGGCGACACGGTGATGCGCCTGCAGCAGTACAGGAGTGGCGGAGTGGATAACGATGCTGCCCCGATGGCACCAATAGCAATTATGGCAAACGTTACTAATTTACGAGAGTTCAGCAATATTAATCGTTACGTAACAATACGACCGACTGCTTGATGAAGCGTCATAGACTCATAGATAACGAGACTGTACTGTATCATTGCACGTACAAAGGTATCGAAAAACGGTAGAAAAGTTGACGGGCGGCGATGGAACAGCCGGCGAAAAAACCGGACAACAATGATAAAAACATTACTAATATGTTTTACGTCGCGTAGACTGCCATGAAGCGGTGGCACACTCGGACGCACGTCAAAATAAAAACGTCCCAAATCCGACGTAATCGGAGACGCATAAAAATAATACGGCTACCGATAAAGCAGCCGGTCCAAATCACAAATGGTGTTTTGCGATCGTACAATGATAAACGATAAATACAATGTCGGTGTCTGAGACGCATCAACAAAGATAAAAATATAGTGTAAAAATAAAAAACAAATATTGTGTATTATGGGATTACGGTAACACACAACCAATGGTAAGTACATGTCTTCGAATTCAATGACAATGTCTATAGTTGCGGTGGCACGGCGGTACTGAACAAGATTGTCCAGATTCATATACAGTAAAACCTCGATAAGACGAAATCGCTTGGGACCATGCAATTTTTCTGTGTTAACAGGGTTTCCGTTTTGACGGGGTCCAAAAAAAATGAAATTTGAAAAAAAGCACCAAAGAAATTTTTCGTATTACCAAGGTTTCCGTTTTACCGAGGTTTTACTGTACGAAATGGGACATTTTGGCGTAAAATACTTCTTTTTATTTTATCAAAATTTTTTATTATTATTTATACAATTTAAAATAATTCAGTTGATTAAAAAAATATAATTAAAAATGTATAGCTAAAAAATTTACCAAAAAAACATTATTAAAATTATTTATTATTATTTATACAACTTAAAAAAAAATCAGTCTATAAAAAAAATATAATTGACAATTTATGGTTAAAAAACTTACTATTTTAAAGAAATATTATGTGTTACACCTCTTAAATATGTTAACATGTCTCGTGTATCTGATTCTTGAATTATTTAAATAAATGACCATAATGTAGGATGGATCATTCCCATCTCAACATTTATTTTGCGGTTGGCAGCCACTGCATGATTATTGGTTCTGTGTATACCAATTAGTACTCGCTCGTATAAATTCCAAATTGATGGTGGAAATCTAGCAGGTCTCCATTCATTCGATTTAATCGTCCAATATAATTATCTTCAAACTATTCAAGTGAGGGTTGAAGTTCTTCTGGTAAATACGCATCTAACACGTCGATTGCTATGTCAATATTGTTGATTGAAACAAATGAAATTGCAATTATCATTTTAACATAAATAGAAAAATCTGCATCGTTATTATATTTTGATATAAGACGCAATTCACCAATTTTTTTTTGAAATTTTTTGTGAGATTTTCTTGTTATCTTAATAGTATGGATTGTAAAATATTTTATTACATATTATATATTACTTACTATATTTTATGTTTTATTTTCATAATTAATATAATTTTTTATTACTTTGGCCATATTTTTTGTATTGTATAATATCATTAAAATTAGACCTACCTTAGCTGCTTCTGATAAACCAGCCAGGCATTCATTTATAACATTTAATGTGGATTCCGTGGTTTCAGCCGCACGTCGTTTTATTTGGTTAACTGCTACATTTCCTTCGATCTTTGATGCTTCAGAATCATGACTATGTTCGTTTTTTGATTTTATTATCTCAATATCATCTACTGTTGTGTGTATCCGAGCTTTACACTCAGTTTTATTTCGGCAACGTCAAAAACGACGTTTTCCATCACCACTTGATGCGTCAAATAAATACATAAAACCATTATTCACTAAGACATCTCGTTCCTTCGTGGATTCAATTAATTTTGACATTATAAATAAATATTAATTAATTAACTAATTATTAAAATTAAAATTAATAAAACTCACTATTTGTATAAAATATTTTTGCTGTATCTAGCGAGCGATATTCAAGGACAAAAAATGATAAACTTATCGCACGACCACGCCAAAATGTCCTAGATCCTTTACTGTATATTATATTATATACCCTGACTGTGGCTGTGGTGACGATATATATATTTATTATATATCAAAATACTGTGGTGTCATCACTGACATCATGTCACGAACACATTAATTTGCATCGGCATCGGCATGCGTTCGGAATGCTGTATACATACTATATACGCATATCAATCAAGCGCTTGGCTCGCCAGCCGGTAATTTGATTGTGATTTCCGTTGACCGTCACAACGCTGACCTGTGAAAAATTGCCGCCTCTGACGTAATGTGTCATTATCACCGCATACTATTTGGTACTGTAGTCGGAGCGGTGTCGCTAACCGCGCTTTTACAGCTAACCACCGAGCCGGCAGAGTCTTTAGGTATTAGATGGCCGAATAACGTGCGTAATTGACTTAAACCGACACAAGTAGTTTACTTATTGCAGTGTTTTCTCCACGTGCAGTCGCAGTCGTCCTGTTCGACGACTTCGGCCGATGGCAAAGGATTTCGGCGCCGTGTACGATATTTTCGCAAACCTAATGCTGCGGAACCACACGTTCGACGTTACTATATTATATATATGCAGTATAGTGTTGAAGTTTATAATACAGCGCAAATCGTATTTTATAGGTTTATTTATTGAACTAAATGATATTGTATTATTGGTAGTATTAGTAAGTTTTAGTATATTTTTAAAATTATTTCAATGCATTCATAGTTATTATAATTATTATTCATAATTAGGGCTAGGATTTCTATACATTTGAATGTTTTTTTCCTTAAGTCAAAATTGATTGGTTGTCAGATATATCTACGATTTGGTTTATCCTTGATGAAATAATACAATTTATTGTTTTGCATATTTTGTACATAATTCACATAATTGCATATATATATAAATTTTTGAGAATCTTGTTAAATTTAAATGGTATTTATTTAATGAGCGTCAATAATTATTGATTTATTTGTCGAATTATCGTAAATATACTATCAAAACTAAAATGAACTTATTACTAGAGAATAATAAGGGATTTAAAATATTTCTAAAAATGTGTAACATTATCTATCAACGGTGAATATAAAACTGAAGAAAAATATATTAATATTACTTTAAATCCGGGACAAATCAGGTCATTTAAATATGCTCTAACAACATTGTGTGATGTGGAAAGGAATTTCAGCCAACATAAATCTTCGATTTAATCGCCGGTCGTTCTCATTTGAAAATTAAAAAAAAACATAATTTAATAATAGCAGGTAATAATATTAAATAATATTTAAAAAAAATTGTTTTTGCATATTTTGGTAAATAAAATACATATTTTACAATATTTTATTGCATAGAAATCCTAGCCGGCTAGCCCTATTCATAATTATTATGTGTGCACAACTCCACGGAATTTATTGTATTTTTTTTATAAGGTGTACCGAGTGTACCGGTGTACAATAATGTACTCAATTATTACTTATATTAAATTTGTAAAATGACTATTATAATATGTCTAGTATCTTGTGCGCGCGTTTTTTTAAATATTACCTATAATACTATAATAGATATATAGGATCAGGCGGATTAGCTGGCCAGTTTGCCCAGTTTGCCATCTGTAAAACATTTATACATCATTCTGTGCAGAGTAATATTTATTCATTTCAGTTGCTGTACCATTATATAGATTAAAAACCCTAGAGTATTTCGATTTTAATAGTTCAGCTACAATATATAACTGTCTGTCTAATCTAAATATCTATATAATAAAAATCTAACCTGATTTTGGAGACAAAGGAAACCGATTTTGTGCGTATCTGACCTTATCGCTTCATATTTCATAATAATAATTATTATATATGCATATATTTGTTAATTTATTATTTTTATTATTATTATTTAATTATTTATTTGTTTGCACTTGCATTTTTCCATTCAAAATATATATTATTCAATGAACAAATAATTTATTATTACATTTACCACTCCAGTAGTTGAATTCAAAATGTAGAATATTTAATTTTCAGAAATTAGCAATAACAATAATTACAATATGTAATTATAATTTATATTATTTGTGTGGCCAAAGAATAATAATATGATTTTAAATTAAATTATAAAAAATAATTTCTTCCGGAAGAAGTTCGGGCTGCTAGTTTACAATAAAATATTACTATATCATAGAAAGTTATAATTATTATTGATTTATAATATATCTATTATATTGTATACATATTAATTTAAAATAATATTTATATATTAAGTATAGTTTTAGAATTAGAAGTGTTGAATTTAAATAACAGTAACCGGAGGAAGGCAATTATCTTTTGTGTACTTAACGTAATTACTTCTTTTTTCAAATAACAATTTTTTTTCTCTAAATTATATTTCACAGACACGAGAACTTACGATGTATGCATTTAAATATGTTAACTATGCTAATTTATTATTTTTTTAGTAATTAACGATTTAAAATTTGTGTTATTATTATATCGAAACGTATAATTCATAATTCTTTATTTTAGTCCCGTAACATTATTAATTCAGGGAGTAAAAATGGGTAGCCCGCAGAAAATATTATTCTGTTCCGTGTACCTGAAACCCACATACACAGCGACAGCACCTTATCCAAAATACACGTAATTTTTACCCGGTTTCAGATGAGAAAACCATAGACAATTTTATCCAGTTTTGAACGTAGAGCCCACAAATAATTTTACAAGGGTTTAACCGAAGAACCCATAACCCGAAAACAATTGCATATCCGGTTTCGTTGTATAATGCGGCCGCCCGACCTGCACCCTGTGTTCGGCGCCACTGAATTTTTGTACAATATAAGCAGTAAGCACATACGTTGTATATATATTTTTTTAAGTATACGTGTCGCGCTTGTTATAGTGTATGTAGTAGTATTGTATCGTGTGTACACATTGCAGCATAATATATAATACGAGTAATGGTACCTGCGGCACTCTGCTGCTACGCTTATTGTCAAAATATTATACCTCTGCAGAACCGACGTGCTTACAATAATATGTATAGTAGCTGGTAGGTACCTATATTGTATATGTTGCACGTGATTAAATATATTATACATTAACATTATAATACTATGGTACCTGCAGCGGCGCGCGGTGCCCATACCTGCTTACACTGCATTCGCGCATGTATTTTATACAGTTATATAACAAGAATATACAGTGTGCCAATACATATATACAGGTACGCGTAAATTGGAAATTAGGGAAACGGCGATTTCGCGGCCGTTCATTAATTATTCAAATCGTATATTATTTTGTATATAATTATGGCGGCGGCGGCGACAACGATGACCACCGCTCTTTACACGCGCGTTCGACTGTGATGCTTGTACAATATGTGTACATGATGGCTGTATGTTCGTCTCCGTCCGTACGTGCAACTATCTTCGGTGGTTGTGCCGTAGCCATATTATATTATATAATAAATGTACGCAAGTACAATTATATTTGCATAAGCACAACAATAATCACAATAATAATAATAATAATAATAATAGTAAAAATAAGCGGTACTTATACGTATTCGTCACCGTCTACGTCGTATGCATACACGTCGGAACAAATGAATTTCGTTTGGCGCGCCGGCTGTGTAATGAATGGGATCGCCGCGGTATACATATAATAATACGTGTAATGTACGGCCGTATATAGTATGGATACATGATGTATATACATAATATTATGTTTAATACGATACATTTATGTCGTATGTACCTTTATACGCACGCGCTTCGCGGCCTGTGGATGTGACACGCGGCACAAACGTCGCGCGTCGTGCCGTCGTCTGATAACACGTATACCGTGTTCGGGCGAAGGAAACTTTCCGCATACTATAGGTACCTTTGATTCATAATAATAATTATTAATATTTACCTACCAAATGTATCGGGTTTTCTCGTATTGTATATGATTATTGTCGTTATCGATTTGTCTATTTTTTTGTTCCGTTTTTTTTTTTTCTATTATTGCTTACATTATATTTACGCGTAACTACGTGCGCGTCCGACGACAGTGATGTACAGCACATGTGATACGCTGTGCACCGGACAAATTTCATAGTGACGCTCGGGGGTGGCGGCGGCGGCATGATGATCGGATACCGCGGTCGTGGTCTTCGGACACTGCAGGCCGTAACCTTAGTGTACACGGCGTTTTGCGTCCAAACAGTCCAACCGTAAGTGCTGCACACGTCTCACACCCATACAGTATCCAATAAGTCTTACATTTAGGTGGTTCGAGAGACCATTTTTTTATTATATCGACGAAATACGTCATTTCGACAAACACTGCAACACCACCAGCATCATATATGCAACATATATAAATACATGTATATAGAGGCCCACCTAAATTGTTGTTATTGATTTAGCGGCGTCAAAACATACTTCATTATACTTGCCATATTTTTAGTTAATACGAGACCACATCGTTTTTGTGAGACTAATTTTGTTCGTTCCATGGTCAAATGCATTATACAGGTAATGCACGATGGCTGCGTGCGACAGAGATTCCTTCCGACTTAATGATATTACATATTCTTAGCAGTCAGCCTTCAATCGAGCACTCACTTGGATATACCGTGTGTCCGCTGAAACCGCGTACACTTTATTACTCATTACTCTGAAAATATTTTTCGATTCTGTTTGTGGCCTTGTGGGAGGTTAAACTAGAGTCTAGTAACTAGACTAATGGATCATACATTTTTATAAATTACATTGTTTTGACTTGTATGCTTTGCGCGTGCAACTTCGTTTTTTTTTTAATGGCAACCCCTATTTTGGAGATAATTTTCGAATTAATCATTTTTTTTTTGAGTAATTTTGATTCATCAACTTGTATTCTAAACCCTAAATTGGCAAAATTACAGTTTGGTATAATAAAAAAAAAAATGTATTAAATTTCTTTTGTTTTTAGTTGTAATAAGTTGTTTTTTCGTTTTAAAGACCATATGTTAGTATGACAGTATGATACCTTATAATTTATTATTAAAGTAATAAATTATTCACTATAAAATAAATATCTACAACGAAAATATATGCACAAAAAAAAAAATAAAATCAATACATTTTTTAAAAGTAATACCTACCTATCTCTAATTTTGCCAATTTTCGTGTATATTATGAAGTATCAACTCAAATCAATTGATGTTGTACCGGCAAAAATTATTTTGCGTTCCATGTATAATGATACATAAATATAGGTATGCTGCGATGTCTTGTAAACTTGTATAGTGGAATAGTGGATTTGTTTTTAGATAATAAGAACACACCTTCTTTAGGAACCAAATTTCCGTCTATATATTTTGTACCTAGCAATTAGACATTAATTGATATTCACACACAATAAACCACGCTGGCTAAAGAAAAATAATGTGAAATAAATTTACATGATTTAAGTAAAAAATAGCTATAAGCAAACAACCAATAATACACCTATATAAATCATATTAAAAATAAATGTGGATGATTAAAACACATTAATTAACAATTGATTTTTAAATATTTTTATCAACAGAATGGTGAATATTAATAATTATAAACCAAATGTATTATCTATCATGTGATACACATTTCTTATATATTTCCTATATGAATTAATACGGCACAAAAGAGTGATGAACTTATATTATGTATGTAGTATTTACTTTAATGTACTACACAATTATACAGTTATGGCCCATTTAAGTTTTCTTTTATTTGCGACTTTACACACAGCTTTCATTTTTAACGTTACAACAGCTGCTTAAACATTTTTATACATACATATAGGTATAAAAACATACAAATACTATTTATATAATAAAGTATGAGAAATGCAATACCACGAATTTGCAAATATTAGAATTAGTTAAAACTGTTAAACCTTACACGATGTCAAATATGTTTTACTAATTAGGTTATCCTATATCAGGTTTGCTTAATTTAACGTATTAACTGAGACAAATATATTAAATATATTTAATATATTTAATAAACACTAATAAATACTAATATTAATACTAATAAATACTAATACATGAGCTGCACAAAAAACATTTTATACAAATATTTTTTAATTTATTTATTAAGGCCAAATTGCGTATTGTTAAATTATTTGTTTGTATTTAAATTATTTAATAAATGTAATTGTTATTATTTAAATAACAAAACAAAAAAAAATAATAAACTTAGTTATTAATTATTTTCATATGATTTTCCTGTGGTCCTAGTGGGCATAGTCACATAAAAAGAGTTCAACCGTAAGACTTCAAGGTCGCTTGTTAAATGTGCTCATTATATAATGTTATGAATAATCAATAGATGAACAATTAATAACAATTAATTTTATTCATCTAGGTTCCGACAATCTGATTATAATACTTACTAAAAAAATACTATCAAAATATTTCACACTTAAGGTAAAATACCTGTCATAAATCTGTAATCATATTTTTCATTAGGGCGTGCAGTGATGACAGTACCGCGGACGGTGGTAATCGCGTAGAAATGCTCATGTGGCTAACAGACCCATGTCGGTACGACCGTTGGACAAGACCAATACCACCAGACGGTAACAGTAAAACCGGAGCACCTACGCGAGTATCTGCTCGAGTATATGTATACTTTTTAGGATCAGTAGAGGCCCAACAGCTGGTTAGTACCTACCATTCAAGAGCTTTAAGGTCCATCACGATTCGTAAATGAACGTTATAATTAATATTAATACAAATTAAAAAAGTCTCATTTCCTACGTGCTTGCCATGGATAATAGACGTTATAATAATATTATGAACTTTGATAGTCTATCGTCATTCGTTATTCATAACTCGTAATAAATATTCTGTTTTGGTTTTGGACGATAGTCCGTTCATTTATAGGTAAATTATGTGAAATAATAAAAAATGTAGGTATTACAGTTTTCGTTTAGACGACAACTTTTTAGTAAATTGTATTATTGGACACTCGTATTTACCTAGCAGAGTACAACTTATGGGGGGAGGGGGGCTAGGGAGACTACAGCCCCGAGCAAAGATATTATTTGGTTAATTTATGTTCTGTAAATAAAAATGTTGTTCACTAATGCTATTATAGGTATGTTATTTTAAAGTTCATTGTCTTTTTTAAATTACATTCTCTTAAACTTATATTACTTCAGGCCCATATTTTCTAAGTTGGCTCTGTTACCTAGCTGCAAAGTAATTTATAAAAGATATAATATTATATTTAATTATAATATAAGCATGCGTGGTAAGCACGTATTACGTGCACAGCAGAGTTATCGTTTAATAAACGCATTCATAATTGTGAATATTATGAGTTATGACGTATAAATTCTATTGAATAATTAAATCATTCGCTTTGTTTTTCAAACTGGTAAAATGCCTCGCCATGTACTATGTACAGTCAGTAGATTGAAGTATATGTATGTAGGTAGGCACGTATCCGAAAAAAAGTTCGTTGGAGTTCGTACAAAATTTAACAATACAAATTGTACTGCAACATAATAAAACAATTATTTTTTCGTTACTATAAAATATTTTTTTTGGGGGAGGGGGGGTTGAACCCCCAAAATCCCCCCCTGTATACGTGGCTGTATGTAGGTATCTACTGTACTGTCTATACCTACTATTTAATAGACTGCATCCGAATTGCATGCCAAAAAAATATGTTCGAATTGCGTTCCACCTCTTAGAGGTAATGTCCAAATTGCATGCCGTGTACCCACAAGTTTATTTATTATGCACGGAGCACGATACACTTATGTGCACAACTTAAACTTTATTTTTATATATTTTATAATAGCATGTTTTACTCTACATGCCCTAATATTTCTCAATTATTTAGTCGATGCCTTAAAACAAGTACAATGTGATGTATATGTAAAAATGCGTAGTTCTAATTACGTCGGGAAATATTAGATAAAGAAAAAATTATTAGTTTAGTGATGACGGAATTTCAAAATAATGAAATAAATAGAATTAAATATATAGAAAAGTTTGCATACATAGCGTTGCTGATAGTAAAATAAATAAAATTATACTTTTCCAAATTTCATTTATTTGACGTTGAATATTTCAATATAGACAATATTATTATTACGTATTTTATTATTATTAGATTGTAAGTTGTGACGTATTTTTTAACGACGAAGTGGCCTTACGTCGAAATGGTGATGGCGATATGGTTTTGCGGGCGACGGCGAAGTGGCGACAGCGATGTGTCTAAATCGCATGTAATTCGGACAGACTTCTATCTAAGAGAGGTGGCGTGCAATTTGGACATTCCAATTTATGTTTTTATTTTTGGCATGCAATTTGGATGCACCGATTTAATAGTACCCTAAATTGATACTTTAACAGTTGTCAATGTACTGGATTATATAATACTTTGACGACTATCACTTCTGATATGATTCTAGAAATATAACTGTATATACGAATGTCGAATAATAACTTATAATAGTCGTTTATTGAAAATTCAGCATTTCACGGCCCATTTATTGATACGGTATCGGTGGCGGGACGATCGGCTCGTACATTCTTCTTCCAAGTCTTCTATACAGGGCGAGAACAAACTTAAGGAACGGGTATGGACTCCGCATGTTTACATCGTCAATGAACACGATTCAAACATAATGGGATCCGGTCGCCAAGACATACTAGTCACGGTTCAACCGGATGGAACAGTTCTGTATTCAGCTAGGTCGTAAAACATGATAATTGTACTTTGCTTTATAATAGTAATTGAATTAAAGTAAATATTTGTTTGTAGGTTAAAAGTTTCATTATTATGCATGATGAATTTACAAAAATTCCCATTTGATCAACAAACATGTCCTTTGATACTGGAAAGCTGTTTGTAGACAATTTGATTTTGTTTTTACCTTTTATGTACGCCGTTGATGTTGTATGCATGTCAATATGTAGATTTTATTGTATTTTCAGGGACTTACAACAATACTCATTTAGAATTGGTGTGGGAACACGATTCTCCTGCAATATTGAATAGCAATTTGCGAATGACTGAATACAATTTAGTGTCAATTTGGACAGACGCAACAGTCAGTGAATACACGTTGTTATCAACAACCGAAAATAAACACGTAAAAAAAAATGAATATTCTCCATTATCCGTTGAACATGTACATTATTATGGAAAATTTGGTAAACTAATTTTACTATTTTTTTTAATTCATACTTTATAAATATAGATGATTAATATTTATAATAGCCTAAATAGAACACGTGCATTTTTAATGTTAATATACCCCATATAATACGATATTACTACCAATAAAATAATATCTTCTAGTTTCTATAGCAACTTAAAAGTACCAACTAAATATACGCTCTTTCCGTCAAAATAAAGGTTACCCCACTAAAATTTAGTGTCGCGTAGATGCCAGTGGCGTACCCGGGAATTTTCAATGGGGAATATATGTTATAAGTATTAAGTATTAATACATTAAATGTATTACATTTTTGTAAATTGTGGTAATCCAAAGACATAAATAAGGAGTTTTATGACTTATGGATTAATAATTTATAAACAAAAACTTATTAATAATAATCAAAAGTAATGTATTTATAACAACTATAATATATAATAAGATGTTTTCTGAAAGTCGGTAAAAAAAAATATACTACCCCTAACCTCCAACTCCCTGAACACGCTACTCATAGGTGGTTCATTACATTATTTGATGTTTCATCAATTTATCTATAGTAGCGAGTTAAATGGATTAATGAACTTCAATGTTTATAGTTTTGTAAAAACATATCTTATGCTACCTATTGATTTAATAGAATATAATATACTACTTATACTGCTATAAATTAAAAATGTAATAACCTTATTTTAAAATATACTTGTTTTATTGAAAAAATATGTTATTTAAATACAACTTAATAGTATATTAATTTATTGTTTTTCAAAAGCTGGTAACTATAGTCAGTTAATAGTTAACTTTGAATTAGAACGCGAAGTTGGTCATTACATAATGGACTATTACGTACCAAGTATTATGCTTGTAGTTGTATCATGGGTATCGTTTTGGTTAGACCCAAATGCAGTACCTGGTCGCACAACATTAGGTAAATAAAGCTATATTAAACGTTTGTCATTTAAAATTGATTTTATTAACTTGATAGGTACCCATTTTTTCACTAATATTTTGTCAAAATACTATGATCTTAAAATATTAATTTCCACACGATATGTATATGTAATTCAGGTACCAGTACAATGTTAACATTCATTACACTGTCCAGAAACATAGGTAGCTCGTTGCCAAAAGTTTCTTACATTAAAGCTACTGAGATATGGTTTCTTGTGTGCACAGCATTCATATTCGGTTCGTTGGTGGAGTTTGCATTTGTCAACACCATATGGAGACGAAAGTAAAATATACATTATTATTATGTATAACCTATCCAATTTTATATTATATATTCTGCATATTAAATACAAAGAAAGTGTATTCATGTTAACAATTTAAATGGTATTAATTAATAGAAAAAACGTGGAACTGAAAAAAGTCAATAGTAAACATATTTTTAAGTCGACATTAACGCCTCAGATGCAACGTAAGTCAATATCTGTCGACAGCGGTATTGACAGAGGTGCTGCTGGTGCTAGTCCTACAGTGACAAGTGGAAAATTAAATAGAAGAGAAAATGTAAGTATATTATATATTAATATACCTGTAGACGTTAATGCGTCACCTGTAAGATATTTGAAACTGCATGACCAATACCATATTATATGGCATTTACCATTCGCACGTATGCATATATGCAACCACTTTAGAGTTTAGAGCACTATACACGCTGAACAATTAATTATCAAACTATCCAATAAGGTATCCATCAGTGGCATATATAGGAATTAATTTCGTGGCAAGAGGGTTAACACCCTCCCTTATGTACGCCACTGGTATCCATAACCTATATTAAATATGACACCAGCTACAGACGAGAGACTGCAGCCATTCCATAAAACATGAAATGTGGTTAATCAATAATCATTATACTCACTTTTAACTAGTTAAAACTTAGAACTAATTAATATAGCCCAATCGGCACACAATTGATTTTCAACAACACCTAATCACATTTACCATTTCACATACATGTTTAATTAATTAAAGATTATAGATATAATACATCATCCTTTAACGATATCAATGGGACATCAACATCCAAGTATTGTTTATTATATTGATTAATGGTAATGCGTAAGGATGATAAGTTATAGGAGGTAAAAATGTAAAATTGACGAAATTTGCATAACAAAGATTGAAAATATTCATAAAAATTGTTTTGAATATTTTTACATAAAAACTATTATTATTTATTAAATTATTTTACAACTAAAAAAATCAATGCATCCATATAAATAAATTGAATTTGTTGCATTGAAAATTTGAAAATTTTCAACATCTAGATGACAACGATTGTCCGAATAAATATTTTTACAATGGGAAAAACTTATATAAATCTAAAAAATATATTTGTACTTGTAAATATTGTGACACTCACATATAATTATTTTTTTTTCATACCTCCAAATTATATGTATTCCATTTTTTCATTGTAACAATCGTCTGCATATGAAATTACAGGTTTTGAGTTCAATTATTTTTTTATGAGATAAATTGTATTAAAAATAAATACAAATTTACTAAAAATACATTTATACGCACAAAAAATCATTAATATGGAATTTTTTCAAAAATATCAAAATTAAAAAATTAAAAAAAACTACAAATGTGAATTCACTAAACAATAGAACAAATTTTTAGTTCACCAAGCTATAAATAGGAGACATAGGAAAAAATATTTAATTTCTATAACTTTTATCCCTAGCAATGTATTTTGCCTTATACAATAAAACGCTAAAAATTACAAAGTAATTTTAAATCTGCACTTTAATAACAAACTATTAAAATTTTATTCAACATATTAAATAAGAGTACCTATCACTATTTTGTATACAATTTTACCATATTTTTTCTATTTATTACTTGTAATACTTATACCTACGTAACTATAGTCTATAGATATTTAGGTATCTATAAATCTATAGCAAAGAAACATAATTTGATTTTAATTGACTTTTTTTTAAAGAGATCGAGGAGTTTACTGACTGTTGGTGATTTGGATTCTGCCGTGTGCACCAATCCAGAACCTCTTGAAAATTTTAGTATCCGGGTACCAACGTTGAACGATAATAAAACTGTCGGTAGCGGAGGTTTGTTTACATTAACTCCACAAGAGATCGCTCAATGGATCGATCAACGCAGTCGTATTGCATTTCCTGCAGCGTTTCTCGTATTTAACTGTTTTTATTGGCTTTATGTTTATGTTTGAACAATGTGATAACTATATTTAATATAAAAATAGATGTTTTGTTAATAATTTTTGTTGATGTTAGACATATATTTTTTCAAGTTCAAAATGTATGATTGGGAATCACATTTTATGAGTAAAAAGTTGCATTCACAATGTAAACTTAATATTTCAATAAAGATCAGAAAAATATCATCTTAGTTTATTCTATTATTATTATAGGTAGGTATCCTTACCATATGTTTAGTCATCTCTAAATAAATAATAAAAATAATAGATTATTATAACCTAATAGTATATGTTATTATATATAATATATATATACAGATACAAGCAGCTTCTGTATTGCTACCTCGCCACTAAGGCAATTTAGCGATTTACTAGATAATCTTCATTTGTTATATAATAGGTAGGGTTAATTTATGTACCATATTGTATATTTTAAAATTAAAATAATAGATTAAATTATTGTTTTATATTTCTTAGTAGATTATCTACTGTACATATTGGCAATTTTGATGTATTTGAGAAGTTTGATTATAACATTTGTAACGGTAGGGTATGGACTGAAGATTATTTGAAGGTGAGAGGAGAATTAATTGTTTATGACGTTGACATACGTTTCTCAATAAGAGCATTGTAGTCCAGCTTCATCGATATCGTTCAGATTATTGCGAGAATAATTTATCTAAGCTTACGGGCGACGATCAACCATATCAAGCAAAAGCAAACATCAATTTTCGTCAGAATCTCAATGAACTTTGTTGTAAATATCCTTGTCTCCTAGCTCTAAATACCTTTTTAAAAACATACATGAAAAATTCGAGCTTGAATATGTAATACCATCAGAAATTATTACGTTTCAATATTGGTCTTTTTGACACGGAATAAATTTAAAATTTTACCAATTTTCTATAAAATCTATTAATCCAAAATTGTATAATTGTTACTAAAACGATAGGTATTATAACATAAGCCAAACCTTCAATGTTCAAACCTAGATTTTACAGGTGCATAAATAATATTAGACATCGAAATCCAATTAAAGTTAACAAATAAATGCTCAATGTTTATTACTCAATATATACTATAGAAGCGTATATAATACGCGGATATAGGCGTGCGCAGACTTGAATTTCGGAGGATGTCTACAATTTTTCGGGCCCTTTTCTTAATTTGGGTCCTCTCTTAACAAGACATGCACATATTTTAGTAAATTATAATGCACGAATAAATATTACTTACATTATATCACATATTAACCAGTGGTATTACTATAGTACCAAGTAATATAATATTTCATTAGATAGATGGATCTAAAATCTATTTTCAAGATAATTGCAATATATATTTATTATTTTTACTTTTGTAGTCAATAATATCTAGCTGTTATAATCATAATAAGTTTTATCACGCAAATTTAAAATATTCTACGTTGTATTATTTTTTTTATCCCGAAACATATTTTTTTTTTACGACATATTTTAGAAATAATACCATTTTTATTCTAGTAACATTAGTTAAAATACCCTATAAGACTGAAATTTTAAGGCCCCAATTACATGTCGGGAGTGCCCAGGCACACCCAGACCCCCCCCCCCCGTGCGCACGCCTATGTACGCGGCTGGTGTTGGATCATTTCTCAATTTACGAAATGTAGTTCCTTCTTTTTATTAATATTCAGTATTGAGTATTTGAATGTTTAAGTCTACATCGCAGTATCTGTATTATATTTTATTATAGGATATCAAAATTCAAAATACTCAATACTCAACAGTAGCGTCATTTCAGTTTTTGTTTGACTAGGGCAACTACTAACTGATTTGCCGACTCAACATTTTTCCACGCAGTTCACATAGAATAGTGCCATAGTTGTTGAGAGGGGGAGATTAATTTTCAGGTATATGAACGTCACACAAAGGATTTTGAAGAATTAAATACAAACAATTTTGTCAAATATTCATATTTAATATGTATTAATATTTATTATATAAAATAATTGAGTAATGTGTAAATAAATAACAAATAGATAATAGGTACTTAAGTACCTTTTAATACTGCAGATTTACATTCACATAATGTAAATACTAACAAAAAAATTAACAATAAATCTTTACTTATAAAATATCAATATTATGATTTATAACAATGGCCTTTAGTAGTTAAAAATAAGACTTCTTATAATTTTTAAATGTGCCGACTTAAGGTTGCTGTAAATGTCAGACTAGGGCAAATGCCCAGGTGGCCACCCCCCAAATGACGCCACTGTGATGTTTAAGAGTACGATGACGTTGATAAAGCTAAATATATTTTTGAATGGGAGATTCCTGAGAAAAATGTAGGTAGGTTATAGGTAGGACCTATAACTGTACTATATATACACAGTTACTACCTTTGATTTTAAAATCAATGCTATTAGGTAGGTACCTCGTAATATAAGAAGTAGGTGTAAAGCATACTAAATATTTATATCATGAATATTATAACACCTGTCGAATAAATCTATAACAATTATTATGTATGGATAAAAAATAATTTGAAACCTGATATTTTTGTTACCTATCTACTCATGTATGTTACTATGCTAGATACCTGTTTACTAATAATGTGACCTATTTCATCTAACCCTGAACCTAAAAATAAATATTTTAAAAACATATTAATAATATACCTAGTATAAGCAATTAAAATATAATAATTTTTCCATATCCATATTTTTTTGATCAATGTATGTTATAATAACCAAAATCAATTAAAATTTTAAGTTTATAATTAGTTCCTTTTTGTTTACAAATGATGAGGTGAAAAATATTTACTTTACTATTTGTACTTTTTAGTCATATTAGTAATAACAAAATATGTAGTATACAATTATTAATTATTGATTCAAAATTAAATTATATGAACTAAATAAGAATAGGTGTACCATGATTTTATAATTTGATAGTTAGGTTTTTGGGGGACAAGGAATTAAATAAAAAAAATCTCTTTATAAAATTAATATTGAATACCTTTTATAGTTCTATTACCTTTACCATTTTTGAGAGAAGTTGGACCTGGAGGCGTGATTAATTGAAGGCTTATAATAAAAAACTTAACTATGAATTATGGCTTATTGATATGAAAAGATAAATAATGAAGTGTAAAGAATATTAAAAATACACTATGAATATGATTATAATAATTTTAATTGAAACTTTAAATTATTTAAAAACAAAATATGATTTATCTATACTTGTCAGATAGTTAATTCATCAAGGAGTAAGGATATGATCAAATTTTATGAAAAAAGGAATTAGGCTCATAGGAGTTTATATTATTTTCCTAATAATTTTTGAGTTATATGACATTTGTTTTTTGAGCAACTTAACCCATGTCTCTTTGTAAAACCAAAGTTTCCATTTCTAAAAACAATGAGTAATAACTGCTATATTGTGAATATAATATATGTAGTTTTTAAATAATAATAATTAATGTAGTATTTGACATAAGGCATCTCCAGACATTTTTAAGAAGTAGGTCTGAACTTAATATAAAAATATATGTAATTAAGATTCAAGACGTACATAGCGTTCCTCTTAAATATATATATATATATATCTAATTCAAAATTGTTCATATGTTACTGATTTAGCTGTTTTTTTATTTAATTAATGATAAAACATAATTTTGAATTTATATATATGTTTTAACTTTATTATTGTCAGTGACAACTAATTATGACACTAATATTATCATAAATACAGAAATGCGTTAATATAAACAAATGTTTAGCAAATTTATTTCAAACACACATATAAGAGTTAACAATAATAAACTATAAACAAGTAATACATGGTAACATACAATTATTTTTTTACAATAGAACCATATTCTTTTGCAACATTTTGTTCAAATATTTTTATAAGCTCATCATTGGTTTTATCAATTTTCATTAATTTTTGTTCTTCTAAAAAGGACAAACGTTCATCAGATTCATCCATCAATAAACTTCGCATCAAGACAGATTTTCTAAGAAAAAAAATATATTGAAAATTGTTTTTGGTTAGTATACAAAATTAATAACTACTTATTAAATTATTTTTTATGCTTCCATAGGAACTTAAAAATGGTTTGATAAGATACAATAATATTTTCTGAACGTATTTAGTGTTAATTGAACTAATATATCTAACTAATAACATAATAATTAATCATTATATTATAATCTTAAGATAATAGGTACTAATTACATTAATTATCAAATATCCTTGAATATTTTAGTACATTATATGGTTATAAACTAAAAAGAATAGATTTGATTATTAATTACTAAAATATAACAATATTATGTACATACTTTACGCCATTATATCTTATTATAGATCCAACAAGTAGTATTGAAACACAGACACCTGCTATAGCAATATTTGATGCTAGCCAATGATTACTTGGATTATTGTACTCATTTTTCCAATTTCCACTAAGATAAATAAGCAGACATAAATTTTTATTAAAAATATCATTAAATATTCATCTATTATCATTAGTTTACTTTAGTATTAGAATTGTTATACATTGCTCTTTGACTAACCTATTTTGACGTTCACGGTAATGATAATAAATTGGATTGTTATTTTTACTGTATACTAGTGTTTCATCATATAATTTTTTCTTGTTTTCATCTATTAGTACATTATATGCTTCATTGATACGTACAAATCTATCATTAGAAGAAGGACCACAGACATCTGGATGGTTCTAGAATACAAACAATATTTATATCAAAAGTAAATTGTGTAATTCTTTTTAAAATAAAGATAAGTAAATACTAACTAATTTAGATAGTTTAATAAATGAGTTACGTATTTCTTTTCTTGTACATCCTGGTTTCAGGTTTAATGTCTCATAGTATGTAGATAAACTTTGTTTTGTTGATCTATTGGATAATAAAAACAAAACACACTTAAATATTTTAAACATATAAAACAAGTTTTTATATTTTATTTGTGTTTATTATAAATGTATAAATGTTAAATAAAACAAAGATAAACATAACTCATAAAAAATACTTTCAGAGAGTAAAAATTAATCATGGTTACTATGAGAATAACGTTGGGTGACTTATAAACAGAAGGAAATAATACAAGGATACTAATATTGTAAGATAATGACAAAATGAAGTTTTCATTTGTTAAAACTGAAAGGTTACATCTAATAAAGGAGATACAAGGAACAATTTATAAAAATACAAGATTGCAAAAAATAAATAAAAAGAGCTGGTTGGTAGAAAATTGTGACTTGAAATTTTGTTTTTACCTGGGTTTCCGAATTTGTCAGTTATTATTTGTAGTTGGAATAATTATTAACTAATATTTACAATTATGTTTAAATAATATCAAATATCAATTGCGTCGTAAACTTGTGACTTACTGGCAACGTAATGATATATCCTTGAAACCAAGTCGAATTATTTTTAGAGTGATAGGCACAATAAAAACCATTGTTCATTATTTATTGTTTTAAGTAAAGGGCACACGATTAATAATGATAATTACATCAAACGAAAATTTTGTGGATACTTTAGAACGCAAAAAACATAAATAACAAGTAAATACTAAAAATTAAATTTTCATCGTCAAATTATAGTTGAATAACTTAAAATTTTTTAGATTCCTTTATGTTATCAAAATTTTAAATTAAAAATACAGCTTGTTGATAATAATAACACATGGTATACACAATATGATAATATTATTTAGAAAAAAAAGCATGATAGCGTCATAATAAATGGCGGGAAAATAATTTCTGGTTCAAATAGAGCAATACAATAAAAACATTATGAAGAGATACTGCTGAAAATATGTATAGCGTAGTGTAGTTGATAATCGAGATAAACATGCTTAAGAAAAAATTTAGTGAAAAAAAAACATAAAAACATAACACCCTAGTAAAAAAGTCCACTGCAAATAATCCACAGAAAATATGCGAGTGACTTGTACTACAATATAAATTTGTATATTTAATATCTTGTGAATGCAATATTTAATTATGCTTAACTAGTAACCACTTGCAAATAACCATTGTGGCATTATAATGCCAACTTGTCACCACATTTTTTTGAAGTTATAATCTACATGTGTATGAAATTATACCTAACTAATTTATTGACATTGAATTTAAAATATTGAATAAATGTTAAAAAAGTAAAATGTAAAAACAATTTTCAGAACGTTAAAAGTCAAACAATATTGTTTTATCACTCAGCAGCTTACATTCCAAACCCGGCATATAAATATACCTTGAAGCTAGGTATTTATTTTTAAATGCCGAAGTACTGAAATACCTGTATTAGGTAATATAATATATTTATATTATACACAATAATGAAATATTATTTTGATAAATTGTATTTCATAATTGAACTAATGTTAAAAAATGTTTATATATCGGCTGTTTTGTACAAAGTATAATTTATTGAATTTAAATTTTGTTTAATATCTATACAATTATACATTCATCTACAAGTTTCTTATTGTACAACGTATCTAAATTAAAGTTACTTTTTATAAAAAATCTCAATTTGTTAAATTATTTTACTATAGTTAAATTTCAACTAAAATTAAAATTAAACAGTTGTGGGATTTTTCTCACAGGTCACAGGGAAAATTTTTTTCGGTGGATTTTATTGTTCTGTGATGTGCATTAATATTTGCGATTTAGGCTATCTTTAAAGCATCTATAACCCATATAATGTGTATGTATATTTTTTTGAATGGAAGCAAAGTAAGAACTCTTTTTTATATACATGTATATGTATATGTACCTACTGCAGTAGGTGTCCAGATGTTTAGTATACTTTGTCATCGACTAAGTCATTGTAATGTACGTGTTAAATTTAATTCAATGATAAATTATTGCATACGAAAAACAGTTTGTCAGTCTATATTATTATGTATCACTAAGTATATGAAATGATTTTTTATATTATTATTATAATAATAAATAATAATAGTTATAATTTTTATGATTATGGTATAAATAGACAATAATATATAATTAATCTAAATCTTTTAAAATTGTCATTGTGTATTTAAAATAAAAAATATAAAATACAACAATATTAATAATATATTGTCCAACAATGTCAAACTTATGCTAATTTAATGCAACATAATCAAGTTAATCATAGGTATAATTTCGTGGGTCCTAACTCAGAAGCCGACACACAAAATGTCGAGAGAATGTGGGGTTTGGCCAAATGGGGCAACAAAAAACGTAGAGGTAGAGACATTTTTTACTCTTACATGGCAGGATTTATGTGGCGATAATTTTTTTATATTATATCAATATATCAATCATCGAATTATTAGATTAATATCAATAAATAAACCCATTTGTTTATATTTATACGATGTATTTATTGTTATATGGACAGCGGTGCTATAACAAACCAGAACCTATAAAAGTTATCAATATTAATGAGGCAAAAATTTACTTACAAAAAATTTTCAAATGACTTGAAGGTAGACCAGCCTAGGAATAGGTATATAATTATATATTATGTAAATTGACGTATGTATGAATAGTTAAAGCCTTTGTACAATCATTTTTATAGGAAGAGTAACCTTGAAGCACCCTATGACTTTTTAATTGTTGATGCTTATAGTTCTGGTAAGAAACTTCTATTGAATTGCCAAGTCTTTTTAGCTTTTATTGAGCAATAATTTTTATCAATATTTATAGAAAAAAAGTAAAACAAAATTGAAAAGGTCAAAATAAAACACAATGTCTTTAAATTATAGTTTAAAAAGAGTTCAAATACTATTAAAATTATACTCTGTACAGGAAATATGCTTAAATAAACATTTGGTGAAAATTTGATGTATATCTATTTACGATTATTAGTTTTTGAGTTATAAAAAAATAATAAAATTGATTTTATTAAAAACTAGATAACATTAAAATTTCTATATTAAATATTTTTTTTTTTTTGTAGTTCCTGTTCATTTTGAAAAGTTTTGAAATTTTTTCTCTTTTGCCCACCGAAATTATCAAATATATTCAATTTATTACCAGAAACAACTTATAAAATTGAAAATTGAAACATTGTTATTGCCCCAAATATAGATGGCAGACGAAAAAAATAAACATTATTGTAAAATCAATACATTTATAGCTCAACTCGAAATCTATAAATGATGAAACGTAGAATGTTGATATTAACAAGTTTTTTTTTTATTTAAACGCTTCTGGGTACTATATTTCTATATCCGTACCATTACGTTAGAAGATCCTATAAATATACTTACCACTGTTGTCTGTTACTGTTTAATATGGCGTATGCGTTTATACAGTATTTAATTAATTAATTTATTTTATTTGAAATAAAATTGATTACAATAATAACATTGCCTTTCTCAATTCTATTTGGATGGACTGGATTCTAGTAGGAATGTTTACCGTGGTTAATGTGATGGGTCTTGACCAAGGTTAAGTTGGGGTATTAACAAAAATGTTACTACCTACTGCTTTCTTTATTTTTTTCTCGATTATTTTGAAGATAATTAGGAATTTTTAATTTTTACCTCTAAAAAATAACTACTATATTGATTTTTCTACCAGAAAATATATTTAAGTCGAAAATAAAATTATTTTTGTATTATAAATCGTGTAAACATATAGAACAGAAAAAACACAGATCACTGTAAAATTAATACATTTATTATAAATCCATTCGAAAATTTAAAAAATAAATTCACATAATTAATTTAATTACATTGTAGGTTGGTTTATATTTTTAACTCTGGGAGTATCAAAAGTATCAAATATAAATAAAGTTTTTTCGTAAATATTAACATAGTAAATAGGTAATTACTTAAAAGAAATATTAGTGAATTTTATATTACATTAGTTCAGTGATTTTCAAACTGGGTGCCACGGCACACCAGTGTGCCGTGGTTTTCCATAAATTACCGATTGTATTGAATTGTGATATAAGAAAATGCGGGTATGTGTTAACTATTCGTCCGAGAATTAAAAATATTTGTGAGCCCATCAATCACTCATTTCTAATTAAATGTATATATAATTATAATTAATTCAAAACAATTTTGTTCATCTAAAAAAAGGCCAGTGCGCCGTGAAATTTTTTTAAAGTGTACGGTGTGCCGTGTATAATAAAAGCTTGAAAATCACTGCATTAGTCCATGGTTGTTTACTAAAATGTATTATAGAGAACGATATGTAGTGCCCAAACAGTGTTTATATTTTAAATGGAATCAAAGATATATATTCATTATTTTCTATAGAGATTAATTGATCCTTGAGATATCTACTTGTATTTTATTTACATTGGTAGGTAACCGTCCATTTTTTTTTTTTATAAATTTTAATACTTGATAACGATTTTTCCTGGTTTTATTTGAACTTATAATGTTGTAGTATTATTTTAGCTTCGAGCTAAATATCGATTTAATAATTTATATATGTACACCTGTCACTTTACGTATTATACTTACCGCACTAGGGCTATTTTATTTAAAAATAAAAAATAAAATACAAGTAATTTATAAAAAATATCTATTTTTATTTTCAAAAGCACTAACTATGATGTTAATTTTAACACAAAAAACAAAAGTCTAAAAATATGCAAACTTTACCTATTTTACCTATACGCAGTGACAGTAACTTAATTAACATATTGTAAAAGTTATTGTTGATAAAGATATTTAAGTTTGTAAGTTTTAAATTTTGAGCAGAGCGATGAACGTATTGATTTTACAATGATATTTTTTCTTGTGAATGTATACACGATAAGTGGCCAATAAAAATACTTCAATTTTCACTTTAAGAGTGGTTTCTCATAAAAAATTTGATCTAGTTTGTTCTTTAGAGAGGTCAAAATTGACAAAATTAAAAATACCCAAGACTTTTCAAAATAACCAGGAAAAATGAAAATTTTTACATAATACCAAACTATTTATTTGAAAAAATTGATTTTGTATAGTTGATTAGTAGATATACTTTAAATTCTTACCGAAAATTTTTATTTGCATTTCCTACACATGATATAATTTAACTTTATTAGCTATTTATAAACATTTGAAATTTTCCATATTTTTAAGTCAATAAATTACTTTTTACTAGGTAAAAATGATTGAAAATTTAATACAACGTTCCATTAAAGTTTTTAATTAACCAATTAAAAAAAATTAAAGACACATAGTCACAATTTTTTTTATAAGTATCTAAATTTAGAATTTGATAAAATTTGTAGTAAAAATTAAAATAAGTAATATTAAAAATATAACATTAAATAACATTTATTAATATAACATCATGATACTATTATTTTTGTACTAAATTTATTATTGTTCTATTGTAAATGTTTTTAAAAAAAATAATAAACCCTTTACATACATTCACATATCAGATGATTGAGGTCGTTTAAGAGATTTTATATCCATTATAACATAATAAGTTTACAACATCAATAATGTGTACCAAATTACTCCACTGCCTATAATACGAAAGGAAAAAAAATCAACTCATTCTAAACTAATTTTAGCTATCGGCAACGTAATTAAGATTTTTCATTTTACGTATTATTGTACTATTTATTTAAATTTATTTATAATGGTTTCTGCAATCTTAAGAATATATATTGTAGAAATAATTTATAAGAATAACCTCAGGAATTGATATTTCACGAATCTGCAGTTATATTGTAAATTGTGTTGCAGCATGTTTTATTGATTTTGCTAATTTCAATCAATTAGTTAGCTAAGTACTTATAAAAATACAAACACAATATCAAAATATTTTTCTCTTATTTCATAATAGTGCAAATTTATTTAAATTACAAAAGATAAGTATTTAACTTATTGAAATATGTAAATATATTCTTATTCTTTAAATTAAATTTTATATATATTATATACCTATATCAGATTTCAGATGTACTTATGAAATGGAAGGAATAGACAAAATAACAAATCAATGTTAGAAATCCAACCAGCAAGTAGGTAGATAAATCATTAACAAATGCATCTTTTGTTTTAGGGTTGTCAGAAAAGCATTTGTATGTTGAAGTACCTACTTATATATAGCTGTAAATACTATACCATTGTATACTAAACACTTATGCATTATTTATAATTTACTCTAAATCTTAGGTGTAATGGAAATAGGGTTGGGTTATATTACCAACAGTTCTGAGAAATGCCTGCGTACTTCTCACCAGATATTTTATAAATTTTAATTTAAGTATGTTATATATATCGTTGTATTATATTTGTAATTTGCACAACTCTGTGGCTGATGTGGGCTTTAATAATCAATAATTATCAACACTCTTTAGTATTAGTTATTTAAAAATTGTTAATGTTTTAAATTTTATATAGGTAACTTATTTATTTCATAATTAAAAAAAGAATTGTAAATTTAAAGTATATTTAAGTAGTATAAGATGTTGTATTCTACTTTATTTTAATTACTTTAAAACATTTGGAAATTGGGATAGATTTACATACTATACCTGCTACTTAATAATTTTTTTTATTAAAAATATATTGGCAGTTAACATAATACATTAATATGACAGTATATAAACAGTTAAAAGGTAAATAGGATTGTCTGAAACCCGAAGTCGTATCTAGTATTCAAATTAGTCACATCTATTTTAATAAAAGCCACACCCTTAATCCGAAAGATAATCAAATTATTTATTTATATTTACGGTAATGATATAATTTTATTAGAACATTTTTTTAGTTGCTTGGAATAAATTTTATATGTAATTTAATTATCATTTTTGTATACAATATTTATGTTTTGATTACTGACAACTATATTATTATAGAAGAGTATAAGATATATTAGAGAGAAAAAAATTATTAAAAATAATATTTAATATTTCTGTTTATTATACAATTGTTATATTAAACTTATAAGCGATATAATAGTATATAAACATAATATGTTTCTTGAAAATAACTATACACTATACTTGATTAGGCATTTAAACTAAGGTAACATAGATGTATTATATTATTTAATAAAAACGTAAAAACAATTTATAGTTGACCGTGTATTTTAGATAGGGACTTGAGAAATAGTTTAAGTATGCACTATGTATATCTAATGACGAATAAACCATTGTTATAACGATTATAACTTATAGGTATTCCACTATCCATAGCATAAATCTCGAAAAGTATAAATGTTTTGGATAATATATTTGTAATTCAATCATTTAAATTAATTACAAAACTACTTTATTAACAAAACGTTTCTTATAAGATAATGAGTGTAATGACTGTTAAAAAAAAAATCATCCAATTTAGTTGATATTTTCTTAATGGTACTATGGAATTATACATAATAAAGTAATTATTGAGCACTGAGCAGGTATAAAATATTATATTCATTTTAATAAATATGTAGATTTATTGTTAGTTAGTACTTCATTAGTAGTTTTCTGTTCAAATTATAACAGGTTACTAAGTAAAAAATTATGTAAAAAAAAATATTCAGCTTTGCTACTAAATAATCGGTTATTGCAATTTCTAAACATCGGTTATTGTTTGGAATGGATGCACATGCACAATGCACCTTCAAATTATAAACGTGATACGAATGCACTTTATCTAGGTTTAAAATTTGAAAGTGAAAGGAGACTAACATGTAATGAATAGGAAGGCCATTATTGATCCACATATAATTTAAATTTTAAATGTAGAATAATAAATAATTCTATAATATTAAAATTATTAAAGGTATTACGATATTTAAAATTTTAAAATATAAATCTAATTACCTTTACAACCTAATCATAGCTAACAGAAGATATGCCCTGTTTATCGGACAAGCACAACGCACTCGGTGCACTCTGTCCTATACCACTAAATTTTTATTCGTACATTAAATATCTATACGCAAGACTTTTTTTTCCAGTTTATAACCGATGACGCTGCGGGAACAGCTTTCGCATTACTTCCGCGGCGTAAACATATATGCAAGACTAATTGTTATATAAATAAGTAGTTATTTATATTAATATTTTATGTAATTTATTTATTTTGAGCCTTTCGTAAAAAACGTAATTTATGGGCATCTAATAAAACTGTTAAAAGAAATAAAATAATAATAATGATAAATAAATGGTAATAATTGATTATTTATTTAAAATTCGTTCTGAACTATTATCTACTATCCTTGTATTTTTTTTTTTTTTTAAAGATCCATTTATGATTTATTTTTATAGAAATTAAAACTTATTTTAAATTCAAGTTTTATTTTTGCAATTGTTAAATAATATAGATAATTCACGAAACTAGTAATTTACGGGTGTATAATATAGGTAACAATTATTATAATATTTATAATTATTACTATTGAATTAATTATATGTTCATTTTTAAATCAGTTATTAACTGATTTGTATAAATTTCATATGATTTAATTATTACGTAAATGAAAATGATTAATGTACAAAATAATATTATTTGGGTTAGTAATTGATAAAATAAATTATAATCTGTCATTATTGTAAGAGAATTGTCCTAAGTTGGTCTATTATTTATTATTTTATTATCAAATAGAACTATTTATGTATTTAAATATTTTATTATAGCTATTAAATTAAATTTAAATCAATTACAATCGTATCTATAGATATATTTTAAGAACTGTGAGTATCTTAAGGTAAATGATAATTATAAAATTGAGAGTGGCACAAAATAGATTAACGTTATTCATTTGTAATTTGGAAAGCTTTAATCAACATCTTTTAATACTGATATGTCAAAAATTATGGTTGTTCCGCTTGTTCTTAACTGTTATTTAAGTTATTTATTAATTTATATTGTAAATCCACTACTTTTGGCCAAGAAGAAAATTATAATTCTTCCCTGCACGATATTTTGAACTTGTATTGGTACACTTGAGTTCTTTATAGTTTATTAAGTCTGTACTGTGGCTTATAAAACATATGCATAAAAAAAAAACTTCGTTTACAGAAAGCCGTAAGATGATGTTCCTAAATTCAATTTTGTCTAAATGGCGTTTCTGCGTTACCATTAAAGCGCACAAGCCGTCACCACAATATATGATTAAAGTAATTTGATGATAAATCGTGTGGTGTGGGTTGAAAAAATATCTCGGAAAACTTTAAACAGTATAATAGTTGGTATAAGTCAATAACGTATATACATATAAGGTTAGGATTCAGATATTTTGTAGGGTGCAAACTTACCACGAGCAAAGTATTTTTTTGTCTTTAAAATATAAATTATAATTTGTATTTATATATTTATATAAAAGAAAAGCACCAAATGAACTAAACTATACTTCAAAATAATTATACTTAAGACTTAAAGTAATATTGCATAACAATAAAGATTACATAATAATTATTATTCCTGCTTATACCAAAATAATATTATTTTACCGAATGGCAAAATTTATTATATAAACGGTTGTTAATTGTCACGCGTTATACTATAAATATATGCTAATTGCTAATAAAATATACATTATTCTTATACCTACAAAATGAATAATTTTAATTCTTTGTCAAGTTCAATATTGATCTTAAATTTACACTATTAAATATATAGTATTACATTTTAGTGTAAGATATATTAGATTCTTAATAGAGCGATAAATATATTGATTTGACAATGATATGAGTGTTTTTTTTTATTGTTTTTTATATATGCAAAATGTAGTTAACTGTCTCCGCTCAGAATCGATTTTCATTATATTATTCAATTCGAATTTAGCACATATATTACAGTGACAATCTTGACATTTACTGTAGGGTTAGGTTATGCGTTCCCATTTGTTCGCTTTTTTTATACATTAATTATATTATGTAGTACTGTAAAGTTGTACGTGCTTTTAACAAATTTTCATCGAGGGACAGGTGTTCCCTTTGACCTTTTCTCTATTTATTCTTTAAACCAGTCCTGCATACATGATACATGATACATCCACAGTTGTGCAAACACATATATTTTTATTTACTTAGACAGGCGAAAAGCCCAAGAACAATATAATATAAAAGTACTCGAATAAGTTTTCGATTTTCTAATTAATTTCATACAACGGTTATCGATTGTACTGTTAATTAATTAAATTATTTAAATATACATTAAATACATAAACATAATCTTTACATAAAATTAAATCTATATTAAACTATTAAAGCTAATATCATCTAACTGAATACATATATACTCATGGGGACGCACTACGACCATAATTCGTGGATCGGAATGACACATAAAAAGTAATGATTTTCTAGTATCGAGACTAATAACCAAAAATGTTTAAGTTTCAAAGTAACTCTGGACAATGGATTTTGTCCATCAAGTAATTTAAAAATAAAACGTTTTTTTCCGTATTTCCAACGATACATCGTAAGGACCCTTAGGATAGTATTTGTCTCGCGCACAATACGCCTCGACGTTTCACAGGTAGTAATGTATTGTTAAATGCGATTTAAATACATGGTTATGATTATATTATACTACATTGTCGAGGGGGCGAGTCTGTCATCGTGTGTCATAATCGGGGATGATGATACGGGGATCAACAGGTCGACGACGGACGGCGACATGGGCGTGCGTATGATCGTGTGGATTTGAATCGCGCGGTGTGTGACGATCATAATAAACTTCACACTATACCCCGACACAGTACCGGACTAGCACGTCAATGTAATATAAATGCCGTGGCTTAACGCTAATCACAAGTTATAATGCTATGTAATATGGATTAATGTACCTTTTATAATTCATAACAATACATCACGGAATCACGTACATTCGGTCTGAACGCGATTTCTGCCGCTCGTCAGCACGCGAATATCATCCATCGGTATAAATCAGGTATAATTATTGGTGATAGCGGGAAAGGGAAATGTTTACAAAATAATGTATTGATATAGTAGTGTTGTGTATAATATAGTCTTATATTACGGCGTAGGTTCTTTCCATATATTTTTTCTAATCTATTTTTTATCGAAAAAAATAATATATTTATGATTAAGCACACAACATATTGTCAAGGGAAAGCATTAAAATTATTTTTCCAATAGTTTTTAAGTGGCTCGGTAGACTTCTTTCGGTCGGCGCGGTTGAGTGGGTGCTGGCGGAGGGGTTATATGCTTTATGTTGGGCGCGTTTGTCGCAGCACGTCCGCCGTTCGACCGGAGGGCCGTGTAGCCGGACAACGCGCTATGTATTATCGATGACGGCGGCCGTCCGTCCGTCGTCGAACGCTGTAAACTTTCCACACGGCCGAGCCGGTCGGCGCGATGGCGGGCTATCCGGTCGGGCGGGCCGTGTATATATGATTACGGCGTTTTCGCGGTGCTGCACGTGATTGATTGCGCGCGTAATAAAACATATATATATATATACACACATACACGAACCGAGTCTCAAGTGCCGCTGTCGAGTCCGGCCACGGGGCGGTGGGCGCAGATGGTATATATATATATACCGATCGACAAACACACGCACACGTATGCGCGCGCGGGTGGCAATCAAAAAAAGCCTCTTTGCGGGGCGGCGGCGGCAAAAGGGATCTCTGCGGCGCCCGCGTTAAGGAGAGCCGCGCAATCAATCCCGGCCAAGGTCGTATCGGGCCGACGGCAGCACAGACGCCCTGCCGTAGTCATGACGACCCCGTTCGCGCCCGGCCCGCGGATCCCCTGCTGCAGCGTCCGCGCGGACGTCGGGCCAGCGCGTAGTACTACGACGCCGCTTATCATCGAAACACCGCCGACAGTAGTAGTACACCACCACTATATAGCACACCACCGCCGACCGCTAACACCGCCACCGCCACAGCCGTCACAACCACAGCTGCACTATTACACGCCGTATAGTACGCGCACCCGAGTCATTATTATTATTATTATTATTATTATTATTATTATTATATTTTTGTCCCTGTCCTATCACGCCGGCGGCGCACTCGAAACCGCCACGCGACGACTCCCTCACTGCGGCGCTCTCTCACTCACTCTCTCTCACTCGTCACTGCTCCGCGACTCGCCGTCTCGTATACCCTATAGTCACGCGTTGTACTATCACGTCGCGGTGCCTCGCCGTCAGATCAACAGATTATTAAACCGATCGCGCGTTTTGAGGTAAAATCCGTTGAACATGTATTATAGTCTCGTTGATATTCGATGATATGCAATTATACTTATTATTTCGTAGGTATATATCACTATATCAGCGTTAGGCGTTCATTGCGTATTGCATTGTTGTTGTTATAATTATTTTGTATTTTTTTGTTTTTTTTTTTTGTTTTTTTTTTTACGGTACACCCTTACAGTAGCTGCTGAATGCATTCGAGTGTAATATAAAACAGTAGAATTGTAGAATAGACGACGATGTGTCACATATTTTATGCCGACGTCGCTATGAGTTTATGACGGTCATACACGGTTTGAGTCATTGGCATGTTACTTTGTGACTTCAACTGTATAATATAATACATAATCTTGTTTGATGTCAATTTGATAATTCAATATATTTTTAAATAGACAACATATTTTTTTTTTTAGTTTTTTCCCGTCACCTATTTATCTGTGGTAAATTAAAAAATTATAAATAATAATAAAGACTACTTCATATTTAAACCAAACATTTCTTTTTTTTTTATTATTATACAGTACGCATATTATAGGTCATATGGTTGATTGCTACATCATAATAAAGTATTATATTGAATTACTGTATTAGTTATAGTAAAATATGATTTGTTAATAATTAAATTATTTCAAACGTATAGGACATCATTAAATAGTATTGTTTATTTGTTTAAGCTTTGAGAAATTAGTTTTGGGTTATATACAACTATACAAGTACTCATTTATCTCGAATTAATTTGATCGACTTATCGTATTTCATTTCAAATTTAATATTTTTTAACCAATTCTCGTCTTTATAGATATAAATGTATAAATGTACAATTAAAATCCGCTTTATTTATGATTTAAAATCTGGTACAATTTTTGTGAATAATTAAGCTCGATGACGGAAATCAAATATTTTTTTTTACATTTTGTCTGTAATGCCTAGAAATTCATAACCACATTAATTTTTTGAATTTTAAAATAAAACTAAAATACTTAATAATGATTTTCAATTGCATGTACTTTACAAATATTTATGTTTTGATAATTAGCTTTGAAAACGTCAATAATAAATTAATTACAATGAAACTATCATTTGCATGTTGTTTTGATGTCGATTATTAGTATACCTATTAATTATTAACACAAGAATACATAATTTATGAGTATTGACAAACATTGTTTGATATTTATCATCGAAAAATGAATACTTGAGAACTTAAAATTTACGCACAATAAGTAATTAGGTGAATGAATTTTAAATTAAAATTTATAAAATTATAAATAGTATTATTTTAATTTTAAATTATTACAATTTTAGTTATAGAACTTGTTTTAAATTTTGTCTATTTATGTATAATAATCTTACAGGTTATAAATACTTTAATAAAATAACACTTTTTGTATATTTTTTAAAACATTTATTTAGATATATTAAAGCAATATAATTTTGGTTTATTTGGATTTTATACTAGGATTCGGGGTTTGGGGGAATTTATAGCTCAGGAAGTGCGTGCAAAGGTCAACTTAACTAGGCCAAGTATTGCATTAACAGAGTAAACTTTTCTAAAGTTTAACTGACTAACTGTATAGAAGGTATTAATATAGTGGTAAGTATATATACAGTTTTTAAGTCTTTAGTCTATTTTTCACATTTTACCGTTTCATTTTAATTCACACTGAAACCAGGAGTTATGGTAGTATGCTTTTTATTTTAGGTATCAAATGAATTTTGTGCTTGGAAAGCAATGTTTTCGGACATTCGTAAAAAAATGCAATTTGCATTTAAATCCGTCCCACACTCATTACAAATAAAAAATTGTTAAAGTATTATAAATTATTTAACTTAACAAGGTCATAATTTTTCGTTTTAAATGTATTCTTTATTTTATATGTTATATATTTTGTCTTTTAGTATATGTATTACATAATTATCATTTGGACTGTAGGCTGTAGCCAGTAAATAGGTACCTATACATTATTTGCACAGATGAATAAATAATATTATGTCATAAAATATCAGGCAGTACCTATTTATTTTTTGACGTACAACGCTTTTGTAATAAAAAAAAAAAAAAAACAAGGAACAATGAATAAATGGATAATCAATAAAGGGAAGCGATTTATATTATATATTTTATAGCAGTTATTTAAAAAATATATCAGTTACGTACTTTGCTAACGATTGTAATAAATTGTCAACATTATTGTTACCCAACTCAATCACTTAAACGTAAGTAAATTATATACCAGTGTTAAAATGTATGTATATTAGTTTAAAATTTAACATTTTAAGTAATTGATTTATTTTGATAAAGTCATTAAGAAGAGATTTTAAATTACGTATAGCTAGATAGTGTCTATAAAGTACGTGAAGATTCAATTAAATGATTTGTTATGTCTATTAATATTTATACGATACACTGATGAACAATATAAATTTAATTTCATCGATTAAGTTACTTTATATTTTTTTAATAATTTATTAATTGGCATACTAAGAAAATAATCAGCTAAAATTGCTCTAAATATTATACTTACGTCATAAACACGAAGGGTTTACATAGGTTTTATACAATTATTAATTGACATTTAATAAAATATGAAATATAGAAATTATATTATAAATAATTAAAAACGTATCTATTATTAAAATATAGGTTCTTATTCATTAGCGTAGCAGGTGGTCTATACTTATTTTTTTTAAATAAAGCCATTAAATCCAACATTTTATTATACAAGCATAATATAGAACCTTTCAAATATATTGTATTAAATTTAACTTGATTATAATAAGTCATAACTCATAATTCATAAGTGACTAATTAATTTATACCTAATAATAGTAATAATTGAATTTTGATAATTATGCATTGTATACAATACGTTATATGTTTTATGCTCAAGTACACTAATGGTTCTTTCTAACACGATTCTCAAAGAACTTATTTTTAAAAATATAGAATTTTAGACTGCTGGAGTAAAAATTTTTTTTTTTAATTTTTCAACTAAATTATAAAACATCGTTAAGATTATTCTAAGTCCTAAGGCAACAAAAAAAAATAAGTACTGAAAAATATAAATGTATAAATAAAAAAAATATATCAATAAATTTCTGGCTTAATTATGGTGATTTAAAAATATAATCTATGTCTCATGAGTGGATTAGATAATACTAAAATAATTTTTATATACTGCATACCTATTTAACAAATATGACAAATCTATAATATATAAATATAGATTATATTATATATTAAATCCTATAATACATTATAGGAAATATATTAATTAATATTATACTTTAATTTCTTGTTTATTTTTATGTATCTATTTAATCAAAAATATTTGATTGAATAGATCTATTATATTTACAGATTTTTTTTTTTATCCATTTTTTTATTCAAAGACACTTACCTATTCAACTACTTCTGCTATATAGTTGCCAGTTGATATTAATGCACTACATCATTGAGTATGTTACTAAAACGGATGTGTTAAATTTTGATTCAACAATAAATAATTCTGTATTAAAAATGATTCTTAACGGAGACAGTCTTCTCGAAGCCTTTATTTTTAAGATATTTCAAATATTATTTAAATAACTATTAGTTGTTAATTATTCTTTTATAAATAATAATACAGTAGAAGGAATTTATTATTGATAAAAACATCAGGTTATTTATATATTCATGTTATTAATTAAGTATAATAATATTATAATATCATAAAATATTGTTATTAACTGATAAGTCAATAAGATGGAATACAATGGAATAAACAGCCTTTTGTCATAATAAATAGTATAAAATTAATTTAAACGTTTTGAACATTTTATTGCGCACTTTTAGAGAATAAGAATAATAATAATAACAACCTTAAAGTTTCAATAGTTCTCTTCAGTAAATAATATTCTTTAAATACAGCAAAATAACTAAAAACTTTAATGGGAAAACTGCCAGGATTTATAAATCTAAATAGGCTTCTAATTTCGTCAACATTTGTAATTTCAAACGACAAAAAAATTTTTTAACGGTTTTAAGTAGGGCCCGGATTTCAATGCATAGTCCATATTTTTTGGTTGATCTTACACAATGATTTCTAAGTAAATAATTCGTTTCATGTAACGAAGGTTTCAAAGCTACAAATTTTATTTTGCATTTTTTTTAAACATATTTCGACGTTTTTTCATTTTTAGAGTATTTTTAGCATTATTGGGTCATTTTATTGGTTTTTAATGCTTATTGTTCTGTTCAATATATGATTAAATTTAGCCTATTTAAAATATTATCCAAAAATAAATCGTACAAAAATATCAGAAAAATTAACTACAAACGATATTTGTCACATGAAATATGCTCCTATACATCCGTGGACATCAAAGGAGCTTTTCGACGTACAAAAATATTGTTTCGGATAATAGAAGATCTTTGTTGTTAAAACATATTAAATAATGTATTATTGTTCAATGCAATGCTCAAAATTTTGTAAGTACAATAGGCTTACTTAGAATTTTAATTTTACATACATTTTAATATATATTTTGGGGTGTTTAGAATGAATAATATTTCCCCAAAACTACCAAAACATGTCATCATTTCAAATTTTCAATTTTTTTTTTTTAATAAAATAATAAATAATGATTATAGCTTATTTATAAATTACAAATTAAATAAAAAAAAATATACGGCATTTTAAGGAAATTTTTGTGGTAAAATGGATTTTTTAAGGGCATTTTTTGCTATATTTTTAGAGCATATTTGTATAGTTTTAAGTGCATTTAAATTCGGGCCCTAGTTATAAGAAAAATTTATAAGGAACAAAAATGATATCAACAAAAATTTAAAAAAATGAATATTTTTAATTTCCAAATAAACCATAATAATATTAAAAAAAATATATAACATACCTAGAAAAAGCTAAGATAAATATTTAATGAATACATCGAGATTTTTAACTTATTCATTTTTGAATTGCAACAAAAAACAAAATCAATATTTTCGAAAACTGATGTCGCGTAATTATAAGATTCTCGGTTTTTACGCTAATTTTTATTAGTTTTCCCAATTATTAATTAAAGTACTGGAACATTTTAATAATTGACAACATTAAGTATCAACTAGATACAATATGCTATCTAAAATCATTCAATGTTGAAAATTGAACCATATTGTTGGTCCTAAAATTTAATGATTGACAACATTTATTTATTTGAAAAATAAAACACTATAAAACCAAACAAGTTAGGACAGATCAGTAGAATTTGGTATCGGCACGCCGCGATCGCCGGGAAATACGTAGACATACGATGTTATACGCAGGAACCAGCCACCAATTGTCTATCAAAGGATCTTTAACCGTAGAAAAATTCAAATAAATTAAAGATTTTTAAGTCTTGGCGATATTGCCCAGTTTCCATTATACCCATATAATGTAGTATTATTATAATTTATGTAACTATATATCTATATAGTTATATTGTTTTAGCCACTATGACTAGGTAATTGGTACCTATACGTATATGTACTATAAACAACGTGATAATGACCGCACCACAGGCCAACTCTATAATATTAAAAAATGCGACATTATACATTTAGACTTTGTTTGTGATAAGTGTCATTAAATTTAAAAATAATGATTAATCATTGCATTCAAAAAACAGTTTGTGGCAGAATTCGTTTTATTTTACTATTTATAGAAAAATAAAAGTTTCAAAATTTTTAGTAATAATTAAAAAACATTATAAATTAAAAAGCTGTTTGTTATCTATGTGGCTATATGTCTAGTATGTATAACACGCCCTTTTTAATATAAATTTAATTAAATTAACAAATAAATTATAAAATAAATTGTATTTAAATTAGTTAGCAAAAAAAAAAAAATAGTAAATTATAATTTGAATATGAATGGAAATTATAATATTATTGCTGCAGTGGTTAATTATATGTACTTATAATAGCATATGAAACTAATATTAAATAATCATTTATTCATGGTGTATATAAAGAACAACTTTAATTTTAATGATATTAGTTTATAATTTATTATTAATGACCGACAATACTGATAATTTTATACGAATTTTATGCTCTCGAAAATTATACTATTATTAATTACGTATCTAATATATTATTTGTTTTAACTTGTATTCATATAGAAATTTATAACCTTGACGTATTATATTGATTATTTTTTATTAATTAATGATTTATTTATATTTTTCCTTACCTTATTAGTTACAGATACGTGATTGAACAAAGGACGGGATTTCATATTTCTCTTATTGGGTTGTTTAGGCTATTGTTAGATTTAAAAGTTCAGATATGTTAAGTTTTTTAATGTTTCATAAAAAAGAAACTTACTAAGTATCTACGAGTATTTCCTTGTGTAAGTTAATAATTAGCACTCTGCCAGCATGCCACTATCATCAATATTGGTTTTCATCTTCATGAAAACGTTTTAGTTGATTTAAATTAAATTTTCTCGGTTAAATTATTTTGATGTTTTATTTTCAAATAATTTATACACATAATAATAATATATTTATATGAAATGGAAAGTTGGTATCACTACGTCTGGTGTAAAGTAAATCCATTTTTTTAAGAATATGTCGTACCTATAGAATACTTAGTTGAAAACTTTTACTCTTTAAAGTGTACTTAGTACATTATACTTTTAAGTATAGCTATAGGTGCTGGATAAGCTCGAACTGACCTGCACATAAAGTGGTTGTTAGATGGTTGAAGCACCCATCAGGAAGCGAAAAAAATACAGTCCTGTTTTTATTTACCTATGTTTAAACATTATAATATTGGCCTCGTTGGCGTACTGCGTACAACTCGCTGTTAAGAAATAATATTTAACTGTTGATTATTATGAAGAACTAATAAACGAAAGGTATTACTCCAGTAATTTTTATAATTGATTTAATTTTCTTTAATCAAAAATAAAATATAAAATAAAAAAATAAAATTATCTAACACAATAATAATCATTATTTTTATTTTCGTCGTTGAAAATAGATATTTTACTGGGAGAAAATTGTATAAATATTCTAAAAACAGTCATAGTCGAAAACTTAATCTAATAACGATGCCATGGTAATATGGTATAAACAATAAGTATATACCATTTTCACGTAAATATATCTAATATATTAAATCTAAATATTATATTATTATTAAGTTTATCCTAAAATTGAATGTTATTTATACTATTAACATTACTAATTACCGCTTAATACATTTTAACCTAACGATACTATAGATTGTTTACATACGTGGGTCCTGAAGATGTACCCACTATTTTTTACATCCCATTAATCTATGTCTGTGGCTTATTATTCGATAACCTATCTTATAACAATTTTAAATTTGAATAGAAAATACATAGAATTATTTTAACTATATAAAATATTTAAATTTTTACAGATAATACAGTATCATACAACTTCAAACTTGTATAGCTCTTTAATCTTATTATTCTTATTTATCATCATTTTATTTTATAATAATAATTGTCAATGTTACCAATTAGTAACTTTAATGTTAAAGCTTACAATAGTTTGTATGACAGAATGACGAACGATAGAGATAACTAATTTGTACCATAGTCGACAGTTTATTCCGAGTATATTTTTTTTTTAACTGTTTTTTTTTGTTTGTTGAAAATTGTAGATAAATCGATATACATACGATATTTACATTTATATAATATAATTTTTTTTATCAATTTACTTACCTCCTTTAAGCATAGCTTATGTTGGAAAAATATCATTATAAATGATAACCTAACTTATCCATTAAAAATGTATCTAATAATAATGCACCCGTATTATATTCTTCAGTCTGAAACCAATATCTAGTACAAAGTAATAGAGTATTAGAGCAACATATAGATGCATTGTTTCCTAAAAGTAATTTGATTTTTTTAATTTGATAAAATTACTTAAAAAATATACTTTACGAAATATTTTCGTGTAGAATGTCCTTATTTACCTATATGTATTGTAGAACTATTATTCTTCACCCGTGGCAAACTTATACGGCATAATGATATTATATTAATTAAAAAAAAAAAATGTTTTCTTGACACTATTTTTGTTAAAATAATCAAAGTGCTGATTTCAGTTAAAAGATATTTTTTTTTACATATCTAGATTATTTTCCAGTTTTTTTTAAACTCGATAAAAAAAACATATTTTGATGAATTTTTGTTTTCAATGAAAAAAATTTGTGTTCAAATAAATGAAATGTTTTGATTTATCAACTTGATTCTTCAATTTATGTTAAACCCGTTTAAATAATGTAACATACATATTTATTTTAATAAACGTATCTAAATACTATACCTATATAACATATTTAATATTAGAATCCACAATTCTGTAAAAGAATAAAATAATATTAAAGCTGTATAATAAATCTTACAATATAGTAAAGGTAATATATTGAAATATTGAATAGATTCAATTATAGTTTTGCGTTTTAACTTAAAAATTTTAATTTTAAAATTATCGTGTTACGAGTACAATGTTATATATAATATACATTTTATAATTTTAAAATATAAACAGAATTATGTTTTAATTTTCAAACTTGAATTTTTAATTTTAATTTTTGATGTAGTAATAACAGTGGAGTTAAGTCTAAAAATATTTATGTAATTTCTCCTTTATACATTCCTCGCGAGTCTAGCTTTTTATTATTTGTGTAATGTAACTTGTGATCGATGTCTACGTCTAATAAGAGAAGCTGAGAAAGTGGAAGTGTAGTGGTATAATAAAAATCTTCTGGAAGTTTCAGAACTTTTTAGTAGTTAAATTTAATTGTTATTGATTTAATAATAAACTACTAATAATGCCGTCGAAAATAGTGACCTTCTTAAATAGTATTCTTCTATGTTACTAAGTAAATGTAAATTATTAATTTATTTGGTGGCATTGTAATTTAAAAAAAAAAAAACATTAGCTTATATTTAAATAATAAAAACAAGTTACGATCGCCGTCGATGTGCGATAATTTGACGGTGGCAATGACCGACCGAAGTTCCGATAGACGTTTGGTTATAGGTACGGTCCATACATTTATAACAAAAAAAAAAAAAAAAACGCGGAAAACTGGTAACTGGTACTATTCAAAATTTAATTTTCAGGGGTCCTAAAAAATTTACAATGTTTATAATATAATTTTGATAAATTACCATCGTCAACAAGTTAAATTTAAATAATACGTAAAACAAAAAAATAATGTTAACAATCAAAATTAATAAAAAACACAAATAAGTACATAAAAAGTAGCAGGCGGGTAAAATAAATATAAAATATAGGTACAATAAATATAATATAATTTATAATTAATAGTTATTATTTCGTATACTTTGCTATATTATTTAAAAATTGTACTATTTGAATTTCTTTATAGCTCTCACATTCGTTGTGTAGTTTGTGTAGATTGCAAAGTATTTTTTTTTTTTTTGAACTTTTAGGCGGTAAGGTATTGTGTATATTTGATTCAAAACGGGTTCTTAAAGGTATTATTTTCACTCGCAGTTACTCGTGAGTCGTGGTTTCCCATCGATCGTCAGTAAAATGAAATTAAGAATAATTGTTGATTATTATTTTTATAATTATTAATTATTATTTATATTATTTATATATTATTTATATTTTATTATTTTTTTTTTTTTTGATAAAATTTTGGGAAACCTTGACTATTGTGGACCGTACCAGTGTACGTTTTCCAGGAATATAGAAATGTATGTTTCTAGTTATCCAATCAGAGTTTGAGCTAATTTGCAGTTGTGCATAAAATGTGCAGTTCTTTTTTAAATGTTGTGCAGTTCATAAAAAATAATATGTTTTGAATTTTTAATAATTAATTCTATATGTCTATGAGCTTATAACATAGATATCATTTGACATTATTTTGTTTTTCAAATTAATTAGAAATTATGATTGAAACATTGATCATTTATCTATGAATATCAAAAGATTAAATCTACTACGGGATTTAAGATAAACCGTGGTCATGACCATTGCGTTATGCCACCAAATATTGTGATTGTGCTCAAATTAAAAAACCATCTCCAATTAGAAAATATTGTTATCGATTAATAGGTTGTCAGTTGTCATAAAAAGAAAAAAAAACATTTAAAAATTAGATTAATATTAATTGTTGTTAATCAAAATATAATTTAAGGAATTTTGTTATTTAAACTTTAAACTGAAAATATTTAATATTTATGAATTTATGATATATAGTCTGTGTTATGTATTATACACGAGCGAAGTGAGCATCAAATTTTTTCACTTCTGAAAAACAAACAGAGTGTGCAGCTCTAATGTTTCTTTAGCACAAGCTCTGCATCTAATCATAAAAGGCATCCAAAACGATCAAGGCTTATGAACAATAATAGAAGCGGTTTTTGTGAATATCCTAAATTAACCTTGGTTATAAGATCTATCTGCATTACCCGCGACCGATAGTTCTACTAGAATTCACTGAATCCAGTAATGGTCTATCTAAATGTAATTAAGGAAGACTGCAATATTATTGTACACTCCTATTTAATGAAAGTGGTTTATCTAGGACTTATTAACGGAAGGTAGGGGAAATGTAGAAATAAAATATCCTGGAGCAATTAATGGAAAAACTTACTAAAAATTTTGATTTATTAATTTTAGATTCAGGGCGGGGTAATGAATATACTAAATGTAGGTATTAGGTACATTCTATGGATGTGTTTTTTGTCTGTCGTCACATTTTGGGCCAATTAAAATATTTAGATTTTCAACTTTGAGGGTGGTTTTTGGTAGCAAATTGGAACTAATTAGTAGTATTTTAAGGGTTCAAAATAAAATTGTTAGCACATTAATAAAATAGTCGTTAATTATTTTGTAATAAATCAAAAACATTGTTTGCACCTCGTGGTGACTTAAAACTTTTATTTATGTATATTTCGTACACGTAATACAATCTTCTACAAAATTACTCTTTTGAGACATTTACAAATAAATGTTATTTATTTATTTAAAAAAACTACTTTTGTTATAATTCAAAAAATAGATATTGAGCATAGACTTTCAAAACATTCTACTATTTCTACTATTATTTATATTGTAACTTTCATCCATTCACAATAACATTTAAAAAAATATTTAGACTAATTTAAAGCTATTTATATCACAATCTACTTACTATTTACATATCAGTAATCCACCTACGGTAGATTGAATACATATCGTATCGTTTGCCCGGTGCTTTTTTTGTATGAGAATAAAATAAATAAATACGAACAAATGTAATTGAGTGTCTATAGCAATTAGTCATCAATCAGTGCAAATCGATACTTGTGCTGGGCAATCCGCCTACGGCGAATTGTTATACCTCCTAACGTCGAAAGTCTGATGTTGTATTGTAGGGGAAAAAGTTTAAGTCGAACGAAGTGTTAACGTCCCATCTGTGTAAAACAATAATAATATGAAATGATAATTAGAATAACATGGGAAAAAAAAATGCAAAAAACGAATCACCATGTTACATCAAGGCGCCGCCGGAATTTCGCCGGAGCGGAATTCGATCTCGTTATACCTAACCTATCGTGAAAACCTAACGCCTTAAGGTACGGTTTCCCTGCAGCGTCCAGACGCGGCGTTTAACGTCAACTACCGGTCTGGACATAGGTGAGCGTCTAGACGTAGCGTCATGATGCCGTGCTGTTCCACTCTTTGACGCTGCAGGGAAACCGTACTTAACCCTATAGACTACAGTTTGAGTTAAAAAATAATGGCAAATCTCGAGCATTTAAACCGTTTCCGAACCGTGTCCGAATTCGCGTTATACACCGTTTTACTCGTTTAATTGGTGTTTCATTACACACACAGACTGCCTTGTTCATTTTCTTTTTAATATATATTTAATATATTTGTCATCAATGTCCGTTTTATGTCTATTTTATTTATATTTATTATATATATATATATATATAATAAACGACTTATGTCTTATACCCCCAATCGCTCGTCATAATCACACGACAGAATTTTTGGTACGTAGAATAATAACGTATACTACGCGAATACGGAAAAACTCGGAAAAAGCTATAAAATTCGTAGAAAAGTGAAAAATTAATAAATTATCGTTATCACCGCGCCCGGTCGGATATCAAAAAGACGTTGGACAACTATACGGTTATTACTATCAATATTATGTATATATATATTTTCACTTTTCTACGGATCTTATAGATTTTTCCGAGTTTTTCCGTATTCGCGAAGTATACATTATTATTATATGACAAAAAATTCTATCGTGTGATCATGACGAGCGATTGGGTATAAGACATAAGTCGTTTAATACATATATATATATATATATATAATAAAAATAAATAAAATATACATAAAACGGATATTGATTACAAATATATTAATAAGAAAATGAACAAGACAGTCTGTGTGTGTGTGTGTAATGAAATGCCAATTAAACGAGTAAAACGACGATGTATAACGCAAATTCAGACACTGGTTCGGAAACGGTTTAAGTGCTCGAGATTTGCCATCAGTTTTCAACTCAAACTGTAATCGATAAGGTTAAGTGTTAAGTGTTCACGATAGGTAGGCAGGTGTGACGAGATCATCGAATCCCGTTCCGGCGAAATTCCGGCGGCGCCTTGAATAACATGACGAATGTATTTTTTGCATTTTTTTTTACTTTTTTTTCCTATATTAATCTAATTATTATTTCATATTATTATTACATTACACTAATTGTAATATTAACTACAAATGTAACTACAAATTGTATTAAACATATATGATTTTGTTAGCAACGTTGGTATATTTTTGTAGTAGAAAGCAACATTTGACATCATGTGAGGAGATAAATTCAAGTATTGTATGTTTTACTCATAATATATTTCAATATAAATAATTATTACAGACTACCCCAAATTAAATAAAAACATTTTTCTGTGGTAGGATTTTTATATTACTCAGATTAATTGCCTATGTTCCTATTGTATAATAGTTACTGGTTACTCAACTAATAAAAAACAATATTTCTATATTTATGTACTAATTTTCTTTTTGAATCAAACTCATAATATATTGCAAATGTTAAATATATGTTTTGGTATCAGCTTTGTTATTATGTTTTTTGTAATAGTACTTATTAACAACCACTCAGTATGTTAAATTTGCTTATGATCAAATAAATAATAATAATCAATAAGTTTTAATTTATAGCCTCAATTGTTTATATTACATTTTATTATTTATTTGAGTCTACAGATTTTAAATTTTTGAAAAAAATTAATTATATTTCTATATAATATATTATATTGTAAAAAGATTGAAACACAATATGTGTATGTATGGAATACTTAGAAAATATCTTAAGAAACTGTGCTATAATGTATTTATTAAAGTTATATAGATCAGGTATGCACATTAATATTTAATTCTTTGAATAAATTTGGTATATTTTATAGTTTTTTTCTACACTAAGGATAATATATAATACAATAAAAGCATGACATATTATAGATAAATACATTAAAAAGACAATTAATAAGAACACCCAAGCTTCATCAGAGTTTTATGCAAAATTACTAATAACTTTCAAGTTTCAAGATCGAAAAATATAACACTTTTACAACATGCTGTAGTAAATTTATTGTGGATTATTTTACTTATTACACTCACAATACTCACATTGTCCGCGATTCGACACAGTAGGCGATTCGCCTACCTGAGGGGTTTAGTACACATAAAGTATATTTAATTTTTAGCAAATAAAAAATTCAGATTTCATTAATTGCGCCCGCATAGTCTGTGATTCGATGCAGTCGGATTACCTACCTTAACGATTTAGTTGTGTATAAATCGATTCTCCCAAAATATTGGACGTTAACACTTCTTTCAACTTAAACTTTTCCCCTACAATACAACATCAGACTTTCGACGTTAGGAGGTATAACATTCCGCCGTAGGTGGATTGCCCGGCGCAAATATCGATTTGCACTGGTTGATGACTAATTGCTAGACACTCAATTACCGTTATTTTATTTATTTATTTTATTCTCATACAAAAAAAGCACCGGGCAAACGATAAGGTATGTATCCAATCCGCCGTAGGTGGAGTGCTTAGCCAGGTATCAGTTTACACCGGTTAAGGACTGATAGCTAGACGCTAAATTACAATTTTTGATACGTTATTTATTTTTTTAACATACAAAAAAGAACCGGGCAGGCGACGGGACGCGATATTACACCAAATGATGACCTGATAGCTAGACACTCAATTACCATTTTCGGTACACATTTATTCTTTTTGAATTCAAACAAGCACAGGGCAAGCGTCAATTCAAACTTTATATAGTTATAATATAATAACTCATACTCATGGTAATCAACTTTATAACAATTTTAGTAACCGATTTCTAGACACCCGACTATCATTTCCAACCAAATTTCCCTTGAAACGATTTTCACTCGACCCCCTTAAAAGCGGCTTCTACAAGCTTGGGATCGAGGCACACCTACCAACTCGAAGGCGGCTTCTATAAGCCTGGGATTGAGGCACACCTACCACCTCGAAGTCGCATTGCCTACGTGTTATGTTTAGATGTGTGGAAGTTCAACTTTCCCACATGATTATGGAATACTTGATACTCAAACATGGCAATTCGAGATTTTTCTCCAACAAAACAACATCAGACTTACATCGTTGGGAGGTATAAAAAGATTGCTCAGCACAGGTATCGATTTGCATCGAAATAGAACTGATAGCTAGACACTCAATTACCATTTTTCGTACTTATTTATTTTTTACACATTAAAAAAGGAACCGGGCTAGCCTCGTGACAAACTTTTACACCGAATGATAATGATAACCGATAATGACTGATAACTCATGTTATATTTTTTATTATTAATACAATATATTAAATAAATTATATAATGATGACTAATGCAATCGACGGTATCATCACCACGGACTTATTACCGTTAAAACTTCATTTTTTGAAAACTTTCCATTTTCAAGCTCTTCCACCCGACCAAGGAGTTTCATTTACACCGAGTTTCACCCAAAGCAAGTTTCACGGGTCGGTAGTTATATTATGAAATACTACGTAATTATTGTAATGTAATAAATAATAATAATTTTTCAATTTTTGAAGTAGGTATTATATATGCTGTGAATACACAGCATACACCCACGCTACGCCACTAATGAATATAAATTAAATTTAAACTAAATTTTCATTACTTATAATATAACGAATATTAGCCTTGTTTACTGTAAAATTGTTTATTCTTCCAATTAATATGTCACCTTAGGTTCTAATTTGAACAAACAACAATTTCATACTATGTAATGAACTAATGTATTTATATATTATATTTTATGAATATGATATATGTGCTTAAGATTTAAAGAAATTATTTATTATTGCAACATTTTATAAAATTACTTATCTACGATAAATATTGTAATTATCGAGTATTATTGATGACCAACGATTAAAAAATTATTAAAAGAAAGAAAAATATTGATATAATATCCATCGATTGTAAATGATAAAAAATATTTAGAGAAAAACAACTAAGTAATAATAATGATGCCTAAGCATCACAAGATAATAATAATTAATAATGAGAACAGTCACACCCCACCAATTCGCAGTTATTCCTAATTTATACAAGTAATGAAATCGTATTAATATTGTAAACGTGTTTACACAAACACAATAATTATGTATAATATATAAAAATTTTCAAAACATCCCTAGAACCCTAGAAAATATGCTAACTTATTGTTAGTAAGTAAATTATTTTCACAGTAAAAGGGCACAAAATATTGAAAAGATCAATGGTTATTGGTTAGACAGAGAAACAAGAAAAATCCGTTATCAAATAAAACTATATTTTCTATTATAATTCTAGTTATAAAATATCTCCTTTAAATTTTATTTGTTTATTTTTAATTGCCATTGATATTTGATTATATAATAATTATTTTCTTTTCTGTAACCAATAACAACCCCTGCATAAACAAAAAATATTCGATTTTCGCAAGCCAAAACAAAATTCATATGTAAGCCAACACCCTCTATAGGCTGATAAAACTATAAACGTTTTCCGATTATCAAGGAGTATGTGTGCACAATTTGATGGTAACTGATTCAAAAATTTCGAAATCTAGAACTCTATAGAAGTCAAAACTAAGCATACATTTATTTTTATGTATAATATATAATTTTATATTAATTTTCAAAGAAGATTTTATGAAAATTATTAGATATTTAATGTATATAAGGTTTTTGTAAAATTAATTTAACCTACCATATTACTAATAACTACATAAATAAATTATAAAAGATCCTTACAAGAATAGAATTTGATATCAATGTCATAAATAGTGAGATTTCTAGAGGTGCAATGCACCACATAAGAGGTCTTATAATTTTATGCAAGGAACTTAAGAATTCGATACTAATTTATTTTAAAACGTATACAATTTGACTCTCCTCTAAGTCTCAAAATCCCTAGTTGTGGCACTGGTTGACACACCAAAAATAAAACTAAAGAAAAGGACTTCTAGCTCCCCTTAGAATTTTTTTCATTTAAAATTATTTATCACTGTATTCAAATTTAATACATCCATTCTAATACTTACCTAGTCAATAACGAGATACATTCGAAACCTACTATGCAGCATAGTGGTTTTCTCAGTTATTTTTTTTAAACTATTACTTGAATACTCAATTGAATAACAAAATTATTTTTATATGTCAACATTTGTAAATGCTAAAAAATTAAAAGCTAAACGCTAAACTATTATTTTCCATTAACAATTAATTATTCACTGAATTGTAAAGAAAGTTAAGAATTATGCTAAACAAATTCATTTTTCTTCGATGGTATACGATGAACAAGTTTAAAGCTCACAGTGTTGCGCTATATATACATAATATATGATGGTATACAAATCAGATTCAGGATATGGGTTATAAAAAAAAACTTGATAAACACTCAGGGACACTGCTAGTGAAAATTGAATTTTTATAGTTTTTGCATCTCTTGTCTGCAGTTTGCCCTTTGAAGTAATGCAAAGTAGATTTACGTTTTCCATTTTCTTATGTATTTATTTTTCCGAGAAAACTTAAAAAATATATTGTTATACTTACGCATTAATATCGTATAAGAATTAAGATAACCTCGATGGCCTTCTAATATCACGTGATTTACGAACATTAGAATTATATGGGGACGGTTCAGTGTCAATTGTCGCCACGAGCGGTAAAAACACATAGGTATGTCTTGAACGTGGATTTGCGCCTTATCACGTTGACTATCGCATTACAATATACGATGTACAATACAGGACGTAGACCTATAATACGCATGATGTTGTGTGGGTCACGCGCTCGCAAGCTCTCGTTAGTCGAACCGACATGGTAGGGAGTTCGCCTCGACGGCGCTAACGGGGGAGAACATAACGTATTATTATAATAAATCTTAGTTCGACCGCTTCACGCGACTGTATGCGGAACGGTACGGATAATAATATTTATATTTATGTATAATATACCCGGAATATATACAGGGCCGGATTAAGGAAAAATGCGCCTCAAGGCAATGGTTTTATCTGCGCCCCTATAGGTACCCTAAAATTTTATTGTACTCTGCCCAATAATCATTAACGTTTATAATCTCATATTATAAAAACCATTGTATCTATATATTAATATTATGCAATATATATACAATTATATTATAGAATTATATTTGCAAATAACACAATAGGTATTATAATATATCAAATATATATTATAGGTGCATTACCCAGTCACAACGCTTATGGAATAAGCAAGTTCTACGAATTTAAAGTTCATAAATTATAATAACAGTTATACTAAAAGGAATAATAGTATATCTAAGATAAGATTGAGTATAATGAAGTATTTATTTTTGTTAAAGTTTGATAATTTATTTAAAAAATCAACTTGTAAACAATTTTTTTCAACAGAGTTATTAAACATTTAAACCTATAACATTTATATTATTCAACATATTATTTTCAATGTATAATAAAGCTAAAGCGTTTAACCTGATTGCTGAGAGTGGTTGATTTTAAATAGTTTATTATTACTCTTTAAAAAACTGAAAATGATCTCTCACCCGAACGATTTGTCAACGCAACTAAAAAATATATTCTAAAAACTATACATAAAATAGGGGACAACTCATCAAAATTATTATTTATAAATAAATACATATGTGACACTGAGTGATTTTCAGGATACTTAAATTAGTTAAATTCTATCTCCTTTGACAAAAAAAGTTACAAAATGGTTGCATTCGTCTGTTAAAATTGAGTCATTTTCAATATCCGAAACCAACCTAAATCAAAAATTAGAAATTTATAACAAACATTTTGATTAATAATATAACTATTAATTATAAATTTGTAAGAAATGTAAAATATGAAAATTATTCTAACTTTTTGGCTACAACATTGCAAGTGTCTCTGATATCTTGAGTGTTAGGTAAATTAAATAATATTGGAATACACCCATCAAAAATATTTTGATGCCTGATATATGCATTATTTCTTAGTACTAAACTGTTGTACATCCAACGCCGCGGTTGCGGCGCAGAGCTAAGTAAAAAAGGGGAAACGAGCGCGCGACGACGGTGTATTATTACACGAGAGAACCAACTTGTATTTTACCAATGTTATTTTACGAAAATCATGTCGACTACTCTGTTGCCTAAACTAATGAACCAATTAACTTGAAACTTTCACGAATAGCTTAGATTGGTGTGTAGATGATTCTGTGAAAATATCAAGTTTATCGGAGTATTTCAGCTTTAGTTATATGCTAAAGTATTGGCATAATTATTTAGCAAAACTGTATTTCAACAATTCCACTATGTATATGTTTGTGCTGGCCGCCCATTTTTCCCCTTCCACGCGTCGGTTGCGATCACTCGAAAATACAGATAAAAATATACCTATTATTATTTATCTCAATGCAAACAAAACAAAAGTATTAAGCATTTAATTTAATCATTTTTTAATAAATTTTCAATAAAATTCAATGTAAAAAATTATTTTTTTTTTAAATAAAATGTAGGACTTGGCACAGATTCTGCTTGGCGCCTTTCAAGATTTAGGATTTTCTATCCAGTTATTATATTGTTGCAACTTAGACCATATGATATAAAGTCAAGTATTGTATAATCCAAAATACCATACAGCAAGTATTATATAATTATCAAAAGACAATTTCACAATTTTTTCGTAATATTTAAATTGGTTTTCCATACGTTTAAGGAAACTTCTGTAAAAATATCTTTATAATCATAAGCATAATTATATATACAAAATAACATATGATTCATTTAAATTAGTCCTAGGTTGGCTTAGGTTTCTATAAATATTCTAATATTATACAATTTATACATATAAATAAAATGGAGAGCTTACACATACCTAGTTCAGGGACGGACTGGGAGGTTGTAAGCCCAGGAAGAAATACAGTTTAGCGGCCCTAAATATGTTGCTATATTATTACTATATCTGTTGTGATTTTATAAATAATATGAATGTTTTATTACTATAATTTAAAATATATGTGAATTTTACTCGTAGAAATGTTTAAAAAAATATAAATACTTTTATAAAATATAATTTCCTTTATTTATTTTATGAACATAATATTTTTTATTATTTTTACAATTGAATGCATTTAGATGTTTAACTTAACATTTTTTTCGTCAATGGTGAGTTTTGTTCCGCATATTCTAAAATATCAACAAATGATACTTCCTCCATTAACTCTTTCTCAACACTCATCAAATTAAAGTGAAATGACTTATCATCAAATTTAAAATTAAGAACATTATCTAGGCATCTCATAAGCGTTTTATTATATTTTTATTTTAAAGCGAGTTATGAGTATTTTAAAATTGTAAATTATTTATACATATTAAAAAACTCATAACTCGTTTTAAAATAAAAATATAATAAAACGCTTATGAGATGCCCTAGATAATGTTCTTAACTTACAATTTTATAATAGGTCATTTCATTCTAATTTGATAAATTAATATGGTTATAGTAATTTTTGTGAACGTAAAATTTGCTATGTTGTGCGTATAATAATTCTAATTTGTTTTATCAAAATGTCATTGTCTCATTCTTATCGTAATACATTTGAAAGTTGTGTGTTATGACACTATTGAAATTGAATTGAGTAAGTACCCCATTTGTATTAGGTTCGAATGATTCGATGCAACGAATGCAGAAAGGAGAATATTTTTTTATAACAAAACTATGTAAGACGCGTGATAGATATTGATTATATGATCAATCCTAATATTAAAATATAGAATGTGATAAGGAATCAAAGATGGAGTTTAATTTTTTTTTTTTAATGGAACGATAAAACAACTATATTTGAAGTTCTTATAACATAGAACTAATAATATATTAAGTAAACTAACAATTAATAATATCTTTCTATAAGTCATTGACATTCAACCAATTTGCAACTGGTTTGTATTTATACTAAATATAAATGACGATTTATTCTTTTCTCGTTTACTCTATAGGTTAGGTTACGTTCATCACTAAGCTAGGAAAAATTAGAATAGTTTATGATAATGAGGGTCAGTGGCGTAACTATGAGATGGCAATGCTCCGAGGCCCTCGGCCTTTGTAAATACAATTTGTATTATAAAAAAGGGTGGGAAAGTGGGTATTACTGTGCTGTATAGTGTATAGTAGAGATGGAGAGTAGGTCACTATAATGGATGTGTTAAAATTGAATTGTATACGAAAAACGATACAGTTATGAGTTTTTTAATATGTATAAATAATTTACAATTTTAAAATACTAATAACTCGCTTTAAAATAAAAATATAATAAAACGTTTATGAGATGCCCTAGATAATGTTCTTAACTTTAAATTCTATAATAGGTCATTTCACTCTAATTTGAGAAATTAATATGGTTATAGTCGTCTTTATGGACGTACAATTTGCTTATGTTGCGCGTGGGTTAGAGAGAGATAACAAATACTACGCTGGCATCTTCTTAATGTTTACCTAAATATTTAAAAACATCTAAAAATTGCCTCATAATTACCAATAATTAAAACCATATGTGAGCGCTCTATTTTTACTGTGCACAGAATTTATGAATATTAAAATAAAAACTAATACATTGATACATTGTACTGAAATAAATATTATACTCTGAACACTTTATATATAAATACACTTGAAATGAGTTCTTATTACCTATAACGGTTAATCTCAAAAACTACTAGACCGATTTAAATGAAAGTTATGTCATTATAACTTTGATTTATTGAGAATTAGAGGTTATTTTTAGGTTTTTTCAATCTTACTATAAGGTGGCTATAAATTATAATACATGAATTTCATTTTGGGTCATAATAAATGAATAATTTTTTGTTTATATGTTAGGATACTCAGTAACGCCCAATGAAGTTGAAATAGATAGTTCAAATAATTTAATTAACTACCGCCTCTTCCAATTTACCACCCTCTAAAGATTTTTTTTTAACCATAGCTATAAACAAATATACCTACTATTTAAAATATAAATAATTTAATTACATTGTTGTGTTTAATAAAATTATAGTAGAAAGATTTGGCCTCTGCATTACTCTATTATTTAACTCAACCACCACTTACTTAATTTTTAAGGCAATTCATTTGCACCACTTAAAGTATATTTTTGACACAACTGAGAATGCCACTAGTTACGGAAAAAAAATGGCATAGACTATAACCATCATGTTATGCGTTACTATAGGATTTTTATATTTAATTTATTAGGTGCTTATTTGTTTTTAAAATGTACCTAAAACAAAAACAATGTTCTTGTATATTTGTAGTTTATAGACTCAATAAATACTTGATTAATTTTGATAAAAGTTTCAGAAATTGTTCTTGGTGATACCAGGAAAGTTTAGAGAATGGTTTGAACCATATTCAAAAATATTCAATCCACCACGGAAAGATTTTCCGTCTTGTTTAATTAGTTCACAAAGCTAGGTACGCCGATGACAATTTACCCACGAACTGAATTTACACTAAAACCAAAATATATCGATAAAACGCCGTATTTTAGCTTTATTTTCATAGTATGTATATTTATATATATGTATACACTATAGTTTTATATATAAATATAAGTATAGAACTAAAGCTATACTTTAGAAAATACAATAAATAAAAAAATATTTTTTTAATGAAGAACTTATTTTTGAGCAATGTTATTTACTTGGCATATTAAGTTTGAGCATATATTAAATAAATTCTGATTAGATATATTTAATCACTTTTAAACTTTAATTATTCATATTTAAAATAAATTTAAAATATTCAAGAATTTTAAACTTTTTTATGGTCAAATTTCTATACAGTACCTATAGTATCTATGTAACTAATTGTTTTATTCGTAGGACGTTATAAGTTGTTCTGTTGAAACAAATAATTGTGAGCGAAGCAAACTATACAGTATCTATACATTTAATGGATAGAATAAGTTCAGTTCACTCCTCATAGGGCTAGTTGCACAACTGTCACATTAGTACATTATTGTATAGAATACCTATTATTTACCTGCTGACTGTTATTTTAATCGTGACTTTCATTATCGTGATTACCTGCAATGGGCAATAGGGCAATGTGTAAAAGTATGATTTTGCGATATTTGTTGGCCTTCACTTATAAAGGTATTGCAATTATTATCAAGTTTAATGTTAAAAAGTTAAAATCAAAGTTATCAAATGCATTGTTTATAAATATTAACTTTTAATTAAATTTAAATAATGTTAAAAAAGTATGCCTGTTATTCTTATAGTTTGGTTATGGTAAAAAATATAGCAAATAAATATTTATGGACACTATAATAAATTATATATTTTTTAAATATTATACAGTAAAGTATTTTTTTTTCAAAAATATATTTAATAGACTTTTTATATTTTCAATTTTAGACTTATTTAATTCAAACTATAGTATTAAAGCTCTCTTGAACGTATCTCGATGGATAATAATCTCTTCCTAAATTCTCAAACATTCCCTCCTTATAATTTACTATATTAGCAAGCCCGGTTACTCAATCTAAATAAATAAATATTTTAGGTTTTTTTATTGTTATTTTTTATTATTACTTTGTTAATTTATTATATATTATTAACGTAACTAATATAATTTTTACTATTAAAAATTATTTGTGTTTTATTTATTTATTAATTATTTTTAATAAAAGCATTTAGATACAAGGAATACAAAAAAAAATTACGGATACATAAACAAACACAAATAATTTTACTTAGTATATATAGCACTTTATATACCAAGTATATATTTATTCTTAGTCAATTTAAAATAGCAAACGAACTGTTATTATTTTCTTATGTTGTAGTTGTATAGTTTGCTATCTTGTAAAAAAACGGTTGGTTCGATTTTTATAAAAATAAAAACAGAAGATCAAAATTGTAAGATGCTACACTTTAGCTTAGGCATCTTTACAATATATTTAATATACCTATATTACTTTTTTTATATGCATACAATTTGTGCAGTTATTGACTTATTGCATGTGTAATATGAATTTTCATACGAGAAAAAAAGCAGTCACCAAAAGACTATACTTTATACTTATAAACTATATATACTATATACTTTATACATTTATAGCTTTTGATTTAAAAAATTTTATTGAACGAGTTTTGGTATGACTATTATATTGTTGTAGAGTAAATCCAAAATTGAAAATAGTGTAATTTAAGGCAATTATTGTATTAAGAAAATATTTAAGTTTACAAGTTGTAATTAAATAATCGTTTATAAAATATAGATAATTAATAAATTCAATAGTTATTTTTATTGATTTATTATTGCGTAAGCAATATTAGTATACAATAAGTGTATAGTAATATGTATTTGGTAAAATTTTATCAATTATTAAGGTTCAGATGTTAATGGCACTATTGATTGTATACAAATGATGAATATAATATATTTTAGTCGAGAGATATTCAATTTGTGGTAATTTAGAGAGCTAAAATTACTTATGAGAAGCTAATATGTCTGTAACATACACTAATTGTACCAATTTGTACTGAGATAACATTAGAACTAATAACTAGTTTTTTAGTAGTTATAGTATAATCAACTGGTTAGATACAAATCAATTAATGTAAATATACGTATAATTAATTGAAGTAACTTTATGTGACACTATAATAGGTGTGTGAATAATTCACATGCACCTGCAATGACATTAAGTATTTTACAGCTCTAATTTAATATAATATGTATTTTAACGTAACATTAAGTAGGTACCATTTTAATGCATTGACCTTTAAACATACAATATTTACATTAATATACATTGAAACATAGCTAGGTAAATTATTCTTAAATAACTCTTAGTTTCACAATTTTATTATTTACGAGTAACAGAATCAGCGTATGATTCAAGATATAGAAAACAGAAATATATTAAACGTGTAATCTATATTGAATTATATTTTAAGACTTCCGAGTTGTAAATGTATGCCTATTGTTGGTAAAGGAGTTCCGTTTCAAAAATGTCTGCAAAACAAAGATTTATATCTTATTTCTATACATTCACATATCACGTTGAATATATGTGTAGTATCAACAAATGCATTGCCTTAACGACGCATTTAGTGGCTGAAGGACACTAAACTATGCTCATTCGATAATCATTCAGAACGGGATTTCACTCTTGTGGACTAGGATATTGGGCGTGTTCAGTGTTCTGTGATTTATCCAAGTATATAAAGAATGGAGAATGTGATACCAAGTTCACAGAGTCGTCGTCAGAGTTCAATTGTTGTACTCCATAATTTTAATTGTTATTCTTCGTCTACTGTAAACAGTGTGACAATTATTAGCGAAAAAATGGCATCTTCAATCAAAATTGATAATGGCTTCGCCATCAAACTTTCATCTCATCAACTGGTATACAATTTTATATTCATTTTTATTAATATATGAATTTTCTTACAATTATATTATACCCAGAATTATAATACATGTAGTCTTTAAAAAAATTGTATAATGTTTTAAACTTATCCTTTTAAAAAAAAAAAAAAAATTATATTTGAATAGATATAGCTATGGTTAAATTGTATTATTTTTTTAAACTAAATAATTTGTAGTTTTAAAGTTCTATACAAATTTGAAATGATGAATCTGTAGAACTGATTATTGAACAAATTTTGGAAAATTATTAATGCCTATTCATAATAAACATATTATAGGGGTGGAATTATACTAATTAATGGTGTACGAATTTTCAAATTTTCCAATTTTATGTAAAATTATATTTATCAATTTTTACTGGCCAAATTTACAAACACTGAATATAATAAATTTAATAAATACATTAGATATGACCTTTTATTTGTATTTGTATAACAAATTAATGAAAAATACATTTTCGCGGTTTAATTATTATATACATATTTTGATTATGTTGATATTATTATACTTACAACTTACAAAAATAGTTTTTTTTAATTTTATCAAACCGTTACATAAAAATACAATATTAAATACACTTTTTGATTATAATCATATGAATATTCTTTTTATTTATCTCTAAAATACAACAATATAATATCCAAATGTTTGTTATAAAAATGTATATCTCTAATATATTTTTTGAATTAACTCCTAATATCTAAACTTTAAATAATTAGTCCAATACCCATAACTCATTAAAAAAATAAATGTATTTTTATTTAAAGTTTACCAAAAAAAAATATTTTTCTTTTTCTGATCAAGTATCCACTTTATATAAGTGGAAACTAGGCATTTTCTTTGCCTATTATAAAATATGCCATTGTATTATGAATACATTTAATATTTTTCTAAAATCAATTTGCTGTTGTGTATTACTAATATATATTACTTATTCAGTAATGCATTTAATAGTAAATACAAAATTTAACAAAAAAAAAAAAAGAAATATGTTTTACTAAAATTAATATTTTTGAATTTTAGTTTCAGAAAAAAATATATTACAGTAACATTATGGATGAAGCAAACCAAGCAAAATTTACTTACAGCATAGTGCCTATCACTACCAAAGATAAACATACTGTGGCTGCTTTCCTAAGAAAGTTCTTTTTCCGAGATGAACCATTGAACGTGGCGATACAATTATTGGAAGAAACAGATTCAGCAGCGAAACTTGAGAATTACTGCATTAGCTATTTACAATATGGTATAAATACTATAGTTCGATTCTATATTTCATATAGTAGACGTTGTATTAAAACTTAAATTCGTAATATAATGATACTATTAAAATATAATAAAGAATTTAGTTAGAAAATATTTAAAAAAAATTTTGCAATATACATACCAGAAACCAATTATAGTTATTATATTATGACAAACAAGTTAATTTATAAACAATTTTTTCTTTGGAATAACGTTACGCAAATATAAATCATAAACTTTGAATTATTTATATTTATATTTGTTAACTTTTTATATTCAGGAATGACATTTATGGCAGTATCTCAAACTGGTGACATAATGGGTGTGATTTTGAACAATATAATGCATAGAGATGATGAAGAAGAAGAAGAAGAAGAGGATGATGAAACATGTAATGACAATTTGAAGTTTAAGGATATTGTGGTTCTCTTAGACAAAATTAAGCGAGAAGCAGACGTGTTTGCCCAATATAAAAATGTAAATCGTATATTGGAAATAAAAATCGTTACAGTAAATGAAGCTTATAGGGGCCAAGGAGTATGCAAGGCGCTGATCGATAAAACTAAGTAAGCAAAAATGAATTGTATTAACATATTAACATACATATTGCATATTATGTTTGATAAATATCCATTAGACACAATATGGGGTTCTTCTTTCTTCTTAAACCAAAAATTTAACTATAAAATTGTATGTATGCATACAGACAGTTTGACATGGCTAAATTTCAATTTTAATTTTAAGTAGGAACACTACGAACTGTATTCATTATTATTTATTACCGACAAAAAATATTTACGTATTAAAAAATGTATTAACATGTACTACAAAATTTCATCAAAAATTATAAATATCTGTATATCTGTATATTTCAAATATAAAAAAATTATGTATTTTAACAAATATTTATTTGACTGTATGCAATCAAAAATAATATTAAAAATTAATTTTAATTTTAATTTTTAGAGAATATGCGTTGGAAATGGGTTGTCAAATGATTTACGTTGAGTGCACCAGTCATTATTCTGCTAAAGCTGTCGAAAGACTTGGATTTCAATGCATATATTCACTGGCTTATAACGATTACGTAAACGAACATGGTGAGATGGTGTTCAAAACACAATCACCACATAGAGGTGCCAAAGTGTTTGTGTTACCTTTGTAATAATACCATTCAATTTGAACCACTATACAGTAGGCCCACCTCCTTTAAAATTAAAATAATAATCATTAGTCGTTACCAGTACCGTATTTTTGTATATAATTTTTGAATTGTTTAAAATGTACCAGATACATGTTCAACAAATAATCAAAATTTTAAACTGCGAGTATATATATTATGTTATTGTACTTTGTTTATAATTGTTGATTTATATAAAAGATATTTTATTGATTTTGCTTTGCTGCTGTTATGTTATTATAAATTTCTTGTTTGAAATGTATAATATGATTATATCTTTAAAGTTGATATATTTCTATTTTACACAAAAATATTACTAAGCGAATTATTATTATTATTATTATTTTTTTTTTTTTTGTTATATGTATTATTAATATTATAATATTGTATATTTAATAAAATAAATATTCATATTTAATACCTATTAAATAAATATTGAAAATGTTATCATTTCATTAATATATGATATTTAGTAAGTTTAATGGATTTTTATAATTTAATTATTAATAATTACTTAAATGTTTATAAATATTAAAAAAACCAACAGAATAAAATATAAATTTAAATGCGTATAAATAAAAATAAAGAAATCGCGGACATTTTTCTAATATGTAGTATAGATTTCGAATAAACCTGGTCATAAAGTATTCGTCGTTTACAGTTATTACAGAATTACTTATGCAATGAACTTGTTAATTTTGAATCCAATAATAATTGTTTACGAAAATCGAAAAAGAATTCTGGTTAGAGACAGATAATTCTTGTTTTAGAGTCAACCTCTATCTTTAAGGATGTTTTTAATATACCTATATAACTAATAATAATTTATTTTTAAATAACACGGGAAATATAACTAATTAATGCTATTAACATCGCATAATTAAATTATTTTTATTGTGTTATTATAAGTTTATATTATTAATTAATTATATCATAAAATATTGTTGTAACTAATTATAAGTAAAAGCCAATGTACATAGAATAATATAAATAATAATTAGATCAGGCGTCAAAAACAAAAAAAAACATATAAATATTATTTTATACATTTTACAAATTAGACAATAAACATCGTTATTTTTCGTTTAAATATTCGATTTTAAATAAAAGTGTAACGTCAAATGTCTACAAAAAAATTGTGTCAAAACGTTTTTGATATTTTTCGATAGCAAGAGATCTTAATATGATGAACCTTATTTTAAATTGCTATGCTATTGACTAAGAGCAAATTTATAACTTGAAATACGACTTAAATTTATTTATTACTAAAATTTATTTAATAAACACAAAAATATCTAAAGTACATAGGAAATTATTTCATATCTGTACGTCTGATAATATAAATATTTGGTTAAAATATCAAATCTCTACGATTATTTCTTTCTAAATTATCAACTAGCACAAACGTTCTAATCAAAAAATTGAAGACATACAGAAAAATAATCATATGCCCAAACTCATTATAGTAAAATCAATACATTCTTCACCATACTTATAATTTAAAGCAAAATATTTTCTAATAAAATTACCTAGTAACGTTTATTTTTTAAATTGAGTTACCTATATCTTACCAGTCGCATCCGATATCTCTATAAGCCTCATTTTCCTATTTATAAATAATTGAAATTGTTTAAATATTTAATTTTTGGTATATTACTTTAAGCTATCCGTGTTGTGTACCACGTTTGAGTATACTAAAATGGATCTTAAAATTGTTTTCTTATTCTAGTTTATCTCATTGGCTTATTAATTTTTCAATTTTTGTAGTTTATTCCAAAATTTTCATATCGTATATTTATTAATATCGTAGGCGCTAGCCATTCATTTGAAAAAAATCATAACATATTAAAAATATAATAAAAATAACTAAATACTATAGATATATATTTTCTTTAATTATGTTATCATTTTTATTACAAACCAGGAACCAAATGTATAAAATAATTACTGTTCTTCCTTAACGAGCAGGTTGTTATTTAACTTTTAAGTTAATATTATAATTTACTTGAAATTATATAAAATCGAGAAAACGTGTATCATGTAAAAACGTAACATTAGAAAAGCTTGTGGTTACATAACAATTCATCTGAGTTAAAAATGTATTTATTAAGATGGTAATTACTTTTATGAGAAATTGAAATATATGTATAAGTATCTATATATTATATCTTCTTTACATATTTATATAAAATATAATAATTTTTTTGTTCGGGGTAATCTCTTAAACTACCAAATCCATTTCGTTATTCTCAACATCAACAATTTGCCGTCATCTTCATAGACTACATTATACGATCAAACAAACTGTGGAATCTGCCAGATATTATCAACGTTCTCAAATTTCAATGCACTTCCCAGACAGAATGGTACCGAAGTGAAGTTTTTTTCATTTTTTGAATCGTCAAACCACAATAAATTTGGATTTCTAACGAGACTTCGTTAAATACTAATAAGTATCTAAACATACTTGTTTTAGTTAATCGTGTTTATATTATTGTATTATACGATTAATTTTAAAATGCTACCAATCTATTATTAGTCTTTCGGTCAGTGTCAAATCATAGACCGTATTACAGACGTCGTTTTCTGTCGTGTTTTCGTAGCCTTCCGGAGACGAACTTAGCCTACGACCAGCTGTCTTGCGACACTGCGACAGTCCAGCTGCTGCTGAGTTTACCAATTTTTACAAAGTGTTTAAATGATAATTCCTATACATGGTATTATTTTTGGTGTTGGTGCAGATGCGTACGTCTCACTTGCGTACACGGTGATTTTCTTCTCAGTTGCGTACACAATTAACGAAGGTCAAACTACGAACGAATCATAGTCGCATTGCCGTACACAGATTAAAATGTTGACATTCCTTACGTATACTTTTGCCGCCTAAATATATTTAATAAGCTATTTATTGTCTTATCGAAATATCAAATCAAAGATGTACACGCACCGTTTTACTTGATACGATTTGATATACGAGTGTACGATTGATACGTTTATATGTCAGTGTGTGAACAGTTATAACATACGAACAACGGTGTTGCTACTCACGGTAATTTTTTCTTTTTTTTTTTATTTATATTTAAATGGAATTAATTGAAACAACAAAAAAAAGAAGCCATCACATTGGTGCGATAACTTCCAACGATTAGTGAGGGACAAACGAGTGCCGGACTCATCGCATTCTCCTGACGAGATGGCCAACAGAGGTTTACCTATCAAGAAATGACCTGGAGTCAAGCATCTGTAATCTGAAGGATCGGTTGTAGCTGGAGTCAACTGGCGAGAGTTTAAAATCGATTCGATCCGGCAAATTATAGTGGTGAACTCTTCTAAAGTGAATGTGTGCTCCCCATCACTTTCGCCGTCAGAGATTTGGATGATCGTACGGCGGCTTGCCATAAGCCCCTGAAGTGTGGGGCGCCCGGGGGGTTGAAGTGCCAAGTAGAATAAACGGAGGCGGAAATTCGATCACGATTAGCGACGTCGTTGATAAGTTCATTAAGTTGACGGGCAGCACCCACAAAATTTGTCCTACAATCCGAATATATGTCTAAAGGGACGCCACGACGTGCGACAAATCTATCTAGAGCAGCTAAAAATGCATTGGTCGATAGGTCTGAGACTACTTCCAACCTTGACGACGAGACATACAAATACCGCAATGTAGACCTTGTATTCTCGAGACTTTCGTAATCGATTTTCCTTCATCTTGAGAGGACCAGCGAAATCAATACCGACTCTGGAGAAACGGCGACATTCGAATACTCGTGACCGTGGTAGATCGGCCATCACTGGCTGAGGATGCACTGTCGCCATGCGGACGCACCGTGTGCAATTACTGATGACTGGCCGGATAAGAGAACGCAATGAAATAATTCAAAACTGCCGTCCTATGATCGCGGTCAAGACGCGAGGTCCACTATGGAACGTGGCTTGGTGCCAGTGGCGGACTATCAACATGAATAGATGACTTTGGCTAGATCAGCTTATCGCACGGATCGATTTGGAAAGTCCCGATTGCTGACTGAAGGCGGCAGTTCGAACACATATTGTATTCGTTAATATATTCAATGCATTTAGAAACTAGTAAATTATCTACACGAGTAGTTAATATTTATGGGCCACTAAAGTTTTTATGTTATTAGATATATATTATAGCTATGTTTAAATGGTTTTCACTATGAAACTGCTTTAATTTAGACACTCGTCACAGTGTATTGTAATTTCTCAGGTAACACACCCATCTCCCGTTATATCGTATAACTTATTTCTAATATATATATATATATATATTAATTTAATATTTATTTTATTCATAATAATTCCAAGAATTATCTATGGGTGTATTATATTCGTCATGTTTTAGATTGTTATATTTTAACTACTGAATTTAATTTTGTTTATGTAATATGGATTGTAGCCTATATTATATTCCCACCAAATAACTTTGGACTATTAGTGTATCATATATTCATATGTATTTCATATAACAATTCATGACTCTATGACATGGGTTACCAAATGGTGGCCCCCCAACACATTTTATCCGGCCCGCAGACAAAGAATAAATAACACATATTACGAAAAAATTATGTGTGTTATGATTGTAAACTATTATTTTCGTTAAATATTATTGGTTTTTAAATAATGTAAATATATACTTAGGATCTCGGTGGCCTGCGAAAAAGTTTTAGAATCCTTATGTGGCCTTTCAAAAATATTAATTGGTGATCCCTGCTGCTCTATGAGATAGTTAAAATTTAATTTGTTGATTTTATAAATATTTCCGCACATAATATATATGTTTAATCGTTAGGAATAAATCTTTAAATAATTTAAATAAAAATATTGAACGTATAAGTGGACTGTATAAACTTTAATGTAACTTAAATAGTTGTATGGTGGCTCGCTGTGCTCGGTACAACTTTCGATGTGCGACTGACCTTATAATACAAAATTATCACACGTACAGTATAATACAAAAAAATAAAAAGATAATGCGTTATAGCCGAGATAGTGCGCGATAATATCATTCGAGCGCTAACAATATAAATATATTACGTCATGAAATCTTGCGAAGCGCCGCATAAAAAATTCAATAAATGTTCAAATATAATAACGTTTTATCGAATTTACAATATGTACCTATTTAGTTAATCAACAATAGTTTAAAAGTGTTACGCATTACAGACTAATCAGTATTTCACTGCAATGTGTTTATGTTTAAATAGTTTAGTATAATATGTATATGCCATATTATGGTTCAAGAAGAAAAATAAAACCGTTTCAGCAATAATAAGCTAGGTATTCAATGATAAGAAAATCATATATTGTAGGTACTTCTAAGTATAAGTTTATTAATACCAAAGTATAAATTAAATTTGAATTGTATTACAATTTTCCTGCTATATCTACCTACACTATAAAATCTAAACCAAAATTGATTTTTTTATTTCACTTAATTTATTTGTATATAACAATAATAAACATATTACGATAAATAAACAATTAAGATATTAGATAGAAGTTGATAATCACTAAAATTATAATTTTTTATTTTTAAAAAAATCGCAATTTTGAGTAATACTTAATACTGCAACAGTAATGCATTTAATATAATTATAATGCCACAAGTGTTCATCTTATTTATAAAATTATAAAAATATTGTGCTAAATATTAGCGATATAATATTCATAAGTCTATAACCTTATACGAATAACGAAGTATGTTATTAGATATTTAGAAAAATTAGTAGTATAGTCTATAGAGCAGGTTAAAGTCAGATTTATTACATTATTTATTTTATTATACGGACATGTCACATAAGGATATAGGCGTGTCAATGTGACACGGCTACGGCTATTAATAATAGCATAAGTCTATTAATTCTCTAACAATGTAAAAATTATAAAGTAGTAATCGCTAATGATGCTAATAGATATAACTGTGATACATCATTTTAATTTTAAAAACATTTGAATGAGCCTTAAGTCATCTTATAGTGATGTGGGCGACGAATTAAAACAAAGAACCCACCTAAGCTTAACCAAGTGTATAATAATAGTTATTTACCGAGGAAAAGAGCGAAAGTTAATTTAATTCTATATCTATTATATTACATAAGTAATAATTATTTGTATTTAATTTAGAACTAGAACAGCGAGCATTTTAGCACTGTTCAACATACATAAACAATTAAACATAATACATATTACATATGTATGTGATAGGTGCATAAAATGTAATGAATATATTATGTGTGATTCAGTGGTTGAGAAAAATTATATTTACACACGAAATTGAAGAGTCTAAGAGCACCTGTCTGTCATCCTACACAAGATTTTAATCACCATACAGTAAATAATTTCTCCAGATATTATAAAATATTACATCATCTAATAATACTTATTAAACTTTCACTCTTTGTGTACATACTCAATCTTTTTTAAAATATTCTAAAGAGTAAATTATAAACTTTAAATTATATTTTACTGTATTTAAAATATTTTTTCGCAAAAAGAAATTTTTAAGACGTAAGTATATGAAATTAGCTTCCCCCGCAATATCGATAAAATCTAACAGGATAGATTATAAATTAAAGATCTTTATTTATAAGTATTTGTTAGCTGGTTTTCAGAATTTGTAAAGCTAAACCCTCACCTCTAGCCGATTTCCAAAAATCTACTCCAGCCCCCCTCTCATATATAATTGTCTTAATTTTTAAGCCATTATTAAGGTCAACATTAAATACAGTAAAATCCCGTTATAACGAACTCTAGAGGACCGAATTTTTTTTCGTTATAACGGAAATTTTGTTGTAACGAAAATTCGAATAAGCTCTTTATAATCCCTGCTTTTCGGCTGGGGACTTCTATGACTTACATTATAACGGGATTTTTTGTTGTATTGGTATTCGTTGTAACGGGAATTTACTGTATATATGAAATAAGTAAGGTGAAAATTAATTTACTTTTTGACATACAAATAATGATGGTAACATTGGTAAATAATATATTTTATTAATTCAGTTAAATACTTGCTAAACAACTTATTATTTTATAAATATAATTCAAATAGTTGTAATTATAATATTGTACTAATCTTCAGACATAAACGAATTTGTTTTATATTTAACACATGCATAGATAAGGAAAAAACTGAAATTACAAACCAACTGTTTTTAAACATTTCTCACATTGTGGATAGATATGAATAATTCAATTCTTTGATGTCTGTTTTATATATACGTATATTACATCACCTTTTAAGGCAATGAAAACTAGTAGTGTGGTGAACAGCTGTACGAATATATACGGATTAACGAAAACTATGAACTAGAAAGGTGTTCTCTTTATTTGGGAAATGTGATAGTAGTGCACCTGTGTCTGAGGATATTAACGTTTGTTAATTATCTTATATTGGAGTGCAACATTTAAACACATTATTTTTTTATTTAGAATACATAGGTAATATAAAATAAGTTATTAGATCATGTTTGTTGTTGTTGTCTTGTTAATAATTTGTTTTAATTTTATAGTTCGTGGTTTAATTTCCATCATCCATATAAACGTTGTTTGGTGATTATTATAATTATAGGTAGGTGGTTTATTATAATAATCTAATTATTCTAATTTAAATCTTCATTCAATTGATAAACTATTATTTTGATGCCGGTGATTTGTTACACTTACTAGTTAAATTATAGTGTAAATCATATTTAATTAAAACAATATTTTTATTTTAGTATAAAAAGTAATAATAATAATACGCCTCTGATACATTATAGTAACAACAAAATAATTTAACAAATGTAACAAAAAACAGTTATTATTTTTATTTTAACTTCCTATTGACCTACCTAATTACCTACCTACCAACCAGATTTTTTTTATTTTAAATCGATTTTTAAACTATTAAAATCAAACAAAAATAATTAAATAAATGTATTGTAAACGTATTTTTTAATCAGTATCTATTATCATAAATTTAATTAAAAAAATAAATATTTTATAATATGTACTTTAAACTGTTGAGAAATAATAAGAAAAAAACATTCTAGTACATATACTTATTATCATTATTAATCATTATTTATACTTAAAAACTATATTTTTATAGATAAAAACTTTTCTATAGATAAGATATTAAATAGAAAAAAATGAATGCAGCTATGAAATCTGAAAATGTTTTTAAAGTTGTACCTATGATTGCAAAGGATGAAACGACTGTGATTGAGTTTTTGCTAAAATTCTTTATCCGAGATGAACCAATAAATGCAGCTGTAGAGTTAATGAAAGAGAAAAACGTCATTAAGGATTTAAAAAAATTTCTATTTGGATTATTCGATAATGGTGAGTGAAAAAAAGTTTTTTTGAACAAATCACTCGAACAATGTAGTATGATAAGCAATATAGTAGTATTAATACTAGTAATAATGTATATATCTAAGATTAAATTTTACTATACTTCAAATGGAAGTTTAAAAATATTAGATTTAAATAATTATGTATATTATTATGTATTTAAACGTTAATAACATATAACGTTATAAATAAATAACTTTATAAGGTTGTAAACAAACACAAACATTTAATATTTAAAATTTTTTTTTTTTACATAAAACATCGGCTTCTTTGGCCATTAGTTTAACATTAATTTAAAATAATTTTACATTGCTGTGTTTAAATTACGTTATTATTTTGCTTAAATTGAGTTATATATTTTTATTTCTTTTATAAATTGTATGGTGTTGGTTATTGATTGTGGGTCTAGTCCTAACGTCCTGACGATCTGTTGTGATACATAGTGTTTTTCTCATATTTTGGTATTTTTGGCATTCGGTGATTATGTGTTTGACTGTATAGTCCACTTTTAAATTTTTATAAGTGACTATAACTTTGAATTAACAATTAAATAGGTATGTAAAAATAATAAAATAATTAATAAATAATATTTGATTGCACTATTTTACAAATTTGTTTCAAACATTCTCAAAAGTAATAGATACAATTGATAGTTATATAATCTTCTTCAAATGATCAGATGTCAATTGTTAGTAGCAAGTTTACATATTGCAACCATCAAATTAAAATGTATAGCGTGTAGTTTGATGGCAATTATAGCTTATAATACATATTAATAGAGGCTTTGTACGGAGGATTTTCGGTTTATATATAATACTGTATAATTGCGAAATCAATGAGTAGCAGGTAATAATAAATACATATTGAACATTTGTATGCAAAATGCTGTTAAACTTTTTTATATGAATTCATACGCTTTGATACTATTCTACTTGTACAAATGTTAAATTAACACCATAAAAAATTGTCTAAAAAATGTTCAGACTACTGTATTAACAATATTTCAATATTAAATTAAATATAACGTATTGACGATTTTAAAATTTTAAAATTATCGTTTATTGACTCCGTCTTACAAATTACAAGTACGTATAATGTAGCGAATTTACGTTCAGCTGCAGTTTACTTTTACCTTCATTATTTTTAATAAAATTAGAATGAACCTGATTTATCATAAAAATTAATGTTAAGAACTTCTCTGTGTTCGTTAAAACTGAGATACAAACACCAACTATAGATAATGTTTTTAACATCCAGTTCGGTGTTGACCTACAACACGGTCGCACGCATGTACGATTGTTCGCTCTGTCATCGCGTTTTTAGTTATGTAAACAGTCAACAGTTCACGGGTTTCACTCCATTGAACATGATTTCATTCCAATATGGTTAACACCACCTCTCCGAAAATTTCTAATTCCAAACGGTCACTGCCATCATCTCCGAATTCACCTATCAAAAAAGAAGAAAAAACCAAGCCATTTGTTTCGCCAAATAAATGCGCTGCCCTAGCTAACGAAGGGGACAATCATAGGCGAAACTGTGGGTCAAGCAATGGCCTGACCTAATACTGACTAAAAATTTGTATACATATATTATATATTTTAATAATTATTTAGGCATTATAAATAATATAATTATACGTGTAAACGTATACATTTGTACGTTTTATATAATACTATAATATTATATATAGTATATACTATATTAATATAGGTACAAATGAGGATTATAATATAACATAATAGTGATTTTTTTTTTTTAAATTACTAATAGTATATTTTTTTTAAATTAGAAACTTTATTTTTCGCATATAAAATTTCGTACCTATTACACGATTATTATACCGCTCGTACCTATTAGAAGTGTACGAATATGTGAAGTTGATTAAAAAATTGCACATACTACACAATATGAACATAATAATAACATTCATTTTTAACATTGATTATGGAAATATGGAGTCGTATAGTCTATTTTATGTAGTCGAATAATCGGTTTTATTAATTATTGTTTAATTTAGACATTTGACGTTTATTTTTATATTATAGCAAGTATTATTAGGTATTTAATTGTAGGTAACAAGTCGCCAGTCGGTAATGTTTGTTACATGGTGATATACCCGTAGAAAATTATTGTCAATTATACGTACTTTAATATTTTCATATTATTTCTTTTACTATAAATTCATATTTTTATCATTGACCGGCCGACAGCGGTTATTCACAAGATTCTTGCGCTTAACATTACAAAATAATGGAGAGGTAATTATTAATTATAATATTTTTTTTTTATAGATAGAGGATAGCCAAGTATTTTAATTATAATTTAAAATATAATACCATATTATTATTATACACATTAATACATCACCAAATAATTTATTTATTATTAACTCCCGTTAGTCGCATTGCTGTTTAAAAGACCGGACATTTATAATTTTTCAAATTACTCATTGTAAGTAATTTACATTATTTCGTGTACTTTAATACCTTCATTGTCCAAGAAGTCAAGCTATCATTTAATGCTATTTAAAACAATTATCTATTGTTTGTTGAATTTACATGTATTTTTAAAGTCACAAACCTGTCAAAAATACCGTGTGTGACAACTCGGATAATAATTAATATTTTATTCAATATTATTTTCATCAGTGATTATTTTTTTAGATTTAAAAAAACGATCACAATCATTTCTTGAGTTTCTTCTTATCGATAGACGATAGTTATAGTTTATCAATTTTATCGCCTTTCTGTTCATATAATTTCATTGAAAAATTCAATATTTTCGTCATTTGTATTTTATATTCGACACATGATACAGGACAAGCGTGTAAATTATCAAAATTTAAATGAAAACAATTCGGATTTCGGAATACTTTTAAAACTACCTATACAGAAATATAATCTTTCATTAAAAAAAATTCATGTACAATATGTATTTTTTTTAAAACATTATATAGCCGTGGACATTTTAATAATAATAATTTAAAAAGTAAAAAATAAATAAATTATAATTTGTGTATATCTTTAATAAATGTATTAATTATTAAAATTTTTATTTATTATTAAATATTTAAAGGGTAAAGAAATACTCATTATATATATACACCAAATATATCACCAGATCATCATATCATATCATTATATATTCATTGTATATAGTATATACATTACACAAATAGCTATAAAAAGTTGTTAATAGAATTTTTTTTTTATATTTTTATTTGACCTGCCCTAATAAAAGTGTCTAGTTTCGCCTATGGGGACAATGATATCCAACTCGACGCCTCTTGTGATACTTCTAATATAACCAACGTATCTAATGATCATCATCAACAGGACAACATCAGGGCTCCGCCAATATATGTTCAAAACATCACCAACCACTCTGCATTCGAAAATGCGTTAGTACAAATCACCGGCCCTAACGGTTTTTCTTGTGAGTCAACGTCTTCTTTTCTGATTATTCGACCGCATGGATGCATAATGTTTAACTTAATCGTGAGTCATCTAATGGACACCAGTGCCTTTTTTCATACCTTCACGCCAACAACATATCGACCTTACAAGGTCATTATCAGAAACTTGCACCACATAACACTTATCTCCGAAATATCTGACGCACTCTGGAGTTGTCACTCCGCCAGACGAATCACAAACGTCATCAAAAATGGTCACCCATGTCCACTGTTTCTCGTAGAGCTAAAGCCCAACACCAACAATAAAGAAATTCTAAACTTGTCTTCAATTTTGCACACCAATATCAAAGTCGAACTACCATATAGGACCAAGCATGGTCCGCCTCAGTGCCGAAACTGTCAGAACTACGGTCACACCGCAAACTATTGTCACCATCCTTCACGGTGTGTTAAATGTGGGGGTGACCACCACACCAAAATTTGCACCAAAGATAAATCCAGTCCAGCCAAGTGCGCCCTCTGCATGAGCAATCATACTTCCAACTACAAGGGATGTCAAATTTTTAAAGCTCTTCTCTAACGTCGCAAAACTAATCATTCAAAACTACAGAATCCGAATCCAGTACTCACTGCTCTTCATCCTCAAACTTCCCCTTTCCTTCCCAAAGCTTCTTATGCTTCAGTTATTGATTCCAAAAATATCCCACTTCCCAATATCCACGCTATTGATAAGCTATTAACTAAATTTATTTTAGAACTTTCCTCATTAATTACTCCCCTCATTACGCTTCTTACAGCTGTTCTAAACAAACAGTTTGTTCCATAGTCCGATCTTATCTCATAATTTAATTAAATTAAAATAATTTTAATCACCGAATATGTAATGTAACTATTGTACGTTATAGGTTTTCAATTCATATTATTATATTATTAAATTAAGCTTTATTATTATATATTTCACTATCTGTAATTGTTGAACTGTAATAGTTATTAACTAAATGTTCTAAAATAATTTAAAAAAAACATTATATTTAATAATTGGTTAATTCACTCTAATATTAAAGCTAACAAAGCTAAGCGTGAACAGCTGAGCGTAAATGTATGCTAATAGCTACGCATTTCTAGGACGGGAACAATAAATGCGGATGTGACGTCTTTTTAATTTGTTTTTACAACAGTCATATAGACTATAGAGTGAGAAAGCCATCTCAAAATTCATATCGAATTACATAATTTTCTTTTCAATATTTGTTTTCGATTAAACGATATCTACTTGGCTAATCATAATTTCCTAAACTTTTATTAATAGCAAAATGTTGTATTAAATATTTGAAATATTATTCTATAAAAAGAGTAACCAAAACTAAAAAAAAATTAAAAAAAAAATTATTATAAATTATTAATACATAATTCATTAATAAGCAGGTATTATATATCATAAAATGTATTTGAGTATTGTATAATATTTATAAAGGTGTTACGTAGGTATAATATTGTTACTTTATACATTATAGTAGGCATGTATATAGCACTTTCAAGATTCTGTACTTAATTTGTACCTAAATTATTATGAATTAAAATGCATAATACAACCTTAAGTGCCTTATTATATGAAATGATTCTATTAAAGTGGATAAGTAACTCCATTTTAAACTAAATATTCCAATACAATTAAAGTATCAATTAATTATAAGTGCAATTTCATGTCTTTCTGTTCTAATATTAATGCATGATTTTATATTTTGATAAAATGTAATACGGCCGAGAGTAGGAAGAAAATTAGGGATATTGAGATATAATCAATTATGAACAAGGTCGTGTCGAAACGATGATAGTGACGCCCTTATTTGTCGCTATGGAAACCCCGAAAATCAAAAATCCCTGAGTCGAGAAAAGTTATATTACCGTAGTTTCACGCTACAGATCAACGAATCACAATCATCAAATTAAACGTATAAAAATCGTATTAATAGATCAACACAAAATAATTAGTTTAAGGTAATGATGTTTTGTCGATAATATAATATTATAATAACTAATAAGTACATACATATAAAAAATACTGCATTTTATGATCATATTAAATTTTTGAAAAAAAAATAGAACTTAATTAATTATTTAAAATGGACTTTATTATTAGTTTGAGTTTATTTTTAAAATTTAAAATTTATAAAAACTTTTACTTTTTAATTTTTCAAATAAACATATACTTATAATTTATATTGCTTCATCTTGCTATTATTTCATTGTGAATGAATATTTGGGTGTGGCAAAATAGTTACTTTAAACTTTTTTTTTAATACACTATTATTGAAATTTAAAAATACCAGCTTAATTAATATAATAAGTATAAATTGTATATTTTATCTCATAATTTTTATTTATAGAAAAGTTTACCTAAATTAATAATTCAGTTGTATTAAAAATGTCAATGTTATTTTTAATTCATAAAAAAAATCATAGACTATACACATCAATTTTTAATTTGATGAAAAAATCAATTTTATTATACTGTAAAATAAATAACACAAAAAAAAAAATAGGTAACTAAATTAAAAATGCTAAAAATCGTCATTACATTATACATTTCACAATATGATTGCAATTGTCTTGTCATTTAACAATAAATAAATACATAAATATTACATTTTCAGAATTTAAATATTCAAAATCTTAGAAAAATGAGTGAGGTCAAGAAATGCATCCATAACATTGTCCCAATTACTGCTGAAGATAAACAAGTTGTCGTTGAATTTTTAAGGAAATTTTTCTTCCGAGATGAGCCTCTTATTTTGGGTATAAATATGCTGAAAGATAATGATTCTTTAGCAAAACTTGAAAGTTACTGTTTTAATTTTATGGATAATGGTGAGCTTAAATATAATATTATAAAATTCAATGCATCTTTTTTTGTCTTTTAAAAATTATACATAATATGTTTTATTATCATAAAAACAATATAGGTACATAACATAAATACCTAAATTATATATATTATTCAATAAGTAACTACTACTGTTATATAATATGATTAGCCTTTTTAAATGAATAATTTTTTAAATACATCAATGCTGTGCATTAGCGAATTGGTTTTCAACCTTTTTCAAATCGCAACCACCAATTTTTGATTTTTTTTTTTTTTGTAATGCGACCTTTCAAAAAATTTTGTTTTATTTATTGAATTTAATTTAATTACCGATAAAATACTTACATGGTATATAATTTTAATTAATTTACACTTCAAAACTGAATTAATTGTAAAACAACATTACTTTAAAACGTTTTATTAAGTATATACAATAAAGTAAAATAAATGTATGTATATGTATATATTATTTTTAAATAATATGGTAAAACCATTTCGTTCATTTTTTTTTTTTTTTTGAGACTCCCAGATTGAAAACAACTGCATTAGCGATTTAAAAAAATTAAAAAGATTCAAAGTTAACCTAACCAGGCAACCAGTTATTCTTTTATTTTAATAAAAAGAGATCCTTGTGATTAAAGAAATGATTAATAAAAACATTATTGCTTCATGCACAAAACATCAAATTATAAATTGCATTAGATTTACATATTTTTATAACTCGCTTTAAAACACTGCCGTAAGAAAACACAAAATAATGTTCTTAATATTTAAGTTTGATAATATATCAATTCACTCTAATGTTAAAGCTTAAATTACTACACGCAATTGGAATTTCCGAATGCAAATTTTCTTTGCAAGACAATATAACAACACATGCGGATGTGGTGTCCTTTTTATAGATGAAGTTATTAATTGATAGTTGATACTTGATGTAGCCATTTGGGATAAATAAAAAGATACATATTTTATTGAAGATGTTGTTTAAATATTAAATTATTTTAAATGTATTCGTCCAAAACTTGCAAGTTATATTGTGATAACATAAATTTAAAAAAAATAATAATAATGATTGACTGTATTACTATTTTACCGATACATTTACCAATTATAGTTGTGAATAAAAAAAATGATAGTCAGTTCTTTTCTTATATTCGATGGTTTCAAAGCTTCCACACCCTACTGGATAATAGTTACCGCAGTACTCCCTGGCGGTGAGTCAAATAAATATTAGAATATAGACATACGTATATAATTAGATATTGTTCCGAGGCTTATTCAATATCGTTCTTACTTTAGATTTTATTTATTTTTAATATGTATTAATCAAACAACTAGACAAAAATGTGTTAAATGTATAATTTTTTTTTTATTATTATTTAATGAGATTTTTATATGTAAATTATAATATATGGATAATTACTGGGTGTATAATTATAATACTTGTATATTTTTATATGCCTCTACCCAGCCTACCCTAGTAATTATTAATCAGTTAATAATACATTAGGTATTAATAATTAATTGTTTAAAATTAAATTTATAAAATAATATATAATGTTGATTTTTATTTACATGATGTAATTTATTTTAAAATTCAGGTTTGGCGTTTAAAGCAGTATCTCCTAATGGAGATTTAATAGGCGTTGTCCTAAATAATCTGACGTACAGAATAGATGGAGAAACAAATAACGAAATCGAAGAAGAGACAAAAGATGACACCAAATTTAATATTATTACGGCATTTTTAGATAAAGTCGAGCGAGAAGTAGATGTTTTTAAAAAATACCCAAATGTAGATTGTATAATGGATATAAAAATAATTGCTGTGGATGAATCATTTAGAGGACAAGGAGTATGCAAAGCTCTAATTGATAAAACAAAGTAAGCTTATATATAGTACCATAGTACACAGTATTTATAGTACCTTTTTAGTTTTTAAGCATAAGGTATATTACCAACATTAAGTCTATTAGTATACAACTGTGGTCTGATGTGATTGCTGATTAGTGATTATTATAGTTATTAACTACTTATTAGCTATTAGTGTTATTACACATTAAACGTTAGATATTTTATTATTATTATTTTATTAAACAAAATACAATCTGTAAATTCAATTTAATTTGTTTAATAGTTTTATTACAAGTTAGTATACGTGTCGTCTAACAAATTATTAATCTGTACTTAAAATCTAAATTGAATATTAAAAGTAATTTTTATAATTAAAATGTTTTTATTATTTTAAATGGTAGACTGTTCTGTATTTTATTTGAATGGCCTACAATCTGCAATGGCACAATTTCCTGGCTGTGTGGTGTAAAGTCATATACATAGATTTATGACGTTTGTATTTACATTACGTATGATAATTGCAGCTTTTCTTGAATACAATCTTATTAATATTATATATTTATACCTATTTATCATTTAAATTATGTATAAATTATTGGTTTACTTATATTTTCTTTACTTCAATATTGATATTTAATACCTAAATATAAATTTTTATACTTGACTTTGCAGAGAATTAGCGTTGGAAAATGAATGTCCAATGGTTTATATAGAGTGCAGCAGTTATTTTTCAGCTAAAGCGGCAGAGAGACTTGGGTTTGAGTGCATATATACTCTGTATTTTCGAGACTATTTGGATGAAAATGGTGAAATCGTTTTTAAAACTCCTCCTCCTCACGATTCTTCGAAGGTTTATGTACTACATTTATAAAAATTATACTACAGCGGCACAGTGCATCCTTATTTAGGTAAATATATTCAATGTTATTCCAATAATATATAAATACTAAATAGTAAAATAATACATAGTATACGATATATATTTAAAATATTAATCTATATGAAGTTTTATTATTATATTTTAAAAGACTTATAATAAAATTATAGTATGATTTATTTTTAATTTATATACATATATAACCATAAACCAATAATCTATATAGTATGATTATAATATAATACTACCTATGTGTGCTTAATAGAATAAATAGAAAATCTTAACTCTTAGTAAAATATAAAAGTTCTTATTGTATTATACTGTTACCTATATAATATAATATTATAAAGCTAGGTCTATATACAATATGTCAATATCACATTATATATGTTGTCACTTGTTATACCTCAATATGATTAAAATTCTGGAGTTCTATCCTCCCTAAATCCTAATCCCTTTAAATAATTTTAAATACACTATGTAGTTACTTATATATATATAATAATATGTTATAATACATAGTAATAAATATTAGAATATTGTTATTTTTAAGTTTTTAATTATTTAAAATGTATATTCAAATCATATTGTTGCTTATATAAAAATGTGTATACCTGTGCTGTATAATCAAAATATTACCTTAAGACAATATATTAATAAAACTGTTAACTATGGACTACTTCATTTTTTAATGTATTTTCAAGCGTTTATGTATAATAATGTAGGTACCACTGTATTTGGCGTTTATTGTTATATCTAGTCTAAATAATTTAACAAATTTAGCATTAGAAAAATATTAATATTATAAATTATAATAATTATCATTTATCACTCTTCACGTTCCAGTCAAGTACAAGAGAGGTAAACTTGAAAATCTCAATTTCGTGAATGACGATTCAATGTGTAGTACTAATTATTTAATTTTGACATTTCGCAAATGATCTATATGTTAGCACTTAATATCGGCTTGTTGGCGATGACATTTGATTTATTACGTCTAAATTATATCTCCATCATACTCGTACATTTATCATACAATTAACATGTGTACTGTTAGCTACTGCAACACAAAACAATACTATCAATTGCAGGTGCAGATCCAGAATAAATTTACGGGGTGAGGCAAATACCATGTGCGTATTGTATTTTATCGGCTACCAAAAACAGATAACTTAACATTTACAAGGATGGCAGAGTCTACGGGAGGGGGAGTCCCTTAGCCCCCCTTGGATCTGCACCTGAGCTATTGCCTAATACTGCGATATTAAATATATACATAATACAAATGATTACCTAATCTGCAATGGGATTCAGATTAAAAAGCATTTTTTTTTTTTATTATAAAAAGATAAAAATAATCTTTACAAAAAAATGTATTTCATTTCATTTCGATGCTATGAGTAAACGTTTAAAAAATTTGCTTTTTTAATTTCTAATTAATAAATACCTTTTTTTCCTGTTTTCTGTTTTTTATATTTTATATTAAATTATCAATGGATCACAATAAATGTATTCATATTCACGGTACATATCGATAAAAGTTATTACCTTAGTAATGAGTGCTTTCACCTTTCCGTACAACCGTATTATAAGTCATTGGTCATTCTCTATCCCTAAGCCTTCTATGGGTAAAAATCACCTAATACTTACTAAAAAACCAAAATCTAACACAATAAATATGAGTACTGAACAATTATTATTATTATTATTAATGATTATTTTTGTTTAAATTATGTGGATTATTAACAGTTATAAAAAAATAAAATATACTTAATACTTGTACTAAATAATTAAGAAGTACCTATAGTGATATATTATATTAAATTAGAATTAGAAACAAAAATTTCTCCTTTCTAAAATATAACATACTCAAACTGTTATTTACCTTTCTTGGATTGGCAGAAGCTCCACCAATCTAAAATTAAAACCACAGGATATTCTACTTGAACCTAAAGATTCAGATTTGGACTTAGACTTATAAGCTAACCAAAATTAAAAAGTATTTGTAAACAAAAGTATTGTAATCATGCATTTTAATTAACATTGTTGAAATACATTGTGTATTGACACAGTTAAATTAATAGAAAAAAGTATAGGTACAACTCATTTATTTTGTTGTACAAAACATCAGAAAACTTTCATTTTTGTTTTTATTCAGCAGTGCTATCTACTAACTTCTTTTAAAGTTAGATGAGTTGAGCAGTTTCACAACTAGATGGTGGTATAAATATCAATTATTTTCAATTCCAATAATCCAATATAAAATATGACACAACGTAAATAATTTCTAATATTTCATTTATGATTGTTACATAGTTATGTCAAATGTTAATATGAAAAAAATAAAAATATATATCATTATGAATTTATTATAATTTTAATAATATTTCTTCGTACTATAATATTAAACTGTTGTACTTATACTAAAACATGTTAAAAATGTTCATAGGTAATGAAAACTATCCAAAAGACATGCGAATTGTAGTGAATTAAAAGTTGGTAAAAATATTGCATTTTTGCGACCAAAACTATATGTTTTTTTTTCAGTCATTTGGACTAATAAAACTTTTGTTTCTCATTTAAAAACTGTAATGACGCGGACACATATTATGCAACTATCGATTTTTTATTTATGACTATAAAAAATTAAAAGGTACCTATATAATAATGATGGCGTATGCCATATGCAATTGTACATAAATAAATAAAACATTCATACAATTAATTAGTATGTAATGTGTAACTTATAAGTTATGTTAAGTTACTAGAAAAATAAATTCGTCGAAATGAATCGTCGGCAAAATGGGAGCTGACCGCCTATTTGCGACCCGGCATACTTTTTTTATAACCTATTTGGGGCATTTGGGCGTATGTAATTTGCGCCACATCTTAAAATTAATTTTGGTAATTTATGCCACTTTTTAAGGTTGTAGTTTGCGCCACATAAAAACATTATTCACGGGAACTTAAATTTTTTTTATAATTTTTGATTTATTTTAATATATTATTAATTTATAGATACTATGAATTTATTTTTAATGTTTAACGTTTTACGATATTAACAGAAATATGTAGATGTTAATATGCTATTAAACTTTGTGTTATAGAAGTTATAATATAATATAGTAATATATTATAACATAATGTATAAATATATATTATTATATAATTAAATATTAATAATATTATAATAAAAGTAAAATAAATGACTAATAGATTTACTAAAAAAATATATTACTTGATAATATAAGCTAATAGATCATTTCTGATTAGAATCATTTTTCGTATACAATGATAATATTATATTTTTATATCAAATTAACACACTTACAATAGTGATCCATCGACACCTAATGTACAGCAAAACGATATTGCGATACCCACTTTCCTATTTTTTTTTTCTATTAACTTTTGCAGTGTGATTTCTTTGTATATCCATAAAATATGTACTTATATACTTATTACTTATTAGTTATTAACCATTATAAAATATAATAATAATGTTACTATAATAGTTGATGGTAAAACTATTTATTATAATATTAAAATTTTTCTAAAATCTCATAATTAACTTTTCTTTTTTATATTTTATTTTACTTAAATATGTATACCATATTTAAATATGATTATAATCTTAGGTCTTGGCTTATAAATTTTGTGCTTACAATAATTACGAAACTGCGTATATTGTAATGATAATAGATAAATAGACACATATATAACGCCATAACGGTATTACATAATAGACATGATGGTATATTCAGCTATAGCCTATAAAATATTATAGGATGTGATTTAGATGAGGCGCGGATACGAAAAAAGATCAAGCCCCGTCAGTTATTATTATTATTATTATTATTAATGTAAGTATTTATGGTTTATTTGTACACAATACAAAACAATTGTAATTAAAAATCTGAAACATAGTCAATTAATAATAAGAATATTTTTTATTGATACCTTAAAACTAAAATTGTCTACGTTCATGAAGTTTTCATGATTCAATTTTAATAGAGTTGTAAGTTTTAAAATGAATACCTTTATATAGTCATGAAGCGGGTAGAGTATATAACAGTTAGGTGGCGGGCGCGCGGGGGCGCCGGAATTTGTTCGAGGACAAACATATGTTGAGACATCCTGTTAAGACTGTTAAGTAATATATAACTATGAATGAATACGATTCACTAATAATAAAGGTGATTCAAACTGAACTATGGACTGAACCACATATTTCATCTTAACATACATACTACAGCTGCAATAAATGTCAGAAGATTGATGGTAGCTTAAAAATCATCTTTAAACACAATTTGATGGTGATTGAAGTAGAATCCACTTGATCAACAAGATATAGCCATATAGGTACCATAATATTGACATAAATTATTTAATTTTAAAAGGGGTCATATTTATGAGAACATTAGAATAGATATATAGTATTATATACATTATACTCATTGAGACGTTATAAGCTTCTGTTTCACTAAGCCACTGGATTAGAAATCAATTAATTATTAATTTTAATTTTATGTTTACATACCTTAAATGCTTGAGACTATATCAATTATTTAAGAATTGGACAAACGTTGTACGAATCTGAGCTTTTATGTGTAACTTGTAAGTAAGGTGCATTTTGGTTAGTCAGTTGAATGCTTAGAGGTGTATATATATATATATATACAAATACAATAATTATACATATTAGACATTTATTCGATTATAAATGGTTCTTTTCACAATCCGGCAATGAAGTTAGTCAAGAATTTAATGAGTCAGTTATTCACAAGTTATTTTATTCACTCGGTACTATTAAATGTTAAGAAATAAAACATATTATTAAATATTTGAATTAACATTAATAATAAAAGTACCTATATTTTATATTTATAAATATAAGATACTAGTTTTTTTTTTAATAAATAAGAGATATAGGTATATTTATGCTTTTTTCATATCATAATAGTTAAGTACAATATTTTATAATTTATTAAACAGTTTTATAATTTTATTATAAAAGTATCCTATTCTATTTAGTATAATGTTCATTATCCATATTCCATTCAAAACTATAAAAGTATGATAATAAATTCTTATTTATATAGTATTGTATTTTAAAGCGTTAAACGTCACTAAAAAAATATTTTAAATTGTTTGACCAAGAAGTCATGTATAAATTAAGTATTTCCTATAAAAAAAAATAATAGTAATGGAATCTAGAAATAATATTCGTAACCCGTAGTTGCGATCGTTCCAGAAATAGAAATAGAAGAGTATCAATAGTCATTGCCTTATACATTCGGGACATTGCAGTTTTCAAATAACAGGCAATTATTTTTTCTTATTTTATTCAAAATAAAGTTAGAAATTATATATTTTTTAAACTATAATTTAAAAAAAAAATATATAAGTGCCTATTGATTAGCTATATTCTATGCACTAAGTCTATTTTTAATATTATAATTAATAATATTTAACACAGCAGATACAGTTTAATTTAATGTGTATATTTTATTTTTTATAGTAGATTTATGACAGGTCATTAATAAACCGATTAACAATAGTTTTAATTTAATACAGCTTTAAAATAACTTGAGCCTTAAAATATCTATAAACGAGGTAAACTCATGTTTAAAAAAAAAATATAAATCTAATAATAATTATTCGTTATTTATTTATCCTATATTGAATAAAGTTTAATTTATAAATATAATAATATAAAGTCTATTAAGGTGTTATTATTAGAAACAAAATGATTCTGTAAATAAACCATTCACCCTTTTATAATTAATCTCTCTCTTCCTGGATATACAAGATCAACACGTATGCATATTACTGGTATTAGTATATTACTAGTAACTATTAAATATTAAATGTATACAAAGATAAAGATTTCCGTAGGTATTTATTAATATTTTCATATCCATTAAATTGTGTTTATTATTTTAATAAATAAAATAAATTAGTAATAGGCAGATTTCTAATATAATAGTAATTAGTACATATCCATTATTAACCTCAATAATAATAATTAATAATTATCTGTTAATAAAAATACAATATATTATATTATATATTATTATTATATATATTAGTAGTTAGTACCTACAATTATACGTATTACTTTTGCATTATATAGATAAACGTATATTATAGATATAATGATATAAATACCTAACCTATAACTTATATATTTTACATATATGATTAATATTATAATTTTTTTTAATACTTTCTATCAAAATAAAATTTTTTTGAGGAAAAGGGTATCAATTTTTACTAGGAATAAAAATAATATGGATTAGAAAATTGAATAATTACATTTATAACATACTTATTAATTATTACTACAGTATATAACATAAATAGTGTTTAATGTAACTTATATACTAGTAGGTACCTAGGTAAATAGTATATTATATTATAGTTTATACAAACATAGCAACACAACAACTTACATATTGAATTTTTTATATACCTATATAATTATGCACATTAGCCTTTAATGCAAAGTAATGTTTTTACTTACAATTTATATGATTCAATTATATTCAAATAGACTTGTAAATATTAAATTAATAAATTATAATATTATTTGTATGTTGATAGAAATAGCGTCATTTGAAAAACACAAGTTTGTGCATTTTCATTTAAATAGGTGCTCTTATTTATATATTTTAAAATTATGTTCTTGAAACTGATAAACGCTTTTTTCACTTAAATAATAACGTTTTGCTGGTTTTAGACATTTTTAATACTCAAAAGTGATAATTGTTTTATTTCAATTACATTAAGTTGTTGACATATTTATTGAAGATTTTATGTTGATATATATTATGTAATAAGTAGGGCTGAGAGTAATATATAATAAAAAACCAAAAATATGTACATATATATATATGTAGTTAAAATAACCAAAATATGTAATATTAAAAATAAACAATATGTAACAAGAAAAATTTAAAATTATGTTAACGTGTAAAATTAAAATAAAATTATAAATAATTTTTGAATAATATACAATTAATTGTTTTTAATTTCTAATCAATTTAATTTAAGAAATATAAAATGTAAAGATATTTTCACAACCACGCGAACGCAAGTACTGACACTGTTGAAAATTCGTATATATATATTTTGTCTAATAATTGTTGAATATAAAGTATAATCTAAAATCATTAATGTATAGTTATCAAACAGAAACAAATAAGATGAACTATAATCAAGTTATTAATATTTAACTAATACTTTCATATACTTATTTCCCATATGCATTATACACTTACAATGTTTACGAGTACTATTATCGAAGTATAAATGTATATAATACTACTAAACCACCGAAATTGTCAACATTTACGAAATATGTAAACAAAAAGCAGACATTTTACAAATAATGTTAAAATATGTATTTATGACGAAATATGTAAAAACATGTAAAATAAAATATGTTTTATTTTATTGCAAATCACGTGAAATGAATTTATCATTTCCAATACTTAATTTATCATGTTTTAGTAAAAATATGTATTTACATATAAATCCCAGCCCAGTAATAAGTAATAACTATCCAAAATTATAACTTCTGAATTTCCTTATGGTTAATCATTTTTAATCAAAAATAAAATATTGATAATATTTCAGCATTTTTAGTATTATGCACCAACTTGTTTTCATTTGCATTAAAAAAATCAATCATAATTAAAATTTCGTAAAAATAAATAATAATTTTTATATCTTAAAGTATCTATTTTGAGGATGACTTTGATTATGGTTAGTTTTTGTAAAGTTATTTGCATCCCAATAATGAAATAATTCTGAAATTACGCCACTGAATAGAAATAAAAGTACATACTGAAATAGTAAAATGAAAATATAATTTTATAATTATACTAATATAAAGGTAAGTATTAGTAACTAAGGTTTATTACACGTTTAATAATAAATAAATAAATTGTATTAATGTTTATTGATAGGTATTTGGTAAATCGTATATTCGTATATACAATTAATATTAATTAATTATTTTCTTGCCGAGTAAATTTTAAAATATAATCTTACTAAAACCTAACATTTACAATATACGCAAATTTAGAATATAATTCAATAGATATACCATACCGTCTGGCGTCTATACCAATATAAATATGTGCAATGGGGAAAAATTCTTCATTGCGTGCAGACACTCAACTGCAATATCGGTGGCGCCAAGCACACACGGAACTTTGTATTTCGTGATACCCTGCGCCATACAAATTGTTATTTCATAAATACTATATAATATTATAGTTAGTTAGGTACAAACTGAAAAAGTATACGTTATTCTGTAGTAATCAAGTACCTTTTTTTTGAAATAAGACTATTTGCCTTATAGGTATATTTAAAAAAATGTACATTTACATAATTTAATTTTATATAATATATTAAACCATTTTCGTATAAATATTAAATGTATAATAAATCTTTCGGCTATTTGTTATGTCGAAAATTAAAATATGTGCGTCATTAAAGTACCTATACCCCGTGAACACATCCAAATATTAATATTAATATTTTTATTAAAGTATTTTCCTTGTAGGCTGTAATATAATAAAAATTACAACATATGGTATACATTCAATATTAGCAGTGAATAAAGAAAGAAATAATATTAATATTCACTGTAAAATTACTGATTAGTATTTAGTAAAAGTATTGTAAAAGTCCCTAAAGTATAATAATCTTAATAATATTATAAGTAGTGTTATTTGTAAAATTGTGTTCGATCCTCAAAATGTTTTTCTAAAATATAATAAATTTCGTGATAATCTATCAAAAAATAAGTATTATAATGCAAATATGTCAGTACGTTACGTAAAAAATTTAGATACAAGTATAGGTTCATGAATTACTCGTGATTTAGTAAGCACTAAGCACTGACTTAATACTTATATTTAATATATTATATACAGGATCAAATCATATTCAAAGTCTTGTTTCTAAAATTATACACAGACCGTAAATCATAACACATAAGCGTTTATTAAACGTAATCATTAATAATGTAATCTATCGCTTAAAGAAAAAAAATTGTTTATTATTAGTGAAAACAAAACTTGTTCAACTTTTAATTACCTACTTATATTACATTCGTTATACACTTAAAAATATATATACCTATACAGGTAACTTATACGCGGGGCATTCGATTTTAAAAACATAATTATTATTTTATTATTGTATTAGTGTATGACATATCGACATAACAAAAAAACTGAACAAATTAATATGGCATAATGATAATTTTTTGTTAATTATAGGTAAATTGTTTATTGTGTCTTATCTTTTATTTAGTATTTTTAAAATACTCTGGGAAAAAACATATACGCAGCAGCAAGTGGTCACAGTGTTCATGGATCAATAGTATGCGTCAAAGGGAGTAGAGTGAGGGGACGGTACATTCCGCCCTTTTATGCGCGAGCTCCTTTCTTGTACACACAATCGCAGTGCACAGCAAGGCTTTTGAAAATTATTCGACCAAATAAAACTTTCAGTATGACCAACATATTCACTAAAGTTGTAAATGCCATAATCCATACAGTAAAAATACGTACGATGTGTCGATGTACCTGTCGGCATTATGCAAGTATACATAAACATAATTCAACACAAATGCGGCTTTGTAAAACAATGTTGAAATTGACGATTGTACCTATTAATATATTCAAGTTCAACTGCAATTAAATGTCATCAAATAACCGTATATCGTCGGTACTATAAAAGTATAAAACAGTTTTAAACTTCTACTTAAAATCCCTAATGAACTATTTTGATTGTCAGGAATATTTATTCTTTTACGTGTTTTCACCAATTCGGTTGTCAGAATTTTTAACAGTGACGGTATAATATTGTTGTCCAAACTACGCCAGTTGTCGGAACTATAAAAAGAAAACTCGTCTATTAGTAATAAAAACAACCAATTATAAATTTGGATAAGTGTTGAAAAAATTAACAACTCTGTATACGATACAATATTAGTATAATGATATAATGATTGAACGTACGACGAAAACGAACGTTACGTGTACAATAATTATCGTATATGCGCGACACTGTTACAGCTCCGTGCATTTGCGGCGCCAAGCGGTTCACGATCCCTACGGCGGCGGGCGACCGTTTCACGGTGGTTGCTACTTGCTCAGTCGCCAGTGCTCAGTGTCGATCGGACCGCGTGCCTTGCAGTTCGTGTTTTCGTTGTTGCGTCGGTTTGTACGTTCGTTTCGTCCTGGCAGGCTTTTTACTTTATTAATAGTGTTTTTAATATCAATCGCCGTCGACCAGTCCAAACACTTATTTTCTGAGAGCTATGCTTGATATGATGAATAAAATGGCCGAACTCAAGTTCGAAGCGCCGCTGGCGCAGTTCGAAGAATCGGACGAATGGACAAAAATTATGGACGATGACTCGCCGCTACAGTCGGCCAAACACAATCTCCATAATCACCATCATCAACAGGGGAATAGTCAACCGATTTCCGGTGGTAGCGTACGTGACGCAGATGAAGAACAATTGGACAACATGCTGAGCAACAATAGTAGAGCCCTGGAACCTGCTAACAAATCTTCGTGCATGCAGTGTGGAGCGAACAACAACAATGTCAGTGTGGAAGTGACGACATCGGACACAGACAATTTTGGCGAGACATTTAGCGGGTCCCTGGAAGATCTCGTGCACACGTTCGATGATAAAATAACCAGATGCTTTTGCGATTATGAGGAATCTGTAGAGAAATTAGCACCGGTTCAGATCAGGACTCAGGAAGAAATAATGAATGAATGCCAGTGAGTTGCGCCCAATTAATATATTGCACTCCATATATCATAATAAAATAAGATTATATAGTAATTAATATTGTAGTATTAAAGTTTTAGTATATTGCGGTATATTGGTTGTGTTTATTTTGGTTACATTACTATTTACTTGTGGGTGAGTCTGGAAGGGTGGATTTTAATATACTAATTATATTTTATGTTTACGTACAGGGTAATAATGAAATAATACACCTATATTACCTAGCTGTTTATTGATTGTATTTTATGATTACAAGTTGAATTGCAATAGCCTATAAAAGCATATGTGTACAACTGCAATATAGCTATACGAAGTATTCAATTTTGCGGTAAGGAAGATATATTAGGTACGTTAGTACTTGCTTGTGCAGTTTATACATGGGTCACCGAGTTTACCCATTTTTTGTGTAAGCGTTATTGTGGGTAATAACAGTGGCTCATCGCCCTGTAGATAGGTACCTAGTTGTTATAATTTTGTAGGTCAAACATTACATATATAGATCGAACGTCGTCATCGTCGTCATTTAACCGAATACCTTTTTTCTCAACCGATAATCACAGCTGCGCATGCGGAATCACACGGTAAAATACATGGTCCATACAAGCAAAAATCAAGTACCTATTCCGATAATCGTATTTTCGTACCTATTCACATCGACATCTACGATAATGATATATTTACATTATATATTTCAACACAAATGACTCTCGACAAATGTTTACCTATTTTCAAATCGTAGTGTATTCGCTAAGATTCCAATGGCTGTAAAAACTCGATTCGCCTACTCGACCTAACACAATATGCATTATTTACGAGTGGACGGGTTATTATTTAGGTACTACAATGAGATCGTTACGCCTCGGCACGCGAATAAGTGAATCACCACCGCAAACCGTGTGTACTTTTATTAAGACAACGAATGAATAATACAATGACGAGAATCATTATTTTCACGATAACAAATGTTGTCAAATATGTATTGTGACGAGCTAATGGCTACGACTATTGCGGTAATAAATAATAATACAAACATCTCACATTTATTTAGCTAAATAGTAGGTACCAATCTTCGTTTCGAAATTAATAATTTTACATTAGAAATGTTTCGAACGAATTAAGCCTACACAAATAATAAAAAAAAAATGTTTGTTCAAAATCGTTTGAATAACACTTTAATAATAACTAATAGGTCAATAAGTAATTTGTTACTATCACATTTAGCTAAACTGGCATGTGTACCAATGGAGTTGTATGAAGACACTAAATTAATTATTAGATTTTTTTTATTATTAATTGATAAATTAAATTTGTTTTAACAACTATAATAATTTAACACTATTATAAAATATATACAATTTATATATATATATATATATTTATTACCCTTGGAATATTTCTTAGTTATTATGTACTTAAATATACTAATAGATTATTGATATTAATAATAACTGGATATTTTTAACTCATAAAAAGTATTGATGTTTATGAGTTTATATGCCATATGGATACATATATATATATATATATAAATTAAATAATATGTGCGATATGCTGCTTAAATATTTCAATAGAATCTCAGAATGTGTTTCCCACATTATTCTTAACTTCAGATGCCTATTAGCTATTACTATTTCTTATTAGCTATTTCATAGTATTACGTATCTAATTTACTATTTTTAAATATATTTAGATTTTTATTAAATTTAATAATAAAATATCAATTTGTTTTTAGATAATTTCCGGTAAAAATCGTCACGAAAAGAATATTATTCTTTTTTTATATAAACAATTAAGTAAGCCTAAATAATCAAATTTTTATTACGTGTAAATAAATATTTAATTATACATTTTTTAAATATTTTGTTTACAACTTGCCATTAGTAATTAAATCAATAGAAAAAATTTTCATTCATGATTAAGTAATTTAGGTTAAATGCCTAAATTAATCTAAACTGTAGTGATTTATTTTCATTATTTTTAATCAATAAATACTTAGAAGCCATTATCTATTATTATGAAGTATGAATATAAACGAGTACATTGTCTATTATTAAAGAAAATGATTTCTTTGTAGACACATACTGTAGCATTTAATCAATTTTGGCTACTCTTAACTATTGTTTAGATATTTAATAGTTAAATAATAGATATTCTGAAACTAAAATTAAAAATAAATCATTACTGCTAGGTATCGTTTTATTTAAATAATAACCCACAATAAGTCTGTCATAGATTCACACACATAATTAAATACTGGCTGTTGTCCAAAGTTCAAGGTTAGACCGTAAATGCAAAAATGTAAGTTTTGAAATATAATACACATATAACGTGCCTATTTTTAACTTAACAACTTTTTTGTCAAAACAATCTTGGCGTTTTAAACTATATAAAGCGCTGTTTAAATTCCAAGATTTATATATAAATTACGTATTATTGTTTATGTGGTGAAAGTTAAAATATTTAGAATTTGTATTTACTTGTTTACTTAAAACATATTTTTAAATATACTTTTATAATGGTTATAATTTTTAATAGTTATCATGATTGTACCTTCATATAAATACTTAATGTCTAATAAAATAACATAAATAAATAAAGTTAAATTTAAACTATTTATTCTATATGATATAATCAACATAAAGTACCTATGTGTTAATTGTGTTATTATTTATTATACATTATATAAGATTATAATATTTTATGTATAATAAGTATTATTATATTAATAGTAATTAATAATAATAATATTTATCTCGCAAACAAACAATACTAATTTTTCAAATAATACTTTTATAAAAAGTTTGCTCGCGTAAAATACATGTTTACATTCACCATATCTATTGGGAATATTACCTACCTATCTTACTATCACTGATTAAAATTTATAAATAGTGTATAATATTGTAATATATCTACAGAGTTACAATCTCTATGATAGGTATAATCAATATGACATTTGGCTAACGACTATGTACAAATAGGTAAATAACCAATAGTGTTGTGTTGTTAAGTCAACGTTTTGAAACATCTGATCTCTGGTGCAGTGGTGCACCATGCACATTTCACATGATAAACTCATATTAAGTTATACTAGTTATAAACTATAAAGATAAATGATTACTGTATATAGTACCTACCTAATAGTCAGTTACTTTTTTTAGGTGAAAGTTGTTGAATGATCTCATATTTTTTATACTAGACGGAAAAATATACATTATATTACGTTGTACCAAATATATTTAAATTGGTAATGTATTAATTGTTCGTATTTATATATAAATTATATTTTTCATTAATACATAATATTATCTTACTAATATTTTTAACATATCAATCATTACATTTTAACAATCAAAAGTTAAAACCATAGCTTTTAAGTAAATATGTTATATTTTTATGCTTAACTTAATATTTATAATAATTAATAATAATAGTATAATATATTGCTTGATTTTCCTGATTTAATTTCAAAGTGTGATTAAAATGTATAAATCAATGACTTTGTTTTATTCTTCAAAAGATGTCAGCACACAATTTGTTTTCTCACTAACACGCCATCAATATAGTGAATTTGTATTCAGCAGAACCAATCTTATATATTGTTAGATCCAGTTTAAAAATGAGTTGACCCATTACTAAAATTAAAGTAAGAAAATTATCGTTTGTAAGTTGGATTTTTAATCATACTACAAATTATGAGCATTTTTAAATTGTAATAGTTTACATGTTCATAACTCGCATACAAAATATAATGTTCTTAGCTTTAGGTTTGATAAGTCAATTTATTCCAGAACAAGGTTAGTTCTGCTAAACGAAAATTCGTTTTGTTGCGTGTGCGTCAGAGAGAGAGAGAGAGAGAGAGAAAACAAATACATATAACACCCTGGCATCCTCTTAATGTGCGCAAGCGATATGTTCGCAGTATCTACTTTACACTTCATTTGTAGGTAATTTATGATTATTATACTGGTTCAATTTTATATTTATCTACTTCTTAATAAATACAATGTTATAGAACAATATTGATAGTTAGATAATAGTTGTGTAAACTAAAACTATTCATTTTTACTATTTACCTACTGATCGATTTATATTTATAAGTATTTTTATTTATAAAGTGTTTGTGACGAATTACTACAACAAATTACCAAATATTTATTATTTTATAGTTACGAGTATATAATTATGTAAACTAAATACACGTGAAAATACGAAACTATAGGTGTTTGATAATAATACAAGCTTGGGTCAGTTTTTGTATACAATTATTTTGAGATGATTCATGCTATTATAACATGAAATTATTAACCGTTGCATAGACATCTTTTTGTTATACATGTACATGTGGATTTATCTCGAATAGTCGAATGTACTACCTGTTATAACCCATAAAAACTAAAAAACCAGTTTTAATACTGCCACCATAATGATGCACATAGTAACCTATCAGGTAACTAAGACTTCACTTTAACCCATGCAGTTCATATAATTGCGTTAAAAATATTCTCCATGGTAACTTTTTAATCTAATTTTCGTATTTATTTGGTTAATTTTTTACAATTGTTCAATTATGTATAATGTTTCATTAAATTGGTTTTTGGGATACGATTAGGCAATTAACACTCGATAAATAAGTAGTTAAAATTAAATTAAAAAATTAACGTAAAATATAAATAAAAGACTAGTATATTATTGTGCTTTGATAATTATATATATTACAGTAATATTTTTCCTAACGTATTATAGAGATGGACCGCGATCGCTTGTGCATTACTAGATTACCATAAAGCATAAAGGAATACACTTTAGTAGAGAGTCTATTTCCATACATAGCACTTATTTTTCAAATCGTGTCATTCAAAATATAATCGTTGAGATAAATAGTTAATCTGAAATGTCTTAACAACAAATATAATGGATATATACCTATATATGTTAAGTGTTACATTCTACCTCTGTATAATGGTGAATTAAATTAAATCAAATGCTGAATCGTGATCACGTTTCGTGTTTTAATAATAATTATGGGCCTGTGAAGATGTTCTAAGAATGATCGCGAATGCACAACATATATGATGATCTTGTAAATGTTTTATCTATCCCAGGTTTCCCACGATATATACTTTTTGTTAATTTTGATAATAATATAATATCCTCGTGTCTTCTGTTTTTTTCATAAATATATACTTTAACATATGTTTGTGCGTAGTCTATAATACAGTGATTGACGCATTTTATAATTTTAGCGGAAGTAAATTTGGTTTTATCTATAGTAGTTGGTGCCTATAGTATATTATCCTTATTATGTCGTATCCCATACTGTATTTAACAGTTATATTTATATTATTGTTCATATAGTTTGAAACATATCTAATTGTTAATTACGTTTGTCATTTTATACAATAAAATTAAACATTTATTTAATGCTAAAGTATATAAAATTATAAAATATGACTAAAACGTTATATCAAAATTCAAAGTATATAATCATCAAACTATAGGTATTAAAAATATAGGTACAGTGGTGTATTGGTAAATAAATTTAAGGGTATACGCACCTAAAAGTAGTTGAATATACCTAATTATACTTACTTTAAAAAATTTTCTCGCTCCGCTCGAAAAATTAGTACTACACTAAACTATACTTAGTATTAGTATTACTCAGTAATAATCTTTTATTACTTTATTATAAACACTTACTTTTCATGTGTTTATGTAGTAGCGTATATAAGGAGGTTCATCCCCCCCTCGACCCCGGAATTAATTTCTATATACGCCACTGTATATATGTACCAAGTATCTCAATATCAAATATATTATTATTTTTTAAATTAAATCAATTCATAAATATCATAAAGAATACAAATTTTTATTATTAAACTTAAAAAAAAATTGTACAGTAAAATAATGGACTATATTAATAAAATAATAAACAACTTTAGATATTATACAGCATTTATCTATGACATATCAAACTTCGAATATTATTATAAATCGTTTTAAAGAATTAATAATTATCCATAAACTTCTTTTATAGGCATCTGTATTCTCTTTTTTCTTTTTAGTTTTTTTTGTTCTATTGTTATTTGCTGATCTGTGTTGAACTAATCAACTTTTAACACAGGACTCCATAAATTAAGTGGGGTTCCATTTATATTTATCAACATCAAGTTTGGAATATAAGTTATACTTAATGTAGACCTAAGATCTGCGCAAATTAAATTTAAAACATTGAAACCACGTTCACAGTCAGCTGTTTAGCAAGGAAAAGTTTTAATGCAGTTATTCAACACTGGAAAAACATCTTGAGGATTTTTATCTTCATCAATGTATACTCTCAATCCGTTTATTACATCATTCTTGTTTAGCATGAAACGTTTGTAGGCTATTTTTGGACATTGTACTTAATGTCATAATAAAATATTATTGTATTAATTTGTATATTATTATTATTATTATAAACTTTTGTTTGGTGCATATGACTGATGATAAATTGGAAGTGTGGGTATACCCATAAAAAACCAATTTTCTTAAAGGTATACTTACGTATTACGTCTTTTGGGGTGCTTTATAGTATAGAGCAATTTTACCAATCCTGCAACATATGAAATGCAATTGTTATGGGTGTAGGACAGATGTCTCGAAATCTCAGATTATATATGTATGTGTTACGTATTTAGCCCATAGGTACCCATCTTGATGCTATTAACGTGTTTTTAGACTATTTAAAAATATATATATACTACTGAAGGAAAAATTTGAAAATTAATTGTTGTATTCAAAGAAGTGCGTATTTGTGTATTGTTTTTATGAATTATTTTATACCTATAGTTATTTAGTTTTATTACATTCATGTTTATGATTTTATTTCATTAATAAAGCCATAAATTAGTATCTATTTAATCATCGTACCTACGTAAGTAAGTAGTATTTAATGTTTTTACCCTTTTTTCGGTAATTCATTTTGGTATTCTTATCACGATAAATGCCTTAAAAAATATATGCCGTTAATTTATTATTTATTAATTTATAGTATAACCTATTATATTTACTTATTTAATTATATTTGTTTACCTTCAATTATAGTATACACATTTGATATGTCAACAATCAAACTTACTAATTATTATAGTATTAAAAATTGAGTTTAAAATTTCATAACTAATTGGATTATCACTTAAATCACACACCCCTGTAATCAAAAGTTAGTAGTAGTGTTTAAATATAATATCAACAATAAGTACATTAATTTTATAATTTGTGGCTCTTAATTAAGGAACAAAAAAACATTAAATAACTTTTTAAATAATAATGTCAACATTGATAATGTGACACACCCAAGTATTTAACCTAATTCTCAAACTACGTAAGTCTAGGATTTTAAATTTATGTATCACCTACCTGGCTACTTATTTATTTATCAAACTTTTTAAATTTGCGTGGACAATGATTTGCATAAAATAAAATAAAATAGACTATAATCTATAGTAGTAAAGAAGACTAATTCATTGTTAACTCAGCAATCAATTTTTACTAAACAATCAAATGAAAAAAAAAGACATAGAATTGTCCTACAATGATGAATGTGAACTGCTGAGAGATAAAAATTTGTTAATTAACCTTGCATTTTTAACTGATATTCTCGGACATTTAAATATTTGGCACAATATAAAAAAAGGTTGGCCACCCCTGATCTATACTATAGTAGACAGATAATTAAGTTTTTTATATGTAATATATTATAATTATATTATTAATGAAATAAAAATAATGTAAAATGTTATAGTTTAAGAAAAATAGTTATAACTACTTGTATATTTACTTATAATTTTCATATATATTTATACATACTAAAAAGTATACATTCATGTTAAAATTTAAAATAAAATATTAACATTTAGTTTAAAATATTAAAGTTATTGATAGATATTGTTTATATATGTAAAGCATACCTACAATGGCTTTAACATCATTTAAATATAAGGTCAATTGTGCCAGTTGCCCTCTAAAATTTCAATGTATGGTTTGTTGAGTCGTCCCTTTTAAATTAATAGTAATTTATATTATTCATCCGAGTTAATGGGCTAAGGTCAAATTATTTATCTACACATTATTCATAGTATAATATATGAATAAAATGTATAATATACATGTATAAATAATAGGTTTATAACAATTGTTTATTATCTAGTTAATAGTTTCAATATAATACGGTAGTTGAAATCTTATTTAATAGTCACATTTAATTTTAATTGTTTATCCATTATATACCATTAATATTTAATAATATTTTTCAATTCAAGTACTAATAAGAAATTATATTTTCTCATTTTAGAATGTGGTGGACAATCACAGGCAACTTTGGCAATATTCTTCCTATTGATTGGTCCAAGTCATATGCACGCAAAGTTCAACTTCCAGTACTCAATTTAAATAACAACATTCAAGTAAAACAACATAATTTTTAGTGACTTAATAATAATTTAAATCAAACTAAATGTCAAATTTTCTGAATAGGACGAATCCTCAGATGACCTTAGCAGTGAAGATGAAGCTGTTTCAAACGATTTAGATTTGCATACTTTGATATTGTCCGGTCCCAGTGCTGATATTGAACCTCCAACTGCTGATGAAGTGATTAGAGAAATTGATGATATAATGGAAGTATGTTGTAAATGTTTTAATTTAACATTAATTGTTAACTATTCAGATACTTTAAGAACACATATTTATTTCTTAGGAGGGAACTTCAAATGACTGTACTCCAGACTCTGAACATCATAAGGAAGTTCATTCACCATTGCTAGAAGAAAGTTAGTTCATATTATTGATACGATGTGTAGTCTACTTTTAAAATATTTTGTATTAATTACTATTATTTTTTGTATAGAATTAAAAACATTGAATGTATCTCAACTTAATGAAGTTTACATGGAACTAGAGTTGTTGATCAGAGACTATTCTGAAACATTAATTACAGAACTGGCCTTAAGGGATGAGTTGGAGTTTGAAAAAGAATTAAAAAATTCATTTATATCACTGTTATTGGCTGTTCAAAATCGAAGGAGACAATATCATGTAGAAAAAAAACGGAATTCAAGAGCAGGAAATGCAAATAAAAATGTAACAAATGAGCCTAAAGTATGTTTTGTATTATATGGTTATAGATTTTGTTTTTATAACTTTTTGATTATATACTATCTGATATTTTATAGTATTTAACCACTGTCATACCATACCATTTGGATAATGGACCTTTAAGTAATCAGGCACTTCAAGTTCTCATTAAAAGTATGAAGAATAAATCTAATTATATTTTTTATTTGATTTTATAAATGATTCATTTATAATAATAACATTTTCAGTTTTAAAAGCAATAAACGAAGACAGTCCCACAGTCCCAACATTACTAACAGACTACATTCTTAAAGGTAAATACTATGTTCTTAAATGCTTAGTTATTCACCATATTTATTGTATTATTAACTAAATACTACAAAAAATATATAAACATATTATAATATTACTTTTTCACTTATATTTAGAACAAGAAATATTGATTATTATAACATAGGACAATATTTCTTACATTCAATTCTTATTGATTTTATAATCTTAATTATCTTTTTATATGGAAATGAACAAATTTACTTATGCCAATTATTGAATTCTTAACTCAAGTTTAAAGTTTTTTTCCTCCTAACTACATGCATTTAAATTATTCTGATTTCTGAACTATTATAGATAACAGTCTAAAATTAAAAATACATGTAAACCAGCTTTTTTAATAGCCTAGTTTATTACTTGTTTGGTACATGGTGAACTTGGTAAAAAATTATATATAATAATCAGTTAAAATGTGTATTAAGAGGATGTTATACATGCATGTACCTATTGTGTATCTTACTAACGTACATCATTTAACAAATTTGTGTTTAGCTGAACACATTTTATGATATTAATTTTAATTATGGACTAAATTTACCTTTTATCAAACTCAGTGACACCAAATATATAACCCAAAAGGGACGACCATCCCTTATTTTTTCAGTAGGTGAAGTTTGTAGGTATTCAAATAAACTTTTTATGTAAGTTATAAATGTGTAATTATGTGTAGCAGGATTAAGAATAAACAACAATACTACCCAATAAATAACATACTATGTAACATTTTATCTGTTTCGAATAAGTTGTCGAAGTATGTATAGTCAGCATAAATATAAAAATATAAATGGTATAGGTATGGTATAAAAGGTGGAGGGTAATAAGAAATAATTTTGCCCCCCCCCCTAATTTAATTTTAGTTTGGTGCGATTAATCAAACTTAAAGGTAAGAATATTCTCTAGAACATCTCATATGCTTTTATTGATGCATATTATAATTTTAAAGTGAGTTATAGCCATGTAAAATATTAAAATTTTAAAATTATAATATTAATTATAGCATATGAGATGCTCTGGATTATAATCTTACCTTTAAGTTTAATAATTGGTAAATTGACTCCAATACTGAAGCTAAAAACATAAAATGTATTGTGCTGAACACAAATTTGCTATGATGTACGTTAATAAGATATAAATAATACAGTGGATATAACATCCTCTTAAACTAAACATTGAAGAAAAAAAATATTCTGAGACTATACTTCTTAAGTCAGTGGTGTATCTAGAATTTTTCTGAGAGTTAAAAATTTAACAAATTAAATTGTTTTAAATTTTTTGTGGATTTTACTGTAATTATACATTTTATTATGTCTATAAACAAGTAATACGGATTATCGATAGTGCTTTAGTGTAGAAACTACTAACAGTCAATAATATACAATATCTTATAAGAATCTAAAAGTTATGTAACTTATGGTTGGGAACTGGGGAGAACTTCCTATTCTCCCTATTCTCAGATATGGCACTGACCTAAGATATTGGAAAACTTTTAAAGATTAAAAATTTAATCCAAAATTATAATAACTTATATTTTTCTTAATATTAAAAAAATACTATAAGTGTTATTAATTAATTTTTTTTTTTTTTAGTATTGTGTCCCACATAATTGAAAAACGGATCAGTAAAGTGATATGATCAACTGCACTCTAAACTCTACGTGATACAACTTATTTAAAATTAACTTATTGTGGCATAATTCGTAGATTTTTAGGGTAATAATTTATTATAAGTTCTACTTGAGGTATATTATGTAGATATTTTTATTAAATTAAAAACATTTTACTTGTAATTTACAATAGTATTTCTATAATAATAACTCTACAAAACATTTTTCTTCTTTATAGTATAAATAAAATTAATGGATAATATAAAATAAATTAAATATAATTTTTTTTCAGTTTGTGCCATTTAGCTATTATGAAACTAATAAATAATATAGGTATTAATATGAAATACTCAATATGTAATTAAATATTGACATAAATTATATTTAACTAAAACCCTATTTACCCCATTGGTGCTTCATAATAATAAAATAATGATTTACTTAACTATACTTATTCAATTTTAGCACGAATGAATAATAATTAATAATTTTTTAGATGTCATTTATGTATTATACAGTTGATTCCAACATTTGTTAGTTAGTTCAGACTCGCATTTAAAGATACTAAACAAATAAACAATGTAATACGATTATTAGGTATAAATTATGGGAAATGTTTATTGTGTTGCGCTGGGACCAAAATGAGTGCAAATCATGATGTGAAAGTTATTTTATTTATTGTTTTTTTTTTTTATGTCATTCTATAATATTTCTCAATTTAAATTAGACTAAGTTTATATTAAGATAAAGTATAATTTTAGCTTAATTTTAGATTATTTATTGTATTGTTTTTGTGATAATCTTTTTATTTATGCTTATGTACAATTTTAAATGTTTCTTTCTTTTTTAAGCTTTATTAATTATTTATACTGTATTTTTTAAATGTATATTATATAATAATATTTTCATCAAATGTCAGATGCAAAATGTTGTATATGCTAACGTATAAAATAACGCCCTCTAGTCATAATATTAATAAATGCAAAATAAATTATTGTCAATAAACAGTATTAGTTATTAATTAATAATTGTCATACAGTGTATATAATTTAAGAAATATGAAAATTTTGATTTCATCAATTTTTTCAATAATATAATTGTTTTGCAACACTGCTTTTGTAATACCATTACATTTAAATTAAATGCTGTTGCATTAAGTTTTTTTTAAGTTATATAGGTGCCTACTAAAAAAACTAACACTGAAGTTAATAAAAAAAATTAGAAGTTTATTCAACATATTATAATGCAATAAATTGTGACTTGATATAAATATGTTCTTGTATTTTATATTTATATTTATTTATTTCAGCATAATTTAATAAACAATAACATTAACTTAGACTACTTAGAGTAAATTATATTAATAAAAGACAATATATACACCAATTGAGCATATACAATTTATATTGTTGAATTATATTTAAATTATAAATTATTTTAAATTAACTTCAATGTTATAATTAACTTGGAAATATGTTTACATACCTCTGAAATTTTATAATTTGATTTGATACACATACATTCTCATTAAAATCATTAATTATTTTGCTGATTGATTTGTTTACACAGTTTATATTTCTATCATAAACCATTGAAATTGAGAAATTAATTTTGTATAAACGTTTTGTTAGAACTTAAACATAATTATTTTTCAAACAATTAAATATTATTCTTATTTTGTAATTATGATAACTTCTTGAACTTGTTAAATGTTAATGTTATATAAATCTGTGTTATGTATTTTCCTGATTTCTAAATATTTGAATGAAAATACTATTTTAATCGATTTATAATTGCAATCGGTCATAAGCATCACATTTATGTATTATTATGTTATATACAATAGCTATGATCTTTAATCAATTTTTTTCCCATCCTCTCAGATATATTGTAGTCAACTTTGACAGTTTAATTTAATTTATCCCAATTATGTTTGATATCACTCATTAACTAGGGTTATATCATCAACTAACATGTATAATTAATATTTTAATAAAGGCAATAGTGTTGAGTTAATAGAGATTAAAAATGATATAGGACTTAAATGCTTAAAGATATATCTTTGGTAACTCCTTAATTTTTTAAATAATAATTACCATAAGAAAGAAAACTATAACAAAAAGTCAAGAAAGATGTATTTTTGTTTTGTCATCAATCATACAAGTAAATGTATTATTATTTATTTGTTTTCAATATTTTATCAAGTATAAACTATAGTTTATAAGTGGATATAACTAACCCCGTTTATATTGAATCCATGCTCATAAATTGGTGTATAATTTACAACAGTTAGGTATATATTTTAAACCATTTACATTAAAATGTTTGTAGTATTGTATTCTTATTTTTTTTTTTAGTTTAAATAAGAATATATATTTAAGATAATGTCAGATGCAAAGCCTTTTCAAATTACTATATTTGAGCAGTTAGAAAATATCCTAAAAATGAATCCTGCTTTTTACATATTATAACAGTTATTACTAGGGTCCCGATGTTTTTACATATTAATCAAATGCTGTTTTAGAAGAAAATCATGAAGTATGGACGATTTAATCACCAGTCTGTAGTAATGTACAGCGGTCAGCAATACAAGATAAATGACTAATGAGTAATGATGATGATATGAGGAAATATAATTATGTTTTAAACTTCGTGCTGAGGGCTTATATAAGTAGTTCAACGCCACAGCCCATGACGGTACTAAAATAGTAAAATACCAGTTGGTCAACGACAACAATTTTAAACTATGTAGGTCTAAACCATGGTCATTAGAGAATCTTTCTAATGTTCATGGTCTAAACACTCGACAACAACGTAATATATTGATAATAAACGTTAATAATGATAAGAGCATTATTTGACATGAAATGTACCGTAAACAAACATATGCATAAATTAATTTTATATAGTTAAATAAAAATATATTAATCTAATTCGTTTGAGAGTTACAAAATTAAATTGGTTATCGATCGTTTGTTTCGTGTAAATTTTACAATCATTCAAACGATCTAAGCCCCGACAGCCGTGGTCTAAAAACATGATTGTCGACCAATTTAAATGAGACAAGATTCAACGACTTCTAATGACTAATTACCCGCTGTTTAAACATATAGAGACGCGTTTCGCCATTTCCATGTGATACTGATAACGGAATCGTGAATAATAATAATAATAATAATAATACACGGATAACCAAACAAATGACAAATTTATCATCGAAGAAAAAATTGATAAATTCTAAATTCTATTTCTACCATATATTTCTGTCAGTTGGAGAGAAAATGGAAACTGGGAAGTCATTCCAATGAAAACGATTCCATAACGAATATATTTTGGTCTAAAGGTAAGTAACACTCAATAGTGATATTTATGACTGATGTCTGTTCGTCTTGTACTTCTGTGTAAACGCAATACGCTTTATAATTTATATTTTCATAACTAAATTATTATACGGATACGTATATCCAAAAACGATTTTATACACTAAGCAATATACAACTAAACTGTATTTAACCAGTAAAATATATTTGCTCAAATACCCAATAAATTACAACATCTTAAATTCCTATAGAATTAATTTATATAATAGGTATGATGAGTGATAATCGGTTTTTCGTGTTTGTTATACAAATTCATATGTGCATACAGTATTAGCTTACAGTATATTATACTTAAAATGTATAATGGTTACATTTTATGTTAGCTATACATACCTTCTTAAGACGTTATCAATGTATATTTTTATAGAACATAGGTACTGAATCTCTACAACTGTTCATGTTTCTGAAACTTATTTAATGCACAACATTAAAAACGATATTAGTTAAAAATATAACAAAAAAATAATATATATTTGCTTTATTAAAAAATTACCTTTCAAAAGCGTAAACAAATCTTTAATAATAATCTGTTATATTTGTGGTTCCTGGAATATAGTACACAAAAACAGATTTGGGTTTATACTCGTAGTACCTTACTTTATACCCATAGATGTAATCATTAAAAAGTATTGTTTTTCCCCTGTTTCAAACTTAAATTTATTGTGTATTAAGACATTTAATTTTTATAATAATTGTGCTTGTATGTTATTTTTCTTGTGTGTGTGTTATATACTTATATGCTATTACTAACTAGCTATTAAAATATTTATAATGTATAAGTACAATTATTAAAGTTGCACACATTTATAATATGAATAGTACTAACTTTACACTAGTTTTACAATTATACTAAAAAACGTTAATAACAACTGTAGGTATAGTGTGTGTGTGTATATATATATATATATATTATTGCTAAATAATTAGAGGAATGAGAGTTTTTCACATCATTTCCATATGTGCTAGGTAAACATATAATTATTTCTTCTCCCCTGCCAAGAAAAAAAAAATATTCTAGTTATACCACTGTTGGAACTGATCGCCTAATACCTGCAATGGAAAATTATAGTTACAGCACTTGGCCAAAGTAATGTTACATTTTTATATATTATAATTTTGTATTGGTACAATTTTAAACTAAAATTCACTTATTTCTAGTATAATATTTTCATAAAGTTTTATACTTATTGAAACTTTTTAATATATTTTTCAGATTTTACTGAAGTTGAATTGGTGAACTGTTATTATTTTCATTAAGCGCTGAAGCAGTAAGTTCATCACATTAATCATAACAAAAATCTCATCATTGTCATATAATTTGGTCCATAATTTGTTTATATTGTTTAATAACATGAATATGTTGGAAAATGTGCACTTAAAAACAAATTCTCATTAGATTTAAGTGTAAAATATGTCTTTATTATGATTTTAACAAACAATACAACTACAATGAATAGTTCCGGGCAAAGTAACGAATCTGTTAGTAAAGTCTGTGGTGATCTTCTAAGCAGTTCTGCGTGGAGTGCTGTTATTCATCAACCAGCACATGATTCTGATTTAGAAGACTTGCCTTCCACAGTTGACATGGATGCTATTAAAGATCCTATTCAAACATCTCATAATACTATAACTAACCAAGTGGTTGATTTCTCTGAATCGGAATCAGAATCTGAAACTGAATCTGAAAAAGAAAAATATTGCACTAAAAAATTTGGTTACTCTTCTGTTGATGATGATAACATTGACGATTCATCAGATACTTCATTTTCGTCATATCTACCTTGGTCAAAGAGAAAAGGATTAGACAAACAAAAAAGAATAAAAGATTCAGTAGAATCACATTCACATTCAAGTTCAAGTTCTAGTGATGAATCTAGCTCTTCTTCTAAATCAGCACATTTTGTGAAGCAACCAATTTATGACGGTACTTCTAGTGACGGATCAAAAAAAAAAGAATTTTGGCAAGAAGAACCAAAAAAAACATTTTCTTCAAGTTCAGAACTGGACAAACTTGAAACCTTAGAACCTGAACATTTACAAGTCATTAATCAAGAAGATTTAGCTGAAATTTTATCTGATGTTCAAAATCAAAGTTTTTCAACTGGATTTGATGATGTTCAACCAAAAAATTTAAGTGATAGTAGTGACTCAAGTGAAATAGAAATCAAAGATTGTGTTGTGAATGATGCAATTATACGTTTAAATAATTCTTCTGAAGATGAAAATAAAAAACCAGGTTATTCATCAAAATTGCTAAAAGACTTTGTGGAGAAAACAGAAAATGTGGTACAGAAACCTAATTGCAAAACTAATTCACGTTCGTTAGAAAACAAAGCAGTTATCAAACAAAAGGAAAATGTTATTAAAAGAGGCAGAGGAAGACCAAAAGGGGCAATTGTGACAAAAAGTGATAAAAAAAATACAAACACACAAAATGTTTTGCCCAAATTGTCAGCCAATTTTAAGCGTGGACCTGGTCGTCCAAAGAAAATGCCTCCACTTTTAGAACCAAACAGTCCAACTACAAAGAGTTTAGATTATGATCCTCCTAAACAAATTAAAGTTCATAAAAAGAAGAAAAAGAGTAAAAAAAAGAAAAAAAAGCGTAAGAAAGCATTAAATCCTAAATTTATTGCTGAAATGGATAATCTGGTTACTTTGTTTATTCAGTGTTTAAATATATCTAAAATTGCAGAGACTATTAGAGGTAAATCTAGCTCATTGAAATCAAAACAAAGAGACAGATCTGGTAAAAAAAGAAAAATTGATAAAACAAGTTACAGTGATAATGATATTGATAAAAAAAGAAAAAAGGGATCTCCAGATACTTCAAGAGATTCTGAAACTACTAACGATCAACGACTACCACTTAAAAAGCGACATTATCATATAACATCATCAACTGGTGCTGGTGTTACATATGTTGAAGATGTGTCTAGGGATGAAAATTCTGGAAGTGAATCTGATAAACAAATTAAAACAGTTAAAGTAAAATCTGAAGTGAAGAAAAAGTCAGGTTTACGAAGTAATTCTGCAATACCAGAAGTTAAGGCAAAAGATAGTGAAAAAAAAGATGAACCTAAGCCAAGAAAACCTCCGGCTGGAGTATTTGTACCAACTGTTGAAATGCCAAGCTTACAACTAAAAAAGAAAGTTGATGAAAATAATGTAAAAAAAGTGAAATTAATTAAACCCGAAAAAGAAAATCCATTAGGAAAGTTAAAGAAAAGAAAAAAATGTATAAACCGAACTGGATTTCCTGTAAAAAAAAAGAAGAAGAAACGTATAGACCTTATGGTATCTGACGATATATCTATTAAACATAAAAGTATTGATCCACGGCCCAAAAGTGAACGAATTGAAATTACTCCAGAAAGGAGAAGTATCCGTGCTGTTGTTCTTAATAGGTTAAAAGATAAAAAGAAAGATGAAAAAGAGGATAGTGATGCATCTACTGTAAGTTTACCTAAGAAAACTAAAACGGACACTATTGAAGTAAAATCTCAGAAAAAGAAGCCCGATAAAAAGCATTCAATACAGTCTTGGAACTATAGAAAATTAAAGACAAATGTTTATTATGATTTTAAACCAATTTGTACTTATGAAGCACAAGCATGTAATTGTGTAGTACCAACTGAAGGTAAAGGTTGTACAGATGATTGTATAAATAGAATGATATTTGCTGAATGTTCGCCTGAACTTTGTCCGTGTAAAGAAAAATGTTCTAATCAACGACTACAAACGCAACAATGGGCTCCTGGCTTAGTTAAATTCATGACTGAAGAAAAAGGTTGGGGAATCAAAACTACTGAAGAGGTAAAAAGTGGTGAATTATTATTAGAGTATGTCGGTGAAGTAGTAAGTGAACAAACATTTAAAGATCGAATGACATCTATTTATAAAAATGATGTGCACCATTATTGCTTAAAACTAGATGGAGGATCAGTTATCGATGGCCATAGAATGGGTGGTGAAGCCAGATTTGTAAATCATTCTTGTGAACCTAATTGTGAAATGCAGAAATGGAGTGTGAATGGATTATTTAGAATGGCATTGTTTGCTCTTCGTAAAATACAAAAAGACGAAGAACTATGCTATGATTACAATTTTTCTTTATTTAATCCAGATGAAGGTCAATTATGCAAATGTAAGTCTCAAAAATGTAGAGGTGTTATTGGAGGAAAAACTCAAAGAATTACTATAAGATCTCCCAGTGTTGCAAAACATTTACCAACTAATAGAAATCGTTCAAGAAAAGCGGCTCCTAATACTAATACTTCACCAAAAAAATCTTTATCTATTGTTAGTATACAACAAAAATTAGTATCAAATGCACCTATTGTAATCAGTAGAGAGGATAAAGAACTAATATTTCTACATAAAATATGTTTATATAGAAACCTTATGAAAATAGAAAAAATAAGGAAAAAACGAAGAGGTAAAGATAATAAACCAAAACAACCTGAAGTATTTAGAGCGCAAATGAATGCCCTAACTAATAGCTGTTCAGTACGAACTAGAAGACTAGCAACTGCTCAAAATGATCCTGAAATGGAAAAAAAGGCTAAGTTAGCCACAATATTTAAACAACTTTTTGACATAATATGTAATGCTAAAGAAGAAACTGGTGAAATACTAGCTACACCATTTATAACATTACCATCTAAACGTAGAGTTCCAAATTATTATCAAAAAGTATCGGAACCTATTGATTTGACAACTATTGCTAATAATATTGAAGTAGGTGTTTATGATACTGTAATTGGATTTGATTCGGATATTTTAAAATTACTTACAAATAATGTGAAGTATTATGGGCGAACTTCAGATTTAGGTGTAATATCCACTCGTTTACGTAAGATTTATAATCTAGCTAAAATAGAATTTGTACCAAAAATTGAAAGCATTTTAGAAAAACCTATTCCAGAAGCTTTTATAGCTGAGAAAAATAATCCTGGTGGTGATCAAGATGATGTAGTGCGATGTATTTGTGGTTTACACGAAGAAGAAGGTTTGATGATTCAATGTGAACGTTGTTTGGTATGGCAACACTGTGATTGTATTAAAGCTGATCCTGGAAAAGTAGAATATTACTTATGTGAACGTTGTGATCGCCGAGAAGTAGACTATGAAATACAACTACCAACACCACCAAGCTATGCTGAACCTTCAGAAGTTCATTATTTAACATTAATTAGAGAAGATTTACAAATTCGAGTAAATGATACTGTTTATGTACTTAGAGATATTACAAATCCTGAAAGTGGTAAATCACATTCTTATAAAACTATAAAAAATTTTAAATATTCAGATTGTGATATATTTAGAGTAGAGCGATTGTGGAAAAATGAAAATGGTGAGCGTTTTTCTTTTGGACATCACTATCTTCGACCACATGAAACATACCATGAACCGACTCGGAAATTTTACCCTAATGAAGTTGTCAGAGTCCCTATCTACGAAAAAATTTCATTAGATCTTATTATGGGTAGATGTTGGGTTCTTGATCCTTCTACATATAGCAAAGGTTACCCAATTGGCTCTGAACATAAACATCTATATATATGTGAGTACAGAGTAGATAAATGTGCACGAATGTTTGCTAAAATGAATAAATCAAAAAATCCTCCAATTTGTACCAAGAGTTATGCTTTTGAAAAGTACGATAAAAAACTAAAATTAGCAAGAACATTTGCACCTCATGGACTTATGGTAAAAGTGACCAATAGTTCTACGACCCCTCGACCTCGACATACAGAAACTATTCAAACTTCCAAAAAGTTATCCAAAGCTCAATTTTCAATCAAAAAACAAAGATTGGATACACTTTTAACAAAATTGCTATCAAATTTACCAGATGAAGAAAAAATTGATATTACATATTTACTTGAACCTGGTAGACGACATAGAAAAAAACCTTCATTTTTAGAATTATAATAATTGAGTATTATTTTATTGTTATTTTATAGTAATTAAAAATGAACCATTATAAGTAGATTTGTGTCATAGTAAATAAAGTTAATATTAATTCTAAGTTATTCACAATTTTATTTTGTAAATAAATTAAATTAATCTTGAGCACTCTTTACATCTATATTATAATGTTTATATAACTACTTAATTTACTATATATTTTTATATTTGATTAGTATTCTATAAAATCAAAATGAACTGTGATTTTGTTAAATTGCAAAATGTGATGTATTGTTTCATATAAATTGTTATACTCTTATTTTATATATCATAAAAATACCTTAGTTATAGCTGAGTGAATACCATTTGTAAACAATTCTAATGTGTTCTTAATTGTTATTGCTTTTTTATATTTATTATTAATTTTAATTTTTAAGTATAATTTACAAAGTATTTTCTTATTTAAAAAAACTTTATTTTAAGAATTATAAGACAGAATTTAAAAATTGTAAATTAATTATTTTAACTGTTAATACACGTGTATGATTATGTATTAAAATATATTTATGCATTTTATTATATTCCAAATAACTCTAATACAAGATATAATTATTACTACTCAATGAGATTAGGTGTACATTTCACTCTAGCCCATTATAAAAAAAAAATAAAAAAATATATATGAAATAGATACTAACTTTACAAAATGAGCCGGTATGAAATTTTGCTAATACTTTTGTCAGTTACTTAATCCAATATTTTAATGTATGACTTTTATCTGCAAAATAACCTAACCTAACCTTTAATATTAAACTTATTATTAGTAAAATCAAATACCTCCTTATGAAAGATCTGTAGCTATTGATTGATAAACATATAGTGCATAGAATATTTTTATTAAAAAAAATAAATACATTACCTTTTATAATTAATAAACCAAAATTTGGGAGATGTATAGGAAGTTAAAATCACCATAGTAAATCTAACATCTAAGCAAAAGAAAATTTGCTCTATGTTTATTGTTAAACACTAGATTAATTAATTTTTTTGTTTAACTGATATAGTTACTAAAGCGATTATTTCATATTGGTTCATGCCGCTGCTTATTTATTATTAATAATTTTACTACCTTATTACTTACAAAAACACAAACAAGAGGTCATTTGAGACATTCTTACTAACCAAAAAATATATTTAATGATAGGGGATTCTAGCGTTATGTATTTTGCACAGGATAAAATTGAATGGAGCTGCGTCATCGAGGTAATAGGTCCGACAACAATCAACAAATGGAAACATTCCAAATCGATCAAAAATCCAGTGATACTAAAGATGAAGCTACCAGAAATCAAAAATGTCTATCAGCTGTACCGACTCTCTTAGTATCAGTAACTGTATTGATAATTTTAAATGTGTTTGTGTATTATATGGACAACAAATTACCACACCCTATCCAAACAAATTCAACCAATAATGATTTTGTTGCTGAGCGTGCAATGTCCACATTAATCAAACTAGCTAATTTAGGTCCAAGACCTGTCGGTAGTAATGAAAATGAAAAATTAGCTTTTAATCTTTTAAAAACTGAAATTAATGATATTATAAACGCAGTAGGCAACGTGAATGATATTGAAATGTACAATCAAAAAGTAAGTGGTTCGTTTATCATAAATATGAAAAATTGGAAGTATTTATTAAGTTATGAAGACTTGCAAAATATTGTTATTAAAATAGATCCTAAACAAGGTATAAATGATGCCATTTTGTTAAATTGTCATTATGATACAGTTCCTGCAGGGCCTGGTGTAAGTGACAATGGTGTGAACTGTGCTGTAATGGTAGAACTTTTACGAATTTTATCGAAAACCCCACATCTGAGGAGACCAATAATTTTTTTATTTAACGGTGGCGAAGAAATAATGCTCCAAGCTTCCCACGGTTTCGTCACTCAACACCCGTGGTCTAAAAACGCAAAATACATAATAAATCTCGACAGCTGTGGAGCAGGTGGCCGAGAAATATTGTTTCAAACCACAAAGTCGGATTCGTATTTAGTAGATTTATACGCTCGCACCGTTCCCCATCCATACGGGCAAGTAATTGGCGAAGAACTATTTCAATCGGGTGTAATACCGTCGGACACAGATTTTAGGATATTCAGAGATTTCGGGAACATGTCTGGTCTTGATCTGGCGCATTACAAAAACGGGTATGTTTATCACACGAAACACGACGACTTGAATCAAATCGGTCCGTCCGTGCTACAGAACACGGGCGAAAACTTGTTCGCGCTCGCCAAAGCCATGTCAACGCACAACGCGACAAACAGCACCAAATCCAAGTACGTGTTCTTCGACGTGTTCGGCGTGTACATGGTTTCCTATACGGAACTGTCGGGGGCGTTCGGCAACTTCATTATCGTGTTGTCGTCGTTCTTCTCGATCTTCCTGTCGCTCAGATTCACGACGGTCGGCATGAACCGCCGCGAGTACAGCTTGCACCTGTTGACGGCCATCGTGAGTCCGGGTTGCACGATCGTGGCGGCCGTGCTGTCGTGTCTGCTGGTGGCGTTCGCGATGGACCGGCTCGGGTGTTCGATGAGCTGGTACAGCAACCGGACAAACCTGCTGGTGTACTTCGGCACCGCGACGTGGTCCATACTGACCGTGGCGGCTTACTACCCGAAAACCCGGTCCAGGACCGATACCGAATGGACCGTGACGATGCTCAACGGCGTGCAACTTTTCTGGACGGCGCTGCTGTTCGTCGCCACCATGGCCGGTCTGCGGTCCAGCTACCTGTTCGCCGTCATGGTGCTGTGTCCTGCGGCCGCCAGCTGCGCGTTGGGCATACTGAACGCCGGCCGGGCGCCAGCCGTCTGGATAGCGGTATACGCCGCGTCGCTGGTCGTGCCCATCGCGTTCGTCCTGTACCTGACGCAAATGTTCGCGTCGCTGTTCGTGCCGATCGCCGGACGCCTCGGCCCAACGTCAACCCCGACTACGTGGTCGGCGCGCTGATGGCCATGTCCGCGTACGCCACGGTCGGCCACCTGGCGCCGGCCGTTGCGCTGGTGGGCAGGCCGCGTCCCGCGCTGGCCGGTCTGGGGGCCGCGATACTGGTGATGGCCGTGACCATCGTCGCCGTCCGGCCGGTCGGGTTCCCGTACTCGAGCGCCGTGGCCGAGCAGCGCTTCGACCTGATACACACGCGACGCGCGTTCTACGACTTCGGCGGCGGCGTCCGGTACAACGATTCGGGTTATCTGATCGTCAACTGGGACCGGCAGGGCCCGCGGACGGTCGCGGATTACGTGCCGGACGCGACTCGCACCGACTGTGCCAGCGAACTGATGTGCGGCGTACCCGTGACCGGCTCGCTGGCGCCACACACCGGCTGGCTGCCGGGCGGTCCGCCGCCGGCGTTGCAGCGGTCCACGGCCACGACTCGAGCGGTCGTACTCGAACGCGACGAGCGACGACGACGGATCGCGTTCAACGTGACCGGCCCCGAGAGGGTGACTGTGTACGTCAGCCCGTATCCCGGTACGCGGTTGAAGTCGTGGAGTTTCGCGGGAGAACCGGAAGCGGCCACCAGTTGGATGGGCAACGACGTGTACGTGATAAAGCACTCGTCGGGAGCGGGTCCTGCGGCGGGTGGCCCGCAGAGTGTGTGGAGCTTTTGGTTGGAACACGAATGCGATCGCGGTTTCGGCGAAACGTCCCTCAACGTCACCGTGGCGTACAGTTGGGTGATACACAAGGACTTGGTGTTGGGCGACGAATTCCGGTCGTTCGTCGACTCGTTTCCGCAATGGTCGCACGTCAATATTGCGGTTGCCAGTGTAGAAGCCTTTGTCTACTAAGTCAATTATCTCGGGACCCTGATAAATATTATACATATCATTATTCATTGTACGTATACGATATTACGATGATACACAGGTAACTTGATTCCGAGGAAGGTTACCTATAATAATATATATAATTACATAAGTTCAATAAGATATAACATTTTTCAGCTCAATTATTATAATATTATATAATGGCCAATGGGTATTAATAACGTGGTTAATAAATATTGTTATTAAAACTGTATAAGTTATAACTATTACAATTTATATAATTAATTATATAAAATTATTCCTATAATCATTGGCGCAACTAGGTCTAAAATATTAGGGGGGGCTACAGACCTACAAATAAATACCTAATTTAATTTACTTACTTTCATGCTTTCCAAAAAAATAGGAGAATCGTCTTGATTATTTTCATATCAATAGTAACAACTACAAATACGAATAATTTTTTTGTATATATTAAAAATACTAAATAAGTATTTTTGTCCATTTTTAATCACCAAATAAAATTAAAATATTGGATGGTGTCCGCCGTAGTGCCGCTGGTTGATGCCACATGCCCGCATAATATTTATTAGATAAAAATATTTTTATTAAATTATATATTGTACATAGCAAAATAAACTTTGATATTTTATATTTATACAATTTACTTTTGAATAATTCTGTTATAATAATAAATTCTCTACATCATATCGTATAGCTAGGGGATGTGTCTCACACCCTCGCTATTTTATGCTTAAATTATTATTTAATCCTAAATAATAACCATAAAATTATCGAGCCCCTAAGTCCCCTTAGTTGTGCCAATGCCTATAATATATATGTTTTTTATTGTATAGATGACTTATCATTTTTATCAAATACTATGATATATTATTATATATACATACGTGAATGCGTGATGTGTGTTGAGATTGCATTTATTATATCCTTTGTTAATATTATATTTTTATGTATTTATTAATAACTTTTAAACTTTATTGATTTTGGATTTTTTTAAATGGGTAAATATCGTATGTCTGATCAAAACATAGTTAATAAATTGTTTTATACATATAAATGTTAAAAAAATATGGTTATCTAATATGTTTCTATTTGATTATATCTCTTTTTTATTATACGTCTTAACCTACTTATACAGTATATTGTATATGCTATAAACAACTCTATAAAAGGAAAGAATGACAAACCTTTAAATATCTGCATGTAAACTAAAAAAATTGTGGTTGATTCGTTTTGACCACTGTTAACATGTGGACTACGGACCTAAGGTCTCGTATGTCTTTATAGGCTCTTTTGAATAGTTTAAGGCATCTCTGGGCGTGTGCCCAGAAGTGAAAGAAATTGCTTGATTCCGTATTAATTGATCATTGTTAGACTTGTTAGAGTTAAGACGATCGTTGAAGTGTTGGTAATGTATTTTAGCTTATTTATAGATTAATCTTTTTAAGTCGAAGTGTACAGCAGTGGCGGATCTAGAGGGGGCGATCGCCCCCCCCCGTTCTCTCAAAAAAAATAGTTTAAGTCCCTGATTTTAGTTTTTGACGTAATTATACTTATATATTTTTTTATTACTATTATCTACTATAAAAGATATTTTTTTTGTTCTGTACGAGACTGTGGAAAGTAACATGTGTATGTGCCTAAATAAATACTTTATCAAAATTAATGTGTGCCCTTTAAAAATCGCCCCCCCTCCTGTTATCTTGGTCTGGATCCGCCACTGGTGTACAGGCTAATTTCGCACTAAACGAATTTTTTGAATTATCTTTTATAACTTTATAAGTTATAAGTACTTTATATTTATATAAAGTTATTATATAGATATATAATCTTATTTTCTATTGTTTGTTTAGGTACTCATTTTATGTATTGGCACATCCATGGTGGGGACAGACGCCACTCTCGTGGATCTGGGATGATAGTAAATTAATTTTTTATGAAACAGATTTTCTTTAACACTTTTATTAAGAATTTTTACTTAAAAATCATACTTGGTTTGTATAATTATATTATACACATGCCACATATATGTATATATATTATATACAATGGCGGGGATTAACCTTCATGGCACCCTAAGGCACGCTTAGTGTTTACAGCCCCCCTTTTTTTTAATACGATCCAAGGGTCGTAGTTTAAATAGGTTAACATCGAAGAGTGATGGGTAATCGGGTAATATAAGTGAAAAATAAAATGATTCAATATATATATTTATATATTTTTTTGGTTCATTGTTTTAAGAATAAAAATATATAATAACATAACAAATTTGCGGCCCTAAGCTCGAGCCTCACGAGCCTAGTGGTTAACCCGCCACTGCTCTCGATAACACTGTCTGTATTTTAAGCTTATTTTAGGTATTGCATATTATTGTGTTATTGAAACAGTATTTTATTACATTTATGTAATTTTATATCTATATGATAAGCGATTGTTTACTGAAACATAAAACATTGTTGAAAAGTTTTAATTTTTTGTTTCTGATTAAAGGGGGAAATATTCTGAATACTTTTGAAAATAACTACATATTTAGTAGGTATAAAAATATTCACAATAATTATCACCATATTTTTCTCCTATTTTAATAGGAACTGCATAACTTAGATTATGGTGGACTTCTCTACTAAATTTGTTTAAAATTACATCCAATTTATTAGATTTCTGAATTATTGTAATGAAAATGACTACCTATCCAATTTGCTATAAAACGTGGAAACTATTCATATTATTATAACTATTTAGAAAAGGTCATTTTCGAAATTGCAACGATTAAATATCTATCTTAGAACAACCATGGTAGAGGATCGTTTTAATGAACTCAGCTAATTTTTTCTTATTCGTAAAAAAAGTCATTGAATTAATCGAACAAGAAGAAAATAAAAATTTATTTTATAATGCACTTGGGTAATTATTTTAACTCAGGTAACTAGATAATTGTATTTCATTAATAATATTTAAATTCAAAGACTTTTTAGGAAATAATAAATATTAATACAATTTCAAATATTTTGAGTACCTATTTAAAAGAGCTGTTGATAAATTAATAGTTTTTTAATTATAAAAGCTTTTGATTTAGTTAATTGTTTTAAAATGTGTTATATTTTTACAATAAAAATAATTATCCGATGTATGAATTCAATAGCAGCTCTCTACTAGTAAATAAGTATAGATTTTCCAACCCCCTCCGGCTTCTTCACAAAAGCTTCTGAAGACGCACCTTTGCAAATATTTTATATTTTTCATATTCCTATGTTTTACAATTAATTTTTTAATATTGTTAAATACTTTTGTTACCACACTAACAAATTATTTCCTTATAGTTTATTTTTTTATATAAATATATTTAAAATCTATACGTGAATACAATAACAAGTCAATTTTATTGAAGTAGATATAAGGTATAAAATTACTGTGGCGTGAAGGAAGACATGTCTATATAGTAACGTCTTTCACATAATGCGGGTTACATTACTTTCTTATAGTTATTGAAAAATGTAGGATGTAGGAACTTACTTATACATCAATACATATATTGACATATTGTACAATTTGTACATTGCGTGTACTATATAAGTATTGTATTCTTTAGTAGGTATAGCATTTGCATATTCATAGATACATAACAGCATAGGCTCATGTTTTATTTACCCAATGTCTCGTATTGGTCTCAATTCTCGGACAAAATATTATTTAAATGTAAAAATGAATAATTGTTCATGTTTAAAATTGTAAATAAGTAATCTGACATCATTGCATATTATAAAAAAATTTAAAAGTCTGAGCTACAGTTTGAATTGTTTGAAATAATGACATTTTAATACGCAATTAACAATTTATTATATTATATTTGTAGACACGTCATAGGTACGTGTGCAATCTTATACCTATTATACGCTGTACCTTGTCACCTCCAGACATACAAATGAATTGTAACGATTAACGAATAGTACACATATAATTCATTATTCATACAACATACATTTCATAACCATGTAGGTATTTATTTTTTCTAATTCTTTTCTTACTTTATTTTATAATTATCAATATTATCATTAAAAGTATGACATAAATATATTAAAAATTATAATAACAGATTATTATTTTTAGTTTTAGCTTTTTAATATAGTTTGGCGGGGATTTTATTTTTATAAATAATAAAATTATAAAATATTAATATTTTGTAAAATAACTATAAGTAGGCAGTAGAAACTTAAAGGGCACAGGCTACTATATTGACATGTTTATGGGGAGGGGGTAGATTCCCTCCCTTACTTTTTTCGAAACAGGTATATAGCTAAATATATAAGCTGTACAATAATTGTTATAAAATTCTTTACATAGAATTAAGACCATAATTAAAGATATTATACAGTATAGTATTAAAGTATATCTTTAATCGTGGTATTTATTATTTAACTATTTAGCCATGGTCAAAACGCCCCCCATTACATTGAGTGCATGGTCTTAGAAGATCTTCTAAGACTGTGGTTGAGTGTTATCATCGTACATGATACAAATTCATACCCAATGAGCATCTATTCTGTGCACAAGCATATGATAATGGACGATGTCATTGAATGTTATCACTTTATCAGGATTCGGGAGGATTTAGTTTTTGAGTTGTTTTCATTGTTATCTGTTAACTATAATAATGATTAGTGACTAATGTCTATTGTCTATTTTTTTTTTAGTTTATAGATATTCCATTCAAACTATTATTCTTTAATATTTTCAATTTTTTTGTATTCTTCACTTTTTCACAGTTTTACAAATTATAAGTATCCAATATTTCTTAATTTCTTATTCATTCTGGTGATCTGGATTGTAATAAATAATTCATTCTTTTGGCATTGAAATGGCAGCTATGGAAAGTATCCTTTTATTACAAAATTATTGTGATTATTACTTTATACTTTATAGTATATGTATTATGTGTTATTTTAATTAAAAACTTCAAACACAATTTTTATAATCAATATTTATAATTCATACCTATTAGTCATTATTATAATATGTTTACTCTTGTCATACGTTTAATTAAATTGAAGATGTGCTTATAAAATATAATTTTCCTTATAAAGTTGCATAGATCATTTATTTAATTTGAAGTTTGCAGTTAAAGAATTAGAAAGAAATTCTAAGAAATGTGAAAAGGAAGAAAAGGCTGAAAAATTAAAAACAAAGAAAGCTATACAAAAGGGTAATATGGAGGTAAATGATTTATTATATTTAATACAATTGTATATTTTTGAAGTGTATATAATAATAATATGTTTAACTAGCAGAAATAAAAAACAAATAAACCAATTATTTGGTTATTATTTAAATCCTTAGGTTAAATAAAGTGAATAAATATAAAGAATATATTGGATTTTCTTGTAGTTTGATTTGGGTATACTATATGACAACTCTTTTTTTATACAAAATATATTAACATTTAAATTTTATTTAAGTAAGAAATAACCTATCAACTTCCTTTTCATTCTTTATGTAATATTCTACCTATAGGATTCGAATTCAAAATATCTTAACTTAAAAATTTAGAAGAATTATTTTTGTATTTTAAATTAAAAAAAAATAGTATAATAAGTATAATAATTCGAGTATGGAATATACATTTGAAATTTTTTTATAGTCAACAAATAACATTTCTAATAAAATGAGCAATGATATTTATTAAATAAGTAATATTCTTACATTAATCGTAATTCATTATATTCCTCAGCTACAAGTATTAATTTATTTTGTTTACATTTTTGATCTCTGATGGTCCAATTATGGTATCAAATTCATGCTATACTGTTTTTGTCTTATCAGTTGCATTTTTTGAGTTAGATTTTTGCAATTGCCTAAATTGTGGTCGAACTAAATAAATATTAAACCAATTTTATTAATCTTTTTATTTTTTAATTATAATGTAGTTACTATTACACATTTATCAGGGATGCATTCGAAAACTCAACTCTAGTTAACTATAGTTACCCAACGTCGTTTGGGATAGCAGAGTTGTTAGACTCTGGGTTAACTCTTTAACCCCCAAAAAATAAAGTATACAAAAATATAATATTTTATTTTTATATTTTAATTCCTTTAAATTTTTTCAACAATATCAAACAAACGGTTTTGGAATAATATTTTTGAAATATACTATAATAGTTCCATTCAATAGGATCCATAAATTTAACAAATAGTTTAAACTGTTTAAAGTTAAGTCTCAATTTATATAAATGATTTTTTTTATATAATAATGTATAATTATTATTTTTAGGTTGCTCGCATACATGCTGAAAATGCTATAAGACAGAAAAGTCAATCACTTAATTATTTACGTATGAGTGCTAGAGTAGATGCAGTTGCTTCAAGAGTTCAAGGTGCTCTTACCACCAGAAAGGTAAGCTTAAAATATGTAAATACTAGCTGAATGACCCGTCGCTGTCAGTTATTAAAAATATAACATATTTGGGAAAAATTATATTTATCTACCGTAATACTAAAAGTAAAATAAATGACATAAATAATATATCATTAATAAAGGTTTAACATTTGATTTGGGTACGATTATCGCTACATATTAGGACTATTGTAATTGTACAACACGCAACTATGAATTATTAACCTCTTCAAGCCTTTTTTCGTGACATAAAGTGGCATAATGTTTTTCTTTCTTCAAGGTTTAATCTATTTCTGTACCAAATTTAATCAAAACTGGTTCAGTGATTTAGGTGTGAAAGCGTAACAGACAGGCAAAGTTACTTTTACATTTATAATATTACAGGGATTTAACATAATGAGTATGTGGCTTATCTTTTAAATATATTTCAAAGTTTATTTACCATTTTTATTATTGTGAATTTTTAAGACTACATATTGTATAATATATTGTTTGAAACTCAATATAGATTAAGAATTAAAATTATTATACATTGGATATTCTTGAAAATATTTATCTTTATAAATTCTGTATATCTCATGATTTTTTGTTAATGTTTTAATTTTAATTTTATTTTTTCTTCTACTCTTGGCATTTAATACTTTTCCTTTAAGAATTTTTTTTTGCCATCGCAATCTCTGATTTAGTGATAGTGAATCATGACAACACAGTTTTTACAAGGCAATATTATTAGCTCTGCGCTTAACTCCCAACCTGGAGGACTAAATTACCTCAACCACTTAAGGTTACTGCAGTACATTAAAGTTTATGTGATGGAAGTGCAACTTTCCCTATAATGGTTTGTCATATTTAACTTATACTTTAGGTATAAATAATTTCTATTTTATTATACAATATAACTTTCTTTTTTAAGTTTTAATCCTATTTTTTTCTTAAAATATTATCCTTTAACTATTTAAAGCTATTATTTGTAATGTTATTTATTGTAATCTATGTATTATTATAAAGTTATATTTTTACTTTGAATTTTTTTTTTTTATAAATTAGTAATATAGTAGTAGTCTAATTGGTTTAATTAGAATCACTAACTATCTTAACACTATTATTTCTAATTATATTATATGTCTTTATTTTTAGAAATTTATTTTTCATAATCCATCAATAGACTTATTTATTTTTATACAGTATTTATTATCAAAAAAGGTCAATGTACAATGTTATTAATCATTGTATATTATTTTATTTCATTTATTAAAGACTTAAATTCATTTGATATTTTGAAGTGTTTTAAAATATAATATTTAACGGCCTATAATCATATTTAATACAATTTATTTGGCCAATAAAGATAAAGTAGTTTACATCTCAGTCTGTAATGAATAATGACTAATAAAATACTACGTCATGAATGATACATTCACAAGTATCATAAATCCTAATTGTTTTACTTTAATTCTAATAATATATTGAACTGTAATATTTAAAAACAATAAAAGAATGTTTATCTAAATTAATGTTATACCTTACCAATAAGTATTTGTTAATTGTTAATTTATAAATAAGGAAAAAATTGTATAATTGTGGTTACATATTAAATATTTATTGCTTCTATCAAATTATTAAGTATATAAAAATAAATAATATAGTTGAATTTGAGAATCCTTTAAGTAAAATAATAGCCCTTATAAATTTGTATCTCTTTTTAATTATTTTATACTATTAAATTTATATATAAAAGTATAAACAAATATAACTTGCTAAATATATTCATACAAAAATAAAACAAAAAAATTATACTTCAAATTTTAAATTTGTTGACCTCTAATCAATACTTAAATATGTAGGTAACCCAGAGTATGGGAGGTGTTGTAAAAGCAATGGATGCAGCAATGAAGTCTATGAATCTGGAAAAAATTTCTTCATTAATGGATAAATTTGAAAATCAATTTGAAGATTTAGATGTACAAAGTTCTTATATGGATAATACCATGTCTCAAAGTACTACTACTGCTGTGCCTCAAGGGGATGTTGAAAATTTGTTGCAGCAAGTTGCTGATGAAGCTGGGTAAATTATTGTTATTTATCTCAAACATAATTATACATAAACATATTAATATATTTTACCAAATTGATTATTTTTTAGATTGGAACTAAAATTAGAACTTCCTACCAATCCTCAAAGTATTAGTTCGCTATCTTCTACTACAACAGAACAAGACGAGCTTACACAACGTTTAGCCCGTCTCAGACAAGCTGAATAAAGGAAAAAACGCACAGGCAAACAACTATAATTTTAACTCAATTTATAAATATTTTGATTTGTGGCTTAATAGTTAATACTTGAAGTCAAACTGTTATAGAATTTATCAAAAGTTCTCATATTATTTTTACCCATCAAAAAAAAAAAAAATTTTATAATATATTGTTTTAGAATAACCAACATCCTAAATATACAAGAGAACAATCTATTTATTGTTTCTTTTAGATAAATACTGTCATCTGGTATAATTGTAATTATATACCATTATAATTTTTATGTCCATTATTTTATTTTTGTATAATAATATATGATTTAATATATTTCTTTAGTATGCATACGTATATTTTTATTCAATTAAATATCACAATAAAGTTATATGTTTAATCAATTGATCAAAAACTCAATATTATTCAATTATTTCAATTATATCATTTTTAATGTAGTAAACAAAATTAAGATGGCACTTCATTTTAACCTTGTAATATAGAATTTATTAATTTGTTTATTAGGTACTATAAAGATTAACAAATCCAAATTTATGATAAATATTAGAATGTTTTATGGAAGTACGGTTAAGAGTTATATTTTGATTATAAATTATAATATAAACATTATGCTATATAATTATTTGTTTTATGAAAATAAATTATTTATGTATTATCTTTAATTTTATAAAATAATAATAAGTTGGATCCACACTAATAAACATGTGTACTTATGTGGATGTATTCACCACATAGCACAACAAATAAATATTTTTGCATATACACATACACACAATATGTAGGCCTTGGGTTTTTTGCACCACAACAGATTTTTGACTAAATATAAATGAAAAATTCTACATTTGATTCTTTATTTGTTTCCTAATTATAATTAATGGTACAATTTCTAACAAATATTCTAATTTGAGTAGAAGAACTCAATTTACCTAAATTACTTTGTTTATTATCTTAATAATGCAAAAATATTTTATTACCTAAAACAAGGGGTCATATTAAACGACTGTTTAAGTTTATACGTGTACAGAGTGTCTTACTGCATTAAGTGTTTTTCAAGTGGAAGATAGGTAATAAAAAAATTAATTAGTATTATAACTTATTCTCCCACCAAAAACTTATTTTTACACCCTATACAATATTTTTTACTAATTTATATACGTTTATTATTATATAATATAGGTATTTCTCGAGTGCTATTGATTGTTCGTTTACCTAACTAATTTGTTTCATATTAGCTATTTTAGCTTTCATTGATTCCATGCCTATACTAATCAATAAGTCTATGAAACTAAATGATTTCATAAATAATATATAATGTATCAGTCAATAGATTTTAAAGGGTATGGTTTATCGAATGAAAGTGAAGAAAATGTACCTGTTGGATCCTTGAATCATCTATCAACAAAATACGAGGTAACAATTTATTTTATTTTAAAACATTTGAATGTACCTATGTATCAATGTAGTAATAAACATATTATCATCTAAGATATAAAGTATTAAAATAATAAATAATAATGATATTTTTTTCTAAATTAGGTTTTTAATTTTATATAACTAACTAAACTTGGTTTACAGTATGTTAATGAATTGGAAAGTTAGTGAGTAAACCTTTTTTAAAGAATATTTTATTCAGCAGCTATATTTTACGAGTTATAACTAATGGTCACTGAAAATTACAATACCTAATCTTTTAACCATAAGGCTTATGATTTAATTTTTATTATTATATGTATAATATATATGTAAAAGACTAATTTTTGATAAAGTTTAAATTTAAAAATAATATAGTTAATTAGCCAAATCTATTAATATTATAATTAATTTTTAAATTTAAAATTATTAAAAATATTGATTTTTACTTAACATCAATGCTAAACATATTAAAAGTACCCAACAACTAAATAGGTAGGTATACAAAATAATTCACTAAGCATATGAGCACGCCCATTTTTCCCTTTTATTTTTATTAGTATTATTTTTGTTACATATATTCACAGTAAAATACTATAATACTTTTATTAAATTTGGAGGTTAAACTTTTTATCATTACAAGATCTTATTTAGTTTCACATTCATAACTAACTTATTTAGTTTGTGAATAGTGAATCATATACAAAAAAAGGTCTGGACAAGCCTACAAGGATAATGAGGATGAAAATCCCCATAAAAAATAGAAATGTTTTGATAAATAATACAAAACATTAAAAATAAACTATACAATAATAAGTTATAACCAATAAATTAATTATTAAGTCATTACCTAATATTATTTTGATAATTTAAACTTGATATTTATTCATTATATCTTCCTATTATTTAATAATTTAACTTTTTAATTTTTTGCCTAACAACAACCATTTGAAGTATTTTATACATACTTGTTTACACAATAGAATAACTATTAAATATTATTTTATTTTATTTCTTATTTTTAATCTTTTATTTAAAATTCTGATAAAATAGGGGTCATCTATTACTATTTTTAAGGAACACAACAGGAATCAAAAAATTTTTCGCAGGCCATCAAAATTCTAAGTACATATAAAACATGTATAATGTTGTAGTAGTATATGTTATTTATTCTTTGTCTACAGGCCGGATAAAAATTGTTTTCGCTGACCGTCATTTGGTGACCCCTGTGCTAAAACATTTAAAAACTACTAATTATTAAATTTAGTACTGTTTATAAAATATAATTATATATAAATAGTAATATAACACTAAATACAAGCTCAGTTTTTTAAATTTAATGATTCATTAATACTTGATTTTTAATTTTTAATAATTGTTGAACTTGTACATTATTTTAATAAGACTTATTACTATACTTAGTATAATATATTTATTAAATAATATACCCAAGTATCTACCTCAATATTTTCGATTAAATATTAATACTGTTGTTTGGGATAATATTTTTGTCCGAGAATTTTTATTCTACAATTCAACTACAAGAATCACATTTTTTTGCCTTATATTTTTAATTAGACATAATATTTTTGAAAATGTTAATGAATTTTGAACATTTTTTTTTTAAAGTTATTTACTTAACTTTGTGTTTCAAAGATAATGTGTTTATGGTAGCTAGTACTTAGGAATCTAATTATTTTATTATAGCTGTAGTAGGTATACCAAATGACTATAGAGTACATTATACTCTTTATTCAAATGTTTTGCATTTTTTTCATAATTTTGTACAAAATCTAAAATTTGTTACATTGAGTATAACTCAAATAAATAAACTAATAATGCATCGAATACTGACATCTTATTATAAAAATGTCAGTAGTAAATCTTATTATCTATGTCACATACTCATACTCTACTTAGGCAGTACACACTATTAATAAGAAGGTTTTTATTAAATACACTTTTTTTTAGTAATTTCACCAAAGTAGGCAATAAATATTAAAGATAAAATAATAAAATACTCTACATTTTGTATATTTTTTTTTTACAAAGGGGAGAAAAATTAAAAATCTTGTGACTATAACCATGGTCCATGACTCAATCAAAAAACTAAGTATTTGTCAAATTAAAAAATCTTGGATATACCACTGCTTACTTTTTTGTACTATGATATTATATGTTACCTATCTAAATATATATATTATATATAAACATATAAACCACATTATGGCCAAAGAAGACCCATCCTCATGCCTTACTTGCTGAACATTGATTATGGTCAAGCACATAATTCTCGAATTCTTCTAGAAGCATTAAGAAGTAGAAGCAGAAATACGCATCAAACAGGAACTACTAGATATCCTATACAAGACATCCTAAAAATGAATAAATTTCATCAACAAAACTGAACTCTGTCATCTAATTTTTTGATATGTACACATAAAGTAGTATAATGTAATGAAAATTCAATTCATTGCCAATGTAACTGATAGAACGCCAACAAATAACCATACAGTTGATACTTAAAAAACCAAAAAAAAAAAAAAGTTGGATTTTGTTTGTATATCTATTTATTGATATTAATCATGTGATTTATTAATATAATTAATCAATAATATTTAAGTACCACATAGGTATTAGCCATTAGGTAGGTAATATATTTTCAATTTTGTATAGCAAATAATATTTAACCTGTCTAAAGTTATTGAGCTTTGAATATAACAATTCCTAACCACAGAGTCGGACTGATCCAAAGAAGCATATCATGCAATTTAGTAAAAAAGACCCACAAAAAAGAATAGAATTTTTTATTTGAAATGTGGAAAAGCTGCGAGGGTCCACACGTTTGGGGACCTATCGTGCAATTGCACGTTTATTCCATAGGCTAGTTTGACCCTGTTAACCTTTCATCTCAAGAAAAAATACTAAATACATCATTCATATAATACTTATTTTGCTATGTATTATAAATAATTTATATTAATGATTAAACAATTTATTGTAGTGACACGGGGGTACCTTTTAGGGATATCCTTAAGTCTCAACCTATTTAATTGTGATTTATTTTTTATTTTATAGAGCTTAGATTATGAAGTCATTGAAAATGAGTTATACCGCGAAGAGGAACAGAAAAAAGGTTATAGATATGTTGTACAAAAAGATTTTTCTAGATGGATGACATTTTTTTGGATTGGGGTAACAATTGCCTTTATTGGAATAATAATTTTTATTTCCATTGAAATTGGGACAAATTTTAAGTTCACCATGATCAAAAAATGTATCCTTTTACATATTTACTTAATTTTAAATTATTAATTATTATTAATAACAATATATAAAAAAATTTGTTTTACCAAAATTAAAAATAAGATTAAAATTTTATACCTAACCAGACTAACCATAATTAATAAATAATACAAACCATCTTCAGTTTAGAGCACATTATTATACATGTTTTTAAACAATAATTTTGTCAACATTTTCTATGCTTTTACTAACGATTTTATTAATTATTTTTTCTGAGTTAACATTGTTTGGGTTTTTAACTCTTTTTTATTATTCATTTTCAAATTATAATTTATTTGTAAAATATTGGCACATTTTTTTAATTGATTAAATATGGAAAGCAATTTCAGTATAAATAGTATAAATAAATGTTTAACACACATGGGTGATTTTGGCTATAATTTTTAAATATATAATATATTATACAACAATTGAGTTTTTATAGACAAAATCTTTTTTTAGGTACCTATGTGTTTGTTCGCTCTTTGACCATAAGGGTTTATTTAGATGGTATAATGTTTATTTTTCTTTTATTTTAAATGGTTTCATCATCACTATGTTAAAAAATGATGTATGTATTTTTAATTGGTTCCAAAGTCCCAATTAAGCATATTTGAAGTAAAGATTTATATTTCATACCTAAACGTATTACATCATTTTAAAATAAATATCCTTAGTTTTAGTTTTATTTTATCTCACTTTATTTTTAAATCTAAAACATTGTTATTTTTAAAGTATGAATTATGAATTATATTTATTACTGTATTTTACTTTATAATTTAACAAATTTTATTTATTTGAATCAATTTTTTCATTTTTATATTATCTATAAATATTTGTTAATTTAATCATATCTGCTAGACACCCAGAAGTTTATTTTATATTTAGTATGTACAACTACAATTGTATGTTTTATTTACTAAATAAAGTTCCTCTAATCTTCTTGAAACTTTTACGGACTACATACAACTTATATAACCTAATAATTTTTATAAATCTCAATTAGATTGATAGGTATTTAATTTATAATTACTAGGGCTCGGAACTTAATGCATTTACATCTTTTTTTTAACAAATATTCAGTCTTTATTAGTTTGTCGATTATCGACGTTTATTATTTTTATTTTTTGTTGTCGTGATCTATGATTATTAAATTAACTGTAGGCAGATACTATTTTAGACTCGGTGCATATGTGTGTTAAAATTTAATTAATTAAAGCCATGATTTATAAATTAATTGTATTAAACATACATTTTTAAAAATGTTAATTATGATAAAGTCATTTTTGATATTTTTATGATTATTTTTTAAGTCAATTTAAAATTTTTTTTGTGTGCATTTTTCAAAGATTTTTAAGTCATCAAGTTCCAGGCCCTAATGTTGCATTAGTTAGACAACAAATAATACAAGTAAATATATTATTTTGTATTCGCAATCAAAATAAGAGTCAATATTTCTTTACTATAAATAACTTAGATTTTGATGAGTGTACACAAAAGGATTGTATTGTTAAACCTTATTTGGTGGCCCTTGTGTTAAACTTAATTCCATCATTAATTGGGTCATGCCTTATAGTTTATGTTGAAGTGAGTATATATTATATAGTATAAATCATAATGTTCTATTAAGTATTATACAATACTCTTCTACACTGTAATTATAATTATAATATTTAATAAACTTTACATTGATAGCCTATGGCTAAAGGTTCCGGTATCCCAGCTGTGAAATGTTTTTTAAATGGAATCAAAGTACCTAGATTGATTAGACTGAAGACATTGGCTGTTAAAGTAATAGGTGTTATTACTGTTGCACTTGGTGGTTTGTGGGGTGGTAAAGTAAGTCTAATAATCATTGTACCTATATGAAGCATATTATTTTGATATCATTTCATTAAATAAAACATGTAAATTATAGACATTTTAAATGTAAGAAATATTTTTATTATCATTACCAGATGTGAATATACGCATAATTATCTAATATAAATATAGATATTATTATATCCTTGTATAAGTTTTTATTCATTTTTTTTTTTAGGAAGGACCTATGATTCATGCAGGATCTATAGTAGCTGCAGGAATTTCTCAAGGAAAGAGTACAACTTTCAATAAAGATTTAGGTGCATTGAATTTTTTTAGAGAAGATCATGAAAAAAGAGACTTTGTATCTGGAGGTGCTGCGGCAGGTATAGCTGCCGCTTTTGGTGCTCCAGTAGGTATGCCATTCTGTAAAATTTTCTCATAATCTTTGTTGTAATATTTATTATTTTTCAAAACTATATACATATATTTGACTATAGGTGGTTTGCTATTCAGTTTAGAAGAAGGTGCTAGTTTCTGGAACCAAGCACTTACATGGCGAATATTTTTTGGATCTATGATTTCAATGTTCACATTACACTCTGTTTTAAGTGCTTATCATGGGCATCCAGGTCAAATTATCAATATTGTTCTCCTACTACTGCTTAGAAATGTTGTATAACTTTAAAAATAAATAATATTTTATGTTATAGGTGACCTTACATACAAAGGTTTGTTAAATTTTGGAAAATTTGATGATTTATCTTATCATATACTTGACATTCCAATATTTGTACTTATGGGTATATTTGGTGGCTTGACTGGAGCATTGTTTTGTTATTTAAATCTTCAATTATTTAAATTCAGGAAGAGGTAAAGTACAATAGTGAATAGAATCTATTAACCAGGGGTGGCAAACCTATGGCATGCAAAAAAAAATTGAAATTATTAAAAATTCAGCTATTTATAAAATTGTGGTTTTGAGAATCAAATTATGTACATTTTAAAAATTATATTTAGAAAAAAATATATACCTAATTAATAAAATTATATAATAAATCTTAACTTTATTTCTATTCCTAGAAAATATAATTTCCTTGCACGTGAAAAATTTTAAAAATCTTGATTAGAAAAATTTGGCACTTGACCCAAAAAAGGGTCGCCACTCCTGGGATAGATGATTAAAATTAAAGTAGGTTGCAAGTACAAAACAAAGATAATTACAGTTTATATGTTATAAAACATATAAAAAATTTAGTTTACTGTATTCCTCTTTTATTTAAAAAGCAAACAAAAAAAAACTGAAAAAATAAAAATTATTAATTTTGATTTTTACAGATATGTTAATAAAAACTGGAAAAAACTTTTAGAAGTCTTAATTGTGTGCTCGACTACAGTGACAATTAGTTTTTTACTCATTCTGTTTACTAGTGATTGTAAAAAATTAGGACTTGATCCAACAGATCACCCTATTCAGGTATAAAATATAAAAATAAAAAATCATAGTTATAATTTTCAAATATTAGTAAAATGTAATGGATTTTAAATGTAATATATTTTATTTGTGTTATATATCAGTTTGGATGCAATGATGGTGAATTTAATGCTATGGCTGCTTTATGGTTTCAGCTTTTAGAGGGAACAGTACGATCATTGTTTCATGATACTCCTGGTATTACAATTTAAACATAGTTGTGTTTGGTACAGGTACTATATACAATTCTTGACATTGATTATGATTTTTATGCTAAATTTTAGATGTTTTTAATACAACTACAGTAGTTTATTTTGGTATATTTGCTTATTTCATAACTTTGTGGACTTACGGAGTGCATTTTAGTGGTGGTGTATTAATACCGGGACTGTGTACTGGAGCAGCATGGGGACGGCTTGTTGGACGAGCAGTATTTCATTTTTTTCCAAATACAGTATATTAATATGTCATAAACTTATACTTATTTTAGTACTTATATTCTATGAAAAACTATTACTTTAATTTCAGAATATAGGTATATATTCGTTAATTGGAGCTGCATCACAATTGGGTGGAATTACAAGAATGACTATTAGTTTGACAATTATTCTAGTAGAAGCTACCGGAAGCATAACATTTGGTTTACCACTTATGATTTGTTTAATGACAGCCAAGTGGGTTGGTGATTTTTTTTCTGAAGTAAGTGAATAAATAAAACTTATTTCGTTTTATAAACTATACAAATTATATTGTTAGCAGCGTCAGATTATTAACTACGTGGTATGATATCTTTCATATGTGATTCATAGTAATTTTTTAGGACATTTGATCCTGTGGTCTTGGCTACAATAATGAAATGCATTTAATTATTAAAATACAAAATAAGTAATTAATAACTTAATATATAATTATTTTAATAAATTATATATATAAATTTATACTATGTAATAATGTATTAAATAATAAAAATAATTAAATAATATATTATATACACGCTAGTACATTTTAATATTTTATATATTCTATATTATACATTTATAGTGTATTAGTATGCATATGTATATGTATTATGTATTTATATCAACATAGATCCATAGGTGTTATATTACTTGTAAGTTGTAAAAATGAATACAATGTAGTTTTTAGCTGGGATTAATAAGTTGGAGGTTTCATTTTAAAAGTAGATAATTGTATAATTTAACTTAATTATTTTAAACACATAAACTTATACACTTCACATTTTGTGTAACTAGAACAAAATGGAAGAGAGGGGTTTCTTACTTCATACTTGTAACAAAAATGTATATCTATTATTCTAATCAAAATAACTTTTTTAAATTTAATGCATAGTTTTAATTATGAGTTTATTTTATACAGAGTATTTATGACACACAAATTGATTTAAGTGGTATGCCATTATTAGCTTGGGACCCACCACCATTATCTTCTAACATTTATGCTGACAATTTAATGACACATCCAGTTATTACATTTAAGACTAAAGAATCAGTTGGAAACATTGTAAAAACATTAAAAAAATATTCTCATAATGGTTTTCCAGTAATTGAATACGTACAAAATTATGAATTAGTAAGTTAACAATTTTATTAATTATTGTTATTTTTTAAATATTGTAATTCAGAATACATTATTGTATTTATTTAGGATGAAGGAAAAACTAAATGTTATCTGCGTGGTTTAATATTACGATCACAACTGATTGTACTTTTGGAAAACAAAGTATTCGATGGGCCACTTACTAATTATTGGGACTCTGTTACAATAGAAACTTTTAGAGAAGACTATCCTAGATATTCAAGTATTGAAGTAAGTAGGTATTTATTAATTTAGAATCAGTGCTCGATTTGGCAAAATTAAAGTAGAGGGCTCTGTTAATTTTTAAAAAAGAGCATCCCCATCACTTGTTAAACATTACTAAGCCCCCTATAGCCCTCCCTCTTTAAATTATATGAAAAATATTTATAAATAATCAAATTAAAAAAAAATTACTGTAAATATTATATTGTATATTTTAGTTATAAGATTATAACTAATATAATAACAAACTCAAAAGTAACTAAATAAAAAACAATTCATTTTAACTATTTATTTAAATAGTTCCATAATTTATTATAAGACGTATATTCTAGGATGCAATAGTAGTTGGAACAAATATTTTGTGGCACAATTTGTAGTTATGATTTAAGGTAATTAGTTATATAATAATAATAAATATCTTAATAATTATTAAATCTATGGTATGAAAAATTATTATGATGTTATCACGTACATTTTGATAAAAATTCAGAATGATGCAGTGTCCTCTGCGTTCCCCTTAAAAATAAAAGTAGGGGTACGCTAAAATTTCTAAAAAATTAGTTGGGGTACTCCGTCCCCCTGCGTCCCTCCCCAAATCGAGCACTGTGTAGAATACTGTATTCAGAAAATTAAAATACTAGCTGCTATCAATAATTATCTACATAAATGCTAATTTGTATTCAAAGCAAAGTAATGGGTTAAGTTATTTTTTCATTTTATACATTATTGTAAAGTACTAGTGTACTATGTATTTCAAAATAATCCAGGTAGGATATTCAACTGATTTTGCTAACTACCAGGTAATATTTTTGGTATAATCAAGAATTAATGCCTAGATATAGGTAAATAATTTTAACTAATTTCCTATAATTTCAGCAATTTCTAGAAGGTGGTACAACTACCTATTTTGTCTGGGGTGCAAAAACTACTACCTAAATACTGCTTTGGATATACTGCAGTACTTAATGGCTATAAATCTATTTATGACATTCATTTTAACAAATATCCAATAATACAAAATAACCTATCATTACAGTTATGTATTAAATTATGGTATCATTACCTATATCTATAAATTATTACAAATTACCTACTTTTGTTTTATTTTTTATTTACTATGACTATTTTTATATTTTATCTATTTTATTTTGTCTATTATCTGTTGTTAAAAATTAGGCTTTTGCCCGTTTTATTCAATTGAATAAATTATTATTACAGGATATTGAACTACTGCAAAATGACCTTAAATTAACAATAGATTTATCGCGATTCATGAATCCATCACCATATATTGTTCAACACGTGAGTGTAACAAATTTCTATGATATTAAGTTTTTTAATACTTAATATAGTTTATAGCCTATGTGCCTATGATATGTAAGTACAAAAATCTAATAATCTAAAAATATTTTAATCCGGGCTTGTATGAAACAGAATGGTAAAAACTTTATCTATGTTTGAATTTTGGTTTTTAATTATAAATCTGTAATTCAATTTTTCAGTTACTTATGCATAAATAAAATAGTTTAAAAATTAAATTAACGTAAGATGCTAACATATGAACATAGATAAATTTTTTACATTTATGTTTCATAATTAAGTCAATTTACTCTAATATAACAACTACCTACTATACTATTATAGCTACCTATATAATAAATGTGGATGTAACATTGTAGCGTCCTTTTAAGTACCTACTACCTATTATATCTTGGTAGGCACTGGTATTCGACTAAAGTTTTAAAAATATTGTAAATTTGAATTTTTAATTCTGACTTAAGAGTTCATAATTTTGAATTAAATAATACTTTTATTTTAATATTTTCCTATCTTATATTAAGCATTATTACTTAAGGCTTAAATATTTTAGTCATATAAATAACAATTAATATCATTTTTATGTTTCTTTTTATACAGACTATGTCATTGCCACGTATTTTTAAATTATTCAGAGCTATGGGACTTCGGCATATAGTTGTTGTGAACGATTCAAATGAAGTAATTATTTCTTCTTTACCTATTAATTATTGTATAATTATATAAACAATATATATATCATATATTTTCATTGAAATTATAGGTTGCTGGGATTGTGACGCGTAAAGATTTAGCTCGGTATAAAGTAATTAGACACATGGGTAAAATCAATGTAATAGAACAAAAGTGTTCAAGCAAAATGGAATAGGTAAATAATTATCCCAAAGAAATTATCAATAAATTATGTATTGGTTTGTAAAAATCTTTACACCTTAAAACATTGGTATATTTGTTAATTTATAAATGGTATTTTTAAATTGATTTATATTTATCTAATGTATCTATGTACTTATATTATCACATTGAATTAATTCAAATCCTTATTAAATATATTAAGAAATAAAATTGATTAATGTGAATGTTGAATCCAAGCAGTGGTGTGCGGTGATATTATATATTGGATAAGCGCTAAAATAAAAGTTAAAACCTAAAAAAGGTATATTATTGATAAGATTTACAATATAAAATTTATTTATAGATAAAATCCATTCATTTTTTTTTTTTGTTTCAAAATTTAATTTATAATATAATCATAACATTTTGGATTATTTTTCTTTGTGCAGTTCAATTTCGATTGAATTTAATGATGTTCTTGTGTAGATCTTTGAAACAATTATATTGGTTTTAACAACAAAACTGAATGCATTGTAGTGTTGTACTGGGAATAGGTAGTTAAAATTAATTGATCGAGTTAATAGTTAATACTTCTTAGAATGCCAATAATAAATTGTTCATCTTATTTTTTTTGACTAAATCATAATGATTAGCATTTTAAAATTCTTTAGGTATGTATAATACAATCAATTTGCTTTTAATCTAATAAAATCAAGTATTTATTTTCTTCAAAATTTGTCTCAAAAGTTTTTTAGCGCAGAATTTTGAAAATCTATCATGTAGTTTGAATAGCTATTTGATTCAAATGTTAAAAATTTGAATTTATTTAAAGAATCAAATAGTGTTTGCAAATTTGTTAATAAATTATAACTTATTATCCAATAACTGGATATATCCAATAATTGATATATTTCATTAAGTATTTTATAAAATGTTTACTGGTTTTTTACATTATTACTCAAAATTGCTTTTATTTAATAAAAATGTTTCCCGTAATGTTTTAAATAGATTTAACCTAAGCATTATTTTGCAATTTACATTGAGTTTCTTTTTCAAAATAATATTGTCATTTGTCAATGTACCCGTGTAATAAAATAAAAGTTTATTGATAATAAAAATAATTCTGTAGGCAACGCAAAAATATTGGAATTCCGTTTTTAAAAATATCGGTTAGCGTTTGGCACAGCGTGCCAATTGCCATATAAAAACGTAGATATCCTTTTCTATAGTTCTACTGCAACTGGTCATTCCTATAATAATATTGGAACGAGTTGGCTGAGTCGGGTAATCTAAAATTTGAGAACTTCTGTAAAGAAATTGCTTTTATGAAAAAATTCATTTAATTTTTTTTGGAGAAACTTGATACATTTTTTTAAATTGAAAGCTCAAATAAGAATTAATATAAGTAATTTTAATTTTAATGTATATTTTGTATTGTTATTTAACATAATGTTAAACTTTTTATTTATTCTTTTTTGGATAGGCATGCACTGCTTACCTAGCTTGCCCTGACCACACGCCACTGAATCTAAAAATAACAATATTAGAGACAACTCTTCTTCAGAACTTGATTTTTAATTAAAATATTATTTTTGTGAGTTACCTATTACTTATCACTATGAAATTACACATACCTAAAGATGTTTGATAACAATTTTCAAAATATAATATTTACATAAATATTATGTAGGTATTTCAGGTACTTGTGCTAACATAAAATATTATAGAAATAAGACTTGATGATATTGTATCAATATAATAGGTGCCTATATTGTGTATTTTTGTGGATAAATGTTAGAACTTGAACTTGAAATAGCGTAATTTATACTTGATTTTTTTTTATCCTGCATGTTTAGAATGTATTATTTATTTTTATTCATTATAAATTACTTAGAATTTGTGTTGTGATTTTTTGTTTATTTATTAATTTAATTAATTAAATGAAAAGCCTATTGTTACTCATTTTTATATGAGAATATTAAATTAAACCATTTTACCAGTTCATGCTCTTGTGATTATGTAAATACTTCATACACCTAAAACTCTTAAAATATGATTTATTTATGATCTAAAAAATCACAAAATATGCCCTTACTTTAAAATATGCGCATTCATTTAAATATTATGGCTTAAAATCCAAAACATTTTAACTATGCTATATTATATAAGAAAAAAAAATTTTTTTTAGTAATATTACTAATATTATTAATTTTATGTTTATAAAGTGTTTAAATATTAAATGTACCGTATTGAAAAATATAGAAAAATTAAAATACCTATGAATAAATAATATAATATTGAAGAACTAACACCAATGATCATAATTAATTTAAATATCCTGTATAAGAATCATATAATATAAATATTTATGCAAATAAATAGTTCTATAGACAAGGAAAACATGATACTCTAAGTCTCTAATTAGTAATTTCTTTGAATATTACTTAAGGTATACTTATATAATTTTTTTAGACACCAATTTTTTATAGAAAAATTAAATATTAATAAAATACATGTGAAAAAAAGGAAAATATGCAAAATATGTAAAAAAAAAAAGAAGAAATTGGGCAATTACTGTAGACTCCTAGTATTATGAAATAAATTTCTGTATCATTAAGCTGTGTTTAAAATGAATTAATATTAGAAAACATGCAAATTCCTACATAACTATCTAATTTACGCTTTATGTGTGTAATATGTATATTACAGTGTGTTAACGTTAAGAGGTACTACTAAATATTTTAGTTGGATGAACTTGTATTGAAATGGAGTTTACGGCGTTTACGCTGAATCATGAAAGAAAGATAGATGATAGATTATTTCTATCATGCGTCGAATAAAAGAGAGTACTTAAATCATAAGCGTGCGCTGGTCTTCTTGGCAGGAGAGGCAAGACTCCAAACACCTTCCTCCGATTTTTCCCAGCTAAGACCTTGATGTGAAGCATTGATAATTTAAATAAATTCTCACACAAACTCAAGTATATAGTTCTATTAAACCATGGTATTGTTCTATAGGGTTTAGAGTTAGATTAAACATAAAATGACCAAAAGAGTTTTCAATAAGTCTTTTTTAATAATAATATCTTTAACGATCAAGAAGACATAATGAAAAATAATTAAGAATATATAACAAAAACGCTTGCCAAGATAGAGATCGGCATGTAAATTTTCTTGATTTTCAATTTTTAAAAATTTATTAATTATATGCAATATGTATTTTATTTTCATTTTCATATAGTGAGTAGATCTCTAAAATCGGAGAGCGGATTATGTTATTTGGGGTCTTGTTAGATTCACATCAACTAGGAGAAGTGCAGTGAAGATTTTCAGAACTTTATCTTTTATAATTGATTCACTACAGAGTTTCAAAAAAAATTAAAACACATTTTATTGAGAGTTTTTTTTATGTTTTTCAGCTTTATAGCTTTGTAATGAGTTAACGATTGAAGATAAAGTTCTGAAAATCTTCACAGCACTTTTACTAGTCTATGTAAATCTAACAAGACTCCAAATAACAAAATCCATTCTCCAGTTTCAGTAATCTACCACGTTAAATGACAATCTAGCAAAATATAACTATTTTTTAACTGTGAAAAATTAAACAATTTTTTTTGAAAATTTTGAATTTCACATTTTGTATCTACTTGATAATCCCTTTTTAATAAGCTATCAGCCAATTTTTTTGATATAATAATTTTGGAAAAAATAAAAAAAAAATAGAAATTTTGGAACTGTTCACAACGACGTTTTTGTGGATTCAAATCGTTATACCGCTTGGGTGTGATATCGGATCTCTCTCATTAATATTTTATGTTAAAGTTAGCTTAATTATCCTCCTACTCCTTACAACTGAGTTAAATTTTTATCATTTTGCAATTTGACACAAATTCTTGAAGTTTTAAAAATTCAGACTTTTTTCATTTCAATTACTATACTTACTTGATTAAAAATCAAGAGAGTAAAAAAAATTACTAAATAAGAAGACATAATTTAAACAACTTTTTAAATAGGTAATATGTTGTATTAAAATTCCATATACATCGTTTAGTGATAGGGTCTAATGTTTTAAAAATGTCTATTACTTCTTTATAAATTTTAAATGTGCATTTTGTTTTGTTTTAATATTATTTAATATTTATTATTTTAAAATAGCATAGGTACCAATATACCAATATTGAACATTTGAACATATCACTATTTAATATTATCAAAAATTGGTAGGTATTATTGTATAACATAAGATGTTGGGTAAGCGGAAAATCTCGCAGGGGAGGCAGCTGCCTCTCCTGCCTCCCCCGTGCGCACGCTTATGTCTTAAATACACATTTTCAAATAAATTTCAAATTTTTAACCCTTTCGATACGTGCATGCGAGATGATACATGTTACTTTTTTTTAAATGGCAACACCAATTTTTTTACAGATTCGGAGAGAGTATTTTTTTCTAAACAATTTTTGCTTAAGTTTTTTTTTAATCATAAAATTGGCAAAGTTATAGTGTTAAAGTTTTATTACCTACTTATACGAATAAACAGTTTTTGAAGAAATTTTAAGTATGTTAAATTTACACTCAAAAATCAAAATAATATTTTCGATATTTTTAAATATCTGATATATTTTTAGACATATAAAATTATAAAACATAAATAAACACGTATTTGTTTTTATAATGTACCTACTGTTCTTTTTGCCATTCATAATACGTACATCCGAATTAAGATATAGCTAAGTATGAAAGTAATGAAAATAATTATAAAAATGTACACGCTATGATTTTAAATGTCGAGGATTTAAAAAACAAAATAAGAGTGGCATGTAGTATGTAATAATTTTTAAAGAAGTCCACATCATGACCGCTACTTCATCAGGTGAATTTTTAAAACGTTTAGAATCATGTTTAGATTGTTTAAAACAATTAAAACATCAAGTTGAAAAGTTTGAATAACTATTACTAGATAAAACTATGTAAAATAACAAATTAATGAATACCTACTAATTTTACATTTGTAGTAATTGTACACATATTTATTATTACGTGACTTTTTGTATACAGATACAGAGTGATTTTTTTATCATTAAATACTCATTATTTCATCAAGTATTGACTTTTTTAATCTTACTTTCTTGATTTTTAATCAAGGGATTATCAATTAATACAAAATGTGAAATTAAAAATGTTCAAAAAAAATTATTTAATTTTTCATAATTAAAAAAAATAGTTATTTTTTGATAGATTTTCATTTAGCGTGGTAGATTACCGAAACCGGAGAACAAATTTTGTTATTTGGGGTCTTGTTAGATTCACATTGACTAGGAGAAATGCAGTGAAGATTTTCAGAACTTTATCTTCAATCGTTAATTCACTAAAGCTGAAAAACATAAAGAACGCCCAATAAAATATGTTTTAATTTTTTTTTTTTTGAAGTTCTGTAGTGAATTAACTATAAAAGTTTTGAAAATCTTCACTGCTCTTAATTTAGCCAATGTAAATCTAACATGACCTCAAACAACAAAATCTGATCTCCGGTTTCGGAAATCTATCTCACTAAATGAAAATGAAAATCAAGAAAGTTTACGTGCCGATCGCTTATTTAGCAAGTGCTTTTTTTTCAAAATATTTTGTTTCAATATTTTTTCATCCTTTTATTTAATAGTGATGAAATAATTATTAGGTATCTTGATTTTCAAATGGCAACCTATTATTTTAAATGTACTTAATTAATAGGACTATTTTTTATGAATTTTAACGTTCAAATTATTATTTTTTGTTAATTTTTTAGCGAGATATAGCATTTCAAAGTTTGGTGATTTTTGGTTTTTATAATATATACCTATATCTCGTTTTGATCGTTCCTACCCCCCTAAATTACGTGCTTTGTACTATAAAAGTAGGTACTCAAGGCTATTTTCAGATTGTCTAGTCTTCATGGGTTTTTGAGGATCTTCAATAAATTACAGATAATATAATCCATGTTCTATGATAACATATATGTATTATCAAAGATCATAATATATGGTATTATCATAGAGTAGATTCATATGTAGTACCGTGGCCTTAGATTATACCGAATGCCTTAAGGTAGTATCTTTTTCCTATGATAATCACAATAGTAAAATAATATATTATAGTAATAATATATAATTATTAATTTAAATTATTCAATACTCAGCACTCTAGAACATAGGTACCCAATGGAATTATCATTTATCAATAAAGTGCAAAATTATAATAAATTGTTTCGTACAATTAATGTTAATTACTTATACTTTATAAAAAATTGCTCTTGCTGTCTATAAGGTTGAAAGTTACCTAATTAAGACATTATGTAATTTATTATTTTGGTTATTTTAATTAAATATTTAACTGTGAACTATTAGTTTATTACATTGATATTTTTAGTACATTTTTAGTTATTGTGTTAATTATAAAGCAGTTAAATGAGCAGCAACCAAAACCGTTTCACTGTAAGTATATTAATTAATCTGCTAACAAATTTTGGTTTCACTGAGCAAATTTTTATTTTTATTGTCTTATATTATTATTGTTGGCCATTTTATTTTCACAATGAATAATACTATCTATTTTTATATAATCAATATATTTAATTTCAACAATTTATTACAATTTAATATTTTTATGTAACCAATTATCATAAATGTATAACAATGAAAATTAATATTGTTCATTTATTTATCATGTTGTGTAATATACTGAAACACACTTTTATTACATATTTGCATAATAATTATTTCCAATTTAAACTTAGCACATCTTGTTTATGCTTTGTGTTCTAACAGTCTGAATCATTGGTCAATTGAGTCATCAGACATCAGTTATCTGTAATACACTAATACCATCTGTGCTAATACAGTTTTAAAGTAAAACAAGCATGTTTATTGCTTAAGGATTATAACTGTGAATATTGATATCATTGAACAAATTGTTGTTATTTAATATAATTGTTCAGAAGTTTTCTCACTGTTTATGACAATTATATAGCATGATAGGTATCACTTATAAAAACAATTTTTCATTTGTTTTTATTTTAATAATTCAGTTGTTTTAATTTACAATTTTATTTAATGATTGAAATAGACTAAATACGGAACTATGTCTCATAATAAAAAGTTTGATTCGTTTTCCGAGAAAGAAGATTCAGTGCCAATCGGATCATTAAATATTTTATCAGCAAAGTATGAGGTTAGTTATTATTAATATAATTATTTGTATATTATAATTGTAAAATACATAATATGTATGCTTTTCCGTTTCATATAAAATTTAAAATTTAAAGAAAACATTAGGTATTAGATAACTAGGAATATTATTAAATTAAAATAGGTAAAAAGAAAAGTATTTTATACTACACAAGTTTTATGTAGAGATTATATTATAATTTATTAGTTACCTAGTTGATATGTATTAGTAGCATTCATGTACAGATTTCTATACTAGATATACATAAAAGTCTGTGAATTTATGCTTCAATTTATTGATGTGATAGGCATAGACGTGCGCACACGGTATGCAGAGTATGCGCTTGCATACCCTGCGGCCAGATGTTTGGGGGCACATGAACAATGTCTCAGTTTATAATTTAAACTGGTAATAGTTAAAAAATGGTAATACAATATTGATATGGAGTATGGTAGTTGTTTTTTAAAATTAATTTTAGAAAAATGAAAGGGAAGGGTGAGCAACATACCCTGCAAATAAAGTCTGTAAACGCCTATGGTGATAGGTAGTAGCATGCAGAAAGATTTTATTAGGCGATGTCCAGAATTTTCTATATCTACCACCACTATCCTCTTATGATCAAATCAACAAATGCACTTATTTTTTTTTTCTACTTATCCAACTGAAAGTATTATTCAATTATAATTTAGTAACTGGATATTTTTGAATAGTTGAATAGGTCTACTTGATTTTAGTTTATTCAGTAATAGTAAAATAATTATTTTTCATTACTTCTTTTCAGGGGCGGGTTTTATCATTCACTAGGGGGGGGCTAATTATTGAGGTTCAAGGATTTACTTAACTATACGTGGATCAAGGCAGGCAGTTATATAATTTTACAGGGACCGCGCTGTGTGTCAGAGCCATACAGAGCATTCAACTAATAAATAACCATATTATTCTTCTATGACGATATTTTATAATAATTATTGATAAATCATAATACTCGCCTAAGAAAAAAAGATAGCTTAGTCCCAAGGAGCGGAGGGGCTAATGCCTCTATAGCCAGCCCCTTAAACCCGCCACTGCTACTTTAATATTTCATTGCACTCATATTGTTCTCATTCAGACTATAAATTGTAAAAAAGATAAAACTCAAAAATAAAAATATCAAAATGTTCATGTTTCTAAAAATGTTAAGCCATAGAATCTGATGGTTGTAGACTATATAGGTTATATACTTATTTGTAATAAATAATAATAGATATAAATTATAGTACCCTTAGTGGCTAGAATTTAGAAGCTTAATATATCTCACTGTTTGTTAGTTAAATCATGGGCCATGGCTAGAAGTACATAGTACCTATTACCTTGAATCATACACATTAACCTATGTCCTATACTTTTAGATATTGAACGATAAATTAAATATAATAGATTTTTATTAGTTATAAGTTTATTACTTCAAACTCACTGATTTACAATCTTATACATCCGATCATCCTGGAGTCAACTACCAATTTTAGTTGAGGAGTAAGACTCAAAAGCACAGTCTTTGCAATGGCATTTGTGGTGCTACCAGTCTCTCCAAGTTGTGGATTGAAGTAATTGTAAAGTTAATTGTTGTTAAAATAGTTTATTTATTAAATTTAACACAAGTCTAAAAAAATGTACATAAGTGTGATACATAATGGTGTCCATAACTATCAACAAAATTACGACAAAATTGAAAATGCTGTGCTAAGGACTTATTATGTATTCCTCTTCTCCTATACATTGAAGTCCACGATTTGGCTATGGCTTTGCTGTTGCACCTTCCAGAAAGCTAAGTTTTTGTAAAATATAATCATGTGGTAAATTGTTGTGATTACTTATTATATGTGACATACCACATTTCTACATGAATATATTAGTTTAACCTATTTATTTGTACATTGTATGTTATTAGTAAGCTATTGGGGGGAGGGGGTTCCCGGATCCCTGGACCTATTTATTTGAATAATGTGTACTGAATACCTATTTTAAAATTTAAAATTATTTTATTAGTATTAAATAATAATGACAAAATAATTTTTTTTTAGAGTTTAGATTATGAAATTGTTGAAAACTATGTTTATCGTGATGAAGAACGAAAAAAAGGTTACCCATTTGTAGTCAAGAAAAATTTTGTGAGATGGGTTATTTTCTTTTGGATTGGTGTAATCACTGCTACCATTGGTATTATAATTGATTTATCAATAGAAACTATTGCAGATTTGAAATTTAGTCAAGTCAAGAAATGTATCCTTTTATAATTTTATTTAATTTATATATTTTATATTTATACGATACATTTTTTAAGTATTTTTCCTGAATTTTACATCTATTAGATATTGACAAATGTAATGAATCTGATTGTTTGTGGAGACCATATTTATTATTATTGGCTTACAATATTGTGCCAGTTTTAATTGGATCTACTTTAGTTGCTTATGTTGAAGTAAGTATGTTTATTATTATTTAGAATTCAGGTAAAATTAATAAAATTTTTCTAGCCAGTTGCATTGGGATCTGGAATTCCTCAAGTGAAATGTTACCTCAATGGGATTAAAATACCAAGATTAGTTAGAATAAAAACTTTATTTATAAAAGTTATTGGTGTCATTACCACTGTTGTAGGAGGCATGTGTGGAGGAAAGGTAAATTATTAATTAATATAGTATTAATTTACTACTTAAGATTCTAAGCAAAGCAAGAAATGTTAAAATTTGAAAAGAAAGATTAATTTTAGGTAGGAAAATATAAGCAATAAACATAATTTACAAACTTGGGCCATTACATCAACATATTTTGTCTGTTTCCTACATTATTTAGTAACAAAAATATTCCATATATCCACATTTATGATTGTTTAGTTCAGTTTTGAGCAAAATGACCTATTATATGTTTTATAAAAAAATATTTGCTCAATAGTTTTTTTTAATATTTTTATTTTTTATCAACATCAGTGTGTTTTAATTTGACTAAATATCTCTTATTTATAACCATTAATAACTTAAAATGTTAATTTTCAAATTAAATTTTAAATTTAAAACATAAAATATGATTAAAATTGCTAAATGTTTAGATAATTTTTATTAATTTTTATCAATTCAATTTTTTTTAGGAAGGTCCCATGATTCATGCTGGTGCAGTTGTAGCTGCTGGAATTTCCCAGGGGAAAAGTACCACATTTCATAAGGACTTTGGAGTTTTAAATTATTTCAGGGAGGACCATGAGAAAAGAGATTTTGTATCTGGAGGAGCTGCAGCTGGAGTTGCTGCTGCTTTTGGTTCACCAGTTGGTAAATATTTTATTAATACTATTATTATTTGTATTGAACAACTTATAAATTATTCTAAGGTGGTGTATTATTCAGTTTGGAAGAAGGAGCTAGTTTTTGGAATCAAGGGCTTACTTGGAGAATATTTTTTTCATCTATGATTTCAACATTTACACTAAATTTAGTTTTGAGTGCATATCATGGTCACCCTGGTAATATAATTGTTAACTATATAGTAAGAATAAAACATGGATATTTTTGAACATTTATTTAATTTTATCATGAAATAGGTGAATTAACGTATTGGGGCTTATTGAATTTTGGCAAGTTTAGCGATTTTGCGTTATCTTATCAAATGTTTGAATTGCCAATCTTTATTTTTATGGGAATTATTGGTGGACTAACTGGAGCGTTATTTTGTCATCTTAATTATAAACTCACCGTATTTAGAATGAGGTAATTTATTGTTTGATTGTCTAAATCATAATTTTTTAACTTATTGTATATAATTAAATTGTATTGCAACAAAAAAAAAAAAAAATACTTTAATAGAAGTCATAATTATATAATTAAACTAAAACTAACCTATCTTTTTAATCCTGACACTTGTTTTCAGCAATTGGATTTTTTAGTGTTATTTTATTTATTCTTATCTTGTATTGTATTTAATACAAATATACTTAATATATTCCAGTAATTAACAATACTCAAAACTTCAACTAATAATAATAACTTCAATAATATATAACTAAAATATAGATCCATTAATAGAGTGTATAACATTATTTAATTAAAAATATTTTCCATAGAGTTTTATTTTTCATTTATGTAAAAGGGTACCCACTGTATTAAGAGTTTGATGTAGACTGCGATGATCATTGGTTGTCACTGTCCAGTCAATATTTGTGTGTAAAATGTGATGATAAGACACTTATACTAGATACAAAATTGAATGTATAATGCATATAGACTTAAGAGGACGCTTCACCTGCATGTCTTACAAACATACAACATAGTAAATAGTTTTATGAGCAAGGACAACTAAAGCTGTAGCCCAAGTTAAGCAATCAAATTTTTACACTATACAGAAGAGATTTTGTACTGTGCAATGTCATTTTTATTTTTTTTATATCAGAAATACAGAAAAAGTAATTGAAGTTTGAAAAATAATGGATTTTGAAACAATAAGAACTTTTTTCGTATAAATGATATTAAAAAAATTAAAAATGATGTTTTCCTTTTTATAGTGTTTGTAAATATAACTGACTCAGTCTTCTGTTCTACCTCTCCCATGGTTGGGTAAGGTCGGAGAGTCTACCAAGTCTCCTTGTTTATGTCCCAAAGAGGAGGTTGATAGAAATGAGCGTTGGTAGTACGCTGCAGTGTTTATACTTTGTCATGTTGTAGACCACAATAAACATAAATGTATTCAATGAAATTAATATCAAGTCAAATATAGATGCATACAAACTATGTATTAATATTGTTTTAATTATACTACTTATCATTATAAAACATTTATGTGATACAAAATTGTATATATTTCATTTTATTTTTCAGACATTTGGTGGATCGCTGGAAGAAAGTCTTAGAAGCAGTTCTGGTTTGTTGTTTTACAGCAACTGTGGGAGTTTTGTTAATGTTATGGCAAAATGATTGTAAACCGTTGGGCCTTGATCCAACAAAAAATCCTGTTCAGGTTGTAATAATTTTATTTGTAATTTTAATATTAATTTATAGCGGATATTTTTGGGTATTTTTTATTAGTTAACCAATCTTTTTTTGTTCTTATTTTATAATATCATAAGAACCTTGCCAGTAGACAGAAATATTTAAACTGAAAATCAATTAAATTGTATAATATGTTATTTATTATTATTATGAAAAATTGAGCATGAATATGTTTTCTGTATTTAGTTAAATTGTAACGATGGTGAGTTTAACTCTATGGCATCATTATGGCTTCAAGTTCCTGAAGCTTCAGTTAGATCGTTTTTCCATGATCCGACAGGTAAATTATTTGTTTAATTATTTTTGAGATTTAAAATATTTTTTTATTTTAACTTTTGCTAAACATTTTTGATATTTCATTTCATTTTTCAGAATCTCTTGATGCAACTACATTAGTGTATTTTGCTATTTCCTTTTATTTACTTACAATTTGGACATACGGCTTAAGTGTTAGTGCTGGTCTGTTTATTCCATGTTTAGCTACAGGTGCAGCATGGGGACGACTTATTGGACTTGGAGTTCAGTGTATATTTCCAAATGTAGTAAGGCTTATCAATTTTTTTTTGTCATTATGTATATATATAATATATTTCAATATTTTTTATATTTATTAATTTAATGATATACACCATACATAATTATATTTAAGGATGTTGGAAAATATGCATTGGTTGGTGCTGCATCACAACTTGGTGGTGCTGTTCGTATGACCATCAGTCTTACAGTTATATTAATTGAAGCAACTGGTGATATAACATTTGGTTTACCACTTATGATTTGTCTTTTAACTGCAAAATGGATTGGTGATTATTTTACAGAGGTTAGTTACTTAAGTAATTAAATAAATAATATATTATTATTCAAAAATATTTATATTTATTTTCTTTTACATAATATTTTTATTATTTTTTAGAGTATTTATGATATTCACATACAATTGAGTGGAATACCATTAATGGCTTGGGATCCTCCACCTCTATCATCAAATATATATGCTAGTGAGGTTATGTCTTATCCAGTCATTGCATTTAGATCAAAAGAATCAGTAGGAAAAATTGTGGATACTTTAAAAAAATATACATACAATGGATTTCCAGTAGTTGATGACGTTTTTAGCACTGATTTGGTAAATTAAACATATATCATAAAAAAGTAGAATCATAGTTTTTTTAAATGTAATTTGTATTTTAGGAAGGAGGTAACAATAAGCTTAATGGTCGTTTACGTGGATTGATACTTCGATCTCAACTTATTGTACTATTACAAAACAAAGTGTTCAATGAAGTTCCAGCAGCTTGGGATAATGTTTCTTTAACTACTTTCCGAAAGATTACCCGAGATATTCAAATATAGATGTAAGTAAAATTTTTTATATATTTTGATTGAAACATGCATTATCATTTTTATTTCTTCATTTATTACTTTTTAATTTATTTTAATAAAACACTTATGATTGAAAATATTTTATCATTTAAACTTAACATTTGTTTATATATTATTATTATATGAGTAATATTTTAGAGTGGAATTATTCAAATACTTGAATAAGAGTCAGTAAATAAATAAGAATATATTTTTGTATATTTAAGGGTTATTTGTGACTTTTTTTATACTGAAATTCTATGTATAGACTATGTGTAAAATAATTAATTTGAGTTTAATAAAATACAGCTATGGGGTTGCTTTTTGGTTATTGTATGTCCAGTAGCCAACATAGATAAGTCTTGATTCTGTGTTCATACTCTGAAATATTATTATAGAATTTAATTTAGGTTGTTCATTATAGACACACATACTGCAACTAATGAATATAGTTGTTAGCTGCTGTAATAAATAAACCATTACAACTATGCAATAATTATATTTTATTATTTTATAAAACTATGGATAATGTAAAAGTTAAAAGTATAAATATATTCATTAAGGATTAAGGATACATTAATTTAAAAATATCAATTATTATTTCAATAAATATATTTATTACTTTTATTTTTTGACACTATAAAATTTCATATATCTAGGAATTAAACATATTACTATTTTTAAATATTAGTTAATGAGTGTTTTTTTTAATTTTTATTTTTAGCCAATCGCTATAAATATTTAATATTTTGATAATGCTTCTCTGATCAAATGTATAAAATTAATTATTATATTTGTAATTTATCTACATATGTCAAAGTAAATAGTAAAGAGTTTGTAGTTTGATAACAGAATCGAAATTTCAGCTAGTAGCCAATTGGTAGCCGCTGGAGTACGATAATTAAAAGGTTCATAGGTACTAGGTAGTAGATACTATACATTGTTATGAACGCTTTTCGGTACAACATTAAAATTATTAATTAACAGAAAGTATTATACTTTTATTTAGAATATAAATGTCTTGGACAGTGAAAGGCAATATACAGTTGATCTATTACGATTTATGAACCCATCTCCATATGTTGTACAAGATGTAAGTACATACAATTTTAAATTAAATGCTCAGTTTATCTTTATTACATATAAACTAAAATATTGAACTATTTATTTATTTAGATGGCATCATTGCCAAGGATTTTCCGGCTTTTTAGAGCAATGGGTCTTAGACATATTGTTGTCGTTAATGATTCAAATGAGGTATTTATTACACAGATAATTACTCAGGTAAGATAATATAACTGATGATTTTAATACTCAATTTATTTCAGGTAACTGGTGTTGTGACCCGTAAAGATCTTACCCGTTATAGAGTATGGAAACATAGAGGTGCCATTGGTGTTGAAGAACTGAAAGTGTCTGCAAAATTGTGATAACTTTTCTTACAGTAAAATTAATCTATTAATATATATTCCAATAATTTAGAATATTATCGTTCATTATTGTATATTAATTATATTTTATCAAACTTGTTTGACATTCAATATTTTATTTTTTTAACAAATGTCAATTTATTTAATTTTTATATAAACCAGTGCTCCTCAAACTGCAGAAGACCGTGAGGTAGTAGTACAGAATATTAATATTATTATTTTGTGTTCTATATATGTTAATATTAAATATATTGTTAGATATAAATAAATTATTTTTATGTATTTTAATTGTTACAAATGTATTGTAATTTTAAATAAATATATATTGTCTAATTAGAGGTACATGACTGATTCTCCGTACAAGCCAAAAAAAGTTTGTGAATTCCAGGAATAAAATAATATGTGTAAAAAGTATAAGTTTATTTTGAAAGTGAATTACTAGCCAATGCAATTTTTTCTTTATTATTATTAGTTATAAATTATAATATTTATATATATATATTGGCAATAACATGAAATTATTATGAATAATTATATTATAAGTTATTAAGTAATAAGTAATTTTCAATGTTTCAGAAAATAAAGATTTTTACTGAATACATTTCAATATTTTAGGTAGTATGCAAAATACAGTACATTTAACTTAAAAAAAATAAATTAAAAAATCATTATAAGAGCTTAACATAATTCATTATATACGATATACATATACATTATTATTTTAAATTGCTAATTTGAAGTAAGATCAAAATTATATATTTAATTTTAAATAATTTATTAAAATTTACCACGAATAGGCATTAATTATATAATCAGTGTAAAGCTTTTTATACACTCAACCAATTTTGACTAAAAATATTTATGGTTATTGTATTCTTAAGTTATAAAAATATAAAAATTTTAAAGTCACACTCAATAATATAAATTTATTTATGTATTAAATATAAGTCATAGGTACATAAAACCGATCTCACAAATGAGTTTTCTTTAAATACTAAAAAATGTTCTATTAGTGAATAATGAATTTGTAGGCATATCAACTTCAATTTTTTTTTTAAAGTAAAAAATGAAGAAAAAATACAATTATTATACATATTAGGTGCTCCAACAAAACCTAAATTAAATATTTCTATAATTAATCTAACAAAATTTCCATCTGTTACCACATTCATTGCACATAACAAAGGTTGTCATTGGTTCATCGGCACTTCTTGTCTGGATTTGGTTGTAAGTACAATTTCGTTTCTTACATTTACCACATTTCAATAAATCAGTTGAAGTTCCCTGTACAGTCGCCAATTGAGCATCATCTATAGATTCTTTGATGAGTCTATTTCTCAATGTTTTCATCTCGTTACTGGCCATCTCTTCAGCAGTCATTTTAGCTAATTGAGCAGGAGTAATAGCTCCAGCAATGAAATTGCTTCTTAGTTGTGGGTTTTTAGCATCTCTTAGATTTGAATATCTACTTCTTACTCTGTTTTTGTAACGAGCATCAGTGTTTTTAAATTCAGAATAAATAGCATCTTCTAGTTCATCAGCCAATTCTTCAATCGAGGCACAACCTCCAAGTTCATCGTCTTCAGTTTTCAATGCGGTGATTAATAAATCGCGACATTTAAGACGAATCGCATCTGTTGTCGATGGTGTTGGAAATACTACTGGTTTTGGCGTATCTTTCTTTGCATCTATTTTTTGCTCCCTTTCCTCTGATTTCTTGCGCTCTTTTTTATCTTTCTTTGGTTCTTGAGGCACAGACTTGTCACCACTTAATAATTTTTTCCAATTTTTAATCAATGCTTTTGAAAACGTAATTACTTCTTCATCTTTGCAGCTTTTTCGGAATGAATTGACAGTCATTCCTACTCGAGTCTTGGTAAGTATGTCCAGTGTGATCGGCAGTTCTTTAAGAGCTTTCAATAAATCAAGGGCTTGGCTTTGGTCAGCATTTTCATCAGACATGTTTTGTAGTTTGTTTTGAATTTTAATTATATCTTTTTCAACCGACATTGTGAAGATGAAATTGGTAATCAAACAATGTTCATTAACAAGTAACCTTACCAAACTTCGATGTCTGAAAAGTCGATTTAATACCGTGCGTGCTTAAAAAATAGTATGGGTATTATACGTAATACTATAGACACACGTTACAAACTAAAGGAAATATAAGATTATAAACAAACACGGCGGCGGCGTGTACCCTCCAAAACAATTATTATTAAAATGAAGAATGAAACTTGAAATAGAAAAAAAAATTGTTTGATGATAAAAATTGGACGCAAGCAGGTATTTCTTAAACAGTGACACCAACATACGAGAGATCACCTAAGCATACACTGTATCAAACATAATTAAAAGGTCTAAAAAAAGAGATTAAAATAGTCTATGGTATTAAGACTGACCAGTAGGCGGTACGACAGAATATAAAGCATTCCTCCTTAAAAGGTCTATTGAGTAAAGTTACCGTCATTCAAATGATACTTAATTTATTCTGTGGTAATAATATTACTCTATGGTTATCCAAGGTTACCATTGCCATTTAGACCTAACCTATAAGTTACCCTATGCATTTTGATTAGTTGTAGGTTGTTATCACGGTCACTAGAAGATATAGAATTGTTATCTTTTTTTCCGGGGTTTCTGCATAAGTGCTTATATAGTGGTTTGTGCTTACCGCTTACTGCATACTGTTTTTTGCTTTTGACGACAGCAGTGAGCAGACAGATTGACATATTCACTACCTGTTTAAATATTGAGTACTTAAGTCTTAATAATATGACTTTTAAGTTATGGTCTTCAGTCTCGATTATTTTAGTAAATAACTATATAACATAACTTTTATTTCTTAGTTCATGTTTTTACTCATAAATAATAGTTTTCAGTTGTATTTTTTTGTGATTTCCATATTCATAATAAAATAATGGTTATCTGCTTAATGTTAGCTTAAATAAAAATTGTTTAAACATTTGCTATTGATTTTAGCATTCAGTTGATACAAATCATCATAAATATACATTAAACAATTTTTTTAAACATTATGATTTTAAAGAAGATTTCTGTTTGTTGTCATACACTTGTACGTTTTTGTCATTCAAATGTAAGTGATCTCGCTAATTATTTTATAATTTTTAACATGTTTCATAATTGATTCAATATTTTTTAGGTTAAATGGAAAGAGACAGTATTTTCTGGTATTCAACCAACAGGAACCCTACATTTAGGTAATTACTTTGGTGCTGTGTCCAAGTGGGCTCAGCTACAAAATGAAAATAAAGAAGTCATATTCAGTATTGTTGACATGCACTCTATTACTTTGCCATATGTTAGTTGAATGTTGTCTGTTAGTTGTAAATTACGACTTGTATTGATGTATTTTTATTATATTAGAATACTAAGGAATTGGAAAAAAATGTTTTCCTTATGACAGCTAGTCTAATTGCGTGTGGTATCAATCCTGAAAAAAGTACTCTATTTTTGCAATCTCAGGTAATTCAAAATTTTTAATTATGATTAAAAATACTATTTATTTTTTGTATAATATGTAGTTTTATTATAGTTAAATGTTAAGACTTTAATAATACATTATAATTATATTTTTTTATAGAAATTTACTAATTTAGTTATAATATGATACAAATATATTACCAGATTTTAAATTCAATTTAATCTTAAGGTACCTGAACATACACAATTAAGTTGGGTGCTTGGATGCTTGACTACTATGCCTAGATTGGGTCAGTTGCCTCAATTTAAAGAAAAGTCTTCAACTTTGAAAGATGTTCCTCTCGGTTTGTACTTATATCCAGTTTTACAAGCTGCTGACATACTTTTATATAAGTAATCAACAATACTTTTTATCTAATGTTTTCGTTATTGTCCTTTTTTATTTGTTATAGAGCAACTAAAGTACCGGTTGGCGAAGATCAAATTCAACACTTGCAGTTGGCTCATAATTTAGCTCGTACATTTAATAAACGCTTTGGTGAAACATTTCCTGTACCTGAAGTCCTTATTCAAAGTAAATACAAAATAAACATAATTTATATATACAGTATAATATACTTTAATGTACAGGTTTACAATTTTATCTTTAGAAGATTGTTCTTCGAGGATCAGAAATCTTCGTGACCCTATGAAAAAAATGTCTAAGTCTCATCCAGATCCTCGTGGAAGAATAGAAATTACGGATGAACCAGATGTCATTGTAGAAAAAGTGAAAAAAGCTGTTACAGATTGTAAATCTGAAATAACATACGACCCTGAAAATAGACCTGGTGTTTCAACGCTTCTAACTATGCATTCACTTATTTGTGGATTATTACCAGAAGATATTTGTGAAGAAAATTCGCTCTTGGACACTGGGCGGTAATTAAGTTTTAATTTTTTATTCTATATTACTAACATTTTTATATTTTTACTTATATAATATAAATATAAAACCATTGATAATTATTTTCACATTGTTTTTCAGGTATAAATCTATAGTAGCAGAAGCATTAGTGGAAAAATTCGCCCCTATTCGTCAAGAGATTTTAAAATTAATAGATGCACCTGAATATTTGAGTAAAGTTCTACAAGAAGGACAACAGAAAGCAAATTTAATTGCTTTAGATACATGGCAAGAAGTAGCTTCAAAAATTGGTACAATACCAAGTACAATAAGATAAAAGATTCATAAATCAAAAAAATAATTTAATACTATAGAATTGTTTTTAACATTAAAGAATTTAAATTTTTATTTTAACAATTCTTATTTACACTGTTATTCTTGAATTGATTTTAGGGTTTTCCATTCTTCTATTTGTTTACGGGCACTTTCAATGTCAGCATCAGTTATTGTTGGTGTTACTCCGCATTCAATTTCTTCTTTTTTAGCCCATTCTAATGTTTTCAATTTTTGTTGCAAAAACTTTTCTTTTTCTTTATCTAACTGACTACGGTATTCAGCCAATTTTTTTGATTTTACTTCATCACACCATTGAGATGTTAGACGACGTAATGATTTTTTTCTTTCTACCCGTTCATACGGTCTTTAAACAAAAATAAGAATTTATTATCAATGCATATATTTTGTAAAATTATTATGTAATTTACTTACGGGTGAGAATGATACTTTAAATCCAAATTTTCCAATAACCATTCAAACTTCTTATAGTCCCAAGTTCGTAAATGTTTCAGCCTCTTTTTACGTTTATCTATTATTTCTTTTAATGCTACTCTAGAGTTTTTATCTCTTGGAGCTATCTTGTAGTGTTCTTGAAGATTACGAATGTTCGCTGTCATACTGGCAACTAAATATTAATTGTTTTTTAATTAGACTTCAATTTTAATGCAAAGTGCATTATTATATGATTGCTTTAGCACATACCATAACAAATACATGATTTGTTTTATATAACATAAACTTGAAAGGTAAAACTTTTATTTTGGAATTGTTGCCGTTCCCATTTTTTGATTAGTTAATTAATTTAAGTGTATATTAATACATTCAGTATTAAGTAGGAAATTTAAAGTATTTATCAAAAAACATTATTTTCATAATATTATATGATTATTTAAGGTTTTTTATATGCCAATTGCAATACTTATGAAAGTGGATATATTATGATATAATGCATTTCTTGAATATGATGTCTTATCAAGTATCAGTTGAGGTTACATCTCAATTGTATTTATTTTGAGTGTTTTTTTGTAGATTTTGTGAATTTTGAGTATAATTGTTTATGTATTTTGAGTGCTTAAGTTCAACATTGTATGTAGGTATTATTGTTACTTTAGTTAAGATAAAAAAAGTTTTTAATGTGCCCTAAGTTAAAGTATTATTTTAATTGAGTGCCTATCAAAAGTTCTATTTGATCAATTTTTAAGGGCCCTATTGCATTGGACATTTAAATCATTAAATAAACTGGCACTAAACAATTTAACAAATCTTCAGACTCCGCAATTATAATTCTAAATTAATATCTATAGTTTTTTTTTAAATAAAAATATAATTTGTATCTATCAATATTATTACATTATAACCTTACTTTGAACTTCACATGATGTACAATCCAAATTATTGGCTTTGACTTTATCAATGAGCTGTTGACGAGCTAGTTGTGTTGCATATCGCCGTCCCATAAAATTACATGAAAAGACTTTACGCACATATTCGTTAGCTCTAAAATATAATTTTATTAATAAAAACGACTATAATTATAACCTTTTATGTTATTAAAAAGTATCAAGATTTGTCAATTATTTACGTTTTTAGTTCTTCGGAATCTTGAAATTCCAACGGAGGTTTGGTCATATCTAGTTGTTCCAAAGGTGATAAGTCACCAGATTTTTTGGGATCCCAACAAGCAATTTTTTCTGGTCGGACCCATTTTATATGTAAATCAGACTTAAGGCCCCTTACTGAAAGGAGTAAACCATTCCCAGGGTGAATGAGTGAACGTAATGTTGTGAACATGATGTTACAGGAAATTAAGCTGATGAATGAAAACAAATAAAAATTATTTATTCATTTTAACAAGTCAAAATCAAATTAAATTTAAAATTTGAAATAAAATAAAACCTTAAATTATTAGAAAATTTCAATGAAAAACTACGCCACTACAATGACGGGTGAATCGGTAATCTATTATTGTTATCTCGCATTAATTATTTTATAACATTATCATATAATTTTAGAGGTTAGGACAATTGTACTTTGTAGGACAACTATATACAGTGAATAATGAATGATAACACTGGTCACTGATAAACACTTAGCTTGTAATGGTCTATTTTGATAAAGGGCTTTGGTGTTCTGCTTTTCACACAGATATATTATATAGAAATCTACAACCGTGATTTTTCAGCAATGTATCCGGTTTCCTGTATACCGGTACCAGAAGTATCAACTATCAAGCTGACAAGCTATACGCAGCACGCATGTTGCATGTTGCATACTCGAATTAGTCGATTTGTAATCGTGGTGTCAACGCCACTGAAATAAATAAATAAAATTATTTTTTTTTTTAAATAGATTTATTTATTTTGAATATTTATGATACTGCGTGAACGGCTCCACGGCAGTCGTTAACGATCCACATTAGCCTTCAAGACTAAATTTCTAAATTCTAATGGAGCAAATTAGATTAGATTTTATTATACTCATCCTATCGAAAATAATAGAAATTAAAAAAAATTTTAATATTTAAATTCACAATATTATTGTTAGAAATTGTCTACCGCTCTATAATCGTTAACTTTAATTCAATAATAATAAATCCATGACAATATACATTTATTTTATCATGAATAAATCGAAATCCGTTACTGTATGCTGATTACCATACGTCGCTTGGATTCTATGTTAATTGTTTGTATTATTATGTTTGTCATATTTGTATTTTATATTTATTAATAATTTGTATGTGTTATTAATAATATGTATGTGCTGCCGTATTCATAATATTTTCAATTTTGTTTATTACGTGTTGCTATCGAATTTGGACGCCGTAGCCGTATTGCAGTGTAGATGTTACGTCACTAATCCCGTGTCACTACGTCCAGCGTTGCATAACAAAAATTGTAAAATATACCTATGTACATCATCCGTGGAAAGGCGTATTTGTAACCTCTTTGGTATGCGTACACCATACGTGTCGCCGACTCATCGACAAAAATCGTTTCATGTGTGTTCGTGTTGATGTTGTCGGTCAAGCCGCTACGTGGTTGTACGTTCCACTAAATATTGAAAGTAAACCGTATTGTGTTGCCGTGTCGTCCACCTTTTGCCGATCACTCGTCTCTTATGGTTCCTGACGTTAAATACGTGTCGTTTTACCACTGATGTTCTTTAATAATTGAAGCCAAAAGACTGTCACGAACACAAATCTATCATAATGGGTTGTAAGTATTATTGAGTATTATTATACCTGGTTATTTTTCATTTAATTTTTGGTTTAAACATTTGAATTTGAGTTTTCTTTAACCCTTTGTGGAAGGACCTCTTTAAATTAGAGATACTTGTTGACCACAGGCATCTGCTGTAAATTGTTTTACACTTCAGCATTTAAATATATGTTTCTTTCTTTTTTAAAACTCTTTATTACGAGTTCTAAAACAATTGGCTTGAAACATTTCTTCGATTTTTTCATTTTTAAAAAGTGGGTCAGGTTTTCGAATTTTGATCTTTTGAAATCGTTGTTAAGTCATTCATAAACGTGTCATTGAATATTTGCATAAATGATTGGGCTTTTTGTTTTTAAATAGTTAAACATAAATTGTAATTAATAAAATTAGCATAATTAAATATAAATTGTACAAGTCAATTTATTTTACAAGCATGGGTTTATATGATTTAGCTATCTGTTAAGTCATCATATGATTAATAACTATTAGTGATTAATTTATAATTGTATTTTGTAAACAAATACTAATTCTATGTAACGTCATGTTTTATTTTGTTGGTATTGTACATTTGGCACCTTTCTTACACCTACTTGTTGTTTAATAACTTGTATTAGATTTGTCAATCTTAAAAAATGAATAGTGTTAAGTATTCTTGAAAAAGATAGTGTTTGTAAATCTTATTTGCTTATATTTTCTGTCACACACCTGTGACTAAATAAACATGTATTTCAGCTAGTTTATCTAGCTAAAATCTAGCACTATCATTGTATAAATTCCTAGATATTTAAAAAACAACTAGTTGAATATTGTATATTATCAAAATGTACAATATTTTAAATTTCATTCCAAATTTAGGCTACATATATATTTAAGATCTTTTAAAACAAATCATTGTAATACTAGTATTTAATTAATTTATTTGTTTATTTTTGTTTCAGTTAAATTTTTAGAAGTAATTAAACCTTTCTGCAGTATATTGCCAGAAATTGCTAAACCTGAACGAAAAGTAAGTATTTAAACATAGTTTATAAAGTTAAAACTATTTAGTATTTATGTTAAAAGGATATTTATAGGTCACTAATAACAAAACAAACTAAATGACACATGTGCCATAATTAGCAGATCCAAATTAAATTAATTTATTTTTGTTGTTTATGACAATGATATTTCAGTTAAGCAAATAAACATTGATTAATATTATCATTTTAATTGATAAATTTATTTTAGTTCATTTATTGGTTATATTAGATTTTATTTCTAATTTTAATTTATTCTAATTATTGGTTTATTGTGTATATTTTTAAAAGTATGTGCTGATACCAAAGATTTAATTGTCAATAACCTTTATATTTGTTTTGAAATCAATATTAAATAATTTATTTTATTTTATTTACCAATTATATATTTTTATTTTGCGTAGATTCAATTCAGAGAAAAAGTATTATGGACTGCCATTACTTTATTCATTTTTTTGGTTTGCTGTCAAGTAAGTTATTTTATTTTATAACCATTTTTATTGCATTCAGAATTTTAAATATTGTTTTTAGATACCTTTGTTTGGAATTATGAGCTCAGACTCCGCAGATCCTTTTTACTGGATTCGTGTAATTTTGGCTTCAAATCGAGGTACTTTAATGGAACTTGGAATTTCACCAATTGTAACTTCTGGGCTAATTATGCAATTGTTGGCTGGAGCTAAAATTATTGAAGTTGGTGATACTCCTAAAGACCGTGCATTATTTAATGGAGCACAAAAATGTATGTTTTAGATTTATATTTTAAAATATAGTTATTTTATTAACTTAATCAAAACTAATTTTGATTTTAGTGTTTGGTATGGTTATTACTGTTGGACAAGCAATTGTTTATGTTATGACTGGTATGTATGGCGATCCCAGTGAAATAGGAGCTGGTGTATGTTTGTTAATCATCATTCAGTTGTTTGTGGCTGGATTAATTGTCTTGTTATTGGATGAACTCTTGCAAAAAGGATATGGTTTAGGTTCAGGAATATCACTTTTCATTGCTACCAATATTTGTGAAACAATTGTCTGGAAAGCTTTCAGTCCGACAACTGTTAACACAGGTGAATTTTATTAAATTATATTATTTTATACATTGTTGTATAAGTTAATTCTTATTTTACAATCAGTTTTAATAAATCTATACTTATGTTTCAGGCCGAGGTACTGAATTTGAAGGAGCTGTTATTGCCTTGTTCCATTTATTGGCTACAAGACAAGATAAAGTTAGAGCACTCAGGGAAGCATTTTATAGACAAAACTTACCAAATTTGATGAATTTATTAGCAACTGTATTGGTGTTTGCTATTGTAATATATTTCCAAGTAAGAATTTAAATTAAAAAAAAAATAAATTATGATTTTAATTATATGTATATGATATAGGGTTTCCGAGTTGATCTACCAATTAAGTCTGCCAGATATCGTGGACAATATAGCAGCTATCCAATCAAATTGTTTTATACATCTAACATTCCTATCATTTTACAATCTGCTTTAGTATCAAATTTATATGTTATATCTCAGGTAAAATTTTTTTTAAATTGTGATTAAATAATTAAATACTCATATTTTAAATAATTATTCATAGATGTTGGCTGTCAAATTCCATGGTAACATACTAGTAAATTTATTGGGTGTATGGGCTGATGTTGGTGGTGGTGGACCAGCTCGAGCATATCCAGTTGGTGGTTTGTGCTATTATTTATCTCCACCAGAAAATCTATCTCATATTGCAGAAGATCCTATTCACGCTATTCTTTATATTGTATTTATGTTGGGATCATGTGCATTCTTCTCCAAAACTTGGATTGAAGTCTCTGGATCATCTGCTAAAGATGTTAGTATAGCAAATTGTATTCAATTTAATTCATGAATTTATGTTAACCATATACTATATTAAAAATACTTATGGTTATAGGTTGCAAAACAATTAAAAGAACAACAAATGGTTATGCGTGGTCACAGGGACAACTCTATGATTCACGAATTGAACCGTTATATACCTACTGCTGCAGCATTTGGAGGGCTTTGTATTGGTGCATTATCTGTGTTGGCTGACTTCATGGGTGCCATTGGATCAGGCACTGGTATCCTGTTAGCTGTTACTATTATATACCAGTATTTTGAAATTTTTGTTAAAGAACAAAGTGAAATGGGTGGTATGAGCACCTTATTGTTCTAAAATGTTAACACATTATCTAACAGTTAATGAAATTGTTGAATAAATCATCAAGTCCCTATGGGACAGAACTGTTGTTGTCACAATCTATGCGTGACTCAAATTTAAATTATACTGAAAATAACTTTATTTTTAGAAATAAAAATTTACTGATATATCGACTCAGCTTTTCAAAATAATGTTATTTAAAAAATTGTCTAAAAAAAAATATCTGTCCCAACAAAAAATTTATATTTATTTGTTATTTTTTTTTTTATTTTGTAAATTATATAAATGTTAGAAAATAGGAAATTATAATATAATATGAACATTTTTTTTTGCTCTTAAAGCTTACGTAATAATATAAATATAATGTTGCAATTTGCAACAATTCTTCCTAATTTTTTTAATGTAAATACTTAATACTTACAGTAAGTTAATAGCAGTAAAATTAAGAATATGTTTTGAGTCAAATGATTATATTTTTTTTCTGACCATCAACAAAATTGTTTTGTCACTTCAGTTACTAATGACTCATTGCTATATGTTAATGAATAATAATAAAAAAAAAAAAACTTATATTTACCATCATTCTTTTCTATAATGATAGAAAAATGAATTGATATGGTATAATAATATATACTTATGAGATTCTGTAATTGAAGTGCATTTTAAGCATATCTATTGTTATGGAAAAATTGTTATACTAGATCAATTATGTCGTTGATCGTCATTTAAAAATTGAAATGGCATAATGATAAGGGTTTTCTTATATTTTCACTTAACATTTTTACGTACAATTGAATAAAAACATTGTTTTTGATAATATTTCATTTTTTTTATTCATCAGGATCATTGTTTAATATTATTAATGAATTATATCTATGAATATGTCTTATCAACATTCTAAAATAATATGTATGTGATTTTATCAAAAATTCATAGGGAATTGGGAATGAACCACATGCGCTCAGTATTTTTCTAGTTCAAATGCAGATAGTTTTAATTCAGCAATTGTTATTATTAATTATTATTATCATATTACAACGATTTATGATAAGATTAATATCCATTCTAAATTAAATATGCAATATTATTGAATACAATAATTAGATTTTATCATTTTATTCAACTAGGTTTAATTAGTTTTACTTACATTAAACAATTTTCTCTGTATTAAATTTAAAAAATAAGTAAGTAATTACTTACATTACGTTACCTAGGTAACTATGAGTTTAGTAAATCGTTTACCATCGAGTAGGTATGCATGGGCACGGAATAAGGTTTAATTCTAATACTGTTATAGCGTGGCATGATATTGTTTTATTATTATAGCAGTGAAATCATTATTTGGACTCAATGGCGAAAATACTGCAATTGTGACGAGACCCTTAGCGGGCGATAGACTGCAGTATTACTTTGCATTAGTCCTCCGGGAGTACATGCGTCAATTTTTATTGACATGTCATACAGTTTTATGTGCTTATTGCGCATTGATAGAGTACCTACGACATACTTTTCGTAACGTACTCGTGGTTGACGGAAGTGAGGAGGTCAAGTACGCTATGGTGTGGGCATCTGGTCACGCAACGTATGGGGTAGTATATATAAACCTCGTCGGCGGGTTACCGGGGTGCAGTGTAAGGGAAGAACGCAATGCATCCGCAGCAGCGCGCCACCTCTTGGGCGTGGCACGTCCTATCCACCACAGCGAGCGGCTGAGCGGCATCACCATTCCTCTCCGCGCGCGATTCCTCGCCATTGCTCGCTTGCTCTCTGTAGCTGTTTCTGTCTTTCTCTCTCACACTCTTTCGCGCCTTTGCCCTGGGTCCGACGTTGCCATGGAGACCGCATCTTGTCCCTCGTCTTAAATCAATAATAAAAACGTGGAACTCGAGCGAGCGATTCTGACGCGCCGTGGCAACGTCGCAGCAACGCCCGGCGCATGATGACAGGTTATCTGGTTCGGCGTGTTTGGAAGAAAATTGGTATCCGGGCACTACACTTGCCGGTATAGATGATTCCTAATATGGTGTCGAATTTTTTCGCCCATACTAATTGCATTAAAACAAATAATAAAAGTTAGAAAAAAGGAAAATGATTTTGGCTTCAGACCTAATTGTTGTGCAGGCAACGAAACCTTCCTTCGACCCCTCTTTTTATACTCGTAAGAGTGCCGTGACGGAATAATGTAGATACGGAGGAAGCGAGACTTCTCGGATAATGACTTTGGGACTCTTCTCGTCTTAAATTGGGTTAAACATCAATGGGGTCGGTGCGTCATATGCTTTGATTGCGGATTTTTAAGTGGTGCTTGTCGAATTATTTTTTTCATCACGTCGTCAGCCGACAACGCTACTGAATTGCCTCCGGGTAAGAATAGGTAGGGTGGTGGCAAAGAGGCACTCGAAGAGAATGGCTATGCGTTCAAGAGGTTCGAGATTATGGGTCAATAAAATGAATGACGCTGGTTTTTGAACACGTTGCGGTAACAGGGTTTCTCGGGTTGGCCATATATACCGCGGATACGTGTCTCGTCGACAAAACGACCAAAACGCCGATTACTAGAACCATGACGTCTCCTCGAGAATACCACCGAACAAAATTATTACAAAATTTCCAATTTTCTCGGGCCGCGCGAGTCTTGTTGTGAACACGTAACGCCACCGTCACCTTTATGTACGTATATAGGGTCTGTAGCTGCAGCCCTCCTGCATCCGATCCTACAACACTATCGTTTCACGATGGTATATCGCGAGTAGGAGGCACCGTTATAGACACCGCCGAGTGCATCAGACTCGATGTGATCCCGGCAAAAGCGTACCCGCAATATTCGGGAGGTATGTCGGTGGTGGGCACAAGGGAGTGGCGTTGTCCCCGCGGTTCGCAGTGCATCATACAGAGTTCGCCAACGGTCAGATCGCCCCCGCGATCGCGTACTCTCTCACGCACTCGCACATATAGTGTAATAATAATATAATAGTCGCCGCGGACGGGTATAAAGGACCGCCGGGTAGCGGCGGGACACTGTGCGTGTGTGTGTGTGTATAGTGTGCGTGGGCGGCAGAAGGAACGAGTGAGCAGGAGTGAGAGAACCTCCTCCCACTATTTCCACGAGCTTGCATTGCCGCGGTGCGCTCGAGTCGAGATGGCCCCAATTTTCCGCCAGGACGTCAAGGGCGGCGGCGGCGGGGCAACACATACGCGGGCCAGTGTGGGTGGTGCGGAGGATGCACGTCGCGGCGGCGGTGTAAAATCCTGGGGCACGCCGACGGGAAAATCCCCGGATTACTTTACGGACTGTCGTCGCGGGCTGCGATAGCGCGAACGTGCCGCTGCCGTCGTCGCCGCCGCCGCTGCCGCCGTGCGCGTTTCGCGTCGTGTGCCGCCGACGTGGGCTGTTGTACAGGAGAGACTCAGTAGCGGTGCGTGCCGGCGGGTCGGGTGTCTCTCTCTCTATCACTCTCCGAGCGGTCCGCGCACGGTCGTATTATCATCAGCAGCAGCACCGTTGTCATTATTACTATAATACCACTGCGGTTATTTATTATTAATATTTCATATTGCGCGCGCGTTTGGGCGTGTGTGTGTGTGTGTGTGTCTGTGTGTGTACTGCGCGCGGAAGACAGTGTGATCAGTGCGGGCGCACCACCGCGGCCGATACATAATGTGATATATTATTTATAGAAATATATTATTGTGGTCGTTTACTCGTCTCCGCCACCGCCGTTTAATATTAACGCCGTTTTAAATGGTCCGCGCGTACGGTACGCGCCGCAAAAGCCGCGCGACCGACTCGTCTACGTCGTACTCGCATGTCGTCGTGCGTTATTATAGTGTGCAATAGAGCGGTTCGTATAATATATAACACATCGTTATTATTGCCGTTGTTGTTATTATCATTACATTTGAAATTTACAAAATTTAAATTTTATAAACGTTTCGTTTCGGGTCGCGCAATATAGGACATCGTCGTTATAATAATATATTATGTCGCGTGCTGTTCACACCGTGCATCACACGAGACCGTCGCCGCCTCTGCCGTCGTCGTCGTTTTTGTGCAGCCGACCGCCGCTGCCGGCGTCGTCGTCGTTGTCGTCGTCGTAGGAGAGCAACGCACCACCGCCGCAAATTCTGCAACCGCCGCCGCTCCCCTGTGACCCCCGGACGAGACGTGTGAGTTGTGTTTTGTCGTTATCAGTTATCACATCACTGCTCAATTATATCGTCAGCGCATTTGTGTATTATATATATGTTATAAAACGATAGCCCGCAGGCTGCAAGTACCTATATTTAGTCCTATAGTATATATATACATTATACACGTACATAATATATATATATATATGGGCATTCCACATGAGGTGGTCGAGGGAGGTATACGGTTCGCTCTCTGAGCAAAAACAATCGACCGTTTCGAACTTTCGAAGTAATGATCACGTGCACAAAGCAACTTAATGATAAAAACGAAAGAAAAATTTCAGTTATTGTAAAATCATTCGTCTTTGCTAAAATACACGATCGCCAATAAATGTGGAATTAAAAGTATTTGGAATACTCATTATACGTAGATTGCGCGTAAAAGCATGAATTTAAAAAGGAATTTAAGACATGCCAAATCGGTGATTAAAGCGATAAACAATTGACTTTAATAAGAAATTGTTCAGCGTACCAGTTCCTATATCATAATTAAAAATAACGGTTTTGTCGGTTTTATATATATACTTTTTTCAATAGGTACTTAAACAAGGACTTAAACAGTCGAACTTAAATAGATACCTAGTAAACATTTTTTAGAAAAAAAAAGTGGAGTAAAAACCGTTAACGTAGGATATTAATATACCTATATTAATATTAGTAATTATTAATTAATATTCAATAAGGTAGGCTTAAATATTTTTACAAAAACAAATCTCATATAGGTATTATATTTATTATTATTATTACTAGCTGTTATTAAATTATTAGTCAATATTGAAGAATGGTGTGAATAGGTTCGTGTTATAAATAAATTGAGATTAAGATAAATATTTTGAAAATTTTACTGTGTAGAAATAAGTAAAAAATTAAAAATGAATAAGCATAATGGGGAAGAGTTCAATTATCTACAAATAATATTTTTTGAATTAAAATAAAATAACTATTATTTTTGTTTAAATATCCAATTAATTAAAAATTTAAATTTGAAATAAGCATAAAAAGGATACATTTTTAAACTTTATATGCAGCTGTAAGGAAATCTTGAGAAAATGTGTACTAAACTTTAAAGCTATAGGTCTTATCTTAGTACAGTGCTGTATCCAGTGGGGCACTGGGGTTACGTCTTATGTGCCTTTTGAAATCTTTTTTTTATGGCCGTAGCTTATTGTATGGATGTTCCCTATAAGTTATATCGTTAAAATATTTATATAATTTAAAGTAAATCTATGATAATTATTTGTTATTTTTTGTTCATAAATGCCCAATAGTAATAGTTGACTATTAATTATTAAGTATGATGTTAAAATAAAAGTTCAATTTAATTCTACGTTATCTTCAATACTTATTTATAATTACGTGACAGTGGCGTAACCATGGGGGGCAGTGTGCTATGCCCTTCCCCCTATGGGATGTATCAACTTAATATAAAATTAACTTTTATTGGTAATTGTTGTTTATGATTTTTTAGTATTTTGGGTTTGCCCCCCCTCATTTTAAAATACTGGCTACGCTACTGTTACGGGGTACCTTCCGTCCACTGCATTTAATTGTACTATATATATGATATAGATAATAAATATAACTACAATTCCTAAAACATATTGTTATAATTTAAACTTTAAAGTAATGAAATTTAGAGACTACCTATTGTTTATTTTTATTTGTTGAGCATTTAGTATATACGTCGTATACGAATACTACGAACGCACGCGGTTACACAGCTATTTGTTTATTGGAACTTCGTTTACAAATTGTGACTTATGTTATGTTTTTAAGTTTGACTCCTAATATAACCTTAGAATTGGCATATTTATAGAAGAAAACGGAATAAACAGTTCTGATTTAATGCTATAATAAAGTAACTAAAAATTATTTTGATGAATTTTGTTAAAATTTAAACTTTAAACACTTGTTTTTCTATTTTCAATATTTTTTTTAGTCGTTATACTCATCAACAACGGTTTAATTATACATAAATTTAAAATTTAAAATAGTTAAAGGTAGCATAAAATTTTAAATATTTTGAAAATAATATTATATATTCATAAAATGTTAATAAAAATATTTGATAAAAAATTCAAATCTATAACAGCGTGGGATAAAAAATATCTACCTACTTGCGGCCCATTTATAAATGTGTGGCTCACACTAAAATTAAAAATGCATATTCAAAAGTGTGAAAATAATAAAAATATATAATTGTGTGGTTCTATTATAACACGCAATATTATACATGAAACTTTTGTATATCAACAATAAAATAACATTAAATATTTAAATTAAAAAAATCAAATAATAAATTAATACAATAAAGTCATAAATAAAATAATATTTTTTTTTTATTTTATGATAGTGAATTTAAGAGTATGTCATACCCGCATGTGTTGTCTCTGTCTTACGAACGTAAAACATAGAAAATTTGCGTTCAGCAGAATAAATTTTATGCTGTTAGCTTTAATATTAGTCAATTTACTTATTATTAAACTTAGAGGTCATAATATTATCTAAGGCATCCATAGGCTTTTATTGATATCTTAATTTTGAAGTGAGTTTTATTTATGTAAAATATTAAAAGTTTAAAATGCTCGTAACTCGCTTAAAAATTAAAATATCAATAAAATCCTATGAGATGCCCTAGATAATATTATTAACTTTAAGTTTGATAATAGGTAAATTGACTCTAATATTAAGGCTAACCGCCATAAAATTGATTCTGCTGAACGTAAAATTGCTAATTTTATAAATTGATTGTAAAATTGTATATATATTTTAACATTTAAAATTGATCATTATATCAATGTGTCAAATAATATCTTTAATTAAAATTGTGGGTGGCTTGCAAGTAGTTTCTAAAATAATACATTTTTGTTGTTTTTAAAATCATATAGCAAGGATCACTATTCTACAGTACCTAATTAATTTTTGAATAACAATAAAACAAAAATAAATCAATTTTATGAATAACTAGTTTTATGTATTAATTCTTGGTTTTTCGATTATTTTGAAAAGTACTGGGAATCTTTTACTTTTGACCCTCTTATCTATGTGTGTTTATGTGTAAGAAAAAATAGATGAAAAACAGCAAACCTTCTATTCCAATCAAAACGGAACATATTACTCCATTTTGGTTTTTCGTTAAAACAGAATTTCGTCTCTAGATGTTCAAAAAATTTAAACAAAATCATGTTAACTTATTTTTCTTTTTCCACAATCGAATAATCCATTCTAATAATACATACATTTCTGATGCTCTATTTAAGTAACACAGTATTGATACGATCGTATGCAATATACATGTATACGTATACACTATACATATTATACGTAGTGCACATAAAGCTAAGAATAGGTAGTTAAAAACAAATATGATATTCTTCATAGTTTAAGTAATTCAGTATAATTCAGTGTACGTGCATGATGACAGAGAAATTATTTTTTGTCTTAGTCCCGTCGCGCGTGTGTATGTACTATTATACGTTTATATATATATATACATATAGTCGAGTCGCGATAACTTGAAGTCGAAGGGAGATAAAAATTCGCTTCGAGATATCTAATTAAAATTTATATTAATTTTTATATAATTTATAATTCTAAGGGAATAAAATAAAGTTTTTCGAGTTATCGCAACTTGACTGTAGATATATATATATATATATATATTACCTTCAAAATATATATACCTACGGTGATGTAATTTATGTGGTTGATATACACACATTGCACAAATAACTATGATCTGGGTGTATTTCAGAGTTCGCCTTGAGAGAAGGGAAGAAAAATAGGTCAAAAATGATATTTGCCACTTCCCTCAAAAAAAAAAAAAAAATTAGGCATATGATAAAACAAAACGCAATGTTATTTAGTATCGAGGAAGCTTATTGTAAAACTTGTATAATCTACCTACAGCCAGCACCAACGAGTTACCAATCTTTTTAATTATAATACAATTATTAAAATTATAATAATATGCGTAGGTTAGGCATAACTTAATCTAACCTTGCAGTAAATACCCGCATGTCCATGACATTGCAATAAGTGATAACAAATATTATCAAAAGAATGTATATGTTCGTGTGCATTTCTGCTAATTTTTTTTTGTCTCACCCTTGTGTCGTTCGGGTGGCTGACAAATTGGCTTTTAGTTTTTTTAGATAATTACGTTTGAAGACTTATAATATTATGGGCGCGAATTGGTTCTATTTTTCAATTAAAAGAAAAGGTAGTCAAACTTTTTGAGCACTCAAACTAACCCTAAATTTGTTTTTTAAGAAGATAATTTATTTTAAATTTTAATAGTAAGACTAATACTTAATATTGCAATAATTTCCTTGTTAAGTTTGAAATTTAAAATATAACAATTATTAAAAATAATTTACATGTAATTAAAAAAATAAAAAATAAAAAATAAGGGAATTTATTTTGGTTATCTGCTGCATAGAAGATTTCAAATGTACCTCGTTATAGAGTAGATGTAATTTATTTGTGAAATTTAAATTTAATAATAAATTATTGAATACGAAAAACGATTCTGTGCGTCGATGTTGTGTCAGCAACTATTTCTAAGGTCATTTTAAAATAGGTATTTGGTTTATAGTATATATTTATATTACTATAAGTAATTTATTTTTCTATTAGTAACACACTAATACGATGGGTTTATCGTAGATCTGGAGCTGATCTGAAGCTTATTTTAAGCCTAAGAGGGGGGGGGGGTTAAAGGGATATTTATGAGTGACGTATAATTTGATGAGATGAAAATATGACTATATTTATGCAATTTGCTGAAAATAATTTTTGACTTGTTTTTAAGATAAAAATAAAAAACTATTTTTATTGTATAACTTTTTGAATGTATGAATGAACTGGAAAAGAAATAAATTGGAGTATTAATATTGATCTAAAACAATAATTCTTTATATCCGAGATCAAATTTACTTTAAAATAACTTGTGACTAGATTTTAATGTTTTTTTACAAAATAACTAAAAATATGAATGGAAAAATTGTTATTATTCGTTGAATATTAAATTTCGTCATAATTTGAACTTAATATGCCTTTAAAAAATGATAGACCATGAATTTTCGTGGTATTCATCTGTTATAATCTAATATTACGTATTTAAACATTAATTAATTGAAAATAATGCATTTTCAATTAAAGAATAATCTTAAAATATATACGATTTTGATTAATTATAAAGTTAAATAATATTGTTTTAGATGTTATATTTTAATTTCTAAGTACAAATTATATGAGGATCTTATTGAATACTCGTAAATTGTAATACATTTTAAAACTTTTTTACATCGAATAATACTTTATACCAACATAAATTTAAAAGGAACTAAAAAAATAATTTTCGGAAAATGCTAATATCTTAAGTATTTAGAGAACAGTTTAAGTCTCTGATTATATATTTTTGAATTACTACAAAATTGGTAGAAAACTGGTTTAAGGAAATATTTTTGTTTTGATTATTCATGAGAATTTTATAATTTATCTAACTAATTTTAAATTTCACTTCTCAAAGTAAATCAACTAGATCAAATTTTCAACTAAAAAACTCTTTAACGTTGAAGGATAAAGCATTGTTACCTTCTTTACATTACGTTACGTTATGTTACACACACACGCACACACACACACACACACACACAAAACTAGAATTGATTCTGATATTGACAATATTGGTAAGTGTTTAAGTTTAAAAAGGTTGAAAAGCATATAATTATACGATTCTGACTGAAGATACTTTGTCAGCCTATATTCCTAAGGATATTTTATTATGCTGAGTGATTCTATTATCAAACACTCATTATTTTAAAATCTATTAGGAGTATTTTCTTATAAAAAAATTCGAAATTCGAACGAGTAGTTTATGAGTTATACATATTTAAAGTTTTTGTATACAAAGAAGTTAAGTGATACGTACTACGTAGTTAGCCCGTAAAATGTTGGTCTACTACTTAGGTAATTTAAATTTTAAATAATTATTTAACTATTAACTATTAAATTACCAAATTTAGATTTTTATTTATTAAAATGTATCGGATAATATTCTGTATTAGAATAAAAAATTAAAAAAATATATGTAGTCATTTAAAAAATTATAGCGATAAAAAATGTTTTTTTTTTGACTGGAAATTATGTAAGAAAAATATTATAAAATAAATTTATAGATTTTGAAATAATGAGTGTAATTTATTTTCCTATTAGTACCTAATAAACTAATAAATTATTATTATTATATACAAAAAAAACATCTTATGTAGGAATAATTATTATAATATTATATTATACTTATATTATATACTAAGTTAGTATTACTAACTATACAATCTTACTAATTATAAATGTATTATATAAGTTATTAGTAACACACCGTAAATCGGTGTGAATTCATATAAGTTTGTGATATATACAAATAAAATTAATCTGAATATTTTAATATTTTTCATTGTGTAAAGAAAATAATAATTTATGTTGTAACATAAAATTCAACTACAAATAATATTTTATGAATAACAATAAAATAACTAAAATTTCTTTCTTCAATTAACTTTGTAAAGTATAGGGAATTTTTAACTCCTTAAAGTACCATCTAAATCCAATTTGTCGACTTTTCTTGAAGTTGAATATAGAAGCATTTTTTCTAATATACAAAGATACACATAATATAGAAAAAAAAATAATAATAAATAAATAAAAATAAACACATCATTGTAAAATCAATATCGGTTATCGCTTCACTCAAAATTTAAAAGTAAGAGATTTTATTAAAAATAAAAATAATAAATTTAATCATAGCATATATTAACCTTATTACAAAAATAAATATAATAATTGCATAAATCTCGGCTCACTTAAAAAAAAATCTGTTCCACTCATGAGCGTTTTTCGTTCTAGGGATCTATACAAGAAAATGTATACGTTGTTATCACTTAGTCTGTCCAGTTTTTCACTGATGATGACAGTATTATTTGAAACATCGTTTCCATTTGCCAAAGTAGATATTGATTTATTTAGCTCGAATAAATATATTAGTTTTTTGATATTCTGATTTTATAATATTAGCATAATACTTATAATAAGTACTTAATTTAAGTTTAAGCAAAAAAAAAAAAAAACTTTAAACAATAATTTAATTAGATGCATTGGCGTAACTAGACAGGGATGTTTGGGTGGTCTTAGCCTTTAGAATTTCTTAAAGCCTTATATTTTTTTTTATGAAAATAAAAACTTAAAGAACTAGTTATTCCTATGATTAGTTGTATTGGTTATCACTATGCAATTGTATACAACTTTACGTGTATTGAATTATGGTACTATATTTAATATCTATACAATTTTATATTATTATTATTTATTATTTTACTGATTATAATCAGTGCTCGGATTTTATAGCATTTTCTAATTATTATAAGATAGAGATACAAATAGCAGAGTGAGCTATAAATTTGTTTTATACGCCAGGAACTCCAAATATGAAATTTTATAATGCTATTTTTTGCATATTTAAAGTATTTTAGGTTTTTGGTGCTATTTTTGAAGTTTTGGTGCTATTTTTTGCTAATTTGCATAATATGACTATTATTTTGTATTTTCATAAATCTAGTTGATATTACGTGGTATGAAAATTATAAAAATGTTGTCATTTTTTTTGTTTTTTTGTTTTTTTGAATACATATGAAAAATACTGATATTTCGTTCATGTTAGTCTATTTTTAAATAGTCCAGCGTATTGGCCTATCGAACTGTAATTATAACTCCTTATCGACTGTACGGCTCGTATCTATTTTTTTAATTATGAACAGAACACATTTTAATGTTTGCTATTTTTCATGTTTTTAGGGCGCTTATTTAAAAAATTTTTAAGTCATATTATAGCGCATATTTCATTTATTTTTAGTGCTATAAAATCCAAGCCCTGTTTATAATAATGTGTGCGCAACTATGTGAAGTGTTTTGATAATATATTATAACATATAGATAAAAGGTATTATTGTTAATTTATTTTGCTAACGTTTCTATATTATAGTACTTCTATAATCATTATAGTCTATGTTAACTGCTGGGTATTTGGATTTAGTTTTACACTTTTAATTATTTTTATGTTTTAAGTATAATATAATACACACTTCGAAGAAAAGATAGTTAAGTATTATTTATCTTTGTTTTAAGCTATATAAATATGAAATTTGATTTTCTAGAGATGAAAATTATAACTTTAGTGGTTGACATTTCTGATTTTAATCGCTTTTAAAGGTATTATAATCCACACGTTCTCCATTAAATATCAATAAAAATTGCATGACAAGCATTTTCAGAGAGTGAGCAAGGCAAAAAAAACAGCACAATTGATTACTTAAATATATATATATATATATTAGTACTTATATTTCTAACTACGACAAAAAAACAACAATAACAAAAAATATAACGTAGGTATTTATTGTAGGCACTTAGTAACAATTTTATTTTTATCAAACATTTAAAAAATACTTATTAGACATAGGCACTTAAATTTAAAATTTATTGATATTTAAAATTTTAACTATTGTGTAAATATTAAAAAATATTATTATCCAAATTTTTTTAATTTAAAATTATCTGTACAATATATAATAATAATACTTAATATTTAATAAGTAACATTTATATTATTTGGTGTGCATGAATAATTTGATTAAATTCGATTACTAATTTTAAATTTTTACCATATTAATTAATAGATGTATTTATTTACTTTACTTTTACTAAAAAACTTATATTATTAATCAGTAATCACTATGTATTGGGATATACATATAAATAAACATTACCTACGTTTTTTGAGAATTTTATATATTAATTGTTATAATTGATATTTTACTATACTGCTTAAGGTGTTTGATCGAAAATAAAATAAATCATGTTCTAAAATTGACGTCCAATTAAATGAAGCATTTTGAAGAAAAGTAATTAATTTGTGACATCTTTTAATCTGAATTATATCGGATTACGTTTTACGTATTTATTGACTATGCTGCCATTGGAATCACCTGCATAGCTGCCGTGAATTGTTTAAAATTTAAAATATGTTTAATCAATGGATAAAATAGTCAAATAAGTTAAAGGTACAAAAAGTTTAAAATTATAATATGTATTTTATATGATTCATAACGGAATAATTTTATTTATAGCAATGCTTATTGCTTATTTATAGTTATGTGTTAATATATATTATAAATTATGATTCACATATTATATTAGAGTGGGTCAAGCCCAATATAATGGTGGGAGGAGGGTAATTGTCTATAGACATATATAAAAGGGTTAGAGCCAAGGGCTTATGCACGTATATACCTTATTTTAAGAGCTGTGGGGCGATTACCTCAATTATCCCTCTCTGCATTCTTTTTTGTATAATGTTGAAATGTTTTAGGTTCGTATTGAAAGGAGAATCAAATTTTATTCTTATGGTTTATGAATAAATATAATAATTAACGTATTGTATATTATGTATATATATATACATGTATTTACGATTAGATTACGTTAATGTTATTAATTTTTTTTTCGATTAATTTACTAAAAGATTTTACTAAAAATCATTTAAGATTATGAACATAGGGCGTGTCATGATTTGATATTATTAATAGGTCGCTCTTATTACGTCGATTACACCGAATATAAACACCTAATTTGGCGTGACTGCCATTTGGTTAGAATCCTTGTAAGATAGTTCTTTTAGTGAGACTACATCGTCGTGATCGTCGTTTGTGCACTACCACCAGTTAAGCTATTATCATATAGTATGGTAGTTATGGTGGGTATAATGGTCGGTTTAGTAACAATATCATAATACAATACAATGTTAGTAACGCTAATTTATTGTTGTCATTATTTCCGTAATATACTTAGATAAACTAAATTATCTTTTAGGGATGTATTTTTTTTAAAACCATTTTTGACAAGTGTCTTCATTACAACTTTTGTTTATTGAGTTTATTTTGTTAACAGTTAAATTAATTCAAACATTATTAGTGAATATAATTGAGTATTTAATTAGTTATTGATACTCTTCGGTTATTTATAGTCGTGTTGTACATTTGTGTACAATAATTAAAATTATATTTATTACTCAAACTATATTATCCATTACTATAAGTAGTTATTGCTTGTTAGTAATTTTATGTAATAATTTATTATTTTACGACACGAAAGATTTTAAGTAGTAATAAATGTCGTCTCTGAGTAGCGATAGCCATGGGTGTTTTGTATTATAATGTAATATTTTAATTTATAGTTTAAATAGTTATACATTGCTGATTTACTTTAAAAATATGTCTGGGTAACTACATCTCCTAACCTGTAATATGTACACTTTTTGTGATTTGCAGAAAATTTAGGTAATAAATAAGTCAATTTAATAAATTTGTTTTTAAACCTTTACAAAAAAATTCTATATCTTCTAAAAAGTCCAGTGACTTAAAAACAAAAAATAGAAATCATTATCATGATCTCAGATAAAATAATCTAATTATTTTATTCAAGTCACCATTAATTTGAATGTTATGTAATTTGTGATTTAATCGGGTTTACATATTTTTTTTCTGTAAGGGTTTGGATTATTACAGTACAAATCGTTGATTTTATTATTATTATTAATCCTGAGCGTGGTAGTGGATTCAGACGAATTAAAGAGAGCTGTGTTAGTCACGCGCTGAAATGGACCAGATAGACAGCTATGTTGCTCGATTAATTTTCATGGTATTATTGTATACATAAAGTTTTACATTATCAGTCTGTGAATCAACGTGTACTTGACGTTATGGCGTATATATCCACAGTAACTGTAAAACCAAATTTTTTATGATAATTTCAATATTCCCGTTGAGAGTAACAAAGTATAGTTTATTAAAGTAATGTAATTTAAAAAATTTTAAATTTTAATTTTAACATTAAAATATTTTATATTTCTTAGGTATATTAATATAATTTGTCTTTAATTTTTGGTTCACAAATTCACATTTTTTTCCTACTCCCATGCTAGGGCTCTGTATTTAAATACATCATATATCTTTATGTATACGAAATATACGGGAATTCATCTTTCCTAAACCAACGAATCTATTGACTATCAATTCAATTTGAAGAGTATTTTTTAACATAGATATTGTAATTTTTGTTAGTTAGCTTTTAGACTACGTAGATTTATTATATTTTCATGATTGAATCATTGCATACGCAGCTATTTATAAAAAGGGGAAAGTGTTATGTTATGTTAGCTGTATGGCGTTTTTATTTAGCCATTTGATACTTATAAACATAGTGCTCTAAGTTCTTGTTATTTGTTGATATGTTTTTCTAATTTAATATGTTAAAATCAATATTATGTAATGTCATGAATACTATGAGGATATAAAATACAGCAGGGGTGAAAATAAATAATCTAAAATGAAACTAGTTGTATTTTTAATTTTGATGTACGTAGTCTATAGGTATCCAATATATACATGCAATCATTACAATGGCAGTATTCTTTATTGTCGTCTAAATAATAAATAGTATAAACTATAAGAGCAGAGAGGTCGGTAATAAATAATACTAAAAATAAATCGATGTAACGCGAATCGTCCAATTAAAACTTAAAATGCACGAACAATATAGTAGTAGATAAGACATGGTAGATACCAAATGTACGTACACGATAACGTCGTAAAAACGGAAATATTTCGTATTAGTCGGTATCTCGGTGTGTGTATCCATTTAGACACATTGGCATCGGTTTGAATAGCGTGTGTATAAAATAAAAGTCAACTCATTATACCATACTGGGAATGGAAATGTTAATAATTCGTAAACGTCATTGGGTTCACATAGATTATCTTATAATAACAAACTGTGGAAAGTGATATTTAAGTGTAATACACGCGCATGCGCACAAACGATATTAAATGCGATACGTACTCGTTTTATTATTTTTTATTTATTTCTGCACGTGAACACACACCACCGACGACCGACATACACTGTACAAATATATTTACATAATACAATTTATTATGTACGGCACGCGTTTACATGTGTATACTGCAGATCGATGCAGTGGTTCATGTAGTATGTAAGACTACACTACACTCCACCATAGGCAAAAATTCAAATTTTTTCTTTGGGGAGGAGGAGAGGGCTAAACAACTTTATACATAACAGACCCGCGGAAAACGAATCCTTGAGTTTACCTTGATCAATTTTTATACCTTATGAGGTCCTTATTTCTTACACTACATTTTATTGAGATATTGTTATTATAACTCTGCCTGTCCAGGGAGGCAGCAAAAGATTACACCTCATACACTAACTCATCTATAACAAAACGAATTACAAAATATTGCCAACTAAAATCTAAAAAAAAATAATCACCGCCTCATGGATGATACCATAAGTTATAATATTATATTACAAACATATTAAGTGTTCTGTTTGCGTATTATAATATTTTATGCTTTCTCTCTGATCCACGGGCGCAACATAGTAAATTTGCATTCAGCTGAACCAATTTTATATTGTTATATTTTATATTCCAGCGAATTCATCTATTATAATATAAATCACAATCTTCATCATCTGTGTTATTAAGTTGGCTTTTTGACGATGTTACATTTTTTATAATATAATGATTATTTTTAAATTCTAATATTTTGTATACTTATATATAACCTGTAATATCGCAAAAAGCCAACTTATCGAAATAGAAAATGTTCTTAGCTCACAGTTAATAGTATAGGTAAATTCACTCTAATGTTATACATAATAACACACGAGATTGGTTCTGCTGAACGCAAATTTTGTAACGCCGAGTAGCTAAGCCACTCTTAACCCCTCCAAATTGCGTTTAAGCGCACCACGTGACATCAGATATTGACATTTATTTAGTGGTGGCCTATAAGCATGAAACGTGTGTAATAACTGTGCGCAGTAAATTAATAGTCAAATAGCCGGGTTTTCTGTTAGTAAAAGTATAGGGCGCACGACGAGTGTATACAAACGGCCCGCGGTCGGAGCTCGTGACATTTTATTATTATTCAGACAGGGCGTGTGATGGCCATGGGTCGGCGGCGGCGGTTCCGTGGGACACACGCCCTTGTGTAGGTATACGCTATTCATTGACTGGACCCCGCAGCTGCCGCAACCGCCGCCGCTGCCGTCACTATCGCTACCACCACGTCTGCGGATCGGTCTGTCTTCCGGTCGGTCGGACGATGGGTCGGTCGGTCGGTCAGTTTGTCGGTCGGTTTGTCGGTCGGTCGGACGTCCCCGTCAGCTGTGAGGAGTCGTTCAGCATCTCGCCGAGCTGAGCATGTGGAGCGATCTGCCGACGACGGCGGCGGCAACGGATACTACTAATATATATTCGACTGCAACGACGATCGGTGCGCGCACGCGGCCTGGCTCGACGCTACCGCCGCCGCCGCTGCCGCCGCCGCCGCCGCATCTATCTTTCGCGCGCCCGAGGAGGAGGCACCACACTCGAGAGTTGTCGCGCGTACACGTCCGACACACCCTGCGTGTCCTCCGATCGGCCACCTTGGGGCGTGGACAGTGTTCGGCGCTTTTTTTTTATTATTTTTATTATTATTATTTATTTATTTGTTTGTTTTATTATTCTTATTATTCCGCGCGCGTTGAAGTGTGTATATAGTAATAATATAAGACCGTGCGTGTGCGTTTGGTGCTCTCGTCGGGTAATCTCATCGGAAATCGAGCCGGAATTAAACGTCGGCGGCCTGACGTGACTAGCTTAAATCATCGTGTGACGTGTACTCAATAATAAATATAATATTATATTATTACACTGCACTCGAAAATAATCACAATAATAATATCATAATATATTAAAAGCGGTAAAAGTACAGCGTGTGGGTGGCCAGATCAAACGGCGTGAGTGTTATTAGTTTCGATCAATCGTTGATCGTCGTCGTCGTCGTGATCATACGGTGTCGGTGTTTCATTACTACGCGATGGGCATACACCCGAGCGCTATGCGGTCGTCGTCGTCGACGTCGTCGCACGGCGACAGGCAGATGTCCGTCAGGTCCAGACGATCGCAGGTATACTGGGGGAGGGTATAGGGATGTTTTGTGTATAATATAATGTTTGCATTTGTCTTTTAACTCGTCGTCGAATGCAGCGTTAGGACATGAACGCGACCCATTGATGTCAGTCGCAGAAGGGGCTCTTAGGGTTCTTACGTGCTTGCGCATTGCTCTTCACGCGAGTAATTATGTACACGTCATATATAATGCATATTGCTTGCGCGTGTCTATGCCTGTACACGGATTACTACTCTACCGTAGGTTGACCAGTGTGCGAAAGTTGTTTTTTTTTTTTTTTTGTCAGCCCGAGGAGACCTTTAGTGTAAGTTTACAGTGTGCGTGCGTGTGCGCGTGTGTGTGTAAGTGCGTGCGAGCGCGCACCCGACCGCCAAAACAGACTTTGGCACACACTGAACGACGAACACTCTCGCCGATTTCCCCGTAATACCGTCTCCGGTCCCACTTCGCGGACCGACCCAACGATCTCGCGTAGTAGGGGTTCGCAAAGGTAACGCGGCGCGTCAGATAGGCAATTCAGGTGCACGCGCGTCCTCGGCACAAACCAAATGATGTCTGTACGAATATTATTACTATTATTATTTCGGTACACTGCAGACGCGCGGGCGCCGCTGCGCGAACGTCCACGTCGTATATTATTTTTCTATTATATTATACACCGTTTCGCGTACACCACTGCGTGTGGGCTTGTGTTGTGTACATACAATATATAATGTATGTTGATATATGTATATATATATATATGTGTGTGTGTGTGTGTGTGTTTGTAAAGTTGCAATAATATGCGTACGGAACACGTCACATGTACGATTATCATGGTGACCACGTCCGTGTACGAGTGACGCCGATAAAGTTTATAACAAGATTCCATTACACACACACACATATATATATATGCATATATGTGTGTGTGTGAGTTTATTATGCTCGAGTTTTTGTTGAGCTTGACCCAATTGTTGTGACTTGCCTTAACGGCGTTCGATTTCGACACGCTTCGCATTGCACCGCGGCATCATCGCGTGAAAGCTGCTGAAATTGTCAGTGTACACGTTTGCGATTAGCGTATTAAACGTAACGGGCGCTTTATCGACGGTCCATTCATATATCCCGTGGGTTCGAGTAGTGTAGTTGCATGCAGAACGATCGCACATCCCCATACGATGAATATAGAATGAAATGTTTCGTAATATATCATGATGATTGGCATGCGTTTGAATCGAAACGTGCGTGTGTTCGAGTAAACTTTGATTTACTAACGATTACCTAATGAAATAATACCCAACCAATGCCGGCTGAGTAGGAAAGGTTTACATGGTTTTGGTAGGACACTTGCATAGCTTTAACGTTACGCAACGAGCAGTTGGATGGATTTTTAATCCGATTGATGCGTGTATATATATATAATATGTACAATTTTTACGGCAGTGGGTATACCATTCTTCGTGTGTATACTTATCGTATTCGACGATTACTTAATAACTGGACATTTAATATCTGTTCCTGTTGTATAATAAAATTTAGTTTCAGAGTCGTCATGTTTTTAGCACATAATTTACACTTTATTGTTCAAGAAATGTATGCTACGCGTACGGTTTTAATTATCGAGCAACAAGTTTTTGAAAGCACTGATGATATTATATATTTTTCATATTATCATGACTATATCTTATGTTTTTTTTTATATCTCTGTGGGATTATGCATTTTATTATTTTCAAAATAATAGGAAAAATTTTGCTCATTTATTCAATGGTTCTTCAAAACAACCTCTTGGCTTCGTGTAACTACTAACTCGACATTCATATTATGCACACTACCATGGTCTTTATTACTTTTTTATGGAATTATTTATACATATTTATGTATTATATGTATTAAATTCTTGTATTTATTATTATTATTATTTGTATTATTCAAAAGAGAACTAATACGACTATAAATATCAAACAAAATATATAGCAATATTATAACATACAATAACATATTTTTATCCTTCTATATAGGTATAAATATATATGGTATACCTCTATATATTACACAGTTTTATCAACTATAAATAAATATAATAAGTAACATAAGTATAATGGTATATTTATTAACACGTATTCATTTTTTATTGATACAGCTTATTTGGGTTTAAAAGTATGTATTTAAAATAATTTTCACTTTGATGTTTGACAAAATATTTAATTTAATTTTAAAATCAAAAAAATTATTTTTTATTTTTTTGTATAAAATTACGATAATACTAATTAAAAACAGAATAAATCGATTTTAAAATAAATTATGTGATTTTAATACCCATTTTATACATAATGATTAATAAAATGTACAAATATCGATATTGATATTATATTCTAATATGCTACGCATGTAAGGCACGTGCATATAAAAGATCTTTTTTTTTGCGCCACTATTAGGCCTATTGTTTAATATGGTCAATTATTTGGGATCCATTTATTCTGATCTATACTTATTCGAGACGTATTCAATGTAAATATCTTTATTTCATTTTTTTCTCTCTTAAAATCGAGCATCAACCACATATGATTATTTCCCAATTCTATGATATTTAAAACGTATTGGTTTATCTGATGGAAGAGTGTTAGTCAACTTAAACTTTCTCAACAAACTTGTTAATGGCTCCATTGATGCACCTAAACTTCTAACAGAGGTACATTTTAGGATTCTTGTTAGATCATCCAGATTATTGGCTCTTAACTACGTTCCTCTTCATCACACTAACTATGGCCATAATCACCCCGTCCATCGATTGATGCGTCTAACGATAACCTTTGTAGCCAATAACACTTCATATTATATAATGCATTTCTAATTATTATCGCTAAACTAAGCAACTGCATCTTAGATAGCCATTCATAATGTATGTAAAATAAAATATTTATATTCATTAAATTCGTAATTTGTTTTTGAAAATTTCATACATTTTGCTAAGATGTATGCATTACAGAATGAGATTAAACTATAAGGACCAATAGTTTTTTTTTTATAAGATTATAATAACAATACAAACAAACTTATAGTAAGCTAAAAGAAAAAAAAATTACGTTTTATTTATGATAAATCTAAATGTCTTATTCTCTTTAATATTAAGTTATTTATCATTGCTTTATAATATCATAACCAATAATGGTGAATCTAGGATTTTTTTTTTTTTTTTAGGGTGGGTCCAAAATTTTTTATATTATTATATATCATATCATATAATTTTGTTAACACGATATTTAGGATTTGATGTTATGCCTAAAAAATATAATATAACTGTCATGGAAGGGGGTAGGCTCCTTTGCCCGTCCTTGAACCCGCCACTGACAAGCAATGTAATTAATCACGTAAATTTATTTTGTTTTTAAATTCGTGAATTTTTATTGGCCATTGAACCATTATTATTTTTATTTAATATTGATAAATCATGTATAGTAGTCTAAAAATAAAAAAAACTACTAAATTATTGAATTTTGATTAATATAAATTTAGAAATATTATACATATTGATAATATTGTTATTTTAATGTAATGTTCATGAGGATTTACCATAGAGCATTAACAAAAGGTATTTTTTCATACCTGTAAACCGTATATGATTATTATTAATTTTTAGAATGGTAATAATGAATGTAAAATCACCTTAAAAATATAAAACAATTTTGATTTGATCATAGAATTTACATGTATTTTTAAAAATTTATAAATTATTTTATTTTTTATTTTTATGAAATATATAAATTGAAATTTAGACACAATTTTATATTAATACTTTTATTATTACTTACTATAATACCATTATTTATATTCTTATAACTTTTAAGACTTAAGATTAATACATTAATATCACAATGCAGTAGAAATGATTTTGCTTTCATATTTCGTGTTTAAAACGTAAGCGTATTTGAATAATTTATATCTTGAACATTATTCATAAGACTTTGATCATAAATCTTTTGTGTACATTAATATTATTATGTATACCGAAATAGATTTCAATTGACTGTTAGGATGGGAACATTAATAAAGTGCATAAATGTAACACTATTGTGTGTTTTTGTGTGACTTATAAATCGATTACTCTATTATATTATAATGATGTGTAGGTAATATCTGTATTTAGTAGACGGCTGCGTTTTAATTTCGTGTACACTATTATGAATATTACGCTACACGTTCGTGTAGTGCACGTTTAAATTACTATGTAGCAAGAGCAATAAATACACCTACAATGTTTAGTAGCCCTGACCGTGATATAGTCCCGTGACGTCACGGGAATCATATATACCCCCATCGATCGTGGGCGTTGTTAAAGCATCCAGAACGATTCGTTGGGCTGCGGTTTATTATAAACGCTATCGGGTCAGTTTTTTTTCCTAATAAGAACAATTATCGAAATGGGTTCCTATTTGCTTTTAACGACACTGAGCTATTTTAGTTGTTGCATATTATAATATTGTTATATTTTATGTAATATGCAAAAAAATTAATAAGCTATTGAGGTTTTTTCAACCTTGGTTTATAGTTTCAAATTATTGTTAAACAAACATGTATAAGATTGATAAAAATATGTTTAAATTATTTATTTAAATTTATATCCTATTTCCGTATTATACTGCTTAAAAAAAATGTTTATAACATCTTATTATTTTTCTTTTTTACTTTCATAATTGTATTAAAATGCTTATGGATGAAAATACTTTGAGTTAAAAATATACAATAATGAAATAAGTGGTATTACGTTTATAATAAAGTTATTAATCAATGACAAATATCATTTCTTTTAGTTTTTATTTAATTTACAGCAAGTTAAAAATTAGAAATTAAAATATTAAATTGTCATCACTATATTAGAGTTATCTTTTAATTTTAAATTCTTATAATTCTGTGAATTTTTAGAAATTTAAATTATGTAGATTTGTAAAATTTTAATATTCCATAATATTGTTTTATACACAGAGAATGGGGGATGACGGTGGAGGTTGGTGACCAGAACAGACGCAGGGGTTGGACATGGGCAACAAACTGAGCTCCTGCGGACCTCTAATCAAAAAATCATACAGATACGATGACGTTGCCGGACCATTCCAAAGCTCATCGAGAAGAAGAGATGGTCATCTTCTTAGGTGATTTTATTATTAATTAAATAATAAGTGTATAAATTAATAAATTTAATAAAATAAATTAATAAACCGCAAGTTACTCAAATATTTATTAACAAAAACGCAATAAAAAATAAATTATATAGTAAAATAAACTGTGGTAAAATGTATAAATCATGATATTATAATGAAAAATACACACATACAAAAATTCGTATACGTATCATACTGTAATATAGATGCGTTAAATGTGCATTTTATTTTTATTATAATGTACTCGTACATAATAAAACGTTTTAGAAGAATAATTTATAATGATCATATTATAGATATAACTTTGATATATCAATTACCACTTACATAATACTAAAATTTTAGATGCGATCTATTTAAATGAATTAAAAAGCACAAAACTAATTATATGAAAATGAAATTATTTCTATCCTGTTGTTAAATTACAATACGAAAAAAAATGTTAATGAGTACAAAATATTCAAACAATTTTCATAAATTGTTATTTCCACGAGGATACATAATAAACTATTAATATTAAAACAAAAATAAATAAATATATTTTATATTTAATTACAGCCATTGTATTCTTAGAAACGAAATTCAAACGGTATTCATCATTGTATATAACGCATTTCATCTTGTTCGTAGAAAATATATGTTTTATTTTTTAATAAAACCTATAATTGTAGTTTTTACTTTATTTATATTATACACATATAAATATTATGCATATATAATAAAAAAAAAAAAGAAAAAATTATAAAAGATTTTGAAATTGACGTAGTGATTTGGAATCCATATCACAAAAATTGTGCGATTTTTATACTAATATTTTGAGATTACTATCATATTTATAACGCATATCTCTAATTTCACTTTATATTATATTACTTATATTATATACACATCGAACTTAAGTTAACTCAACAAAAAAGAAATATTGAAAATAGTATTATTTTTATTTATCTATAATTTACTACATTTTTCTTATTTCCAGTCATCAATTGACTTTGTTCAACTGTGTTTGTTCTTATTTTGTATTTAAAAGTTTCATCTTCTCAAGTATTTTTCATTAACAATTTTATTAAAAATATATTAAACTCCATATTATTTTGATAAAACAAATCATTTCGAATATTATAATAAATAAAGAATATAATTATATTTTATTAAATTATTTAATAATACAATAAAAATATATATTACACAATTAAGTTTTATTAGTATTAAAGCTCTATCACAATAGTATAATAACCGTATACTTATTTGTATATAATGAAATTAGGTTTTATTTTTCAGTTTTCAAACATCATTATTATCAAACCATTATTAACATTTAAAACATCTAAAGAATTATTAATTAGTGTATAATGAATCTCTGAGATTTATGAATTTATTCGTACATGGTAAATATAAGAATAAACAATAGCTCATGAAAACTTAAAGAGTCATAAAACATCGAAGAAGATAATTATTATTGTGTAAAGTCTGTTTTCTCCCTAAAGATTCAATTGCTACGAAGTTCCAAGTTGCCTATTAATATTTAGTATAGATATAACATCATATAATAAAATATTTAGAAAATGTTCAATCTAACATTCTAGATTAATTATTTCAGTTTTCAAGAAAGGTGAACTTTTCAATAGATTATAAATTCCAATTTTATTAAAATAAACTTGATTAATATTTATCATTTTAATTATTTTTAATATCATTACATATTAAATGAATAAAATACGTTATATTGTATAATAAAATAAAATAATTAAAAGTATTATAAGTTTAATACAGTAAAATAATTAATTAATTCTGATTATAATATACTTATATATTTAAATAAACTGCTGTATAGGTGTATTCTCTACGTATGCATTACATTTTATAGATATTTTAATTATTTTTCTGTTTTAGTTTTTATATATTGACAGAACTTTTTTGAAACATCGCTTGGTGTACTTTATTTTTAAAGTTTTATATTAAAAATGGCATTCATTTTTTTTTTTATGTAAAAAAGTATTACTTTTAAAAAATATGTTAGGATTAGTCATTTGATCTTTCATTCTAATATTCCCAGCGATACTTCGTTTCGTAAAATAACTTGGCAACCTCAAGTTTCATATTATTTACTCATGTAACAGATAGTAGTAAGTATTATCATCATAACTGACGACTTCCAAGCTAGGTACGAAATTCAAAATCTACTATATGTTTATTTATAATTCTATAAGTATAATAATTTGAAATAGAGATCAACTATTTTTTGTAATAATATAATAAAATAAATATAAGAGTTCGAATTTTAAAGTTAACCCATCTTTAAAAAGATCGTTTTTTAATTTTTATCTTTTGTTTTATCGATTTATTTCTTTGTGAAACTATTTTCTTAATAATATAAAATAGGTATATTATATTACGTACTATAGGTATAGGTATATATTAACATGTATTGGACAAATAATATAATATTATCGAAGATCAATGATTTTATTTTACGATAGTATTACTTGATAATATAATTTGTTTAGTATGTTTGTGTGTTACACTTTATTTTTCGGATGTATTAAATATATATTTTAATATAATTCCAGATTATGGGCTGAAGTATTTCACGTGAGTGCTAAAGGAGAAGAAATAAAATGGCAACAAATATCCGAAGATCTCGTCCCTGTAAATATTACCTGCTTACAAGATGGACCAGAGTATATATTCCATATTACTGCTTACAACAGTCAAGTGGAAAAAATCATGGATATTCGCCTGGTTCAGCCAGGTATATTAGTATATAAATACACAGTTAATTTTTATTATACACTAAAGCCTATCCATGCAGAACATTTTAAGAAAAGTTTAATATGTCTGCTATTAAAGGCTGTTTATTAAAAGAGGTTTTACTGTATACGAATACTAAAACAAATTGTGTTTATTTTTAGGCACAAAAATAGGGTTAGCTTCAGAATGTTTTGCGTATTGGAAAGAACCACATAGCAATGACACTTGGGGTTTAAATTTCACATCACCAATAGATGCTAAACAATTTAAAGAATGTTGCGTAAGTAAAATTAATTACATACATGGTTTACTGATAAACAATATTAATCTTAATATTATTTTTTTGTAGACTCCAACTGTGAAATTGTCTCGGAAATCATCTTCATCGTATTCTTTAAAATTAGATACATCGAAAAGGCAAAGTACGAAAGTGAGAAAGAAACCACTATCAACACCAACTTCACCTAGTAGATCAAGGGAGCCACAATGTACTTGCATGACAGCCGATCAATTTAATAGACTCAGGGCACAAGATCCGAGATACAATAAAGAAAGATGTTTGTTACATTTTAGATAGTTATCACATAATATAGATTAAAAAAATCACATAATTTTATTTAGCTTCTACGTTACCACGTTCTCATACTCGACAACTTTCACTTGGAGATGGACCTTCGGAAGCTGATAAAACAACAGTGCCCGAAGATACGTCAAAACAGACCATATCCCGAAGCTCAAATACGAGAGACAGAGAAACTGCCACGCCCGGTGGAAAATTAAACATTACCGGAACTGGGTCACAAACAGAACAGGTAAAAAAATTGAACGTTAATCAAACATAAAAAATATAAAACGATTGTATAGGGTCAACAAGAAAGTTGTAAAAGCGAAGGAGTGCAAACAATTGGTGCTAAGACTACGTCTACCACGGGCACATGCACTCCAAGAATGCCCTCCAAGGACTATTCAGAAGGGTATGCGGAGTCCGATTTGTTTAAATCATCAACAGCTTCAAAAAATTCAAGAAATCAAAACAAAACATACAGAGATGATTACCGATATAGAGACAGTGAGTTGTAACTGAATTTTTTTAGAGTATGACAAATTTTAATCTAAACGTTATTTTGTTATTTATATTATTCATCATTACACGTACAATTATTTTGCCTAAAAGAAAATTATATTTGAATTCAATCTAATTTGAACAATTCGAAAATAATTTAGATATGGGATCAATGAAACGTACATTAAAACCAATGCCATCATTAGAAAGTCCTGTTACTTCACCAGAAATGAATCGAAGACGTGGATACAGTTATTATACTCAGCCAACATCAGTGTCTTCAATGGTACCGCCTATGCCACAATGTCCAAGACAACAATCAGCATCAGAACCAGAGTCTAATGTAAAACATCGAAATTCACGATTTAATAACTCAGGTGAAGTCATAACTTTATTTTAAAAAGTAAAAATAAAACCAACAATTAATTTTGTTTTTTACTTTTAAATTAAGGTTCTCGCTCATCATATGATATAGGTCGAAATGGACAAGTAAGGGATCCAAGAGGTCTTTATTTGGAGTTGGATAGAAATGGACGGCCTACTCATGGTGGAGACGTTTCACCACTTTCCGATAACGTTTTGTTTGATAACCAGTGTTATGCAACGACACCTAGCTCGAGCAATGGTAATTCCGACCAGGAACAGAGTAACAATAAGGGTATATCAGGTCCGTACGCATGGGAAACAAAAAGCATGCTGGACAGTTGGTCAATAGGTAGAAAAATAATTAGAGGGCTCTGTCGTGTATTGAAATACAGTTTTTAAGTTTTACAGTAAAACTAAAAATACAAGTATAATCAGTTGTGTGCTTTCCATGCGTATAATTTTAATAAAAAATTATCTTACTGCATAGTGCTTAAATATTTGCAAATTAAAAAAACAATAGGTTTCATTAAATAAAAAGTAAATAATGATAGTTTTATTTTAGAAATTAAATGCACTATATAAATAAAATAAAATAAAGCAACAAAGTTATGAAACATTAATAACAATATAAAGTTTGTTGTAAAATAAAATATACTAAGATGTTTTTAACTTTAGGACGTTATCAAAAACATGATAATCAAGCAACAAGTACTCCTGGCTCACCAACTAGTCGACTTTTACTCGAATATGAAATGCACTTACGAAATACTTTAGCACGTGGTATGGATGCTGAGAGTTATAGCTTGCACACATTTGAAGCACTACTAACACAGAGTATGGAAAATTTAGGTAACTTTTAATAATAACTTTTATTAGCTTACAAAAGATAAAACTATGGTTAAATTTCTAGAAATGGCAGAAAAGTTGCCCCCATTAAATTCAAGAAGTCCGTATCCTATTAGAAGGCGTTAGTATATTGTTTCTATAATTTATCACTTTTGACGTATGCATATTATATTTATTAAAATAATTTAATTGTTATGTACTTATTTTTAGGACCGATGAGTGCTGGAGGGAGCTTTAATAGATCATCTACACTTCCACATAGAATTGAAAGATCATCCAGTGCTACGAGAGAGGGTTATTATAGTGATCGACAAGATGCAGCTAGAGAAAGAGACAGAGAACGAGGTTACTTATCTGATCATGCACTTTCTAGGTAAAATTTAATTAACGCGTTCATCTGTGCATACAAATTATATATGTTAAACCATATTAGTAATAACTGATTTAAAAACTAGAAAAAGTTTAATAAAATAAATATTTAAAAAAAAATATAAACAGGTGCAAACAATTTCTTAATTCACAAACTCGTAAAATATTCACTTTAAAAGTGAATAGGTAATATAATGTATTATTTTAATTAATTCCATTTATACCAGAGTCCTGAATAAGTTAAAAATTACCTTCTATAGTTTTCTAGTGTTTTCAATAAAAATTAGCGTTAAAACTATATAAACTTTAGTATATTAGTATGTACTTTATTGCTTTTATCAAAGCATATTAAATAAAGAAAAACAATTTTAATTCATAAAAACTTGTAATTGTAATAATATTTTACAATCATAATGTAATATATATAACATCAAAAAGTGTGACTATTAAAAAAGTTGCTGTATAATTGTTTACTTTCTAGAAAAAGTTATATCAAGATTAACACATTTAATTCTACATACCACCAGAAAAAGACACAGCATAAATATTTTAGGGATGGAAAAAATACTTTTAAAATTATATTTAAATATAAAATACAAGGAACTAAAAATATTTGATAATTTTTTGAACAGGGTAATATTTACACAAACTTACTTTTTGAAAAATCTATTTTGTTTTTTGGGAATAATTCAAAAATTAATGTCTGTAGAGATTGGACATTTTTAAGAAATGTTAATAAATTCATTTTCAAGACACGAAAAATTTTCTAAATATTTTGATTATTTTGAAATATTACACTTTATTTTTCGATTTTTTATGATTAAAATTTCGGATAAGTGTAAATGTTTAAAAAATACATGGTTTTATATATTATGTGTTAACATCTTACTAAAAATGATCGTAATAACATGTTAATAATTTATAAGCGTCTAAAATCCATTTTTTTTACCAAATTCGTCGAAATCACGAGAAAAATTAAATAATTTTGTAACTAAAAATATGTAAATGAGGATACCGCTTTGTTATACTGTAGAAATCGAGCGGGTTATTGTAATAATTTAATGGATGTATTCAATTTGAATTTAATGTTGTACCAGTGTATATGAAAAATGATACTGAGTAAATATGTAGGCCTGATTTATAGATTTATATAATTTAAAATATCATTGTGTATAGAATAATTTATAATATTCCTAAAAATTATAATAATTCTCAAGGAATAATATTTTTGGATCATAACAAAATAATTCAAATCGTTATTAATTATCATTTGAATATGTAATCTCGTCCAGATTTGAACTTAAAATCTATAAACAATTATTGAGTTTCTATATTTTTTGTTTATTTTTTGAATAAAAAAAAATCATTATAAAATCAATACACTTATAATTCACTTCTCATAGATTTATTTTACTTAAATTTAAAAATAAAGTTAACTTTACACATTTTTTATGAGGATTTAAAGTTTTGGTTATTCAAACATATAAATAACAATTTTTCTTTAGATAAATGTTATTGTTGTTTCTCAAAGTATTAATTGTATTTCTTTTAAACATCCCTCTATCTTCAAACTACAATTTTGTATGCTTAATTACATTTTCAAAATATTTAAATTAATTATATAGATATTCTTATTTTTAATTTATTGTTTAATGTGTTGATAAAAAAATGCTTTGTAAAAACTTTGAATATATGTAATAAAATATCCAACATAAAATGTTCTTATAGTAATTAAAAAAATATTTTTCTATCTATTTAAAATAGATAGAAATAATTTTTTTAAAGTCGTTTGAAATTCAAATTTTTACAAAAATTATAAAGTTTATATTTACAATTACTTCATTACTTATAGTTCTTATAAATACTCAAAAGTCCAAAAAATAGATAACCACAATTTTTATTTTTATTATCATTTGAAGTTCAAATTATGACGACATTATAGATAATTAAATGAAAAATAAGGAAAGGTTTGGTAGTATATTGTAATTTAACAGAATTATTTGTGAGGCTAAATTATTACGTATATTACGAGTATTGTATTTCACAATGATCCTTAATATTTCTAAAAGATCTATATTGACTTTCAGCTATTATCTATTTCTACAGTAAAACAATTCTACTTTGAACTGTACTAACCAAAGTATTCATATCATTCTATAATAATATAATATATAAAATATAAATATATATATTGGTATTAAATACTTATGTACAAAAAAAAAAATTAATTATAAAATAAATGAGATATTTTCAGTAAGCACTATTGCTTTAATAATAACAAAATAAGTTTTAATATTAGTAATTTAAATATTAAAATACATTTTTTTTTTTATAAATAATCGATAGTTTAATATACTAAAAAAAAAAAAACTGAAGTAATTTAAAATAACAATAACAATAATAATTTATCTAGTTTTAATTTTATCAAAACATATATGTATCACATTATATTATATTACAATAAACTGTGTTAAATAGTCTAATTTAACCAGATTTTATGTAAATTTGGAGCAATTAGTGAAGGTTCAGTGTAAACCATTGTTGGTATTAAATATTGAATAACGCTAATGTGACATAGTATTACTAAATAGTCTAATGATTAGATTCTAATTAGTACACAAAATAATAATATTTATACAAATCATTAAAAAAAATAATAACTAATATTATTAGTATAAAAAGTACTTTAACCGACAATATATAAATTAATATGGTTGATTGTGTTCAAAATACAATGTTCGTAGATGATTCATCACGTTGACCGTCACGTAGTAATTTATTATTATAATTTTAGCAATAATAGATGTGCCAACTGTTGGAACGAATCTGCTCGAGCTCAATGGTTTAGACATAGTGATGGTTGGCGGTGTGGATCTTCAACTATGGGTAGTAGTGCATCGAATACTGGTGTTCCGTACAGCTCTTTTGACGGACACCATGCTCATCATCACATTCCACCAACAAGGACTAACAAAAGATCGGCTTGGGAGTCTTTACCGTCACTTCGACACGAAAACAGTCTTTTGGCAGATAATGGATACAAATCTAATAGAAATGATTTATTCGAACAAAGGTAGTTAAATTAATAATTACAATATTTATTTTGACAATTTAAGATATGATATTTTATATAGGTATTTCACAGTATATGCTAAGTGTCAAGTTAAAAAAGTAATGAAAATAATTTATAATAGTATAATATTATTTTCACAAATTGCTAAAAATTAAAAAAGTTTACCTTAATTCTTTAATATTGTTACAATACGATTAAATATTTACGCCTAACTAGAGAAAAAGGAGAAAAAAAATTCAAAGGTTAAGAGCGTAATATTGTCGAATACATTTTTTTTTAGACAAGTAAAAATGCTAAATATTATTTGTTCTCCTCAACTTGATATAATTGTAATAATGTTACGACAATAACGGTTTTAAATTTTAAAAAATGTCTTTGTTAACTACTTAACGAATTGTTCATATTATTATTAAATAATTAGTTAAATTTTTTAAATTATAAATTATATTAAAAATGATTCAAACAATTATACTATTATAGTGTAGTAAAACGAATCAAACAAAACATTCTTAAAATGCAATTTTGGAAATTGTACGTTTATGGCTGATTTGCACTAAATTTAAAATGTATAGTAAATATATAAATGTTCATGTTGCATCCATCTAATTTTTTGATCCTTTTAGTGTAACTATTAAAAATTACATTTATGTTATAAAGCATTTATATATATTTGATATATGATAGTAGCTTATAGCTAATATATCATATAATGAACAAAAATATAAAAATCGTTTATTTGGTACAACTATCAGATTTAGTTCAAACAACATTTTAAATATTTCTGTACCATAATAGTACCTATTGAACCTCTAAAAAAATTTTCTACGACTTTCATCAAAGTTGGCTGATTAATCTTTAAGCCTATAATTTATATACCACAATTATTACACATTGACATTTATATACACAGATGTATAATACTAGTCACTGAAGCTGACAATTAACAGTTAATTTTTGTTTAAAGTAGTGAGTTGTTTTTTATAATATTCATTATGAATTATTTGCAGGATGTTCGAACGACAAGATAGTGCCAGAATGGATTATATGGCTGAAAGAGAGGCAAGACATAGTTTTAGTGGAATTACACAACAGACTTCTGTTGAAAGCACAGATTCTCGTCTGTGTTACCTTACGTCGTCAGAGGTAAGTGCACATTTTTAATCAAAAATAACTAGCTTACAAATATATATATATGTAAACTAGCTATCATCATGTACTTCGTTGTTCATTTGATTTTCCATGAACTTGCTTTGTCTTAAAATTCGTTAAACTTAAACTACACAGGTATTTACCTCCTTTTTAGGATGATCGTTCAATAAAACAAATTTACAATTTTCCTGTGTACATTCTTTAAGGGCATTTTACCACCTATTTAATTTATGTGTGAATCGTTTAAATATTATTTTTATATATTACTTCGTACGTTGAGTTTGTAATTTGCATTACATTTTTTATTTAAAAATACATTATTTGTTTGTTCAATAATTCATTTAAAACCTTGTTTTGTTGGTAAATAGTGCTTATGTAATACACTATTTGATGTTTTATATATTTAATTGTTATATGTCATCTAATTTTTATTAATTATTATATTAATGTTTTCTATAACCAATGGTAACAACTATTTAAATTTAAAAAAAAATATTCTATTTTTTTAAGTCAAAATTAAATTTATATGAGAGCTACTTTATTGTAATAGAGGCTTAAAAAATAAGCTACAAATATTCCGAGTTTCAAGGAATTTATTGATATAACCTCGATTGAAAACAGTCCAGTAGTTTTTGATTTTATTAATTTCGAATATACCAATATCAATTTATATAAGTATTAAATTTTCTAGTATAAAATTGATTAAAAAGAATATTGCTATTAAATAGGTACCTTTATTACAAATTATTTACTTTAAATTTGACATTTAGGTAAGTATCTTTGATATGAAGTATACTAACAGCTACAAAATCATATAGGTGCATATTTATTAATGAAGTATAATAACCATGTACAAAATACGAATAACAACATTGAATTTTTTGAATAGGCATATTTACAGATTATTTGATTTAAGTAAAATTGATTTTATACGGTTATAAAAAATAATTATTAATATTTGGATTACCAAGCTTTAATTTGTCATACCTTAGTTACAAATCACAGTAAAAAAATGAAGTTCGTTATTTTATAATAAAAAAAAGAATGTTTATATGATATTTTTAGCATTCTGGTAGAACGATATTAAAGTAAATTAAACTTTTTAATTGATGAATTAAATTGTATCTTGATACTTTGAGTATTTTCGTAAATCAGTTGACGCAATACTCAGTAACTTTGTTAACTTCTCTCAGTATCCAATTAACAAACTAACGATGTGCAAATAATATACAGAGTCAAATTATACAATGTATATATATATATAGGGTATAAATTAAATTAAGCTCCCAACACTCATTCTCTCTCTCTCTCTCTCACACACACACACACACACATACACATATTTATATAATGTTTATGTACATGATTATGATTATTATCTATAGTTAAGACGCAAGTACTCTTTTTTTGTCATGTACCGATAACTTTACTTATATGTATGGTAGGGAAAAATAAATACATCATTGGAAAGGTATTGTACTGTTGTAGAGTAAATTTGTATAACATTTGTACACATTTTATGATGTTAAAAAAGGTATAAAACTGTTAACAATTAAAATAAATTTAAATTGAACTCATAGCTTTAGGTGTTATAAAATGGATTTACTCTTTTCCTACTTTTATTACACTAAATGCCAATTTGTTATCATATACGTATGATGTAAATCTAATTTAAATAAAACATTATTGCATAGTTAGTAATTAATTAAAAATATTTAATTTATTGTGTAGATTAATAATCAATTTAAGTTTAAATGCAGTAAAGCATGTATCCGCAAATTGAAAATTAATAAAAACAATTTTAAACGGAATTTTTCTTCAAAAGCTTTATTACTAAGAACAAATTTAATTATGGCATAATATTTTTTAATAAAATAATTATTAATATATTTTATACAGTCTCGTGTTATTTTATGGTTAACCATACAATATACATACTTACATGTTTTGATTACGCCAAGCTATTACGTTGTTACCGTCGTTTGTATCTCACGTCAATTATTAATATGTACATTTTTATAGACTTGTCTTAAACAATATGGACAAATATGAAGAAAAACATGAAATACGTATATACATTTAAATTTTATTCATGAAAACAAAAATGGATATTTATATCTCAACCGTATTATTTTGTAACACAGCGATACTATATGCATATTACCATATTATAATAATATATTGTATGCAAAAAGGAGTTATACGGCTTGCTTAATGTTTAACAAATCCCGTTTACCGACGAGGAATGTTTAAGATACACGACGAACTGAACTAAACGAAACAGATACATATGCTGCGGAATATACTTAAAATGTAAATTTTTAAGAGGCGTCTCACGTTCGATAATATTAACACGGCTAATATCTACTATACGTCTACACGTTGTATTTTACGGTTGAAAAATGTTTATACAAAACGGGAACATCAAAGGAGTCGGTTATTATTTCTCGAGGCATTCCTATAATGTAACGTGGAATGATGTAATTAAAAACACACGTTTTCTTTTACTAACTGACAATAACAATAATTATCGAACACACGGACGGGAAAATACTCGAAACCCACTTTTCAATCATTTATACCATTTTAATCATTTTTTTTTTCTCCACCGCTTACTTGATGTGTAGTGTCCGCGATATCCGAGAACCTTTTCGCGTTTCGTTATTATTATATGTATAAACACCACAAACATACACACACTCAAACGCACACACGGTCTTTTTTTTTTTTTTTTGTTCATTTCACTCGGCAAACGCGTGTGCAGATTCAATACACATTTCTCGTCGGGCCATTTCCTTTTGATGTGTGTTACACCAGAGGGCGCCGTCCGGGCGCCGGGACGCTGCGAACGCCGCTGAAATACGCCCTCGTGATACACCCTCGTCCGCTAGTCCGCTAATGGAAGCTGAACGATCGCGTCGCGCTCCCCGCAGTGTATAGTCCGCTCGGTACGGCTGCAACACCGTCGTCACAATCGTACCGTCGTGCGCCGTTCGCCGAAACACTAGTACGGGCCGTGCACCGATCATACCGCGTAGACGGCAACACGATCCGTTATGGTCGTGAATAATTCCGAGCGGACGATGACGACAACAGCGATCCGTCTTTTACGTCATTGATGTCACGGTGTTTCTTTCGGATAGCACGTCGAACGCGTTAACGTTGTCGACGTCGTACGTTAACGTCACATCGGACAACGGAGTCCGTCGCGATCGACATGACGTCTCGTCCCGCCGCAGATCTGTACGACGACAACAACAACATCGTAGCGGCGGTGGTCGTCGTATCGGCACCGTTATAAAGCCTTCGACGTCACCACGTTCAACTGGGCCGCTACCACCGCCGCCGCCACAAGTTACGACAACACACTACGGCTGTACAATAGTGCGACAATAATACAATAGAGTATACGGCGGGGACAGCGATACCGAAGAAGGGCGACGATGGACGATCGGGAAGCGTCGTTGTGGTGTTATTGTTTGCGGTGCGTCCGGCGACGGCGGTCGGCGCGTGTCAAATGCCGAACGGCGGCCGTACTGCCGCGCGTGCACCACCACAACTGCCGCATTGCGGCGGTCGCTGAATAACGGCAATCGCGCTGTCCGCCGATGAAAATGGTCGAAACGAACCGGCCGAAACCGCCGTTGGACGTCGCCGCGGCCGACGCGAACTCTTCGCCGACACAGCAGCAACACGAACACCAGCAGCAGCGACGCGAACATCAGCAGCGACGTGAACGCCAGCAACAAATCGAACACCAGCAACAATACCGGGGGCAGCAGCCGCCGCAGCACCGTTCGCAACAGTCGCGACACACCAAGACGGTGCACTTCGAAACGGACGTGTTGGCCGCCGACTCCTCCGCGTTGGCAGTGGCCGCGGCGACCCACTGCACGGCCAGCGTCACCAGTCTGCCCGACCAGTTCGACAGGCACGTACAACAGTTGTTCACGTTTATCGGCACCGCTCTGAGCGGAGGTCACAGTCGTTATTGCAGCGACGACGACGACGACGACGACTGCAGCGGTGACAACGACGACAGCGATTGCGTTAGTGACGGGTTTTGCGGCGGCTGCGGTGGCGGCAACGACGGCGATGACGACGACGACGGCGACGACGACGATGACGACCGGAGGTCGGTTAGTGACAGCGAGACGGTCAGGAGGAGATCGACGTACCGGCAGCGACCGGCCGCGGCGGTGGCGCCGCACGCCACGTCGTCGTTCTCGCGTGGCGCGCGTACCATTAGTTTCGAATGCGACGTGGACAGGGGCAACACGCCGTTCAGGCACAAGCACTGCAAAACGACGGCCGGCACATGCAACAGAGTTTTTCTCAAAAAGGTAACGTGGCGGATCCTAGCGGTAGTTGCAGTGTCCCCCTGCACCTCCTCCACCCCGGGTGGATGGGGTTATAAGTAATGTTTTTGTATTGACCGTCTTAACGCGATAGGCAGACTACGTTTCTGATGCTAATAAAAAAAAAAAATAAATGAATAAATAAATAACTCAAAACACGCCTATAATGGGTGTCAAAAATGATTTCGCATAAATTTTCCGAACTCGCGCGATAGATATTCCGACAGCGCTTTTGTCAGACGACAAGAATCTTGTGAACCCACGTTTGTCGGAGAAAATTCAATGGTGATTTTTTAACGACTAAAGTTTTCGCTATACACGCTCGTTTAAAAAAAAAAAATAAATAAATAAAAAAGTAATAAAAGTTTGTGGCGCAGAGTCGGTGACGACAACGTCGACGCCGTGTCGTCGCAAATCACGGTGACGGAGCGACGGCGAGACGGAATATGGGAGGCAATTATAATGTGGCATTTTGTCCGGAAATTAAAAACGTTTAATAGAAAAGCCTTTTCTATTCCGCCCCGCCGGATATCTCATGCAGCCGGAACTAAAACAATAGGGACATTTGTAATATTACAACCTTCGCCGTACATATAGCTAAGGCTATTATTACAATAAAAACGTCGAGATTAGAATATTTTTTTTCCCGTTATTCTACTACCTATAACCTCTTATTATTATTATTATTATTACTATTACTTCGCATGTTTTTTACTTTTTCAAATAAATTCGTGGTAATGAAGAATATTTCATTGTTTGACATTGAATGAAATATTTAGTAGATTTTCCATAACAAAACGAAATATGTATATATAAATGTCTGTGAGTCTTAAAATTCTATTTTAATGTTTTTATACGAATGAAGAGAAATTTAAACATATAATATCATATCAGAGTGCTCTAGTTACGATGGATTCAAATTATCATTTACTGTACATTATTGTTAGTGTATCGCAATATCAAAATATGTAGGTAGGTATGTACTTTCAAAATAAATACTTTTGTATCATATTTTCTACTTTTAAATATCATTGCTTTTAATTCTAACATATATAGTACATACGTGTGCATACCTTAAATCGTAATAAATACTATTATCAATTTATAAACTATAATCACACCTAACTATTCACTTTTGAGCGAATACACATAACGCATGTTTAATAGCACATAGACCATAATCAGATCATTGGATTTTATGAACGCATTATATTGTTGTATAGAAAAATCATATATCAATATAATAAGTTACCTTATTTTTGTATGTAGGAAGCATACATATTAACAGTCAAACATCTCATACTACCCATAGAATCTCATTCAAATTTATTATTGTACCATAAATCACTTTAAAACGACAACATCATTAAAATCATATGACATGACTTGGATAATATTCTTACCTTTATGTCTGATAATATGTAAATTAACCCCAATATTAAAATTAAAAACATAAAATGTGTTCTGGTGAATGCAAATTCCGTATGATGTACGCGTGTTAGACATCGAAGACATAGATAATTCAGTAAACTTCAATAAATCTATCGGAATAATATATCAAATGTCATATTTGTTATTAATTAGAGAGTATGCTGTTGCTTGTGAATTAAATAAATCGATTTTAAATGTATGGCCAATATTTGGTTTCTAATCATGAATAGATATTTAATTTACCACATACCATATTGTTATCTTCAATTCATATTTACATAATTTATTTCATTTATTACAAATAATATTACAGTTAATCGTTTATTTTATGGGCTTATAATGAAATAAAAATGTATGTAAACAACGATTGATCTATATTTCAGTATTAAGATCAAATATTTAAATTAACGTTATATGTCCGTTTTTTTATCGTCTAATTGTAACATTATTTAATAAGACTGAAAGGTTCGACGTACAACAAAAAGGTGATTAATTATAAGAAATAAAAATATAGTAATAACTATTATTGCTATATTTTTTTATTTAATATATGAATTTCATATGAAAATAAATGATTTATTTAGTCATCTAAATCAAAATGTGATAATATTTGTATCGTTAATCAATAATTTATATCTTTATAATATGACGTATTAATTATACTAAACGTACGTCAACATTTTATTAGACAGCATACCTATTAATAGATAGCATTACAGATTTTGTACGTCAACGTGGCATATTTGATTGGGCAAATTCATGTTAATCGACTTAATCCACACGAATATATTTTACGTGAAGCCACTCTTAAAAGTGAATTCATTTTGAGCTACCGAATTTCCGTTTATGTCAACATTTTTGTTATAAATATCACGAAATGTATTTTTCTACGCCATGACAGTGATAATTTAAGAGCACTTATTTAAATCAGTCATAAAAAAAAATGTATAAAATATTTATTATAGACAGTGACTAAATTCGTTTTTTATTTAAACGTTCCTATTGAATACATTATTTGTTCGAAATATTATTTTTTGGTTTTTCATTAATGTAGAAGTAGTATGGGTAAGGAGAATAATAACTGTTTACCTTTATTTTTGTTATTTTATCTGAGACTCTGAGCTATACTTATTTCAATTATCTGTTATTGACGCATATTATGTATTTATCTATATCGTCCTAAATGTTCTTCTTAATGTCGATATAGTTTATTGTCTTGAATATAAATAAACAATATTTTCAATTGTGTAATAAGTTGTTTATGTTAATTAATTTTATAACCAACATCACATACAGATGGTGTAAACATATTTCTGCCGTATGAATTATAACAATAATAAACACTCAAATACCTTATTTTAATACCAATCTATATATTAAACCTAATAAGAAGCTGTAGCTGTTTCGTCATAAATAACTAAATATATTAAAAATCTTTGCAAGGTATCATTCAATTTAAAAATCTTACTAAATTATTAATGAGAAAAATAAACTACAGAACAGTGATGTACCTAAAATGCCTATCCAAAACGCCGTGTTACCATACTTTTATTGCATATTATTACGTCTAAATACAAAAATGAATTTTTACCAGGAAAAAACATTGGAAATAAGAAAATGGTTAAAATTATCCCAGTGACAACTAGGCACGTTAATCTATTTTATTTTGATGGATTAGATATATTTTGAGATTCATTTAACAATTTTAAGTGGTTTTAATAAATAAAAATACATGAAAATAAAAATAAAAACTTTTTCTATTTTAATTTTATCTGAATTCTTATATCTTATATATCTCTTATATTAGTGGAATATGTAGGGCCTACATTGTACGTAATTAAAACTTTAAATTTATATTTGTATTTTTATTTATAGCTAAGATAATTGAACAAAAACGATTCAAACAATTTTAAATTTATGAATTTACAAATACACAACAAATTAATTTAAATATCAAAATTATTTCGTTAATGCGAAAAACGGTTTATGGCTGGTTTATATATTAAACATTTTAACGATGTTATACTACTAAGTAATAATACTTATGAAAATATTGCATTTTTGGCTTAAGTTTAAAAACATTAAAAAAGCATTATCGTCTTTATAATACAGAGTAATTATTAAATGTATATGTATACTTAAAAAGCTAATATTGTTATATTGTTTATCTCAATAGTCTATTGTTAATTGTCATAAAATAAAATATTCATGTAAATTTCATAGTGATTGTTTATGTTTTACCAGTCGTACATTAAAAATAATTATTTTGAATTAATATTTATCACGTTTTATCGTATTTTGAATTATTTAAAACTATTATTTTACTGCTAAACATTTATGAGTAATTATAGTTGTTATATAACATGCTCAAAATTAAATTTTATAATTTTATATTAATATCGATAAAAATTAATAAAATGTTAATAAACAGCATCAATTTTTCAACTTTTTACATAATTTTTTAATATGCTTATAGTTCATGAAAGAATAATAAATCTAACCATTACTTAATTATTTAATCATTTATTATACTTATTAAATTAATTGTATTGTTATTTTCTTTTCAGTTTAATGCACCTCCAACATTATTGTTTAATCGGTTAAATAATTTTAATTTTTTTTCCAAAATTGAACTACCCTTACTTAAAAAACATTATGTAGATAAATAAAAATAATTTAAAAAAAAAATATTCAACGGCAACCCCATAGTCTAAGTATATTGAACTGAAACAACAATAAAAATAAATAAAATAACAATAAAACAAAAATATTTATTGTATTTTTCTTTATCAATGTTTAGATTTCCATACTAAAATTTTATATTTTCATCATTATGATAGTTTATTTTCAATATATAACCTGTTTGAATAATAGAATAATAAACAATTAATATTAGTGGTAAGTTATAATACTTCGTTATTAGAAGTATTTAGCAGAGAGTGGAAAATTTTGTTATTTTCACGAATAAAAATATTTTAAATATATATATTATATGTATATATTTTATTTTAATGTAAAATAATGATTTTTATACACAAATTTATATACTAATTCATAGTGTGCTACAAAAGTTTCATAGATTTTTACTAGCGCAATATTATTATAAATTTTAAACTGTAATTTATCTGAATAATCGTTTTAACAAAAAAATAAAAACTCAAAACCACTATTTTTGAAACGGTCAAGTACTATTAAATCGTAAAAACATTCTGCATTATCTTTCAATTATGAAATAATCATAAATATTTGATATTTTAATCACTTACTATTTATTTTAGTATCAATATTATTGCTCACGGTCAAATCAAAGAGTACTGAATTCTGTCTAGATTATTTTTTTTGCTTTTGAATTATGCAATTTTGGATTTTACGGCTTTGCATTTCTAATTCGACTCAACCAAACACAATAACTATAACGTCGTCTTGTTATTCGGTCTGTCTGTGCGTTTGTCGACTGACGTCTGTGATGATTAAACAGTTATTAAACGCATATAATGAATGTATATTTTAGTGTCAGTTCGTATGGAAGCTATAATGTAGTCGCGATGGATGTGTTGGATAAGAAGCAGTGAACTAGTTAGTAGGTTATATGAGGGACAGTGTGATTTTAGATAATAACCGTATATATCAGGAATGGCAACTGGTAGCTCGCGGGCCGTATACGTATTATTTTTATTGGCTGGCACGTGTTTTATTTTCAAATTTGAAACTCAAAAGTTTAAAAATAAAAACTATTTCATAAAATAATAGAAAATCATGTAGACTGTAGATATTAATTCGTATCTTCCATTGAACTGCAACTAAATTATTAAATTTCTAAATATATGCCTATAGCTAATACGTGGTAATAAGTTTTTATTTAATTATGTCAGTCAGTTTTGTTATTTATGTCGTAGTTTTATACGTGATTTTTACTACTCAAAATTTGTCCATGAAAATATTTTTTCGCTTTATATGATTTGACCTTATAGATTTTAGAGTTTTAAAATCTTTCTTAACTTTGAGTTCCCCATCCCTACCTCCTGGTATACCTATATTTAGGCATTTGCATACATATACAAACCAATATAAACGTACACACACTGTGGCTGTGGTGAATTTACGTCAGAAGTCCCTAGACGTGAACGAATATTGATGCGAAGGTTGAATGTGTGTCATCGCGGCGCGTGATGATTCGGTGAATATTTAACGACTCCCGACCCGGAGGCTCCGATGAATCCCGTGAGGCTGTGAGACCACCCCCACTGAAAATACACAAACAGACACACATACATAAAATGTTGTACATCACCTCGAGGGTTATACGACAGCTGTGTCGATACATTTTCCAGTTGTCGGCAACGACAGTATTAATATTTAGACTTAGACGGAGCGAATAAGAGACAGTATACGGATGTTAAACGAACGAAACATAAATGTCCAAATAAATATATTTATATATATTATATAGGTGTTTTACTTTTATATAATACAGGATTTGTGTGTTTGATGCATAATATATATTATACAAAATATATTTTGTTTTATTTGTGTACACTCGTTGTATACGGAAAGGTCGGAGATAGAGATAGTTATTTTGTTCAGCCGTCAATCACGAATATTTACTTGCTTTTCTAGAATACAGATAGGTTTATACATGGTATGAATATATACTGTATGTCCAAAGAACTAGAGAGAACTAGGTGTCTTATACATATTTATAAATTCGGTTTATGGAACACGAAACAAGAACTCTTATATTGTTTTTATGTATGTAGATGATATTGTAGTGCTCTAAAGTCTAAACCACAACACAATCAGAATTTATTAATCTAAATTTAGCTATTATTCTAGAAATTATTTATTTATTATTATTTTATTTCAATTTACCAAGTATTATTACTTACATAATTAAGTAAATGTATTTTTTACTATTGATATTTCAAACAAACAAAATTCTAAGTTAATTTTTTTTTAAATATTACATTTATTCTATGTATTTTGCTTCTTGCTCGTATGTCAAACAACACGTTCGATTAGTTATCGTTTGAGAAATTTTAGGTTTAGAAACAAGTTGATGTATTAAGATAATTTAGAAAAATCAAGAAATTCATCACTTAAAAAATATATTAAGATTAGGGGTTCTAATTTAAAATGTAATATGTTAATACGCATTCATAGGATACATGATTTAGGGTAACTCATGTTCCAGATTATGATTTCATGTTCCGCTAACGCACTTAAAAACATATTTTAAGTATTGAGTTATAAAGCGTTCCATGTTTCAGTGGACACACAATATTTAGGTGTCGGAAAACGCTATTCGAATTACATTATTATATATAGTATATTATGACGATTCATGTCACGACCCACGTCCTGTAGCTACAATATTTGTGCAAACAAAACTTCAAAACAATAACAGGATACTGTCTCGCCAACGACGCAATATTATGTAAAAAGCTCACCGTTAGGTAATACCGGTGCAATGTTCACAGTTTGTATTTTAATTTATATAAAAATATATAAAAAAAATAACGACAAACGATACATAATATACAAATATAATATTAATATGTACACACTACACATACATGTATCCGAATAGTTCTAAGTATAGAACACGGAGAGGGTACATAATATATATTTTGTATAATACCCTGGCAGAATCGTAGAAACGATAATCCTCGAAAACACCCCTTTCCCACAGCGTTCTATCATGTAACCGATACATACATGTATGCAGTGTACATTGTAGGTATAAACTAATATATGTTTAGACACCGTGACGTATGTACATAGTTATTAGTTATTACAACTAGTGTGGTGAGAGTCTATAGGTATTTAATGTGAGTATACAAACGGCGCCCCCCGGATGGGAGTGCTGTATACTAAAATGTACGTTTAATTTCTAGTATAATTTCGTAATAAATAACACTTTATAAAACACGAATTTCTATAGCTTTGAGAGAAAGAATAATTACTCGAATAAAATAGGTACCTATTATTTAAATAATTTATTTTTCATTTTATAGATAAATATAATATACATTTATGTTTTATAAATTTATTCGTTGACTTATTTACACCCCTCAGGGTAAAAGAACAAAATTTAACAGTTTAAAATTATACAAGTTCAACTAAATTAGCTACGTAATTTCAGAATGCTAATATTAAATGAACATTACATGGTACAATACAATGCATCACTTAATATAATTTAAATTAATTATTATAATTTATAACTAATGCACTGTAAATAATAATAATAATGCCAAAAATCGAAATTCTTAACTTTGTTGCTGGATTAATACAATTTACAGGATTATTTCACATAATATAATTAAGAGAGTCTGATGAAAGGAAAATAAACTAGAATTTAAAGAAGTGACTTTCCGCATAATATTTGTTTCTAATAAATCTATTAAGAAGTTATCAGTTGATAAAATTATATATAAATTTTATATCAACCATTGTACATCTATTTGCTGGTGACTCAACTTCATGTCAACATCCATTTCACTATAAAAAAAAACAATTTTGTGTTCCTATTTTATGAATTATCAAACAAAATCATCTTTTTGGGATTTTTTTCAAATTTTTTATTAATCCTACCTGATTAAGAATTTCAAACTTCAATAATAAACAGACTAGTGCAAAGTATAACACTGTTAAATAGTTAATATTTGAGAATTCCGAAAACTACGTTAAATAAAACTTAAGGTTCTTTAAGTGTCTTAGTATAAAATATAAATCCAGTTTATATGCAATTTAAAAGATAGGACCTTGGATAGAATGATAACTAAATCTTTTATTTCGTAAAAACGACATAATGACTGGCCATTAATAGTGATATAGTTTAGTCAAAGTTTATTGCATATATTTCAAGATATTCTGTTTTAGCATATTTGTACTACACAACGCCACTATTCAAAATTATAAATATCATTTTGAATTCATAAACAGTCGTCTAGGGTATTTACTGAAGCAGTTAAAATAATCAAAATGTACGAATGTACTGAATTTAAACATACCTATTAATTTATTTGAAGAAATTACGTAATAACATTAAATAATGTTGATGGGCATTGACAATTTTAACCCAACGATGATCATTGATCGTTAAATAACACATAAATTAGTATAGTATATAATTAGATTAGTATCAGTCGATTTCAACTTGTAAAAGCCACGTTGTTCGTTAATAATATATTCAAATAAACTCTGTTTTAAATATATAATACTAGTTCTAATACATTTTCAAACAATTTTGGAAATATTAAATCAAAATATAAGAAAAATATCGTATTTGTTTTGTATTATTTGAAAAATAAATTAAGTACCTCTATTGCTCCATTTTCAACAAACATACAATAGATTATTATAATAGCGTACACATTATGTCATAGTCTTAATACAAATATATACATATATTATATATATATATATATTAACGAATGTTGTATGATGCTCTTCCAGAACATCATAACTTAATTCTTTTAAGATTTTTGATAAAAAAATGTTTTTTAAAAGGCTGTTACATATTAAAAATAAACATTATTAAACAGAAATTAAAACAAAAACTTAAGAGTTCTTAGAAACTTAGATGTTAAAAATTTAAACTCCTTACGTTTATAAAAAAAATTGTGACAGGATTTTTAAAATTCCTTAATATGCAATTGTAAAAAGGAAAAAATACTGGGTACTGAAGAGAGTGATAAACGTTCATATTTTTTGACTAAGAGAAAAAATGTTATCACCATAAATTGAAGAAACTTGAAAATTTCATGTGACTATAAACAGCTCAATAAAAGTAAACATCATTTTAAAAGTATTTCGTGTCTAGAAAATGCTAATACAAATATTTGGAAAAATATCAAGTCTGAATTACATCAAAAAACAAAATCGATTTTGTGTAATGTTAATATTCACAAATATTTAGGCTTATAATTATTTTATTTTTTTTACCTCAATGAATTAGAATAGAACTGAAAATATTTAATTTTTCATCCTCGAAATATAAATTTGCCTAAAAACCATTCTCAATGTTGAACATTGGCATATACAAAAAAAATACTCATCATTATTAAACTAAAAACGGTCTTTTCTATCTAAAAGGTTATAATTTTTCCTCATATAATTTAATTAGCCATTATTTCTGATAAAAAAAAAAATATATCATCTACTTTAATCAAATATTTTTTATTTTAAATTTAGAAGTTACGATTAAATATGGAACCGTTTAATTTTAATTTGTAATTGTTTAGATTATACCTATTATACGTAAAAATTAAAATGAATTCTTAATCTAGCTAAAAAATCACTAAAAAAAAAAAAATCATAGAAAAAAATAAGACTACAATGAATTTTCAAAAATATAAGTCATAGGTAGTATCAGTTTATTGCAGTAGTTCCTTTTTAGTTAAAAAATTAAATTTTAAATTTTCTTTTTATTAACATTTTCATAAGAAATTAATAGAAAAAAAACACTAAGAACTTTCATAATTGTTCCTAAATATAGTAAAATATTATTTCTAACGTTTAATATTATTAGAATTTATTATTATACATTACATTATTAATTTATTGAAATAGAGTAAGAGACCAGTTTTGATTAATTTTAATTTCAATGTTCAAATAAGTGATAGAAAAATGATAATGTGTTCTTACAATGATATATATATTTTTCTGTCTTAAATTTTTGGAATAGAAAGAGTGCTTAAAGAGTTTCACATAGTAGTTTATAGACAGGAAATAAAGTGTAGATGGGACTTTAATAGATTATTTTTCGATTTATCTTAGTAATTTTTCTAAGTGTATGAACAAATACTGAACAATTTTGAAGAAATATTAGCAGAAATGGTTTTAACTGAGCTATTTCTTAGAACCTTTTTTTGAATACAGTGATTTACCATTTCTTTTGAATTTGATATAACAACACGCTATTGAATTAATAAATGAAACAAGATTAGTTTCCAACTTCTATTGTCTGTAGACTGTATCTTATCCGACTTCTTAATTTTATGTCTAACCATGAATAAGTTTAGGGTGAAATAAATATATCAAAAGTTGCATTTATTTATTATTCGAACTCGAGTTAACATAGTACTCATTAAATTGGGCGAGTTATGATTCCGATTAAATTAGAATTTTCAGTTTTTCTTAAAAACTAACGGATGTTATATCAAAAGACTGTGAAATATTTTATTTTACAGTTTAAAATTTATAATTTTAATATAAATAAGTTTTAGTTTTATTATAAGATATTCCAATGTTAAAAAATTGTAAGTTATTTATTTTGTTTCCTTAATTATAATAAATCTTAAAATGAAACTTTAGTATTTATACAATTATACTAGTGCCTATAATGTCATTACTAATGACTCATTAGCTATTCAACTAATTATATATATATATATACATATTTTATATAATTTTTTAAACTATATTATTAATTGTAAATATCTAAGACATAGAAATGCCTTTTATCAAATTTGTAAAAATGTGTGATACTCAATTTAACTCAAACATAATTATTTAATATAGTTAAGTAATAGATAGAGTTACTTTTAAAATGCAAATATCAATTTAAATTTGAGTAGGTAAGCAGTATAGTTAATGGTATTTGACTTTCATATTAATAAATTAAACATTTAATTTAATGTTACCACTATTTAACATATAATTGTATCTATTTTATGTATAATACATACATATGATACGTAAAATACGATTAAATAATTTATCGTAATATCTATAAATTGTTTGCTTTTTAAAATATTTTTTTGATTCTTGAAGTTATTCTAAATAAATTAGCTAAACCAATCCATATTTTTCAATTAAAGTGAAAAATACAACTTTTGTACCTACCCATTAATCATTTTAGTTTATTTTAATTGCTTTTTACAGATATCAGACGATGATCGTATGTCTTTGACAACCGCTATCAGCGACGAAGACGACGCAGAGAGCACTCAAAATTCACCATACCGGGGTAAACAAACAGGGACTGCAGCTGCCTCGTTTAATTGCACAGGAGCTGTCAGAAAAGCAGGGTAAGTAAATATATGTTAAAAAAATGTCGTTTCTTTAGATATTTTTTGAGATTAAAATCACATCTTAGTAAACATAAACCAGATGCTTATCTAGCCTCGCTGGTTAGTTCCATCATTATATATATAAATAATAATGTATGATGATGAAATAGATACATTATAAAAACAGAACTTATTATTTGTCGTATAGTTATTACAATACTTTAGGTTTATTAGTATGTAATATTAATATTATATTTATAGTTACATAATACGGATATAACTGCAGATATTCTATGTTGTACAACGATTAAAAGTTTAATAAATAATACCTAGGTATTAATAGGCTGTAAGCGTGGTATGCTTAATCATCATTATATCTATATTTCAAATTTAAATCCTTGAAAATATTTAGTTTTCAATCAAATTTTTATTTTTATGATTAATTTTTGATTACACAAATTGTTTGGTAAGAACTAAGAATGCATCAATAGAATTACATAATGTTTCTATATGACACCATGTTTTTCTTGTTATAGTACTTAACAGTTTTAAAGAGACCAGATCTTGTGAGCTTTTTATTATTTCTTTTACATTTAGGAAAAAATTAATGAGAAATTTCATAATTTCATATACAGTCGTACACCAAGTTAATACCTGATTATCCTTTAATAACTCAAATTTTGTTATTTTGTAAATCTAAAATATTTATTAAATTTAAAAAATATTTGAAGACTATATGTCTCATTATATAGATTTTATATACTATTTAAGGAGTGTTCTATGACGATTTAAACTACTCGTTTTATATGTGAATCTATAAAATTATCAAGCCATTTAATAACAAATTGCAGTAAACAAGGTTGATTCTCATTAAAAAAAAAATAGGTTGGCATCACAATAAGACATTTATTAAATGGTATAAAAATCGAAGTACTTATTTTAAATTATGTTCCTTGAATATACTTTAAAAAATTTAAGAATTAAAATTTAAATAAATAAATTATTAAAAGAAAAATAAGGTGAGCATGGTACTCGAAGAATCACAATATATAATATATATAATAAATGTTCAATATTTAATATTAAATGCAAATAATGCAATAATTATATATATATATAAAATAAAAATGTCTATGTACAAAATAAGTAATAATAATGTTTTTATATTATGAGATAATAGATTAAACTATTTAGTTAACTATTTTCTTAATAGTTATGCGATTTTTATTATTCTAAATTATTAATATACTTATCCATCAGTTTATATCCAATTAAAATTTAAATTATTCGAAAGTCAACATGGGTGTCCAAAGACCAATCATAAATTAACACATTTGATAAAATACTTTTAGTACTAACCATAACTATTTACTTCATGCATAATCATTGTATGATATTGCTTAATAATAATGAGTTTTAATTTTTTAATAAACTTTAAAATGTATATGAATAAATATTCGGAAAAAATTTTGAATTATGATTAGGTATAAAATAAATTATATGTAAGCCCTAAGGAGTTATTTTCGTCAGTATTTTAGTTTTATATTATCCAAGTTGAAAGTAGGTACTACTACTATAACTCAAAAATTATTTTCACGAGTTTTTCTGTCACATTTAAAATTTTAAATAAATTATACCTATAAACAGTAGGAGTAATTAAACACATTTTATTAATACTAATACATTAAACAATGGTGTTTCGGACGAATAATTAAATAACGACTAATGCCGGAAGAATGCATACATGCCCACTGCTCATTAAATCATGTGATGCTAAACGAAGTTTCATTAAATATTAAAATCAATAACTAACAAACTCGAATACTCAATTGAATAAAGAATGATCATTTTATTTTAATGTTACTTTTACGGTTATAACAAATAAATTATTGTAATCATCATGAACATTACATTTTATATTGATTTTTGTTATTGGTTAACAAAAGCCTTTACCGAATTTTATTCAGATTATCTAAATGTATCTGCTATGCACCTTGAGGTCATTATAAGCAATTATAATACCATATAGATATTTTATAACCTAACCTATGAAAAATAATAAATTTATATAACTAATTTTTAGTATACAATTATTTATATTTCAAAGAAAAATAATTATATTTCTGTTTAAAATGTATTAAGCAATAATTAAATACGCAAACACATTATTTAAATAGACTATTTTGAATTAATAATGATGTACATTGCATAATATAATATAGGTAGGTAGATAAATTAACATATTTCAATATTTGTTCATTTAAATTTTAAATTTTAGATTCTCTATACTACTATAGAGTCTATAGTAATGTACTATAAAGAATTATTTTAAATATTATTTATTTGAAACACACATGTAACTCACGCAAAATATTAAAATGTTCATAAATTTGTCTAAATATAATAATAACTATAAATTTATATTTTAGTTTAATATTTTACAATAGTATATATTTAATTATTTATTCACTAATAAATTTTAATTATTAGTAAATTCAAAAACTATTCTATATAGTTTATGCTAGCAAAATTTAAAAAATGTTAAGAATGTACAGTACAAAATTAAAATTAAATTTTATTTCCTTCAGCACCTTAAATAATATGAATTAAAATTAACTTTAAAATTATAATATTATATAAAATATTCTTGAATATCTATATTTTATACTGCACATATTTTTACAGTACGTCTACAAAAAATTTTTGTAAATAAAAATAATAATAATTAAATGAGTTAAATTATTATTTAATTATACAGTATAATATAAAAATTCAAATTATTTTTATAAAAAAAACTCGCCTTTGCTTTTCAGAGTAAAAAAAATGTATAATAATTAGTAAGATTTTTTTTAATATTACTTTTGGATACATTCAATTCTACAATACACGTAGATTTTTAATTAGTAAAACAATAAAGGTAATCATAATTAATATCATTACTCCTTCTTTCAAAACTGAATGTATACAGTATTTTTTTCGGAATACATTATACTATGTCATTGAGCTTACGGTTGCTTAAAGTTATTGTACGACAAATCATAAATTTAAGTTCCTTATGTGTAATAAGAAAAAATGGTTTCACCAAATACAGTATAAGGTTATACTGGTTATAGTTTTGAACTCAATTAATTTGCTTTTACACGATTACATTTTTACTTCACAAAAATAAAAAAAAGACATACCGTCTGGAAAACTTTTGGGGACTAACCTAACCTGTATGGGTAGGAGAGGAATAACTCCTGAAATGGAACGGGGTCATAGCAATAAAACAGTTTCTTCTTAGTGCCGTCGTTCATAAATAACGGATAAGACGCCAGTTTCGGCGCGAATAGACGCTTTTAAGTATTAGGTACATTTTCTCCTTTTTTTTTTTTCATTTGGAATACTACCAAATATACAATTTCAAGTTTCCACAGTTATATTGATTACATGAGCCCAAATGTTTGGTTAATGACTTAAATCTTTAGAACTAACATTCTTATTTAGAACAAAAGTCAAAGATTAATGTTAATTTATAATAAGTATATAATATTGCTTTTATAGAAAAAAAAAATGTTTACTGAATGGAAAAATCTATTGACTGAATAAAATAAAATGAATTAGAACTTTATTTCAGATCGTATTTCTATCAACAAGATAAATAAATAAATGGTATAAAAATAATTTTGCTTCGTAAAAGCATTTTAAAATAGTTAAAAATGAATTTTAAAATAACTCGGAGAATTATTTAAAAAGTCTCACAAATTCAATTTTAACATTTTATAATGAGCTTTTTGATGAAATTTAATATTCACTTTTTATTGAACTTTAAAAATATTGACAGATCTTATAAAATGTAAAAACATAATTACACGCTTAACAGATTTTAATACTCTAACTCCATAAAAATATACTTATTTATGGTTTATCTAAAATTACCTTAATATAATATAATTTTAATAAATTTATTTAAACCATTTTTTTTCTTATCTAATCTTATGATAATATGAAATAAGTATTTCCTATTTAGTATAAATTTACTTAAAAATATTTTATTATAGTTATTATGTATTATTTTTTTATTAATTTATTCTATATTGTAGTCTCATAAAATTATTTAAATTTTGAAATTATAATAAAACAGGCATCTTATAATATTAATTTATGTGTCATTTATTTACATTGTCTTTTTTTTAAAGATTTAGTTGCTGCTATTTGTTCTTGACGTTTTTCTTTTTCTGTCATACATCATAATATACAATCATGTTTTTGTTATATAATATACCTAATATATACTTAATACGTATCATCATTATTTTACGTAATTTTTAAATTTATACTCAGATTTGCTATGTTGTATGTTTTGTAAGACGGCTATGACAAATGAAGGTTCAATGTCACCTTGAGATTTTGGAAATATTAGTATCAACCGTTGTTTGATTTCAACTTCATCATAACTCTCATTTATTTTGTCTCAACATTTCAGTAACAATTTATATAACGTAATAACAGTTTAAAAATGAAAGGTAAAAAGAAAGTAATCGATATCATTAGATAACTATATTACTATCAATTTTATTTTATTTTTATTTTGTACTAGTAGATATAATTAATCTTGACTCGCAAAGTTACATAAAGTGAATAAGTTGGGATTCTATGTGTTATTGTGTTATGAGTATCCCAAGCAACTAGTATTCTACATATATATCCAATTAGATATATCTAACTGTTTTTTTATTATGTTTTTCAAGAATTAATAATTAATCTGTAGTTTTTATTATGTCGTAAACATCTATTATCTCTAGTCATATAACATTTTAAAGTTTGCTAAAACTGAGTTTGATTTTTATACAGTAAATTTTCTCGTTTTAATATTTAATTAATAATTTATATGAATATATATTTATAATATACTTAATTTTAATAATTATGTTACATAGATTGTAAATAATTTGTTCTGATAAAAGCGAAATGTTTAATAACCAAGAATTGATTATTTAATACGCTCTCTGAGTGGGCTTTCCTAACTTGTTTCTTTGATAGACATTCGACTTGTTTATATAAATATATTTTAACTAAAAGGCTAAAATTTATTTAATAATTAATAATTTTAATATAGGAGGTAGGTACTTCAGATATAACTTAATATTTTAGTATATTTAAATTGTATGTAATACTTAACATTCAATTACTTGTATATATTTTTATAAACGTGTATAAAAGGTACACACATTGTGCATTATTTTCAAGCTGTTTTATTTATGGATACATATTTTCATGAAATAAAATTATTTAACGTATTTTTTTTAAGTAAGGTATTTATAAATACAGCATAATAACAAATAGTTAAACCATCAAAGATAAATTACTGTAAATTCTTTTACCTTTTTTTCTAAAATTGTGTATAACTGTATAAGACACTATATTAATTATATTTTCTTAAATATTTATAATATCTATGATAAATATTAATAACACCATAATATAAAACTTATCACAATCGTATCGAAAAAATTATCTTATTGATATATTTATACTTATTCGTCAATATTCAATACACTTCATTAATGAGATATGTAATTACCATTTTATTATAATATAATTGTATATAAATATACGATACACTTAACATTTAACGCATTTATAGTATAAATTAAAATGCTTTATTTTCAAAAATAATTTTAGAATTAATAAAATAAACAATATATTTCATTAAAATAAGTAGCTCTATTAATACAAATCATAAATCAGATTTAGAAAATAATATATTTTTGAGTAAAAAAAATCTGTATCTTCCAGTTAAAATAAATCTTTTTAACTTCTTACTTGAATTTTATAAATACCATAAAGATATTAAATTGTTACGATCCAGATTTGTTAGAAGTATAATCCTACTAAAAATATTCTTTATTGTATTGATAATTTCCCGAAAGAAAAAAAAAATAATACAAAGTTTTAATACTGATTTTCATTTTCAACTAACATAATGATTAATAAGCACTTATAACAAACAACATATAACATATATAAATCAGTATATTTATTTACACATAATGAAATACACAAATTAAATAATCAAGCTAATTTATAATAAATATATTAATAACTAATAATTATAAAAATACAATTTTGATTTCGGTTTTATTGTATGAAAATGAATAATAAATAATATTGTGTTTTTAACTTATGTAATCATACAAATATGTACATTTATAAAGTATGTTGTTATAATGTTTGTTGTCATTCTAATATTTAAAAAAAGAATATTGTATATATTTTTGACAGTAATTCATACATTTTAAAGCTTATACATATATTTATGTACATAATATATACATTACGTCAATTTCAGAAGGTTTGATTCCGATTTATTTCATATAATATTGACTATTGAAACCACTAAACTGATGTAGAGTAGAATATTGTATGTCTCAGTCTCCTCATGCTCTCTCTTTCTTACTCAATCACTATCTTTCTCTGTCTTTCTCTCTCTTTACATTTATATATATTTATTTTTTATGGATTACTTAGTAATATACCATTGCAATGAAAATGTAGACTATTTATGTCAACGTTACTAAAACTACGTTGCTATGCGTTTATAGATTTATATACAATATTATATTTTAAATGACGACTTTTCAATTTTTCTTATACAGACTTGTAAAAAATAATTTTTAAAGATTTGTATAGAGATATTTCCACCTGAAAAGTTGACATACCCATTGAGCTATATGTTTGTATTTGTTCTATAAGTGTATAACAACACCACAATAAATAAAGCCTTAGAACTTAAGTAAAATTACACGATTCAAAACATTGTATTTAACACCTATTACATCAACTATAGAATTATTAATCTATTTTATTTTTAACTCATCGTTTTTATTTTATTCTATTTAAATTCAAACATGAAGTTAAATTTAATTTTTACGAATAAAAAAAAACTTAATTAATCATAATATTATATAGTATATACCATAGGTTAAGTAAAATAAATTCAGATTTATGTAATTAATAAGTTTTAAAAACGATTTTAAACTGCAAAATTAAACCGTCAGATATGAAAGCTTGGATTGTATTTTTTGTGGTATAAGAGACTAATTATAATGCAACTCATTTAAAATAAATTTGTATTAATCATCATGTTTCGTTTTTGAATTTTTCGGAGAAACTACAAATGGGACATTTTTTGTTTCGTTTTCACTCTTTATATATATATGCGTAAAAAAAATAAAAATATGTATACAAAACAAATGAATAATATTTTTACAGTTTTATATCGAAACCAAAGTTATAAACAAAAATGTTCGTGAAACGAGCGATGAGTACTAACAAACATTATTGTCAGTGATCAGCATAAAACATAAATATTTACGCATTGTAGTACTACATTGTACATTATAATATTTTTGATCTTGCACGAATGTATCCTTTCTAGTATCACACTTCGTGTAATTGGCTCATAAACTGTTATTTCCAAAATATCTTTAAAATATAAAAATTATTATTAAACAACTTTTTTAGAGATTTTCTCTTTTTTATATAAATATGGTCACCCTAGTATATTCGCTTGAATGTTATACAACACCACTTCTAAAATTGTTTTGTAACATTGTAATGGTGAATATCTTGACACGCTATGGTAAAATCAGTTTAGTCTTAAGTAGCCTTCACTCGATGAGAGCCACTCATTTACCTTTATACTGCCTTTGTTACATTTAGAGTGACTACTATATTTTGTAGATATTTTACACAAAGAAATAAAATATAATAAAGTCATAGTTTTTGATATAAAAAAACGTATTGTACATTAACAGGAAATATCAAAAAAGAAAAACACTTATTATTTAATACTTGGAGAGTTTTTATTTAAAATTATTATAGTTAATTTTTATGATAAAATGTAAAACTTAATCATAAACTAATCTGTTGGTTCTCTAATTTTAGGTTTTTGAGCGTAAAAAAATGGTTATTACGAAAAAAGCACCAAATCGAACTTGCTAGAAAAAGAGGCTGGAAAGGATATTGGGTGTGTCTTAAAGGTACTACATTACTGTTTTATCCATGCGATTCTAGAGAAGGCCGAAGTGTAGAGGCAGCACCAAAACACCTTATAATTGTTGACGGAGCGATCATGCAACCTATTCCAGAACACCCGAAAAGAGATTATATTTTTTGTTTAAGTACAGCTTTTGGAGACGCCTATTTATTTCAGGTATGTTAAGACTAAAAATGCATTTATTTAAATGATAACAAAAAAAAAAAAAATTGTATTAAATTATATATTGGTAAATATTATGATATATATATTTTAGCAGGATGAAAAAGTATTTATTTTCTGGAAGTATAAAATAGTTGTTCGATGTAATCAAAAGTTTAGAAACTCAGTTGGTTAGTTAATCTGATCTTCTACGTTTGTTTTAAATTAGATACAAAGTTTTTTTTAATCATACTTGCACAAGACCAATATAGATGTGATTAAAATTTGATCATTGAGATTGACCTAGATTTTAGGCTTTTCACCACTAGCACACATAATACAATGCTTATTACTCAAAATATAAAAAATGGCAAATATTTTATGTTAATATTATATTATTATATAAATACAGATGTTTATTTTCACAAATTTTGAAATTCACAATTAAAAATATGACAGTATATAGTCATATAGAGTATGTTTAAAAATGTAAGCAAATATTAATCAAAAAACAAGCAGATCACAAAAACAAAAAATACATCATTAATATCGAAATAATAATAACTGTATTGTTTTTCAGGCGCCTTGTCAAGTAGAATTGGAAAATTGGGTGAACAGTATACATTCTGCATGTGGGGCAGCATTTGCTAGGCATAGAGGAAAAATAGGAACACTTCATTTATTACAAGAAGAAATTTACAGAATTGAAAAACAAGTGGATGCGGTTTGTATTAAAAAAATTTTATTTAATCTCTGAGAAATATTAACTCATCTATTCGAAGTTTTTTACGCACGTATTTTTTTAATGTAATAAACTATATAAATAAATAATAACAGTACCTATTGTCGTTTATACTATTAAAATTCTTACAATTTTGCAGCGCAATTTGTTATTTAACCTTATCTTTTTTTATTATTTATATTTTTATGACGTTTAACAGAAAATATAATTTTCCCACACACAATTTAATAGTTTTTAATAATAATTAGGTACACATAGTAGATAAGTTTATAATATAATCAAATATTACGTTAACAATAGTATCTGATTGATAATGTTAAGAAATCACTGAAATTTATACCACTTAATTATGCAATTATAATTTCAAACACAAACCAAATATTATAACTAGAACTTCCAATCAATATTGTTATCGGTATGTTCTTGATTATCAGTTCTTATTTATTACTGAATTAATTTTAATTTTTGTTTTTGCTTTTAATATACCTACATAAATATAATTTAACATTTAACATGTAATTATTACTATTACGAACGACCTAATTATATATCAAGATTGATTGATGAACGTTTATATGACTATTTATGATTGAACGAATATTAAAATACATTAAATATTTTTAAATGACCTTCATTAGCATTCATTATAAAGTTACATAAATATTTCATGAACAACAAACATATGTTTTAAATATTTTCATTGAATATATATTACTATTTAATATTTATAATACATGATATTATATATTTGTCTGTCTATATTATATAATTAAACTAGTTATAAATTTTGTTTAGTGGCATTTAGTAATTTATATTTAAAGACATTTTTTTTTTATAATATGCTTATTTTAATTTTTAAATGAGAAAAAAATATGCCTATCAGTAAATTTTTTTTAAATTTAAAATACGTAATTATAAGTTTAATAATAGTGTATAGATAATATTTACACCTGATAATAACAATTATTTGTTTACAGGATCAAAAACTCAAACATATGGCTGAAGTAGAAGTAGAAATGCTAACGGATCCAGATACTAAAGAACAAATAAAAAAGCAAATTTTAGCATGGGAAGAGAATTTAGAGAGATTACATTGTGAACAGTTTCGGCTCAAATGTTATATGGCTAGTTTACAAAATGGTGAACTTCCAAATCCCAAGGTACATTTAATTGTGCATTATTTATATAATTATTTTTTGTACATGAATTTATCGTAGAAATAGTTATTTAATAAATTATATTAATAAAATGTATCTATATAATTTATAACTTAATTAATAATAGTATAAAAATAAATAACTTTATGTAACATTTCAGATTCTTTTAACGCGTGTATCCAGAGCCACAAAAATTACACTAAATAAATTAGGTGTGTTTACTGTATCTTCGCTACATGCGTTTATATGCGCTCGTTCTCCATCATTGCTCAACAATCTTTTGGCTGGACGTGGTGCAACCAAAAGAAAAGCTCCAGTCTTATCTCGTTCGAATAGTAGTTCAGGTAGAAGATCATTGCAATCATCAACATCCAGAGATGACCCAGAAAAGACTGTGAAAGTGTCCTTACCTGATAATCAAGTAAATATTCAACATTTATAACTTATAAATATCTTTTTAATTGAATATAATTCATATTTTCTTCTACTATTAAATTTAAATATTCAATTATTTTTAACGTTTATATATTGAATACTTCTATTTTAATGACTATAAATATTAAAAAAAAAAAAACAATACTTATTAGTTATTAATTTTTTTTTGAGTTAAATAAAGAAAATATATTTTCAAATCAACATTTTTTAGTAATTCAGCACAATTATACTTTTTAAAATTTATTTACAATTTATTTTTTATAAAAAAAATTGTTTACTTATTTGTCTAAGTAAATTATTGGCTTTGGATTTTTATATAATAAAATAATATTGATTGTTTGTGTTATAATTGTAACTGGGACTTATTAAAAAGTATATTTGTTTTATAGTCGGTACAAATACATTTGCGAGAGGGCATGACAGTTGATGAGTATTTGGCATTATCTTGTTCAAGAAAAGGACTTAATCCCATGGAGCACTTTGTCAGGGTAAAAAAGAGAAGGGATATGGAAGATCATAATTATTTTGTCCCTCACCGAACTGATAGTATTGAAACTTATGTAAGCATTTTATTCTAAATAAATAAACATAATTTATATTGGTATAATTTAATTTATTTAAGCAATTTTTATTTTTATTTAGTTACATACTCATGAAGTTGTCGAAGTTCGTGCCAAAATCCTTTATCAAGTAGAACTTGAAAGAAATACATTAGATCATATGTGGGGATTTTCCGTAGAAGCAGAATTAATTGAAAATGCCGAAAGACAAGATGAACTTTGTTGTTATGTTAGTCGAGTTGAAGACAAAGGAATTGCTATTCAAAATGGTAATCAGTTATTTAAATACTTACAAGTATAATTTCAGTTAATTTAAATATTCAAAATAAATTGATATTTTACTATAAGACTTAAATTACAAGCATTGTAATTTATTGATTATAGGTTTAATTAAAAGCGATGAGATTATGGTGATTAATAGTGCAATAGTAAGTGATTTAGATATGATGTACTTGGAATCGGCTCTTCAGGAAGAACTTTCTTTAAGTATGATGATGAGATCATCCCGAACAGAACCTCCTCAATTACCTTCAGGCTCAAGAATTATATCAAAGGCTACTGACGATATAATTCAATCATTAGTGTGTCCTCCACCACCTACAGATCCACCAGTGATCTCGGAAGAAATGATATCTGGACTGATCGTACCAGCTCCAGGGTGGAGTAAGTTTATACATTGTACTTAACACTATTGACATAAAATTTATTATTACAATTTATTAGATAGGGAAGGTATTTATGAATTGGAAACTAACAACATGACACAAGATTCAAAACTTGCTTCCAGAGGAAATTCTTTTGAAATAGAAAATTTAATTAAGGTTTGTTTTATAATTTATAAAAATGACATAGATTAAAAAAATTATCTTCAATTGTTTAATTTTATTGATCTTAGAGTGCTGGTGAAGTTACTGGATTCTGTAGATCTCCAGAGCCAGCAAGAAGAACTAGCCCAACCGTTATTTCTGCAATACAAAATCCTCAAATAACTATTGGCCGTCAGTTGACGGATGCTGAAAAACTTAGAAAAGTTATTTCTGAACTTGTAGATACTGAAAAATCGTATATTAAAGTAAATATCATTAATATATTTAATATTTTTTTTTAAATATATTAAATAAAATAATAATTTATTTAATTTAAAATTAAGATTTGCTTACTTAACAAAATACACAGATTTATTATATACAGATTGTATATTTTCTATTTCTCATAATAATAAAATTAAAAATATTTACAGCACTTAAATAATCTACTGGAGAATTATTTAGAACCACTTAAACAAGAAACATTTTTATCTGGAGCAGAAATAGCTGTTCTGTTTGGTAATATCCAAGAAATTGTTCAGTTTCAACATCAGTTCTTACAAAATTTAGAAGAAGCCGTGCGCCAAGAACCTAACTTCCATAAATTTGATCAGCCAGAACAATTTAAAGTACAATTATTATAAAATTATATGAACAAATACAAATTAAATATAGGTAATAAAAATTAATATATTATAATTTATATTACAGAATATACTTTTTTCAATTGGAAGCGCCTTTTTATATTATGTCAATCATTTCAAATTGTACAGTTCATTCTGTGCAAGTCATTCAAAAGCTCAAAAAATACTTAATCCTAGTAAGAAACTATTATAATATGATTATAAGAATATCGATTGGCCCGTAAATAAATTTAAATTATTGTTGTTTTATTTTTTAGACGAAGGCAATCAAGCATTACAAGAATTTCTATGCTCCAGAAATCCTCGACAACAACATTCTTGTTCTTTAGAATCTTATTTAATTAAACCTATTCAAAGGATATTAAAATATCCACTATTACTACAACAATTAAGGAATCTTACTGATCCTCATTCGGATCAACATCTTCACCTCGTTGGTAAGTAAATAATTAGTAATAAAATATTCAAATTATATTTTTTTTTAGTAAAAACTAATTATTAGTTATTGTTTTAATAATTTAGAAGCACTAAAGGGAATGGAAAATGTTGCTGAACATATCAATGAAATGCAAAGGATACACGAAGAATATGGAGCAATCTTTGATCACTTATTCAGGCAACATCAAAAATCTTGTAAACAAGTAAGTTACTATTATCAAAACATTAAAAAAGACTGACATACAATGTTCATACATAAATTGTTTATTTGTAGTCTATTGACTTGTCTCCGGGTGATTTACTGTACTACGGAGGAGTTGAATGGTTGAATATATCTGATTTCCTTGGAAAAATAAAAAAAGGACTAGAGTTACATGCAATGTGTTTTGTTTTCAAATCAGCAGTAGTATTTTTGTGTAAAGAACGTTTAAGACAAAAAAAGAAATTAATGGTTAGTTTTAGATGATTAGTTAATTATAGTAAAATTTTTAATAATACTTACACTACTATTATTTTTATTTTAGAGTGTGTCAGGTAAAAGTGAAATGGAAATAATTAGATATCAAGTTTTAATACCAGTAACTGAAGTACAAGTTAGAGCAAGTTCTGCTAAAGACATGGAGACACATTTCTTGTGGGAACTGATCCATTTACGTAGTCAATCCCACAGAAGGGCAGAAAAGATTTATGTCCTTTCAAATAGGTATATTAAATGTTTAATATTTATTTAATTGTCAAAATGTAATTTGTTATTAATAGCATAATACATTTATTTAGTACTGCCGAATTCAGAAATGCGTTCTTAAAAACTATACGCCAGATTATTCGCGAAAGCGTACGAAACATGAACATTCCTACTGCCAAACCTTCTACTAATTCCCCTGCTCAACTAGTAAGCAATACCGCAACATTAGGACGACAAACAATTAATACTGGAGGTAAATACTATTTTAGTACTTTTTTTATATACGTATTTGTTAATGTTGACATTTATTCCAAGGTTTACAACTAATATCAGAAGATAATAAAACGCCTGATATTTCAAACTTAGCACAAGGATCACAAACACTTGGAAAACCTAAAAAAATTCCGCCAAAACCACCTCAAAGACATTCTTCGGGAAGCACTTTGACTAAAGTGGAATTAAGGAATCAAGGAACATCGTCGACTGATTCTACAACGGATACAGCAGGGACACAAACTATTTTGCCCAATTATAGATCGAGAAACAGAGGTATATAAAAAATATTATATAAAAAAATTGTAATTAATTATAGTTATTATAATGAACAGAGCTAGGATTTATATGCAATAAAAAATTGTAAAATGTTAATTTTATTTAGCAAATTATGCAAAAATACGCATGTAAATTTTTATAAGTTAAACTCAAAAATATAGTTACAAAAAAAATATTTATCTATTGAAATAGTGAACATCAATGATTGGCTGTTTTTCTTAGTATAATATAATTGAGAAATAAAATTTATAATTTGCAATGTTTAAAATATTGGAAAATTTAGTTTTGACAAAAAAATCAAGTCTTATAATCGGCAGGGCTAGAATTAAATACGAAATATTAATATACAAATATAAATATTAATTGCAAAATATACTATATAACGTGCATTTTTCGCATTTTTATAATCTAAATATGCAATTATATTAATTTTATTCAATATATGCAATAATATGCATTTTATCCAAAATATGCAAAAACATGGAAAACAAAAACACCACTATTTATCTCATCATGAGGTGTTTCGTGGATATTACTGACAAAATCAATAATCAGAAGTCGCAAAAAAACATGCTGTTGCATATAAATCCTAATGAACAACACAATTAGATTATTTAATTATATTATAAAATATCATATTATATTATATTTCATTATAAATAATTAGTAATAATACTTTTATATTGAATTGTTTTTAGAAGAACGAAAAGTTGACGAACAAAAATCCGAAGGTGAAGATGATAGCAGTAGTCAACCTGGACCATCTAAAGGACTTCCAATGCACGGTAGTCTGGGAAAAACACCTAACTACTTAATGCTTAGTACCACATCTACATTATCAGCAAGTAGTACTGGAAGCCAAGCAGCCAGACTGGTGGAAAGATCACAACAACCAGAAAATTATCAACCACCTCAGGTGCAGGACCTCGGTAAGACGGATCTGCACCAGGATTACTAAAAATCGCGCTACCCACTGAGAATAGGTTAGACCCGTTATAATGTTAGCCAAGGCTATGGGTCGCATACTATGGTAGAGTGAACTCATGAAAGTAACATAAGAGGGGATGGCGGTAGAGTTCACTCCACCGGGTAAACAAATTCTAAAACATGTATAAATGAAAAGTGTTAATATCTTATTGTTTATAGGTTGTATTATATATGTTAGGTGTTATAATTTGTTAAGATTAATTAGTCTAGAGATATTGATGATGGTATTTTTATTTATATTACTCCACAGGTTCTCCAGTATGGAAACCCAGAGAATTGGGAGAATCGTCAACATTGCCAAGGAAAAAAAAGTCGAATCAGGAGCAGTTTGAAACAAGGACAATGGTGAGAAAAGGAGAAAAAAAGGATAAAAAATGAATAAAAACGCGGGACAATCACTTATAAAAAAATATTCATGCATAAAAGTACCCAATTAACGAGGAACGTGATAGCTATCACCGAATCTTAAAAGTTCTTTTTAAAAATCTAACTGGGGATTACTATGATGTCCTTGTTACCAATGGTATGGAAAGGATCTGCCGGCCGAGGGTCGAAGAAATTATGTTTATGATCAAGTTAGATTATTTCTTAAATTCTCATTACCTTATTGGTATGTTCCTACTTTATTTATTACATAAAATTAGAATTTATTACAGTCTTTTGTTTCGTGTACATAATAATTAAAACGAAACTGAAACATTTTGTCACAATTAAAAACTAAAATATACCGGATTTGGGCTGTTTATTATTATCGGTAATTAAAATACAAACGTCGATACAACCACCATGGTAAATTATTCTTTAAACCATCTTTACTAATACTGTTATTAGACACCATACATTTATTGGGATACGCATTATGAATTTTATCCACGTTACGTTGACTTATATATATTAAATATTTAAATATATATATATGATATATAGACCATGTCTGTTTTAATGATTATGCACCAACTTAAGGTTATATTACAAATCGTACATATTAAAAGCTCAAAGCTCAATTTCATTTAAATTATTTTCTTCTTTCAAATTTCAATAGATTTTATTATGAATTGTTAACATTTCTCCATTTGATCTCATTAGTGATATTTGAACTTAAAAAGATTTAGAACTCCTCCAAATGCAGAATACATAAACCACGAATCATTTAATTTGTTTGAGCACATAGGATAAGTAAATAATGATTATTTTTATGCTTAATATGTACATTGAACATTTTGAGAATAAATAATACTATATAATGGTCAACGCGTGAACGACAATATATTGTTATTGTGTAACGACGACGAACTATGAAATAAAATCTAATTAATTATTATATTCATTAGATGTATTGAAGTGGTCTAGGAAAACGGTTTCAATTATTTGAAGATTGAATTTGAAAGTTTACATTAAAAAATAATATGTTCCCCAAAAATCTAGTCTTATATTTGTTCATGTTCGGAATTTCCTAATGAAATCATTGAAACTATTGTTGAAAATAATGTTTAATATTAACGATAAACAACCTAATGTAGTGTCATTAAAATAGTTCTAGTTCTTTTGGAAAAAATAAAATTGACAACCGTAAACTATGTCATCTTGTGTGCCACACAAGTACCTAACATAAATCGTAAAATATGTTTGAAAAAAAAAACAATTATATACATATTTTCTAAGTACTATTAGGTTATCTTATAATCATTATTATTAAAATACGGAAAAATGTCGTGCTCATGTAGGTACCTTAGAAATTTTAGAAATAAGTTTTTAAATTTAAAAAAAAAACCACCCGGTTATGTTTTCAATTTAGTACAATCGTTATCATTAAATTATTATATGAATTAATCGAACATTTTATTTCATTATAATGTTTATTACCTACTCAAATAAAAAAAAAATATATATATACGTATATAATGTATATGTGTGTGTATATATACATAGCATATTATATATATATATATACATGTTTAAATTAGGCCCACCGCACAAAATAAAAAATATTATTATTATTATTATTATTATTATCTAATTTTATTATTATTTTAGTTCTTCCGTCAATCGAAAAAAAAAAAATGTTGAGAAATTATTGTTGTGTTATTGTATTTGTAAATAAAATATAAATGAAAAACGTTTCAGCATTTTATTATTCGCGTACATAACGCGTACGGTACATAATATCATAAATACATAATAAATATCATAATATATAGGTACTATGCGCCGCTATGTCAACACAATATAATAATATAATTTTTATAAGATACGTATATAATTAATATTATTTTCGTCGTACTCGTCATCAGTAGGTATACGTGTCATATTGTATGTTGCCGGTACGTGAATATGCAGCTTACTATAATGCCTACGTAACATATAATATGATGATGATGGATTTCATGATGACGACTTGCGAATGCCAAAGCTCAAACGATGTAGCTGACGGCTGGCGCGTACGGTGCCGTCTGGTAAGTCGCTACGACGGGGTGTTGATGTTGGTAGGTTTGCACATGATGCGAGTGCACGTACGACACCGGTTCAGCGGGGTAGTACACGTGTCTGAACACGGGCTCGGTTTGTTGAACGACGTATGGTTGTCTGACGACTGTCACGTCTGGAGACGCTACGTGCACTTTGGGCAAGATCACCGGGGTTATAAATCCGTGTGTGGGGGCAGAGTGCACCGCTGTCACCGATAAAACGCAACAAATCGCCACCTGTTCATTGAATATTTAATAATTTATTATCAAATTCTAAGATGATTTCGTATAATAGTATAGCAAAGTGAATCTAACTGGTACTTTCAAAATAATCGGAAAAAAAACAAATAAAGAATATTAAGGTAAAACGGAAAATGTACACACTGTGACCTGCACTTTTAGCAGAAGTTTAAATTTTTCACCAAATATTTATATTAACATATTAAATACAAAATATTTTGCATTTTTATATGCTATTCATACGTATGATACATTTGAAATTTTCAATCTTTTTTTTTAGTTTTTTTTTCGGTTTATTTTGACGATAAAAATGTTGTTAGCTATTAAAAATTTGAAAATTTGAAAATGTATTATAAGTTTCCTCAGAATTAGTTAAATTGCAAATTTATTAAAATTAAAATATATCAAAAATCTAAGTCACAATTTTTTATAAGCGTTTAACTAAGTTTAAATTTTATAGGAAATCATTAAAATTTAAAATTTTTTTTATTATCTTAGTATTTATTTAAGATTTAAAAATTATGTATAAGATTTAATTTTTATACCCGCAGACCATTTAAAAATAAAATTTTTATTTGTAGCTAGGATAATTTAATAAGAAAAATTACGATTAGGTATAATTATTTTGTTGTAATTCAAAAAAAAAATATTCATAGGGACTTGAAACTTTTCGCCATTGCATATATCGTGATTTATTATTTATTTACGATTATGAAATTGTTAAATTCAGCTTAGTAGAAATATTTACCGGTTTAATAATAATTAAAAATACTCACTAAAAACTTCATTTCGACCAAAATCCAGCTAAATAAAACTAATAATAATGAAAAACGGATCTTTAAATTGGTACTTGTTATAGTATCAACTATGAACTATAGATTATAGACGGTACGTTCGAAATTCAAACTTTTGTAAATCAAAGTGAGTTATATAGCATACGGGTACCTTTCTGATGAAATTCCACCACCTAAGTGGTAGGAAATTTCATCATCACGCCCAATTCTCAGCGGAGATCCTGCATGGCAACGACCTCAGCCGTTACTTTTTTTTAATTACCTATATGCAAACTCATTGTCTGTCACATTATTATATTACATGGTAGAATTAATATAATATTAAAACATGAAAACAATTTTCATTAATACCTATTGTGTTAAGAAGAATGATAAAACAAAGTCAATTCTTACAATCGTCAATCGTATATTTTAATTAAATTGCTTTATAGAGTTTATTAGACTTAGCGTTGCGAGTAGGTATAACATACCATACCATTTAATCTATGACATTGCAGTGCCTAAACAAAAACAATAATTTCGAAATTTTTCTTTTCTTGATAAAAATTATTGTAAGATCGATCACATTAAGAAGATATTGACCCTAAATATTTTCTTACATTTTGGATCCTGTGCTGTGGACTGCAGTTAAAATTGATAGTTTTACATGAATTCAGCGATTTAAAATTACAGTAAATTTCCGTTACAACGAATACCAATACAACGAAAAATCCCGTTATAACGAAAGTCATAGAAGTCCCCTGCCGAAAAGCAGGGCTTATAAAGAACTTATTCGAATTTTCATTACAACGAAATTTCAGTTATAACAAAAAAAAAATTGGTCCCCTGGAGTTTTAATTTTAATCTTTTCTAATATAGATTCTATATGAAACAAAGAATGTTGTAGTATACAATTTAAAAAAGATATATTATCCTCAATGTAATCCAAAAACAAAATAATCATACTTTGAAACATCTGAATAATATTCTATATCTAAGAGTAGCCTTTCGGAATTACATATATCATATATGCACATATGCCATGTAAAATTGTAATAATTATTGATACATAGGTAGAAAAAAAACGATTTTGAGCGGAGACAGTCTATAAGTAATTTTAGTCTAAACACCTAATATAGTAATATTTATTTTATTTGTATCTTAGTTATACCTACATCAGTAGATTATACTAGTTTAACGTTTCACAAACAGAATTGAAAAATATTTACAGAGTAATGAGTACCCTATTTCGGCGGATACACAGTAGATAATTGAATATACCTAATACCTATATGTAAGAAATATTAAGATTTTTAATTTAACGATTTTAGATGTATTTTAGTTTGTATTTCAAAACATATGAATTAATTTTAAGCTATTTACTGCACTTATTTAGATAATTTTACATCGGGATTAGTTATATACAATACGAAGTTATAGTATCGTCTTAAACTCTTAACTCTTAATAATAAATAATAATACATAAATTAATAATAGTATTGATTATAATTTATAGATACAACTGATAGAAGTATCTATACAGAGTGTCCCAAAAAGGACGCTTTTTTTAAATCGGTAGCCTTTTTTTGTTTATATGTTCACAACATTGTTCTCATCATTTAATTTACTATCATTCAGATTTGTTTTCGTGTAATCAATTTTTTCCAAATGTCACCACGGACCTAACACATGTGTTGGTTGTTACTTGTTATTAAGGCCTTTTACCAATCTAAGTGCAGGTTCGGAGACTACGACGACATATCGTATTTTACTCCGACAGAAAGTTGCTCCCAATGTGTTATCGATTCGTTGGTTAATAAAAAATTCAAAAAAACTGGTTCAACTATTGATCTTAAAAGCCCTGGTTAGGTTAAGGCTTCGTCGTGATTCGTGAAACTCATCAGAGAAAATTGAGAGGCAGTTATTGTTAATTTTCTCAACTGGACTTCGGCCTGTCAACAAGCAAGTAGAGAACAATCAAGTAATTTATTTTTCATACATAAACCGCATGTTAATAACATGTTATACTGAAACTGGTATAATGTACATTTTTTTTTTTCTAATTTTATTTAAAATAAGATTTTTTTGGCTTATTTAAATAAAGCGTTCTTTTTGGGACAATGCATAATAATCAGCGGTACTACGGTAAGTCTCTGTTGTTATATGTTAGCTGTTGTCATTGAATCATTATTTATTTCCAAACAAAAAATGTTGCAAAAGTTTTGTAACTATAAAGTTATATTTAAGTAATGTACCTAATACACAATAAAAAGTGACTCTCTGAATACTTTTTTTCATTGGAAAAATGGCGTTTAATTAACGTCGATAATACGTGTATTTTTGGTGTATAAGTATAGTAATTAATCGAATTTAAAAAGATTTACGTTTAAGAATACACGAATATATTAGGTTTAAAATACGTTGATGCATATTCGTATATTTTCGGTGGAAAAATTGCGTTTAAATAACGTCGATAATACGTGTATTTTTGGTGTATAAGTATAATAGTCATTCGAATTTAAATCAATTTATGTTGAACAATAACAATATGGTACTACCGTTTTTAGGTAAAAAATAATATTACCTTGTAGTAATTTCTGTCCGAAATATTTTAAAAATTAGTATACATTTTTAAGTATAATACTTATTGAAATATATCATAAACTTAAAATAAAATAAAATTTTGTGCCTAACTAACCCTTATTCATATTTTAGGGGTAGTTTCACTTGAATATATTTTTTAAATATTATTCCCATCATACTGGTGTTTTTTTACAATATGTACATTTTTTCAGAAAAAAATAAAAATTCATGCAGAAAGGGATTTTGTTGAATTATTTTGACATTATAATTTTTAACTAATTTCGGTTTTAATGGGCAACAACTTAATGTGGGCAAACAGAACTAGTCCCAACGTGCCCACATTAAGTGGAATCCACTGTATATATAAAGAAATAAGAAATAGGTACACATTAGTGTATAATCAATAATAATTTTAAGGCTTTTTTAAAATATTTTAAAGTATTTTACAGAATATTAGTATAATATACATTTTAAAACGATACAACAATCCAACTCCCATTCATACGTGTTATTATCTTTACAGTTTTATAATATTTTATACAAAATATTTTTTATAAATAGCTATTTTTATATCATAATTGTTTACTAAATTACAATTTATATTAGGTTAGTTTAATTTGTTGACCGTTAAGACTAAAAAATTGTAAGTTTTTAAATATTAACATTATAACAAATTACCAGCTTTATCAGTTTCCTAAAAATATTATCAATGTTAACATAAAGTATTTGTTTCTATTATTATTATTCATTCTTCAATTTTTCTAGTATCGAAGAAAATAATTTTTATCAAAATACTAATAGCTATAAATCATAATCAATTTTAAATTTAAACAAGAAAATGTTGAAAGCACGTGTGCTTATGATTATACCATAACTTTCTGTTTACAATTTTTAATAGCATATACATTCTCTGATCTTTTATATTATTATAAAAGTAATTATATTTGCTCTATAGAAAGCACCATAGAAATATAAAACTATAATATATTTTTTAATAAAGTTAACTATAATTCCTTTAGGGAATGTAGGAACATTAAGGAAAAAGATTTAATAATTAAACTATCAACCTAACATTACATTTAAAGTATATTTATGATTCTAAAACTTAAAACTGTTTAAATAGTCTTTATGTACTATGTAAATGGTAATATTTTATACATTGGCATTTTGTTGAGCAGTAATCACATGTTCATTCATAATTAATTGATACTCTTGAAATCTTTGTGTCATTCTTTCAGAAGCTTTAAGAAATTTGCTTGTACAATTTTCAGCACACCTTACCTTAAAACATAAAATTGTTATTAAATTAAACATAAATTTTATAAAAATAGTTCAATATATAAATCATTTTATTATACTTATTAGTATAATAATATATAATTTAAATAAACAGAACTTACTTCATCACTTTTAAGATCGCCTACTGTAAAATCTGTTGCACAATCCATAAAACATAACTCTGTTAATTTATTGTATGACTTAAATATCTCTTTAACCTGAAAAAAACAATAATATTGAAATAATTTGTAGGAAAAATTGTATTATTAAGGTATAATGAACAACATAGATACCTATCCACATGATATTGGTTACACAATAATATCAAACTTAAATCAATGAAACTCCCAATAAATATTTATGTATTATAATATCTAGTATTTTTTAGCAATATACATATTATTTTTAAATACATAAACTTTTTCTGATTTTAGGCTTGTAACAGTCCATTTAGGACCATTGCTACTTCTATTATGTTTTTCCATTTCTCTCTGTTAAACACCGCCCTGATGCCCAATGAAGCAATGATTTTTTTTTAGGTAGATCTTTTACTACTGCATTGTATTATGTTGCCAAAGCCTGCCTCTAGGTTTTTTTCCATTATTTTTTTTTATAAGCAAACCCTCTGCTTAGAGGTAAGCGCCAGAAATATCCTACCTTTTCTAACCTCTTTCTAAGTAAGAAAAGTCGTACACTTGAATTATTGAACAGTTAGTAAATATATAAAATATTAATTATTATACTCATATGAAATATTTTAAGTAGGTAATACACACGTATATTTTAATATCTGCAAGAATACAATAGATGGTCAGAGGTCAGGTGTTAAAAACTTAATCATTGTTGACCAGAAGATAAGTATGGATTTAATTGGTTAAACATTAAACAGGTTATAAATTGAGTATATTTTTACATAACTTACACTGGCCAGTTGAGAAGCATCAAAATCCATATTGCTATCAGTCACGCTTGCATTTGTGTTATCCATTATAAAGTTAAGTGTTGGTTGACGGTTATTATTAGTTATAGTATTATCTATTTTATCTATTTTCTAATTCTAATGTTGAAACGAACAAATCAAAATGAATTGCAACAAAAGTGCAAAAATTTGGAATTGATTTTTTTTCAACCGGTACGACGTGAAACATGTAAAATGTAAATCATTAAATAAAAGTTATCAGTATTCAGTATTATCACAGAATAGTTTGTTTTTTATTATCTTCTGATAAGGAGGTTATCACTCTAGCAGTTAACACAGGTTGGCTATCGGCGGCCCATCACCCGGACAGATTGTGTTACGGTTCAGTAGTTCATATTTTCACCACAAGCGTACAGCGCTAGTAGTAATAAGGGCCATATTTTACTAATGGTATATACTATCCTACGTAATATTAATATAATTTATGATCACAAATTTAATATAGGTTGGTAGTAGATAAATATATTTATCCAGGTATTAATATGTCGATATATATTATTAAGGGATCGTAAAAAACCAAAATAAAAAACGTTATAGAAAATGTAAATCTATATTATATTATATCTTGAGAATTTGAGTTATTTATATTTTTTTATAGAATAACAGTAAAAAGAAAATTGTTGATTAGTACAACAATATACTATAACAATTAATAACTATATACTTACCTAAACTTCCCTTTTTTTTTTTTCATAATATAAAATTAACTGGACAATCAACCAACTTATGAGTTCTCAAACATTATGTATTAGTTAGTACTATGTAGTTAACAAATCCTATATTTCTATAAAATAAATATCTAATTTTAATAAAAATTTTACATTTTCAGTTTTTACCATTGATTTTAAGTCCTAATAGGTAGTATACAAAATAAAACTATACAAATATTGGTTTTAACTAGCCCAGTATTGATTTCTTGTTTGTAGAATATATACCTATTGATAATTATGTTAAACTTCTTCAAACCTAAAATAAAAAGGTAGTATATAATAAATATGTAACAGGTTCATTCAGTTTCATGAATTGTTAGTAGGTATCCATAACTGCATCTGCAACAAGCCAACTTTACAATAGCAAATTTAAAATGAACTACTAAGTAAAACAATACAATTGTCAATTTTTATTAAAAAAATACTATTTATAATAAAAGCTTTAAGCAAACCTTAACCTACAACTTTGTGGTCATAAAAATAAATCAGTAATATATATAAGTAAAAATATTATAATATATTTATTTTATTATTTAAAATTTCGATTGATTTGAGAATAGGCCCCCTGGTACAAAGTACTAAATTACATACTAATTTAAAGAAATAGATTAACTGTTTTTAAACTGAGTTAAATTAATATTTTTCTATGGACTTGTAACTTATCGAATTAAAGTTATAACTTGTTAACTGTTAACTTTTAACTTATCGATCTTGTATTGTCTTAACTTAACTTAAGTTAATTATTTTCATTAACTTGCCCACCTTTGCTTACGAGTTTACTACTACGTATCGTGTAGTGTTGCTAATTTTTATTGTACAACACTTGAATGTCATGGATAAAATAGCAAGTGTCCAAATTGTGATCATGAGCTCATTACTGATATCTTATCTATATCTGTATATTACTATATTATATAGGACATAGGTAGATATATATTATTACTTTGTTATGACAAATTATACATTAATATAGTACTATACATTACACGTCAATACGACAATAAATAACATTAAATTTGAAGTTTTTATATCGTATACACTATTGTTAAAATATTAGGAAACTTGATATTTTATTTCGGAAATTTTTTTTCTTGAGTTTTTCGTCGGGGGGGTTTTCCGGGGGGTTTCCGGGGATTTTTTTTTCCGGAGATTTTTATTCCGATTACCTGATTAAATAGTGGGTAATATCAAATTTACTTTATTATATTAAGATTTAAGTTATTTTTTTATGGTGCATATTTCTTAGGTTTTTAGAAAATATAAATAATATGTATAATATATAATAATATTTAATTATAAATCCTTAGGAATCTCCTTTAGTCCTTGGGAATTTTTAAATTAAATAAATAATACAAAATTATATAGTTATACATACAACTACTTTTTGTTCGCCTACTCCTTATGTCCATTCGGTGATAATTTGATCATCGGTAGAATGTTTAGCACAAATAGCTGAATTTTTAGTTATAGCCAAGTCTTTACGTGGTATTGCTTTGATCCATTTATTTTTTAACTCGTAATTTCTTTGTAGGATTTATATCCAATAAAACACTCAATCATACAACACGTACGAGGCATTATTTTATTTATATGAGTACAATTTTAAGTAAAATACTAGTTATTTTATTATTAGTTTAACATAGTATGTTATATGTTATTGGTATGTTTATTCATATTGTGTGCCCTAAGTACTACTAGTGCTGTACGCGTATGGTGATTATTCACACCGTTCTCAAAAGTGAATAACAATAATATAATATGATTTACCTATAAGATACAAATATTATAATTTTTGCATGCGATTTCCTCTCTTATTTCACAATTTTTGCATACTAAGTTAATATATACTCGTTAGCGTTACTAACGAGTAACAACTTAGCAGTGGCTTAAATTTAAAAATTTGGCCACTATGTGAAAATCTTACGAGCCTTTTCCATTGCTGAATAAATGTAAAAGAAAAATATAAGTTTGTATGTCTATGTTTCTACAAGATGGTAATTTGTTTTGTAATATCAAGAAAACTTAATGTTTTAAAAACATTAGAAGCCGTAAAAAAATTAAATCAATTTAGGAATTTTTCTTTTCTACTGCAAGTGTATCATAAGATTTACATTTTTATTTACTCTTGGTTGAACTACTTAATTCTTTATTTTTTTCATTCTATACACAGAAAGAAAATAAAACGTTATAACTTATAATTAAAATTCAATACAATTAAGATAAAAACTGTTTTAGTTTTGTTAAATATATTGGTAATGATTTTATTGATTTTGTTGATTTAACTTATATTTACTATTATACTATTATTGAAACTACTGTTATACTATGTAGTACCTAACCAATAATCAATATCTATACTTACGCGAATTTTTATGAATAAGTAAATGTAACTATGTAACCTGTGATAAATCGTTCACTGGCGACGAAATTATAAGCTATCGAATAACAATATTATAAATTATAATGATTACCTATAATCAAATACACAACACGAGTCACAAAACCACGAATTAAGATTCCTGCTGAATTTTTTTTTCCCAGTTCACAGTACTGTGCTGGGATTAAATTTTATTTTTAAATATTTTTTTTTCGTATTGTTTTAAATAATGTTATAGTTCAAATAATAATATCTATTAATAAAATTTTGGAACCCTGGAAAATCAAATAAATTATTTTGCTTATAACTTTATTAATATTTATCATATATTTTTTTTTTATTGTCTCTTTGAACTCATCTAATTAATTAAATGATATTATCACATTATCGATAACAGCTTTTGTTGATTTTTAAAATGATAGGACGCGTGTGCGTCCATAGCAGTGAAAGAGTTAATCATGTATATCTTAATTCATAATTCGTGGTTACAACAATCAAAGCCGACTGGCTCCAAGCTCGTGTGTCGTATATATAATATATTACTATATTATTTAACTATTGTCTATTTATACTGGTCGGAACATAACTATGGCTGGGAAACTGTTTTTAAAAATAAAATTGTTACCTACCTAACTATTCGTTATTTATAAATATGTACGTAATCATTGAATGAAAGTATGGAAATATTATTATTATACTCATTACAATTACAATTACAATTTAATCTATGGACTATAGTACCTAATAAATAATAATAATTACATGACAAAATATTTTACAAATACAAAAACATCCAATAATATAAAATCCTTAATTAATACAAATTAACAAATTACCAGTCAGGAATCGGGATTCTAAATAGTATAAGCTAATAAAAAGGTTTAATTTACTACAAATTATTATATATTTAATTAATAATTTTAAAAATTTATATTGTGCATTTTCAATCTGATTGACATCTATGCTATTAAACTTTTATATTGAGCTCCTAAAACATCATAAGACATCAGTACATCACTATTAAAAGACCTTTTTTATTGACCAAATTGTTGTGGAATTTATTTAGGTACTTAACATTTAATTCGTAAAAACCAAATTGTAAAATTAAATTTCCTATAAATTAAATATTGACAAACCGATAACTTATGATGTTAAGGTCTCGTTTCCAAAATCCAAATGCGTTATAATTATAAATAGGTAACATACTAACATCGCAAACCCAAATACCCAATATTGTACATATATAATACGTAAGTTATAAATATAAAGTACGTCCATTGTCCACGGTATTAGTGCATTACCAAAACAATAATACAAACTTATAAAGCTTATTTTTATAAATGCAAAATTACACTTTTAACTATATTTTTAGCTCAAAATAAGTTGGGGGGTGCTAAGCACCCTCTGGCACTTCCGTGGACTGCATGTGCGACAATGGCGATGTTATTGTTTTAAAACATACTTTTGAATTTTATACATTTATAATTTATATAGTATATACATATATATCTCAATAATTTAATGTAATATATAGGTAAGTATATTGTATATAATCGATGAATTTCTTCTTGACCCGCTTTTGTTAGTGTCTTTGTAAAATAAGAACTAATATAATAACTACTTGGAGTCATTTTATAATAAGTCAAAGAATATTTTTTTTTCAAAATTATTTTATTGTAATACTTTATACAACGTTAATATTTCTCGTTTCTTGATATAAATAATTATTTAATTGGTATTTAATAAAAAAATGTATGCAAGGTAACTATAAGATAAGAATAACAGTGTTAGGTAATTTTCCACACCACCTTTATTATTAAACGACGTACAATAACATTGTCCGTATTGTTTAATAACTTTATGAGGTATTACACGAGGCGCGTTTTTTTTATTGTGGTGTCCCCAGTAGGCCTAATCCACATTGTAAGCGAGAACGCATCATATGCAGGGGCGTAGTTAGGTAGGGGCTTTGAGTTACGTCAATAATTAATATTTTCACAACAAATGTGTGCCATAGAGTCATAAAATACTATAGTATTTATATAACATGGTGTTCTATGGTATTAAAAGTTTCACCATTGCGAGGCGTAGAAGTTTTTTAATTTTTTTTTTACTGGGGGGGAGAGGCAGCAAAATATGTGTTGCCCTTATCATAAAATTCCTAAGTACGCCACTGATCATGTGAATGCATTCAAATAATAAAAAAAATATACAATAACTTAAACTATGTAGATTCTAATAATACTTAATAATTTTTTTCAATAAGGAATCCTAGGAATAAAAATATGATTTTCGCTATTGTACATGCTACAAAAACGGGTAATGTGTATAAAATGTGTGTTGCCGGCCGGCGATAGTCAATGTGTTGGATGAGTGAATGAGAGATGAGCGTTGACGCGTAAGGGGACAACTAAATAAAAATTATTATAATATACTAATATAATAACTTAACCTAACCTATACTATAAAACAAACACATCCTGGCAACACTTGATATTAAGATGAGCTTCTTATTGATGCTGCTAATCTTCCTCCGGGTTGAAACGAAGCTGAGTGCTGACACATTTCCCATCAGCTTTGTGGCAAATTCTTCTTCACTAATAAATATTATATAAACTATACTGTACCTACTACGATTCTAAAAATTATTATATAATACAAATAAATCCTTTCGACACTTGATATTAAGATGAGCTTCTTTTTGCTGCTGCCAGACGTCCTCCATGTAGAAATACAGCCGACACATTTTCCATCAACTTTGTGACAAATTCTTCTTCACTAATAAATATTATGTATAGTATACTGTACCTACTACGATTCTAAAAATTATTATATAATACAAACAAATCCTTTCGACAGTTGATTATCAGTTGAATTTCTTTTTGCTGGTGCCAGACGTCCTCCGTGTTGAAATACAACAATCGACTTTGCTGCCAATCTTCCTCCGGGTTGAAACGAAGCAGAGTGCCAACACATTTCCCATCAGCTTTGTGACAAATTCTTCTTCACTAATAAATATTATATAAACTATACTGTACCTACTACGATTCTAAAAATTATTATATAATACAAATAAATCCTTTCGACACTTGATATTAAGATGAGCTTCTTTTTGCTGCTGCCAGACGTCCTCCATGTAGAAATACAGCCGACACATTTTCCATCAACTTTGTGACAAATTCTTCTTCACTAATAAATATTATGTATAGTATACTGTACCTACTACGATTCTAAAAATTATTATATAATACAAACAAATCCTTTCGACAGTTGATTATCAGTTGAATTTCTTTTTGCTGGTGCCAGACGTCCTCCGTGTTGAAATACAACAATCGACTTTGCTGCCAATCTTCCTCCGGGTTGAAACGAAGCAGAGTGCCAACACATTTCCCATCAGCTTTGTGACAAATTCTTCTTCACTAATAAATATAAATATTATATATTTATATATAGTATACTGTACCTACTATGATTCTAAAAATTATAATATAATACAAACAAATTCTTTCGACAGTTGATATTAAGATGAGCTTCTTATTGATGCTGCCAATCTTCCTCCGGGTTGAAACGAAGCCGAGTGCCGACACATTTTCCATAAGCTCGATGACAAATTCATCATCGGTGAGTAGTCCATGATCCAGCTAAATGTTTAGTTCCTATAAAACTACAAACTAACGTGCAGATTAAATGCAATAGAAAAAACAATTTTAATATTTCAGAAATATTTGTTGGTGTTCTCTTATTTTTGAATTTAAATTAATTTTAAATTTTATATTTATAATTTATCAATTAAAAATGTAAACAAGAACGAAGAAGATTATAGTATATTGAAGTTTAACTTTCTGTTCGGTGGCCACCTTTTAAATTCCTCACTCTCTTTTATAAGAAAGTTAAACAGCACAATAACTATAAAAAATATAAATTTAAACATACACAAAGATGAACTAGCTATGTAATAAGAAAAAAAATTGGTAATTTATCAACGTATTATTAAAATAAAAAGAACACCTAAAACCGTAGTACAGTAAATTATCTGAAAGAAAACCATAAAAGTTAAATTTAATTTAAGTAAATATTCATAATATACTGTACTACTGTTCAAAAAATTATAGTATTAAAAAAACACAGTCTTGCGACATTTGTTATTGAAACGATCTTCTTATTGATGCTGCCAATCGTCCTCCGGGTTGAAATTATACAAGGATATAGCGTAATTATTTCAGTTTTGTTGTTTTTCCGATATTATGGCAAGATCTGAAATTTTTTGTTTTATTTTACTATTTACCACCCAAAGTACCAAATAGATCATATTTGCTACAAGAATTCATGACAAACAGAAAATAAACTACATAATTGTAAAATCATTATACATTTTTCGCTACGTTCAAGATCTAAGGTGTACTTAACGACTTATTTTATTCTTGGCAATTTCATCATTAATGCGTGGTCGGTAACCTTTTTGAACTCTCAGGCCAAATTCACAAATTAAAAACAGTTTGTGGACCAGATAAAAATAAAAATTTTATTTTCTTAAATTATTTACTATGGAAAAAAATATTGTCTAGAACTTTAAAACAATATAATATAAATAGAAAAAAATGTCAGTGTTTTAAAATTTAAAACGGGTCGTATGCCGGTTGTCGACCACTTCATTGGACTGGATGATCGAAAATAAATTATAGGCTGTCATCGGGCCATCGGGGTAACAGCTCGTAGAAGTCAATAAACATTTATTTTATGTATAAATAATAAATTTATTACTACCCCAAAATTATAGGACAATTAACCTACGTAAGGATCCTTCAACGCTTTTCGGCGAAATCAAGCTGTGCCATATTAAAGTTCAAACGTGTACCGTCACTGAAGAAACAGCTAGTTTATTTCTTCATTCGTCTTCTTTACGCTTCGGAATGGAATTATTGAAATATTTTATGAAAATGAGTGTACTTGTCATGTACTGAAGGCTGTTGTTTGACGACTGTTCAATAAAATTATTAGAATTGTTAATCGTCTCCTACAAATGACAACGATTGTCGTTTGCCATGGATGATAAATATTATAATAATATTTTTTTATAGAACTCTTTGTGATTTTATAGGATTTATTATTATATTTCAGCTGTCTTGCATACAAAACTTTTGGTATCTAATTAATTTCATACGTAAAATCATAATAATTGTATATTATCATCATATCAATTTACTTTTCGAACTTAAAATAAAATATATTCATTTTTATGAAAAATCCGCTTCCTGGATAATGTAATCGATATAGACGCATATTTTATTAATCATATATAAATTATATAATACTGAACTTCAAACAGTCATAATATAAGTTTCCAGTGAGCATTTTATTTTTGTTTTTGCATTAAAAAAACTAATGAGAATTCCTATAGAACATTTTAAAATTGTAGATATAAAAAGTAAATATTTATATGAATACTAATAAAAAAAATAATTTGAACATTTTAAAAATTTTAAAAATTTGTAATAATAAAAATAAAGAACATTGTATATATATATATATGGTTTGAAATATTATTAAAATAATAACATAAATAAGAAATACTCTCATAAAAAATTAGTTAAAACTTTAAGTTATCGGAAGATTATTTGTTTTTAAACCATATAGTATTATAGTCTATGACACAATATAAAAATCGTTTTACAAGAATTAGTTTTTTTTTGGGATGAAAAATTAATACTCAATAAGTCATAAAATATTAAACTTCAGTCAAAAAAAATAATGTGACTTTCCAGAAAACCTTTTATATTTGTTATATTTAAAAAAAACTAATGAGAATTACTATATTAAATTTGTATACAAAAAGGCAATATTATATGAATATCTAATGAAAAAATAATTTGAAATTGTGTAGATTTAGACAAAATTTTTCAAAATTTTGATTTTAAACGTTTATAAAAATATATCGTGACTATACATTTTTTATTACAGTTATTTAGTGACTGATGAGGAACACTATATTAAATTTTAAATCATATTTGCTATCAATAATTTGTATAGGTTTAAAAAAAAAAAAAAATTTAATTATTTAAAATTGTTAAAATGTTTTTATAATTATACAATGTATGTATAGGAAATCATAATGTAGACAGTTGGGAAAATTTTCAATATTCTATGATTAGCATTTTTGAATTAACACTTAGTAAATAAATTAATTTTGTCGAAATTATACAAATATATAGCGTAATGATTGCAGTTTTCCCGATATTATGACAAGATCTGAACTTTTTTATTTTATTTTACTATTAAACACCCAAAGTACTAAATATATCATATTTGCTACAAGAATTTATAACAGATAGCAAAAAAAAACTAAATAATTTTAAAATCAATATACATTCATTGCTACGTTCAGGATACAAAGTATAATTGACGAATTTATTTTATTATTGGCTATTTTTTAATTTTAACCTTTTAGAACTCTCGTGCCATATTCACAAATTAAAAACAGTTCGCGGACCAGACAAAAATAAAAATTTTATATTCTTAAATTATTTACTATGAAAAAAAATATTATCTAGAACTTTAAAATAATAAAATATTAAAAAAAAGATTTCATTGTTTAAGAATTTAAAACTGGTCGTAATAACCCGACGGTTGCCGACCGGACATTCGGAAATAAAATATAGGTCTAAGTAATCGGGGTGGCAGCTTGTACAAGTCAATAAATATTTATTTAAAGTATAAAAATTAAATTTATTACTATCCTAAAATTATAGGAAAATTAACCTACGCAAGTCCTTGGACGCTTTTCGGCGAAATCAAGCTGTGCCATATTAAAGTTCAAACGTGCACCGTCACCGCAGAAACAGCTAGATTATTTCTTCATTTGTCTTCTTTACACTTAGGAATGGAATTATTGAAATATTTTATGAAAATGAGAGTACTTGTCATGTACTGAAGGCTGTTGTTTGACGACTGTTCAATAAAATTATTAGAATTGTTAATCGTCTCCTACAAATGACAACGATTGTCGTTTGCCATGGATGATAAATATTATAATAATGTTTTTTTATAGAACTCTTTGTGATTTTATAGGATTTATTTATTTGTTATTATTTTATTTTTATTTTTTTTTTTATTTATTATATTTCAGCTTTCTTGCATACGAAACTTTTGGCATCTAATTAATTTCATACCTAAAATCATAATAATTGCATACCCTGAATTTTTTTTTAAATTATAATTTTATTATTTCAATAGTTGTTGGGTAAAATTTCTCATCAAAAAATAAGACCATCTTCGACCAGTATAATTTTACATTGTACACAATGCATTAATGCATTATACATTACAAATTGAATTCAAATTGTACAAATTCGTTATAGTGAAATACTTAACCTAGTCTACATGTAGTCGCCTACTATGGTAGCTATACAGCAGTTTACGGTTTGGCTGAACTAAATGATTAATAATTTTAAAAATATTTAAAAGTTTAATCATTCAATTAATATTATATACTAAATAGTTAATAGATTATGATCTACGTATAATAGAGAAGAATTTATAAAATCAATAAAATTAATTTCTAAATACAAGCAGTTATTCACATTCAACTCGTTATATACACATGTGACTATATCATTCTCGTTTCGGTACCGTCCTGTTTAGGAATAATTTATACCAATTCATACTATTTTTTACTGATTTTAAAATAATCAATAGGTTCTAATGTTAATAAACTAAGAGAATTTGTGATAATAATATATATATAATAAATGCATTTATTTATGGTATTATGCTATGTTTATTTTATCCTATAAGTGTATAGTCAAAATATTTTGAAAATTATAATATGTATAAGAAATACAAGCATTAACATTTGGTAAAATTTTCAAATAACTACAGTTATTCGTTTTTAAATTACTACAAAAAATAAAAATCGGTTGAGGAGAAATAATCATCACAGAAATATAAAATGAATATCTAATAATGTCTTAGAAATTCAAAATTCAGACAATTATAAATAAAATATTTTTTTATTTTCGGAAAACTTTTTATTTTTGTTAGGGATAAAAAAACTTATATTAGTCAGGTACTCGGCCAGTTAAAAATGAAAAATGCTATTTATACAATTAATATAAATATAAATTATTATATAAAATGGGTCTGGTAATATACTAATATAATGATTATGTATTTTCTGTCTCATGTATTTTATGCATCGCGCGTTCGGGAATAAAATATGCATACGTATGTCATCCGGCGGGTAGCAGATTGCCCGGTGCAATAAGTATGTATTTATTTTATGTCTAAAAAAGTAAATTAAAGCTCCAAAAGTATAGAAAATCAAACTCACGTAAACATCGATTTTTTTTTGTGAAATTTAGTTGTGTCATATTTAATGTCCACACGTTCAGTAATCAGATCGCCGACCCAGGAACACCTTTTCTCGTCCATCTTTACCGCGTTTCGAATTAAAGATATTGAGATATTTCATAAAAATAAGCTGAACAGAACGGCATATGCGTGTAAAATATTATGTATATTAAAGTACGGTTTAACGATTTGTACATCTATTTTTTTCTCCGTTAAAATTATTACAACCGTCAATCGTCTCCGACGAATAGCGAAGGTTGATGATTGCCATAGATGATAGATTAATATGATAGATCCATATCCATAGATCATATACTGTATTATTATATTGTAATATTATTATTAGCCAGGCTTAACTTTTTTCGGGAGTTTACCGTTCGAGAGACTCAATTGTGTACTTATACAAATTTTATATGCATGACAAGGCGGAGGGCGGGGTAGATTGTATAGATGTTTTTCAGTACATTGAAACTAGACTCATTTAAAGTTTCTGCCATTGGCATCGCATAAATTAGTAATTAGTTGTTGTTATCGATATTGTTCGCCCGTATTATTATTGAATGACACCCGTCTTCTCATTATTAATGTAAAAATATAATACAAAATATTATAATATTAATATCGAAAACCATCATAATTATTTTCAAAATAGATAAAAATATTAAGTTATACCACAATTTTCTTCAAACTTTTTTATTGCTTTACTACTTTTTGATTATGGTGAGTCTTCGTCTCAAAGACCCCTGACGAGCCGCCTGCAGGTGCTAATAAGGTCATGGCATACAATTAATCTACATAATATTTTTGTAATAACTTAAAACAAAATAGATAACTATACCTATAATCGTTATTTTTCGTTAAAATATCCAGTTTTGTCAATATTCAAATTTGGTATATGTACTAACAGTAGCGCCGAACACGGATATGAAATGGAGAAAATTCCCCAGAAATATTTATGGGTGGGTGGGTGATAATCAAAAGTAGTTTGTTATGCAGTATCTTGTATGTGTATAGTTAGAAATAAATATAGTAACATTCAAACGTAACTAAACATTTTTTTAGTAGGTGGGTCTAACACTAGCATTTTTTCCCCATAACATGAAATATAGATCGGCGCCACTGGACTTACGACTAACTTCTGAGACTGGGAGTGAGAATATGAATAAAGTTAAAACTTTTAAGTAATAAAAATAATATAATAGTAACTATAGTTATATTAAGGTATATACTATTCTGATTAATATAAAAAAAACATAAGATGGTGACCAGACATGAGTTATGGTTATTTTAACTGAGAAGTGAAATGTTCAGTAACTTCAGTTACTACATTTTAATTTTTATTAAAGGTATAAACGAAACCTAATGTTATGAAAGATTTATTTATGAAATAATTTATGCTTATATTATAAAAATATTAGGTTATAATAGAAAATATTTTTTTATTGTCTATTAAACAAAAATTATATGTATTATGTTGGATAACAAGCTTTGAGGCTTATCAGTGCACATTTTTTTTTGAATCAATGACTTCCACAGATATGTAAAATACATTTAGTTAAGTTTATTTTATATATCTGTGATGACTTCAGATATTAATATTTTTTTTGTTTTGCATTGCATATAATATTATCAATTATTGATCATTTTTTTTTCAAAAAAGTTTTCTCATCCACAACAATATAATTTTTGTCATACAAAAATTCATATCACATTATCTAATACTTTGAACCAAATTAATGTTCAAATTAGATGTAAATATAGAATAACAAGATCATTAAAAGATTAAAATAATATCTCCAAGGATAATACCTCCATTCTATTTTTTTTTTTACTCATTAAAGACTAAAGTATATAGTAATATAATATAATCAAAAATGAAGAAATAGTTTATTTATGATACCATTACATTATTAATATTAAATTAATTTAAATATTTTAGCTATAATAATAACATATTAAAATTCATAACATTCAATTTAATATATTAATAATGGGATGTATAAATATTTATTTTAACTTAATAGTTCTTCAAATATTTAACAGTCTCTTACACATGGACGTGACCTATAAATATGGGTTTGTAGAATTTATGAAGATGTTGTACAATTCAGCGTAAATAAAGTATATAATATAATATAATATAATATAATTTTCTAAATGACATTTAATTTTTTTTAAACGAAGACAATATAATTGTATGTTTAAAATGAAAAATAACATTTATAAATATTTATATCTTTAAATTTTTTAAAATAAAAACTTAATACAAATTTTGATGCAGATCTACCAATTATTATCCCATTTGTTATTCCATTCATCTTGAATTGGTTGATATTTTTCAGTTGTTTGATCTGAGGACGATGCATGAGTATTATTAACATCCCAAGACGTCCAGCTGTTTTTCCGCTGCACATTTCTATTAAAAAATAAATACGTATTTTGCATTTAGGTATAAGTTATTAATATGAATAAAGGTAAATTATATTTTTTTTTTAATGCCTTTATACTAAACATGGAAAAATGAGACAAATTTCATTATCTACTGTGTTTATAGTTTTAAAATAGTACATTAAGAAGCAACTATTTGATTAAAGACTATTTTCTTTTTCCTAATCAGATAAAATGTACCCTTAATCAATAGAAATAAAATAAAAATTTTTATCAAGCAAAATTGTTAATAAACTACAATGTACATATATAATAATATATACAATAAAACGCTTACATTATGTTAATCATATATCATAATAATCAAGGCAGTGGCGTATGCAGGATTACGCAGGGGGTGTCATATATCATAATTATATGTACAAATTGACATATACGATAGTCATCGTTTCATAATTTGAACAGATACTTATTTTTAAGGGGGGGTGTCATATCTCACAGACACCCCCCCACTGGGTACGCCACTGAATTAAGGTTAGATTCTCCTTAAGGCCGATCTTTGAGTAGAACACTATTAATATTTAATAACAAGATAATTTTTTTATAAAATCACATTTTATAAATATAATTACAATATTATGTACCTTAATTTATTTAAAAATGTATTGTATACTATATACCTACTGTTGTGAGTAAATTAACTGAAAGCATGGAAAGATTTATAAGAAATAATCAAATAAATCATTTATTAGATTACTCATAATAATTGTCACATTAACTCATAGTAATTTTAAAATATTTGTTTTAATGAAGCATATGTTTTAAAACAATATGTGCATACAAGTATTTCCTTACACTTCACTAATGTAATGTTTTCATTTTTTTTTTTTTTTTTTTGAAACAAATTATATTGATTTAGTGAAAATTAAATTTAACATGAGAATTAAAATTAATGACTATAATTTATTCTATTAAATATGACTTAAGATGGGATAAACTATTATTTATTTTAATAAACTAGGTTTGTGAGCAACTTAATTTTAATTTTAGAAGTTAATAATACTCATTCTTAAAATTTATTGAATGATAATAAGTTAGAAAGTTAGAAGCTATAATAAAAAAAATATTCAATAGTATGGATTTTAATTTTTTTTAAAATATTTTTAGAGCATATTTCAATATTTATACAGTTATATTATAGTTATTTTTGCGCTGTATGTTTTCTGAAACTAAATTATAATATTGTATTGTTGAAATAAAAAGATTGGGAATTAATAATGAATTGTCGTTATGATTTTGTTTGTAAATTAGGTCACTAAATTTTTAAGCGAATTATGACAATGTTATACTATAGTATCTTATATGCTTATGATAAATATATATTAAAAACTTGCTTAAAAATTTAACTATCGTAAAAAAAAGTGTACAGACACAGATAATGTTCTTTCTTATACATTTCAAAATAAGATCAATTCACTTATAAAATTTAAAACACTGTTAGAAATAAACTAAAATCACAAAATTGGTTCTATCAAACACCAATTTTACAAGTTGTAAGTTTGTAGAACAGACATAGTACATGCAGGTTAAGTGTTCTCTTAAATAAAGTCAATTCTTGTCATATAAAATCTCAAAGGGAACAAAAAAAAGTTCAAAATTTAGTTTTAATTTAATGTATATCAGTGTAATGGTAGTTTCAAGGAAATTTAAATTTAGTTTGTGATGATTGAAATTTGAGATATTGACGTTCAATATAAGAAGAATCTACTGAATACATTATTTGCTACTTTGTAAATAAATATAATAATTAATATTCATACTTTTGATTTCCAGAAGAACCATCAGAAATTAATGAGGAGTTCTCAGTGGAATGGGCTACAAAATTAGTCGATTGTGATTTTGGTGGTGTTGGAATATTACTGCCAGTGATATTTTGCCATTCTTTACGACCTAAATCGTTCACCTAAATTATAAATTACATTATAAAAATAGGAAATACAATATTTGAAATTAAGTAAATAATAAAAGTTATAAAAACATTAATACTTTACCTTTGTAGTCATAGAAGAAAATTGAGTGGATACGTCATCAATTAATGTACCTTCTTTTATCTAATAATACAGATACAAACAAGCATAACATAAATCATAAAAACTTAAATACTTCAACTAGTAACCCTGATATATATAATTTTTTTAAATAATAAAAAAATAATAACTGGAAAGCGCTTAGAAAAATAATAATTATTAACTTAGTTTAATGATAAAAGATACTTTAATACTCAAATACAAAAACAATATTAATGAGAACAAAAGTAACTACCCAATATTTACTCATGCTATACTATCAAATAGAAATGTTCTTTATAATTTAATATACTATAATATAAATATTAAATTCATGCTATTGAAATTATTGCATGCGACTTACCTTTGAGCTTATGTCAGTAGTTATATCTGATACCTTTTGAGTGGCTAGTCCACCTATTTTAATGGCACTTTGTGTTGCTTGAGATGCTAGTTTTGATGCAGATGAGGAAAATAAAGACCATCCCTACAAAAATTATTTTTACCAATAGCTTATTAATTTAATATTACTAATTATTAAAATATAGAAAAATAACACATTAAGACATTTCTTTTATATTATTCACTTAAAACGAATAGATAAAGAATTTCATAACAAACATAATAGATAGCTTCTAGTTAGCAACATTTTTAATATCTGAATTGTCCTATCAGCACCGTTGATCTAACCCATTAGACTACTAATTTAATTAATTAATGTTTATTGATTTTTTTTTTTGTAATAAGGCTATTTTCTCTTGTATGTGTATAAGTTCTAAGAAAAAAGTATGTAGAACATTTTTTTTAGTAATAATAATTAATTAATTTCTAAGTTTGTATACAGTTTATAGTTTGTTAGGGACTAATAATGAGACAGATCAACATTGCCATTACTTTTTTATATGAGAAGTAGAGTGGTGAGTAGTGGTTGTCTATTGGTTTTTAATAAATAGACATAAAGTTTGGTGCATAATTTTTTTGATTTTAAAATTACTATAAACCATTTAATTTTGACATGAAAATTACAATCAAATAAACTTTGTAAAAATGTACAATGGCTTATGGTAACGTTTCTCAACCTGGGGGTCGCATAGGTTAAAAATAGTAAAATGCCAATTTACAAAATGAACCTTCATATTATATTATATATAGTATATTATTTGTACATTGTAGATTAATAAATAATGGTTCTCTCATTTGATTAATCAATTAATGATAGATATTTCTATTGTTCAAATTTATACTTATTTTGAGGAATGTGACACTAAAAAGGTTGAGAAACGATGGCTTAAGGGAAACAATTATTATTATTATTATTATTGTAATATGGTGAATATTAAATTTATAAATGTATAACTTACACTAGAAAATGATGACACTGCAGAATCAAGAAGATCTTGAGATTGACTTCTAGGTGGTGGTTCAACTGTATTACCAAATCCAGAATAACGTCCACCTTGATTTGGAGGTACATTGCTGTTAGAAAAATTACAAAAACAAATTATATATACCAAAAAATATGAATATAAAGAGAACATATTATTTTTTTTTATATATAATATATATTACTATTATTTTTACACATTTTTAGTTTGTTCCTTACCTAGGTTTTGTCATATTTTCATATTGTTTTCTTGCAAAAAATGCTTCTTTTTCATCTTTGATATTTGGAATGTTAACATCATTTTGATAGCCAGAACTCAATTCATTATAATTAGTTGATGGCTCATTAAAATTATACTTTTGAGATTGGTTACCCTTCCTAAGAAAAATAAGAATACATTGAATATTATTTATATAATATATTCTTATTATAATAATATAATAATAATTGTTATTATTATTAGTTCACCAAATTGAATTTACATTTTCATATGATCTACATTATAATCTTTAGCTGATGATGTAGTAGGGCTCCATTGTTCCCCTTTAGCTAAGTTTAAAATCTATAAACAGACGAGCAAAATTAAATAATGATTAAATATACAATAAATCAAATAATTAATTCTACTAACCTTATCTCGGTATAGGGCTGCAGCTTTAGTATTATATTTTTGTTCAATAGTCATTGAATCACTCCAGTCTGGTTGAGATTTGAAAAATTCTTTAGCATTTCTATTTCCTCCAACCTAGATATAAAACATAATATTCTTTAATATTTTTACTTTTATTTATATAAAGGTGCATTTGCTGTAGATATATAATTATATTATTCAAATATTGATACAATTAACTTACTCTCATTTTTTCCAACTCTAAATCTTTCCAAGAATCCATAGTGATAGATCGTACAAATGACAGGTGAACCCCAAGACCTCTATGTTTTCCTGAACACATTAAACAAATCCAAATACCATAAGAGACAGAAGCCCATTGTGGATTATGAGAACCGCACTCAAAACATTTCTACAACAAATTTTAATTCATCAATTTAAACTAGTAATTAATTAATGTAGTTCTTACCGAATTATCCTGTTGAGTCATAAGCTCTTGAAGAATTCTTGGAGTTTTGTTAGTTAAATGTTTCATACTCATGGTTATGAAAAAGAAATTTACTACAAAATATTGAACAAGATATACAAACAATTGGAAAGAAATTAAAAATATAACATACTGCAGAATAAGTTTAAGAATTTTATTTACACTTGTATAACGCAACTAGTGTATTAGATAACATAATATTTAGATAAGTCAATAGCAGTAAAATTCGAGTAGGCGTGAGACAAACGAAACGAACTCGCGATTGCTTGATACCAATAACTTCCTATCGTGTAATTTCGTTTTTATGCCTATACATTTCCAACCAAACAACCATTTAGTTATATAATTGTCCACGACGGGTAAACTAAATAATTGAGTACTAGTGACACAAGGCAGTAGGATAGTAGGCACTCGCCAATCACCACTATCCAGTGGCCACTAGTGGTTGATGCCTATTGAAGTATTGACGGATTACATGAATCCTGAATTCCTGATATTATGCATATGACGTGTCGCCTTTTCTTTTTGTTATCAATAACGTCGGTAGACAGTGTTATCACTCATCACGGTTGTCAAAGCAGTGGGGGGACTGTTATCAGCTATGGATACTTCTATGGCGGAAAACAGGTGTTCCATGTTTATATTACATATATCGGTGTACATCGTAATCGGCCCGTCTGTTCAACTCTGTAGTCTGTAGTTACTAGTCCGAACTTCTGTAGTCTTACTTATCTTCACAGTCTGCAGTTTACGGTGTGCACTCGGTACCTATATTTACGAAAACAATTACGATAATTGTTGTTGATTAATGTTCTCATCCGTTCTATTTATTTTTCGCCGCGAGTTGAATGCAAGTCGACGAGCCGATGTTCAATATCCGTCATAGACCGTCCTCGCCGCCTACACTTAATATTCATCACTGTTCACACTCGTCTTGCTGGTTTAGAGAACTCTACACCTGAACAAAACGAGTAGCCGTGTGTCGATAGTTGATACAGTAACGACTGTTCATCGCATAATATTGACGACGAGTTACTGAGTATCGTTTTGTTATACACGATGGTTAATTCTCATTGAGTAGTGTGTGCATGTGTCCGTGTCGTTCCGCCTGCAGCTTTTGAGAACATTGACGGAATGAGGTAACCATTGTCGAGGTAGCTAGTGTTGCCTGCGTGATTTCGTTGTGCTATATATCTGACACCTATCGTTATAGTTACTAGTCGCCGACATGGATCCTAGGGTGCAGCCTTCCAGCAAGTATTTCCCGGGTAAGATTTCAATGCAAAAATTTACTGTACAAAGCAAATACATTTTTTTTCACTCGGTACAAATTATGGATTAATATATCTTAGTTCATAATACAAACCAAATGTTTTGTAAAGTTTAGAAGACGACTCATAGATACCTGCTGCTAAACTTTTATAGACCATCCCATATTATTTATGGTAGCAATTGACATTATTGTTCTATATAGTTAATTATTATTAACAGTAATAGATGAAGGATTTAATTTGACTAATTACCTATCATAAAATTAGTGTATAATTTATTGTTTGTGTGAGTTATTAACCAAAAATATGGATTAGTGATTAATATTATGCTAAGTACCTATTTATGAATAATTGTATTATACCGGGTATTATATAAATTGGTTCATGTACTAAATTACAAAAAATGAGTCATGCTCTTGAACAATAATGTCTTGGTAATAATATTATGATTTATTCATTAATCATTCCCTATTACAAATATAAATGGCTGTTTGGCTTTTAAACTAGTATTGTAAAATCAAATATTTGTATTTTGTTTAAAATTTAATTAAAGTTCAGTAATACTACTAGTAAAAAAATATATATGTAGCCAATTTATATACTTTACAATACACATTAAAAATGGTACAGTGTAAACTTTTACTTAAATCATAAAGATCTCATTAAAAAAAAAAAAAATTGATTAAATTAGGTAGATACCTAATATTTTAACATTTTCTATACTATAAATAGATTAGAATAGGTTTTACTATTATTATATTTTATACATTAATTGTACAATTTTACAATAAAAATTATTTTCAATGGATTAAAACTATTATTTTTTGTGTTATTTTAAAAAGTTTATGTTTAATTATGTTGTCAACATTAATTGTACGTTAACTCGCATATAATTCTTTGTTTTAAACATGTATAATAGTAAAAGCTCGAGTAAATGTATGCATTAAATTAGTAATTTTGTATTCTTATAGCTTATTAGTACAAATTATAACGAAAGAATAGATTTTAAAATTATTTTTTTTTATAATTAATTATTCTTTTAACATATTTACAATTTAACTTGGTTATAAATTTCCTAATTAAAAATAAAGCATCAACTTTTATGCTTGATAAACTTCCATGCTAGCTTAAAGGCTTAAACATTAAACACAACTGAAATCATGTTTAATAATTGTAAATTTATGTTATTAACATTTTCCTATATTTGATATCAATAGTTGACTTTCTAAAGCATATGTTATATTCTTATATTATGTATTTTTTATTTTTACCTTTTACCTGTATATTTATATCTTAGTTACTTAAATGTGTTAATAAATGCACTTAAGTAGAGATTGTTTTATTATAAAAAATAAAATATGGAACTATTATCAAAAATAAATAAATTACTAAACAATTCCATATATTATAAATATTCCATTTCATAAACTTAATAATTTATTAATTGACTAAAATTTATAAAAATGTTGTTGCTACATATTTGCTATGTTCATCATATTATGTAAAATTTGATAACAAATAATTTTCTTGAATACTTTGTACTATTAAGAGCGCAAGCCTTTAGGAATAAATAAAACAATTCATTAACATTTATTTATTTAATTTTATATTTTTCTAATTTAAATTTATTTAAATATTTTAGTTGCAATGACTGATAATGAAGAACCATATCCTAGTCTTTCTGATTATCATGACTATGAACCAAACTTAGAATTTGATGATACTGAACTTCAAAGTCCATCTGCAGATATTGGTAAATTGTATTTTATTTTATTAGTGCACAAGTGATTTTTAATGATTCAAACCAATTAGATATTTTGTTATGTACTTTAATAAATATTTTTTTGTTTTATCAGATTTGGAGAAAAGTTTAGCTAATGTAAATGGGACAGTAGGAACATTAGATTACATGGAATCACCTGTTTCTGATGGTACTATTGAGGAAAATTTTGAAGAAGAATTAGTAAATGCTCCTCAAGTTGAAGGCTTAACATCTGTAAATGATACGGCAACAGGCAATTTATTAGATGATTTGGAAGCAGATGATGTAAATATATAATATTATTGCTTATAACAGTTATAACTTAGTACTTAATGTAAAAAATAATTTTTAGTTTAATTATTAGATCAAACTTCTATTTTATGTAAATCTTTTTAAAAACTTTTTATGTCTGTTAGATAGAAATAAAGCTATATTTAAGAATATAGCTTTTAATGATAAAATTTGATTTTTTTTTTTTTTTAGTCTAAAGAAGATGAAGACTTTAGCGATGTTGCTGAATGTGGTGTAGTTGATGTAGTAGGTGATGATGCAGTTGGTCGGAAAATTATTGTTGTATCAGCTTGCAAATTACCAAGCAATAAAGAAGTTGATCATCCAAGGCTTCTAAGGTATAAAATTAATATACAATTAATAAAACATATTAAATAATGAACTATTAATCAACTTTTAATAATTAAACACATATTTTTTTTATTAAAGATATCTAATGTACACTTTGGACAAATTTGTAGAACAAGACTACAGCTTGGTCTACTTCCATTATGGGTTGACGAGTAAAAATAAACCAACCCTATCATGGCTATGGCAAGCATACCGAGCATTTGATAGAAAATATAAAAAAAACCTAAAGGCTTTGTATCTAGTACACCCAACTGGTTTTATCAAAGTGGTTTGGCAACTTTTTAGAGCTGTTATTAGGTACTTTTAATTAAATAAATTGTATCTATTACACTGAAAATAATATTTACTTATGTTACTATTTTTAGTGCTAAATTTGGTCGAAAAATTATGTATGTTAACCATTTACAAGAATTGAAACTGTTCATGGATTTGGATCAACTAATTATTCCAGCGCCAGTCTTAGAGTAATTTTATTCAACAAAAAATATATTGTTAGAATTATAAACTGTAATTATTTTTCAGTCATGATGAACAATTAATGAAAAAATTAAATAAAAGAAAAGTTTCATTAGTTGAACAGGAAACTGAACAAAAACCTGAACCATTACCAACTCAACAATTTGGTGTTTCATTACAGTTTATAAAAGCAAACAATAATGGAGAAATAATTCCACCATTGGTACAAAAGTGTGTTGAATACTTAAGTCTACCAGATGGTAATTTCAAAACATATTAATAAACATTAATTTTTAATATTAATACTATATTTATTAATTATGCAGCCTTAGAAACTGAAGGATTATTTAGAAGATCTGCAAACATTAATCATTTAAGAGATTTACAGAGTCGTATCAATCTAGGTGAACCGGTTGACTTTGGTAATGATGTACATCTTGCAGCTGTTTTGTTGAAAACTTTTTTGCGAGAACTTGAAGAGCCTTTAATGACATTTGATTTGTTTGATGAGATTACGCAATTTCAAAGTAAGATCATATTGTAATAAAATTTAAGACATTTTGTATGTCTAGTTATTTATTTATTTATTAATTTATTTTTATTTTTTATAATGATTTTTCATAAATAAAATATGTTTAAGTATACTTTTAATTTCAGCACTTCCAAAAGATGAACGTCCTAGGCAAGTTAAAATTCTGATATTGGAAAAACTACCTCTTGATAATTATCATTTACTCAAATACCTTATTCAATTTTTATCAAAAGTAAGTATTTCTTATTGTTTATATACACTTTATAAGGTGATTCTTTTATCATAAAATACTCATTATTTCTAAAAGTATTGATGTTTTTGAAAACATTTTTTTACATAATTTCAAGTTGTTAAAACAACAATGTTTATTACAAAATTATATTTTTAAATATTGTTTATCCTTATATTTTTTTAAGTTTTTTACTTTTTTGAATGACAATGTAGTTTTAATTTCAAATTCCAAAGCAAAATAATTTTCTGAGTTTTTAGATGCATAAAAATCGAATTTAGGGTGAGTAGCTTATGAGTTATACGTATTTAAAGTTTAGATAAGCGGAGTAGTGGACAAACATTTTGCGGTGTAACCCCGTATCACTCCACTCTGCTTGTTTAAACTTTAAATACGTATAACTCATAAACTACTCGCCTTAAATTCGATTTTTATGTATCAAAATACTCAGGAAAATATTCTGGTTTGGAATATGAAATTAAAACTACGTTGTCATTCAAAAAAGTAAAAAACTTAAAAAAATATAAGGATAAAAATATTTAAAAATATAATGTTTTAATAAATACGTTGTTTTTTTAATAACTTGAAACTATGTAAAAAAATGTTTTCAAAAACATGAATACTTTTTGAAATAATGAGTGTTTTATGATAAAAGAATCACTCTGTATATTTTTACTTTACTTTATATACAGATACTATATATTATTTTTATTTTTGCAATAATATTAGTTATGCTGATTTATTGAATTTATTATAAATGGTATAAAATTAAATTCATTAAAAAATATTTATTTAAATTAAGAAGTCAAAACAGACTTTATATAAGTGTATTTAAATATTTTACATAGAACATAAAAAAACTGATAAAACTTAATAAAAAAACATTGAACCTGTTTTCACTCCATAATTTAAATAATTAAGAATTCATATAACTCTTTGATTATGGTTTATGGCTTTTGTTTTAGGTAATGGATAGATGTGACCTGAATAAAATGACTTCGTCTAATTTAGCAGTAGTTTTTGGTCCAAATTTGGTACGCAGTCCAAATAGTCAGTTATCTTTAGCTGCAATTGGTCCAATTAATGCTTTTACCGATTTTGTACTAGTCAATCATGACCAAATATTCATTATATGATGACAGTATAAAACATTTAGCATAGTGTATTCTGAATGTATTATTTTGTGACATGGTTTATTTAACATTCCAAAACTTAACTATATATTATTAACTTTATATGGTTGAAATTTATTTCACGATTGTTTAATTCATACATTTACTTACCAATGAAAGTATTTTTGTTAATATTTATTTCTCTTAGTTTATTTTTTTTTCTTTTTTCAACTTTAATCTCAACAATTTAAATAAAAAGTGTTGGAATTAAAATAATCAAGATTCTATCAATATAGTATTTTGAAGGTTTATAATATAAACTTAATATAATTTAAAGTATTAATAAAATAGCAGATGATATATAATATTGAACAATAAACATTTCAAAAAAAAGATAATTAGGAATTAACTTTAAACATAGATTTGATAAAAATAATTGCTATTAAATTGTATGTTGAAGTAGTATGTTTTTATGGTTTGTGAATTAATCTACCATAAGTAAAAATAGAAATTCTTGTAATTTTTAGGAAATTGTTCTCTATAGATTCTATGGTTAATGCTCATGTTTAAAGTCTTATGACATACCATTTTTTTTTTACCATAAGCAATAACCTTATTTGTTTGTTAATATTATATATATAAGCATTTTATTTTTTTAATTTAATAATTTATGTAAAATTTATTCTTTTTTTCTGGTTTAATTAAATTATTATTTATCCATTTTTGTACTATATATTTACTGTATAATTTATCAGGTTGTTAATGAATAGTTAGGAATCACGTTATTGACAAATTTATCTTGCAAACATCACTGCACTAGGTAATGGGTACACAATTTTTTATTTAGAATATTGTGTATGCATATCAAATTTGTTTAATTTTAGGAAATAATAATTTTAGTATATGAGTTTAATATTAATATATTAGGTGTAAAACATCCGCTTAAACATTTTACAAAAATAGTCTGTGATCAAAATGTAAATGGTAATGGAATTTCACTACAATTATTTTGAAATTATTCAACAAACATTAAGAATGAAAACTTTTCTTCAATAATAATTTATGTTATCAAATGTTTATACTTAATATGAATATATCTTAAATCATTTTAAACAGATTAAATAACCTTATTTGATCTGATTATGATGCAGATCAGTTAATTTTGTGATCCTTTTAAATCAAAGTATTAAAACTTAGAACACAAATTATTACTCCTCAATTATTTAAAATAACTTCAGTTAATGAAAATAGTATTTGTTATGTTATAATGTTTTTATGTCTTCATATTATTTCAAGATAGTATATAAACCTATTAATTTTGTCTTAATAATTAAAATTTTCAATTACCTATTTATTATTACATCTATTGAATCATAATTTATGATTAAAACACGCAATAAAAACATTGGAACATTTCAATTTTTATTTTATTATTTCAACATAATTTCTAATGAATAAAATATTATTTATGAATCATATATAATATATATAAGTATAGTAAAAATCCAAAACAGTTTCCTTAATTAGATTTTTAAAATGAATAGAAAAATTATGTTTTAATTACTTTTTATTATATTCATACTTTAATAATAGTATTACAGTTAATCAAATATATGAATTAATTATGATTATTACATAATATCAAATTGCTTTTCATCAACTATAGTTTTATAAACTCATCTGAAAACCATAACCTTATTTGTATACCAAAGATTTTGTGTATTATTATTATTTATTTTTTTATTTTTAGTTTATTTTAAAATTATTATTAAAATGTTACCTAATTTATGTACAGACAAATTACGCATCCATATATTCTGGTCAAATAGTTCATAATTGAAACTTAGTGATATTTGTACATCATTGTTATAATGATTTTAATCCATTTTGGGAGTTTTTGTACACAGTAAAGTATATCAATATTGTTGATGCATATGTTTAGCTGTATTTTTTTTTATTTAAATCTTTTAACACCTTTCCTTTAATTGTCCTCATTGGTTCATGATATTTCAAAAATAACTAAAATGATTACATTTAAATGCACAAATCATTATTTTATTGCGGTCAATAATAGATAAGGAGTGAATTAAATAAAAACTAAACTTGATTATAAATAGTTAAACAATATATTTGCAGTTACAACACAGTAAATAAATTTGCTCATACAGTCATACCTATTTCATATTCGTAAGGTTATTAAATTATACAAAAATAATTTGGATTTTTAAATGCATACATAATTTTATCATCTATTACAACTAAAATATAAAGCTACACTATAACCTTGACTTGTATATCACAGATAGTTTTAAATTTTTGATTTTTTTTTAATAATATAAATAAAAATTAATTTATTTTGTTTTATATTGAATAATATGACTTTGCCAGTCAATTCCATTGAAGGGTAATTTAGATTTGATGAATGGGGAAATCCATGTTATATACCATTTTTCCCCAAAAACAGTTTCCAAATTTCGCATCAAGCCAAAATCATAATTATTCTCTTGTTTTTCATGACATACCAGACCTTTGCGTACCTTTTCTAGGTGATAAATTAACAACAATGAAGATATTGTTACAGCTATAACATTCAATGTTAGTAAAACTACAAAAATTTGACCTATGGTTAAATGAAAGCCAGTTAAAACCGATTGAAATGGCACTAAAACGATCAAATCTGAAAATTTAATAGTCACTTTATAGTAAACGTAATAAATTATCAAAATTATCTCATAAAAGCTGGCTACAGACAAATATAGTAAAAACCATAAGAAGTATCTTCTATTATAATGACCAACACACGTCGTACTAAAAGTGCAATGATGATCTCTAGTCAATATGCAGACATTGCATATATCACAGTGCCAACACCTTAGAGGAACATTGCACTGGCAAATATAACAGTAGGTAATATCTTCTGGAAAAAATGTAATTTATTATTATTATTTGAATTTTTTATACTATAATATAATATTGTATACCTTTTGATGTGAACTCAGACGCAGTAAGCAATTTGCCAATAACTGATGAATCGGTATACATTACGGCTAAAAAATTTGTAAGCAGGTTGAAAACCACAAATGTCAAAGACAGCATGTGTGTTAAATACAAAACTGACGGTAGCTGATATGTACACGGTAATATGTAAAAAACATCAACACAATAGTATACAAATATCAAAACCAATAGAAATAAACATAATACTAGCTCTGTAAAGCTCTTTTTTCTAACAGTTTTTAAAAACTTCCAGAATTGGTCTAAAGTCACCATAATCATAAATTTGAGTAAAATAGTCTTTTTGCTACTTGCTAGCTAGGTCCTGAGTGCAGTTGCAGTGGTATTTAATATTGTTATCATCCCTTTAAACTTTAATCATGTACAATAGTCAATACATTATGATAGACGGTTGCTATGGTTACATTTATATATTGTACTGCACACATATTTTATAATAATTTATAACAATTTATTACATGATTATTACCTGCAGAACTGTAGATTTAATGATTTTGCATATTAATAAATTTGATTCCAAATTCTAAAAAAGTTTGATGCTAACTTGATTAAAAGTACAAAACTATTTGTTCTGCATATTTTAGAAGTTATTATATATACATATATATTATTGTTTTTTAGAGATTTTATTCATAAGTATTTGTGGAAAAAATTATGAATTTGAAACATTAATTTAATATTTTTTTTGAATAAATTCTTAAAAATATATACATATATTTAATCATGATATAAAATTGCTTATATACAATATATATTTAAAATTTTAGCTAAGTATTTAATATTATCTTTCGATACTTATTTTCAAGCATTGCTCCTACTTACATAGTTATGAATTTTTTTAATGAGTTAATTTTGCAAAATTTTACATACTTTGGAACTTTTAATATATAAGTACAGTGGAACCTCAATAACTCAAACCTCTATAAATCGAATTGTAGATAACTCAAACCTATATAAGTCAAATTGTTAATAACTCAAAGGAATGCCATGGCCCCTGCATTTCAATTTATGATAATTTGAATCTCTATAATTCAAATTGTTGATAACTCGAATTTTATTTTTGCCCCTAACTGATTCGAGTTATTGAGGTTCCACTGTATGTGTATATTTCACAGCTCTGATTACAACAATCTTAATCAATTGTGACATACATAATACCACTTGTTACTATAACAATAGTAATGCAGTACCACCGTTTACCGGGTAATTTATATATAGTTTCAATTATTTCAGTTCTTACTACATTTGTAGTAAATATATTATTTCTTTTAATATCAAGTTATATGAAGTGTAATAAATGCTGAGTGATTCTCAAGGGTGAATTAAAACATTGAAATATTGTGAATTTTTTTGATTTACTAATCTTCTTTGGGCCACTTAATTCATACTTTGATTGTTTTGAAAATAGATTCACACAAAATTTTTTTATGAACTCAGATTAAAACTTGAAAAAATTAACAAAAATATTAATATGTATAGTTCACAATCATAATATTATTAAATTTGTCTTTAAGTAGGCATAAAATTAAAAAAAGAAGCATTTTTCCCAATTTATAATATATATAGACATCTCAAATTGATTCTAAATATGACTAAATTAGTACTAAAATTTAATTTTTTCATACTTTAATTTAAATAATACTCATAAGGTAATAGGTACTAAAAAAACAATTAAATTAGAATGTTTTATTTTCAAAATAAGTCCATGATAATTTATTGTATAATTTAAATCCTTTAAATATGATATATTGAATGATATAAACTAAACACAAAAAAATCAATATGGTTTAATAGAATAAAATAAAAGAATATAATTATTTAAGTATATAACAACAAAAAGTAATAATTTTTAATTTGAAAATGTATAAATCTTTTATTTTTGCAAAAGTATAAAATTAACAATGTTCACAAATCAAAAACATTTAATGTATAAAATTCAGTAAAAATACATCAACATATTGTAAAATATTATCAATTTTTAAATAAGTAATAACATAATATTTGCCATTTCCCAAAAAGATAATAATAATATAAATATACATTTTATACCAGATTACATAATATAGTACATTAAATATTTATGGCACATTATTTAAACAAATTGTAGGTTAACTTATTTTATCAAATATTAAAAATTTAGCAACAATAATAAAACTTAAAAATTTTCCAGTTTATAATCCGAATAATATTGGCATCACAGAGAGGTGGACGGAAACTTATGTTAAAATTAATTTGAAAACTACTTCACTTGTATGGCAGTTTTATACATTATTTAACAAGTTCAGTAAATTATTTATTATAAACAAAATTAATACATATTGAACATTGATTAATATATCTATTACATAAGATTTTATAACAAGATACTAAACTTTTCTCTAAACAAATTTGAATAGCTGTACCTAATTGTAAACAGTTTTTGTTTTTATAAGTACAATCATCACAAGCAATATTTTATTAAAAATTATTTTGCATTAAATGAGAAAAAGAGTTTAGACTAATTAATAATAACACCTAATACATATAAAATTGAGGTATGGCTAGTGATCATTACAATAAAATTTGTATTGTCATAACACATAAGAGTATAATATATTGTGTACCTGTAAATTGAGCTCAAAAATAATGGTATATTTTTATTTTTTCTGTTCTATTCGAGCACCGATTTTTTGTACAGAGCATTTTTTTTATTGCACTTGGTAACAGATTCCAATTATTAAGGTATATATGACTGACCATCAGGTTTACTGTCTAATCTCCCTAATTTACGTCCCATCTGGGTTCGTGTTTGGAATAATTCTCTAATAAGAGTCGCCTTTTCTCTTTCTAATGTTGATATTCTTTCACTTTTTTGCCCTAGCTCCTAAAAAAATTAAATAGTCTAGTAAAATAATAAAATTAAAATGTAATATTAAATAAAACCAACCTCAGTGAGTATATGGTTGCGATGTTTTAATGTAGCCATTACTTGAGGATTTTGATGTAACATCGTTCCAGGATTATTTGCTGAATGTACAGCTAAGTTCATATGTAGCGGTAGACCACCCCATCGTTCACCACCATCTGTCAATGCAGACAAATGTCTATTAACCTCTAAGACTCGAGCACGTTGTAACTCAATACGCTCCTGTTGTGCTTCAGTCCATTGATCCTGCTTTAATGATTACAAAAATAAATGAATAAACAACAAGTAAGAAGTAAGATAAAGTAAATGTTGATAATTTATAAGCCATATTATGTTTAACTTACTGTATGTGAATTTGTTCGTCCAAGATATTTCATTTTTTCTTGTACAGCAGCTATCTGCTTATGGTACCAGTCTCTTGCTCTTTCCACAGCTTGGAGGCCATGCATGAGAACCTCTTTTTCCTGTTCTATTTGCTTTATTCTTTTCAGCTGAATGAAAAAATGGAGAAATTTTAAGCATTATATAATTATTATTTTAATAAAATATACATACCATATTATAATCTACTCCACTTTGGAGAGTATGACGTCTTGGTTCTCTTCGTCGTTGATTAATTCTTTTATAAGTTTGTTCTCCTAGAAATAAATTATAATTGTTAGGTTCTAACTTAAGACAAAACTATATTAAATATTCATAGATTTAACAAGTACCTGACTGTTTTTCACTTCTAGAACAGCTCTGATCGTTCAACAACACTCCCAATTGCCAATTTTGTAAAGCTGTTCTTATTTCAGCCTTATCAATAATACGTTCACCAGAAGCAAGCTGTAAACCACGTTCTAAGCCTGCTGCAGTTCTTGGAGGTTTAGGTGGTCCAAAAAGCGACGATGTGGATTTTTGTGACAACTGGTGTACTTCCTTACTATTACGTTCCAAAGCTAATTGTGGCATACTTAGAGTTCTTTGCTGAGTAGGTCGAATAGCAGCCATATTTCCATTTGTCCATTGTACGTTAGGTTTAATATCTACATCCAAAAGTGGAGCTGATGGAGGTCGTACAGAGTCATTATCCCGACGACCATTTTCCATTTGATTTCGAAGTAGGCACATTTTTAAACCAGTACAAAAACGGTCAAAAGACAGAAGACCGTTTGGTGGTGTTACTTTTCGAAGACTATCCAATACACCTTTAGGCAAACCTTTTGTACCATCATCTTGCCATCTCGTCTCTATTTCTGCAAAACAAAAATAAAATAAAATCTTTTTTCCACTAATGAAACAAATGGAAAATAAATTTACCAGAAAACTTAACATAACCAGTCCTTTTATCATCTAAAATGTCAAACAGTGTTCTCATGGACAGAACAAACTTTGCAGGTAATCCTTCGGTGGCAGCATTTTTGATGTCTCCTACATGCGTTGGAGTCATGGCAATATAATATATGTGACTACCCACGTGCTGTAAAAATTTATTTTTGGAAATTACATAGGTAGTTACAATAAGTATAAAATGAAAGAAGAAAATAAGCATGAATACAATAAAACAAAAATATAACAACTAAGCAAAATATTAATTAATATATTTTTTTTTTTATTTAGAAGATTAAAAATCTATGCTTATACAGCATTATAAGAAAATATGATGATGATAATATTTGCTAGTTAGCAGATCCAGTGTCCCATGTCCGCAACAATACAACACAATATTAAACATATTATTCGTCATATGACGGTCGCAGCACAGAAGTCGTTTTATAAATCTAATGAAATATACTCACATGTGCAGATCGTGTGGGCAATATCCGTAATGTATGCTGTGTAGCGGTGTCTATTGGAAAACCACAATATTCAATTTGGGTTATTAAAAACGGACTACCCGAATTAATTATAATACACCTATAACAATATTTATGTCTTGCAATATTTCTATTATAACGACGGCAATATCGTGGTCATGTCGGACTAGTAGTGGCGGATTGTATTCGGTATTGGTTGGCGATGCCCTAAAAACATACACTGTCGGCGATGATGATATGATGCTGTTGCAATCGTGGAGGAGTGCGTGCAATCGGCAGACGACATGGTCCTGCAGAGTACTGCCGTCGTAGAAAGTGCGAGGCAGCCGCCGTATCGCAGCGGATTGCACGCAATGGTACGTACGTAGGACGTAGGTGCAGCAATGCTCAGTAGTTATGGTACGTCCGAGGACTTGTTATCGGCTATCCGTTATGGTACGGTCACCCACCACCTCCACCACCACATGACCATCCAAGAAACGATTCTCATTTCTCGCCAATATCGGGACGAGCCGACGAGGACGTCCTACTACGTTAATCAACAGGTGCGCCGTCGACACTCGACGCCGCCCACATATTTCCCCGTCGTGAATCCGGTGAAATCACGGAACGGGAGAATGTGGGAAACCGAGATAAAGCGGAGGCGCTAGATCGCGCTTTGCCGCTCTTCGACTATCGCCGCGAGCACAGCACATCAGCTCGAGAAACTGTGAAGTGTGAAGTGTGGTGAACTGTATTTACATTTTATACCGTAACAAACCCGCGGGCAAGATACCTATATTATCTAAACTACGTACCTAATACCTATGTTATATGTTATAATATTAATTAATAATTAGTTGTATAGAGATTCAAAACATTTCTGGTTCCGTGTTAAAAAAAGATTTTGGCTAAGGAGTCTAAAAATGGATTAAAATATATTGGGTTTCGAGTTTAGTGTTCAAAAACTGGTAAATTACATGCAGGTTCGAATAACGGGTTAAAAAACTTTTCAATCTTGATTTTTATTTTGTTTTAAGGGAATCACAAAAAAGAAAAACTAAAAAAAAAATAATCATGGGTAAATGAAAACCTAATTTGTAGATTTTACTATTATGACACATACATTATTAGACATTATTTTTAATTTTCCAATTTTTTACCGATTACTTTTGACCCACCAACTAGATTCAATTTCTTTTTCAAAGAGGGGCTGAAGTCAAAAATCAAAGCACTAATACTACTCCAAAACATGATGACAGAATCACTCCTTTCAGAATCTAAAAAACATCACCTACTTTGCACTTATCTATCAATATTTAACAATAATTTATTTTAATTACATCAAGCCGATAGTGTTATTAAATAATTTTAAAGGAAATATTAGAGTGAATAACTCCTACTAAATTTTTTTCCCTTTTTGGGACAAATGGTTTGTGGAACTCATTGTCCCAGTGGCTAATATCATTTATCGTCTGATCGATTTAAATTTCATGTAAGAAAAAATCAAATACTCAAATTGGTAATTTTGGTGTTCGCCTGTTGCGGTTAGATCTCGGTGTATTTTTTTTTTTTTTTTATACCATCATGTACCATACCTTCACAGCTGGTTAGTTTGTGTTGGTTACTTCGTTTACTGTTTAGCCGGCTTGGCGGGCTGTATGTTATATACATAATATACAATACTGTTTACACATTGGTAAGCTGTATAGTTGTTATGCGCTATTTTGTTCTATGACGGATCACGGATTTCCAGTTTCCAATTGCTATTGTTATAACTTGATTGCTTCATGTTCATCTCCAAGTTCATTCTTCAATTTTAATTTTAATTATTACCGATTACCTACCAATCTAATATTGTGATTTGTGTTACACTGTTCGTCAAGTCTTGTATTACCCTTATTGTTCGGCAATACGCGTACCTCGTGTTTTAGTGATTCACTGCAAAATTTAAAAGATTACATTTTTACGTAGATAATATTATCGTTTTTTTCCTTACTTAAGTATATTATAGTATCTGTGACTCATTAAATTTTATACGACATGGCTTCCGAAATTACAAAAAATGGTGATGATCAAATGTCGAAAGACGAACGCAAGGTTTATGACCGACAAATACGCCTGTGGGGTTACGATGGACAAAACAAGTATGTGTAGCTACGAAATGATTAAATTTTTGTTTCATACATGTTTAAATTTTTAATACTTTCTAGATTAAGAGCATCAAAAGTACTTTTAATCGGAATGCAAGGCTTAGGCGCAGAGATAGCTAAAAATTTGATATTGATTGGTGTGAATTCTATTACATTGAAAGATCATACAGAAGTGTCAATATTAGACCATTGTTCACAGTTCCTTATCCCACGCGATAGTCAAGAACGTAATGTAAGTGTTGGCATCTAGTTATTTCAAAGTATAGAGTGTAATAATATTGTTATTGTTATATTAATTAATATGTAATTTTAGCGTGCTAAAGCAAGTATGAGTGCTGCTCAAAAGCTAAACCCAAATGTGAAAGTCATTGTAGATACAACACCTATTGAACAAAATGTCGATAGTTTTGTTACCTCATTTGATGTTGTCATAGCCACTGAATGTTCTCCGAATACTTATAAAAGATTGAGTGAAAATTGTAGAAAAGCTAAAGTAAAATTATTCATTGCTGATGTTTATGGTTTATTTGGATACTTTTTTCAGGACATGTAAGTAATAATACATTTTATAACTATGATAAATATAATAATTATAAATATTTTATTTTATTGTTTAAGTAATTTTGAACATTCTTTGTATGGCGAGGTGTTTCCAAACATTGATCAAAGCAATATTGTTCCTATTCCTAAAAATGTACCGCAGCTATATTTTTTGACTTCAGGTACCCTAATATTGATTTTATTATTGGTTATATTTTAACTAAATAAAATAATTTAAAATTAAATTTTTTTTTTAGCTTTATTAAAATTTCAATCTGAATCTAATCGTAAACCGAATCCTGATACTTGCGAAGAAGATATTGAAGAATTGAAGTTACTTATTAACTTATCTCCAGATCAAACTAATACTGATAATAGTCTATTTGATGAATACTATGGGTATGTGTATAAATAAACTGTGTAACCGTTTAAATTAAACTATTAACTATTATTCAATTGTTTGTATTTTAGTGAATTATTTTGCGAGTTGAGTCCAGCGACTTCTATTGTTGGTGCAATGGTATCCCAGACTGCTATAAATACTGTAATGGGTATGCCTATTGAAAAGTTAAATGTGTTTTTTTTTGATCACATTGAACATGAAGGAAAATTCCATTTGTTATAAAAATAAGAAGACTGTCCTTGAATTTAAATAAATAATATTAATCAAATACTACTTTTAAATCAAGATTTAATAAAAAATTTAAGTTTTAAATTATTTAATTATTTGTATGTAATAAGTGATTTTCGGTTTCATTAAGGATTTTTAACTTTCACAATTTATTATTATTATCATTTTTTAATTAACTAATAAAATTTATTCAAAACTCATTGTTTTATTTTTTAAATATCATTAATCATAATTTATGATTTACAATATAACAAAAGTTGTTCTCTGCCGAATACAGTCTGGACTGGATTGGTCTGGTGAGTTACAGAGTAAAACTCTGAGGATGGTTTTTTGAGCGTTTAGTCAAATTTTTTTTTATTACAGTGATAAGAGTATTAACGTTGGTAGAAAATATAATTGATGCTAATTTTTTGAACCTTACAATAGCTGTAGCTGTAATCAAATGTTAGAAATTTCTAAGGCCCTAGTATTTCAATCATCGATTATGTGCTGGTTACAATTTAACGCTCCATAAACTATTCCAGCCTGTATTACAGACGTCTGTAAGGCAAAAAAGGGTTGATTATGTTTCCATTAACTTATCGACCGATGAAGTTGGGCGGTTAAACATAATATTACAGTCCTTTAAAGCTTTTGATTGGCGATTGAGTTTTTGTTTACTTTTTTTTTCAATATTTTTATGTTATCAATTTGATAATAAAATTTGTATTCTTGTGTTTACTGTTTACTCATTTGAAATTTTGAATATTTTTATTTTATATCTTATAAAATTATAAATTTGTATTTAAATTATTATTTTCTATTTTATTTGTTTACTGTCATGGATGTTTTGGGTTATGATGAAGTCAAAAATGATGATGGTCGTTATAGTGATTCAGATAGCAGTTTATTTGAACTTGCTTGTATAGTAGGTTTCCCTCGACAGGTAAAAACTAATCGTGATCGACCAGATCATTTTCAGGTTTGGAAGGATAATTTTGTTTGACCAAAACTACTGTGAAGTTTATCCTTGATGTCATAGAGACAAAGATCGCATCACCTACTGATAGGTTTGTATATTTTTCAAGAATCGAAACCCAAAGGTGGGCATTAACTTAACTACTTAATTATTTTTATTTTTAACTTAATAACTTAATTATTTATTCAATAAAAGTTGTTACTGGTTTAACTTAAGTTTTTATGATTAAAAATCATAGTTGTGCAATTAAGTTAATTTTGATTTAGACAAAACTAATTCTTTTGATTTTTATCATAACACTATTTTTGTATAATTATTGTATTATTTATTTTGTAGTTCAACTTAAATTATTAATCTTTAAAATATATGAAAAATTAATTTTTTTTTAACTGAGAAGAGTTAATTTTATTTTCAATCTTAACTTTAAACTTATTAAGTTAAATTAATTTTATTGCTAATTTTTAACTTTTAACTGAAGACAGTTTAATTGAATAAACTTAACTAGCCACAGTTAATTATTTTCACCAACTTACCCACCTTTGTCTAAACCCTTTCAACATTTAACGGTTTTAAAGATTTTGGTTTTGCTTACGCCTATGGTGTTAATAAATGAAAAAACATTTTAGAAAACCGGTTAAATTGGTTTCGATCTCTAATATTTTTTATTACTATTAATAATTTATATGCATGATTTAAAATGATAAGCATTATGTTATATTTAATGAATTTGTAGAAATAATGCAGTAACACCAGGTCAAAAACTATTAATGATATTACGGTACTAAGCAACTGGATCATTTATAGCTGCTTGCAGGGACGGCCTGTGAGATAAATTCAGGCCAAGAAAATTAATTACCCAGGCCACATATCAATGTTTACCTGATAGGCGTTACTTAAGTGGTGGCGGGTAGGAAATGGCTAAATTTATATTCTACCCCCTCCCCACAAATTTATTTTATAATTATTTAGTTATTATTATATGAAAGAGGATATAAAAAAAATAGACACCTAAAAGAATATACATTAAATTAAGCTTTTATAATCAATTTTATATTTTAAATATAAATAATAAGTTATGACATTTTAAAGACATATTGAAAGAAGTTACTTTTTTATGACAATAAATTAATTATTTAATCATTATCAATACTTATCAAAATTTATTTTTCAACTAACTAAACGCTTCAGCATTTTTATTACTAAGTTTACTTCTTAGCCTTTTTTTATTATATACTTTAATGTAGAAAATGATGGTTCAAAGTTAACTTGGGTAACAGGAAATATTAAAAAAAAATGTGATATAGCCGTCAGGCCAATGACAAATCCCAATAAATCAAGCCACCGGGAATCTCCCGGTATCCCGGTGGGCTGCTTATGGTGGGTTCGCTGGGATACACAAAACAACTGCTGGAAAAATAATTAAGGTTGTTTCAGAAGCATTAGCAGAACTTCGACCACAGTTTATATATAACTCTGTTGGCTGATATCTTGCCAATCTGGCGCTGAGTATAGTTCTTAACTCAAATTGAGTGTAATTAATAATGACAAATTATATGTTAATTAGGCTTGATAGAGTAAAATATTTTATTTTATTTATTATTTTTGTATAATTGAAAATTATTAAATAAAAGATTAAAATAATGAGGTGTTAATTTTAGTTTTTATATTTAATATGTGCAATGGTTAGTGGTCATTGGCCAGCACTAGGTGGAAAAATTTTTGGTAAGCACAAATTGTATAAAGAATTTTCTAACTGTTAGGTTATTGAATTATGTATTATATGTTTATATTTGAATGTGAATAAAACAGTAATAGCTTAAAATAAAATTATTGTGACTATTTTAAAGATTTGCTGGCTAAATTAATTATATTTATTAAAATTACTAACATTATTACAATAATTTGTACTTAGTTAAAAACTTTTTAAATTTGGCTGCCTTGAACTAGAAGTTTACCGTTTGGAAACCAGATGACCTAGTCATCAGTTTAATTTCAGTGTTTAGTTTTCCAAAAACACTATATTTAATATGTATAGAAAAATTAATACTAAAAGATTTCACTAAAAAAATGTGTGAATAACACAATTTAGCAGTGAATATGTGTTATAATAAATTATAATGTAAACTTACTCGCTTCATAAACCCTTCTACCATAGATAAAAAAAAAACAAAAACATTGTTATCCAATGTTCAATGTTATTTCGTCATTGTATAATGATAAATGTGCCAAATGTAACTATTTATGTTTCTGTGTCTCATTTTAAACAACATTGAAATATTAAATAAACTAAGAATGAATTATAATAATGTGTTATAGCTGAGAACTTGATAATAGATACTTATATTAATTAAGTCAATCTACAATAGGTACAGTGAAACATTTTTGTGTTTTCTTCAAGACTTAGAATATTTCACTTTCTTACTTCATCAAATTTCAAAATATAATCGACAAATTGTTCATACCTAACTGCAAATTTATAATTTTAAAATTATTTAGCTGTACTATATCATTAGGACATTGTAGACTTGTATCGAATACTATTTGAAACTTATACCTACAGAAAATAACAACTTTACAAAATATGATCAAATTAACATAGACTGTTTGAACTAAATAAATTGAGATAATTTATTTTTGTTTATTATTACTATCTGGCATAGAGCAAAATAAATGGATAGATTATAATAATTGATATTTAAATGGTTTTATTTATTTAATTATTATTTTTCCTCTTATTGGTGGTTGGTCATACAATGTTGACGATGGCAATACAAACACAATTTTTTTTTTTGTTAAATGAAAGCTAATAGATTATATAAATATGCAGTATAATTGTCAATCAAAGATAATATTATTTATGAATAATAAATATATGTTGATCATCTCAATACACTCAAATTGATAAATATAGAAGCCAGAGAAAAAACAAATTAAAATAAGTTAAAGGGTCTATTTGTAGAAATATATGTTGTTTTAAATATGAATAATAATAATAATAATAAAAAAAAAATCATAACATTAATAATAATATAGTAATACATAAACTCAAATACGTTAACTTTTAAATGAAAATGTTGAAAAATAATAAAGTTAAAAAGAAAATAATACATAAAATATATTGTTAAAATCTAACTAAGTTGCTCAAAACCAAAACATGAACACTATAAACAATAACATGGAATAAATCAAATCTTTTTGAAATGATTTTGTTTTGTTATTAATTTGAAAAAAAAAACTGAAATGTATTATATGTTATAAAAATAGAAAAGAAAAAGAACCATTTAAAAAGCGATATAATTGTATATTTTCTTTTTGAAAAAAATTCACATTAGACATCACACAGAAAAAAAACTATATACATGTGTATCAAAATAATGAACTCAAGGAATATTTTTTATCCAACATTTGATTGTTATTAAAACAATTTATTATACATGAACATTTATGTATATATAAATAAATTTTTTTTATACATATACATATATGATAGATGTATATATTATGTACATACATATTTTCGTTAGTACTGTAAACTAACAGGTAACACTTTGACTAAGTACTTTTTGATAATTATGTTTGCATATAATTTTAAAGTGAAATTGCACTAGTTTTATCGGATGACCGATAAGTAAAAACAAAAAAAAAAGAACAAAACAAAATAATAATAAAAAAAACCGGCAGCATTTCTTATTTGATTAAAAAAAAAAAAAAAAAACGGAAAAAATATAACATAATTTAATAAAACCAAAAATTTAATATCAGAATATAAATAATAAAATGTGGCTTACAAAACATTTAACATCAATTATCCATACATATGTATATATTTTATTTGTGTTTGACTGTTGATAAAAAACAAAAATAAAATAAAATAAATACATAACATATTTACGTGCGACAATGGTCGTTTTATATATTATGTTATTTTATTACCATATATTATAAAAGTATTGAAAATAATGGCTTGCAATAGTATAAAACAATATTTATACAATGGAAAAAGGAAAAAAAATACATTAAATTTAAAATACACCAGGTGGTCGAGTTGATGTGATCACCCCAGAAAAATTAATTATATTAACATTATTATTAGACGTACATTATACATATTTATTTACGAGGTCAGTCCGATGATACATTTGAAAATTCTCACTAAAATACTTTTGAAAAAAAAAATAAATATGAAAGATGAGATACTGATTAAGAACACTGATTTTGGTCTGTGTAATGAAACAACAGAAGTGTAGCAGTAGCAGAAGAAGTAGAAATGGGCGTGTATTTATTTTATTAATATTAACTAGGAGGTACTCATTATTCATTATATTGGTGAATTGGTCAGATGAAGATTCATGCAAACAAATAGAAAAGCAAAAGAGCACTTATTACATTGATAATTTTTATCACTTATTAGTATGGAAGTGTTTGATGAGGTGTTTGGATAATACACGATACCTGTGTGTTTGTATGTATTTGTCCTATAAGAAAATATATTAATCATATTAATCGTTATTTTTATTAAAATTAACTTCTGCTACTACTACTACTAAAATCATTTAATTTTGTTAATTATTTTTTTTTAAATTGTGAGGGGAGATCTTGTTTATTTTTTAAAATAATATGTATAAACAATTATTAAAAGATAAGAAAAATTAGCGCCATTTGTTGATAGTATAATATGTTTTGATTGTCGAGGTTAATCCTCTCGACTTTTCTAAGCATAATATATTCACTCACACATTCATTCACTCACACACACACACACAAACACATAATTATATGTATAAATATTAAATAATAATAATAATAATAATAATAATAATAATAATAATAACAAGTAAAACGAGTGTCTTAAATTTTAAATAAAATACAGAGCGAAAATGGGGTGAGCACAATGTTGAGATGTTTCCCATAGATTATCAATATAAATACCAAAAATTACAATTTTTTTTTAAAATCAATAAAATTTACACAGGTAACTCAGAAAATTTCACAATATTTGCTTAAAATGTATGTTTTATAGTTTTTAACGAGACTGACTAGAACTACCCTTATATAAATTTAAGGGTTTAATAAATTATTAAAATTGCACAAGTAAAACCTCCACCTCATGATGTTAATAAAATAAAAATAACTTTTCATTTAAGAAAACAATTATAAATAATTAGGTAATGGGGGGGGGGATAACATTTGTTTTTTGTTTTGTTTTTACTTACATTTAAACATTTATATTCTGATATTAATAATTTCTTAATCTCATTAGATTTATGTACAAATATTTTTCATATTGACATTTTTTTTTAATATTTAAATATTATATAGTTTGTATAATTATTATAACATAAGGGTTAAATGCAATGAACATCATATAGGAGATTAACCATATATTTTTTTTAAATAAAAAAAATAAATTAAATTAAAAAAAAATGCGCTCTTATAAAAAGTATTAATCATAATTTTCTTTCAATTAATTTTTACATAAGTAAAAAATTTGTATTAAAAAAAAATTTAAGTTACCCTTTATATGTTATGTTATCGAAATCATGACGGATTTACACCGACTCACACACGACACCAACATTAACAAACTGACACTCATGGAGATAAAAATGTGAGAGAAAACGTACTCTGTTAAAAATATTGTACAAAAAACATAGGATACATTTTCTCGTTTTTTTTTTTTTACTTTTTTGTTGTTTGTTTTTATATATAATTAGGATTTATACTAATCGTATTGTTATTTTAACATTATAATAGTAAAAAATATTAACATATGGGGTTTCGCGTTATTTGTGCAATATTACACAAGGTTGTATTCTTTGAGATTGGATTGTAGTATGGTGTCTTTCACTGCCGCAAAGACAAATCTAATGTTTTCGGTATCTGAAAATAATTTGTTATACGTTGAATTAAAATTCAGATTTCATAGTATCACATTTTAAAAGACATGCTTGTGTTATTATTAAACAAAATAACATGCAAACATTTAAATAAATGGCGTGTTAGTAAATTGAAAATGTTTGATATTACCTTAGAAAACTATATACGTAATGAGAAATTATTGATAACCATATCAGCATGCAAAAATTATGGCTCAGCATTTCAAGCAAAGAATCTAATAATTTAAAACCCACAAGAAAACGCAAAATTTATGAGTAATAGCTATTATTTAATTAATGTATTGTATAGTATACCATTTAAACAATTAGGTATATAAATTATTAAAAAAAAGACAAAACACACTAAGTAAAATAAAATAAATAATTTTATTGATTTAATAATTTTCAATAAAACACAATGAAAATAAAATATGTTCTAATATTTGTTAGAATTATTATTTTAAATAATAATAATAATAATTATAATAATAATAATAATAATAATGATGATAATAATAATAATAATAATAATAATAAGAGTAATAATAAGAATAATGATAATAATAGTAATAAGTAATAACAATTAGGCTAGATTGAATTCTTTTAAAGCACTTTGCATAATTGTATCTTTAACAGCACAAAACACCAGTTTTATATTTTCCGTATCTGATTTGTTGTAAAAACAAGCAGCATGTAAAAACATCACATAATTAATATTATTGTTGTTTAATTAATTAATTTTATTGCATGGAAAAAAAAATATCGATAAAATTAAAATATAAGGATTATATAATGACTAAGAAAATATAGGTAACACTAATTATTTACATGGATAGTTTTTGGATTCTAATAAAAATATTAATTTAAAAATATATTTATACATAGTTATAATTACATGATAATTGATAAGGTCCAGGTCCCATAACTATACATTTATTTGGATAAATAATTTAAAATTGCTTCTTTACAACACCTTAACAGTAAAAATACTATACATCAAATAAGTATTGAAGTATAAATTATGTAAAATAAAACTGATGTTTGGTAAATGTTGAACTGTAAAAACATAAACTTTCATTCATTTTTATTAATTCATGCATAACCACATTGAATACAATACACACAAAAAAAAAAAACCCAGAAGACCCATAAGCTCATGCACGATTATCAATTCTGTTAAATACCTGTGGCACATGTGAAATGTGAATAAATTATTTTCTCACTATCAGGATTCAAATCCACAAACATCCTTAGTATAAACTCTCGTGCACTTATGGCGTCCCTTTGAGGACCTAAGACAATTAAATTGGTTACAAATATAAAATCAGTTTAATATTTTGAATACATATATTATTTGTAGCCATATAAAATTAATATTAATTCTATATACTGTGTCCCTAGGAAATCCATATTTACTTAATAAAGTTGTGAAATGTATATTCTTCACCAATTCTGTTTTGTAACAGAATCATCTATTATGCGAGTTTTAAAGTGAATCATTACAAATATCACTACACATTTTTAAACTAGATATCGCATAACCAGTTAATAAATCAACAATTTCATGTATAGTATCTAATTGAGTATTGAATTTGAAAGAGTTTCATTAAAATAAATTTTATATCATTTGATAAAATGGTTAGTGGTGTTATAATCAAGAGTTGGACCTACATTTTTAATAAATTATAACAAATGTATAAGTATTTTTATTTGTATTATAATAATTCAATGTATTGTTATTTAAGTGTAATATTACTACAATGAAAACCAGAAAGGTGAGGTTTAAAAGTAATAAAAAGGTAATATGCAATATATACATACTAATTACAGCCGGTAATGTGAAATTCACAGGAATAATTACAGGATGAAGGGTTAATGTTATAGACTAATATATAACCTGTAGCAACTGTAAAATGTGAATAACACATGCGATCAGGGTCTGGATTTGTTTTAAGATACATTTTCAAAATATATTGCTGAGCAGCATCATTGTCTTGTTTACTACCTATTTATCAAAATAAGTTTTTCATAAAAATGTAAAAAACTAAAAATTTAAACACTGAAGTATAAGTTTTTTTTTTAAATATTGATTAAAAATTATAGAACCTACTATACTCAATACAATTAGTATAAAAATGATTTTTAAAATATTTATTTTAAAACCGAATAGATTATATTTAATATCTCTAATTTTCTAAAAAAAATTTTAAACAAACACCAATTTACATTAGATATGGAAACCAAGATTAATGTTATATTTTTTTCAGCCTCAACAATTAAAATAAAAAATCCAGTCTTCAGTAGTATTTCAACTAAAATTATTTATTTATAAAAAAAAATCAATTATGTTGCGACATAATAAAACAAAAATTTGAAGTTGTTTTAAATTTTTAAATTGAAAAACCATATTTGATTATACCTAAAATATTATATTATGCAGTTAATTTTATTTATTTTAAAACAAATCACATCAGCTATCTTATCAGATCATTTAAAATATAATTGATAAAAGTATGATGCTAGTATTGTTACTAGTATATATTGACGTACTTGAATTTTAAATGTTTAAATAAAAAAGTTATATAATTGCTTTGGTCAATGGATGTTATGTTATGTATTATTATCAGGGTTTGGATTTGAATGATCTAAAAACTTCAAAAATGTCCTAATAAAATTCCATTTAATGTACTAAACAATGGCTATCAAAAAATTGGTCTAAAAAATGATTTTTAAAAAAAGTGAAAGATTGTATTATTTTATATTAGTTATAATGTTTATACTATTAAATATCATTTAATGGCAGCATTTTTTAAGCAACAAGTTATTAATTATTTAAAAACAAATAGGTTCAACAAATTTAACTAAACAATTCTTTGCAATTAATCACTTGCCATTTCCTAGTAATTGTTTTCTCTATCATTAAAAGTAAAGTACACAGTTTAAGGAGATAATTTGATATTAATTTACACATTTATAAATGATAGAAGGAAAATGATTTTAAAATAGAAATTGTATTTTTCAATTCTTCATTACACAAGATGGATATAGTACTCGGAAAAAATATTTTAAAGCTTCTAGAAAAAAAATGAAATTGCCATTAAAATCTGAACCTTAATTATTAGTATATATACAATAAAAGACAATATTTTATTAAAATATGTACAAATATGTTGAAACCAAACAGTATATTTTTATTTTTTAAGTATCCAGTGCTAATGTCATTTTGACTTCAAAAATATACTGTATGGGAATAATAATTTTATATTATGGAATTAATAAAATTGGATTATAATAATTATTTTATTTTAATTAATAAAGGGAAATAATCTATTGCTTGCAATGAACTCAATGTAGATACCTGACAGAAGTTTAGTGGAAAAGTATTATAATTAAAATTCTATAAAATATAATATTCAAAATGTACAGATTTGTGAACAATCTGGAAATGTCATGAGTTAAAGTATATTTAAACATAAGATATTGTCACTTTGTAGTTTTAATAACAAACTAGTATTTTCTCAATATTTATAAGTATATATATATATAGGCTTACCCTCAAAGTCTGGAAAGTAATCTACCAGATGAGAATACATGATTTTTTCTTCGAGAAGATCCTTTTTGTTCAAAAACAATATTACTGATGAGTGTTGGAACCAAGGATATGTTATGATAGTTTTGAATAATGCTTTGGATTCTTCCATCCTATTCTGAATATAAATAATAATAATAACAATTAATTAAATGTATAATAAAATAAGAAAATGAAAAATATATACTTCGTTTTCGGATTCAAAAAGAATCTGATCGTATTCACTAAGTGCCACTAAGAATATAATGGATGTTACATTCTCAAAACAGTGGATCCATTTTCGTCTTTCTGATCTCTGGCCTCCAACATCGACCATCCTAAATGTCAATATTTGATATTAAAAAAAAAAATAAAAAAATAAAATAAAATAAAATTATACTAAATTATATTAAATTATACCCAAATTTACTTCATATAAAAAAAGCATTTGTTAGATTATTGTTTTTTTGTTTTTTTATTTTAAGCAAAATAATATAAAAAGTTATTAATAATAATATATTTTCTAAATAATAAAATAATTGATATTTATAAATAAAAAAAAAGCACAACTAATTAATAATTTACCATCAAAATCAGCAAAAAAAAAAAAAAAAAAATTAAAAGCTAAAATAATTTTTATGAAAGCTAATTAAACAAATAAAGTGCAACACCTTAAAATGTATTGTAATTTCTGTAGTGATTGTAATTGATCAAAATATTATTGACAGGTTAATAGCACAAATACATATGATTAGTTTAATATCAATAGGTAAATAATATATATATATATATTTTTTTTTTGAATTTTTTTTGGAGCATAATGACTTATAGGGTTAGCTACATCAGGATATTTAAGGTTTTGGTAATGTACATGTTTTACAATGATACCTGAAGACAATACCATCAAGATCGAAAGGGTACTCGATAATGCCTGTAGTTGGAGCCCTAGCACGTAGAATGTCCTGTTCGGTAGGTAAATAATCAGGGGCTTCAATTCTTGCTAAGTCGCTTAAGTAACTGTGTGAAATATTATTATTTATATATGTTTGAAATACATTTTTTATTTAAAAATATTATAAGTAATCAATACATTTTATGATTTTGTATTAGTAGATTTTTAAAAAAAGTTGTTTTAACATATTGTTAATTCTTGAATTTTAACACGTTACCCTATCACAATTTCTAGTCGATACGAATATTTTAGTTTTACAGTGTACATTAGAACATGATGTTTATGTTACTGTTATATTTATTTTGCAGAAACCATTGAAAGAATAGACTATGTAGTGTGTTTGATTAGTATTATTAGCAATAAACAATAACATCCATGCATTTTAAAAATAAATTGGCAATAATATATGGAGAAATAGATACACATAATAAACACATGCGCAAGCAAAAAACTTATATATTTAAAATTGTACATCATGCTATTTTTTTTTACCTAAACCGAATTTCTTCTAGATCGAACGGGTATTCGATAATGCCCGTCGTGGGTACCCTTACTCTAAGTATGTCTTGTTCTGTGGGCAGATAATTTGGACTGGCCACTCTGTCTATTTCCATTAAATAACTGTAAATGAGTATAAAGTTATTCGAAATATTTTAATACAAAGAAACAAACATTCAAACCCATAATAAAAAACTATAAATTTCATTAATTATAATAAAGTAATATGTATTTACTTTCAATTTATTGATTAATAATTATTATGTATGTTGTATATGACTAAAAGTTATATACTTTATAATTATAAAAGGAATTCATATATTTTATTTTAATGCATGTGGACTGATTTTTATTGAACATCATTTTTACTGATAGCTAGATTTCACAAACCAATATCTGAATACATTTTAAATGCATCTTTTTACATAAGATAATAATCTTTTTACATAAGATAATATATCATAGTACATTAAATGTTGCCCAGAGAAAAATTTTTTACTTACTATTTAGCAGAATCTGTGAGCTGGTATTCACGCCTGCGATCATAACATTCTTGAATGCCAGAGTCTCCCCAGAGTGCTTTGATCGCTTCGACGTATGGACTTTCAAAAGTTGTAACAGTTTCAAAATCTACACTTTTAATGAGCTCCGCACGTTCCTTTAAAATACATTTATAAATATTACTTCATATGACATAATAAAGGTATATTGTACTATTTTTTTGTATTTATAAAAGTTGAAATATATTAATTGATTAATCCTAAAAATTATTTAAAATTTAGAAGAATAATAACTCTTTATATATTTAAATAAAAAAATGTTATATAACTTTATGAGAGATTTAATTTCAATAATGTTTGAATGATTAAAGTTATTACTTTAATTGTTGTTAGGCATTTATGATCAGTGTTAATTTAGATTAAACATATTTGGGGTTAGTATAAAATATATCTGTTTTCTAGTTTCGAAAAACCGGGCCGTACTATCACACAGGCTACATGTTTGATACAATGATACAACTATCGTATTAAATAATTCACAGCCTTTTTCAAAACTAGAAAAAATATTAAAAATCAGGAGATAATTGAAATTAAAATGTTGAAACATTAATATTTTCAGAAAAACAAACTACAAAATGGCTATCTTCAATTTTTTTGAAAATAATTAAATAAAGAATTATATTTTTTAACTTTTTACCAAAACATTAAAATAAATTCAAACAAGAAATATTTGTAGTTCTTGTCCCTGTGAATCTTATTAAAAAACTAGAATTATAATATTTTCATTATTTCAGGAGATTTTGCAATGGGTAAATTCTCACGGGACATCCTGTTATACATAGAAAATGCTATTTAGCATAATTTTTAATTATATATATATAAAATAATTAGATTAAAATAAAAGACAATTTGGTATATATCTACAAACCGACAACACTTGGGCATATACTATGAATAAAAATATAAAAACTGTGTAGTTACTCCTTATAAACTTATTAAATTATTTTGAAATCAAAAATCTGGTATCATGTCAATTACTAATTTAGTATTAACTTACAGAACATGATGGATCAGAGTAATGTATTTTGAGCATGTCCATGGCCCTGATCATACTCTGCATGGCCATGAATATATTTTGGTATACTAGTTTGATGAACCCTCTTTTGTCTTCGTCGGAGTAACCAGAACCATGGATAATCCGCATTTGTTTGATAAATGTGGATTTCCCCGATTCACCAGTACCTAAGCATAGAAATTAGTTATAGTATAAAATTAAATGTGAAATAATAATACATTAAACATAATATTGATTGATAGAAGTAAATATGTTATATTCTAAAGGATGTTAATAGTTTAAGCTTTTGAATACACAAACATTAGTTTCTCTAATAATTTTATAAATGGATACTTAATTTATTTATTTTGTACAATATAACCAATGAACACATTGCATTTGGTACCTATTATACAGAGGTTGACTTGGAAATAAAGTAGAAGAGATACTCAGCTACTTTTAAAAAAGTATAGTCTCTAGCACTTTAATAACGCACATAACCATGGCGGCGGGGGGTCACCCCACACCATCCCCTTTATGCTTAATTAGGGGACGCTAGCGTATCCAAAAAAATTAGTCGAGGTACTTAGTCCCCCCCACGTCAACCACTCCTATTATGCTGCTTATCAATTTTCCATATAATTAAAAAAAATTGTTATTATCTTTCAAAATATATTAACAAAAGAAGATAGGCATAAGAACATTTATTAAGTACTTCTAAAATGAAATAAGTTCACAAAAAAGTTTTATTTTTTTATGCTATTCAGGTAACATAGTATGGAATATTAATGTTTATAAAATATTATATACTCTAATAATGTTATTCCTAAGGCTTTTACACAGATTGAACTCTAATACCAAAGTTTAAATCATATTTCTCCGGAAAAGTAATTAGACTGTTGTATAATGGTACAAAAATCATCAAGGTGAATATACATTTATTTTTTTTAATTGAATCAAATAAATTATTAGGCTAACCACTTTTTGGAAAATGTTATTTTTTAGTATATAGTTATAGTCAAAGTATAGTGACATCAGTAAATATAGTTTCAAATAAAATACTTGACTTATTTTGACCTATAGATTTATACTCACTTTATGATAATATTATAAGTTCACTAAAGTTGGAATTATGTAAATTACTAATCTAGATTAAAAATAAATATAATATCCAAATATAATTGTTTATGTTAAGCTTCAGATACTTTAAAAGTAATAAGATTTTTGAATTTAATAAACTACTGATTGTAGAAAAGGTATTTGGAATTTTTTAAGTATTATCATACAATATGCACTATGTTTACTATTTACATAATTTTAATCATTATACAAAGATCATCTGAGAGATTTTATAATTTAGTAGAAGGGTAGTAAAAAAAACGTAAAACAAATAATTAACAAATATGTCATGTAGTGAGGTAAATGTTTAGACGATGACCATAATTGGAAAAGAGAGAGTTTGCGATGCAAAACGAATACAGAGTGTTACAAAGAAACTAATATGCACAAATTAATGCACATATTAGGTTTAGGTAGAAAATAAATTATTTTTTGAAATTAAAAAGTAAGTTGAATATTTATTACAAATAAATAAACATAAATACTATAAAATCAACAAAAGTAACAATTGTAAAATTATATTATCAACTCTCAATTGTAACAGGTCTTGATCGAGTCTAGATTAATAGAAAAAAGTCAACCATACAAATGTTTTAACTTTAAAAATATGAAAAATATTATCATTAAACTTTAAATACATTATATCTGTAGTTGTACTTGTATTTGTATTTAAATACTAAATAGACAAATTGAAATTATAGTTTATCAGAGATAATGACCATTAAACATTAATTTGATTTAATTGAATGATCATGTATATAATATAGTATATACAATATACATAATCAATTTCAATTTATATATAATAAAGCGCAAAAGGGGTAAAAATACATAATATCAAAACATTTTACTCTAAACATATTACATTAAAATTATAGGTTGATAAAACATAATATTGTACAAAATTCCTATTGTTGCATTAAAACCTAATAAGATTTTTAGAATTTAACAATTTCAAAATATCATATAAAGATTAAAAAAAATAGAATTAATAGCTTTTATAATTTTCTACAAATGTATAATATACATATATAAGGGTTTTGTATCTTTTAAATAAAACCAATTAACAAGTATGGTACACTAACATAATTTGGGTTAAAAAATATCAAGTACCTATTGACTATTTATTATTTAAATATATATTTCATTATAGTATGACATATTGTTACATTGATATCCTCTCTAATTCGGTAACATGAATTACTGATTACTTTGTAGAAAAATAGTGTAGGAAGTAACGGATATGTTTTCAAAATAACCGTTCGTCATGATACTGGGCGGCTCGGCTTTTAGTATAATAAACAATAAACAAATTCCGTCGCGGTCATATTATTAAAAACGAGCGTAAATCAACGACTAAATAAATAACACATTGCAATTATTGCAAATAAGTACGGAATGAAGTCAATTCGGCGCAACCTAATAATAATAGATAATTAATAAATAATTTTAATTGTTTTCTTTACAATATAATAAAGGTTCTTAGTTTGATAATAAAATATAACGTGTCAATCGACAATAAACCGTGTGATTTCTATACTGTCGTAAACCGAAAAAAAGATAACACACCATGATTTTTGTAAGAACAAGCGCGGCGGTTCGGGTGGCACTAAGCGAAGATCTATTATTTTTTTACTAAACTTTGAACCGAAGTAACCCCACCATAGAAAGGATAACTACAAAATGAAACCTACCAAATTTTAAGATTTTTTTTAGTTTTAGGGCTACTCAAGGGCATGCGACACGCACCTTCAAACATATTGTACACGGTAAATCCCAGTTCCGACACCACGACGGAACCATTTGGAATTTGTATAAATTATTATTATTATCATCATCACCGCCGGCGATGGACATAGGGAGGGCTCAGGGGGAGATGTGTTGGCGCGCGTGCGCTTTTCAGTGAGCGCGGGGGGGATCTCAAGTCTACGGAATTGAAAATGGCACGATATTAAGTGGCCCCGAGCTCGAGCGAGTGTCATCCCTGCCGCTGTCCCCAGGGGCCGACCCATAAAGCGCCCGTTGCGGAGCGATAGTTGTGTTTGCCGTTTCGGCAGCGCCGCCGCCGTCGCTGCGGGTACTCTGCCGGAAATTTCGAACAGTGGCGGACTCGCCACTCGCGTGATTGTGCGCAATCCGGCAACGCTGTGCGAGTCGTGTGCACGCCGCGATCGATTGGTACCGGTAACGGCATTTACACTATTTCTCCTCGACACAATCTGTGGCTGCGGCGGTGGCGGAACATTCACACACGGCCGCCGACGCATTATTATTTTATACACCCGCCGTAAATGGCATGCCATCACCAGTAGACAATTTTTATTTTACCAAATTTTCAAATGATGGGTACAGAAACGTTTTCCCCGACTTGTTTCTCTGTTTTTGAGTTGGATTCATACCACTATAGTACTACCTATAATCCACCCCTTCCATTCCGGTTTCACGTTATCATCAGTTAAATAAAATCGTTTTACAGGTAGAGATGGGATGCCAAGGGTGTGCAGCAACTTTAAAATTGCAATACTGAACATTTTAGGAATATTGACTTATATCGTTTTTCCCCGTAGCCCTTCAGTTGTCACCGATAAACATATAATTAATTTATTATGTATTTTTTGGAAAACCCAAGCATTGCCATCATACTTCAATTGGTTATGTGTTACTGACAGAATAAAAGTGGTACACGTTAAATGTAACCAGTGGGTGTTCATATTCCAAATTTATGGCATTTACTACCTAGACACATATTATACAAGTATAAACCACTTATAACTTCTTATAAACAATAATAAATGTTTATAATTTTGAAAATTAGGTTTGGGTATTTAAATTTACATTTAACGTTTTATTACCTACCTAGTACCCGAATAGTGTATAGATAATACAATTACTTTTGTACCTTTATCACACATAGATTAAACTGGTATTTCTAATAGATATGACAATTATAATTACAATGCGAGTTATCTTAAAATTATAGTTTTTTAAATTAATTATTAAAATAAGTTAAAGAATATTACTCTATTTTTATGAATAATATTTCTTAAGTTTCTTAATATTATTATACTTAGTTAACACGTAGAAAATAAATTTATAAAGCTAGATTTTTAATATACACTTACTATTATTTCATTTTAATTAATTAAATAGGAGTTATTTGTACAGATAAAGTTACACTAAGTTTATACATAAAATAGGTAAATCATTCAAATGTACGTAAGTATAAGACTATAAGTGCAATATAATATTATGGTATTATAACGTCTACATTCACAATGGTTTAGATAATGTATTTAATCAATATTCTTGAATAGTTTTCATTTGGAATTCAGATAAAATTATTTGTTTAAATTTAATAGTTTTAAATGGTTTGTATTATTGTTTCGTTATAATTAAAAATAAATTGGATTTTTTTAACAAATAAAAAATTAAATTAAGTGTTTTTTTAAAAAATTTTTGTATATTTTAAAATAATGCACAAAAATTAGAAAGAGTTTTACATGATCTAGGTCGTTGTGTTGACATTTTTATAAACATTGAGTTAACCTCGAAATTAGAAAATATACATAAATTACACGATTCATTTACATTCTACCCATTATAGGTTGTGCAAGATTGAGTCAACTTTTTTTTAATTGTATTAAAATAATGTTAACAAAATAACTTTTGTACAAAAAAGCATCAAAACTTAAAAACGTAATGGAATTAAATTAAGTATACATAATATATTTATTAAAACACATTTGAGTAAGATAAATTTATGTTTAATATCTAACATAAAAAATATATTTCAATTTAAAATTAAAAAAAAATACATTTATTTTCTATTTGATGTTTTTAATATATATTCATTTTGATCATTACTGTAGAGTAGTATATTGAAGAAGCTACTGTTACTACTTAAAAATGGAGTCTTTGAAATCAAATTAAATAGATGTACGTAAAATCTAAATTCTAAAATATTTATATAATGTATAAGCGTATATTATATATATATTTATTTTGTACACATATATATATTAGCGTATTAGCGTCGTTGTAATATATTTATATATTTGTAACTATTTGCTATCACTATAAGATTTTTATATGTTTACTTTTGTCAAAGGGCTAAGCCCGTAAAATAAAATAAATAAATAAGTTATAATTAATATTGTTGAAAAAATTAGTCAGCTTTTTTAAAGTTTTTTTTAATAATTATACCTGGTTAGTAATTATTAGAACAGTAATGACCGCGACTAGTACTTCTAGGGTCATCAGTTAACAAGGGTTAAACCAAAATATAAAAAGTGAGTAATCAGGAATCATTACTAATAAGGCAATTTATGAATGAATTATTTACGATGATTTTTTTTGTTGCTTTTATTAGTAATAATATTATGGCACACATTTATAAAACTTAATATTTTAAGAGATACAACAAATCCACCAGTTTTGAAATAAAATAAATTTGAATTAGTTAAATAGATATTAATATTAAGAAAAAAAGGCTAGACTAAGAACTTCAATTTAATTATTTACTGATCAATACTTTGAAAATAAATAAAGATTTTATATTGATTATTAAGATAAGTACCTGAATAATTAACTTTAATTATAACATATGAAGAATATTATAATTATATTTTAGATAATTTAGTGTAACTGGTAAGTATTCATAATTTTGATAAATTACTATTCTCTTTCAATCCATCCAAAATAATACATTTTCATGAAAATATTGTATACTTTGTAAAATAAAACAGAATTTTAATAGCTATTAATTATATATATAATCAGATTTTTTTTTAGATAAAAATCTATAAAAATCTTGTAAAAAAAAAATCGTATTCTTCGCGTGTTTACCCCTAATTACGTACAAAATTATTTAATATTTTAAAAAATTATTTAATCAACATAAAAATATACCCATTATAACACATTAATATAGATTGTATAAATATATAATTTTCTTCACATTCGGTCTTTATTATTGTTAGAATTTCCGAAGAGTAGAAAATTGTTTATAAAAAATATATATATTCATAGGAAAATATTTAAATTTAATTAAAATAAATACAATTGATTATATATAATATACAAGATATTTCAAGAAGATATTTTTTAATTTATATCTATTATGCATGACTGTATTTTAAAAATAGCTAATAAACCTAACTAACTAAAATTACTAATAACCCGATGAAATATATCTACATATTTCAATTTTTTATTAAAAATCAAATAGTAAATTGTAATTATTATAGTTTGATAATAAACTATAATCAACAAGTACGTAATTATCGTAATTATTGTGTATTCATATAGATATACTAAATTCTAATGGATATTTTATATTTATACATTACATTATACATAATTAAACAACGTATAAATTGAGCATTGAATTTTAACCGAGTTATTCTTCAAGCCAAATGTAATAAACTCTTAAGTAGAAAATTGAAATATACTTTATACTCATTCAAAATGCACATCTGGAAACTATAGAAATACTTCTAGACGATAAACTTCGTCCCTTTACGACCAGATCTATGCGAGCACATAAAATAGAACAAATTAAAAACATTTTACTAACACACATGTTTAAAGCGAAGTGCACAATTAATGTTCTTTGTTGTATATTTTCATAATAATTTCATTGTGTAGGATTTTAAAGCAATAATTTTTCATTTTAAGGAAATACATTTCTTTGTTCCATCACCCAATTAAATATTTATAATATAATAACATGATATAACACGATGTACTATTTTTATCGTATTTCAAAAAAATATGGTTTGAAATAATATAAATTAATGCAGGTAACTTAAACTATCTATTAAGTAAAGCTTAAATTATGAATATTATACAGTCATCTACATATTATTATTAAGGGATTAAACAATTTCGGTTGTTAAGCATTTTTGAAATATTTACTCTTTAAACGTAATATTATAGCCTAAATTAGGTACTTAAGTACTATAGTTCACGCATTAGTAAATAGATTTTCCTAAGCGTTTCTATCGTGTATACAAGCTTTTATATAACAACCAGCATTTCTAAACCATTATTAAAATTTTAAATATTTTTTTATATTTTTCTCAAGTCTAGATATAAAAAAATATACACAAATAAAATTGTTATATAAATGTATAGCTAATTTTCGTAAATTTTCTATATTACAAATTATGTATTCATGAGTCATCACAACTAATAGTTTGAAATTTGTCCTTAACAGAGATTACGTAAACAGAATAGTGATTTTTAATGGCTGGCATATAACAAAATCCCATGTGGATATCAAAATCATGGCCTTGCAACTTCACAAGACACGTATCAAAACGTGATGCGTTTGCTTTAGCCATAAATGAAATTAAATTAGATATACTTGGCAGGGAGAAAAAACTTATACTATCGAGGTTATAGTTTTAAGCCCTGCTAACGAAAAAAAAAATGTCAAGGACGATAATAAAGGTTTTAATAAAAAATATACATATTCTACCAGAAAATACCTGCAGGGTATCATCTTTTTACTAGGTTTCTTTCCCCTGGGCTCTTATAATTTTATCATTTGACATTGATGCTTCGAACTAGTGGATTTGTAATTCGAATAATAAACAATTGATCGAAAATAATATTGTTAGTTTCATATAACCATCACAAATTGTGCAATTGGATATCAAATACATAGCAAATGTCACATAGTACAAGTTATACATGAATCTAAATAATAATTAATAACTTTACAAACTAGTATAAAGGGATCAAATATAATATTGAAGTTTTCTAACAAATATAGGTATTATGGTCATTTAGATTATAATATATCATAATATTATAACTATAATAGATAAATTAAGACTAAAATAAATTATTTGTTTCAGCGGACTAATAGGTTATTACTTACTTTATAAAAAAAATTCAAGTGATCCCGATACCAATAATATAAATGGCTTTACATGGGATTGACGATAATATGATAGTGGGTAGTTAGACTTTGGTACGTATTTAACACATTTAAAATGATAGCGGGAACAGATAAAAACATGAGAATTATTACTTATTAGTCATTAACCTTTAAACTACGCCTCCACAATTATAGTGATAAAAAGAGTCCACAATTATACATTTCTAATACATACTAGAGATTTATATGTCTTGAATATACAATTAAATATCCTAGGATAATTCTTTAAAAAAAATAAAATATCGTGTAAAATATAACACTTAATTTAAAAATCATAGTTCATAAAAATAAATTTTCAAGATAAGATTGAATCTTACAAAACTATTAATCGGAGAACTTGCTCTGTTATATAGAAAGTGTCGAATTTTTAATACAATAAAATTGATTCTGAGTGGAAGATTATATTTTAAAGGCCAATTTATTAAACATATTAACGAGTGTATTTATATAAATATCAATATAAATAGGTTACACAAATTTTTACAAAAAACAAGTCGTATATTATATACTATACCTGAAAGCTAAGATAACTGTTATTTATGTCTAAGCTAATAATGCAGAATGGCGTGAATAAAGTTCCTAGTAAATAGATAGCTTAAAATTAATCTAAGTATTCTAAATTGTGTATACTATATAATATTTTTTGCATTACAACAAAATAATAATAAAAAGAATCGTTATTTAACCAATTTTGTTGAAATTTAAATTTAAATATTTATAATACAATCAAATATTTTTTAGATTTTTAGGCTTCATATATAAAAAAAATATCTCACGAGGAACTAAATACTGAATTGTCAATTTTATAATTAACTAAAAAATACTAAATTTGGTAAAATTTAAACTTTAAACACATACACAAAATTATGCATATATATTATTAATATATTTAAATCACTAAAAAAAAAAAATTACCAGGAATCTTGAAAATACATTTTAAAGCTTTTATGGTTGATCAAGCATGACAATCTTTATCAACATTTATATAAAAAAAAAAAAAAATATTAAAAACATTCGAAAATTTCAAATAACTTAAAATTAATCTAAATGTGTTGATAATTTTACTGTACATAGAAAATGATAATTTGTGTACTAAAGGAATGTTATAAGTTGTTACGATAAATATTTTTTAAATAATAACAAAATGACAAGAATATTAAGAGATAAATCGTTATTAGGAATACGCTTTTATAGGTATCCAATATTTAATTTTAAACGTTAATAAAAAGAATGCGACTAGGTACGCTTAAGTAATAGCGGTTATTTTGAAAAGAACTGATTATTAATTCTCACTCCCAAAAATATCAAATAGTTTCAATTTGCAAAGTCGAAGATCGAAAAATTTTTTCTACTATAACATATGAACAAAGATAAAAAAAACCACACACATCGCTGTAAAACAAATTTATTTTTTATTTAGAATCAAAATTAAAGAGTATTTTATATGACTACGTAAAAGTTCTAACTTGAATTCAATTTTATTTTAAATTTATGATATTATATTAAAAATTAAATACTAATTCTTCACTTATTTTTTTATTAACATAAATCATTTATTAAACAATAATGAGAAATAAAATAGACTTATCGAAATATACTTGTAATTTAATAATGCGACATATTAATATAATGCATAATATAGAGGAATAAAAAATGTACAACTGATTAATAAATATTAAGCGAAATATATAAGTAGGTACAAGGTATTATAATAAAATATAATACATATACTATGAAATAAAAATAAGAATTTGAAACATTTTATTCGACTGATTTCTAAATTTCTTTTTAAGAAAAAGGCATTAAAATAAATAAAATTTTTATTTTGAAATAATTCTGTAAATAATAATATCGCGTTTAAATGAGCACATTTTGATCGCGAGTAAAATTACTAAAATATAGCAAGCAATTTTGATTTTGTAGAAGTGAGCAATTCTCAATAAAATAGGGTCATCAAGTTTAATCAAGTTTAAAAAACACAACTAATACAACGAATTTTTTTGTCCGTCACACGTGCAACAAAGTAAAAATACGTTCAGGCGGATTTATCATAAAATACCGAGAAGTGAATTTAAAAGTAAAACTTAAATATTATATAATAAATAAAATAGAAAAATGTTTCGTTGTAAATCAAGTTGTTTTTTTAAATAAAACACAAACCTTGATATTGTCAGTGAATATGGATAGGTATGTTATGTTTTTTAAACGCTTTTATTTTACTTAGTACTTACATATTATGTTTTCAACACTTCGATATATCCATTGAAAAGATCTTTTTAATAGTCCCAATAATGTATAATATACCTAAGACCTACAATCTAGATTCATCAGTGATATTTTATTTTTATCAAAGCACGCAGAGTAAATATATACAGTACTACGTCTATACGGTCAGTATACACTCATACCCCACCGCCAAAACTTAAAAAAAAATTATTTTTTACTTGCTTTAAATACAAATTATGAAAAGTACTTATTCATTGGAACCATTTTTGGGGTATCAACAATACCGTTATCAAATAATAACATATAAAAACAATTTTTAGATAATGAAAATAAAGTATATAATATAGACGTAACGTTATGCTAGTAGCATTAGTAGCAATGTAATTTTAACTAATGTTTTAAAAAATAAAAACATATAGAAAAACATAGATACAGGTACTTTAAAAATCGATGACGACTATAAAGTAAGGAAAACATTAACGGGTAGTTATCGAAGATCAAATAATTATTGCATCAGATCTATTCTTATAGTGAAGTCAATTTTGGAAGAACAGGTCTACAAAAACGACAAAGACGCCCCATCAAAATATTATTATAAAAACTTATGATTTCATTAACTGACTTTTAATAGACTAACTATATAAATCTATGGTAATAGAATAATATTGAGAATCGTCCTATGGCGTAAATAAGGGATTGTTTGGGGGTAGCCCTCCAAGAAAAACAAACTCCTAGAAGCCAACTGAAAAATATTAATAGAACATAGAAATTTAAATTTATACAGTTAACATTAAAAAAAATACTCATGAGCCCCTGAAGATGTTTTTATCATTATTTACGCTAGCGTTTGGTGACCTATTATTATATATTTATAGTAACTTAGTTGATGGTAAGGTGGTAAATTTAAATATAATATGTTCTCGAGTATGTTCTATATTCTGTGGTATTTAATGTAATCACTTGTCATCACGAAGTAATGTGAAAATCGGTTTTATTAATATTTTTTTTACTATTAGTAAATAAGTATGAACACTGAAAAATAAATTTAAAGTTGTTAAAATATATAAAAAGAAATATTTAAGCCTTTTTTTAAGCGGGAACGAAAAAACTTTATGATAAATACAATCCATCAACTCTAAAATTAACAAAATATACCTACTGGATTTTTTGTCAAAAACTTCGACTTCCTGCGAGTATATAATAATTTACATTTTCTAATGCAAATATTGAAATTTAAAACACATGTTGTATTATAAGTATGTATATTGATATATTATTTTAGCATGGATAAAAAATAATAGTCTATATTAGAATATCTGTGTATATGTTTATTTAAAAGTTGAAAGTTCTTATTAATTATAAATTTCTTGTAATGTAACCATAGCATTGTTATTTTATTAAAATATTACAAATATATTCTAAAATTTTATATTTTATTAATAAATAATTAAATAAACACTTTTTACTATAAAAATTAAACAGTTATGAAAATATTTTAAAATTATTTATTATATGAGTTTTTCAGGTATGAAACCTCTTTTTTCCCAAATTGTATACCTACTTACATTAAATATCAAGGGTTAATTTAAAAATAATTCTAAATTACATTTTATTTGTAAATTTAACTTGAAAAAAATTGTATAATTTATTTATTTTTTGGTGAAATTTTGTATTTTCCATAAATGTGATTTTGTTTAAACTTTTTTGTTAGTGCAAACATTAAATATATATATATATAGGTATTATCTATTATTTAATTATATTAAAAAAAAATTATATTTATAAAAATATTTTATAACAAAAAATAAATACATTTTTTTATTCAAACAAATTATTGAACAGGATGACAAAAATGTGTTTAAATAATAAGTATACCTATGTGTATAATATATAATATATTAAACAAAAGTAAAACATGTTTGAAAAATTGAGAAGTCTAAAAACTTGTATCAAAATTGTAAGAATATAATTATTACAAAATAAATAGCTCTAGTTACAGCACTGCGTTAACTTTTTATCAATAGTTTTTTGAACATTTGTTTTTTCCATATAAGTAAAAATACACATATGATTAAAAGAAACAGAATTAAAATATTATTTTTGAAATTAAATTATTATTATCTAAATATATTATTTTATAGTTTATATTTATGTTAATTACATACAGGATTCTATATTAATCAATGATCTGGTTATGAAATGTTTTGAAAAATATCGTTTGAATGTATATGAATGTATTTATTGATTAATTAACCTATCAAATCATACTTGTGTGAGATTTTAAATTGTAGATGGTTATACAAGTGTAATTTAATATCAAGATTTTTGATAAATAGTTTATTAATATGAACTGGTTTTACTGTCATGATAATATATAGATAATTGGATAAAATTTAGGAAAAAGGTCAATTAAATTGTATTTGGATAAGACTTGGAATAAGTTTTGATTTTTTGATCATGAAATATTTATACAATCTATTTTCATGAAATGTTTATTTAATAATCTTGACATCCAAGAAGTCTACTCTTAGTTGACTATCACTTGATGTGGAATACACACAATATGATGGTCAACTACATATTGAAATATAAGTAGATAATATTACCTTGACATTTTTTTTTCAAAAATGCATTTAAAATTATAATAAATGTAAATTAATTTACAAAAAACATACCTACATAATGGTATTATTAATAATAAGTAGTACATGAATGCTTTAAGTTGGCAAAAATCATCCAGCAGTAACACTTTTCTCTTGAATTCTGTTATGAGTTTACATCTTTTTTTTTTTTACTATTGAAGTTTTGTCTTTAAATCAGTTTTTCTTTATGCTATGCAACGAGGATTTCTTGGTATAATGTTTCAAAGACAAGGATCAGATTTTAATGATTTTAAGGTGAGAGTAACACTGTAGGTCAATTTAACTATTCCTGAGATGGTTTAAATTTTATAGATATTATAATTTTTTAACAGCACTTCATATCAGACCTTGAAGATATCTCATAAGTATAGATTTGTTTAAGAAATATAACAAAAGTTTATTTTTTAGATTAACATAGTTAAACAATCTGTTTTTAGTTCCAGGTAGACGTTGGTATAATGTCAAATCTAAGTAACGAATATTGAAGGTTAATGCTTTGATTGTTTAAGAAAATTGATGGTACTGACCTTTATTTAAAAGTAATGGTAAAATGGGTGGAAATATTATTTATTAAATAATATTTATTTATTTCTATTTTCTAATCGGAATACCTATCATGGACAGTAGTTTCATAGTTTATGAGTAATTTTGTAAGTGTTGACTGGTAATTTAAAGGTAGTCATGAGAGACACAAAGAGACACATATAATTATGTATTTACAAAATTCAATACTGAAGTGTGAGGGGATGGTCCACTGTGTATATGGTGTTCGGAATAAGAGAAGAAATAGCGCCTCGGGAACACTAATTAAGATAAGAATTTAAGATTTCATAGCCTACTGTGGTAACAAAAAGGAAATTTTCTAGATATAGGTAATTGAAAAATAAAAATAAGACTGAGCAATTTTTTTTTACTTTATACTCGACTTTATAGAAGTCCAGCATGACAATAGTATAATCATGAATTATAAAATATTGATAGAACACAATAAGTAGACTTATAAATTAACAACTTTAATCTTTTATAAGCACAAAATTGTACACTCCTATTATGTAGGTAACCAATATTTGATTTTAAATTAGTAAAATCATAATTTATACAACTTTTAAATGATTCAATTATTTTATATTATTATTATTTTCTAATTATGTAAAAATTTAATTAATTAATTTGTTAATATTAATACATAATGTCTAATTTAAGAACCTCTCACCTCCAACACAAGTTTCTTCTTATAAGGGGTGAGCAAACTTATTAGTTATATTTATGAAAACTATGTTATTGTTTGTTTGCAAATATATTATTATTATTCACTGGTATATTCTGAATACTTATAGAGATATAAATAAAATTAGTTTTAAATAAATTGAATACAATTATTTCCAAGTATGCACCAATTAGGTTTTTTATACTTAGAAAAATATTGCCTTAGAAATATTTGGTTCATAGAAAAAAAAAATAGACATTTAATTAAGTACCTATACAATTCAATGATACAATTAATTGTATGAATGTTATAAAAAGGATATAAATATAATTTGCTTTTTAGTTTTTACTACCTATCCACATGAAATAAATATTTTTAAAAGGATTTTAAATTTAAATATAACATTTGTTACTGACTTGGTATACTATCTATATATTATACTCAATATTATAGTATATATAATTTTATAATTTCACAATCAAAATTAAGAAAATATAATTAACTTTAATAAGTAATAATATACAACTACCTATTTAATAATAATACCTCTTTTACATTAAACTTCAAAGACATACCTATTATTTTTTTGTAAGCTATATTTTATCTGCACACTTAGGTACCTACCAACTATTAATTATTTTTTATATTAGGTACTTATATTACTTTTCCTAATACACCTAAATCATACGGTATTATAGGTTCCTAGTAAGATCATAGAAAATGCTATGAATGGTTATAGAGGAGGTTTTTGCAATACTATGTTTATAGTGACATTTTTTAGTAACATCCTCTTAATATAACGTTAATATGAACATTTTTTTAATGTTTAAAGTATAAATAATTGTATGTTCATGGCCAAGACAATACACTAGGTATTAACTATTAATAGACAATGCAAGTGTATCATTTTGCAATATTATTTAATCGATTGAATATGGAATACCTACAAACTTGGATTTCATGGAGGATGGAATTAAAATTATAAGAAATCGATAAAAAATAAAAGTCAAGCTGTTATAGGTAATTCACAGGTATAATACTTTGTTGATAAATAAAGTTCCTCTATTAAATTAGTATTAATTCCAGTAGGTAAAAGTCAAATATAGAATCATAGTATGTACCTCTACATATTTCCTACTAATTTACTTTTTAAAAATTATATATTTGGCAAAATTAGAAAATGATTAGATAGATATACATAGGTCCCGATATAGGTAATACACATATTTAGTTTTTTTAGTTCAGAACTAATTTCTATATTATTATTATTAGGTGTATAAGAATAATATTTAAAAAATTTACTGACCTTATCAATTTTAACATTATGAATCACTTTATTTATCAAATACCTACTAAAAAATATTTAATTTGTAATTATTAACTACCTAGGTACAATTTTTTATTTTTATAGTAGGTACCTTTTAAAATATTCAAATTTAGTCAATATTATTTGATAAGAAAAAATGCATTTAATTGTGTACCTATTGAAAGTTAATTTACCTATTATTAGCATTAACATTAACTAAATTAAAAACTTAAAAAAAATTAAAAATTAAAAACTCTGTTAAAAACAAATATAGGTAAAAATATGTTTAGATACTAGAAAGTAAAATAATTATAAACATGTAAGAATAAAAATACAAGGATATTAACATAATACAATTTTAATTATTATTTAATACTAGATTTTTATTTTGACAGGATTCGAGTAAATGCTCGAGTAAATGTTAGATCTAACCTTAGAACAAACTATTTCGGTAGAATTAAAATAATATTATTTCATATTTAGGTATAGTCATTAATAGTAAAAATCGGTAAAAATATAATAACATGATTAGTTTAAGTTTAAAGCATTTTAGATAACTATATCTACTTTTACAGTTACAATTTTAACTAGTTTTAGATTTTTTACTACAATATATTTATACATACATGAATTTTATGAGTGGCTAATATTAAAATTTTTATTTAACATATTCTTATTACTTATATACCTCAATCTTAACATAAATCAAACATCAGTCAAAAATATTGAAATTGATTTTATCATTAAAGTCAAATAAAAGTAATCTAAAACATAGTTTAAGACTGAATTAGGTCATGTTAACAGCTTTGGATAGTTATTAAATAATAAAGTAAGAGTCCAGTTAGGTACGAGTTCTAACCTACATTTTATAATTTCACCACGCTAACTTAAAAACTGGCTATAATAATTATTATTAAAAGTTGAATAGATGGTTAAATTATGTTAAGAGTAATGGTAAGCATATTATACTCACATATTTCATACAGACTAAAAAGATTTTACTAAAAAGAATAGGTACAAAAAATAAGCCTTACTTAAGTACCTATGTTAAGTTACTAAGATTACATTTAACTAAGTAGGTTCTCAATTTTTTATAGTTTATATATTATAATTAAAAATAATCAATTAATTAAACCACTAACGGTAAAACTATTAAAATATTATAGTTAGGAAATTCTATCTAGAGCATTCTATAAAAAATCATTTTTACCATACTATTATTACCCAAACAGGATATCAATTGTCAATAATTAGTTAAAATATTGTCGTATTATAGTTTTAAATAGATACTCCTTAATTATTCAACTTTTTATAAAAATGGTGACATTGATTTGCTTTCATTGAATGTCCTCAATATGTACGAATAATGATAAGGTATTTTGTAGGTAGAATTTTAAATAATCACTAAAATTCTTCACGAAAGACCAACAGATTTTAAACCTACCTACATTAAGCACTCGGACAGAAGTCGGTTAGGTACATGAGAGGTGTACTGACAATTACATTTATGAGATGATGTATCAATCAATGGGTCGGTTTAGAAAACTCATTGTTCACCGTAGAGGTGCTGAGCGAACAATCAGTAGGTACTCACCAAGCAATAGGAGTTTGAGTTCTCGCCGGGCGTCCCTCTTGTCACGCCGCAGCTGTCGTTCAATCTCCTGGTTGATGCGCTTCTGTTCCTTGGCCTCCTCAGACAGGCAACACGCCATTTCAGCGGTGACAGTAGCAGCACCTTGCGGCCCGGTCCACCACGATGACGGAGGACAGTGGGCTGCCGCGGCGAGTCCGTTATTACCTGCTGCTCTGTCCGCCCGCCGTACTCACCACCACCACCACCACCAACGCGGCCAGCAGCAGCAGACACCTCGTGCCACTCCACAGTGACCCGCAGCGCGCCGTGCCTCACCAAAAACGCACCGTTCGTGTGGGCGTGTGTCGTCGTTGTCCAACACTACGACTCTGGTCGTCCGTCACCCTCCTAGGAAGGCGGCGACAACCGGCAGCACGCCATCGTCCATGTACAACACATCTCTGGAGCCGGTGCTGCCGGCGGTGGTGCCGTTAGTAGAGCCGGCGTTGGTGGCGCCAATCGCGTGTTGGGCAGTCTCGTTGGCCAGTGGATATCCGGCGGCGGGATCGGTGGTCGCGCGAAAAAACGGAACGAAGGCGAGCCGCACACACACGACACACACACACACACACACACACACTCAAACACGAAACTCGGTATCCGTCGATGGGCGACGGCCGCACACACGAGAAAAACGACACGAGCGCGCACGCACACACTTAGCCGCGGGAGGGCTCTAGACGAGAGCAAAAAAATGCCAATGCGATTTTTAGCGCGTTCGATTCAGCACAAAAAATAATATTATCTACATCACTCGTGCACACATAATAATATACGTGTGCGAGTGGTATATTATTATAATATTATATACGACGACGTGTATAATACGTGAGTGTGTACGAGTATATTGTATGTGTGAGTGTGTGTGGGTACGGCGATATCTCGCACTCGGCTAGGGCGGTCGTCTCGCCGGCGCGCGGCTGGGTGTGGTGACGGCGGCGGCGGCGGCAGTGTGCGCGCGCTAGTGCGAGAGAGAGAGCTGGCGAGCAAGTGAAGAAGACGTTGCGGCGGCGGCGCGGCGGCGGTGGTGGTGTGGCGAATATATTTTGTGTATGTGTGTGTGTGTGTGTGTGTGTATGTGTATGTACACGATACGGCGGCCCGTGTGCAGCAGCTGATGTGAAACGGACGGTCGACCGGAAATTTTAATCTACACCACCGCTGTGTACGAGCAGCAGCAACAACAACAACAACAACAACAACAACAACAACAATAACAACCACACTCGTACCGAGCACACGGGGGGCTACTGAACGCCACCACCGCTTCGGTAGGCCCAACGATGTTGCACGTTTAACGTTTCGACGACACGGACACCGGTGACGGAAAAACGGCTACGCGAACGGTCGTTGTAGTGCAGTGTAAGTACTCGCACCGAGTACCCCGACCGACACGACGACGACACTATACTCTCGGACAGCTCTCCGTTCGTCGACCGTTGTCGTTGTTGTGACTTGTGTGTGTGGCGAGTGTTGTTGTGTTTTTTTCGCTCTTTTTTTTACGCGCACGCACGCACGCACGTACACACACACACACGCACACACATACGGGCGCGCACGCGATGGCTTGCTGCTGGTCCTGGTGCTTGGTGCCGGTGCCCGAGCTGCTTGGCGCTGATGCCGGTTGTCGGCGCGGCCCTATATTATCCTGTTAGACTTAATTCGATTTTAAGGAAGCCAATCATTTCTGACAAGAACGCCGCACTGGGTTTCATAGTTTCGTAATTCGTTATTAACAAGATTATGCATGCGCACACACGCACGCGCGTAAATGCCGCACGGACGCCCATTTCTATATTTAACGGCGGTGGCGACATCTGCCGGTCAACAGTGTAACGGGCCGGTGAGATTTTTATTTTTTCGTTTTCGGGGGACAAAATCCGACGACCAAACGGTCCCTCCCCTCCCCAGCACACCCGGTAATCAAAAACCAACGGTGGCGGCGCCGGACGGACCCGAAAAGTGCGAAACCTCCGTGACGCGATGTTTGGTTGTTGGGTCGATGGGTAGTGGGTGGGCGCCGGGTGGAGAGGAAGAGACTATGCGGACCGCCACATCACGCGGCGGTCGATACCCGAAAATTCCACGAGTGCCACGCCGTGTCGCGTCGGCGTCGTCAGTCGTCACCGACCGTCGAGCGGTAGTTGCATCGATTTTCGTCCCGCCGCCCCATCCCACCGGTCGCCAGGCACCGGAGCTTGAACGGCGGTGCCTCTGTCCGCCGGTCGACGCACACCACGTAGGGGGCGGGATTTTCGGCCATTCGCGGCGGTCACACTGTTACACCGCCGCGGTAGCTGCAGCAGCAGCCTGCCAGCAATGCTCTGCTGCTGCTGCTGCTGCTGCCGGTCGCGCCGCGCCGTCGGACAGGACGACGTCGTCGCCGTCGCGTTGTCCGCGCGCCCAACGAACGGCGGCAACGTTTCGCCCGATGGCGGCGCGTAGTGGCCAAAGCTCCGTCGGCGGGAAATTCAAACAGCTCGGCGAAATCCACTTTCCCCACCAACCGCACTACCCGATAGCGTAACTGTTCTATTACATTATAATATACCGTTTTATTGTTAACGTATAGGCCGACATCGACACTTAGACGATAGTAGTCGTACTCATTCATTACTTGTGCTTTGAAACGCGTCCGACTGCAATGACGCTACTTCATTTTCATAACAAACGGATATAATGCTGTGTTGAAGTCGAGTGTTGTCTTTTGTTTGTTTGGAGAAAAAAAACAAATAAACCATTTGGTATATACGTGAACGAAATTACAATAATAATCACGCAGACATATGACATATATCACATATATAGCCGTTTTTAAAATTGTTCGGTGAAAAATACAATATTATAAATGCACAGGTATATACCTCATCATAGCCATATAGGTACACAGGTATGGTACCGACGAAGTATGGTATTTAACGAAATGGATTAGTGATATTAGTAAAAGAAAAATTCTAATTCCAAAAAGAAACCATATGTAGGTAGGTACTGGATATACAAAACGAGTTATCCGGGCTTAGAATACTTACGATATTTAAATACAAGAGAAAAGTCGAATTTATGAACCTATAAGTAAGTTTAGTGTAGGACCATGCGTGGTGTAATGTCTATAATCATTTAGTCATTACCACGGTGCCAGTGCCGGTTGTTTGGCGTTTACCAAATGGGTGACGACTTACAGTGGCGTATCCAGAATTTTTTTTAGGGGAGAGGGGGGCTCACACTGTCTAAAATTTTATAAGACATATTGTAGTATGCATTCGTGTATACAAATAAGTATAAATCTTTAAGAGAAAAAACAGTAAATACGGCCAACGAGGGAGAGGGCATGGTTCTGTGCCTTCCCTGGATACGCCACTGGTGACTGATGGCTTGCCCCCTCCCGCTCAAACCAAATTGGAATTTTCCCCCGTATAGTTTTCATAAATTCAAATATAATAATTGGTTGTTATCGGCGTTTCTAACGGCGTTTACTAGTTGGGTCCCACAATTAGAACACAGGTACCTATGATTAAAAAACTTTAGCTTTTACATAGTGAAATCTATTTGTCTTACACATCAATTTTTCGACATGTTTTTCAATAAAATAATTTTTCTTTTGTTTTGCGCACGTCTTATTTTTATGTAACTATCGATTTTTACAGTTTTTAAGACTTCAATAAATTGATATACCTAAGTTAGGCATAATATAATATTATTATCAATACTTGTAAGTTTTCATATATTTCAAAGTTCGTAGTCAAAATCAAATGTATATTTTAATGATTATAAGCGCATATTTTGGTAGTTTTTAGTGCGTGAACTTCTGTCCCCTATAGTTATGAGTGTTATGACTTTAAAAATATTAATTTCTTGTTTTAAATTCTGTGAGTGGAGCGACTAATTTATTGGTTTTCAATGACGAGTGATTTTTTTTTACATTTTTTATTGTAGACAATTTTAATTTTGTTATGAGTGATTTCAAGAAACAAATCGAATTTAGATGGTACTTTAGATGCGAGTTAAAATATAAAGTCCTCAGTCTTATACCATAATTTCTAAAACAACCAAAAATAACATACAATAAGACGGCAAGTGAGTATTTCTCTTATGTACTGTAGATGTCGAGTTAGTCACTAATACACCGCTATGTACGATAAACGAGTTTGAGCGGGGATGGTTTGTTATAGCTTATTATGTCTAGAGTACATTTCATAATATTATGTTTTTTGATATTTTTAATTAATGATAATTTTTTTTACTATTAATGTTAGATGATATGAAGGTAGTTTGGTTAATTTTTACCAAACACATGCATTGCATTTATTATATTATTATATTTATAAATATATATATATAATATTTATATCATATTATACTATCGTCATTAGTTTTTGAGTCAATGTAACAAATTGTTACTAATGTGAATAGGTTCATAGAAAAAATAGGTAATATCTTAAACCTAATCTACAAAACATTATTCGTCGTTTAAAATATAAAATTTTTGTTAAAATTTTAACTTCAAATGCGTTTACAAAAATATTGTGTCTATAAACCTGTCCTTAAAAACAAGGTATGTGCCATTTTATTTTATTTTTTAAGCTTTTTAACCGAGTGACAGTATTTTTTTATTGAAATTTGTAACAAAAAAATCAAAAAATTAAAAATTAAAAATTTTAGTCGTCTATAAATATTTCAAAAAGAATTAAAATATTTTGTAATGTTTACTGTTTAAAGAAAATTATAAAATAAACACTTGAAAATTTATAGTTTTTACGATTGTTATAATTTTTGGATTTTATCGAAATAAAGTAATACGTTTTGTCGAAAACTGGTTTAGCGTAAAAATGTAATTTCCCTTAATTTATTTTTTGTTTTTCTCGATTATTAAGAAAAGTACCTACTAGCTCCAATTTACTACCAGAAAAAATAATAAAAATACTTCATGATTATTAAATTAATTCATTCACCGCACCGTTAAGAATCTAAAATAGAGAACTTTAGAGATTTTAATTATCATCAATTATTACTATAAATAATTTACAAGGTAATTTGGCTATTTATTACTCTTTAAAGATATTTTAAATGTTGTGTTTTTAATTTATAAGCTTTTAAATTTTGTACCTTTTATTACTTAAATTATACATGAAAAATTTAAAAGCATACTGCCTTTGACCGTACTAGTCAATTTAGAAATGAAAAGTTTTTATCGTTTCCTTATCACATTATACATCTATAATATTAACTTTTTTAAATAAATATTAAACACATTTTATATAACATTTTGGATTTTTTAGATTTATAAATTGAAAATTATATCAACAAAATTTGTAAATATTTTGTAAAATAAATTAACAGTAGAATATGATGATTATAGTAATTAGCAAAAATATACTTCATTAATTATTTATGATACAACTGCCTTACTTAAGTATTTATAATTTTATCTTATCTACTCTAAACTTTGTGGTTTTCAATATTTAAACTGAAAGTAATTAAATGCTAAAAGAATTACTTAAGCTTCTTACTCAACACATCATTGATCTCTTTTAAATGTTGTATGTTATTATAAATATATTTAATTTGATTAAATCACATCAATACATTTTCTATCTTACCATATTGTTTTAATGCGTATAAATATCTGATTTTTTTTTTTTCGTAGCGTGAGTTAAAATATAAATCCGTTTAAATAGTATTTGTAATATCAGTCAGATATTATAGGCAAACATTTATTCTAAATATTTTCATTGACAATTCAATTATAATTATATGAGTTAAAGAAATATATTATATTTTTATCTTTGACCTCACCGCACAAATTGCGTTAGTTGTAATCTTTTAAAGCTCTAAAATTGTTGGGCTTCATTAAGAGGATTTCTGATAAATTCAAAATACGAATTCCCTTAGGTTACTGTTTTGCACCACGATGGCTCAAGTTGTGTAGATAAACGGAAATCCTCCCCGTACAAATATTGATAATTCCGGACCATTTAAATAAAAAGTTATACTAGACGAATATTCTACCCTCTGTTTTGAAATAGCGCTTCTATTATTAGGTTTGAATAAATAGTGTTTTAGAATTTTGAATTACCTACTGAATTTTTAGATATATTTTTGTATTTAATGGGACCAGTATACGATAATAGGTATATTTATAGATTTTTACTCAAGAGGTCTATGGATTAAACAACCATATTAAATGTTAATTATAATTATTGAACAATGGATATTATGATTTATTAAGTGACTAATGAAAAATGATAGGAACCCCACAATGTACCCACTAGAGAACGAATTAATTGAACTAATCAAATTGTTAATAAAGTATTTGTCTTAAGTTTTGGTCTAAGATTATAATATCAAATTAAAAGATATTAGATAGGTATTTTTAACAACTCAGGATTTAACTATTTTTAACAAAATAAATAATGAAATATTATACTTAAGTAGACCTAATAAAAATCACCAGTTTAAGTTAATATCCGGTCTAATATCACCAACTAGAAGTTCTTTACTCTTTACAGAAATAAAAAGAAAGATCAGTTATTAGCCTGCAACGAGGTTAGAATAAGCGATTTACCCACATTTTGTGGAATTTTCTTATTAAAAAAAAATGATTAAATTTGATGGGTTACATACAGGTAAGAATTTCTAAGAACATTAATAATTAGGTAATATACAGTAGAAGTAAGATAAATTTGATTACAGGTATATTTATAAAATAATAATAATAATATTGTGCTAAATGAAAAATATGAATATTATTAAAACGTTTTCAGGTGAATCATTAGATACTCATAACTAGTATTGATAAAATAATCATATGATTAATCTGCTGACGCCTTTCCAAATAAATATATTTAAACAAAGATCTGTTTGTAAATCTAAATCACGATTTCAAGGAAAGTATCACGAGTTCTTTTAAAAATTTGTCACAAAGGAAAAGAAATACAATGTTTTTTATAAAAATATGTTATTTCTCACCTATAATTTTGTATTATTAAATGATTAAGTATACTTATGAATAATCTGCAATAGCGTAATTAAGAGAACGCCACATAAATTATAATTTTATTTATTAAAAATATATTAACCCAAAAGGAATAAAATAACTTTTTCGGGGTTTAAGAGCTAAAAAACCTATTGTGCAATTGAATGAGATGAAAAAATATTTCATAGGCATGCTCGAGCCTATTAATGAAATGAAAAAAATAATATATTATCATAACTCATTATATATGACTAGTATTATATTATAATTGGCGAATTTTTAACAGAATAACTACCTAATAAAAACGTATAGATGAGTACGAACATATTTAACTGCATAATATAAGGTATTGAAATCAGAAATTGAAGAAAATTGAATAATTGTTATTATAATATTAGAAATGCACAATTCTGTCCACGTATTTATATTATTAATAAGCTGAATAATAATAATAATAATAATAATAATAATTTTTATTAAAAAGAAATACATATATATATATATATTATGTATAAATAGATAAAATATTAAAGTAAAACTATATAAAGGTTTGACGTATTTAATCAAATAAAAGTTCCTATTTGAAAATAAATTTAATATAATCACTTACCTATTAACGTTAAGTGGAAAATTACTTTATTGCACTTGAACATTATTAAATTGTATAAACCGACAAAAATAATAAAGAGGACCCGCATCCTTCTATGATTTAGTTTTGATCTATAATACATTATAATATAACAAAATAACTTAGATTTATTGAAATTGAACATGCACATATTATTATTCGTCCACAAATTATATTATTAAAATGTTCTATTAGATATTATATTCATAAAACCTATAGCTTATAGTAGGTTTTCTATCAATAATAAAAATCACCTTGATAGTTTAATTTAAGTTAGACACAAAACTACAATAGATTAAATTGTTATCTACTACACGGTGCAGTTTAAATTTTATTAACTAAAGGGGGAAGGATTCATAGGTACATTTTTACGAAGAACCGGTGAAATCTACTCTAACAGTATGGTTTATACTTTATATTTGATCATTTGATACATTCAAATAATTAAATAGATAAATCACATTAATACCATTAGAGTTGACTGTTGACACGAGGTAAAATGTTTTCATATTTTACTTTTAAAATAAAATTGAATTAGATAACATTCTTAACCATTTTACTGCAGTGGCAGTCAACCGTTGTACTAGGGTTATCACATAACTTTTTTTTTTAATAATTTAAAATAAATTCTTTAAATTTCTTGAAGTTTGGTTATGACTTATAGTTAATTACTTGATATTTATAAAGTCAACACGTTTAGACAAAACGATATTCAATAAAATCTTCCGAATTTATTACATTTTAATAGCATTATATATTATAATAATTAAATTACAAATCTACGTACTCAAATAAATGAAATATTAAATAGGCATTGTGTAAGGTAAACGCATAATTCTTTGTGTATTGTTTAATATCGGTAAAATACTAAAATTAGGCAAACACGTATGAATGCATGATATATAATATATTCATTAAGAAAACTAAAGATAAAAAAATGTATAGAAAAATATTCATTATCAAACAAAATGACTTTATTTTGTAAACCATAATTAGTTTTTCTTGAATTATGTATCTAATGTAATGATTGGGTACTCATGTCTCATATATTCTATGTTAAGTTGTTGTAAAAAACGATTTAAAATATTTATGTATTTTAATAATTATGCTTATACTATGATTACTATGTATGAATAGTGAATACTTATTATGTTTTTAGGAGAAAAATAATGTTTTTACTATTTATTTTAGAATATAAGTGCTCTACTCGTCGCTCTGACGAATATATTAATTTTATAATGATGTGTACTTTTTCCGTCATCACCTTTAAATATCGATAAAAAATAAATCGTCAAATCAAAATATTGAAAATTTAATACAAGAACCCACATAAGTTTTTATTGTGTCTTTAAAAAATATGCATTTGAAGTTAGAACTCGGAAGAAATTACATATTAAAATGATAGCAATGTTAATTATTTTGTTATTGTTTATAAAAACATTCATGGGAACTTAAAACTCTTACCTATGTTATGAATTTTACTTAACGTAATGACATTTTCAAAGTATGTTGTTTAGTCTTTAGATATTAGGTATCTATTTATACCATGATCTTATGCACATTGTTCTATGGTAAGATTGTAATGACTCAAAAGTCAATAATAATAGTATAACATAGTATAAATATATATTATTATAATTATTAAATATTAATAATATAATAAAAATAAATGCAATGTTTTTGGCAAAAATTAAATTAATCTTCTGAATTACTTATAGTAAAATAAATTATTTTAATAAAAATATCAAAAAAAAACATAATATTATGAAATGTACTCTAGATCAGACTAGATATAAGCTAACAGACCATCATTTATCGTACATAATTATATATTATTGAATTCAAATTTAACACATTCGTTACTGTGATCCACTAGACACTTACGGTACAGTATAGCGGTACCTATTTACATACTTTTTTTTATGTGATTTGATTTTTTCCAATGAAAATTTGAACAGTGAGAAATAACACAACGTATATTATAAAAAATCTCAATATTCGTTTATATTATTTGATATGATATAGTATACTAGTATTGTAATAATATAAAGATAAGATTATTATATGTTAATTGTGTTGCCTATATTTTATTTTTAAATAAAATAAAATATATTAATTTATAATATCATAATAAAATTAATATATAAATTAGAAGATGGTTATAGTGACATTCTACATTACATTAAATAATAGCTACACTGAATTTAAATTAGCGTGAAATTATAAAATTGTCTAATAGTAATCACATAATATAATATTAAATTTAATATACTATACAATATTATATTATGTTATATGTATTATATCTGCAAAATATATGACTATCTATATTCGAAATGCCACTAAAAGCCAAAGCAATATCATCGTATGTTTGAATAATACATTTCTACCATACAGGTAAGCCAATAATTTATATAAATTTTATAACAATTGATTCCGACTTTTCGACTGACGAGTGACGACTGATAAAGAGACTCAAACGGTTTCATATTACTTTCTTATTATCTTATGACTAGTATGACGCACAAGTGCGTTTCGATTGACACAACTGATAAAAGATGAAGAGTATTGTTGATACCATTACTAAATAAACATTTATTTATAAAATATTATAGGTACAATACTATTATAATTTTTGAATATACGAACTCGAAATATGTTGAACGTTAAAAATGTCCAGTTTTTACTGATAACAGTAATAACTAGTGATGTACAAGTTCTGATAGTTGAAGACGAACTTACCTTATTTCATTGTTTGGATTTTTAAACCAAACTTACGTATTTGGTTTAGTTTCAGTACACCCTAATACCCTATAGCAGTATAGCACAGTTTAGTTTGGTTTAAAAATTTAACAATCCGTATCGACATTAGCTATAACTATAACTTACGTTAATATATCGTTATAATTTATAACAATTTATTTATGTAATATACCCAACGTCCCAGTATTTTCATATATATATATATATATTATTTATTTATTAAAAATTTGCGGTGGTAACCCAGTGGTATTTACTTAGAAACATAATTTTGAAATATTATTATATTATCTCGAATAAAACAATTTATAAGATATAATACGTATAATGTTACGAATAATAGATAAATATGGTTCTACATTAACAATTCGCATAATCCTTACAAGGGATTCGGTAACAGAATAGTGTGTGGTGTATTGTAAATAATATTGGGACATAGAATAGATACTTATTACATAAAGTAAAAAGGTGACTTTGAGTTCATCATAATAAAATAGATTTGTATAGTATATTAAACCTGAGAATAATTTGAGAACCTAAATTTGCTTGGAATTTTCTTTTAACTTTCGAGGACAACCACGAACAAATAAGAACAGAAGAATAATCACGTTTTAGGCAATCAATTTTTAATAAATCCTCAGCAAATTATAAAAATGCACAATATACGTGCTCTAAAAAATAACTATGATTCATTTTATGTGGATCCTATAATACAGATGCGTATTATTCCAAGACACTGTGTTCTAGGGCACAATATAAAGACTCAATTGGTGCAACTAATTTATAACAAGCACAAGTATGTTTAACAAAACCAAGAATTTTTTAATGCATTACAATTTTCAATTATCAGACTATATACACTATTTTAATAGAATGATTGTATATCAAAAACTATGGCTAAGAGGCAAGAACACTAACACAGTTAATCGTGGTAACTATAACCACAATTAAAGTACATTTGGTGAAATCGGGCCTATATCATTGATCGATTGATAATTTTTTCTTGCATTTAAGCTTAATCTATTAATATTATAATCAAAGACAATTGGCTGGCAAGATCTGTTGAGCGACATAGAGTATTTTTTTAATAGTGAGTGACAATCCTATGGAATTATTATAATTCATAAAATTTGTTTTCCTTAATAAAATATTTAATGATATTAATAAATAATAAAAAAAACTACGGGAGAAAGGTGTCCCCTTTTTTGACACGACAGTAGGACGTCAGTAACACAAGATCGTATTTCGTGAATTTTTACAAATTGCTTTCTATTTGATAAATACGAATTAAGCTAAGACAATAACGAATCGTAGAAGCCAGCAAGTTGCAATACGTTTAGTTAAAATTTATAGTTCACCCTATCAAAGGTTTTCGCAAAGTAACAAATTACATTAACCTGTGCATGGTCTGTAAATGCGCCTGTTACATATTTAGTAAAAATCATATTGCATGTAAACGTCCATTGGATGTTATTTTAATAACAGACGGTTGCATGAAACGCAATATTGACTATATTATATAATTCAACATCATTACAATAATTATCTAAACTCACTAATTTGTTCTTTTTATACCTTTTTGTTAACTCACATTTAGAGCATGCCAGTGACAGCTATTTCGCTTATCATATAACACTTTATGAGGTTTATTCACCTGCTTAATATCCAACAATATATTAAGGCAACTCAAAAGTCATGTTTACATAATATTTTTTTTTTCACTTTTAAAGAAATCAAATCGTTTTCAACACAGTTTTTTTCTCTAACTTGTTGTTAAATGATCATTAAACTATTAAATTGTGATCGACCTAAGTTTATTAGATACTTTAATTTATGATGTGTTGATGAAATAATAACATATTATGAACCATAGGTCGCACCTGACGGTATAATTATTGTTATAATTATAACTGTCGAAACTATTGTTAACGTACCACCTATATTGTGGCTGTATTGTGTATGTAGCGGTTCCCAAAGTGTACGCCACGCCGCCGTAGAATTTTATACTTATCTATGGTCTACAGATAAATTTGAAAACCCTTCGACGGCGGCGGTGGAAACGATTAGGATTGTTGATCATGTCAATACTCGATAGAGAGATTTAAGATTTCTGGTGAAATTTGTTTTCATTTGAGTGTAATCACTAAAAATATTTTTTTTGGGTTTTTCTATTTCTTATGATTAGTCATTAGTATTAATTTAAGAAGGGCGCCTAGAAAAAAAACTTGGTTCAAAAAGGGTGCGGTGAACCAATAATGTTTGGGAACCGCTGTACTAATGAATTGTTTATGTGTAGACTGTAAGAGTGTATACTGTATACTGAGTGTAGGCTCCGTATATATGATTGATATTATATATATATATATTTTAACAATATACATGTGTATATATTAAATGCAGATATTCTAATTAAAATTTAAATAAAAAGTACGTAAACATGAATGTAATCATAATGGAATCGTATATAGGCTTATAATAAACGACTACTAACGAATGGTATTGTTGTTGTAGTTAATTTCTACATTTTAGTTGTATTTCACTAACGAGATATTATCTAATATTATATATTGTTACGGAAGATTAAAAATATGAACATTCTATTCGATATCTAGCAATTTTGTTTTTAAATCATTTCATAGTTTTTTAGTTACTTTATCTATAGTATTAAGAAATATTTGAATTTTACAATAAAACTTACTTGACAATTATTATATGACGTATATTAATTAATATTTTAATTTAAAATTATATTTTTGTGTTGGTATTTGTAATAGATTATTAGTTGATTTTGTTTTTTAAATGTAGAGACAAATTAACCATTAAATATTGTACGGTAATTGATTCATATTAAATAAATAAAAATATATTTTGTTCCTTTTAATAATATAAATCTTACCTAACAAGTCAATGTACATATTTAATATTTTTTATAACTTATTTGAATGATATATAATAATTTAGTAAGACAAAGCAAATACATATTTGAATTATTACAAGTTACAACTTATAATCAAGTTGTGCATATGTAAAATAATTAATATTTTAATATAACTGATTATTAAAAATATTAAGTTTACTTATATAAATTTGAATTAATTCTAGCAAATCCAAACAAATAAGTTTCATAATATTTTTTGATATTTTATTTAATAGCTAGTTGGTAAACCTTATTATTAACGATTAAAATTAAAATACTAATTAAAGATTTGGTGTAGGACGTGTAAGTATATTTATAAATAAAATAAGTTGAACCATATAAATTGATTTAAAAATGTGTTTTAATGAATACAAATTATTTATTTAAGTTAATTATAATGCACTGATAATTATCTTAATATAAAATATAAATGTTTAATTTAAGTTAATATATTTTTCTTAATTTATGTTAAATTTCTTAATTCATATATACGAGATAATTTTTTTTCTTGAAAAAAAAATAAGTTAATATAATTATTATTAATTTATGTATTTAATGGTTAAAATCTTTTATTATATTTTATTCTTATAGTTGTTTTTGTTTTAACATAAGTACCTATAATAGAAACTTTGGCTTGTAATTAAATTTAGATTCCGAGTGGAGTAATGAATATAATATTGGTTGTGTGGCTTTTTGTGTATATATTCGTAATATATTTATTATATAAACGATAAGTAATTGGAAAAATGCTATGATTTTCAACTTTAAGGGTATTCACTGGTAGTAAATTAGATCTAGTAGTTTGTACTTTAAATAAGTCAAAATTAAAAATTCTTAGCATCTTCTTGACAAAATTATTAGGAAAATAACAAAATTAAGAAAAAATCGGATTTTTACACAAATCATTTTTTATTATTTTATAATGCATACATTACACTTGGTAACCCAACTTGATACCTATCTACTATAAAGCTGAGTGGTACCCACTCGCCTATCTTTTTTAAGTCTTAACTTTCATTTAATTATAATTTAAATGATTTAGCATAATACATTTCTATTTCATTCTGTTTAAAAATAAAATAAGTACCTATTTTGGCTAGATTATTAGAACCTTTATTGCATTATAAGCATTTCTGAGGGTACATTGTAAATATATTAGTCGTATATTAGTTGCGGGTCAAGAACAGGATAAATAAACACGAAACCTTCTAAGTGTATTTCATAGGATTTAAATAATTCTTTAGTAAGTCAAAAGCTCGTTGTAATAACAAGTATGTTATATGGTTAATTTGTTTAAAATATTGAAATTATTATGTGGCTGAAAAAAATGTTTTAATTTTGTGACTCTATAAAACAATATCTATTATAAGCATATATAAATAACATATTCATAATAAATTTAATGTATTATAAATAGTATTAAATATTAATAGTATTTTATTACTAATGTATACAAATATATAAGATTTATTTTTGTAAATTTATTATGAATTAAATAATATAATTTTAAAATTTTAGATTCTAAGCAGAGCGAATGAGGCATAGGTTTTATAAAACATATAATTTTTATTTTTCAAATAATTTTTTCTACCATTGAATGTATTACAAATGTTTTTTCTAAGTACTTTATAGGATACATAGTTATAGTTATTATTAGATAGGAAATCAAAATAAATGGTTATTATAGTGAAATAGAATGACAAGGTAGTACACGGGGAATGAGTAAGTAGGTAAAGAATTAAAGTGTACTATTTAAATTTTGTTCACAAAAATGTTATTTTGAATTTTAAAAACAATATTATAAAATAATGGGAATGAGTATTTTTTAGTTTAATAAATTCTTCGATTTAAAATTTAAATAAATACTAAGTGGTGTTGGGGGGCTTAGCCTTTTATCAAACATTTCAAGCCCCTCAATATGTTTATAATTATAAATTATTTATAAAAAATAGGTAAAAATAACCTATAAGGCTCTAGGTCTTTGGGAATAATGTTGAGACATGTTAAGTTAATTTATCCATCAATATTTTAGTAATTTTACAACACTTTTAAAGTACAGAAAAAATAAGACACTTTAATTTTATTATAATATTATAAAGTTAATGATGTTTTTTTTTCATAATCTAGAAGTCAACCATCAATCAGTTTATTTATTGAGTTTTCAAGTTACACTAATCTCTTATATAATAATAGACAATAAATTACCTATCAAATTTTCATTTTACAATGATATAAATTATTTATTTAAAATGTAATAAAATAAAAATCTATTATAAATTAAATTTTTAAGTCATCAACAAAATATATTTAAAATTGTACTTAGGTATATATTAAAACACATAAATACATGTTGCTATTATTCTAGTTCGATTAGATGTTACCTACTACACATTTCTAGGCCATTATTTTTATATAACCTACATACTTACTGCTCCCAACAAAAAAGTAAAATACTAAAATAGACAATAAAATTAAAAAAATATGTTAATAGTTAACAATGTAAATATAGTGTTTTGTAAATAAAATAATACAATAAGTTATTGAATAGACAATATATAATATTCTAAATATAAAATAAATGGTAACAACAATTTTTAAAATAATAATGATATAATATATAATATCTATTCATATATTATTAACATTAATAAATTATTTGTTTAAATATAAGATTATATACATGTACCAAAAATATGTTAAAAAACATAGTTTTTAGTTTGCGTTTTAAATTATTATTCTTTAGACTCGCCTGCACAATTATTATACATACAAAGAAAAATATGTATAGTATATCTTAAAAATACTATTTTTAAACATTATGGAAATCGATATAACCATCGATATATTAATTAATAATCTAAGTATGCTATGTCAGGCAATTTGAGTGAAAAACGTTACCTATCTAAATTTTGGAGGCAATTCGAGTGTTACCAAATAAATAATACTATTATGGAGTTTGGGGATATCGGTGTATTATGCGTATTTAGTATGTAAATTTACATTTACTTATATTTAGTTATAGTATACATTTCCAAACATTTTTTTTTACGGATAATTAAAATACAGTAAGTTTAGAAAAACAACAATGTACGTATAATTTATACTTGCACTACAAACTGTTTATAAGGATTTTAAAACCTGTTTACTAAAATAAAAGTTTGTCAAAAGTAATTCACGTTGTTAAACTATAACCATATTTATATTTTAAATGTTCTCATACCAATAGGCAATAATCTAAAATCGTATTATATTGGATTACTAGGATATATTGATATAATATAGAATTAAATCCTACGACCTATAGTACAGATAAGGGCTATATCAAGCACTCTGTATCAGGAAATGTAAAATAAAAAAACGTATTAATGGAACGGATTGCCTAGGATCATTTACCAATTGTTTTTGAAATGTATTACGTTACATTTATACTTGTTCTTATTTATAACATAAATATTGGATCAAATTCGTAGATTGTATACAATTACAATGAGTTAATAAAATAAATATCAAGATTAAGTGATAGCATCTTTATGAATCGTGGACTTAAGCATAAAAGTCCAACATAAAAAAGCAAAGTGTTCAAAGTCCAAAGAAAATAGTTATATATAGCACTAATAAGATATGATATTGTTGATATTTGTTGGTGCTTATGTACAAGATTGGTTGTTATTTTCATTAGATAAATCATTATTAGTTACAATTTATATTAATACAAATTAAAACGTTAGTTATTTATCACATCGAAATTTTACTTTTACCTAACTATGTGTACCTACTGAAGTTTTTATGTTTTGAATATTTTTACCGAAGATTTTTATGCTTTGATATTTTTTAACAATAGACTTTTTTAATTGTACTTATTTTTCAAAGACTTTTGTACTACAAACTTTTTTGTTGTTTACTAATCTATATAGGAACTTTTATGTTTGTCAATACATATATCTTTCTTAAATCATCAATGTGACATATTTAATATTGTTTAATTTCATAAAATTGACTTGCACATGTTTAATATTTTAATGTTAAATACATATAATGGTTTATAATTTGCTTATTTAAAAATATTAATATTTTCCAAGAAACATATAGTTTGTATACAAAATTATTAGTTACACGCCTATTGTTTTTTTTTTTATTACAAATTGAATATTTCTTAAACAATTCAAAAGTTTCTTAGTTCTAAAATCATGCTTACAATTAATAATTGTTTTCGTTGTTTCTGTTATTTAATTTTAAACTAGAATTCATGTAACATTGCAAAATAATATCTATGGTGAGGCTCATAAATATTACCTTTATATTTCAAAATAATATAGTTTAAATAAATGCATGAATGTATATTTTAATATTAACATTATATTATTCCAATTTCTAACATCTTTAATATAATATGTGTAGCCGGATAATACGGTTACAATTGGAATATGCCTAACAGCGTAGTAGTACGTATAGTTACAAAACTATCAACTGTTACATAACTGTGTAGTTATTAAAAGAATATAGAAAAATGTTTAAGAAGCCATATATTTATAAAAAAAAACTGCCTCTAAATATTAAATTTCATTTAAGCTATGATTTCCATTATATCAGTTTCAATTTGTTTTGTTGTGCTAATAATACGGATTCCTACCATTTATTAAACATTTCAGCTACTTAACGTCCATCTTCAGAAATTTGTTCACGACTTATGTAGATAGTTCTGATATTTGTAACCGTTCTCTCTTCTATTGGTAACATTTTTGTACCAAAGATCATCTCGAATGTGATCACCATCCCTGTATATAACATATTTAATACAATTTTAATTATTACCATTATTTATTATTGTATCAAAGTAGTAAAGCAAAATAATGAATTTTGAAACTGCCAATACAACGGTTTTACTATGGGACATGTTCTACTTGGGTAATCCTCATCGACATATGTACAAGGACATCAAACACTTACCACATATATACGCACAGGTAAATTGGATCTATAAGAATCACGAACAAAAAATGGTATTAGTAATAGAAGATTAAATTGCACTCTAAATAAATTGAAAATATGTTGTTGTCAACAAAATATTTGTAATGAATGTATTTACAACTATTTTAATAATATTTTAGTATTGTCAATTAATGAAAACTATCATTAATACCCATACATTATTCAGGCTTGGCCATATTTCTTGACTTTATTGGTGTTAGAAAATGGATTGCGGCTATGGCAAAGAAAACAAATACTTAGACTTAACGACAGCATTACCTCGATGAGTCATGCCATCTTGCAAGAGTGTGCCAAGTATATATTTAAATATTTAAGACAATTACAATAAATAATATTATGTTTTGAATGCGTTTTTTTTTATAGACTGTTTTATAGAGGATCAGAACATTGTTTATACTTTTGGATTTATAACAATTATAAAATTTGTGAACTACCTTGGAATTCTATAGCTTTCTGGTATTTTTCGGCGATTGCGGTTGATTTTTGTTATTATTGGATGCACAGAGCCAGTCATGGTAGACAATTTCAATTTCTATGGAAAAAAATTACAGTTAATTATTAGTTTATGTGTTCTAGAAATTCATATTTTTTGGGCTCAACATCAGGTTCACCACAGTTCTGAGGAATTTAATGTTACTGTTGGAGTAAGACAATCGATATTTCAAAGTTTAGTGGGAATTGTACGTAAAAAATATTTGAAATAAAATACAAATAGGTTAATTTGAAATTTATACCACATTAAAACGTTGTTAGGTGTGCTATGCTCCTTTGGCTTTATTTGTTCCACCAGTCTTGTTAATGGTGCATCAACAATTGAGTCTCTTGTACCAGATTTGGATCCATACCGAAACAATATCAACTATTGGACCATTGGACTATGTTTTAAATACTCCTGCATACCATAGGGTGCATCACGGTATAAGCATAATATTTTAAGTCTAGTGAAAATATTTTTCGACAATAACATATTATGAAATGATACATTTTTAGGGAGCAATCTATACTGTTTAGATAAGAACTATGGAGGCGTTTTAATTATATGGGACAGAATATTCGGAACGTTCCAAGACTTTTATCCGGACAAACCCATTACGTATGGTTTAGTATATCAGAAAAATGCATTTAATCCTCTATCCTTGCAAGTAAATATTCTGTTAACAGTGGTTCATGTATATCTACTCATATTGATCATGCGTTTTATTATAAATAATATAGTTTTTCTACAATTTAAATTTATATTATAAATGGAATAGTATGAATGGTTGGAAGAACAAATTAAGGTCGGTCATCAGGGGACCAAGCTGGATACCAGGCCTGTCATGGACAGGTCACGACGGAAGGCGTGCTAGTGTAATGAATACCTAATCATCTCAAGTTAAGTTTTATTTTTAAATCTTGATAACCTGGTTTAGGTTGCAGGACGTAGAAAAAAATATGATGTGAAGATATCTTATGCACTTAAGTCATATTTACTGGTTCATTTCATTGCAGTTGTCAATGGATATTTTACGTTAACAACAATTCCTCATTCTGTAAGTTCATTGAAATAATTATTTTTAATACTTTGAATACTGTAAACAGTTATTTTTAAAATATTTTTATTGATAGTTTTTTTACAGATATAAATTCACAATTTAGGTTAAATAATAAATAACAAATTCAAATATTAATAATTCACTCAACAAAAAATTTTATTACAATAACAATTACAATGCTAACCATTTAAATAAATATTATGTCAACAACACACACAAATGTATATTATATGATTGTAATATAATTTAAGAATATCAGTTATAACAACACATCACAATAACGAAATCACATATACAATATTATTGAATAAATATTTTAAAACTTACAATAAAATACTAAATTTTATTTCATAATGACTTAATATTATACTACATATATCAATAAAAATCCACAATGATTAAATTACTTACCTAGTGAAAAATCAATTAAATGTATTCGGTTCACGAAAAAAATATGTTGATTTTATTAGGTAACATATTTTTTTTTTTAATTTTATACTTTTAAATTTAAATAAAACTATTTTAATACTTTTAATACTTTATCCACACATTTTATTTTTAAAAATAAGTTAAATGATAATTCCTATTTTTTTAGTTAATAATATTATAATATTTAGTTCAAGTTAGTTTCTATTTAAGATTTTATAAGTAATTAAATTAAAAAATAAATAATTGTATACATTTTTATTTAATACAAATTCTTTAGGCTATCTTAAAAACTATTCTACTAAGATTTCGAAACTATAAGGTAAAATAATATAATATTGTTATATTTAAAAAACAAATTATTGATCCTGCATGTATTCTATTTTAAAATTTCATCTGAATGTTCTGAGTAATACATTTTTTATTTTAATCAATTCAACCAACAAGAGCTCTTGCTAGTTTAAGTTGGATTGGATTCAGTTTAAAAATCATGATATACATTTAATTTATTACTATATTATAATATTATACTTAAATTCATAAGATTTCCAATGAAGGTTATTTTACCTACTATATTAAGGAAAATGTTTTTGCTAAGCACAACTACGTTCGCGTACCAATGATAAATTTGATTCAATTAAGTTTTAGTTTTGATTATTGGTTTCGTACTCAAATATCAGACAAATCAACATGTTTCATTTTGTTTGCTAGTGATATACTATAATAGTTTATTATAAAATATTAATTGTTTAAAGGTTAAACCGTTCATCAATATTTTTCATGAAGAACGTATTCTATAATACAATGAGTAATAAATGTTATTCAAGATACATTTATATTTTTACTTAATCAAATTATTATTATCACATAACTTAAAATAACAAAAATATATGTCTTATGTAAATATGTAATGACGTCAAACATATAATAACTTATTTTAATAAATATGAAGGACATAATTATAAATTTAGTTGGGTATATTTTCGAAACATTGAGCTGAAAATATTATTTTATCAATATTAAGCAATATCAAACAACAATTAAAAAAAAAATAATAATAATAATAATGATAATAAATTATATGTAAATGTTTTTGTTTACATATAGGTACTTACTTTACTATGAAAATTACATATATTAAAAAAATTATAAACTTGCAAAAAAAAAAAAAAACATAAATTAATTGCTCACTAAGAAAACATTCTAATATTAAATAATATTTTACCAACATTTTGTAATGCATTTTATATTTGTTTATAAATTATGGACCATAAGATTGGGTGTGAGAGAACTAAAACTAATAAAATTTGACTAAAATGACAAAAATTCCGTTATTTTAAATATTTTTACTTTTGTTAATCATGAACACAATATAATATAAACCATTGAAACCGTTTGAGATAATTAATCGTTTTATTTTGTACGTGAATTGTAACTATAGTAGTTGTTAAAATATTTTATTTGAATTTAATATTTCAAATATATAAAAATGTTATTATATAAAATACCAGTAAAATTACTTAGAAAAAAAATCGGAATTATTATCATAAAAATGTTATACATTATTGTTTAATAGTATAAAAACAAAAACTTGAGTCAATAATTCGGTGTCATCAGACTATTTTTGAAATATTTATTTAAATTAAAAAAAAAGTCTGTAAAAATATATTTTAATCATAACATAATTGGAAATAATTATAATAATAAAATTATTATTTATTAAGTCAGAAATGTCGGAAAAAAATGAATAACGCTGGTATATTAATGTATTGAATAACCACCAAGTATGAAATTTAAAATTTAAAAATGTTTAAATGTTTAAATAGATATAAATGTACTAATATCTATTTACAAATAAATAACATATAGATAAACATACTCCTATCATTAAAATGATAGTTTTTCACTTATTATTAGAATAATATATTGGTAAAGCTATCTATATGTATTCAAGTGGATATATAAATAAGATTAAAACTAAAAAAAAATATAAATAAACAAACAACAATGGCCTGAAACGATAGTGCATTATCTAGGTTTATACGTTTATACTTTTATCTTCTATGATTTGTTGTTAAAGTGTATAATTTTCAAAGAAATCATTGACAGAGCTGTGAATTTAATGCATTTAATAACAAGGTAATAGGCATTACAAATACGTTTCATAAAAATCCCAATATAATGTGTGAAATTATACGAAATAGATTTAATAAAAAATAAAAGAATAATAATAATAAAAATTAACAATACTATAGTTGTATTGAAAGATAATAGGTATCTATTATACATTATACCTATAGTATACGGTTAAATTCAATTGTACATACACAATCAACAAATGTATATTATAAAAAAAAATTTTTTTTAATAATTTACATATTATATTATAATCTTTTTTTATTCAGAGTGGTAAAATCTATTTAATCATTTTGTATTTGTATCATATTATTACTGATACGAAAAATCATTCACAGCTCTGGTCATAGAACTATAGAAGTGTAAAATATAGTGTTAATAGTATTGTATAGTTGGTAACCCGTAAACGGTGATGATTTAACATTTGTTAATATTTGTTCTAGGAAATTAATATTACGTGCATGGCAATTTCTACGTTTTATGTTGTCTGGTCACTGACGAGCATAGGCTTGATGTTCGAAAAGTCATCGTGGTCAAAATGCTTTGAATGTTCAAGATGCTTAACCATGTTCGTTCATCTAATATATTTGGAACCTCAATCGTTTTTGACCGCATTAACTATCGCCATATATCAGTTGTTAATGGGTACTTCAGTTGTTATTTGGACTATTACATGTTTAATACGTTAATTTTTCCTAACTTTGACTAAAACAATTTATTGTATATTTTTATCTTTGTGACGTGTTAAAAAAAAATCTTCACTAAATATACTAATATTATGTACAGTCGTCAGTCAAAAATAACGCATGCAATAGAATAACAATTGGAGATCGTTTTATTACAACTTTATAGAATAATCTATTTTACATTTTGTGATTAATAATATACGAACAAAAGGTCAATTTTACTTGTAGAAAATTATGAATTATTATTTATTTAAAAAAAATCTAAGTATTATAAATTTATAACTAATGTAAATTATAATTATATCATTGATTTCAACAAACGTTAAGTTAAAATTAGAATCTTAAAAATACATTTAAGTTATAACTTCAGTTTAACATTTAAATATATATAAATATAGTTTTTCGGCTTACCTACAATAAAAACACAACTATCAATAATCATGTACAAATATTATTATAATATTTCAAAAACAATCATAATAATTTACAGGTTTTATCCTCTATAGAAATTATATTATGTTAAACATTCAAAGTACAAAAATCAGAAATCAATGATTGCCATTTATTATTATTTAGAAATTAACTTTTGGACGATGATTTCTTTACGCAACAATATTTACAATTGTATATAACAAATTAACGTTTTAACATATTATAAAATTTACATTTACCACAATAATATTAGTAGATACCTTAATTAAATGTTGTTAAATATATTTATTATTATAATGTTTTTAGTAAAAATATTAGTTTATTGAAGGTGTTACCTATACATGTATTCAGTGTTATTGTCTGATGGTCCAAATTCTTCTCGATCTAGTGAATTCATTAACTCTTCGTTTTTATTTCTAACTGAAATCATAGTACATATTATTTTAGTTTAAAATCAGACATTTGTATAATAAGATTTAAATATTCTGATATTACAGTTTAAGAATTTAGTCGTTTAAATAGTTAAATAAATACAGGTAATTTTTATTTATTTAACAATTTATCTTAAAATAGCATATAATATATGTGTGTAGTATATTTATTTCAATAAGTTAACTCAAAATTGCAAATATTCTATCAATAATATCACTAGAAATAGTTATTAGTATGATACTTATTAAGAATATACGTTGTCTAAATTATGTTAATTTTAGAACTTATACAAAAAACAAGTGTTGTTAAAAAAATGTCACAACATTGATTGAAAGTGAATGACACGACTGTTCAAAAAATCACTCTAATGTATAAAAGTAAGTATCTGAGATACTTGATAATTGATCATATTGAAAAAAGGTTCGTAGGCGAAGGAATTAAAAAAAAAAATATCATGCCCCAACATTAACTTTCTGCAATGAATGACTTTTATGTAAGCTAAGTCATACATATTTATATATAATATTTTATTATTCGTGTACGTGCACTATTGCATTCGCAAATAATGTTTTTGTAACCTTGCCCACTGCAGTCTGCTGTAGTCAATATAAATGCAATTACTCAACAATACATATTGTTTAATAATGTATAGTTCTTTTAATTTTTGAATGATGTAATATCTTGAATAATCATAAATTATTAATATTATGATTCATTAAATATTTTTGCTGTACAATAATATCATACATTATATTAAAGATATAGGTATCACAATCGCACATATTCGACTATCAAAAATCAAAATAAATTCGTATAGTGAATCAATTTTTTTTTTGTATACTTGTATGGCTATTCTCATTTTCTTTAAATAATTACATCTACACACTCATTGTACTCGAACACTACAGCAGCAGACACAAGAACAACACAAGTATTATAGCGTATTATTGTGATACTAATATACAGGTGAAAACGGGCGAATAACATTTCTTTTCGTGAACGAAATTAGTTTTACTTATTTTTTTTTTTTTTTATAGATACGATAAACGACATATTATTATATAAATGCTGATTGGCGATTCATATATTATTATACATATAACAACGGGTCATGTCAATCACAACTGTTAAGTGAGATAATACAAAATCATTTTACTGTAACTAATTAATTCACATAAGAGGGAAGAGCCCAAAATGTTCAAGAGAAACAACTATTATTTATAATGTATTATTACATGATATCGCGAGCGAGTAAAAGTGAACAAAGTGTGATGGTAAAAGCGATTCAATATTATATATGTCTGTTTGTATGTATGTATGAAGAAGGTGAAATAATTTAATTTATCCGACGATATGATTTTGTTGGAGGAAGTTTACGAACGGACGTTTTGACATATACGTGCCACTAATAATGTCATCATCGTCACGAGTGACCAGTCCATAATAACAAATAATATCGTAATCGTGTGCACTATATACCTAATATATACTGTATAATAATTATAGTATAAGAGGGATGTTGGTGTATGAAGTTTCACTAGAAACTGTCGGACTAGAGCGTGTGCATATATGCAATATTATTACATAGTGTGAACTGCGGACGTTATAAATGTTAAATTAATTAATTTTGATTTAAATTTAAAATTGACCCCACTCCCCGCAAAATAGTCCCCCACCGTTTTTAGAAGAAAAATGCGAGAACCAGGAACTATTTTAGGAGGTAATATTATTGTTCTGATCGACTGTTACTTGTTGTGTTGTAAATCTGTATAATGCCTAATAATAATATTATTGTTTATGTAATCGAGCGCGCCCTAGATTTATGTCAAGGGAATTCTCTGATCGTTGGAATAGACCAAATATATATGAAACACCGTGGTCAGAATTAGAATCGACCGCGAATATCGTCTGAACACGAGTTAGTCATCGCAGAACAAGCATTGACAGATTTTTGTATTTACGATGTACTTTAATGACTTGGCTAAGCATCATGGGGTCTTAAATTGGCGGAACCGGATACGCTAAGTGCCACAATCGTTGTGGGGAGGGGGAAATGTACAATGTTGTAAAGATAAAGAATGTGTTAAAGGAAATGTGTTAACTTCAATAACAAATACATTTTTAAAGATATGGTTTAGGATCAAAAAGTAACATTTGATTAAAAAATTACCTTCAGGTTAAAATTCATAAATAGAATTTTGCTACACACGATTGATAAAATAGTCGATTTTTAGTACGACAGAAAAAATATGGAAATTATTGTTTATATTATATTATATATAGTTTCAAATAAAAACAAAGTTAAATAAAAAATTAATAGTTACGAATTTTTCAAATTTATAAGTCACTATAATTGCATAATATCATACTAATTAATTATCTTATTACTTTCTTTTATAAATTACTCTTGTATATTGATGGGATAATATTTAGTAGTCAAAGTAAAATGTATGAATATTATTATTATATTTCTTCTGGCCTTAGGATTAAAAATGGAATTTTGTATCTTAATTTGAACGGATTATTTTTTAAAGTTTTATCGAAGCAATGAGCACAATAACATTCATACGTATCGTTACATAATTGTATGAAACATTACCCACCGAGTTCGTCAATTACGGGTGCCATTCTTAGTGTTACGCCCACCAACAGCATACAAGTGATGAGTAACAGTCCGGCGGTGATGATAATTGTCCATCTCGCTCTTTGAGGCAAGTCGTCTGGATGTATAGTGGGAACGGGATGAGGTCTCATTACATTATGTTTATCTTCTCCGAATCTCGTTCTACGGATTTTTTTTTTCAACCGAGTCTTTGGGTTTTGAGTCTCTATATAATGACGATTTTCTTCTGACATCCCAGCAGTGGATCTATATTAGTGTAAAAATATATTTTTGTTTTTACGAATTTAATTATATTTTCAAATACATAGAAAGATTAAAAACATCTTGACGGATTAATTACTTTTGGATCCATTTAATAAATATTATTTAGCTTACGTATACCTAAATGTCAATTTAATTTATAAATTATCGTTATTTAATGCTTAGATTTTGAAGTGTTTAAAGAAAGTAATACCTGTAATATTATATGTTATTTTATCATAATATTATAATATGCTTCATATTAAAATTGAAGTGATACATAAATCATTTTTTTTATCATAATGTACAGTCAAGTTTACAGTTTAAAATATAGGTGTTAATTGCAAATTGTAATATAATACTATATGAGAAATAAAGTTATATTAAGTACCTGCTGTACATACAATAATTAAATAACGTGTAAATATAATATTCTTTTAACACGTATCTAGATTACATCCACCTACCTTCTAATATTTATAACCTACGAAGCTATTCAAGTGGAGCAGAAGTGTAGGTCGAGCCACCACCGAGTGATAGTCCCAACTGCAGGTCATTATTATGGACGACCAGCACCGACGCTACTGACCCACGTACTGAATTAACGTTCCGAGGGACGGTTGGGCTCAACTAGTGAACGTTAATTGCCTGATTATCTAACGAAAATTTACGAATCTGACTTAACAAGCATAAGATTTTTTGGAAGTTGCACTGTGATAGCAGAGCTAAATTTATATAGGTGGTTGGCCGTTCTTCCTTACTACCTTTCATAAGTCCATTAAAGTTTGAATTTAATTTAAGTTGTTACGTTAATTCTCCCCTGCCAACTTAAGAAGTGTGAAGTACTGATTTTGTAACCAGTATCTACGAGTCCTCGGAGACGCGTGACTGATACTGGAACGCGAGACAGAGAATAACTATAACTTCTGGAATGATATCAGTAATTTTATTTTCATAAATTGTTCTGGTATTCTTAAAACTCAAAATTGCAAATGTGAAGTTCCACTCCATCTTGAATTGTTATTATTTATTTATTTTTAAATATAGTTAAACTTTGTTATTATTACTTAAACTATTTTGCCATATACCCTTATCGATGGTAAATTAAAGTCAATCGATCGATCGATATTTTCGCTTGATGATATTTTCAACAAAGAACAAATATTCGTTGACTCAAAAAGTATTTAAGTTTTTAAGTGTAATTGTTTTTAAAAATTTTAAGTTATTATACAACAACATTTAAAAAATGATCCAAATTTGTGTTATGGTTTCTTAAAATTTTACAATTTTGAACGATATCATACATTTTTGGTCTATATTCTTTTAAGCAGAATATTTTTTTAATAATTTTAATCTATATACATCGAATTTCAAACGAATTTTTATTCAGTTATACTATTTATAAGTTTTAACAAAAAGTATTTAATGTTTATTTAGGTGGAATAGTAGATCAAATTTTTTCAAGATACACTTATTGCTCTACTCCACTTTGCTCGTATAAACTTTAAATACTTAAATCTAATTCGTTCAAAATTTTTTTTTTTATAAAAATTCTCGGAAAAATATTTTTTTCGGAGATTATAATAATAAAAACATATTTAAAAAAAAGTTATTTCTTAATAACTTCAAATAAAATATATATATATATAAAGAACGAAAAATATATATATTAAGTACTTAAAAAGTTGATACTTTTTGAGATAATGAGTGTTTACTGTTAAAATAATCACTTTGTATGTAACTATTACCTTTACATATTATAACTTATTAAACTTTCGTAACTTTTTCTCATTAATTTGGTTGTTTCTTTTGAATACTAAATTATTTTAATCTTATAAGTAATGGAATTTTTAATTGTATAAAAGTAATATTCGTTTAGTTTATTAAGAAAGTTGGAATTATAATGTCTGTACCCAAGTTGACCTTTGATTTATCACATTTTGAACAATACGCTAGAAATGGTGTAGGGTTTATATAGTTGATTACCCTCAGTTATTGAACATGTTATCGTGTTTATCCTTCGAATAATAAGTAATAATACTAACAATATTAATAATAATAAAATATAATTAACATTAATTCTATGAATATTATAATTTTATCAATCTGTTAATCCCATTTAAATAGTTTAAAACAAATTATTTTTTATTCACTATTATTTATTTAAGTGCTTATGTTTGATAGTTTGTAAGATACCTTTGTAAGGCGGCGGTAAGGATGTGTCCACCTAAATAGGGTACAGTAGGTCTCTGAGTCTGAGGCCATTCTTCAACTTGGACAGGTTCTTCTTGTCTAACGATCCCATCACAATGGTGGTGATGATGGTGAAATAATTGGTGATCTAGATCATGTCGATGCTGATGATGATGGTGGTGATGGTGGTGATGATGTTTTTGACATGAATGCATGCAGCGACCCTTTCGGCGTCGGCTTTTTTTTCAAAATAAAAAAAAAAATATTATAAATTAAATATTAATTTTACACATATCTATATTTCGTAATTTCATTAATCTTTTTATTGTAGTAATTAAGTACCTATAGTAGTATAATATATTAAAATAATAGGCTACTGTAAAGGCCCTGGAGTAGTAAGGAGGATAATTAGGATAATTCTAGTTTTTTACTATAAATCTCACAAAATAGTTATAAATACAGTTATATTAATGATATAACAGATTTCAACTGTATCTATTGCCATTAAAAACTGCAATGGATGCAATAAATTTAAATTAATTTGTGTACAAAAAACGATTCTGAACGAAGACAGATTACCAGTTTAAATTTCTAAATATTTCTAATGCTATTCTGAAATAATACACAAATAATATTGGTATATTTATATAATGTATTGGTAATTTAGTTTTAGATTAGTATATGATAAGTATTAATACGGAGGTTAAACTCATTTTTGTACAAAAAATATTATAGTATCATATCATATGCATTGCATTAATATTAACCTATAAGTATATAAGTTAAATAAAATATTAAAACGAATTATATTGAGCTATATAGCAATATAATTCATTGCTGGTTTAATTAAGATTGTTATTTTTATATTTAATATATTTTATTCAATAAAAAAATGTTTTGGCTTGTCAATTGTATTTATTTTCGGTAGAAATATTTCTATAAACGTTTATTTTATCATAAAATATCTGGTATGTCAAATGTTTGTACAAAACGTGGATTTTTCTGTTTGGCGTTTTTTTTTTTTTTTTTTTTATCCAAAAGGAGATATGTCGATGTTTTTTGCAGTTCAACTGATAGATAAATAGTTTTGATTAATACATCAGAGGTTTCAGTAGCGAGCATAAGAAAAATAAAAATGTATTGATTTTCTTGAGTGGAAAAACAAAGTGAAACATTTTTTTTCTGACGGATGATTTTTTTTTAATAGGTGCTAGAAACCCCACACATAGTGTATACAAATGTGACATTTGTTACTTTATATTGAATGAAAAAAAAAAAACAAAATGAATTAAAACAAATAATTTCATACTAACTTATAAAGTAGGTCAAACAAATAAAATTTTTAATATTTTCTTCCGTTCATTATATTTTATTGGCTTTGTTGTGAATAATAATTTGTTAACTTTTTACTAAATTTATATTTATTTAGGTAATGACTATAAATAATTGCTTATAATTTTTAACGATTGAAAATTAATAACTTAAATTGTGAAAAAGTTAAAATTATTTTTGAATATGGTATTAATGTATTTTAATATTTCTACTTAAATATAGTAAAAATATCATGGTTACAAAAGTTCAACGAAGAACAATGCGTTAATATTATTTGCTCAAATAATATGAATATCGTATATTTATTATGTTGAAATAAACGTATCAATTGAAATTTGTAAATTTATGACTTTAGATTTTTAAGCGTCGAGCAACTTTTAAAAATCAATGATAAGGTCTGTAAACTTTTCAATGTCGGCTATTAATAACACTTGTTTCTCAAGTTTCTCCCTGGAGTATATAAATATATAGGTACCCTAGTTTGCGTTTGTTTTTTGAATTTTTCTCTGCCAATCTTTGCACCAATAACTTTGGTTGTATTCTCCATTTGAGTTTGGCCTCACAGATATCCGCCTTGATGGATATGACTTTTCGGTTGACTAGTGCCGCCAGGATGTGATGCACTCGGTAGTCTTCGTGGTCTAGCTAATAAAGTACGGAATCGATTAAAAAATAATAAACCATAATGATATATTATACATTTATATAAAAATATTAACGCTTCATTGAAAACTACAATACAATTAATTGTTTCACAATATTATATGGCACTCACATCGTCCAATTGCTCGGGGTCTGTGGAAACTGACTTCTCCTGTACCCGAATAATCGTACTCATTACTTAAGCTTTCGATTAATTATTACTGCCGACAGTCATATTGTAACCTGCTGTCATAGGAAATAACGCATTTAATAAAACGTAAGTGACTTCTGAAAAATAGAGTGTGAAATGTTAAAATACTAAAACTGAAAACACACATAATAATATGTACAACTATATTATAATATTAATTGTATGTTTAGTAATTTTATTCTTGTTCGATCTGGACATTTCTGAACAATTCAATTAATGATATAAAAAAGGTCTAAATAAAATATTGAAGGATTTATGTGTACGTCAAATAGCAACGATAACGATAAACGAGATTGATTTAACATTTAAAGCAGACATAGGATCATTTACAATAATTCTAGGGCGCCTTATAGTTAGTATTATTAATTTATTTTGCATATATAAATACCACTATTCATAAACTGTAATTAATAGATTATTATAAATATATAATTAATAAGTTTAACTTAAAAATTTAAAACCGTCTCATACTCATAATTATATTATAATATGTACTATGGTAATTTACTTTAAGTCGAATATATTATTAACATCATTATTATTATTATTATTATTATTATATGTGTTTGTATAGTGTCGTAATGATCATGTTTTATTTCTATATAAATAAAGTTATTCTAATTATCTAGGTATAACAGGCTATTTAATTAAAATAAATATCAAACATTTTTATAAAAATTATTTTAAATTATTTTTATAAATAAATGTGTTCTAAATAAATAACAATAAATTAACACTTAAAAAATGAAGGAAACGATAAAAGTTTAAATTAAGGTTATATTTTCAATCATATTTTGATTTTTTTTTTTATTTAAACTTGTTTATTTACAATTAGTTTTAACAGTTTCAACAAGCAAGATTAAAACACTGAGTAATAATATAAGAATTATTTACATAATTATTTTGATTTATTTCAATATTATTTGTTATTTGTATATTTTAAAAATTTTGGACTATATTGATGCATTTATATAATACAGTAAGATGATATTTTGATCATAATTACATTATTATTTTTTGTTTATAATTCATAAAGTATAAATTATTTTCGATTCTATTTACTTATTTTTTTTCTTTATAAATTAAAATAAATATTATAAATATTTTCTTATCGTGAGTTAACGAGTAAGTTTAAATTGTATTAACATTCGATTTCCGAATATTAACATCATTTTGTGTATTTTTTGTTTATAAGTTATTAATACTTACATAATAATAAATATACATTTGATTATCATAGATATAGCTTTTTATGTAAACGTTAGAGAAAAAGTAGGCTAGAGCTTTATTACTGTACAATTTATTTATGATAGCAGTTGCTGCAAGATGCACTAAATTGTACATTTGTATAGTTTATTGCATAACAAAATAATTAATAAGCACCTAATAAAACCATAGGTTTATCACTTTATCATATTTGATTTGAATTACTTAGTTATTTTAAAAATATATTGCTGTGAGTTACAGAGTACACATTGTACACGTGCATGGCAATTTAATTTACTTCAATTAACCTAATATGATTCGTGTAGATAACAATCATTAATATTAATTTGATTTGTTTTAACTTTAAATCATTTTAAAATTTCTTTGATTATAAAAGTATTCGATGATTAATTTCATAAGTACATAATATGTATGATACATATTTTTATCGACTTAATAGTTTATAACGATATAGTATGAAAGTAATAGGCGAAAATAGAAATTTAATACATAAATAATTTCTCTTTTTGTAGTAGCTTAATGATGGTTAATGGTTTCAGTAATTTTATAAAAATAACCAATAGAAATATTTACACACTTCACAGTAAGTTGCATTTAGATTAATTATTATTATTCATCAGTAGGCTATTATGTACGGTTTTATTTTATGTCTCATTTCCGAGTTCTACAAAGTCATAATATTTTATTATAGTATCATTATACGTACATATAAAAAATGGTGAACCAAGCTGACAACAGACTTAGGCACACACTACCAAGTTAAAATAAAAATAATAAATGGTTTACAATATCGGAGAAATATTATATTGTATTGGTAGTATGAATTTTAAGGACGCTTAAATATAAAACGTTCAGCGTACACACATAAAAGTCAACATGCGTTAATCAGACGTTATAAATCAATTATAGGAACTCAGTATCGGACCTAATATGGCAATATGTACAAGTCTATGCAGTATAAAAACAAACATACAAATGTTATGTACTCGACTATTGTAAACATTTTCCGTTTCTATGAATTTTAAATGTCATCAATCTATAATATTCCGTATGCGTATTGACAAGACAACAGCTAGAATCACTTACTTAACACAAATAGCAAAGAACAATTTGCCAAGAGATAGACACTAACGAATTGCTTCAGTACTTTTTTTGTCAGCTTATCATACTCGAATGATTCATCAGCTTTTTATTTGCAACTAACCGTTATCTAAACAATTATCTAAAAACCATTATGTTTTATCGGAATAATATGTAAGCCATAATCTGCAGGTTATGGCCTTTGGGTTTTGTACCATAGTTCACAATGAATCACAAGATTTTAATCCTAACGCAAATTAACACGGACAACAGAAACTGTACAAAATCCAAATATTTACCAAAGCTATATAATTGCACAAGATAATATAATATTCATATTCCATGCATACTAAATTATGGATTTTTGAAAAGCCGGACAGGATAACATAAAGACCGGGTGCAGGGCATTCGTCTCGCTTTGCACACTTTGGCACAGAATATATAGTGGTGTATCGTTATTATTATTACTAAAAATAATTCTAAGCGGAGCTTGGTTCACTATAAACATACAAAAAACATATAATAAGTGCACGATTATATGTGTGTATGTGTGTGTGTTTTAAATTTTTTCAGAAAAAATATAAACCTAAATAAATAATACAAATATTTAGATATTATTATTATTGAATAAGTAGTATTGTATTTGAGTCAAGTGTTGAAAAATATTTATTCAATAGTATTATTTTTTCTCTATTAAAATAATAACAAATTTAATGAATAATGTTTATGCAATTTGTGTTAATAATTTCATGGACTTATGTTTTTTATAGATCACATTATTAAAATGACAAGAACATTTAAATTGTATGTTAGAACAAATATGGGTATTAACTATGGGGTTATTAATGTAGTTTTGTCACTATTGTTGATTTAAAAATCAATATATACGGTATACGCTATCTAATGATAAATTATTACAATACTATTCGATGATAATGCACGATTGCTTGTGGTAAACTGTTGAAAAAGACGGCTAATTTTTCCACTTGACTGCATCATTTTCATGCTGCATTAGATATTGTCGATTTAATCAATTCAATACAGGTAGCTATTGGAATTTTTCCAGAAACTGTACTGAAAGGTCGGCAATTTCTTATAAATAAAAATTGAAAAGTAAAGTATTTAAAATAAATAGACAAACGAGAATGTGTTTTGTGTTATTAAAATATAAATATTAACAATGTGCCTATATTAGTAGTTATCAGATGACACTTCATTTGAAAAAATATTATTAAAAATTGTTGCATAAGATAAAGTTATAGAGAAAATTAAACACATAAATACTGAAGTTTAATAAATTAAACAGATAATTATATGTATAAAATTATGAAATATAAATTGTATAGTGTAGGCAACAATTCACTCAGCACAAAGTGATTGTAGCAGAAGATTGTGAATGTTGAATAATGAAACTTTCCCGTTGATAGAAAAAAATGAACTGAAGGATTGAGTAGATAAAAGAAAAATAAATAATTTATAATCCACCATGAAGTTAAGTATGAAGAATTACTTCAAAATTCATGCATTAAATTTAATCCTCATCTCACTTTGTGTTTTGTGTTTATTTATAAACACGATCTATTAATAAATACCCTACTTATTAAAGTTGTACATTTTAAATCAATTTAATACTGAGGAATTACGAGTAACCAAAGTGAAATTACTGTCCGTTATAATAGTGTCTTGATAATGCTTATCGAATTGAAGTTTTTACTATAGATATTCTATTATTTATAGAAATTACAGACGGAATTTTTATTGATTTTATAGTGGTGTTTTTTTATTAAGTATTTTGAGATACGCTATTTCCTTGTATAGATTGAGAATTCTACACCAATAGTTTATTTTCGGATTTTTATAGTAAAACGTGACATTTTATTAAAAGACCAAAGCTATATCAACATTATTGAGAATTTATTACACATAATAATATCGTTTTTTTTAAATGTAACTCGATTTGAAATTACCATTAAAAAACAAAAATTATAACACATTAATGAATGAACCGATGAACTCTATTCAAAATCATTTTTCCAAGTGATAATTTATCATTACCTTAAAAATATAATACCAGCTTGTGCTGAAGTGAGTGAAATGAGACGAGTTCCAACAGCCGTTTTTTTTTTTTTTTTATTCCGTCCGTAATTTTTAGTAATATATCATTTGACTTCATGCATGTTTTAAACGTTTGGATGAATTTTTCGGTACGATATACTAAGATAAACAAGGGATATCAGGATGATTTATGGCGTTGTGAATGCACTTTAGTGGTTATATGTTTATGTAAGAAATTTTGAGGCTATTGTTTATGCTTTCAATGGTCACGTTTCTGGAACAGACATTATTAGTTCGGGGCAAATAGATTAGATTGATTATAGTGTGTTGCTGCTGCGCAGTATCTATAAGTTATAACGTTCGAGAAAAAAACCTAAATCTATTCAGCATAAAATATAAATTATAATATTTTAAAAATTAATTCTCAGTACAAACTTAAATATGTCCTTTTTGTACTAAATGATATGAATTATTCAAATTGAATGTGTGTCTTACTTACTTCTTGTATTATTGTTGTCAATATTTATTGAAATATGTAAACATTAAACTAAAGTGTTATAATATTATAAACGTATATAGAAAGAGAAAAGGCTATTATCATTATTTTTTTAGAACTCCTTTTATTATATTGATGACAAAATATATTTTTGATAGAATTAACATATGACTTGAACATTTTAAATAATATCTTGTTATATTAATTTATGTTGGTTTCATTGATTATTATGATGAAGATTTAATTCTCATAAGTCAAATCATAATCTTTGGATCAGGAGTGGCCACAGTAAATTTTATATTTTATTTTATAAATAAGACGCAAGCCGCATCTGACAATGACAAGAGCCACATGGCTCACGAGTCGCAAGTTGGTCACTCCCGCTTTAGATAATATACATCGTATATCTACAAATAGGTTAATCAATAGGTTAATTATTTGAAAAAGTTGTATCGTCTAGTGACTAGGTGAATACTATGTTTTAGAAAAGATTTTGCTCTAGCAATAACTTCAAATAAGAAGGTGGGTACTCTTTAATCTTTATGCTTCTAAAATTTGTGTAAATTATTAGTAAATACAAATACAAATAAGGGATATTATAATACTAAGAATATTATTGTATTCTTATGACACATTAATTACTAACTAATTTATATTCAGTGCTCATGAGTGACATTGAAATTTAACACGATAATATCATAAAAAGGTTTTCTAAACAAACTACAATTATACTAACTAAATATTTATAAAAATATGAAAATTTATTTTAAATTTTTTGTTATTAAAATTTATAACATATCGATTTTTTGCGGAAGATTGGGGAGGGCCGGGATGGGGTAGCTACGCCTTGGTGGGCATTTACTTTTTATGTTTTAGAAGACCTTTAAGATAGTTGTCACTGTAAGTAACTATATAATTATAAAACATGTTCTTAAATATCTCTGTTACTTGTGCAATTTTAGAAATCAATTTTAGTTTTATACAAACTATAAAGTTTGTATAATCTTCAATTTGTAAAGAATAATAATTAAGTATTATTATTAATTCATATACAATGTACCTATTATTAGTTATAACAAAATTAACTAGTGCAAGTGTTGTTAACTATGTAGTTGTTTAAAATAAACATTATTTTGAGGTATAAAACTATAGTTAAGTACTTATTCCAAATGGATAATACTATTAAAGATTCAAGATTATGAAAGTTATAATTATATATTAATTTAGTAATAACGAAAAAAACTGCTAAGTGTTGATCATGTATTAAAAAACATATAAAAACATATCTTTATGGCTACGTCATATCTTAATGATACTATAGATAGTATAGTAACCAAACACGTAAACCGTTTAAAGTTTGGACCAATAATAATAAATATAAAAATTAGTGTTCTTCTAGAGAATCATACAAATTGGTTAGTTCGATGTTCAAATCAAATTTAGGTATTCAATATTGCAGTTAAATCTATTATCAAATCGAAATCGTACAATTTAATAGTTGATAGTTGAATTTATGGAATAAATGTAAATTATAAAATAAGCACCAAAATCATGTAAACAAAAATTTACATGTATAAGTAGTTATTGAATTTAAAAGGAAATCATAAAATGTAAAGAAATCGTAAAGAAATAAATTTATAATCTCAGTAACGTTCGTTGCACGTTTTTGAATATTAGATGAGTGGATTTATTTCTTCATCCATAAAAAAATATACTTATGAAATAAGAATATTTTTAAAAATAAATACTTTTCACGGCTTTAAACCAAAACAAATATAATATGTAAATACAAACATCTATTATAATATCATAATATATTATACTTGAACATATCAAAACATAGAATATTATGTCTGTATTTAAATTTAAATACTGAATAGATTATATTATACATATTTCTAATAAATTTAATAGACGCTTGGAATTTTTAAAATGTTATGTTAAGTTATTTTTAGTTATCTATTAAGACCAAAAACCAATTTTTATAAAAAAATAAAAGTATGCGTATGGCCGTATGGGTATACGTATTTGTGACAGTGTTGCTATCTTCAGTACAAAACATTGACTACAGTAAAAGAGAATAGTCGAAATTTTTAACTGAAGATGGCAATATTGTCATCAAAATAAACATTTTTCTTTATTCTTAATAAGATTAATACGAGTATTCAAAAATCGGATAACTAATATGTTTTGTTATTATACAATTGTAGACATACATATTTTTTTACTATTTTAGAAATAAAATGTTTAACGAGTTTCATATTATATTAATTTATTTAAAGTTATTGTAAATTAAAATAAATTTCATAAGAGCGTATTTTAGTATTGAATATTACTATTTTGAAGATTGTAAGTTGTAATGATAACGTTTTGAATTGAATGAGAATATAACTTTATCTAATATGTCATACTCTTAACGTATAGTTATTTTCCCGATTGATTTGTGTTATTTTGAATAATTTTGGAAGAATTGATTGTTGTATAGTTTAAAAATAACTTATTTAAATATATTATTTTTATTTGTTATTCACTATGTAAATTGTATATTATTTGATAATTCTAAGCTTAATGTGTGATATATTCTACCCAAATTTGTATTGTAAGTATTAAAATATTAAGATTGTAAGTCAAATCGATTTACATACATATTTAGTGCGAAATAATATTCAAACATAGTAATTCATTTTTAACAACGATTAAATATCAATATAAAAAAATAGTAATTGTCATTTGGGTTTGTAAAATTTATCGAAGAATATAATTTTAGAATTCACATTTACTGAAAATGTGGTAGTGACTACTGAAAGCATATTCGTGTTCAATGTACGATAAAACTAGTATTCAAACAATATGTATATACACATTATACATTAAATAAATGAATAATGGTTGAATAACTTAGATTTATGTTTCTTTTTTAAAAAATGTTCATATTTTTTTACACCTGATGTCAGTGCCATAGCTAGGATTTTTTTCAGTGGTAGGGTGGTTTAATTTTTGATGTCCAATTATAACAACAAATTAAGTTTGCCTGTATTTCTGACAAAATATAATTCATATAATTATACATATTATCGAATCAAGATCAAGTAAGTGTGATAAGAGAGGCGTTGCTTTATCACCACAAACGATAATTAAATTAATAAAATTATTGTCGTGTCTGACATTTTTGGGGGAGGGGGGGGCTTGAGCCTGGAAGCCCCTCTCTGGCTACAGTAATGCGTTATATTTATTATGTTTATATAAACAACAAAAATATTTTTGAGAGTATAAGTACTCTTTGTATAATATGAATAAAGAAAAAGAAAATTAAGAATATTTTACCTAAATATACGTCAATAAACTCTGTACCATTTTTAAAATGTCTCAATGGAGTTAATTTTTCAACAGTTTTATGATTAGATTATATATTGGGATTTAACAGTAAAATTATATAAGCCTTTTATTAATATATTAGATTATAACTTATAATTTATATATGAAAAAATAGAACTTTTTTTTCTTTAAATATTTAGACAAAACTTACATATGTACATAAAGCTCAAATGTATTTTTTTAAATAGGAAATTTTATAATTAAATACAATTGTAATTAGTTTTACGATAGAAACTGATTTTAAGTTATTATTATTACACATAAAAATAGAAAGAATTTATACACAGAAATAAAATACTAAAAAATACAAAGTTAGGATATAAATCAGAGATGAAATTATTTTATATCATAATAAATCTAGAGGTCAGAGATGATGATGTATAAACTAATTTATAAAATGAAATAATAGCCTCACATTAACTTTAGATCTTATCGTACAACAAAAGATGTACAATTGAGATTAATATCAAACCATAGTTTATTTGTCATCGACTTAATGGTATTTAATTTAAAATAATTAAGGTTTTATATTTCTGACAAGATAAGTTCCTAATTTACGTATTGTGTATGCATTAGGAATTTGGAGAGAAAAAGTCAGTAAATGGATTATTATCATTTATTGTTATAAGTGTATAAAGTGAATAGCGTCGTAATATTTAAAAAATATTATACGGATAGTTAATTAAAATATAGTAACGTTGATAATTGAGAAAAAAAATTGAATGTAAATAAAATTACGATATTAAAATACGTTTATATAGAAATATCACACTGTAATAGTAGAATATTCCATGATTATCGATTATTTTACGTACCTTTTTTAATCCTTATGTATTATATATTTTTTTTTTCAAAGCGACTCGAGAGTATAAAGATAAAACGAGAACGAAAGATGAATCATATCTATTATTAACTAAGGCTTTTATCGCCACATTGTTGTGGGCGCATAAGTTTGGAAAGGCATAAAATATATCGTTACTTAATCCACGAGAACAGGACATAAACGATCCATTGACTCGGACGGGTGGAGGTTAATCTGACGATGCTCGACGCGTAGACGGACATCAGATGAATATTATTATCGATTCAAGACGTGGCATATTGTAACGATGGCTGTGATGGTGGTAATGTAGGACGTGTGTGGGCACTAGATACGTGTGATGGCCAGTTGCAGTTTTCGTTCGAAACCGCCCGCGTCATCGTGTCGTCGAAGAGGGTGTGGGAGAAGGAGTCAAGTAAAAGGTGGAAGTGGAACATAAACTGAAGTAGGAATATGGTGTGCCACTTTCAGTGCTTACCCTGAGCGACCATCCCCAATCCCCATCACCTTCCTGGAACTTTTCCGAAGGGTTTCAAATAAATTGTCATTACGAGCTTACAGTTCACCCTCTCCGCCAGGTGCGTTTATATAATATGTTAAATATTATATTAAAATTAATTTTGCAACAAACAACACATACACATGTGCAAAACTCTTCAAATAAAACATATTTTGTTCCGAGTGCCTTACACCGGTACACTATTTGAGGTTAAAAAAATTAAAACATCGCATGCACACCGACTGGTTGCATTATGACGACGAACACGTCCGTTCACCTCTTTTGTGTTGCTCTTTTGAATTTAACTTTGTTCGAGGAGTTGCGATGCGTATAGCATATTATATTGTTTTGTATTTTCTCACGAGACTCATATAAAATATGGAGTAAATACTAAATGTATACAAAACATAGGAAACGTTAACATCTCGAAACTGTTCTGACGAATTATGTCCTCTCGGGTCCAAGTACACATCGTTCTAAGAATTTTATAAATATGCTATGCCTTTTTTTTATTCTCACGATTCCGCGATTTCTAAAAAATGATCAGCATTATTTATTTCACTGTAGGTATAATATTGGCACGTTTGTACATAATATAGTACAATAATAATCGTACGCTTATTTTTTATACGTATGATTTTAATACAACAAGTATATGCGATGCATTATATTGAGTTTTTAATTTTGTGTATTTTTATATCTGTAGATACTACGTAAGAGAAAGAATTAATTTCCGTTGGTCATTATTGAAAAAAGAAAAGCTAAGTACATTTAAACGAAATGTATTGTTTTAAGGACTATATTGAATAAAACGCGCGTAGGTAAACAGACTACACATCGCCATACAATATCACGATATATCATCTCGGTCGACGTTTATCTATTATTATACTGTATTATACAGGAAATGATAAAAAAAAAATAAACTTATATAATAATAAAATAAACATATTTCGAGAATCATCTTATGTAATGTAATTTATCCGTTTCGACCCGGTGCACCCGAATCGATTAATCTGCGTCTAAAAAATACCATTTGTTTTGGGCTAAAAGTTTTCAACGTGTCAGCGGGTTTGAGCGAGGTGTTTCGAACCGTAAAAAATTGTGACCTTTTTATAATCTACCGCGATTAAAGGATTATGTTCCGAATTTTACGCGGAGCATAAACGAAACTCGAGAGATCTTTAGGGTTCCCTAAGTATATTTTAAACGAAACATCGCCAACTGCGCCAGTCCACGAGGAGCACGCCGACTGTGTTTTTGTGATAAATAATCTACCTACTTTGCAGGAGTGATTTTTATTTTTTTCTGATTCGCTTGCTATAAAATCAACACCGAGACCGTTAAAATCTCATATTATTTTTTTTCCTCGAAAACATAAACAATATCCTAAGGCGATTACAATATTATATACACAGGCATCTTCTCTATATCGCGTTACGCGTGGAATACTCGAGACGGCGTTGAGACTTCGGTGTGCTAGTTTCCAGCAAAGGCAGACGATAGAATAATAATTTTTCGTGTACATAAACGAGAAACAAAAGTCTGTTTACGTTTATGCACACGCGCTTGTATATAACCGTTTTGGTGCCTTTGAACGGTCGTGTATATTTTGATTGCAATTATTCATAGTGTTCTAATACTGTACTCTAATATATGTATAGTAATTTACAGGTAAGTAATTAATAGTGCCGTATAGCCCGCACACGCGTATTCTGCAGACAGCGCGAATTGAAGTCGTTTCGTCGTGTCCGGGCGCGCTTTTAACAATGAAAAAATTTTTTCTTTTTTTTTTTACGACACAACATTTCACCGACCGGAGACTAAGTGCCGGTGTTGTGGCATTTTGATATCGGCAATAAATTTCACTAATAACCGCGGGGGTAAATATGGCCTGTTACACCGCCGTGTAAAACGATTTGTGCGGTGGGCGATACATTTATAGACGACGCCTTACCACTCCGACTAAAGCGCGGAGATATATTATGTAGGTATTTCCCTGGTCATTGGCGTCGTGGAATGGGGGAAACGTAAATCGAAAATCGATCGAATATTGATTAGATCAGCGATCGACTCCCACAAACGACCAGAAGTATAATATTATACGTTACGCCACGACTCTGGTGTGTACCACGTAGTACCACAACGTGATGGCTGGTATACCTTTTATAAAAGATTACATTTAAAATTTAAAACTACACAGAACTTTATAAGTGTGTAATGTATATATTATAACTATTAAATAAAATACTTTAACGTTGTCCGTGAACTATTTACGTATGACTACGCAGACTGCGGTGTTAATACTTGGAATAGAACGAATTTTTTTTTATAGAGGCCCTTTTAAGATTGTGTCACTTCTATATAGACCGACCACAAATGTATTTGATCTTAAAATAAATCTGCATAGTTGCGTAATGCGTACAAACAATATTATGAACATTTAATCAAAAAAAAATATATATATATATATATAAACAGTAGATACGACAAAGCGATTACATTATAGATTAGTCTTCATTGATAAAGACATTTTATAAATTAAACGATGTTTTATAAAAATGGAAGCCAAACTATATTTAACCGAAAAATAAATTTGAATAGAAATATTCTGAAAATACATTCGCGTACTGTAAAATATTATAAAAACTAATAATTAATTTGTTAACATTTTTAATTAACATATATTAATACTATAAATTCACTAAACAAATAAATTCAAGTAGAACTCGTGAACATAATATTTTTTCACGAGTGCTTCCAATTGTGTAAATTGTAGTGTTGTATAGATGCGCTTTTGTCAATTTTATCATTAGTTACCATTCTTTATTGTTCATACTTTATAAAAACGAGAATAAATTCAGAAAATCGATGTGAAACAACTAGCAAACTTAGTATTGTTATTGATATTTTCCTTTTTTATGGTACGCCTGAATGTAGAATAACGAATATATAATATTATTTTAAGTATAATGAATTTGTTAATAACAATGATATTATTGCATACCTCATCGCCACTGATTATAATTTAAAATTTTAATACACTTTTATTTATTTATACTATTTTTTTTACTATACTTTAATTATTATTAAAATTAATAATAAATCATTTCTGTTGTGAATTGGGAAATATGATTTCGAAAAAAAAATATATAACTTTTTGGAAAAATGGAATTGAGAAAAAACTTAACATTTTATGTAATTATTTCAATTTAATTGACATACGGAGTTATTCTTAATAAGTTATATATTCAATTTTTTGAGCTAAATTTGTATAAATATTTTATATATAAATTATAACTCATAATAATCTATTATTGTGTTGTTTATATAAACGTGATATGGGTAGGCAACGTTTGAAATTAAATTATAAATGCGTAATCCCACTCAAGATGAAGTATTGTTACAGAAAACAGAATAGAATATGACAATAAACCGGCTAATTAACCTTAAGTTGTACAATATTTAATAATAATCAAAAAACATTATGAAAAATATTATGAATACTTTTTTTTTAAACTCTATATACAATAAAAGTGAAAGGTATTGTGCTTTTAGGAAGAAAACTTTTTGTGTCTATACACAGTTAGAAATTCGTTTTGTGCGAATGGTGATTTCATATATGAAGTAATCAAAAGTTGCTGAAAAATCATCTGTAATCAATTTCTTTTATTCACAGTACAAATCAAGAAAAGAAAAACACTTTGTAGGGACTTCTGCTTTTCTTTGGGGTTTAATCTAAAAATGTCCCAAGTTGAGAATAAGTTAACCTTACGAACGTTATATTTTGTTCAAAAGAGCGTGTTTTATCGTCAAACACCGGATCAAACACTATATTTTAATATATAATTAACACTAACTATTTGGTTTAATAGACTCACCTACAGACACCTGCAGGTTTTTCGCGAGGAGCATAATGCAGAATGTACGATATTTTCTATCATCCTTTACGTAAAATAAATACTCACATAATGCGATGTATACCACAGAGCAAAGAATAAAAATAAAATATTCGACGAAATTCGAAGCCCTAGGGTGTTTTATCTCCTTCCTACAGGAGTTGGGATTAAACAAATTAATTTAATATAATATAAATACTTGTAAATTATATAGCTATTATTACTATATAATAATTTATTTCATAAAATACAGTAAGTTATGCGTCGTCGTATAATAAGATATACATTTTTCATTAACCCGATTGGCGACCCGTCGCACCAACGTAACAATTGTCCGTAAAAGATTAAATGGTTTTGCCTGCACAATATCAAATAGCTTCCGACAGATTTTTCGTGCGACAAGAATATTGAAATTGCTTCCAGAGATACAATTAGCTGAGCACTGAGCACCTATATTATAATAGTATAATAATAATAATATGTACTTCCACCTGCAGTTAAACCCAAACACAATAATATACACGGTCGTGCGTTTATTAGGCGCCTTGTTAACGGATTACATGTTATACAATATACATCATTCATTCATTCGAGTAACCCAAGTGAATAATATTATGAATTTAATGCTATTATACGTACACATTAGATACACTGCAGTATAATATATATATAATAAATTATATAAGGTGTAGTGTATAAAGTTCAGCGTCGTACCGAAATAACCAAAAAACAATCTACATAAAGATAAAAGAATATTTTTTAAATAATGTATAGGTACACTGTCCATACAAGTAAACATTAAAATTTGAATAATGATCTAGATTAATATAAACAGTAAAGAATCATTGTCTATAACAAATGTATTTATATATTTTAATTAACACAAAAATAAATAAACTCCAAATGTTTATAATAACGAAGAGTATGCAGTGTTTATAGGTGGTGTGATGTGCGCATTTAATTTTACATTAATATACTATATTATATATTATATTTTTATTTAATTATTACTCTACACTGTTATAATTGAGCTTGAAAAAAATATTGATGTTATTCTACAAAATTACATTATATACGCATATTAATTATTAGTATTGAACAATTAACATTTATATTATCATAAATAAATATTTGGTAATTTGATTAGGATACCTAATACCTTCTATACGGTTTTTTTTCTAGTTATCATAACATAACAATTTTAGTGTGTTGTTAAAAATATTTTTCACGAGTTTAAAAAAGTGCGTTTTGTGTGTTTAAAGTGGTTACAATAATAACGTAATATTGATTAAAATATTTCAAAAATATAATCTTTAATTTATTCTAGTTCCCTTTTTTAGATATTGCTTGAGCATTTTTTAATTTTTAATAATAATTAATTTGTTTTTTGAATAATAATGAGTTATACAAGTAATAATTATTATTCATTTTCAAAATTATGGCTTCCTAATTTGAATGATACTTTTTGGGGACTCATTAAACTCAGCACACAAGTTGGTATATTACTTTTATAAATGAGACCACACACACACACACACACACAAACTATATTAAATAAAACATTCCGCAAACGAAGCCTATAATAATTTCACTATCTAAATCGTTTTTAATTAAAACACAAGACTTAGATTTCATCCTTAAACATTTTTTTTTAATGACCATACGCTATATTTTGTTAGTACATAAAAATTTTTTAAAAGCAGAACATTTGTTGTTTTTTAAACTTTTAACTTGCCTCAACCCTTTATAACCTTAATTAACAGACTATTATCATTAATGGAAAGAAATACTAATCAGGATAGTTTTTCATCGATAGTAAAACATGTTTATTGCCTATATAAAAGTAAATAATTCACATTGAAATAAAAGTATTTGCTTTTTTTTTTAAATCTTACATGAAAAGTTTAGTAATTTAGTAACACATGTTTACAAAAATAAAAAATATCTTTATATAATGAATATTTTAATATTTTAAATAAGTGATGATAACTGTTATATTTAAAATGTTTACATTAAAAAATCCAAGAAATAAAATAAAAATGCAATCATCATAAATTTTATAACGTCAATCGAGTTTATCAGGATCAATTTACTTGTCCAAGATAAATTGAATACTCGCAAAAAATTATGAGTTAAGTTTTATCGTATCTGATAAATATTCTTATATAGTTCAACGTGATTTCTCTATTGTGACAAAAAGTTCAATTTATTTTACCATTTCAAGAAATGTATTCTTCATTTGAGTCTATGTTTTAAATTGGATTATTATTTTGGTGTGCAAACCTTTTGAAAATATATTATCTATTCTACGGAAATGTTTTAACTATAATTTGATAGTTTTTCATAGAGTTTGAACTATTTTTAAATTCCATTATATAGAACTAAAGAACCGTCTCGAAAATGTATCGTGCAAAGCTTTTATATAATTTCAATAAGGGGGTTTGGGTCAAAATCTATTTTTTACAATAAACTTCTTTAGAAAACGAATGATTAAAAAAGTTTAAATTTAAAATTAAACTACTGAAATTAGGTAACATACCTATTATTTCTCTTTTCCATTTTCCACGTTCACTTTAAATATAAGCTCAAAATTATTTTGTTCGAGTGATTATGATGTGTGCTTTTATACTATATGCACCATACGGCCTAGTATTACATACACACATTAATGATTATTATATTTAAATACACAGATAGATTCATTTCATGCAAAAGTTTTTAATATTTGTTGATTTGCTTATCCTGAATCTCTAACATAAGAAGAAAGATAAATTCTTGACCGCTATTATCATATTTTAATCAGATTTTGTCAAAAAATTACAACCGTAATCTAAATGAGCTTTAAGAATATTAATCGTGAGTTTATGTACAATATTATGATTTCCTCCTTATACTACTATTGTAATAAACCATTAAATAGATTATACTATTTATACACACTATTGCTATACCAAATTGACTGAACGGTTCTATTCATGTACGATTTTGAGATAAATGTTGATAAAAGTACCAATAAATCGAGTAGCTTTTGTTGTAAAATTATTGTTTTATAGTTATTATATGTATATAATAACAAATGGGACTATATAGGAAGAAAACATAAATAATTTTGATACCAACCCTCCGATAATTCCATTGTTGTGGGATATAAGCACGTGGTTAACATTTTGTTTAATATTTTAATGACTTGTTTGAAGACAAACCGTTTTTATATTAATTAAAATCACCGTAAAATTATGTGCTAAAAGAATAATAATAATAATAATAATAATATTGATTTTTGTTGTTTTTTTCGATTGGTAAACATTTAGTCACTTTTTTAAAATTACAAAATAAAAATTAATTAACAAATTATTAAGTAAGAATATTTTAAAATTGTATATAATAAATAATAGTTGTGAAAACTATTTAATTTTGTTGTACCTAACATCGGTTTATATTATACTACGACAATTTTATTATTAGGTTTGCATGAAATATGGTGGTCATTTATTAGAACTAACTTTTTTTTTTTAAGCAGTTTAATGTGCTCAAAGTGGTTTATAACTACTTAGTTTCGAAAAAGAAAAATGCAATTTTACTTCAAATTATACTTCAGTTTTTCGAGATCAAATTTTTATTTGGTAGGTAATACTCGAAGGTACCGTAAATTACTAAAGATTTGATATATTGAATTGCAGACCAATTTTTCCATGAACAATTTGTTATGATCTATTATGTCACACTTCACATTAGATGCTTGTTTTTAGTTAAATTTTCGTGTAATTAATTGTAAATCCCGATGAAAATTATACACCGAACAAAAAAAAATGGTTAATCTCTCAAAGATGTATTATGTTAAATTCTATAAATCGTAGATATGAACAATACATATACTGGCATGAATACAAACGCATTGCAATCAACAGAAATGAGTCGTATCGTACCACAACGAATGAGCCTCCTCTCGTAGTATATAAAGAAGCACACACATACACACATACACACACACCTACACATGTGTATATGTGTATGTGTTCTTTAACAGACATACTTGAAATCCCTGTGAAGCTCAAAACACGGCCAAGTGTTTATAGACTTACAACAACAATGACGTAACCGACAGGTGTGGTGCATGTGCGCGTGTCGCTTTTGTGTGCCGAGTGCAAATGATGAAAGTGATTTTATAGTTTTTTTTTTATCTTTAAATTACTTTTAAGTTTATAATGATCATTACCATTAAATTGAACTATGGTAACTATACTATGATTGTGATAATACTTTAATAGTATTTAGTTTATGCGGTCCAATCTCACTTGGGACATTATAGGGGTCTTGCTTCTTGAAAAAAAAAAAAATAATGTTTTGTCAAAAATGGTTAAAATACAGAAGACTATGATTACTGTGAACAATATTGTAATTAAATTAAAATAATGGAACACATACAGTACCTAGTTATGTTGTGGTACGTCGTTTTAAGTCAAAAGTACAGTGACCTGCACAATTGATTGTATATGTTGCAAAATATTGGTTTAAGTTTTGTAAAATTATTATGACATGAAAAGAGGACTTAACAAACATAGTCATGGGTAAATTGAAACGTGTACAATGCGTCAATGCACTAAAAAAATTCATATTCTACTTATGTTTGATGGTCAGTTATATGCATCTAATACTTAAGTAAGCGTATTTTCTTGTATAATTATCATTTTATCATGTTTTTACAGTAAATATTGATAAAAAAAGTGATTAATTTATTGCGATGGAAGGTCTGAAAATTATTCTTTATAATAACGTATGACTCGCAATATTTATATATTCCCTTTTAACTACTTATATGCAATATTTATATCAATAGTAAGATATTGGCTTACATATGAGCCGGGAGACACAGTGGAACATAATACGCTGTTCAATTTATCCGTTCTGGGTGTATGATATATGCTCGAGATGGAACAACGCATCGGTTGGCGACTATAATTTGAAAATGTTCCTGATATCATCCTGCGTACGCAACAAGAGCTCCACCCAGATGATACATCGACGAAGCGGCGGGTAGAGGCGTCCACAGAAATGCAGAGGTTGACGTTTGGAAAGATGGTGGAGATGATATTCGGGCAAAAGGAGGCAGCAGAGCGTGACAAGCAGCCAAGAGGTGGGAGGTTAGGTTAAATGTGGTTTAATTCTGTGGACTGAAGGCCATCTATTCACGGCAATTAAAGGCCCCCATCCATGTAAACGCATTTAAAAGTTGGTTTATAAACGATACGGGTCCGGGTGGCAGTATTGTGGTAAACGGTTCTCACTCGTTCGTGATTTTAAAAAGATAAATATTTTATTTTAGATTTTATATGTTAATTCATGTAGTATTATATTTATTGGCGATCAACTATCACTGATAATATATTGTTGCATCAAACTGATACAATAATTTATCCTAAATGATAAATTGGTACTTTTTTGTCGTCATTTTAGGTATCTCGTATAAGTCATGAGATATATTTTATAATTTATAATAACATTGTTCAAACCTGATCATCCATAATAATATAGTTGTTCTAAAATTCTCAAGTGTACCGGAATCCTTTTGTATACTTTTATAGATATCCTAAATTTTAGTTATTAAATCATTTTCACTACATTTTATGCAACGCTATGTATTTTATATTTTATATGAACACACCTATTTTAATTAAAAACCTAATTTTTAATGCACCTTTGTAATTATGTCACCGATATAATGCTCTGACTCGTATTTGATTTAAACGTTTAATTAAAACGTTCAGAAACCACATCGTTTGTAATGTGTTAGTACTTTAGTAGGTACTGAAATTTCGCATAACATTAAATATTATCATAGTATAATTATAATATACTATTACGCATAATTTTTAAATACTATCAAATTAACATGTAATAATTAATATTGATGTTAGGTTAATTAAATGCTTCAAATCTATAATATTGCCTACATATTAATGTATATTATTGTAAATTACATGGAACTAAATAAATTATATTTAAAACCAATAAAGATGACATTTTTTATTTTTTTTTTAGAAATCGTACTAAAGCATCTTTTTTTAAACCACTAGAGGTATTTAATACATATATATATATATATATAAAGAGTGTATACTGTATAAATTCTAGTCAATAAATAATATATACTATAATATATATAATATATGTTTATGATAATAATATAATAGTTTATAGTTATTTAACTATACAGGCTAATATACTATACATTAATATGTTTGGAATTATATCCTCAATGTTGTGAAGTCAAATAAGTAGGTACAAGTTCTATACAAGTAGTAAACAATTTACAAATATTTAAAGTGAAAAAAAAATTACAAAAATAAATTGTATTATATTTTTACTAAAAACATGATTTATAATTTTTTTTAAACTATACCGAATGAAAAATTATTGTTTATGCTTAGTGAAACAAATTGTTTATAACAAAGAAAAATAATACATTTTTATAACTTTATAATTTTAGGTAATATCACTTATAGTTTTACATTGTGATTAATTATTGATACATTTATGAACATTAACCGTATATAAATATAAGATGAATAAGTACATTAGTTTTTTATTGCTGGTTGAAGAATATTAAATATTGCAACCCATTTCCTATTAAGTAATAATTTTTGCGGTCAAATAAATTCCGGTAAAATCTATAATTTCCGCTAATAAACGTTTTACTAAAACAATAAAAACGCAGTGAAAAATCATACAATTGATTTTAATTTTGTATTTAACAGATAGCAATAACTAGTAACGTGTACCATCAGAATAGTTGGTTAATAAATCTGAATAATATAATCAATATAATATATATTTATTAATACAGGTGTGTTTATCACTTTTTTTTAATTACATCATGTAGTCTTTCACATGATGTATATTGCTACCAGGACATTGGTTAAGTCAAATTTACTATGATAATTACATTATATTTTAATTTATGTTAAACGTACTGTATCAGGTAAATCTAAGTGTCTATTCAAATTTAATATTAAAACTTAATGAGTCAATACGTCACTGATACGCCGTATCAAACAAATCAGAAATAGACGACAACTTCTAGTTACGGCCATGCAATAATAACGTCGGAACAAATTTTAAATTGAACTTAAATTTTATATTCATAAAGAATATAATATAATAATATGCACATATTTTTTTAGTATCGTATTTTTAGTTTGATAATTTTCTATTTAATTATATACTTAAATAAAGTAGATAAGTGTCTTCATTTTTAGAAAGCTTAAAAAGAAAATTAATTTATTCTTCAGGGTGATAATGTGTACACTGAACATGTTCACGTAGAGACTGGAGGCCTATCAGTCTAATTTAAAAAAAATATGAAAATCAGTTGATAATAATATATGTTAATGTTGCAGAGTACACACACACATTACCATAAGTTACAAAATGATTATCTTATCTGAAATAATTAATTCAAAGAAGGCACCGGATTGATAGTCTATATTATTTATTACAAATTTCCGTGATTTATTATACATAATTACATAGATGATGGAGATTCCATAGTCTAGCAATCATATTACTTCCATCATAATCATATTTAACATTCGAATAAAAATATTGTATTCTAATTAAAATTTAGTTAGTGATAGTTATTTTGTGAATAAAATATTTATTTAAAAATTAATTTGTTAATTGTATATAATTTATAAAAAGAAATCATACTTTGTAACGTTATACATCTACCTAACTTGAAAACTCAAATGACCATAAATTAACTAGTTACAGAATCGTTCTCAAACTGGTGGTAGAACTACTTCAGGTTTTAAACCTTGTTTTTAACGACCATGATCAATCGATTATAGATCAGACTTGGAATAAGACTATTGTAGCTATACAAAATAAAATGATAAATCGCACTAAGTACTGAAACTACTTTATTACAACAAACATACAAAATACGGGTCTCTCGGAAACGCAGCACACATACGTGTCTCGATCGAAACCCTGCATTGCTTCTTTACTGTGGTGCTCATATCCTTAAATATTATTCACAATGTGCTGCCTCAACTCATTTGCTCCATTGGCCTATAAATATTACTAATCTACGAGTATGATACTGTCTTTTTCTCAATATTGTTGTTTTATTTTATTTTGTATGTATTAAATTAGTTGGCGCATATAATACTAACCACATAAGTATCTATAAATATTTTTTTAAATTTATTTTAATAAAATAAAAATATTAACAATTTTTTTAAGCTTTAATTTCAATACAAAAAAATAAGTTTTGGAAACAATATAATACATTAGTATACTTAAATAAAATAATTAAAATAAATCATAATTTTTTTTTTTTTATCGTGTTTACTCGGAATGGAAAAAATTGTTTTGCTCGTTATTATACCAGCATATTACGTACCCAATAATGTTCATATATAATGGTCCTTTGAAGTTTTATATTAAATATTTCTTAAGTTGTTTAAATAATAATTTAACCTAATATACTTTCATATTATATAATATCATAACAAAAGATGACTATTTTCTAAATGTTCTGATTGTATAAAACACATAATCTTGATAATATAAAATATTGGATTAATGCACCATTATGGCAGAAAAAATGATCATTAAAATACTATACTTGAGTAAATTAATAAAATATAATTAAAAATTAAGTATCATACATGGTGCTATACATTTATTAATGCTATCTATTATAATATAAATTTGTTGAATGAATAGTAAATAAAATATGCGAATGAAATATCGCATAATATTTCTTTATTTTATATATTTTAACTAATCTAAATAATATCACATGCGTTATTCAAATATCTACTATTATTAGAAAATCCTATGACATATATTTTTTGCCTATATTTTGAGAAAAGTAAGGAATGTATTGATTTTAAAATAATGTTTTTTTTTAAATCTTTCTTTTTACGAACTTCATTTTATACAATATCAGAAGTACTGAAAAAGTTTCAGGTGTCAATTTGTATATTGAATAGAAATTGAGACTTGTTGGTACTTTCAAAAGGTTTCTCTATTTTACAATAATATTTTCTAAATGTATACTAGAACTTTAGAACAATCGACATTTACTTAAGAAATTGTGATTTACGTTTTGAATCGTTTTTCAAAAACATTGATTTAATGATTTACTATTGCTTTAAAATTTAATATGATAGAGTTGTATTTTGCACAAATGTGGAATGAACAAGACAGGTTCTCAAAATATGGGATATCTATTCTGTTAATATATTTATATTATTGATATTAATAATCTAATTTGTAAGAGGCCAAAATGTGTAGGCAATATAGGTACATTGGCCAATCTTTAAAATGTTTCAATAAATTGAATAATAATACTTTTGTGGTTTATCTACCTATACTATATTCTTTTTTCATAAAAATAGCTCATATTTAATCTTGATATAATTTGTGAACTACTGACATTATATTAATCCAAAATCTTAGTATAAATACCGGAATTTGGATTTCTTTAATTTGCATGATAATTTACATTTTTACATTTTTTATCATAATATTATAAAATATAATTTTTATATTATATTTTAAAATCGTTAACCTTAATTTTTTATAAGTGTTTAAAATTTAAATTTTAGGTATTGTACTTTATTATATAATCTTCATTGAGTATTTTAAATACTTTAAAAATGTTTAATCGTGAATTATTAATTTTAAAAGCACTTGTTCAAGCTTAAAATTGATTTATAAATGTAAACATTTTTGCTGAATTCAAATTTACAATAAATAATATTCCACTTTTATGATATGATGATGCAAATGAAGAGTAAATATCCATTAAGTCTGTGTATCAATTTTTAATTTCGATTTGGTTGTTTTGTTAAAATTTTTACTCAACAAAGAATTAATATGAGTTATGATAAACCATGCTATTAAGATCTTTTTAATGATGGGAATTTATTCCTAGATGTGATTTAAAATTAAATCGCAACTTTAGAAAATAGCATTTTGGAGTAATATAAATCTATAATAATTGGCAATTATAAAATGAGTTATAACATTAAACGTGGAATGGTTACAGCCGTTTCGTAGTAATAATATAACAGGTAAAAGATCAGAAACAAAAACTAGTGAAAATAAAAAAAGTTAAATAAAACCACTCTAAAGCGTTTCATGGGACATGGTCTCTGTTCTTTAGTGATATTGATCACGTCAAGTACATACGTTATTTTCATTGCTAATGTTGTTGTTTAAATATTTTGAGTCGTCAAACAAACGGCCACTGAATGTTAACAATATAAACGAGACCAAATATTATTATGTAAGATTACATATTTGTTCATACTGTATATTTGTGCAATTGGGCGTTTTATCAAGTAACTCACACCTAATTTAATCTTCTAACTATTTGTTCAATAGAATACAGATTCTTAGGATATTTAATATTTATGTTTACCATTAGACTTGGTTTTGGGTACTAAGATTTTTAAATTGTCCATGTCTGTTTTTGGTAATGACTCTTAGAACGAGGGGGGAAGTATTTAAAAATACGGTCTTAAGCATACTTAAATTTTACAAAAATCCAAATTTTAATATAGGATAAAATAAGAAAAAGTTTGCTTAGATAATCACTCTGTATTAATAATACAGCGTTGATACGTGTTCAGAAATTTAACAACCACTCGTGCCTATATTTATATATGACCACATTAGAATCAAGTCAAATTACATCAAAGGCGCTGTTGGAAAGTTTTCGACGTCCAGCGACTACAGCTAGCTCTACTACCATTAATAAAAGTAGTACGAAAACATTTATAGATGAGAATGTTTGTGGTTGGACCCAACCAGCGGTGGCCAATAGCCATATGTCGTTTCGGGCCATTCACAGGGTGATTTAGTATTTCCGAGAGTGCATTTACGGACAATTATACCATTTAGAAAATTAATTTTTTTAAACTTACGTCCGTTTCACTGTAAAATAACGCTGTGAGATATACTTATATCGTTGCTAATTATATTTAAGATTTTATATAATTATACGCATTTATTGTTTGCTCCAAATTTAGTATCAGTTTGGCAATAGATTGGATTATAAATTAAATTATATGAAAAGAAAATAATATAAAGTTACTGATGGTCATCATAAATTGTTGTTAATCATCAGTATGATATTATATATTTATATAGGTACATATAAATTAAGTAATATTATAGTTATTAAAGGTTATACGCATGAAAATATATAATAATATGTATAACAAAAACATAAATGTGTTATATACATATATATATGTACTGTTTCAGTGACAATCAGTTGAGATATGATTTTCTAATTGCGTTTTGATAAATATATACATTATACACAAGATCGTACATAAGAAATAATTTTTGTAATAGTATTAATAGTATAGTATTTAGACTTTCTGATACCTATAACATAATATGATTAATGTAAATAATTACTTTAAATAGGAAGAGAACAAAATATACCGACTTGGAAACCGTTAAGCATTTGGTTAAAAATAAGACTAAAAACATATAAAAAGATATATATATATATATATATTGTGACGGAAAATAGGAACATTATCGGTCAAAAATAAAGTATTTGAATTAAAATAATGTTAAATTATTAATATAATAATACACATAATATATGAAATAAAAACGTACCTTTGGAAGCTTAGAAAAATAATTAAACAGTACATTTTTGTTATCTCGTTTACTCCATTATGACAAAGTATTTAATAAAATAATTCGATGTGTTTGCAATAGTCTGGCGGACGACGGTATATTATTATAATAATATTTTTAATTTACATAAATTGATAATATATTATATAATAAAGTAATTAATCGTCGCCGAACTTCGAGCCGTCAACCGACACCGATAGTGGTCGTTGTCAATCAATAACAATCTATTATTTAATGCTATAATAATTTGCATATTATGATATAAAACAGCCAATAGCACAGATACAAATAATAATACATCTATGGTCAATAGCCAATTTAATAAATTGGAGTTTAGCCATTTATGACTGAAAATATTTATGTTGGTTTTAAAAATAGCTTTTTAAACATTTATAGACTATTTGAGAAATTCTAGGGGGGTTTCAGACCCCTCGGGTCCCCCCCTCAGATACGGCATTGAGTGTGTTATTCCCTTAACTATATTATCTATACGGCGTATTGTTCACACATTTTGCTATTATGTTATTGCGTCAAATATACTCGAGATCGATATATTATTCGGCACGCTACTCACGAGTGGACGTTTTCACAATTAACGAGTAATCTCGATAGTGGCCGGAAAATGTGTGCGCTCGATAACCAATACGCGTGCGACGTATGACAAGTCGTTGGGCCAAAGTGGAAATCTTGCATCTGACATCCGGAGACGCATACTGGCGAGAAACCTTACCCTTTTCCAGTGTGTGACAAGTCGTTCGTTCATAAAGTGATAATCTATACTATAGATTGCTATGGATTCCATAGCATCAGACATCCGCTCGCCAACGGGCTAGAAAACGTCACGACGACGCTGTTTGTCGTGTGGGTTAAAGTGTTTGAATGAGATAGTTTTTGTCTTCGGCAGTTGAGACAATAATAAAATATCAAATGTAAAACATAATAAAAACTGTTTCACTCGGGCAAAAACCTCTAGGGCCATAATACAAATTAAACGACCCAATTTTTACGTTATTATGCATTATTATTATAAAAAGGAAATGGATTGTGCAACATCGTTTTTAATTTTTAGATAACACTATTATACGAAAATGGTTCTTGTTGTTTCAAAATCCATTATTTTTGTTTATTTTTTAAACTCGAATAACTTTTTTTGTAGTTCTTATGTCGAAACAAAAAATGTTTTGACAAGTCTAGAAATATCGTCTTGGCGAGCGAATAGTCGGTCGACTGCCCGACGAGCGGGAACCGGAATTACGTTTTGTGTTTGATTGGCTACGATAATAAGTCCGAAATCATAGCAACTGGACGCGCACTAAAGTATTTGTATTTGTTTAGCAAAGGACGCTATTCATCACCACCACCACCACCACCACCACCACTTCATCACACGTACGCAGCAGCAGCAGCAGCCAATCGATGCTTATTTCCTCGCGAAAAACGATGATTCTTATAATTAATTACATTCGCCGATATGTGTACGATTTTAGAATAAAAAAAAACACCGTATTTCTATAATATATTTTTTTCGCACGCGTTATACGCCCGATCGTACGTTTCTTCCGTATTAGGGATAATGACATTTCTAATCCCCTCCCGACATCTTCTGACTCGTCAAATTCCGTCGAAGTAGTATACACATAAATGTTTACAATTTTAAATAAGTTGTAACACACGTACGAACCGCGTCAATGATGTGAATTCATTTTATTTTATGTAGCGTTATAACTCGGAAATCGTGTACTTATATATAAGAACTCGATACGATGACGCAGCGTTCGAGTTCGTCGGAAATAAGTCGTAGTTGTTAATATTATATAGTATAGTAGTCGTTACTTATTTTTTTCTATACATCTATATTACCCTTATTGGACGAGAGATGTTTGGGAATCGATCGTTACTTGCAGTAATTACCTACGCACCGCGGGTACGTTTTAAGAAACAATTGTGCACTAAAGAAACGTGTTTGTAGTCTAACCAGCTACTAAACAACTATTGTAAGGTACTGTAAAAGTTTTCCGGAAAATTATTGTAATGGTTTTTTTTTTTTAGTTTTATATTATCGTAACAACCAAGTGATTAAAGATCTACTGAATTTTACAAAATAATTTTGACTTTTTTTTTAAATTACATTTTATTACAACTTTATATTTTTTTCATTCGTTTCATGTCTTACTTTAAAAAGAATTATTTTAATCTTAAAAAAGTAATGTTATTCGTGAAGAATAAATAATTTTTGTTTTAAAGTGCATTCCAATCTATATACATATATAACTCTCATAATATACATATTATTATGTTTTAATCTAAATATATTATATCCATTTTATATTGTATCCACATACCACACAACACTTTTAAATAAATCGTCATCATACTGATAAGCCGTATTTAACAAGGAGAAAGTTGATAATAATTATTGCTTTAATTTATTAATTTTCATTTTTATCACTGTATAGTACCGATAAATCAAAAGAGTTCACGGAATTGTTCTACCATTAGACATATTTATCACGATTCGTTAGACAATGGAACTTTTTATCGCAGTTTTTGGTTGCAGACAAACAATTTCGAATTCAAAAGCGCTGTTTAACTGTCAGCTAAAAACTTATTTGATTTACAGAAATTAACTTATAAATTGCTTGCTTGAATCCATTTATTTTATTTAATAAATCCTTTTTTGCATTAAAATACGCTTTTCTCCCGTTTCATTTGTAAACGACAACATTTTACCACACAAACTTCATTCCTCTACATAAATTAAATGTAATAGAATTTAAAATTGAACATAGCATTTTGGATAACTGTTTGTGGTGAAAAATCGTTTTTTATTTTCTTAATTTAAAGTTTTGAATTTAACGAAAAGATAATAGGTGCTAAAATATATACTATCAGTGCAATGTATTCTAGTATGAATACTACGACTATCGACAAAATGTTAATACATTATAATTATAGACGAAGTGAAATTCAGACTTTTCGATTTGAATATATATATATATATATATTATTTAGCTTTTGATCTATAATTATATTATCTACATTACAATGTATAATAATTAAATTATATATTATTCTAAACCTTTAATTCAGCTTGACCGGACAAATTATCATTGAACGTTACACTTCAAAACCAGGTGTCTGGCCGACTACAGCAACATTTCAAAACGGTTGTCAACATTTATAAGCTACAACATATTTTACTTATTTAAGAAAAATATAACGTTTACAGTTGGCACAACTATTTAATGTCTAAATTATAAAATGTTAACATTTTAAGGTCAATGTCATACAATATTACTGTAAAATCACGTATTTTAAGTTTTATTATGCGTCGGAGCAATGAAATACCAATACATCACGGGTGTTAACGAAGAAGTGTCACAAGAAAGCGATTTATCACTTGATCCTTACAATTTATGTACACGCAGTTGCTGACATCTTAAAAAGCAATAACGCATTATTACCAACATTCGCCTATTCGTGCTCGTTCTCAGTGAATGTCGAAATGTAGCCGTTCGGGTATACTTAAAAATCACGTGGCACAAATAATAATATTATCAACTGAGGGTTTCGGCAACGGAGAATGATAAATTATAATTTATTAATGTCATCTAAAATACGTAAATAAATAAATTACGTGTGGTGTCTTTTAAAATATACAAAGCATTGCAAGGTCGTTAACAAGTTTGCGAAATATATTATCGACTGTACATTTGCATAGCTATGTGATAATAATTATAAATATAATTTTTAAATATTTATTGGTTGGACACAGGGGGGTAGACCGGTCCATTGACCTACTGTTCTGTAGGAGACAGTAGGTCCTATTGTGTTATGGGGCCCATCATCAATAAGCGCCGAGAGACCATGATTACCGCAGTTTCTGAATTTGATTATAGAGAACTATAAATCAATAATTCTTGATAGATGATAATATATGTACAGGTATTGTATAGTTTGTATGTTTTTAAAGTTGGTATTATGAATTAGACACAATTAAATGATATTTATTATAACTGTACCTTATTAACTGTATCACCGATTATATTAATTTATATTTTATTATTTCACAACATCATACACTGACATCATCGAAAGCTTTGTTTGATTGATTTAAATCACGATCATAGATTGAATATTTATCATTGTTCAACGTTATTTCATAAACTATACCAACTGTCAACGTAAAGTTTTTTTATTCAACTATCATTAGTCTAAAAAGTTCAATTCATATTTATTTGTTATGTATACTATATTTTAGTAAATTTAGTTTTAATTTTATGGTGCAGTACTGTATTGACTTATAATCATCAAAATGCATATTTTAAAAAGTTGTTAAATGTAATAGAATATCGTCGATATTAATGAAAAAATATAGAGAAGTAAAGAAAATAGTTTAATATAATTGTACATAAATATTGAATACTAATGTATAAAATAAATAGATTAGGGTTATTTATTAACTATAATAGGCCAACAATAAAAAATATTCAAAACAGGTATTTAAAATTTCAATTATGAAAAAGATGTTCTGTAGCGTTATATGGCCCTATATAGGTACAGATAAACAAGCGTTATAGATATTCATTTAATAATATATTAGAAATTTTTTTAGTTTACTTTAGAGTTATATTTTTAAATATTTTTATTCTCATATTATTAAAGAAATATCCTCTACCGATACAAGCTTTATTATTTTAAATATGAACCATCCTTTTTTTTTACTATAAATTATAATTAATTGATTTTTTTATTGATGTTAGAGGTTTTGATATATCCAAATGAGAATTTGTACGATTAGTTTTTGAGTTATTAAAATGTATATAATAAGGATATACTAATAATAGTTTTTAAAAATAGTTCAATGGAAATATTACATACATTTTTATTTATCACTAGTAATATCTTACGAGTTTTAAAAAAATAGGTTGTAATAAACTAGAAGTAGGTACTGACTGTAAAGTTAATGGTAAAACGTGATTTAAAAATGTACAGAATAGATTGAAAAATATAGCATACCTAGTGATTTTCCAAATGAACGGTTTCCTCCTCACATCTACATTATATATAGCGTATAATAGTGTATCCAAATGGTGTTATCGTCACGTAATTTACTTCTTTGACTGATTATCTGTAAATAGTACATTTTTAAATTAAATTAAATCAATGTTAAATCATTATTTAACAGTAAACAATTTTTAAATTTATTAATGAATACTGAATAAATATTTATTTATAATAGGTACATTTAATTATAATACTATGTACTTTTAAGTCGATATAGAAAAAAAAAAAATAATAATCTATTTCTGTATCATATTTTTTGTTGATGGATTATTTTATTTAACGAGAGTTATATGTAAATATTAAAACAGTACATGCAATCGTTACATTAACGTAATCGTATTTTAATAGTATAAAATATAAAAATATATCGTTTGGTAATACGGCGTTAAAAATATGTATTTCAGGTATACCACTATACAAAAGACGTTTTTCAGGTATCTCATATAGGATTGACCTCGAACATGTAGGAAAACATTCAAAACACTAATGACAAAATATTATGAATAAAATCAGAAAATTTATGTTAAATTGTTGAATGATAATCGCGGAAATCATAAATGTTGACCAAACTGATCATAAGTATTTATTATATCATTTATTATGTGATGTGTGTTTAAATAACGTGACCTTTTTATGTTTTTTTATACATATAATTAATGTAATATTTAACGAAAAAATTTGTTTTGTATACGTTTTCATTGTTGTTATATATAAAAAAAAATTAATACTGGTTTTTAAGCTCCTGATTTTTTACCGAAACAATACTAAATACATATTATAAGGTTATTCCATTTATTATATCTATATGAAACAAAACCGAATCGGTATTTAATATAATATAGTAACCGTTCGTTAGGCAGGCATTATATTATTTTAAAATTGAATCACATAATTAATTTCCGACAAACTAAATACCATATAAATGAAAAAGCTTCATTATCGCTCATACATAATCCGATTTGTCAGCCATTATATTATATCGTACACATATATCCATCGTAGCATCGTCCAATATAATATGATGCACGAGAATGTAATAACGTATAAAAAAGTATTGGTATTTTACTTGAAAAAAAGCGAGAAAAAGAGGTATCACACATGACGCGCTGTTGTCGCGAATCGAATATTATATATTACGAAATATGCTCATAATATACGGTGCACGCATGTAAATACGTAAATACAATATATGCGATTTCACATGGAGAACTCGGTTTTTTTACTTTGAATACAAAACACGCATATCTCGACGGATCATAAGACATCAGAGATGTCTGTTCATCAACCGTGCTGTACACGTGGGGAAAGTTTTTATTTGGATCAGAGCAACTGATAAAAACACACGAGCGCATTGAAATCCAACGGATCGAAACGCGGCGTGAAACATGTACTTCATCGCCGTCTTCGGCGGGACGTTTATCATATCGTAAAGTTTTCTCCGATCCAGTGAACACACACCCGTTGTCTTGAATTATGAGAATCTCGATTGCACAGCTGTTGTTTGACGCTACGCGGATATTGTGACGTATGCGCATAAATATACGTGTATAATAATATGAACACCAAATAAGAACGTCGTTGAATATGTGCGTTTTGTGTCGCACGTGGAGTGAATACCTATGCAATCGTCGCGAATATTTTGTTATCAGCATCACCGAGTGTTATCATATACAGTGTTCGAATCAGTGCTCGAATTGGGAAAAATTAAGTAGAGGTGCACAATCCAACGATTTAAAAACTTCGTTCCAAGTGCTCAATTACTTAACACAGACCCGTGGGGGGCTTTTTAAAAAGAAAATAAGTAGTGGGGGAGCTCCGTCCCCCTGCGCACCCCACCCATCAATTCGAGCACTGGTTCGAGTATGAAAAATGTATACAAAACGGATATGAACAGCAAAAAGTAGAAAACTGATGCTTTCCGAAAAATTATTATATTTTTAGTTCCCCTTAATATGTACCGACGACTGAGCTGGGCCAGAAGAGGAAACAAATCATGATAATGCGGAATGTAGTTGCAAGGAAAACATATTATAATCAGCCTATATCGCTGATAACGTTAAATTTGAGGACAAAAATACTATAACTAGAAATGATTATAAAACGTAAGGAACATTAAGTGCGCATTCAGAATCACTTCGTAATTATTGTTGTACGTTTTTCAGTGCTCGTTATTTTTTTTTTTTTTTGCAACGACCTTTCCCGCGCGTATCACGTAATTTATTTAGTACAAAAGAAAGAGTGGAAATTATTTGGTGTAAATACAGATCTATTCGTAAGCTCGATGATCAATTTGGAATCGGAATAACGCAATTTGCCGGATTTGTGAAAAATATATAATATATTTCGAGGTGGTGCAATGAAAACGTCACAAACGAAAAATATCACCGATATCAGAGAATGGGTGAATTGATAAAATCGTTTTAAAGTGATCCAACCACGTTAGAAATAAGAATATTACTGTGTCTGCACCAATGATTCAAGCAAAAGTATTAGTAGTTGCCAATGAATCCAAACACGACGGCTTAAACTTTTTTAATGGCTAGCTAGAGTGCTTCAAATAACGATATAAAATTGTTTTTAAATCGATCGCGGATAATCGGATTGCACGAATGTAACAGTCACGAATCGTGGAAAATATTTCATGCTGACATAACTAAACTTTTTTCTTAGCATTAACAGTCGGAACTGTGTTCTACAAAAGACAGTCATGCTTTGACGTAAAAGTAACTAAGTTTCGCTCTGAATTAAATACCGCGGAAGCAGGTGATGAGCAATAAGACGATGATCAACCAGAACACTAGAACTGTGACGTTTGGAAACTATTCAGCAGTTTTTAGACAGCTTATTTGTTTGAAAGAGTTTTAATTGAAGAAAGGCCAGGAAAAAGTTTTCACGTGTAAGTGAATTAATTACCTATTACGAACTGGAAATGACAAAATATAAATTAAAAAACAAAAACCCATTCCATTTTATTTTTTTTTTTGAAAAACAATAAAATTTGTAATCATAATATTATGTAATATGTATAATATTATATTACCGAATATTTTTAATGAAGCATGATGTATAATTCACTTTATGTGTGTACTATTAATACGTATTAACCTCTGACATTTTTTTTCTTAAAAATACAATAATAATTTCATTAGATGGTAACGTAAATTATTAAATAAATACTAAAGCCTATTTTAATAATGGTCGTTTTTAATGGTCCCTAAACAGATTTGTACTTAGCCATATAGGTTCTACTGAAATAATAATTGAGAGGTAAATTTCAGCGTTATTATAACGATTAACAACATCCAACATAACTACCATATACTACTAATCAAATATTATTTTTATACCTCTATAAATGAATTGTATAGTAAATAATGTAAACGCATTTTTTTTTCATTTCCAATAATTAAAAAATAACACAAGTGTAAAATAGAGATAACAAGAGCTACACCACTACACCGCCACCTCTGCCCTCTCGTAGGTTTAATAATAATATTACTAATTTACAATGTCCATACACATATTAACCGTACGGATTTTTGTGAGTACAGAGTACAACCATAGTTCGAACATAAAATTATATCTATTATGATTAATATCGTGTAAAATCTACATAGTCGTTGAAATAATAATGTGATAACTAGATTGAATGTTTATGCTATGTTTTATTAGTTTCCGTCAATTAAATCGATTTTAATTATTATAATAGTGTTTTCGGTAATTAAAAAAAAAAAAACAGTTCAGAAAGTATATCGGAAATAGGTCCTATCGGAAATGTGTGTGTCTAACATAGAAGTTGCTAGCATACCTAGTACAAAACTTCCAAAAGTCACGAATTGAATAATATGTGAGTACCCGGGTGCGTTTAATTGCAGGTACTGGTAGCTATTGTGCCACTTTTGACATTTTAAATCCAAAATGCGCGCGCACGCTCAACTTTTTCGTTCAAGTAATTTTATTACAACAATACCGTTCGATAAACTTTCTCTCCAGTTTAATTTCTTTTCAAAAAGACGAAAAACTTACTTGTTTTATATGGCAGTCTAAACGGATAAAAATAAAGGCACGTAATTAACTACTTAGCAAAAAAAAACGAATTTTCAATAGGTTCGTTAATTTCTCTCTTCGAGATGGTTAATAATTTAATAGATAGTATTTCAACGGCATGTTTGTGTATTATATACAGTTATACGAATACAGTTTTCGATACACGAAACATATAATAATGGATACGTCCCATCTGCCGTTTTCACATAGAAGACGGTTCACCATATTTTATGGTCATACCTTTTTTGTCCTTATATTATGTAATTATTCAAATTCTGATAATTAACATTTTTATGCGTGCTTAAAAATCATAATACTTAGATTTTTTTATGCCAAGACAAGTGGCGATACCAAATTATTTTATTTCAATCAAAACCATCACAACATTTTACTGTAAATTGTTACGCCAATGATTTTTTTTTTTTACATATATTTACATTAAAACTGTAGACGAAATTCTATGATATTAGGATTAGATGTTTTGAGGGCCATGATTTTAATATAACACATAACATACAAAATAAATGTAATTAGTCTATTACTCATAAATGAACATTTATTGGTTGTATTTTTTTGGAAGAAGGTGCATTATTCGGAGTAAAGTTGACACATTCTGGTTCTTATTATTTACCAACGTTAACGGTAAACAATCATACATACATTTGGGTAATTATATTGACATTTTTGGAGAAGCTGAGTTCCTAAAAGAAACCCTCTATAAGATGTATATGTTGATACTTAATGTGTCCAGGCAGAGAATTTTCATAAGTATAGTGGATAAATAAGTATTTGATATTACGGTTTTTATTTGCGTACTCAAAACATTCAAAACAAGAACTCGAACAAATGCATAAATAACGAATAAAACGGTGGCAAGCATGTCGGCGAATCACCCTGTACATAATATAAACATGGCTGCAGGAAATAAAAACGAAATTCAATTTTGACGTACATTTTTTACCGTATGAAAAACGTACCGTCCCGTAGCAGCTGCAGTCTGCAGTACGTGACTAACCGCTGGAATGGAGTAACGAGGAAAGGAGCAAAAGCTTTCGCGCATTATTATGTCAAAAAAAAAAAAAAAAAAAAATGAAAAATAAAGGGGAAATAAAAACAACGAAAACGAAATGTGAAATGATCTCTCTTCGGGGGTTGACAACATGACATTTCGAGCAAGTCGACTGTTTTACGAATTCGTCATATTATTGTTATTTTATTGTTTTGTCTATATACTACACATACACGTGCGCCCATTACGTGTTCGAATGTAAATATGGCACTACCGTCGACTGTTTCTTTTATACGTTTATACGACGAATCGCCCGGAAAAATAATAAAGGAAAAATAGTCCGATCGACGACATTTTTAACGTGTCGAACGCCGCGGAAAACGTGACAATACTACCGGACGAAAAGATTTATTTCGTTCGGTCTTCTAACGCACGTCGGCACTCTAATAGCGTCACGTGGCTACTGACGTCGTGCGGTATTTTAGCGTAATGCGACCTATACGCACCAGACATAAATAAATGTAATAATAATACATTTACGTTCTGGAGGAGTAACGCGGCGCACGGACTTATATATACATACGAAATATAATCATTAAATAATGTGGACTATCGCATACCGCAGTTATAAAACGCTCTATGAATTCCAAACGGTTTAATGTGTGTAGTAAATGTACAAATAAAGTATGCGCACAGTCGTGGGCGGCGTCCAGTTTTCTACGGATACTGTACGGAATCCCCGAGCACAAAAATATGTTGCATATATTCTGATATACTATATATATATATATATATATATTTGATTTATAATCCGACACATATATAAACATGACGTAATATATATTTATTGCGTATATTTCAGGCTCGAACGGCCCAAATACTCAGAGCCCGCGCGTGTACGCCTTTAACGTACATACCTATGTTTATATTATAATGAAATATTTTCAGTATCGACCGGAAAAAAAATAAATTCATCGAATAGAGATACCTTATACTCGTTTATACGACAACAATATACCGTCACAAAATGTCGCGAAAAAAAGTCGCGTCGTTATGCATATTATTGTCTCGTCTTCTGTGGCTATCAGAGTGATCTATAACACGTTTGTATTATTATAACGGCTAAAGTATGGATTTAAACGATAATGATATATTATATTATCGTAAAATACGTCGGCCGATAATTGTAGATTGAATTTATTTTCCGAAACTTATATATCTACCAACTGCGCAATCTATCATAATGTACGCGTCGGTAACGGCGAGATCGTTGTACCTCGGGGAAACGGTTGGAATTGCTGTAAAATGTCGTACTGAGTGCATTAATTAATATATTGTTTTGTACTATTTACTGTTTTCGACGGGAACGGAATATCTACTTTCAAAAAGTGTAGTTTATACGATGTCGTAATTGGACAGGCGCAATCGACGTTCTTTTAGCAGTAATGGCGCTGGAAATCAAGTATAATATAAGTTTTAGTAACAAAACGACGAAACTTTCGTAATTATCCGTACGTCTGGTGCAGCGACATGGTAAAAATATGAACGGCATACTCTTGAACGAAATATTATTATGACGATAATTTTTCACCCGCCGCGCACACGGAAATACGGCTGAACGGATCCAATGGAACACGCATTTTTAACCGGTACCTACCGCTTTTATTTATTTCTAAGTATCTGTATAAGATCGGAATAAAATAATTATGGTTATTGATCGTCTCTTTCAATTTTGATTTGTACTGTACTGCAGATGTATTATATTATATAGATGAGAATTGAGAATACCTAGAAGATTCCAGTTTTTACGAGACTTCTCAGTCAAAATGTTTTTGATTTTCATATCATTGAAATTGTCTACCGATCGATGCAAATAACACAAATTGTTATTATTCGAATAAATATTCAGCTATCAAATATTATAATTATCGTTGAATGTAAAATGAATAAATTGCAGACTAAAATACTTGATGAGCTGATTAATCAGCTCCAATAAATAAGTCTCTAAAGAAAAGACAATTTTTCATTATTTATGAAACATTTTTTTATTTTTATGAAAATAAATTTAAATAAAAAATTCATTGGTGGGAAACCAAAATTTTATTTGAGAAATTTAATAAATTATCAAACGAATGATTTTGAAATACGATCAATAGACTAAGTGTATTTTAAAAACCCGAATTTTCAAAAACGTGATACGAAATAAATAGAATATTATAAGATACAAAAGAGTATTCCAAAAATAATGATTTATGTTTTAAAATTTGTACCCACACTAAATTATTATTAGTGTCACAGAACATTAATAATACTTTTTGTCAGTTTCTATAGATATTATTATAGTTTAGTAGAAAAATACGGTTTATAGGTTAATTTTAATAATATACATTTAAATATATATATATTATCTTGGAATGATTGATCGTCTTCATATTATTATACTGGCAATCGATTTTTATTATTATTATTATTGCGATAGACTTAAGAAAGTTTTCTTTATATAATATGCTATACTATAAAATTGATTACAGCGACTTTACAAGTAAAAACGTGTACAAAAGGGTATATGTAATAGTACTAAGATTGATTACACGAATAAACTCGGGTGATCATGCATAATTCAAAAGAGAATGCGTAATGACATTTGAACAGTATATTATAGAAGTATATAATATTTTTCTCGTATTTCGTGTTCTATAAATAGAAATATACTATGAGTACTGTAAGAATAATAAGTTAAGATTTATCATTTACATAATAATATAACTTTATACGAAAGTATGATGTATATATGTAAATATAATGGTTAAGTCTTTAAATCTTTTAAATATTATTACAAACAATTTGTTTACAGTGAATTATAATATTTTATACCTAGAAAAAAGATACGTATAAATAGTTATGCAGAATTATATCTTTATAAGTTATATTAAGTTGCATAAAAAGTACACCATGTTGCCATTAAAAAGACTATAGAAAACCTCCATTACAAATTAACCGTGTTTACAGAGTCCTTTGATGAAAAAATGTTAGTTCTAGCTTTTGTTGGGTTTTTTTTTTTTATCAAGTTCTAAATAGTGTAGATAATATGACAAAGAAAAGTTACAAACATTTCAACATAATTAGAACTGAATGTGTATAAAGTCTAATAACAATCGTCAATTTAATATATATGTATGTAATATTAATTAATATAATAATATATGTGAGCAGATATGATATGTGTAATTCATTGTAATGAACGAAAATATGTATTATTATTATTAACAATCAATAATATTATAGACAGATGGAAGTTGCCAGAAAACAAAAATTAATCTCCCTTCATTATGCATTAAGGAAATATCTCAAAAAGCAATTTTTAAAACTCTTAAAAAATATATTCCTTTACTTACATAATTCATTAAAACATGTACCGTAATTATATATTTAAAACTATTATTATCCTTAAATTGGGTCACCAATATTATTGTTATTCTATAGGGTAATTCCTCAAGTGTTTTAATTTTTATTCAATAATTAATTAATTTAAATTCCATTGTTTCTCGATTTCTTCAGATTTGTTTGTACTACTTAAGGAGTGTCCTGTGCCGATATAAACTTTTGTTTTTCAAATGAGAACCTTACCTGTTTAATGAAAATTATTAAGTGAATAATATATTTCTTATTAATTTGATGTACGTAATTCTTAATTTAAACGAGAATTTTTCCGGTTATTAAAATGTATAAGTACGCTAAAAATAGAAATCCTATAGAAAAATAAAAATATATATAATATTGGATCCAATATACTTTAAATATTATACTTTTACAAATTATAAAGAATAATAAATTGATTGATATTCTTTTTCGTTTCAAAGATTATAAGTATATGAGCTACGCCACTACTAAATAATGCTATTTTTAAAACATTAAAATAAGTATACAATTATGGTTATAAAAATATGATGAAATTTAGAATTAATATTACAACTGTATACATACGCGTGTGATATGATACCAATATTACATTATTTTGATTTTCTTTGTAGAATGAATAACAAAACACAAAAAAAAAAACAATGGAGGGACGTAAAATTTTATTTTCGATTGATAACAATACAAAATTATAATTATTTATAAGAAATATAATCTACGTTAAAAGGTAGTTTTTTTTTTTTTTTTAATTTAAAAATTAAGTAATTTAAAACGATTACGGTGGTTATTTCGATGAGAATTAGAAATAACTATGATATGTGCGATGCATAATTCATATATTCATTATTCACCGTTTGCTTTATATGTATACATAATTGTTAAATCGCGATAGTCGTTCTATCGATCATCGTCAAATATTTCAACGATGACAATACAACACACAGGGCGTAATATTATATAAATCATATCATGTGATATAATAGTAATACATATTATTATAATATAATCACATACCTATACGGATTGTTACAGCCCGCGACAATAAATTATTACTTGAGGAGTTTGTATCGAATTGCGTATAATGCATGTAGGACGGTCGACTGCGGTGTTTTCTTACGGGTTTATTATTGTTTTATAATATTAGCAAAATATAAAGTCGAAAAACGAGAAATCATTTAATCCGGGCGGATTAAACAAGAAATCGACCGAGTATACGGGGTGTATCGCCGTCTATTTCTTATTCTGCCCTAATATATATCACGTGAAGTGTACGTGAAATAGCGGGCCGTAACTAAAACACTAAAAGTAACTGCTATTAAAATAATACATACACCGATATATATATATATATGTATATATATGTATGTTATACATATTATAAAGTATACAAGCATTCACCTACACACATTACGAACTGGGTCGTTATAATTATTATCCATATAGCCACTGCTGTTACCTCCACCGCGGCCCGTGCAAAGGTTTCGCAATAAGTCCGGACAAAAGCGTCCGTCCGAATGTCACTGCAGCCAGCCGGCAACCAACCCGTCGTATCCATTATTAAACAACTCGTGTTTTATATTATACACTGCGGGGACGTTCGTCTGTATAACGGTCGTATATTATTATACATCAGCACGGTTTACGGGCGCGTTGGTCTGATTTGCCATTTACGCACGTCTGTGGTGAGAACGACGGAAGATGATGATATTGTGTGCACGTATGAATGTGCGATAAGTCCATACTACCGTAATAGTTACATTCCGAAAACTTTGATTTATAATATCATCTTATCTGTGTGTGCCCGCGCATACTTGTAGGTATTTCAGTAAAAATCGTGTTGGTAATAATCGTATTTCGATCGGTTTATCCGAACGGTGATAAATATTATTTCGCCCCGTTGATTTAAATCAAATATTGAAATGAAAATTCCTTATAGCTAATAAATAATATCCTTACGATATTTATGTACGTATACGGGTAGATGAGATTATTTTTTCCGAATTTTTGATTTAAGAACCACATACTTCAATGTAACTTTTGTTTTTAATATGAATAGTTGAGTGATTTATTTATACGAGTAGAAAAAAATATGCGTATGTAGGGTATACGACCGAAATGAAAGAGTTTGGGCTTAAAAAATGTCTTAACATATTATATATTACCAATACAAAATCCACCACATACATATTAATAATATAATATAACGTATTTGTATACATAATATCTATGAGAAAAAAATGCGTACATAAAATATGTTAAATATTATATTAACATAATGTTTCATTGGAAGAGAACTGAATCATCGTACCTACCTTTATGATTCAAAATTGTATAAGTGGAATGTTTGAGCATATCCATATTGACGTCGTTTGCCATATATAATATAGCTTAACGGTAAACAGAATTTGCATTCAAAAGACTAATTTTTGAATAAAAATATCTTACGATTTTAAACCTATACCAGTGCGAGTGGTGCGGTTCAAAGGAAGGCAATCGAAAAAAAAAATAGCAAACATGCTAAAAGCTGAAACACAATACATTTTATTCGATCGATTGTTATGCCGTAAATGCATCGTTGTAAGCGTATAATAATAATGATAATCTATGGCCGATGAGACGAACATCCCATAAATAGTGTAAATAAAATAATTAAGTTGAATTGCCCAAAAAAAAAACTGTGAAGTGTATATAGTGATATTTTACATTGTGGCAATTCAATATTTCACTTGCATAACATACGAGTATATTGTAATATATAGATTACCTATAAGGTAATATATATTTAGGATATATATAGGATATATTATATTATGTGAGTATATTTTTTACGAGATTACTTTGTATTACATTACACTGCGATGAGCTGTAAGGTATAAGTTACAATACTAAATTACCATGATGTGTATCAAAAATATTTAGTCAATATTATCGTTCTTTATAAAAAGTAACATTTTTTGCGTCGGTATATTAATTAATTAACTTATATGATATAACTCGAGTACGATATCGGCATAATTTATGGGTATTTCCCGATCTCATTAAAACTTTATCGATTTTGAAAGATTATTCAGATAATGATATGTATTGTAATGTTTTATTATTCAACCAAGAGGAAAAAGTTAAAAGGCGTCATTTAATGAAAAGCAAAATATATATTCAAATTATCTATCAAGTATGATTTTTTCAAAGCTAAATAATTATTTTCTTGAAATGTATAACATTTTTGGAAATTAATTTAATTTATTAAATTAAAAGACAAGGATTAGAAGAAAAAAAAACTAAATTTCACAATTCTTGTTGTAATTGTATATTATTGTCTTTTTGAAATGATGCTTACATTTTTTTATTTACAATTTGAAACAGAATCTTGAGAATTTCAATGTGTAAGAATCGATTTTAATTTTTTAATTAGTTTTAAGTATTTAAATATCTAGTGGATAAGATTGCCAACATTGTGTGGTGTAATACTGTGCTGCGTCAACATCAAAGCTTAAAATACTATTAGTATTTTTAATTAATTAAACATTCGTTTTAAATTCAAATTTTATTTGTTGAAATTCACAAAAAAATATTTTCATTGAAATTAGAAATATATAATTTCATGCAAAAAAGAAAAGAATTACTAAGTAATAAGTAATAACGTTAAAAAATAATGTAAAATGTTGTTTTGTAATAACTTCAAACCACAGAAAAAAAAATATTTCGTAAAACATTATTAATATTTTTCGAGATAACGAGTGTCTACTGTCAAAATAACCACCCTGTATACTTGATTGGTACCATGCTATATACATAATGCATTATGATTATTGATTACGAACACGAACGTTTTGAGACAAAGAACGCATTTGTGGAGTACGATCACGATGGCATTTTATTAATACATTTGGAGAGTATTTTTGGATTTTAAAGGTTCCAACTTCTCTAAGGAACAATGATATATCCTTATTTCGAGTGTACAACAACAAACGTGTTCATTTTTTTGCGTTGATATATTATTTTATCCATTAAGTTCGTACGCCTTACACTGTAGAATACAGCTAGTACACGTACCTGCATGTACTATATATTTAGCATTCGTCTGAACGAAACATAATAATGGTGTTGTGTACGCAACGTGAGCGTGAACAGTTGTTTTACTTACTTTTTTTTCTCATTATTTATATATTATGTTGGCTTAAAATATCCTGTAGGTACATACAGATAATCGTTGTGGGTAGTATATTATTTTCATAATTTTTATTTGTATAATATCTCGATGAAATGTTTTTTATTTTAATATTATTAATAGTTTATAGATCATCGGATAAAAATCATATTAAGTGCTTATCGTTACGATTGTTATCAATTCAATTATTTAGATTATAATAACAATTTAATGGCATTCAGAACTACGGAAGTCTTAAATATATTTTATTATAACACGATCCAATGACCACTGAATGTTTCGAAGATTTTTAGATTAATTACCAGATTGATAATTATTGTTAATTGTACATAATTTTCCACGAGATACATAAAAGGATACGTAAATGCTCAAATCATTAATTAATAATTATGTACAGTACGTGGGTGGATAAAAATACGGTTTATACGCACCTATATAATACTATATCAGTGTAATACAAGAGGTAACTTTATATAGGAGGACCAAAGTTTAATTTTAAAATTGTACATTTAATATGCACCAGCTGAGACTTTATAATATATATACCTACTTCGGTGGGCTATTGTGTATCTGTTTTTCTAAATAATATTCGCTTTTTCCCTGCTGAAACTAAAATGAGCCTTTCTGCGCATCGCACCTGATGCGCGACTACGAAAGAAATACTTGCATTGATGTTGTTGTTGTTATTAAACGAAATATATAGGTAATAGGTATATTCTTCGGTTCATGCTGTCAAACAGGGTAAACGCTGTTATTACTACAGTTAAATGCCAACAGACGACGGAATGTTCACGAATTCCGATTTAAAAGGGAAAAAAGTTCCACGGTATTGTCGTGAACGTCGATATTCGGATTCGAATAAAATCGACGACAATATATTACTATTTTATACAACAAAACTTTTACATTTTTATTGAATATCGACTATGAGTTAATACATAGTAAACATCGGTAATATATAATTTCTGTCTTCTGATAGTACGCCTATTCGAGGCGACAGTCCATAGTCGGATTTAAAATGGTAATGGAAATACATACACACATGCAGTGGGTGCAAGATTTTTAAAACGCATATAATTGTACAATATTACCTATATAATATGCGTATGTCTTATATAGTTAAGACCAGTAGTTCTCAACCGTTGGTGCATATTGTATTAGAAACAGTTTCCATTTTAGTGTAGTGTTTAGCAAAAATTTTCGATTTTTCAAACCAAAACCTAAAAGGTCCGCTACAGTTCGGTTACACACGATCACAGTGTATACGCGAATGCTTTAGTATTTATCTACCAGGCATATTATAATATACAATAATATCCGTATAATATTATAAAATCAACAACAACAACAACAACAACAACAACAACAGCACCGGCTAGAATAGCGTATTTGCCGGCAGGGCTAAATTAATCCCGGACATTTAAAATTCGCGTGAGTCGTGTGACAACGAAATAGCAAACACGAACGGCAACCGCAGTACCGCACTATTAATTATTATTATTATTATTATTATTGTATATAAAGCATCTGTGTGCACTGTGTCTACATTGCGATAGTATTATTATTTTTATTATTATTATTATTATTATTATTGGATTTAGCGGTGCACTGGCACAACAGGTACTAAACTCGAGGCAATTGTATTTTTTTATTCGAGTTCGCTCGTTGTATAAATAAAAAAAACAAACAAAATTATATGTACATATTTATAATTACGGCTGAAATATGTTGAAAAAATACCACTCTTGTGCATAAGTGTAAGTAAAAAATATACAATTCCTGTAGTCTTCAGTGATGTGTTGATTGTTGTCTGATTATTCGAATGCATTAATAAATCGAATTTATAGTAAATTATATAAAGGTATATATAATCTTATTTGATAAGTGTTGAGAAATTATAATTTTTAAATCTCAATATTCAGGAAATATTAAATTATTCGTGATATTCTAAGTTCTAACTAGTGTTAAACTGAAATGCTGTGGCTTGAAATACGATCGCAAGTATTACATATTATTCATCATTAATTATTATATTTCATATTACGTCGATGAAAATTGATTTCTGACTGTTTGATAATATGTGCCATCACTCGTTAATCAAGAATAATGTGTTTGCATTTTTTTTTTTTTTTTGCGTATCCCTGTTAAACAACTCCATTATATTTTATGGATTTAATGCACGGATTTTATTGTTACTGCGGGTACTATATCATAATGTTCAAATATTTATGTATAAATATAATGTTAAAGTATAATAAATCAGTGACATTTTAAGCTTATTACCAATTGAACACTTTAAACATTAATGTTTCCCTAAACAGTAATGTACCTATTTTGCCTACACATTACGCCGTGTTTAAAAATGTGTGGTGCACTTGACCGCGTTGACTGCTGGTAACACGACTGAACGTACTATAATAATAAATAAGCGGTGATTATACTAAAACATTTTAAAATATTGACAAATTTGATGTTTTTTTCAAAATACGCGCGCACGCGCCCGTCAAAATAAAATACACGCACCGCGCTCAGTGGAACCTCCCCGGGTGTTTTTTATGTATGTATATTATAGGTTTATATATGTATACGTACGTTTACTTTTCCTCGCACAACGGCACTCAAACAATACCGAGTTCACCGAATATACACGATAAAATATATATATTTTGGTTCGTCGCCAAAAACAGTGACTGCAGATTTTCATCGATCGTCTTGGAAAAAGTTCCACCGTTTTCCTATCGAATTACGCGTTTCTCCGTAAATAAATAAATTTTTCCACCACAACGTTTCGATGAATTCACCTGCGGTTCTATTCAATATCGAATGAATATTATTATTCAATATACACAAAAAAAAAAAAAAAATGTAAGGCAAACAGCATCTTTATTATTATAATACCCGAAATGGCCTCCGGCAAGAGCTCATGCAAGCCACGTCGATAAAAGCAATGCCAGCATACGAACCTTTCTTCCCTCGAAAAATAGAAAAAATAAATCTGAACAAGATACCAACCACTCAAATTGGGGGAAATCTTATCGTTTCGCTTTCCTCAGCTCGTAATGTTAATATAATAGACTGGTATCGTATTTTACATAACACATTTAAAAGACGGCATTATATGGCATGCGGATATTTCAAAAATGCATTGAATTCCGATTAATGCATTATCCATTAAAATAAATCGAAAAATTGAATCGTGATCGTGTGTTTTTAGTGACTGTACATATAATGTACATAATATAACTAAGATCACTTGGGCAAAGATCTGCCGTTTTATGTCGAACTAAGAGGTTAGTTTTTGTCTCAGAGCATTGGAGAAACTCTACGGCAAATTTTTCCGCATTAAAAAAAAAAAAAAACTATTCCCAGACGTTTTCGATAGTTTTTACGAAACGACCGAATCCCTCCGATCGTCACTCCGTCAACTCATGTGCGTATACCTGCGTAAAATAATATAATATAGATCATTATATTATATCGTATATTCTTCTATATTCGGCACACGCCCTGAGGAAAAAAAAATCGTAATATGATGGATAAAGGACAAGGGAAAGGTTCTTACCTTATTCCAACTCTAAGTTGTCGTGACATAAGCCCTTAAGGAGCATTTACTCATATACGGACACGCACCAACCATATAATATACGATACATATTATATAATTTATTATATGGTCTTATATTTCGCACGTGTCGCGTACATATGTGACAGTGTGACATATACAGGGTCGTGTGTGGAAGTCATGACGACATATTTAAATGTAAATTTTCATTGGAAAATGAAGTATAGTCAAATCCTCTAAATACCACGCCTTACTATACATTTACTAAACTTACCGGGGGGTGTATTATATAAATATTCAATGTGTTTAAGTACTTGGTACCTATATATACATCAATTATCTACAAGCGTCTCTTATGTTATTTGAATAGAGTCAAACTGACGGTATATATATTGTTGATGCGTTTGCCATATTAGAATATCCATTGGCATTTGTAACGGTCGTTCGAGGCGTTCGTGCCAAAACAATAGTATAAAACCACACTGTCCGAACAATCGAACGGAAACTGCAGTATACAATATAATATAATATAAGTTTACTGTTAGTTCCGTTTTAAGGAATATGCCGCCTCTTACTTTAATTTTATTATAGCACAAAAAAATTCTGAGAAGAGACCACTTAATTGTATTCCCTTTTTTATATTTAAATAAAAACAAAAATTGTAAGTAATATTAAAAAAAAAACACCTTTAGCATTAAACTAAATTTACTGTTTCCAGTGATTGTGATTTTTTTTTTTTGCATTGTTTCGACAAATTCTTTATTCTATGGACGAGATTGTACTAAAATAATTAATAAGTACAAACAAAACATTTAAAACTGGAAATATGAAATGCAATAATATTAACATAATTCAATAGTCACAAGTTAGGTTTTATTTTAAATATGAAGGGAAACATATCATTTGGTATACGCGTATATATTCAAAATTTTAAAATAATACGAGCACAATGGTAATATAGTCGTGCACTGCATAACCGATATCGGTATATTGGTATTTATTGTTGGGATAAATGATTTAATTGTGCATGCATCATCATTCATCATCACTGCGGAAATAATATCATTGAAAATGCTTATGTATTATTAATAATATTAAAAAATTATAAGTGCTTCTTAAAAAGTATTATAAGTTAGAAAATTATAAAACTTTTGTTTCGCTTTCAAAAAATTACCACTTTAAAAGTGTTCCGCGGAAACTGTCTCTTTTTGTCACTCTCCGGTATTACGATACAGAGCTATTTAGTGTGTAATGTATGGGTGTAAGATATATATATATATATATATATAAATATTTACAATTCTGTTTAAAAATCAACAAATTTAAAATGTAAATCATTTTTATTTACACGTATATTTTTGTCACGTGGTTATTAAAATGCGTCCTGTGGTGTAAATCCGATTAGATTAAAATATTAAAAGTAAAAGAATATTCTCATTCTTTACATTTTATATTTATTTAATAAATAATATATACTAAATAAATATTCTAAATATTATACTAAATATATATTAAATTAATGAACTAGAGTTGTAGAGTCAATAGTCAGAATATATATATTTATATAGGTAAAAAACTTGACTTTTTTCATTGTTTGTTTAAAAGTACACATAAAATGTAGTAATAAAAAATATTAATATGTATATATTTATAAAAAAAAAATGACTAAACTAACTTGACGTTAGTGATAATAATATAAAAAGTAATTTAATTTATTTTGTTCTCTTCAAAACTAGCTCTTCAAAAACGTTTTGTAAACTGATATCCACCGTACAATGTGAAAGTTCAATAAATAATATTATTAAATTTGAAGTGTTCGAGAGAAAAAAATAATATTTGTACGGTTTTTATAAAATTAATAAATGTAAACATTTATAGTGAATATGACAAGGACTTTCAAAACTTTACGGATATTATCTTAAGAAAACTCACTTTTCGTGTTTCGAGGTAAATGAAATTGAGTTTATCTATGGAAAAATAATTAGTCGACAAACATAAATAATTGAATCTTCTATATTTTGTGTAAAACGTGATTAAAGCCCATCGAAACGGGTAATACACTAATCCATGCGCAACGATAATAATGTTACGTCATAAATCAGAATATAATTTATTGTAAATCGGTAACAGTAAAACAAAAAGGTTTCGATAAACTCGCACATTACAAGTTTTCACCTTCCACGGAACTCCCTAAGGTGTTATTAATCATCTAACCTCGTAATATTATAATATATTTTTAATTAGGCACCCGTTGCACAGTCCTAACTAAAATCGTGCGTTTTCCCGAATCCCCGTGTTATGCAATATTTATTTTCTTTCGTAAAAATAAAAACTCATTACACTTCGAAAACTCCCGTTCAACGAAAAGAAAAAAAACCCATTAAAATGATCGAAATTATAATACACAATATCACTGCACAAATCAGCGATAAATGCGCGCACCGCTGATCTTCATCGAGTCTGCGGTGTTGCTTTCGACGGCGCACAAACGTTTCAAACTTTCAATTATTTCGGTGACTACGTGTTATATAATACATAGGCGCGCACGCGTTATTATTAACACGCTTATGGTAAGCGGTGGCGATCAAAGGAATTCTAAGCGGGACGAACACATAGTATAATGTATTATAATGTGTATATATATTGTTATACAGGTGCGACGTACTAATCCAATATCGTTTCAATAATAATAAACCGTCAGAACGCAGTTCGAAATATTTTATAATTACGTGATATGACGTGCCGGAATGTGGTTACGAGTGGTGGAGGTGGCGGCGGCGGTGGTGAGCTTTTGCGTTGCATAACGTAATAAATAATTATATATCGATGGGTCCTTGCCCGTTCGCCGCCGCTTATTGTGTACAACGTAAATGTATAATTATATTAATATTACGTATAAATAATACCCACCCGGTGCAGCAGCAGCAGTTCACCACCGTGGTACATGGAAGAACCCGTGCCCGGGCCTCGGCACAAAACGTGAGATTTAAATGATTATTAGGGAAACCTTAAAAACGGGAAATCGGAAAACGCACGACTATAAATATCTATAATTTATTATTACGTCGATTTACTGCATAATAATGTACCGCGATATAAAATAACGAGAAACGGCGAATGACAAACGGAATATGTAAGCTTGTTTCTTGTTATTACGCGAAGCCGTTTTTCTACGAAGTGTTATTATTTTCGTCGTCGAAAACATCACTATACCGTAATAATGCTAAAAACGTACCGATAATAATACACCTTCGCGCGCACACTTATTACAATGCACGCGTGTGATCGTAGTTTCCTTTTACAGTACGAAAAAAAGAAATAATATTATTTATTTTATCGACTCGGAGACAAAAATAAAATAACACATTGCAACACACAATACACTAGTACGCTCTTGCACGTAGATATTGAACATAAATCTTATTTATTTGACATTAGCTTTGTATAAACATACTTCGTATAGTATAATTATATTATTTTATGGCCTCTCTCTCGAACGAGTTATATATTCGTATTATGTATTTGCACGTCATTCTGATATAAAGAACCTCGTTCGAATCTCACGATACACATAATACAAATCCACGTACACTGTTGGCATACAACGTTCAACTAAATATATTAATTATTTCGCTTTTGTTGACCCCAATTTTTTTAAGTCAAGTGGGCATTTAACAATTTAATCGATTTTCACGTCGTGATGTTTTGGAGAAATTAATCAAATTTTACTCGGCGCGTTAGAAAAACGAAATTGATATTGACAGTAACTATAAATAAAATAACAATGTAGGTATATGTTTATGTATCATCGTTGTACGTTTTACTTTCGGCTATAATTTTTTAATAGGATTATTTTTTGCGAGATGACAAACCCTAACAGTGGAAATATTCAGATTATTTTCAAAACAAAACTGCTTAGCATGCGCATAATTAACTAAAACACCCTCAAAAGTATAAATATAATTTCTGTTGTCAATTACTTATATTACGTACAAATAATACGACATTTGTTTATTACAAATAATGAGTTTCTTTACAAAAAAGTGAAAAATCTAAATCTAAATTGAAAGTATAATTTATAAATTCTAACAGTTTCCAATTATTTATTTTGCTGAAAATTCCTCATTTGTATCAGATTGTAATGTTTGTATGTCATTGTGTACAATTGATAAATAATCTTATAATATAATCAACATTTTTAAACATTTAAAATTGTATTTTTGAGGAATCTCAAACATTTTTAATAGTTAATATTTTTAAGTAAATGCACTGTATTCTTAAAAATATACGAGATATAATGAGTCAACCAGTTGAAAAATATATGGTATGTCCATTTTTACATTAATATTTACAAATATACACACGTATTTTTCTTATTTAAAAAAACCATTAGTCTTGAAATGTATACATTATATTTTTATAGTTTTTAATTCATAAAATCAACTATGCAAGCGATTTAATTACGTAAAATGTTTCATTAATAATATTTTTTACTTATCCAGAGGTATATTGCAAATGTATATTCGATTTTAACGAGAAAAAAATGTTCTTCTTATACGTAATTAATTAGTGTATAATATTGAATGAGCGATATGTATGTACGATTCTTTAAAATTGAAAAATATTTTTTGTATAAATTGAAGAAACGTAGTATATTATTGGCAATGGCCAATGAGTATTGTTTATAAAAACTGATAATATGATATGAAGAGAATTGAAAAAATTGTATGTGTTTAAGAAAATTCAATAAATTTTTAATAACGTTAAGTTTTGTTAGCCTAAAATATCACGAGTAGAAAACAACTGTAAATACATAACCTTTAAAGATTTAAAAATACTAATTGTATCACCATTGGACACTGATGTCAATATTTTTTTTTTATTGAGTGAATTTATTGATTAATTTTTTTTATATCGGTTAAATAATATCTATTGTAAAAACCACCTTACAATTCGACAATAGATATAGCACTTTCCACTCTTGTATTTATATACCCACGCCATGATCGCGCCAAAAATAACTTTTCTTTAATCTGTAGGGGTTAAATTTCAACAGATAAACGATGGATTAGTGTTGTAATGATCGTGCGTATTGGACGATTATATTGCACTTCATAACTTGTTTTGGGTTGCACTATTGCAAGCCCCGAAAATTCCTACGTGATGGTGGGACAAGAAAACATGATAATACATGCCATCGATCCACGTATGATGAAACTCGCAAATCATCGTCCACAGGAGTGTGCGTCACAGAATGAATACACGATTTTATAATATATTATACACGATAAATATGCGTGTATTTAAGATGTTCTAAAAATCGACGAGTCATTTGCAAGGAAAGGGCGCCAAAAAAAAAACATGTTTGAAATCATAATATGTTAATGATTATTTAAAAACATTATCGACTTTTAATACGTTTAATTACGATAATATTGTAACACAGTTCACGATATTTCTGTCGAATTACATGAATAATTGTAATAATTTTAAAAAAGTGCACTCACCGAAACGGACGCTGACCGCGTGTGGCAGTGGGTTTCGGACGGTGAAAACAACAAGTGGCGTTTGCAACTATGCGTTGCGGGGCGAAAAGTGACCGTGATAGCAGTCGTCGGGTTCAAAAGCATCACCAGCACCAATGGCGCACTGAAGACTCACCATTGGTACAAATAATATCAATTATTATTTTGTTCGACTGCACTCAAATGCCGAAGACGCTTTGTCGACGTGCACAGCTCAATAATATGTATATATATATATCGAAAACCAAGACGACGACGACGACGACGAACACGACGACAATGGTGCAGAGTCCTGTCTGTCCGTCCTGCCGCCGACAATGGTCCGCCAAAACTGATTCCCTGGCACACGACAACGGCGACGGTTCGTGCAGTGAGCACCGGCGGCGAGACCATCGGCATCAACCCCGTCCGCCCCGTCCAGCCACCATCCACCAACCCTCCCGCCGACACGCGGTCCGCGTCAGCCTCGACTTTACGTATATACACTACCATGCGCCCTCGCGCAGCTCCAATCCAGCCACCCCCAGCCACAAACATCCCCCCGCTAACGCCACGCGAGTGATGCTGAGCGCCCGGCGCGCTGCACGTCGTCCGCGAATAGGAGGCGGCTATGTTTAGAATTTTCCATTCGTTGCACACCCTCTCTCGTCATCCGAGCGCCGACATCGCGCCGCCGTCCGGTTATTATAAATATATGCGGTAATAACTCGGCAGAGTAATATTAATACCGGAAACTTCTTCCGCGTGTTCATACATTTTTTTCTTCGTATTTTCCGGTTTTTTCGTCGTTGTGTCACTTTTTTTTTTTTTTTGAACAGGTCCTCTGCTCCGGATTCAGTGCTGACGGTTGGATGATACAAATAAACCTATGTTTGTGGTAGTACCGTAGATATTTTAGAGAAGCGCCTCAGTTTGTAAGCGTGTAAAGACGTAGAAATGACGGGAAAGTGTGCTTTGTGAGAAATATATTATTATGGTTTTGATAACACATTTTAATCTTTGATAGAAAATTCTATAAATTATTAATTAGGATTATACATACATACGTATATGTGTGTGACAGGTGGTCGACAATGTAATTGGATATATAATATGTAAATGTCCGGATCGGATAGATTTCGTATTTGACCAAATGCATCGAATAAAGGCTTCAGCTATATACGACCGTTATGGCGTATTTACGTGATCTAAATGTCTGTAACCGACTATGCCAAACAATAATAAAAAGTATATGAATGTGCAAAAAAGAGTATTTCGAATAATAAATTTATTTTTATACCCATTCAGAAATGATTTAAAAATATACAAATGCATCAGCCTTCTCCCCTATTCATTCCATTTTTCATCCGGAAATACAACGCGTATACTGCAATGCTGTTATATATGTTTTATGATTATCTTGCATGCTATATTATTAACAACGTTTTCCAGACAAACCATCACGCTGTATCCGGGACCGAAAAGCATCAAATAGGACGTGCCAATAATATTTAATGCACGTGCTGTATAATTGTTTAGATTTTGAAACAGTGTCCTATAAACATACATGTGCTGTGGTGTTATAAACGCGCTGCCGTCATCGTGTACACAAAATATAATGTATTTTTGTAATCGCAATAATAAATTATTTATTAATGTTAGTTATTTCCAATAAATTGGTTTGTTTTATTTTATTTTCGACATAACACGTTGGTCATTATTATCACTATAATAAGGAACACAAATATATTAAATTGGCTGTAAGTTTGGTGCCCATAAATATATTGAAACCCCGATGTGTATTATTAGCAAGCTTTACACATCCAATTTATCTGGATACTAAGCCACTTTTTTAACCCTTATACACTACAATTGGTCTATAAATCATAAAATAATTAGTCATAAATATAAATATACCCATCCACTTTACAAGTGTACTTAATAGAGTAATATGAGATACCAACGTGTATTGCTCTATTGTGAATACGACAAAAGCAATCTCGATTAGAGTAATTGTAAACGTAGCATCATTAAAATATTTTTAAAAGAAAGTGCTGGATATTGAAGTTGTTGATCCGCCAGACACTGGGAATTTTTTCTATTAAAAGCAATTAAATAATATCATAACATTAGAAAAAAAAAACGATTTTGTGTGGAGCTTAGTTTGGCCATAAATTATCGTCAATTTTTCTACAATTATTTTGGAAATAATTCAAGAAAATTGAAAAATTATCTTTTACTAACTTAATATTTTATTTAAAATCAATAATCCCATGATATTAAATTTTCTGAATAACTATATTACCTTATATAAGACCCTTAATAAAATATCATTATAAAATACAGTCTATAGTCAACAGTTCTATCTAATTTATATGACTAACTACTAATTAGCCTTGTCAATAATATATCAACAATAAACGATTCACTAGAAAAAAAAAACTCTAATTATCCTTTAATAGTTCAGTTCAGATTCTGATTTTTGCAAAGTACACGTCATATGCAAACTAAATTAGATTATATTTTAAAATACTTGAGTAATTTATCATCTAAGAAGTATCCTAATTTATTTTTTATAAATTAAATCTATCCTCTTTACTGAAAATTATTTACATATTATTATTGTTTTGAGAACACTGTTACTTTTAAATTTAAATTTAAATAAGTCAGTTTTGAGTATGGAGGATAATTAAAAACCATTAATAATATGGTTTTTACATCAAACATCAAATGTATGAAATAGCCAATCTAGTATTTATTGTACTCATACAAATTTTTCAATCATAAAATGAAAATGTTAAAATATTTATGCTAATAAGCAAATAACATAATGTTTCAATCATGATTGTTATTATATCTTTAAACATATTATCATGGATTATGATTATCCTTAGTACATTAAATTTAAAACTTCAGAGACTAAACGTTTGAACGAAGATTTACATTTATTAATTTTATATCAAAAAGATTAAATCACTGAGTAAAAAATATATGTGAAACCCTAGAAATTATCTTATTTAAAACATGTTGTTACACACAGAAATTCAAAAACATAAGTAAAAGAAGAAATTTAAATAGTAAGTTAAATAGTAGTAGAAAATTACAATTTAGGTATTTTGACATGATACATATATATATATATATTTTGTTACATCGTATACAAGCTATTAGGTAATGTATTCTTTGAACAGACATAGAATAAACATAAATATATTTTAAAAATAATCTGTTTAAAAATCTACAGTAAAAGCAGTTAGGTTTTCTTTTAGAAAAAATATGTTTGTCTAGACATAAATCAATTCTTAAATAGTATTAAAAACCTAAATACGTATTTAAAAAAATAGTATTGATCGTACTCATAAATTCCAAAAATAAGAATTTTTATAAGTGCATTATTAAAGATAAAAATGGGATGGACGGGTAATCATGCATGGTGAATTACTTTGTACAACATGTAACATGTATCTTGTAGTGTATCTTAATGTTAAAATACACATGTTAAATCATTCGACATTTACACTAAGCCGTAGAAGTAGACACATGTTCTGACTGTTCATCGCTGTTATAGGTATTGTATTTGGTTTTTTTAGATAAATCGGTTTTAATATTTTTTAGCATATGCGTGTAATATTTTTGTACAAAATTATTCTATTTTTTTTTCTAAATTGATTCTACTATATAAAACATTTAAAATATGGCACCATTAATATATCAATATGTATTAAATAAAAATAAGCAATGTGTTTTGATAAAAGACAATTAATTAATTGATGCATTTCCTACAACATACAATATTATTGTAAGATACTAATTTCATATGTTAATAATTATTCTTATTACTCATATACTAAAACTACAAAAAAAAACCGAGTATTGAAAAATGTATTTTTCGAGCAAAAAATGTTTGAAAATGTCAATAAAATCGGTGATAAATAAATACATCGACACTCAGCAGCAGTGGAATTTGTTATCGTTTTCATACAAATTCAGTTCGCTAATCCATTGAACATAATCGTTCGGTTCCAACGAGCACGTTATATCGACTATTATTAATTTAATTACTGTTAAAACAGTATTCGCTTTTAACATACTTTACTAAACAAATATTATTTCTAGAACACAAATATTGAAAAACAAATTGTAATAGAAACATTCAAATGCGTTTTCATAATGTACATTCCATAGAGTTTGGCAGTTAGTAATTACGATATTATGTGTATTATGTGTGTATCACTCACACACAGAAACCTATAATCGATTAAAAGCGTAAAATTTTCTAATTTAATCGGAAAAATGGTATTTTTTTTTTATAATCATTGGTTTCCATCTTTTAATAAAATATCGTACGTACATATTAGTTTTTATTATTATTATAACCTAGATTCGTATATTCCAATAATAGTGATATTCTTTTCATCGTATTTTTTGTAATTAATTCCAATATCGATTCATTATCTTGAGTTTTATTTTTTAATTATAAATGTAGTAGTTTTTGCACAGTCAACACACACACACACACCGTGAGATGATAAAAATATGCGTACTATCATACAGTCTTGTAGATCGTCGAGGATTTAACTATTATATTTTGTACTTTTAGTGTAAAAATAATTACAAATTGTTTTTACATGTAGGAAATTTGGTTTTAAAAAATGATTCAAAGTAACGAAAACTCTGTACAGTAGCATGTGGATAATACTTTTAAAATAATGTATACTACTGCTGATCATCGTCGATCAGCTAACTTATTAGAGTGTTGAGTCTTAGCATTTGAATGCATTTGAAATATTAGATATATGACTATACAATTATTATCATATAAAAATAAAATCAATACGTTTATTAACGTGAGTCGACAAAGACAAACTCTTTGCGTATCAATATTTGTAATTGAAAATACTTGATCACTCTTTCGTCTCTTGATCAAACATCAGATATACCGCTGCTTTCTGTCTAAAACAATTATGATGTATATAATATTACCTATGTAGTGTGTAATTGATATCAGTTGTTGACGCCTACGAATGCATCACACAATAACATTATAACGCAGAAGTCTCTAAAGTTTCAAACGGAATGATAGAACCTTTGGAATATACGCTTTCAAAACCTTGAGCGTAAAATAACGTTCGAGACGCTTTTCGGGTCTTGTATTTCGTTGTACAATTTAAAACAAAAATAAGTTTACCAGTGGAAGTAAAGTGCATCGTTAGAGAACGTCACTTCAATACGGCACGCGCAGGTATAAAAAATTTTGTAACAGTGTAGACGGACACGCGTCGTAAATAATAAATTCTTAAATCGAAACGACCGCGACGATGAACAATGTTTTTTTTAACGTCCGCCATTTATAAAATAATATGCTGTATATAAATAAATAAATAAATAAATATATATATATTTTTTTTTTTGTATTATAGATACTTAGGTACATATTAGTATATAACGTAAAGTTTTTTATCGTTTTGTCATTCGAAAACGACCACAATATTTTTTTAGTTATTTCAACTATAATCTGAATTATTACATAAGTATATAAATTATATATTTAAAATAAAATACATGCTACTTTAGTATAGCACTACTTAAGCTATAAACAACATTTTCCTTAAAAGTAAAAATAGAAAAATTCTGACCATGTATATTATTGTTTTTTTTTTATTTATTTAAATGATTATTAAGCATTTTGAATTTTTATAATAAAATATATTTGACATGTTCAATTTCTGATTTTTTTTTTATAAATCTCGATAAAAAAAATGTTTTTCGATCAAAAAGTTTGAAAATTGAATACATGGTTCTTCGAATGTTTTATTTAGTAAATTAAACAAATTTAAAATCCCTTAAATACATATATAGGTATGATTTTTTTCTCTTTATAAGCATATGAAGTTCCAGCTTTGATAAAATTAGTCAATCAAAAATATTTACAAATTATTTGTATTTAAAAACTGTACGTCTATTCAGTTTTTATACCTAAAGCTTGAAAATAAATATAAAATAGTGAAAATTCCAGATAAATAACTCATAATAGAACCAACAAATTTTAAAAGTTTAAAAACGTGATTTTTATGGGTTTTATATTAAAATTTTGACAAAACTCAATTTATAAACGAAAAATAATAATTTTTAAAATAAATAACTATATAATAATAATTAATAGCAATATATGATAATAGACTGATAGAACCGTCTTCGCTCAGAATCATTCTATATTTGTAACAATTTATCATTGATTTCAAATTTAACACATAAATTACCTACACTGATCTACTCAATACTCAATGAAGAGATAAATTCAACTCATACTGTATGGGAGAACAGTTACTTACTTTCCACCCATTTAATATACTTATATAACTCAAAAAAACTTGAAATTAGTAAGAAAAAGTCTATAATATTACAAATAATGTGAAACTATTTACTTATTATTTTTCAAATGAAAAAAATTCGACACATCATAATATAATAATCATAATCATAAAACGGGCAGTATTTGTTTGTATTTAAAATATTATTACCTATTACTATACCATCACTGTAATGGACAATAATTTGTGGGGAAAAAAATTATTATTATTATTGATAAATAATATATTTGTATTCATAAAATTTTGATGTTTGTCTTTCGCTATATTACTATATACAAACAAGTAATAACAATTTGCGAGTAATGACAACATCGTTAATAATAAAAATAATGTCTTCACTAAATACACATATAACATTGCTATCACATACCCTATCTATATAATATGACCATGTTTGCATTCTATTTACACAAAACGACTATTAAATTATTTCATCACTGGCACACACTATAATGCTCTCTTCGTACATGGAACTACTAAAATTCACGTGTTTTCTTTTCAGGCTGATTCGTTTGCGACGTGTACTATGACCCATTTACGCGGATGAATGTGTTCTTTTGAAATGCAATTTCCACGGATAGCTGAAAAATGTTAAGCAATAAATTGTTTAACGTTTAAGTATTCAAAAAACTATTAATATTACAGCATTGCATATATTATTACCGTAACCAAACAAAAGTTTAAAAAGCAAATGACATGTGTACATGAACATACGCATTTCGTAAAAGAGTAAACATTGAATATGCGTCGACCTAAAAGGACGCAATGAAGTCTTTTTGCACGGCACCGATTCAAATATTCAAATAGGAGAGTATAAGATATAAGTGCATTTTTTGCACTGCGTACTGTTTTCGCATTATTTACATCTACAATCTGCATACAATACACGTTTGTTTGAACATTTAAGTATAACTTGTGATTACATTCAGAAACTTTGTTTGATAACATTGTAATATGAAAATGCTTTTAGCATATTATATACAGTGTTGTCTAATATGATTTAATAATACATAGACACATAGTATACTATTTTTCAGTCAAAACCCACAACTTATGTATTATTATTGTTAGAAATGCATACAGCAATTTAACAATTTATAGAAACTAAATAATTGTTTAATAACTCCTGACTTCTGGAAAGCTTAAAACAATAAAATTTAAACAGTTTTAAATGTTTTTTTTTTTTAATTTTAACTCATTCTATTTTCTTTGAGATCTTTTTCCTAATCATTTAAATATCATGTAGGTACTTAACTCAGACGTGAATCAAAACAATTTTTAACGAAGAATAATAACAAACAGTATACATCTTAAAATGATTAATATAATAGACTATAAGTACGGCAAAGACGTGTAAAGTGTTCTATGTGTAACGACCAAACAATTCATATTATCAAGACTAGGTTCATAATATCATTATTATTGTTATTGATGGTGATTCTAACTTTTACCAACTATACTGTAGTAGTTTTGTATAATCATCACTATACCCATTGTTTTAGTTTCTAGAACAACTGAAATTCACATTTGTTTGAAAACTTTTACTAGACGTATTCAAACTGAATTTAAATGTGTGATATTACTGATATTATTCAGTAAAAACAATAGGTCACGGTCGCTTATTATTCACGTCGAAAACTGTAAAACGTAATTACCTTAAATTATCAGCTTATCGAATTAAACATCAAACATCTCGTCCTAATTTGAATACGCAACGATCACTATCGTTTCTGTATAGGATAGTAATTAGTAAGTATTCGTTTGTACAGTTGAACATTTTATATGTTATGTTATTTGGACGGCTATTTAAATACAGTTTTTACGGTTGAAATAGTATAATTATTGCGAAAAATCTATGCAAGGTTGTGAAATTATTTAAAAAAAATTTCAAAAATCCAATAAAGTATTATATTATATTGCTTCAAAAAAAATATTTTCATACTATTTTATATTCGTTAAATTGATTCAAATTATTGCACACCGTGTGTATTCTATTTAGGAACCAAATGTTTGTTCAATACATTAACCTAACATTACTATCTACTTGATTTTCGTTAAGATCTCGACATCGCCGCTTTAAAATAGGGCACAATAAAGTAGGTTTTTATTCGAAACCATATATTTAAAGTACATTCAATTCTTTATTTGCTTGCTGCTTTTTTTAGATTTCTACGAAAACACATTTACTAGAAACGTTAAGTGATATACTTTTGAACTTTATGCTATTGTGTATAAACCATAATATTGATTAGTTCAGTGATATTTTTCAGTACCGTAACTTGAACTGTAGACCTGATTCAAGATGATATAAATAATTATTTCATAGATATTCAATCTACATTTATATTGTTGATAAAAAAAAAAAATCATAATTATAATTATAATTATAATATGATGTACCCACCTACTCCGTATTAATTATTAATGCACTATAAAGTAGAAATGTATAAATCACCTCTTAACATTATAAAAAAAATTTACCAATTAATAAACTATGACACACCTACATATAAAATGCACAAAATGTTATAATAAATAATGAAATCCTATCAACAACGCTGTCTTTACTTTTTACAATAAAAACAAAAATTTACTAATTAACTATACAATTACTGTCTAGTATATTCGCAAACTGTTCTCAACATTAAAATAAACAATTATTACTTATCATCACGCTTGCAGGGTCGTGCTAACAAAACAAGAAATACTATAGAACAAAAACCTTGTACTTGCATCTTAATAAAAGCCTCTAATATACAATACAAATGTGGCATATAATAATAAGAACACATTTTACTTAGGACGGTTCACGTCCACGCCATCCAAAGGCTAATCATATAATAGTAATTATAAAATAAAGTAGAACTGTTAAATGTAATTATTAAATGAACTTATAGGTTGTCTTTACACGTAGGCTAAAAATATAAATAGGTGTACCCGGTAGTTCAGCATTACGCATAATATCTTCCAAATAATTTAGTTTTGAATTTACAATATTGTTTGAGCAGTGCACAATATATAAAAACCGAGGAAGGTGAGTAATTTGTTGAGCGCTTTGTCACCGCAATGTATAATATAATTTGAATTGTTAATTAAGTAACCAATGATGATTGCGGTTGAAATGTATTCAGTTATCAGTGATTTTTATCACAGATTTCACTGAAGGATTGGAAAGTATCTATGATATAATCTCAGCGTGTTTTTCATCACTTAATTTAATGGGTACATACTTTCAAACCGCTTTTAAATTATCCGTAAGTGTGGCGCGCATATGGCGAAGCTGGTTGATTTGCTTGAGCCTTGAAGTAATGTAAAACTGCAGTAAATAGTAATACACGCAGCTATGGACAAAAATACTCAATAAGTCTTATTAAATGTTTTAAGCATTGCTTTTATCACATAAAATATTAATACATTTCAATAAAAAAAAATATAAATTTTTTTAATAGTTAAAAATAAATTGTATAAACTATAAATATTAAAAATAAGACTAAACAGATTATTTTCGCCATTAGTTTTGAAAATGTATTGTCAATGTATTTCTTTAAATTATAGATTTAACTATAATAAAATCTAATCTAAACTTATTTTTCAACAATAATAATGTACATACAAGACTACTTGAAATGTCGATTTTTCTTCACAATCACCGTCTGACTTATTTACTTCGTGAAAACAAAGTAGTTTTTATTTTCATTAAAAATATTTTTACTTACAAAATACTGCATTACTGCACAGTGTACATAGTACCGCCTTACCTAAAGTTCTTAATAAAAATAAAAAACTATTATGCGCGATTTATTGAAAACGTGTTTAAATATTCACGTATTATGTATACTGATCAACCAATCCTATTTCGGTACTGGCTATCAACCATAACTAACCAAAAGTGCTTGCTAAGTTGTAATCATATAAGTTGTTCGATTATATTGCTCATTATCGTCAAGTCTCAACGCTATCGTAATGTTATAACATATAACAACTGAAATAGTCAAAGTTCTGACTACATTAAATCAATAAACAATTACTGGCTATAATTGTTTTATCAAAGGCGCCTCTTATATAATAAATAATAATAATAATAATAATAATTAGGAGTTATATTAAATTCGTATAGAAAGCCAATTGGCGCAGTAGTTATTTCAATCGAAAAACTTTTTTGTTTTTGGCATGATTTTTTCATATGAAAACCGTCACTCAACAGTAAGTTATAACAATATAACACCGCTAGTAGCGATTAAAGATAGTATACTATACAATTTTTCGCGCGTGACAATCAGACGCGACGTGCATTAAATCAGTAACATTTAACTGCTGACGGACGTTACCGGTGTACAATTCAAACTATTTTATTTGTAGGTAACAGCTAACAAAACTATGAACGAAAATACGAACTCGGCAACGTTCTTTTTCTCTTTAAAATAATACCGACATGCATGGGCGCAACTAGGGGGGAGCTTGGGAGTGCTTAGTACTCCCAATATCAAAATTAGCACTCCCAAATTTTCCATACTAGTTTTTTACAATATTTGTAAAACTTTTAATTTGATAATTAATAATTTACGAGTATTGACCAGTAATATTGAATAATTTATCAAAAAATTATAAATGGAAACTTCAAATGCGTTTATTATTGTAGGCGGTACAGTATAGGTAGGTACATAAATACGTAGAACCAGTAGGTTTTATTTTTAAGAGGACGTAGTCCCGCATGTGTTGTTTCCTTCTCACACACGTACGACATAGCAAATTTTCGTTCACCAGTTTCAGTATTGTACTGTTAGTTTTGATATTAAAGTGAATATTGACTTATTATAAAATTTAAAAGTAAGATTATTATCCAGGGCCTCACGTAGCTTTTTAACTGTACATTTTAAAATGATCATAAATTCATAACTACTGTTAGATCCTTGCAGTTAACGGTTACTTGTGAAAGATCTTTTTCTGTAATGCAAAGAGTGAAGAAATGGCTTCGAACAAGCATGCAACAAAATCGTTTTAAAAATCTAGCTTTAATATATATTGAAGGAGAAATTACCAATAACATAAAATATAACATAAATACTGAAAACATTTTAAACAAGTTTGCGTATAATAATTTTGAATACTATAAATAATGGGGGGGGGGTGCTCTTATGTTGTACTATAAGGTTTACTGTTTTAGCACTCCCATACATTTTACCCTAGTTGCGCCCATGCCGAATTCGTACGAAACAATCGATTTCGTGATTAAATAAGTCTCAGCTTGTTCATATTATTTGAGTGTGATATGTATATTTTTAAAATTCATGCGCAGTGTTTAATCACATTATAAACTATACACTAGAACAAAAGCACATTAAAATATATACCTCGTCGTCTGTATGTAAAAGTTTTCAATTTTTACTTCATTCTATTATTATTTTTTTTTTAATAAAAATATGTTTAATATTATGTTCCAGAACTGAGTACGGTATGTGATATTGTGATGTGATATAATTTATAAAAGGATATAACGGACTTTATCAAACACTGCAATATCAAATACATGCATAATATATAATATATTATATACATACAATTGCACCAGTGAAATTTTAAAATCCATTCTGTTCGGATATTTATGGTGATGGGTTTCGTGATTCTATAAATCAAACGAGGAGTATTTCAGGTGTCGTTTGTAAATTATAATTATACACGTCATAATATATGTCTACGAATTCCTGATGAGAAATTTTTCGAAAACGAGTGACTTTGGAATAATTTTCAACATCGTGAAAAATATAATCTAAGGAGGTATTAATTACATTTATTAAATCTAAGAACTTACGTATATTATTAATTGATAATATTATTTGCAAATCGATAAAATATTAGAAGTAATAATATAGTGTTACGAAATCGTGAAACCTAAATATTTATATTGTATTTATTTTTTGAACGAATATTAATAAAAAATAAGTTATTGAAAATAAACATTTTAAATCAGTAAAATAATAGATTATCCACATATACGTATTATTAGCATAAAATACCCATTCAAGTATAATATTTATAGCTAGCTTTTATTATTTAGTGTATCATATTGGTAAATAGGTATATTGCTATTATATATCATTGTAATAATATTATCTTGGAAATGTTTATCGTGAAATTGTTTTTAAAGCCTTTGTTATGTAAAATAAAAACGCTTGAAAGAAATAAAATATTTAACTATTCACCATAATATATAGCTATGGGTATGGAGATTGAAAAAAAATATCTCTGGATGACGAGAAATAATAAATGACAATATATTATTATATATTATACGATCTACAAGGTCTGTACGAATAAACTAATATATTATAAAAACCATATTAATTTTATAAGTTTGTCAATAAAAATTTAGGTGACTAATTTTAAACTAAAAATAGTTTTAACATTAAAAACGAAAGAATATAATAAATCTGAATTATTAAATGAATTTAAAACTTTAAAAAGTTTACATGGTAAAATAATTAAAATATATATATATATATATGTGTATATTATACACCGTACATTAAAATCAATAACATATTAATATAAAATTATATTTAATTTAACTGGAATACTCTTTTTTTCTTATCAAAAATTTAAATTAATTTTTAAAAACAAGTGAATATTATTTTTCGATTGAAAATGTATGGAATCTTTATGATTTTATAGTAATAGATCGACGATTTCAATTAGTTTACTTTGTGTAAAGATCATGGTAAAAATTGGTCTTTTAAAATTGTTTTTCAATAATTTAAAATAATCAAACTTTAAATAAAGAACGACTATTAATTATTATAATAAACCAATGTTGCATATTATATTTCTTGGTAAGTACGTTGGATTTAAATAGTGTTTTTTCAGTTGGTTTTTAATTTTTTTTATTACACACATTTCTAAAAAAAAAAAGAAATAGAATACACAACATGACGATGAATTTCAAAAAAGTCTTATTGGATTCCGATTGTCAACGAAACGTAATATGCATATCGTATAAAATATACACACATACCGTTCTGTCACAAAAAGACTAATTTTTTTTTTTTTAATTCTTCAACAAAACATCTAATTTATAATTGTATTGATGGTCGAGCAATATTTGAGTGTACATTTTTTTATATAGTGAGCCTTGTTTACGTAGACGTCTATTGGGTAGTGGCTTCTGAAATATGTGTGGGCACAAAATTGTTATTTCGTATAGCTTATGTTCTATATATTATGTTAGTATACGGTGTTTGTGCACGATAAACCATCGGACGAGGGCCAGGGGCGGTTGATAGGGGATTTAACAACGTTCTAAAATCTATAATTTTATATTATCGCGCTTTTTAGGCACTTACACACAATGAACGGTCACTCGCATCGAACTTACCTGCAGTAAACTGTGGCGGCGTTCGTTCCGGAACTCCTTTTCGGTCACTTATCGAAAAAAATCGTGTCGGACGACGATATAGTTTATTATACTCGTACAACGCTCACCGCCGGCCGTAGTGTTGTCGGGTCGGAATGGTTTTGTACATTATTTGGCACGCGTTCGGCCGTACATAATAGCATAATAATATACGTATATCACAGTATTACCATAAACAAGCTTCGGCCGGCCGGTCGGTACAGTTTTACCGCGGTCGGTGGAAATTTAAATTTTACGCGCCGCAGTGCGTTTTTTGCAACAATAACACACGTACATACGTATATATATATATATACATAGGAACACGTATAAATATAACAACGCGGCCGGGCAGCAGCCGTTGTTTCCGGGACACAATAGGGTTTTAACTTTTCGAAATTCGTTTTTTAATTATGCTAATTACCGCCGAGAGCGGACGACGACAAGCCCATTGTGTGGAATCCACACGAGTATATTTTATAATTGGTCCGGACGATATCTTACACTCCGCAGAACACGCCGACTGTCTACGCGACGCGGACGATATTATGGTCATGGCGAATATTTTTATCTCGATATCGTCCGCGACCGAGTCGCACACAGTGACGGCGAATCCTCTCGTCCGCGGAATATCATGCGTACCGCTCTTATTACTCGGTATATTAAAAACAAACCCGGCACGCGATGCTGTGCAGCCGCGACGAGGACACCGATCAGTCCGGCTCAGTTTGGCCGGTCGCAATACGAAATCGTTTGCAAACGCAGTCGCACGAGTAGTGTTCTCTCTCAAGCACGTATACGAGGCGGTGTCGTCTTCGTGACGCGCGTAATTGTTTTTTTTTTTTTTTTTTTTTTTATCGCATCGACACGCGATACGGTTTTTCGAACATTTCATGTATAGCCGTCGCCATCGGGTGGTAGACAGCTAAGAAAAACTTTAGTTCGTTCGACTTTTAAACAACCAGTCGACTCCCCAAACAATATACGTAATTTTATCCGACGTATACCGTTCAACTCGAAACACCTCACGACGTAAATTATAACTATGTGTATATACTTTACCTATACGAACGCCGTGTTATATCGTGTGCACGTCATCTGCACGCGCACACGTTATTGTGCATTAAATGTGTAAATTATCATAGCGGCGTTTTCAATTAAATTCAGACGTTCGTATTTGAAACCCATCAGACTCAGCCGTTCTCTCTCTCTCCGTCTCTCTGTGTGTATCTTTCCATCACACTCTCACTCACTGAATACGAGTGTTAATAATAACACGTGCAATTATACTGTACATCATCATCATCATCATCATTATCGTGTAATTTATTTCACTTATTTCACTTAACGGTTAACACGCGTACAAAACATTATTGTCTAACGAATACATTGCCGTGTAATATAATATATTTGTTCACACGTATTAATGTATAATTATACAAATTACAAGTATAAATTATAACTACACTTGCATTATCTTCCGATGAACGCCATACATGAGAGAAATGTGACGTTTTATTATTAAATTGACAAAATGTTTGACTGAACAATATCGATTCGACATCTGTAAACTACGGTGCTTATCTCATAATATAAATATATTTTTTTTATCATAGTACATAAGTATATAAATAATATATTTTACAATAAAAAAAAAAAAAAAATCCAAAACATAGATTTATGAAAATATTCTCCCACTTACGATGTAATCCTGTGGGATCTCCCTCAACCTAAATCTTGGAAACTACCTTCGCGTGCCATATTTGACATGATTATATGTGTAATATAGTGTATAGGTACAGTCGCGAACGTCTCTACGTTCTTCGTTTTACAGGACAATATACCGACATCCAATTAAAAGCAATTGGCGTAAAATTAGAATACAACATAATAATATATATACAAATAATAATAATAATGATAGTAAACCTAAAACGTGTATGAATATTTACATCTTAAAAGTACGTTATAATAAGCCAACGATCATAATATATAGGTTGTCTTTTACAATTCTACACCGTGTCTCGTATTAATCGTATCCCTTAGTGCACGACACGTCTACACAACTCGTCTGACGACGTACATAACCTATAACCTAATTAGATTTCGGGGAATTGTAAACGCCCATAAACAGTACCGACCCGGTGACCTTATCAAATATGAAGTAGATAAACGGATGATTACACCGGAACTTGAAAGGCTCCACTGGCCTGGATGATCGGGACATTATGAACGCCGTTGCTGCCGCAGCAATCGTACCTTCTTCGTCTACGGATATTTTTGCCTTGTGTACAGCATCGTCGATGGTCACGTCGTTTGCGTTACCGGTTAACGCCGACAAGTCAACGTTGCCTTTGAACATGTTTCCGATTCCCATTTGCTCCAGTATCTAAAAACAATGTTCACCATACGGTAATCATAATGTACTGCGGGTTTAAAACAAAATATAATATGCTATCTAGATTTTTCTCATATGCAGGACTGTGATTTTATAAGGTTTAGATAGCCTCACAAAAAAGTTAATTTTCTCAAAAACGCTTTTGGTACTATTTTTTTTATGAAATGTATAAAACAATTTCATTCAATGCTGTGAACATTAGGATTCTACATATTAATTTAAACTTATCATGGAAGCATCAATAAATGTATTAAGATTAGAACTAAAATCGATTCTGAGATTTATTTTAAATAAAAATAGTTCAATAGATAATATTATTAATTTATAGTAGGTATATAGTAAATCGAGTTGGTTGATTAGAACTTTTTCTTTCCATCGTGATTAAAATATTCCGTCGGTTAGGTGAAAAATATTATCAATACACTCATTGTAATATACGATTTATTGATGTACTATATTATAATAAATACGATACGCAGTATAGCAAGGATAAGCATAAACAATAAATATATTTTTGAAGGATCACTTTAGAAATTCAGAGAGTTTTCGTAAACCATCAAAATTTAATATACATGTCTATTTAAAGAGAGTAAAGACAAAATTAAAAGATTTAATTCACCATAAAAAATATAAATTTCTTATCTGTAGGCTTCATAAAGTTTCAACAATTAATGATAAAGTATTAATAAAAATATTGTGTCTTAAGGATTTCGAGTAGGCTTAGTAATTTATTAATGGGCAAACAAATTAGGCAATTTGTATTACGTGGCACGATTTTCATAGAATATAGGCGATATTGCAATAAGGAAAAATTAAATCAAACTATTTCAACAACTAAAAACAAATTTATAGGAAAACGATCAAGTGATTCGTATAATCATCAAAATATATTAATCGTTTTTTTTTTTATTATTCGAGAGAAGTAATTTTTTCAGGTTGTATTGGTTTCTAATCTTTGTATTAATTTTGAATAACATTTTAAATACACATTTTAAAATATTCAAAAGTTTGCACACATAAACAAAGACGTTTATCACAATTTTTAAAAATAGAGTTTTAAAACCAATGTCCAATAAGACCTACATAAAGTCTTTATATTTTTAATTATAAACTCCACTCACCGGCACAAGGTTGTCCATACTCTGTTCGATGTTAAATTTGGGCAGAGACACCTCTACGGGCCGCGTTGTCCATTCACCTGACGAAACAATGTTTTGCAAAATTTTCGTATTGAGCCTCTTACTAAGCTGACTAATTCCACGCTGTTTGTTGAAAGGTGGTAGGATCACAAACAAACTGACATCGCCGCCTTTATATGGGAGTTCCAGTACATGTGCACCCAACTCGTCAGAGCTCACTACACATACCCAATTAAATACATTATGTAGATTATTATGAGAGGTTTAAAATATCGTTATTTAATGGTAGATTTGATATATATGTATATATATTATAATTAAAGTTGTATCAATCATAATATAAGATTCAAATCAATATTATACTATTAAAAAATCATGTGTAACGACATGGAAGGCCCTCCATGTCGATAGTTTTTTTTTTTATAAACATTTGAATTACTTGTCACTATTACCCCTCCCACATATGTTGAGTTTCAGGAATATTAAACAAATTTATTTTATTTTTTAAAATGGTATACTTACGTAAATTGAAAACGCCAGATTGCCACATCATCGGAACATACGCATTTTCGGTTGGTGACGTATAAAATACCTCATCTTTCGTACTTTCGGAGGAAAATTTCGAGCTCCAAAAGCCTTTGAAGTACGCTGCGTTTGCCTGTAAGAATACACATAGGACACTATTAATTATAATACTATAGTACCCTACTTTACACCGAACTCGTTTTTATTCAGATTCGCTCGCATATAATAATAATTCATATTGTAATACGATGATGCTTACCAGCACAAGTCTTGTCTCATACGAGATTTTTCCTTCGGGTAACAGGTCCTTGATTTGCTGGTTGGTCTGGTTGGTCACCCAGTTATTTATGTACATCCGAGCAAGTTCGGGATCGACGACGAAATCCATTTTGTGAACCTCATCTTTGAATACGTCAGCAATGCACTTTTGTATCGGAAGTCTCTGAGAAACGAACAGACGATCCACCGAGCTGAAATCGTAATCAGCGCTGGTGTTCAGGACCCTCATCGAGTGGAACAATTTCTCCATACGGTATGCTTGCATCACGCTCAGTTTGCCCTATACCAATAAATTACGTCAGTCGACATTAAAATCAGTCAAATGCAGTCTTCTAAAGTAAATTTTTTTTATATTATATTCGTATATATTCTACACAATTTAACAAAGTTTTATAAATGATTTTGAAGAGTTGCAGCATTTTAGAAAATTTCCAAAACACATTGTACTTGACGAGTTGTGTCTTTAAAACAAACTCTGTGTATGTCACAAAAAATCCCGATTCTTTGCAAAATACTAAAAACTTATTAAAAGTTCTATACCGAGATAAAATTAATCTGGTTTAAAAGCTGAAAACTAGTAAAAAGAAAAATAAAAATAATCAAAGAAGCATACTTTTTCAATGAATAGTATACGAGTTAGTATTTACTGTTACTCCAAATTTAAAGGTTATTTTAACTTTTAAGTTTATTTATCGCGTCTACTTATATTTATTACAACAGTTACAATATTTGTATTAAAAATAAAATGCTGAAAAATTAAACATACTATATTAATTATTGTAATGGTTTTAAAAGTTATAATTATAATTATATAATACTTAGTTGTGTATATAATAATCAACAAATAAGATAGGCAAATGGGTACCGCTCTATTGTACATTAGGTATCAAGTGAGTCATTGTTATGGTTGTGTTAAATTTAAATTTAATATATATGATATGATATATTCAATCATATTATTAGTATTTAATTATTATAATAATAGATTATGTTTATACCAAATTATAAAAAATTATATAACTCAAAATGTAATAACATCTTTCTGTAAATATCGTTAAATAGTTAACGTAGGTAATGTAATATAAAAAGATAATATTTTAAAATATATCAAAAATATTCTGTATAGTAAAACTCATAACAATAACAATATAATTAACATAAAAGTTCTAAGTTCCTACGAATATTGTTTTTTCATTTTAACAAAATACGATTAATTATTATCATTATCATATTATCATAATAACATTACTTATTTATATACTAAATAAATGGTTTCGTCCAAATTTGAAATTAAAATGCCTGTAAAGTATTATTATCTATACATATTTTAGGTTAAAGTACAATTGTTCAATACCTTTATCCATATCATAACTATAATCAATATATTATATAAAAAATATATATTGAAAAAAGTTTTCTTAGTTATATAATAATTATTTATGAGCTAAAACATTCCGTATCATTATTCAAATAAACTTAGGTCAGGATTTATATATTGATAGTATTTAATTCGTATCACGAAATTCACTTTTTGGTTTTACCAAATTCTTACTACAATATTAATATTATAATTGTACCTGTATAATTCATGACATTGCATTGAAAATAATTATAGACATGACAAAAAGTTGTGATAATAAATTCTTAAAACATATCGTATTGAACTAAGTATGCATTTTTATGCAATAAAAAAGGTTATCATTCATTAAATAAACGTCAAGATATAGTTCCTCCAATTATAAATATGCATAATCTCAGTATAAACATAGAAATTCCGTCTCTACACATGACTAATGAATCTGAAAACTTTGTTCAAATACTTTCTTCTATAAATTAAATTCAAACTTTTAAACTTAATTTACGATTTTAAATTGTCACTATATATATATATATATTATATATACTTGTTTTTAAAGTCATAACTTATATAATCTAATTAATTATTAAAGGCCTTTATATAGTCGTATATACCTTTAGAGGCCTGAAATTTGACATACTCCTTATTATTTATTTATATCCTTACCTATATATTTTTAACCACACAAAATGAGTGCTGTACCTAATATTTATTTTAGAATTATAGTTATAGTCAAGAGTACGTTTGAAACATGCTACTACTTTTATCCCATATTTCACATTTCTTGCAAAATTATTTTATTGTCTACAAATGGAACCCGTGGGTCTTGTTGTAATCAAATGTTGTCATTATTTTTCAACAAATTAATCTACACTTCAACTTCTTTAATAAGGTAATAGACGAGCTAAACATTTTTACGGGGCGACGAGAAACTTTCGATCACAATCATATAAATACCTGTTCTGGTGGTAGATTGAGGAAACGCTTTAAGGTCTCTTCCGTTTCATTGTTACTTAAGAAATAAGTGATCAAAAGAGCCGTGTATATGCTATGAGGCGAGAATATCAAGTTCTGCTTCGGCGAAGCAGTCACGGCGGTTTGCAAGAGCTTGATGCTGAATTCCTGTTGCCTTTCGAACAGATAAAACTTCCCGGAAAGGAAGTCGTTCAGTGACAGCCCCGGTCCGGGGGGCACACATTTCTGTGCTACGCTCGGCAGTGACGCTGACCAGGTAGTGGTGGCCAATACCGCCAAGCCGATAACACACTTACACAGCCAATGCATTTTCACAACGATCGATAGGTTCCCTGGAACAGAAGAATATGTGTGTTTTACATTTTGTTCGATACATACAGTACAATGGTTTTCATAATAATGATGATAATATTGCATCAAATGAACATAACAATTGAAACATATACATATAAGAAAAATATTGTTTATTATTATCATTACATATTATATACGTAAATATTATCAGCCCTATTTTTATTATTATAATTTTTATTTTATAACAATACCGTTTTCACGCGGATATCATATTTTAATTTCAGAATTCAACAACAACTAATAGTAACGTAGTTTCGCATTACGTATTGTATATAAGGCGTGTAGAGATTTGATTTTTAAATTCGTCGGAGTAGTCGTGTAGTACGTTAACATCCGACTCCATTACACTGTAATTTTAAATTAATAAATCTTCGTAATTCGCCCCGTATAGTGCGTATAATAAAATGTCATTATTATAATAATACAACATGGTACTTTATTACATTTTTTTTTTTTATATATCGTAACGAGTTTTTGTTTACTCTTTCTGCTTCTTAAACTTTCCATTATAAGGATGCGTTGCATTTTTCCACGGAGTTAAATATTATTAAAATATAATATAGTGGCAAAGGCCAAAAACGTTTAACGTAAATTTGCCGCGAAAAACCCAACGCAGGTAATTTAAAATCAACTTAGTAACCCGCTGTTTAATGTCCATTGTACATTTATGCACAAGAACTTCTTATCTGTTAAATACAGCACACTCGGTTGTGCATAAAGGTGTCTACTGCCTACATATTATGCATTATACGTTACCGACACTATTGCAGTAGTTTTTACAAGACTCGCGCGCGCCGGACCCTTTTAATTTGAAGCAATTTACCTGTTTGACTTTAATTACTGCGATAAAGAACAAAAAAGTCGAAATACGTTGAACGTATAATTAAAAATCTCATTATTGCGAGCAGTAGGACATTACAGCAGAGTGTATAGCTAGATTTTTCGATAAATTTAAATAACAATATTTAAATGAGTAATATTGTCAAATCATCCAGACATTTAAATACGTATAATTATATGCACGCAATAATGTGTATAATAGAAAACGGCAATATAATGACCGAACTAATTGTGATGATTTGTAAATAATTTTTACACTTTTATTGTAAAAACTGCGTAATTGTACAGTATTTCATGTGTGTTCTAGTGCATATTTTTATGAGCTGCAGTAAACGATGCGCCGTTTGTCGTGTAAACTACGATTTTGCTTATCGATTAACTTTAGTCTAAATTCTAAGTATTAGATCATTACACAAAACGATTTATTTTATAATATCAATTTTTTCCGACCGTTATAATATTCGCCAGAAAATTTTCATTTGTATTAGTGAGGCATAATGATTATGAAACATTCTCCAATACGTCTTACGTCATTGTATAAATAGTTCAAATTTAATTTAATTAGTTTGTACAAGTTCAATATACCGAAACCATTGTGTTATAATTATTACCTTAATCAAAACAATTCCAAAATTCCAAGTATCAAGTATGACGTATTGGATAACAAAACAACGTTGACGAGTTTAGTTCAACAATACTTAGTTTATCGTAACAATATACGATTGTATACTATATGGATTTATAGTTTAAGTAAAAAAAAACATGGCAAACATAGTAAGTATAATAATTGATTACTGTGAAATTTCCATCGAAATTAATATGTTGTCGTGGAAATGCAAGTAAAATGGAAAAAAACAAAAAAGAGGTAAAACATTTTCGTCCTAATGCTTTGACGAATCGGGCGGGGATGACACCTTTACTTGAATTTTATTTCTACAAAGAAATAAATCACTTTTTATGTGCCGAATTAATTCTATCATCACGAGATATTATCAATTCAAATAACGACCCGGAAGATTTCACTACATTTTCCCATCTAATTTAACGAATTGTCTGCGAGTAAAACGCGCGTGTGTGTATAGGCAGTAGGTACTATCTTTGGTAATAATATTATTAGAGCTATTACATATTATATTTTGGTCGTGTTGCCGACCGTCTATGATAGTAATATTCCTCGGTCTGACTGTGCAGATAGCTATACGCCTGATGATAATATACACAAGTGATCGATATTTTATTACAATACCGCGAGTAGAGTGAGTGCAACTCTAAACAAAACCCTGTTCAGCTGTATATATAAATATGATATTATGTACCGTGCATTTAACCATATGGTCAACGGCGTGTTCGCTTCAACTTTAGATCATCGACGTCTATATTGCAGTGATAGTCAATTAATAACGATTGCAATATTATACATATACATTATTTTATAACAAGCGTGATTTGTGAAAACTGTCGTCTGCGCAAACAGCGATTGCGTACGACCGAAACCGATCCGACCGTTTCGAAAGACATTATTCATAAAAACTTCCACTTTCGGTTAAATATCATATTTTATAAATGAATAATAAAATAGTATGTATAATAGTTGTTGAATTTTGTATCGACAAAACACGTATTATCCCAAAGAATGGACTTGTGCAATATAATATACACACAATGTATATCATAATATATCATTAAAAAGCGTCTCGAGATTTTAATAAACCTATATGTATATGAATACTATATTTTCTATAATAATATAATGCGTCGTTTTGTACTGCGTGTGCATAATGCTAATACCAATGTCAGACAACGTAAAGACTGGAAATCCCTTTTCACGAAATCGAACGTATCGGATGGATATTAATCTATTATATATATATACATTATTTCTATTATTATTTACAGCACATGTTAAAAAACGAACAATGTTCTATCCGCAATGTGTCAACTAGTATACTTTTATTATGTGTAAAATATACATATATTATAATATATATTGTGTTATATTATAAGTAATACATGGACATGTACTTGATGTACTGTCTACACGACTCCGCAGCATTAAAAATTAAAAACGTCTAACAATATTATACAATATGTCAATATTGAATTGTTTAACACTGTACCGAAAATATCTGGATAAATCCGGTATAGGAAATATTTGAAATTATAATTGTAGCTCATACGAGGTACGCCCGTGTAGTTAAAAAGATATAAGTACATATTAAATATGAATTATATGTCTCAGAACTTCTGAGAACTTTCTGAATCAGAAAATCTAGAAAGCAATTCGTGTGCCTATTGTTATTAGGATTCATATTTCATAGACCACTAATAATTAAATAAATAACAATATTTATTTATTAAAAGTATAATTATAGTATAACAAATAAATTTTTAATTTAATTAAGTCAAGTATGTAATATAGGTAGCCAGGAAATAAATAAATAAATAATATAAATATAATCAAAAATCAATCAAACATGTCGATTAAAAATTAGATTTATATTTTTTTTATAAGCTCATGTTCAAACCTTGTTATTTTATTTTCACTTATAATTTTATTAAATCTATTTTCGTTGGAAATGTTTGTAATTTTCCACTTTGAACTGTATATAGGTTATTCAGAAAACATAATACATCAATGTTTATCGTAATTTATAATATTGTGTAATAAATCACACAACATACAATCAAAGCACATGGCCGACAGGACCCCCTATAAATTCATTATAGAGAACCCCTAAAAATGAATACAAATTATACTGTATGGCTAATATACATATATATTATAGTTATATTTTAGTGGGATATAATTCTTGGAATACTTTAGAAATCGATTTGAAAGTGGGTATACGGTATACCACGATTTAAGATAGTACTATATCTTAAATCGTGCGGTATACTGAAATCATTCTTTCATATTAGCTGAAATTATTATTGTTATTATTCTAAGAATCGTACCAAAACCGGAACAGAAATGTTTTTTCTTCTAAAAACTGAAACCGAAAAAATTATAAAGGTTCCAGCTCCAGACATTAACTGTACACGGTCTCGACTCCCTTAAGGATCATAACAATCATAAGTAATCGTAACGTATATACGCACACCTCACACATAAATAGATAAATTAATATAATACTTTAATGAAATGTGAATACACCTACTGTTTTGGTTGTACCTATATTAAAAATTATTTTAATCACTGCGAAAGACACCTGGAGCTAATAACAGTCGAACGATGCGCCAGAACACGCGTCATTTTATAACGCGAACGCGCCACTAAAAACGAAAAATGTTTGCGCAACCACGATCAATTATTTCGGCATAATTTCCATTTTTATTGTGCAATACAAAATGTTCGTACACAGCTGTCACAAACAATATTGTTCTAATACAATCATCAAATAATCCATTAGCTAGACCGCGTCGACCATAAATACGCGCGTCGACATCTGTATGACCATATACATAGGTATTTGATACCTGTATCAAATACCTATACGTGATGTGATAACATACTTTTATTCCTACTTCAAATATTTAAGCGCGCGATCAAAACACGTCACCGAGACTACAATTAGCTACGTGTAATATTATTTTAATCAAATGCGTTTATCTTATTTAATTTTTTGAAACACGATTTCAGTAAACATAATTTATAACAGAGTCATTGTTGACGTTTATGCATATAACTTTACACGATATTTATTTCGTTCATAATCTACTCGAAATAAATATAATGAAGGTTTTTTAATCATTTTTAAAATCTGAAAAAATAGCAATTGTTTAGTTTTTATACTATATATATATAAATAGAACCGGTTTTTAGAAAAGTCGAGTTTTCCATGCCAAATGAATATCGCTATAGCAGGATATTATGTAAGTTTTGTTTAATCATGAAGCGGTAGTGTGTAATACCATATCGCCGGATATCAGCCAACTTTGTTTAATGCTATATTTCATTATTCGAAAAGAGTTGAGAACAAATCTATATATTTAAATAAAATATTAAAACAAATTCAAAGAACTAAAATCAATATGATATAAAAAAAGTTGCGACGAACACAGTATTTATATTGTAGACCACGCGATGTACTTTTCTTACAACTCATGTAAATCGTGATGGAAATTGTAAACACACTTTTAGTGTGTGAAAATGAATCAACAGTTAAGATTTCATTTTTATAGTTGCGTATATAAAGTAATAACAATGAATCAGTTTTTATATATTATGCGCCTGTCAAAAGGCGTCCGCGCCGTATTGCTTACATGACAAAAAATGTATATGTATAATACTATGAAATGTACAATATACACTACCTACGTATATCTGGGCCTGAATATGTAATATAATAATAATGCGTCGGGTTGAGTAGGTGACTGCTTATACTTCTTATATGTATATATATATTATTTTTATAACCGTAATACGTAAGTATACTTGAGCAAATATAATACTCGAGTGAATATTTATTTTATATTTTGATACAATGCAATAGATCGTCCAGGTTTTCGTTAAAAATAATAATAATAATATAAAAACAATAAAATTATCTGAACAAACCCCGTCTTTAATATTGAGACAAATAAAATTGTTTACCGATTCGTAGGACAATAAATTGAAGCATTTTTGATGGGGAAAAAAATGTAATATCGTCATTATTATACACGTATAACCATGTTGACTGCTGTTATGTTTTTTAGTTGTGTATTGTCGTATTGTTATGATAAATGGATATTATTTCACAGTAGCAGCTGCTGTAAGTCTGCATCTGTATCGTATAATAATAAAACGGCTCAAAAATAACTCTTGTATAGCTGCGACTATTGCGGGTATTTTTACTTTGAACATAAAACCTACGACAAACAAATTGTATTTGCTTGGAAGTTCTCATTGTCAAACAAAATTAGCATATACAATAATAATATTGTTGTATAGTTGAAAATGTGTGTATGAATCATATGATATACGAATATGCGTTCCTATAATTGTATTTAACATTCTATTACTTATCGTATACGTCCAAAGTAGTACATAATAATACGTTGTCCTTTATCATTAAACACAATGTTGAATGTAAATTTTAAAAATGTCTAATGTGTAGATATTTAATAAACTTCTTTAATTTATCAACAACAAGGATATAGTTTTAAAAAAATTATTACCAACAAACAGTTTTTTATTTTATTTTTAGTCGAAATAAATAAAAAATTTAAATTCATGAGTTATACATTTAATATTTTTCTATTAACTATATTAAATATCATTATTAAACATCCCTTATTTAAAGTTGATTCATTTTGCACGAAATATACTTGTTCAACACGAGTATCCAAACAATGAGCATAAAAAAATGTTAAATTATTTAGAAGAACATATTGAATTATGCTCAAATAATATTATTCAAGTCCTCTCTCTAAAGGGCCAAAATTATCTATGTACGTTTTTTACAAATTTTTATCTAATTTGTTTTTTAAACAGATATCTGATAATATTATTATTTTTTTTTTCGGAAAACAAAATTTCAAAATATAAAACTTTAATATAGACAAGTTGAGATGAAACAAACATTTTCTTTAATTATTGATAACAAGTCACGAAATTTGATTAAAACGTAGGCCCGAGGAGGGTTTTAATTTTTGTAACATTGTTCAAAACAATAGTAATTTATTTATCTAAGTCAAAATTATGTATAAAGGCGAATAATGTTTGTTTTGAAAGTGATCGGAAACCATTTTAAACTATTTATTATAATTAAATTAGATTCAAAACTTTGAGATCTGATGCAATTCAATAAAATTGTATATAAAATTATCTATTTATATTTAATCCATTACGTATAGTGCTATACCACAACTGTTCTACGGGTAATATTGAAATCAATGTTGAAAAACTGGATTAGATTTTGGTTTAAATTTTAGTATAGTTAATGTGATTTAATTAGTATTTAAAGTTACAAAACTAATTTGTAGTTATTGTTTTACATAACTTAAACGTAGTATTATAAATTATAATATTCGAATAAAATAAAATAAATTATGTATAGGTAGATATACTTGTTTTATCAGTAAAAAAAATATATTAGAGTTGATAAAAACAAATAAAAAATAAAAAATTTTACTAAAAAAGGTATAAAACGCATTTTAAATAACTATTTTTCCTCTTAAGATTGTTAAGTGGCAAAAGTATTATAAATATGACTTATTTATAAGTTTTTTTTTTTAATCTAAAAACACAACCATTAAAATTACAACTTGTGCACGTATAATAATAATTTCTGAGCTGTAATTAATCTAAATTTAATAATATACTATGTTTACAATATATTTCGTAATTCGTGTATAGCTAATATAATAAATGTTTTTTTAATATTATTACACTTTATTTAATTATTGCGTTTGTAAAAATAGAATGGTGTGTACCTACATATTATTTGAGTACACACACCTGTGTGTATATAATATATTGTTTTCATTTAGACGACCATTAAACGGTAAGAGTTTTCAAAATAATGTGGTCCTATAAGTTAAGCATATTAAATTAATGATTATCGAATTGATATTTTTTATATAAATGAAACAACTGGAGTACCTATGTGACAGCTCTATAAAAAATGATTAAAAAGTGACAAAATAATATATACTAACCTGTACGTTGGTTTACCGTGTTAATTTTAAGTGGACCCAATTATTAAGTTATAAAAAAAAAACAATCTAATGCACACTTTATTTTTTGTAGAAATAATAATTAGACTTTATCTGTATAATAATAATTTTGTAATAAAAACCCTCTCGGCTTTAATTCTTATGAATAAGCAAAAACATAAAACAAAACAAATAAATGTATTAATTAATATTTAGATACTCATTAAACGGATTAAAACTAAAATATTAAGTGAAAGCAAAATATTGCTAAAAGTACTGTATGTTAAACATATGCTCGTATATTACGTAAGACTCACGTCATTAAATTCATTCGCTTTCAACAAATATTTTCAAAAATAAATTATACATATATCGAGTATAAAAATGTACTTATAAACATTAATCACTTTTTTTTTTTTGAGAAAAAAACTGAACGACTAATTGATTATATTAAAATAATTAAAATGAAAACATGTCGCTGAATATTTTTTTTTTTGTGCAACAGCCAAGAGAGACGTAAAAAACTGACCTATTTTTTTAACGACCTTTAATACAGACAATTTCACAGCAGGACTGAACATTGCAACGCACGCAGTCCATAGTGTACTGTTATATAAAATATAGTTTTTGGTCAATTTGGGAAAAGAAAATATATCAATAGTAATAATTTACTCGGACAGGGAAAATGATAGGTATTTATGGATGTAAACGGTCAATTTTTCTTCGAACTTTTAGTCTAATGCTCGCACCATATAGTTGCAAGCGGTATAAAAGTACAGTTTCGACAAAATAATGTGATAAACGGGTTAGAAAGAGTTTGGTAAAGTTGTCCCCTTTAAAAAGGCGGATAAACAATAAATTCTCGGACTTAAACTGCAGAAATTCAGTTTTGGTGTATTCGTCGAACACTATATTCTCGCACCGAATGGACGCTATTGGCGTATTATTATTGACAAGCATTTTAAAAACGGTGATAATTGATCATCGGTTTTAAAATAAGAATTCTTAACAGATCATGTTCTGCTTATACACAATAGTATACAGGGTGATTGAAACGTTTTTAGCGCACATAGTAACAAATAACGAATAAATAGGTACTTATCAACTATTTTCATAAGAAATAACTTATAGTCATATCATATTATCATAATGATGATAGACGTCGCAAGTAAAGACAATACGTCGTTTAAAAATAAGACAATGTCGTGAATAATATAAGTTAAAATGTTCGGAAATTTCCGATCTATAGCCTATAGCAGATTTACAACTGCTGCGCAAACATTTCATAACTACGCAATCCGAAATATTATTATGAAACGAGTCGACGACTGAATAAAACAAGTACATCAAAGTAAAGACTGAAAGACTACTCGTCGCCGGGGCCATATTTACTATTAGACGGGATAGGCAACTGCCTATGGTCTCCGTTATTAGAGGGCCTCAGATTTTTATTTATTTTTTTTTTTTTTAGAGTATTACTTTCATTATACTCGTATAAAATAAATGTAAGAAACATATGATATTTCAAAAAAATTTAAAATAATTAATCCTTATATCAGCGTAAAATGTAAATGAAAATAATAGGTACAAGAAATCTGTACTCTGTAGAGATAAAAAAAATGCGTAACATTATAATTATGTTTGTGAAAATGTATAAGTGAATACTAAAATGTAAACTGTTGACAATAAGGGGCCACATTTTTTATTTCGCCTTTTTGCCTAAGGCCACAAAATGCCTAAATCAGGCCCTGCTCATCGCGCCTAAAACGTGCGCACTCGCACAGTTGCACTATAATACTGTACAATAATATAATCACATCATTAGCATATTATAAAATATTACACAACAAATTACAGTATATAGGTGCAAACGAAACGGCTAACGTGGGCCGTGCACACAATGCGAGCGGCGGCGCGGAGCTATCGCGGGCGGGGAGATAGCGAATAACGAGCAGCTCTACGGGCGTCACGTCATCGAGAGTGACAAGGACGCGCGCGCTTTATGCGACCTATACGACAATAACAATGTTATGGTCCGCGAACTATCGGTATAGGTCGCCAGTGATGTGCATTACGCGGCACTGCGATAAGTATATTATATCGTATTGTGTGAGCGCGACCCGGTGCGAATGAAATTGGGTTTTCGGCGGGAGCAGCGTGTGGGAGGAGACGGCGCTCGGCGGGACGATATAGGTACCTACTACCTATGTATAATATATGTATATGTGTGTGTGCGTGTTGCGCTATAATTTTATGCCGTTCGCGCGGTGTGTGTAAATAGTATGGAAAAAAATAAAAAAGTCATTTGTGGCGCGTGCACAGCACATACGTATGTGTGCAGTGGCATAGGTATAGGTTATTCACGGCCGAACCGGGCGAGAGGAAATCGTCGAGACGTGACAAACTCGGGTTTCCCATTATTATATTAGAGTTTTTTTCCATTATTTTTTCCCCCCGATCCCAAAGCGCTATTCCGATGTTTTTGTGCCATTTCCGATAACGCGACGCCACCGCCATGACGATGACCTCGAGATGGCAACCGGAAAACCCACATGAGCCTGCAGACAGAAAACACTTAAAGTGTACCGTGTACCCATAATATGCAATAATCTTTGAACGTTATACAATGCGTTTAGCGTATTATTATATGGCAACAATATTATAATAATATTACATTGTCGCACCGTACATGGCCGCTCACGCGTGGCCGAATAAGAACCGATGGCTTTTTTCATTATTATTATTCGGAATGCGCGCGCGTTTTGTAATTCGACTAAGACTGGGTACCTACGAACAGTGATAATAATGCATTATCTAAGTCCGTGCACACTCCGTAGCTTTACCGCGACATCATAAACCATAAGTCGCGCGTTGTCCCATTACATGTATTACAGGTATACCACATTACCACGTGAGACGCGTCATCGTTGCGCATTGACGAAGACAATTTTACCATTACGGCACTACCTATTATTATCGCTGTCCGTGACCGAAACGACGTAGGCACGAGATACCTATGATATAATATGGTATTATTACGCATGTATGATGCAAATATTAGAGTATATTTAACATTACCGTACTCCGTAATCGCCAATCGGACGTTAAAACAGATGTGCATAAATGGGTTGAATGACATAACAATAGGGTGGCCATAGTCGAATAATTAAAAGAGAGACTTATGCTCCGACTCAAAAATAATCACACTCGCGACTTACTTTTAGCAGAGAATCTTATTTTCTTTTTCAATAATATTTGAAAACGTCATTTTATAATCCGATAATCGGAATTGAAAATACACTTATTTAATTTTAAACGTTTAAAATTTTAATTTGTGAAAAATGTAAAAAGAAATAAAAAAACGTCTCACTACTTTTATGGACAGGTGTGGGTTGAATAATTTTAATTTTCCTTTACCTGTAATCACTCGCACTAACAAAAAATCATGGAATAAAATAGTTTATCAATTTACTGAAAAAGCGACGATTCCGTTTTAATATTGTGGTCACTCTAATTTAACATAATATTTTTATATTTATATGTGTAAAGATCCCTGGAGGTTCTCGATTTTCGATTCGCGTCTCAATGTAGTAGAGAAGTAGCAAAAGTACAAACATGCGTTGTTGCGGGGCAGGGCTCCAGGCGAGAACAAAACATAAAAGATTCATTATTGTGTTAGCTGGTTTTAATGTAGATTATACATTTGTACCCAAACATACAGAAACTATAGACTTTTGATGATAAATTAATTAGTGCATGTATCTTTCTACGTGTGGAAAAAACTACTGCGTGGTAAACTACATCGAATTAAAAATAACATGGGTAATCCTGACAGTCACCGTCGTTTAGATAAATGTATCAAAATACATCATTTATTTTGTATTTTTCTCAATGTCATTAACTATGACAAGTTGTCTCATAATGAATTATATTGTTATTTTCCGATTGATCATGCAAAAAAAAAAAATCACCACACTGATATAATATATATTTTTTTCCAGTGCAGTTTTTCTTTATTATAGAAAAATTATAAGATATAAAATTAATTTGCCTGTAGCCTACATAAAACCAAAAAAAAAAAAAATAATAACACAACAATTATTATATTAAATCCATTGACACTGCAACTGTAGTTTATCAGAAAGTATGATTAATCTCGATTTTATATAATTTATTAATGCTTTAGAATTTATAACCATCTCGAATAATGATTATAAATATGTAGGTACTACGTGTAGGTACACGTGCATTGGCATCAAACGTAAGTGATAACCGGTGAGCGTATAATGACATTATCTTACAGGAACCTAAATGGTATGTATTTTGATGAAAACGCTTCAAGGCCTAGTGCTAAAACCTATTGTGGTAACCCGCCGGTTTAATAAATGTGTTCAATATCATTATAAATTTATAAAAGACTGTGCCAGTCGACACATGTGCAGAATATTCATAATAATAGTATCACGACAGTGGGTATAAGCAATACATTATAAATTATCATAAAATGATATTAGATTGTTATTCGATAGTTTAGCTCGCTTCGTTACACGGTCGTAATATTATTGACAAGCGATGATAGATCGGCGCGAGAAATTTGAAATGAAATCGTTACGATAATTACATATTATTAAGTGAACCTATCATTTTACGCGTTTCCCGGAGAATCGCAAAGATACACTTCCGCCATAGTAATACAATAAACATCTGCACGCCCGTCGTATGTTATAAAATAATATTAATATTAACGAAATTAGATTATTATTACAGATGATATTGTATAGTGATAAAATCATATAAATATTAAAGTATAGCTATAGGTGTACGGCGCCACATACTATTGCGGACGCGAAAACGTGTTTCGAGTTTCTGAGTACCTAACTTGCCCCTAAATCTCGCCGAGGAATTTCGGAGTCGTCCAAAGTAGATTAATTTCAAACTCTAATAGTATACACGACGTGTTCGGGGCAATAACATTAGTGCGCAAATACCACCTGACACCAAGCCAATTTAATTAAAATACATTGCGCATCAATCAATTATTGCACAGCAGACTTAAGAGGATTTAATCGACAACGGCAAAACAGAAATACCAACAATATACAAAATATAAAAACATTATAAATATAAAATATTTGTACTGAATGATACGCTCTGGTTTTAAAATGATGAATGTATGTTGTATTCTTTTACAGCGTTTCAAACACATAATCACATAAGAGCTGTATAAAAATTAAAATTATTCATAAACAAATGGTGGTATAATATTGACGAGATTCCACGTATCGGAAAATTAGGTTGCGTCAAGCTAATGTCGGTGACAAGCTATTCAATTTTAATATATTAAAATCGTCCTACTCTATTAAAATGTTGGTACAAAAAAAAACATAATATTAATTCAATTAAGGGCTCTCGTATATTCTATTTTGTACGCGGAAGCTTGTCCTTCATCGTATTTCACCTGTAAAATTAACTTGTAGCAGCACACCTGACACCTTTTCTGGATTACGCGTGTTAGTGTGTATTGTATCCAAATTATATCCATTATCGTTTATACTAATAAAGGTGTTGGTCCAGGTTAATGTCTTAGCTTAATCTTTTTTCAATAATATTGACGAATCTACTCTTAAACCTTAAACAAAATAAAAATATCACTTTTTTGCTTAAAAGCGAAAATAACATCGACGTTTGAACTTTTATCGTGTATTGTTTTAGATATCAAATACAAATCGATATAAGATAATTTTAATGAGCAAAATATCCAGCGGAGTGTAGACAAATATTACTCTCTCTGTAATATGCTTTGCTACGTTTAAGTTTTCATAGAGGCTTTTTCGTTTGACGGGTACTTGGAGATTAAAGTGCATAAATTATTAAAAGCTCAGATGAACTAAAATAGTATTCTCCAGTTTCCTCTAAATATTTAAAGTTGTAGCAAAACATTTAAAACGATATACATAAAATATTGTATGTTCTTTTATATATACTGCGTCAGAAACTCGTTGGATCGACCTGCAGTTATGCAAGCGAAAGGGTTTCAAGTCTTGCGATTCAAAGTATAGTGCCAAAATGTTAATGAGCCAATTTTTTAAATACTCAACACGACGAATAACTCGAAATTCAAATCTACGGTCACAATAACGTGAAATTATCGGAAGACATCAAACAACAATAAAATGTTACAACGGAAATGCCTAAATTCGGCTGCTAAATAATATATGTTTATAGTTATTAGTTACGTTTGAATGTGGAATTTGCCACAACAATTAATATATGTGATGCGTATGGCTGCTAGTATATGTAGTCATTAATTTCGACCGAAACACAAAGTCAGAAATGTATGTTCAAACAATCGTATGCAAAATTAGGTCAAAATATTTAATTGTTGAATTTCCCGAAAATATAATACAAAAGCCACGTTTCTTGATTAAACACGTAACGAGTCGAAATAATATAATAATAATAAATCGTTTCTTTCGTATATGACACAATAAAACTATAAAACAAAACGGAAATCGAAAGAGACGTGTTCGGCCCAGCGGGCTTCGGGTGCTGCGCAATATGATCAAACACGTGCGATATTACGACAACGACGACTCAAACAAACTTCGAGTAGTACGAAGTATGACTTGTGTTACGATAAGTTCGAAAAGTTTAGATTTTTCTTTTCTTTTTCCAGACAATAATCGTAATCGTTTATTGTTTCTGAGTCCAGATTACTGGGCCATTTTAAGATCACAGTGTCCTGGCCGTGCATTGTAAATTTGTAGATATGTGTCCGTGTGTTGTGCACTGCATACCTATAATAATACTATTCGATACGTATTGTCGAAAGACGCCGATTACGCGACGGGTTCGCTGTCGCGACGATTTCATAGATCGCCGTCACTCGTCGCCGCGCAGAACCGATGTGTATGCTGTCTAATGTGTAATATAGGTAATATGCCTGCGGAGGAAGACGGTACAGTGATACACTAACGGATGATATAACATTTTTATGCATTTACGCGCATAAAGTAATAAACCTAATAATATGGCGACAATATTACCTATTATGACAGGTCGTGTTTGTCGAAAAATCCGAGAGAAAGCAGCCGAACAGCACTTGCGGTGCGGCGGGGAAGTCGGCGCGGTAATAGACCATAATATGCAACAACAACGACGACGATAATAATAATAATACCTATAATATATGTTGTGATATTATATTGTTATTATTATTAGCTATGTATTCGATTCCACCCACCATAGATTTGTTTTTAGCGACCGACACGTTGCGTACTCGCGTTTTATATAAATAGTTCATATTATCATATTATTATTAGAATGCCGTCTGCAGCAACGACAGCTATCAAAACCGTTACGTGCGCACATCTGACGTTTTCTGATTATTGCGATCTCCGGCGCCATCAAGAAATATTACGGGGATCGCTTTCGCGAGCATCCGGTCCATATAATATATAATATCAGGTAATATATAATACATCGACGAATTGGTATACGATCCCGATAAACAAATATTATAGTAAATATATAACGTAGTTATATTATATTATGCTCTCGGTTCCGAAACCGTGTATGGCGCCGAAGATCAACTGCGGTGTACGGATCGCAGGTCGTGGTATAGGCTGCGTTGTCGTTTTTATTATTAATAATAATAATACTGTCATAATCATTATTACGCGAACGGCGCACCTAATTATTGCATACAGATAATTTAAAAAGGGCGGCAGTAGGAGGCGTATACCACGTCATAAGTACTCGCATACATAATATAATATAATGGATGTGTATAGTCAATAGTGTATACATAACAACCATAATACCATAATAATGTACACTGTGTCGGGTTTCTGTTCACCGCCGAAATGCTATCCAGTCGTACGTCTCATGCACGCAACGATATCGGTGTATAGTATAATGTCAGATGTAAACACATAGGTATAATATAGTGATGCGTAACGACATTAATTCAAGTGTCCGCCAATTCATAATATCTGTCTGTGACTGTGTGTGTATGTTGTGCACACGACAGGTTGGGTCTTGTTCTTGCAATACATCCTATAGTTATCCTACATAATATTATTATGTGTTATTATTTTGTTGTCGTTATTTTTCTAGAGAAAGCGCCATTCCGGCACACAATTTTTCTCGATACGTCACCGAAAACTGTTTCTAAACTTTTCCGTCTTGTGAATAGGTATATAGGCATATAATATATATATTATATATATAATAATCGGTTGTATAATAATCAATCACCAATTAAAGCACTTCGATCATTTTTTTTCCTACTGATAAACGACACGATCCAAATTAATTTCCACATTTACTTTTTAGTTTTTTTTTCTTTTAGATCGTGTTTTAATATTACCAGAATTAACTGTATCGATTTAACAAATCGAAAACTTCGTAATAGTTAGCGTAACTTGCAAGAGTTTAAAGTGTATTATTTAATCTTAAATATCAAATTTAACTTTTATATATATTGGTAGGTATATAGTTTAAAAATATCACATCATACGAATAAAAAACACACGCCTCGTTATATACATATATATATATATATATATGATATATCTAATATAATATGTCATGTTCAAGGGTCTGTAAAATAGCGTGAATAATAAAGTTCTGACAATAATTGAAAGTTATATGTCTTTAGGTTTAAACTGCTTCTATATCGCAAAAAAAAGTATATATGTATAGACGAACTTTGTAAGTAATCGGTACTTTACTAGGTAATTTTTCTCTGACGCGCAGAAAACTTCAAAAACCTTTTTAGTCTGATCGATCACTGTGGCAACAAACGGTTTAAAAGAGAAAAAAGTGGTCTCATCTTATTTTATTTTTTACAACCACTCTAGACCCGTAACATCCAAATCAAATTTAGGGTTAAAATCTTTTACCTACAAAAACGCATATAATTTCCCTGGTTTTATATTCTGTTGCCGCATTTATGTTATGTATTTAAACTGAAATATTGATCTCAAAATATTATTATAATGATACAAATACAAACACTAAAGATTTTATAAGAAATTCCTCAAATATGAATCTAGCGCATGATGTGCAGTGTAGATGAGTTTTATAAAAATTGTATCAGTGCCATGTTTACATCTAAACTCTAAATTTTAAATTAACTTTTTGAATACAATTTTTCGTTTTAGTATGATGATTCAATCAAAATATGTAGGTAACTACTTATTACTTGAAATAATGATGTTTTGTACATCAAAATAAATATTATAGTATACCTACCTACATTGTGTAATTAAAAATAAATTATTTTATTTTGAAACGTCTGTATTGCGTTCGCTTCCTTGTATGCAAGATAGAATTATTTGCAAGAGTATAAAAACATTCATTATGTATACAAGATTAGGAAATTTAAAAGGCGCTTTATTTTTTTTTTAATCAATGGTTTGTATCTACTTTAATTCGTATTCAGTGTGACTAGCAATTGTATAAGATGTTTAAGTGGTAAAATTAATGTTCAATAGCTATAAAATACAATAACAAAAACAAAACGATTTCGCAAAATATAAATCGATATTTAATTAACTCGTCAACAAGAAAACAGTGCTCAAGTTTCATTGGTTTATTTTGTTTAAATTGTCTTCAATTTAGGTATTAATAGATTTTGTAAGGATATTATGAAAATAATACTTATGGACTTTATGGTCGAGACTATACACTTACTCCGCATATTCCACGGTGTTTTTTTATTCAATTCAAATTCATTGTATTATTAGCTATACACAACGAATATGATACGCATCGTTTTCATCCGCGTTGAAAAACACGGATGAACTTGTATTTTAACGGACGAACGTCAAAAAAATAAAAACGCCAACTCCTAATTTATATTGGTTTAAATTAGGAGAAACTATACTTATAACGAAAAACTCCGTCCAATAAACAATAGAAAACGCTGTATACACAGCCCCGGCCTAAAGCTTATTCGGTTGTGCAAATATTAATTAATATATAAAATAATATATTTATAATAATATTGCTTTAATTTATAAATAATTTAAAAAAAAAATTACAACGTAACAAAAATAACGAAATATTAATTGTTTAACTTTTATAGAATATTGAATTAAATTATCGTTTATATCAAAACTTTGAATCTCGTAAAAACATACTCAATACTTACGTATTACGTATAAGATGAATAAATGGCATAATTTTATTTGATTATATATATTTTAGAAAGTGCTGAATTTATTTACATTAAATATATTATAATCCGTTAATTTGAATGTTAAGTTTTATTATTACATAAAGTCGTAATCACATAGCTGAATATATCTATAACCAAATAAGTGCATTTTATACACTATCATAATAAATTCAGTTCATTGTTAAATATTAAAAAATATTTAGCTATTAATATATTATTATTTTGAGAAATATTTACAATATTTGTAAATAATATTGTTTATTATTCATATTATAATATTATACAATATATGTACATTTACCTTATTTCATAATATGTTGGCACATGATGTTTATGATCATTACAAATTAAGTCAACGGTTTACTTAGAACTTATACAAGTCCAATATTCAAAGTAACTAATACATTTTTTCCACGTAAAAGTATACACGCGGTTATAAGTAATATTTTCGTATTTTAGATATGACTTAATATATTAAGTACGCCATTACACGTATATATGAAATTATCTGATCATATAAATAATATTAAACATACTATTGATTTGCATTGGAAAACTGAAACATATTCATAACACTAACGCTATAATGGTTTAACTTTGTAGTTGAAAAAAAATCATCCAATAACAGGTTATTCTTTTTCTAATTAAGTTATTCCAAAATAATTTTAAATCATTACTAAACAACATTAAAAAAATATATATGATTAACTACTTTTTATTATTATTATTTTTAAGTTTTTACGTTTATAAATGACTGCGTACATTTTAATTTTATATTCCCGAGCAAAATATCTCTTAGAGAACTTCAATGTATTAAATGGAGTTTCAAAGAAGTTCTTGATTATAGTTACAACTTATAAGTGCTTATTTAAAGTTTAGTTGAAAGGGAAACTCCTGCGTTACTACATTCCGCTTATCTAAACATTAAACACTTATAAGTTAAAAGTTATAAGTTTTAAAATGTAACTGATAAACTATGCTCATTATAGTCGTTGGGAATTTGATTTTTATACATTGAAATTCTCAGAAAAATCTCATGTGTTAGAATATGCAAATAAATGCGTATGATGTCATTCAAAAAGAGAAGCGTTAAAAATTGTAAAAAAAAAAACATTCATACTTTTTGAAGTAATGAAAATTGAATTTCAATAAACCAATCGCCCCGTATGATATTGAGCGATTAATAATAGATAATATCGTGACTTACCTATCGTGGTTCGGATCGGTGATGATCTAGAGATCGTGTATCGGGCGTAAGCAGGTTTGTGAATACTTCGGAACGGTGGCGACGAAGTTCGGAAATCGTAATAAAACGTCGTCGGAGCACGTGTGCGATCGGTTCGCTCGTTTTATCACTACAACGGACGTGTCTTAACGAAACGTTTCAAAGCGCGTCCGGTTCGGTGTCGTTCGGTCGGTCTTGTGGTAGCACAGCAATAGTAGCAGTCGTAGTAATAGTAGTAGTAGTAATAGCGGCACGGGAATGCGGTGTCTGTCTGGTAAATCCCATGGCCGGCTGGACGCACGCGGCGGCGGAGGCTTGCAATAATATTAATATTACAAAACCTTCGGAAACACTTTCACCGGGAACGTCATCGCAGCCGACGCGTTCCCACCAATCCGCGAACCGCCGGAACCGATAATATTGCAGTCAGGTGGGCCAGGCGAGCAGACGCGTTATGGGCATGTGTATAGGCAGGCGGGCAGGTGGTTTACTGGTATACATTATATCAAAATACCGAACTGGTAAAAATGAGGCATGTCGTAGGATTATAGGCCGCCCGGGTCGTCATCAGCTCGCGGTGTACAGTGCGCATTATGCACATAATCGTAAGTCGCCCACGCAGACCCGAATGACGTCACGCCACGGTAGGGTATTCCCGCGCGCAGCGGCCGAACTTGACGCAACAAATAAAAATATGATCAGTGTCAGCAACTCCAACACATACGTTGTATGTACATGCGGTACCGAATTCGAGACACAAACACTAACACGACTTCGAGAAACTCTATAAATACGTGAAATTTTCGCGCCCTCGACTAGACCACGGTCAATATAATATATATAGTATACTATCTTGTAAAATTTATATAAATGAAATTAATTGGAAAAAAATGTAATGATTACCATGCGATCGCGGCTGACGTGCCGATAAAGTATATAGTATGTAATACATAAATAACCGTATACGTATACGCACACTTTCCGAAGAAAGTGACGAGAGTCATCGCTGCGGTTTATTCTGCCGCCGTCCTCGTCAAACCTTGAGACGGTTTTGGTGGCCGCCGCTGCAGAGATCCGTTGGACGATGAGTCACTATTACAATACCGACGACGAACGGTTTACTAGCATAGAGCTTATTTGCCCGGACGCACGGCTCCCCGGGGCACTGAACTATGAATAATGCAAGCGAAACCGCTATACCCGAAGTTACTTCTCAAAGTCATGAAAGTCGACAATTGTATACAAATAAAATCGGCTATACATGAGTTATCTCACGACCGCGGTACTCTAAATTTTATTTTATCGTGTAACAAAAAATATTTAGTACTAGTTCTCTCTCCTTAGTCCTTAGGCAGATAATAAATTTTGAAGTGGTAAGTGATTCTTTAATGACTCAAAAATTGTTTGATATTAATAATTAAATATATATACTGTAGATCAAGAAGCCAAAAGGCCATTTGAAATAATCAATACACCACTTCTTCAGATCACAATTTATATTATGGACATACAAAATCAAATGATAAACAAACCGGCGTCAAAAGAAAAGAAAAAATAATCCTTTTAAGATTAGGAGTCAGACACACTCAATACATGGTTTTCTGTTATCAAAAGAAAATCTATCTAAATGGGCTAAATGTGAAACATGCAGAGTAACAGTAACGGTCAATACCTACTGACAAAACGTCGTGAGTAAAATGAAGAACTCGAAGAATGAAAAATTCCCAACTTCAGCGCTTGAGCTCAAACCTGAAAACAGCCTAAACTTATTATTATTTTTAAGCAAAATTAAACTAGGTACGAGGTCTGTTCAAAAAGTGCCAGGATTTTATTTTTAATAATTACAAAAATGCAGTTACCTACATATTATTATTTAAAGATATCGCCTTCAAAATACTCTCCTCCACACGATATGCAGTGGTTCCAGCGATCTTGCCATTTTTCGAAAGTCCTGTGAAACTGTTCTAAAGTTATAGCTTTGAGTTCTGTTGGCGTATTCACTTTAATTTTCTCTACATCTTGAAACCGTTGGACTTTAAGCGCAGATTTCCGGATCGTACCTATGAATCCATATCTCGTTCCCTGTGATGATGTTTTTTATGAAATTAATTTCAGCAGATCGATTTTTAAGGTCTTGACAAATCGTTAAACGATTTTCCTTTTTTTCCGATGACAACAACCGCGGAACGAATTCGGCAGCTACCATCCTTAACTGTAAAGTTTCTGTTCGTATAGAACTATATAGGCAATATGATTTTAAAAAATAAATAGTTAAAAAGCGTACATAACTATAATGGCTTATTCAGTCGATTTTATTTTAGACCATTAATTAAAGAATATTTATATATTTACAATTTTAATTATCTATACTATTAAATATTTTTTATTGACTAGTTATATTATTATTTTTAATAATTACTTTTATACAATTACATATAATATATTATAAAACATCATCTTAACTAACACTTTTTTCGAAAATAGATAATAATTTTTCCACAAATTTAGTTATACGCCTTGATTCAGTATTATTTCAGACTTCAGTATTTCCCACTAAAATAACAGTTTTTTGATATCACGTATTTTGTTATGATATTTTATAACATAAGACTATAGATACACATATATATATATATATATATATATACACGTATAAAACATAATATATGCATGATTCATGTACCAATTTCACGTATTTACAACATAATTATGTATTATTACTTAAAATTTTAAATAACATATCTCAATCTTACAACACCTTGAACATCATTGTTTTCCTGGTTTTTTCTGTTATATATGTATAAACAACATTATATTCGTTATATCAGAGTTTGCACGTAGCGGACTACAAACTTCCCAAAAGTCACATGCAGTCATCTCAATTTATCGTATGCGCTTTATCCATTTTTATGCATATAACACCAAATATATACATAAATTTTATAATTCTTCTACTTAGCCTATTTAGGTATATAAATACACTGAAAAATTAATTACTTTAACAATAATAACAGACGGTAATATCAGCAAACAAAAATTTAGTAGTTTGGCGTACATGTCATAATATTACCAAAATTTAATTTAAACTATAAAAGTTATTGTTAATAAAATATACTTAATTTTAAAAAACTTGCGCCATATATCTTTTAAAAAGCTATTAAATGTGTAAGTTTTATTAAGTACTTTTCACTACATGTTTGTGTGTGTGTGTGTGTGTGTATTATGATCTGTATATGACGTATATTATTATGCATTGCAAATTATTTTATAATACAATAATATAACATGTGTGTACGTTAACGGCGAATCGAACACACCGAGTAATCGATTAAAACATGTCATGACGAACAGTCCTAAATGGCCATAACGCGTAATCTTGGACGTTATCTATACGCACGAGGAATATGCGAGTATATTATAGTTAACAGACCGTGAACGTCAATACCTGACATTATGTTAGTTGGGTTAGTGTTCCGAAATCGGTGCATTTTTAATAACTGCGGGAGACAGCCGTCACTAGTTAACCATAATATTATATTTAAGTAGAGTTAAAATTACGTAAATAAAATAAACAAAATTATCGTCGTTTCATGATTATGGGTAATACATACATAATAATAATAATATTGTATTATGGTTTCAAAAACATTTTCAAAATAAATATAAGTGATATTATATTTTATAACCATACTTACTGCTAGATCAATGCTTTTGTTTTATTTTCACACGCCTATATTGGCTATATTTAGTAAAATAAAAAAATAAGTGTTTTAGATTTTTTTTTAAAATCAGCACTACATATTAGGTTAGCCCAATAATCAGAGTCTATCGTATCTCGATATGTTTAGTAAAATACCGAGAATAATATTAATTACATATTCAAATGATCCTAATTACATAAATGTTAATTTTATTTTAAAATTTATTAAACACTAAGAACGTGTGTGATTATAACTCTGTAGAACTGTACAAGATCCGTCAATATGTTTGTTCAATCATAATATACTTAAATAATCTTCCTAACAGTGTTTTAACCGAAAGTGTCGCAAGTGAAACTGTAACGATAATTTGACCGCGGAAAACGTCCAAAATACGCAGATCAAAACCACCGTGTCAACTGTCAAGCTGACAGTAATTTTAAAACTGATGAATCTCGTAATTTATTGTGATTTTAACCAACCACTATCGAAAGCAAGGAAACGTTATTTTTTTATTTTTAAGCTATAAATCGACTCGGTCATTACTTTTGATGTACACCTAACCGCATTTCAGTGAAAATGTACTTTCCATCAATATCCGATGTCAGTTGATAATTTTAATTTCGACGAAACGAGTATCTCTCAAGTCCTATATAGTATTTTATACATCACGTCATGTTCAATAATATCGTATATATAATATTTCATAATATTATGTGTTACAGTATAATATGCAATTGGCAATAAAACAATATGGATCTTATGAATATTGTATTAAGTTGCTACCAATAACACTTTTAATCGTTATAATAGTTCATGGTTGTATCCCTCAAACATTAAACTGTGTTTTGCACTTTTCAAACTGTACGTCTCAAACAGCTTCTTATTTTAAATAAATCCATAAAATAAATTTGTATTTAGTAATATTTAAAAAAAATGTATACTCGTGCTATGGAAATATAAAAATATTTATGTTCTATAGATATACGGTTTACAAGTTTATAATAAAATAAACATAATATTTTAAATAATAAATAATAATAAAATAATTTGTAATAATATGTATTAAAAAGTGTGTTCGTATAAATTTATTCAATAAAGTTATAATTAATAATTTATTTGTATAAGTAATTGAATTTATGCTGATCATAAACTGTAAACATGCAGCTAATAACAAATGTATTAAATTTAAATTACCACCTTATCTATTTATATGAATAAATCACGATTAGTATAATAACTATACTGCATGTAAGACTTACATTGTAAGTACTGTAAGTAGTTAGGTATTACGATTAATAATAGGCATTACAAATTAAATTTAAACATAGACATTGACACATTGTATTTATAAGCCACTGTTTGGCAACAACAGTAGCACCCTAGAATTTTCAATAGAACCATATTGGACTGAACAAGATTGAAGTTATATCATAATTGTTATTGATCACATATTTTGTATTCTAGTGCTTATTACGCACTTCATGTCAAGGCCATTAAGCGCTATTTAGGGAGTAGAAATTATTCTTTCTCCAGGGGGCAGAAATAATTAAGCAATCATCTTGAAACACTTTACATTCATCAGCCAATTTTAGACACGCGTGCAGAGGTCAAGTGATGAACCATTTAAGAATTTAACTTGCCCATAAGTTATTTATGTTTATTCTAGATTTTTTAAGCTCTAATTAATAATGAGTCAATTAAAAATTGTACTTATGTTTGTATAGATTTATTGGCAAATTTACTAAATTGAGTCAGCCGTTTGTAATATAGGTAATTTACACTGGCTATAACACAAGCATCATAGTGTATAAAGTGATGTGTCGATACAGTGTTGCCTTAACCTTGAATATAAGATCCGGGAGAACGATTATTAGTAATAATAAAAATTATTACGTATAACCTATAAGTACTAAAAAACTTGTATTATTAGCCAAACACGACAGATGCGCGTACCTTGAAAAATGTTTAACTCTTTATAAGACATCAGCTTATATAATATTAAAATATGTGTTAAATACTTTAATAATGTATTATTAGTACCCTAATAATAATAAAGTATTTAGAATAAAATATAGTAAATAATATATTATTATACCAACAAAAACTATAGTATTTAAATACCTATTCGATTTTAAAAGTATAATTCAGCATCACATCCAAAAGAAGATACTAAGCAAATATATGTTTCCAATAGATTATGATCATTTATTTTAATACTGAAATTCATTCATAAAAAACGTGTATGACGAATATACAAAAAATCAACGATTTTAATTAGTTGAAGGTGTAGGTAGTAGGCTTTGAGTGTATGTAAAATTTGGCATTCAATAATAAACGACTCTAAACGAAAGAGAGGGGCGGATTGCCATCTATTTCTTATAGTATACATATTTTATAATATATTATATTATATTATTATTAATATTTGATTAATGCAGTTTGTTGAGCTAATATAATTGCTGAAAATATAGCACATAAATAAGTCAATATTGATGTACTAACTGTACGATGATGTGAATATATTAGTCATGAGTTATTTTGAAAAATGCAATCTACATATAAAATAATTATTATTTAAAATTATTTAAGTTTTTATATGTTTAGGATAAACATTGAATTAATTAAGTACAACAAATTGAATACAATTGATGGAAGAAAAAATTACTATTTTTTTGTTAAAATTTGAATTTAACTGCTATAAAAAGAATATGTGACTGTATTTTAAATATTTTTAAACTGTTGTAATAAAAACCTATGAAAAACCTTGCATTGCATTTTTAAGCCAAACGACGAATACTTTAATATTTTAACAACATACATTTGAGTTTTTTTTAAATTTTGATCTCCTTGAAGTAACAATAAAATCAAATGTGCTACCAAAAATTACCCTAAAATTTGAAGATTGAAAAGATCTTTTGATTCAATACGTAATGATTGTTGTGAAAAAAAACATAATACGCACCATATAAAATCTAAAATATAATAAAAATACTATTAAATGAAAAATATATTCATTGATAGTAGAGTCATACACTTGGAACAATTCTTCTATTGAAAAAACTTGTCAGGAATTAAATAGAATATATTATTATTAATATTAATTTTTAATATATATTTTCTCTTAATAAATTGAAGCAGCTACAAAAGCATAAAATATGGTTTTTTCTTTTATTGTTGGTTTTGAAGTAGACATTATATATTCATAGCTATATACATATATAAATCGTGTTATATTTTTGAATAAATATTGCAATATTTACATTTTTTAATCAAACTGACGAAAATACAGTAGGTTGTAGCCTATAGGTATATAATATAGGTACTAGTTAGGTAACAGGTACATCGAATATAAAAAAGAAATAACATCGTTGAAGTTAAAGTGTATAGTTTGAACTTGTTTGTTCAAAATTTAAAATGTGTAAGTCCACTTTTTAGGAACAAGGACGGATGACGATAGAAACTTATCATGGTGAACTCTCCAATAACTATATGAATGTCGTGACAAATACCTGGCAAGCATACAGATTTATAAACAATATAATGAATGTATTTTATCCGTATCCTTCATTATTCATTCAATAAAAATGACTTGGAAATTCCTTAATATTTGTAATGCAAAACCAAATAAACTATATTATTTTTTATTGCAAAATAAAGACCGTGTCATTAACCTTCAAATGCTTTTTAACATCTATATACCTAGTATAAATTTTTACTTTTTAAATCAAAAAGTGTGTATGGATTATCCCGACGTTGATTACTCAAAACGACCTTCTCTATATAATACGATGGTAAGTACAAAGATTCAAAACATAAATTATTAGCCTCGACTGGTATTGTTTATTTCTGTTAAATACAAAAAATATTATATACATAGTATCACTAAAGCAACTATAAAGACTATTTTTGACCATGACCGACCTTGAATGAAAACAATTTAGGTAACAGTTGGATATTTTAATTTTTCAAGCAGAGATATTTCCTACCTATTAGTATTATTATTATTAAAATATAAATTACCTTGACCAATTGTTTTAATCAATATAATCATTTTCATTTTATATCAGTAACCCGATACATTTCGAATTATTTTTATATTTTACAATCAATTGTAAATTTTTGTCTTTATTAATTCACAACAAGTGTTATTGGTTAGGTATGTATGAAATCAAATATCTATTAATTTTATATATTAAATATTTAATTAAATAGCTTTACTATTGAGTTATTTTTTGCAATGTTACATATATATATATAAATATATATATAATACCTGAGTTTTAATTTACTTCTAGCAGATTTTAAAACTATTTTTAAGTAGACAATAGTTCCATAAGTACAATGTATCTTACAAAATTCGTAACAAACTCAAAATATTTTCACTGATTAAGAGTCCTAAAATAGTATAATATATACATATCAAATGTGATATGCGTGTTTATTGAAAAATCGTGTTTTCATTGATCAACTAAAAATTACTGTGATAGCTGAATTTGTATTGACGAAATCAGTTATATTTTACAAGATTTTACAAAATATATCAAAGGGAAACACGAGAAAAAAAGTATAGACATAATCAATATGAAAAAAGTATTCACATATTAAGTTTAACACACGTGAAACATATGTAAATCAAACTTCAATGGTAAAACGTGTTGGTTCATGTATATGTCCAGTTATTAGTGGTAGTATTACGGCGATCTCCCGACCATCCTCTCGACCAGTGTAAATACGTGTACACGAAGTAACATTAATAGCCATCATATACCTACTGTAGTAATCAAATAATAAAACATTTATGATACATATATGTATACAAAGTATAAAACATAAATTTTCATGTTACTTGAGTCATGTACTTATGAACGGTCAACGGAAAATAAAATGTTAGATATATGAATGTAAAAAATGTTCACCTCCCTCTATTAGAACTGTAAAGCATCATCACTGCATATGTTATATTGCATCACAAATTCATCAATTTATTTTGAAATATTTAAAATACGAGTAGGTACAAATAAATCATAATTCATACATATTTTCCTTATATCGACCTTACCATCGCTACACTATAATAATCATTTGGAATAGTACTCGATTTTCGAAATAATTATTCAGAGGGCGTACAATGTACATGCACAATTGATAACATTTAAAACACATTATGATTTAATTAAACCAATTACTGATGCTATATTGTACTTTAATAGTTATTCGGACATCTTATACTACGCTTATATATATAGTTATATCTTATATCTGATGTAGATGACAGAGGTTTTTATACATTTTTTCGTGTATCACATGTATGATATATTATAACGTATACTATGGTGTAACCAGGAATCGGAAACTTTCAGAGCTGTAGCTTTTTAACGTGCAATCTGCTACTCTTAGGAGTATGCATCAATATCCAGATCCGTAAAATATAAATTAAAATTCGATAATGTTATATTATAACAAAATAAATGGTTTCTAAATTTTAGACTTAATTATATGTTTTTAAAGCCTGCCAATTCCCAATGAAATAAATTATTTCATATTTGTAATTTTTGTACTATGGCATGTTTTTTTTTATCCTAACCAATGTGGCTTCTTGAAAATTATGACTTTGCGATTTTTTGTTAAAGTGGCTATGTATACAAAAAGTATCCGAAATCCTGGTTTAACAACAAGTCGCAATCATTGAGGACTTAAAAGTTAAAACGATACCTACTATTAAATTTTATAAATTGGCAATATACAAAATAAATATACAATGATTATTTATAATATGTCTGTGTTTCCCACACCAAAATTTAGGATACTCTATCCTGTCTATACATAATATATAGGTATACCTATATACAAAAAAAAATATTTATCTACCTACTTTACATTGAATATTCAACAACTATTTTCTGTTCATTGAGCAATCCGTTTTGAAATAATATTTTCTTTGTATCAGTCTCTTACTGGATACGTCCGTACTAATTCTAGATTCATTTGTTGTTAAACAAATTACATCCAAGTATTCCTAACAGAAAATTGTAGCAAAATATCATTAGATTTCAGTTGACCTGAGACCCCGTTTTGATAACACATCAGGCACTGCAACACTATATTGCGGACATACCGTTGATGAAACCATTGCACGTTGAGAACCGGATGCAATTCTTAACACACCGGAAATGTATATATATATATATATGTATATATATATTTGACTCATACAATGTTTGCGCATTCTATTAGCACCCAAAAAATTAATCGACCTCATGGAATGCAAATTATCATTCCTGGTGCATCCCGATCAACATATTGTAATAATTATTCAAATCGTCCATTATACATAGTCAGATAAATTATGAAAAGATTAAAAATTGAAATATTTTCATCTATTACACGTATAAACTTTTTTTTTAGTGAAGACCATACTTAGATAAGATAATTAAATTTAATAAATACAGACAATAATACAGTTGTAGATACTGTAAACAGAAATAGGTGGGTGATGCCTTAATATCTATATTGTTAAATTCCATTTACAAAGTAATTCTAAAGGTGAACATCTTTACTCTTTAGCTTATAAAATGATAATATTATGTACATATTATAACGACATTTAAAATTAGGTTTTTTATTTTTGAAACAAAGATGCAAAATATATTATTAGATATTATTAAAAACAAATAACAACTAATTAACACTTAGAAGTTAGAATACAATTTAAAAGTATAATAATCTATTGTTTTATCGAGGTAAGCATTTAAAACAACGGTTAATAACTAGCTATTTATTGTGTTGTTTAAATTAATAATTGCTTTAATTAAAACATAATTTGATTTAAACCTTTCAACTTCTCATTAATTCTCTCGAGAGCAAGGATTTCTCCAAATAGGTATTTCATTAAATTTGTTGGGATATGCAAAATATTTAAACGTAGGTATTTACTAGTAATAAGTGTAAAAATATCCTTGTAGTTTTTGCCTTTAGGTCTCTTGAATCATTAATTAAAATACGTACTACAATTTGTCCATATTTTTAGCTTATAAATACAGTAACTTTAATTATTTTATTGAGTTATTATTAAATTGGCATAATAGTATTATTTACAATATTAAATAGGTTAAGGAATTCAAACTCAATTAAATTTAAATGTATTTACAAAATATTGAAAATCATGTTTATGAAAATGAAAGTAGTGAATTCTTTGTTTATCTCTACTGTTTTATATGCACAAAAAAAATATTAATAAAAGAGTATAACCCTAGGTAAACCTGTTCAACGAATACGTTTTTGAAGGTCCCAAATGAATGAAATCTAGAACATATTATACGTGTAGGTACCTATGTATATTAGTTAAATAAAATATTTTAAACTTTATTTATTTATTTTTTATGTTTACTTATGACTTCCTATTAGTAGGTATTCAATATCCATGCATTATTTGTAATTTTTAAATTACAAAAATTTTTCTACATAAATTTTTTAAATTATTCGCAATTTTTATAAAGAACAAAAGGATACATAAGATCCACAAATTATAAGTTGTAAGAGTAACTTAATGTTGAGTTTCTGATTTTCATGTATCTATAAAAAATTAATTATTAATTAAACCAGAATATATTAAATGCTTATGAAGCTACATAAATATTAATCATGTATACTTCATAATTCTTCAATAAAACATTTATTTTATTATAACTTGTATTGAATATTCAAACAAGTTCGATTTGATTAATTATATGCAACTTACTATTATTATGATAACAAGACCAAAATTCTTTTAATTATTTTTCATTGTTATAATTTATGGTTATTATGGTTTATCAATAAGTGTGCGCAGACTTTATTATTAAATTATGCAACATAAAACAAAGTGGGCAAGTAGGTAATAGGTATGTTACCGCTTTGCTTGTACGGGTGTTGACTGTTGAGTGTACCTCAGTGTACCTATATCACTGTAAATTGTAATGTATGTAGGAACTCGTTAGGCTGAATAATTTTTATCCAAAATACCGTAATATATATAAATAATTATCATTTGTTATAATAGTATACTAGTATTATAATATATTTATATATTTATCTTATCTATGAATATTAAATATATTAATACAAATTATTGTGCATTTATTAACACTCAATAATCTCAGAATATAGGTAACCGCAAACGGTATGGAAACTTATATTCAATATTCATATATGACATATTAGTATGTTACGTTCGATTGGTGCTCCCGTTGGTTTTTGTTTTGGTTTGGTGCTATCGCCAAAAAAATTCTTTATACAACGTTTTCAAGGTCAATGTCGACCTATGTAGAATAGGTTCATATTATGAATAGACCATACCTAAATAGATTAAAATTAATCTAAAAAATTAAAAACATTTTCAGTGAATAGTAAATTATAATAAACGTATAAAAATTAGTCCCCTATAGATATATTTTAGACAGTGAATAATATTTTTGAATTACGGCGAAATAACTAAATTAATTATTTTTTATTTATAATTCTAATTTCATTATTTTGAATTCAAAATTAAATGTATATGAAAGAATAAATAGTATTTATTTTTTTTTTTAGATTTTTTGGGTTTCAATAAGAATTATTTATAAAAAAAAAATTGTATTAAATTTGAACATAAATTGTTAAAATTAAAAATATATGCACTTTTGTTGAAATTTGTCGAAATTTGGAATTAAAATAATAATAATAAAAAAAACATGCTTAATATTGTACTAATATATTTTTAATATTTTTAAAATTGCTATAGATACTAACAGTTTATATGGGATCTCGCATTCAATTTACAAGATTTTTGACAAAGCTTAAAATTTGTTACTTTCAAATTCCTGTAAAATATTTAGCTTAAAGCCTACAATCATTTATAAATTAAGTCAGCAAATTTTGAAAATTATGTTGGTTACAAAAAAATTAACATTTAAATAACAATAAAATGTTTCAACTGTTTCAAGTTTAATTAACTTACCAAAAAAATAATTAAATTCATTATTTTATAGTAAATACCTATCTAATTTTATCAAAATTTAAATTTCAGGCGTTTATAATAAATATTTGTAGAATTTTGCATAATTATTTTAAAGTTTTTCGTAAGAAAAATGTTTACAACCTTAAATGAAATTTCCAAACCATAATTATGAATTACAATGATATTTTTCCAATTATTAAGAAAATCGTTATGAATTTTTTGGGATTGGTAACTTGGATCCCGAATGACCTTTATCGGTTAATTGGATGGGAAAAAAGGTAGTAATCAAATCGAGTCCAAGAAAAAAATAAATTATAAATTTTCAATAGGTAGCTAATAATATTTATTAGAAGATAATTTATTAATAAGTATATCTTTTAATTATGATACTCATATAATCTAAGGTCAAAACGGGACCTAACTTACTACTTTTTTCTACAAAAATTAAGGACCAAATTTACTTATTCGCCATGAATCATTTATTTATAGTCCTCTCTTGCCGCCCAAAAGCATCATTTAAATACCAAAAAAATATTTTAAAGTTGAAAAGTACCTAATAATTTTTACTGTTTTAAAAATAAATGTTACAGGTTCACGAAAATACTTATAATCATAAAATCTATACATTTATCAATACATGTTCCATTCAAAATCAATGATGACCTTAAAAAAAGTTCAATAATAAAATGGAAATTTATATTTTATTGTTTATTATGTATCAATTTTGTAACTAACTTTTTATCAAATAAATATTTATTGACTAAAAATTTATTTAAATCAATATTTTACTAGAGTATATAGGTTTCGAACTAATTTAACTTTTAAATTCCGAAATTGTTTAATATTTATTTCTTAGGAACTATAAATTATAGTTTGAAAACAAAATTTAAAACTTGTTATTATTAATTTTATATAAAATAATTGTTATATCATTCAAAATTTAAGTTCGGCAATAAAAATATATTAATGATGACTGATCTGAAAAAAAAATGATATACAGTATACAAAAAATATGGGCTTTTTCTTGAAGTCACAGGCTATTTAGTGGCTGTTATTGAGTGGTATATCCCATTCGCCTATTATAGAATAATTAATATAACATTTATAACTGTACATATATTATCAATTATGTGGTGATAACTTAAAATACAATTTTTAAATTTAACTTTTTTTTTATTTTAAACACGTGCGATTAAAGATATAATTAGCAGATATACTATTTATACTTAAGATAATAGATTTAATACATCCGCATTATTGCAGTGATCATTAATATAAAATATACTTTTACCGTTTAATATTATCTTCAATTCAGTGTTTCCGCATATCACATTCAGTGGACCACTGATTATTTGTTTGATTGTTGTCTATAATGTTAGTTATATGTAATTATAATTAAATAAAATTCGATTAATATTGTAGGATATATATAAATATATTGTATTTTAGCCCCTCGTAGTTGTAGTTAATTGCGATTAAAATACTATAAAGTGATTTCATTACGTACAGAGTATAAATGTACATTATTAGTTCTGTAAACAATTTTATGATTACTAAAAAGTTTTTAAAATCATATGGATATATAAATACAAAAATGAGCATTTAAAATTTTTCTGTTATCCATTGACAAGGGGATAGGTACTTCCACTGTGTGATTCCCCCCCCTGGATTCGCCGTTAATCATAAATATTGACGACTTGTCAACTGGAGTATATATATATGTGTACAATGACAGATCTACATTTTTAATTGAATTATTACTGTCCTAAATTATCATTTTCTATACACCATAGTTTTTTTCAAAATACATAGTCTAATTTTAAATTAAATGCATTTGAAACATTCTTTATTCTTTCTGCCATCGAGTGTTCATAAAAATATTTAGGCTCAGTCATAAAGCTTAAAAATGTAATATAAAATGCCATACCTATAACTTTTTACCTTAGCAATTTAAAAATATTGGGAATACATAAGCACAATTTCATTTCATAAACATTTGAATTTAAAATTTTACCAACTTCTCAAAATAAAATTATTTAATCAAATGGAATTTTTGTAACATAATATACAGTGTCCCATGAAGATTTACCCATTGCAATATCTCCTGAAATAATGGAGATATCATGATTCTGGTTTTTTAATAAGATTCACAGGGACAAGAACTACAAATATTTCATGTTTTAATTTATTTTAATATCTTGGTAAAAAAGTTAAAAAATATATTTTTTTAATTTAATTATTTTCAAAAAAATTGAAAATATCCATTTTGTAAAGTTTATTTTTCTGAAAATATTGACGTTTCAACATTTTAATTTCATTTATCTCCTGATTTTTAATATTTTTTCTAGTTTTGAGAAAAACTACACACGGGTCAAATGATTGATACAATGAAACATTGATATCACTATTATTTAAATAATTCAGTTTTTTTTTTGAGAATTTTTAAGTCATTAAACAATATAATCGATCAAAAGTAGAGATAGAATATTAAAATTGATTTACTCAAGTAACATTTCTAATTGATTATTATTGTAATATCGATACTTTATTTGTTTAAAAAAAAAAACAAGATTACATATTATATTATGTACGCAGTAGATAATTATAAAGATGACATTGCGAGCACTTGAAAAAAAAAATATACATTAAAGGTATTATGATTTAAGAGTGTAATATTAGAAACTTGGCGCAAACACATAATAATATAACGGACCAAAATTCATTCATTGGCCACAAGCCTTGGTGCCAAAACATTGTATACACTTATTAAATGGATAATGCAACTAAAAAAAAAAAAATTATACAAATTACATCATAATGAATGTAATATATATATGTTGTATAATATGGAATATTATTAGTTGGTGCATGTCGTTGAATTATGCTTAATATAAATTAATAAGGAAAAAATATAAAATAAAATTATGGTACACAGAAAAATAATAGCAGTGGGACTTCAACCGTCATTACAAAAAAAAAAAAAATTGTTTAACACATAAACCTAATATATACATTTATTAAATTGTTAATAAAATATAAACAAAGACTGTCGTTTGTTATTCAACAAAAATTTGCGTCCATTTACAATCTTATTTAGATGAAGCAGTTCACAGTTTTTTTTCTTCTATACAATATCAAAATTACCAATTAATTGTCTTTACTTTTAATTTAGTTTCTTAGCCATTAAATATATGAACAATCGTTTTACTAAATAATAAAAAAAAAACTACAATTTTAGTTTATATTTTCCACTTGAACGGCAGTAGAAAATATAAATAGACACCAAGCATTAATGCACTAATTATCAGTTTTCATTGATTATTATAGTATAATATAATTTATTATTATTATTGTTAAAATATCATAGTTATTCAATGAAAGGACGAGATTAATATATTTTCGTAAAATTTTTGTATAAATTCAACAAGATTATTTTCTATTATATATTAATTCTCCTATTAAATGATTCTCAAATTACAATTTACATATGTATAAATATATAACTTATAATATATATCAATAGAATATGATTAAGATGAACCTATATGGGTAATTATTATTAATTCTAGTTATGTCTTTTTTTTTTTTTTTAAATATTATTTAACGAATAACAAATTATTTACTTTGAACTATCGTAAGGCATACATAATTAAATATAATTTTTTTTTTTTTTAATACTATTAAGTCCTATAATTATACCATGTTCAGTATTTACAAATCAATATTTTGATCTAAAAAAAAAAAATTATATTCCTAACATGTGAAATACTCGAAATCTTGTTTTGTCAGACTCATTTATGCGTTTTACTTTTGATTTTAATAAACCACATTGACTTTTACCCATTTTCAATTTTTATACTAAAATTCTTATGTAAAATTTAATATTTTTAAAGGAAGGAGTAGGATGTTACAGGGTATACATTTAAGATTTTTTAGTAATATGGTATTGTCAAATTTATGCATTTACTGAAATGCGTTGATGTGCAGCTTTAAAAGCAAATATTGTTTGAAATATAATCAAAATTATTTCTCTTTCTTGGATAAACAGAACTATAATACTACTATCCATATTAAAGAGAAAATATTGAAATAATAAGACTTTATCAGATGCGAAGAATAAAATAAAATTACACATACACATGACATATATATACTATATATACACGATATATATTATATATTTATGTATATAAAACTAATCAGGCACAAGCTTACAATAAAAAAAATCTTGAAGGGAGATTACTTAATAAAAACTTAAACGTTATAGGAAATAAAAATACATTGTCCGTTTTAGAATTGGATACAATTCAAATGGGAACTAATTTTCATTTTATAAAAACCAAACGTGTCGTATGAGGAAAGAGGATAATATTTGAAAATGTAAATGTTATCAGTAGATCCTATATATTTAGTGGAAACAACAGGGTGGGAACCTTATGATCAACCGTTAAACGCATCTTAGGGTATTCCACATACAAGACACGCCTGCTGAGTAGAATTGACTAGTTGAAATAGTAGAACACAAGGCATTGGGCCATAACCAACACCAATGCAGTCATCGACTTGGTAGCAATAGCAGCATTCACTTCAATGTCATTGTCATCAATCAAAACTTTATCAATTACGTGTATGATACCATTGGTGCAACGGACATCAGAACGGTGGACATGTATCCATTCATTACGCCATTCAATCGAGTAACCTAAAAAAATTGTTATTATTTTAATATTTTATCAGTTTGAAAATAAAAATAAAAACAATATATTTTACATAAAATATATTTAGGTAAATAAATTTTATTTCTATATTAAACTATAACAAAATATAATAAATATGTTCATCATTAAATAAAGAATCATAAGATTTAGTATGGAACTAAATTTATATTAAAGTGATAATATAATTATTTATTATATTATAGGTAACAAATTAGGCTGGTAATATAGGTACAGTGATTTTACTCATTATTTTATAAATTTATAACTATTAAAGTTTTTTAAAAATATTTATTTCACATAATTTTTAATTTCATATTCCAAAGCAGAACATTAATTTGATATTATTTTTAATGTATATAAATCAAACATTCTGACGAATATTCTGTTTTGGCATAAAATTTAAAAATATCAATTAAAAAATTTTAAAACTTTAAAAAATAGTAAAAATATTATTATTTTCTAAATATGTGTTCTTTGCTAAAATGATCACCTACAATCAAAACTATTGTGTTGTTTAGAGTTTTTTTTATGTTTTACGGAGTTCCTACCACATCGCTAAATATTTGAATAAATTTATAATAATATTTTGGCCTGCTACAAATCAATGTGCTGTATAAGTTTCGTTTTATTGATTGCCATCCATACATTGCTACCAAGTTATCGGTAATGTAAAATATATTATATTTATTTATCAAGATTTTATTTTAATATACGTGAAATTAAACTTGGTATAACTAAGTCTCTTGTAAAATTTAACATTAAAATCTTGTTTCCTCCGTCTGGTATTTATCTATTATGCCGACAACTGAGTGAAATTTATTGTACATTAAAATATGATATATATTTTACTTTATCAATGACCAGGTAGATGGAGTTAATGGTATACAGAACTAGTTTAGCACGCGTATTTATAACAGATCGAAAAATTATTAATTACTAAAAATTTAGTTGAGTATACTTTGATTATAATCAAAAATAATAATTAGATGTGATGGAACAAAATATATAAGACCATACCACGACTTGATATATAAACGTGTTTATTATAATTAAATATAAATACTGTAATACTGTAATAGTGTTACACGCATTATTTTATCAGGTATGTTAGAATAATTGTTTTGCTATTTTTGTAAAAAAACGGAACCTACTTAATAACCTACCTTCTAAGATTTTACCCACGTGTAATAAATCAATTTTAGACAAATTTTATTATAAAGTATGAACTTCAAAGTACCAATTTAATACGTAACTTATCATGAAAAGCAATAACATTTTAAATGAAAGTAAATAATGTTTTCTATTTTCATAACAAAAGGTAATCCATGCAAAAAAAATCAATGGAATAAATAATATTTTTTTGTTTGGGGGAAAAAATCCTGGTTTAAAAATAATATAATTACGTGCTATATAGTTGTCAAAGAATAACTAATGGTTGAGAAATTTAAATTAGAAAAAACTGTATTATAATGTAAGCTTAATAAATTATTTATCATTAATTTTTAAGTTTTATTTAATTTTTGATGGATTGTAATACCTTCAGCAGAGTCTTTGATTTTTATATACATAGAAACATCGCGTACAGTAGGAAGTTTGACAGACAAGTTGTAATTATTATTGGCTTCTTTCCTTAAATCGTCCATTGTAAATGCTTTATCGGCAATGATCAAATGGCGTTCCAAAATTTGACGGGCCTACACACAAGAAAATTAAACATACAAAAATCACAATATGGTACCGTAAACATTCACTACTTCATAAAAAATGAAATTATTTTGCTACTATATATTATTTACTTACAATGTTCGAATATTCGGGCATGAACAATTTTTTGTATACTGACGGGTTATCGATTGCCAACCTTTTCCAAGCAAAGTCTCTCGGCACAAAATAAGTGAATCTTTTTTGAACATCACCTAGTTGGTCGTTAAGCGAGGAAACTTGGCCAAGATAGTTGGTTTCACTATAATAAATTAATATTTCAAACCTTAATTATAATTTATAACTTAAAATTTCGTTAAATACATCGCTAGCAGTTTGTAAATATGCTACACTAACAAACACACATAGAATAAATATTTTTTTTTCTTGAAAATTTAAAAATGTTATACATTAATAATATATATGATTTTTCGCTGTACATACATGAGACATCACACAGCTATTACCGTGGTAACTTACTTGAGCGTGGGGTCAGTGGCCAGTTTGCGGTCGACAGTCGATGATGGAATACCCAGTACGTGGTCAATGATGTGTATGATGCCGTTGGTAGCTGCTAAATTAGCTTGGACCACGGTAGCGTTAACACCGCCACCCTCCAGAGTCAATGTGCGGTTCTTACCACTCGTAACCACATTAAAGAACAGATCCTTGCGGGGCACTTCGGTGGGAACCTGAAAGCGCTGATCCATTGTAGACAGGAAAAAAACCAAACAAAAAAAAAATGAAAATCATGCACATTCATGCTATTATATAATAAAATAAACACAACATAATTGCCTACTATTAAGTATAGTATATTATTATAAATTTAAAAAAATATTTATGGTAGAATTATTATTTTCTTAAAAAATGTCAATAAAATGTATAGAATTACGAATGATATGAAATTTTAACTTGATATGAGTATTAGGTGGATTTTGATAATTTTTAAAATGAGTCTATATTATAGACTTATCAATTGTGACTATAGACTCTATAGAAATAAATTAATAATGTAACTATGAACCTACTTTTTTAATTACCAAAATAAGGTACAACATAATTAAAAAGTGTACGAAATAAAAATATTATTTCAAAGAATAACTACTTTACTATGAACATTTTTTTTAAAAAATAAAACTAGTTTTTAGTGCCTTACTATATAACATTAGAAATTAACGAATAAATTATACTATTTTTAATAAGTATACATAGTTGATTAAAAAGTATTACAGTTTTCAAGTATAAATGTTATGAATAAATACAAAAAAAATATAGATTACACGAGCAAAGCGAAGAATTTATCCAAGATTGAATTAATTTAAAGCAAAATTAGTAAAACAGCAATAAAAAAAATACGTTTTGTTAAGGATTCAAACTGCATGATTAGTGATTACTGATTACTAATACATATTAGTTAAAACAACGAGAATATGTTAAGTTTTATAAAAGTATAATGAAATTGGGAAATCTTGTATGAAAGTATTTAATCATATCCTCAATATGCTATAATATACTTGCAAACAAATGTCTACAATTAAGTACCAAATATACAAATTATATATAAATTAACTATTCTATTTCTCGCAGTGCATTATGTTTAGTTTTGTTATTTAAAAATGCTTAGATATTTAGAATAATAATTGTTTTGAAAAAAATTAAATTTAAATTGATAAAATGGGACATAATGAATTTTATGGTAAATTTAAAATTATTGATTTAAACAATTAACCTTATTACATATTTGTATTTGTTTTTTATCAAAAATAAATTATAACAATTATTATCAAACTAATATGATTAGTTGTAACCTGCATGTTATTTATATTAATTAATAATTAATATATATGTATATTAATAAATAATTAATAATATTATGCATATTTTAATGTACCAAAAGAAGTATATATAAAATATTTAGCAAGTTCTATAATTCTTTTAACACTGTATAACCCCAATATTTTTATATCAAAAGATAAGTATTTTTTAATTCGAGTTTATCTACATGTTTTTCGAAAATATTTGGATGATATATAAGGAATATATTATATAAAAATATAATAATATTACGTATTACACTAATAGTAAATAATCTATGCTTCAAAATGGAATTTAATAAAAAAAAACATAATACAAAACAAGTAATATACTTATGGAAAAATTAAAATTATTAACACATACCATACATACAATTTTTAAAATTTAAATCACATACCTTATCAATGGATTCAGCAACAATATCATCGATGGAGAGACGTCTACTGACGATATGCAAGTCAAGTAAAGACCTGATGTATGTGCGGTTTGTCAAATACGACTGAATGGATTGGTCGTTAAACGCTGCATTGGAAGGTGCAAAAAGCGTAACATTTGGCATGGCAGTAAGTTTTTCCAAGAAATCACCACCGGAATTCATGATCTCCTCGTAGAATCTGTGTAAAACGCTGTCTTCTCTGTCCTAATAACATGAATAACAAAATAATATATTGTCTATTACATTTGGTTGTACTTCCTGATTTATAGTGGTATAAAACTACTTTTAAAAATTTGAATAAGATAAACAAACAGCATAACATAAGCTATAACAATGACTAAAATAAAATAAACTCCATCATGAATTAAAAACAAACCTATATTAAGTAAGAATTTTCGTGAATTTAATTTCAACATTTTGAAGATGCATACACAAATTTAATTATTTTTTCTTTTTTTAGTAATATTATATAAACTATAACATGGGTAATTATATGTAAATTAAACAAATACAATTTAATAGCTCAACAAATCTGAAAAATATACGAAACTTAATTCAATGTTAATTCAGAAAAAAATTATAAGTATTGTATTAGTATTAGTTATTTATTGCTTCCATATAAAAAATAAAGTTTGTTTACACATGTTTGTTTGTCAAATACATACAATTATAGTTACAATTTATTTTATACGAATATATAAACAAACGATTGAATACTCAGTAAATATACCGTAAATTAGGTTAATTCTACATAATGCTGAGCATTTTAAATCTAACAGAAAAACAAACTGCATACCCTTTTTTATATTTATTATGTATTTTTAACTTAACATAAAACTGTACTAAAATTATTTATTTTTTATTTTTGAAAAAACAGTGAAGTAAATTCTGCTATAGAAAGTTATAGAAATTTTATAATTTATTATAACTTATAATCGGTCTGCCAAAATTATCTGTATCTTTATCCTACTTTTGAGCATTTAGATTTAAAAATAAAAACACGAAATTATTCAAATCGAATTGTTCATTCTCGAAAGTAAATAATGAATTTAAAATGGGTTAGTTACTAAAGTCATTAAATTATAATTAATAGTAAGTAATTGCGTATTAATTTGACTTTATATAAGTTAAAGAAAGTAATCTAAGTTTATAAATAAAATAACTTCAATAATAAAATATGCTTACTTTATATGACTGCTTTTATTATATCCATGTAGCATCAAATATGAAACAAAACAAAATTAAAATTTTATAATTTCAATGTACGTCAAAATAAAATATAAACATTAACTGACCTCAATGAATTGTTTAACAGTGTTATCTACAATCATCAATGGTCTACTAATCAAATGAACCACGCCATTTCTGACAGGTATATTGGCTTTAACAATTTCTGCTACTACAGCACCAGTCGGATGAACACCATCACCAACAACAGTGTCACTGCTAACGTAATCTAAACAAATATATATTCAATTAAATATGTTATATGTTATAATATCAATGTAAGTAGCATATAAAATAGTACTTAATAGTATTTACGTAATAAAACACATAAAATAAAGAAATTACATATTTAATTTAATTTTGGTAATATAACTTACATTTAGTCTTATCCCCTTCTTCAGCTTTAGATAGAGACGCAAATACTTTAAGCATGTCAGTAAACGCCAAAGTTTTAAATTGCTCATCTTCGTTGGTTGGACCCAAAAATAATACATTATCGGGAACGATGTGGGCGTCAATCACTTTCACATCGATTTTTTCAGGTCTTACTTTTGGATACTAAATACAATTGAAAATTAAATCAAACCGATAAATTAATTAATCTAGTAAGATAATCTTTAACAGCTTTGATTGCCATAAAATATAATGTGTAGGTACGTGAATTATATATTTTTGGTTTTATAGTTTATAGTTTATTTGATTTATATTTTATCTTTTTATTAATCGTTTATAATTTTTTTAATTCATTGTTCACTAAAAAATGTTATAAATAATAGTGATATTTTAAGTTGGAAGGATGTAACAACTTTTTATTTCCGAAATTAAAAATACAAAATAAAACATAATTTCAATGTTACAATGCATTTAGTAATCATTTAGGTTTAGAAATGGATTCTCTTCAAAAATCAAGTCGATTAAAATCATTAAAAATACTGATTATAACAATTCACTCTTTAAACACAGTTTGGTCACGATGTACTACACAACAACATAGAATGACGTTATATCGATAATTGACAAGTATATTATTAGGTATCTACAAAAATAAAACTTAGCTACTCCTAGATTACAATGTTCACCGAACGGTGAAAGCTAAGACCTACACGATTTTAGACAATGGAAACTCTCGAAACTATTTTTACGAATTTATATGAATAATATTTAATTATATTATAAACTGTATATTAAAATTATTAAAAATAATAATTATAGAGTGTTGGTAATCTCAATAAAATCCATATTCAAATATTTAAGAAAACTTCTATTTTTAATATTTTAATGTAAATACAAAATATAAAACTAAAAGAGACAGCCATTATGAATAATACAATATTTTGCCGTCATAATTTAGTACACATACTCAAACATGAAATAATTTTTAAAACTATAGTTTGTGATCGTGTTACCTATATATTATAATAATAAAGATGGTAGTTTATTTTATTGAACACTCAAAAATAGTACAAGGGCACTGTGAGAAATACATAGTATTATATTTCAGTTCATATTTTAAAACTATTTATCAACCTAACAAAGAAATTCATGTTTACGAATGAAAATATTATTTTTTGTACCACGAACACAATATAGTATAAATTATACGTTATATATAATCTATAATACTTACATTAGCAACTTCATCTACGGGTATGAAAAATGTATGTCCACCTTGATTGGAGAATACACTCTTTTTATCCAGATCTTGTACTCGTTGCAAAAAAGTACTAGAAAAATATTATTTTTAAATTATATTATTTATATTTATAACTAAAGAAATGGCCAATTTGGTAAAGTTTTAATTGTTATTAAATATTAGTAACAAAAAAATATATATATGGTAATATTTCCATTTTTATATTTAATTTGTAAAATACGAGTATTAATAATTTTAAAATAGTGATAATTTATTTCACTGATGTAGTTTAATACTTAAATTAGGTACACAATTATTATGCTGATAAGTGTGGAAGAATGGGTATGATCTATATTTAACGATTTGCCAACGATAAACAGGATGTACGGGTAAAAATGCGTGGTATGCCCCTGACCGAGGTGGTATGGAGACCCCTCAATGAGGTAATTAAACATGCTATGGAAGTGGGTGTAAAAGACTGAAGCGAAAACGATTAAATGTAATTAAAAGAAACGGTATGGGAGGAAATGAGTAGTACAAGACAAAACAGTCATGGAGACAATTTTCAGATGACGCCTGTGCGTATATTTCTATCTAAGTAACATACAACTGCAATTTCTAAAAATTAACTTTATGCACAGAACTTCTTATTTTGTTAATATTTTAAAATTATTTAACTTAAGGTTCATGATTTAAATTTAAGTTTAAAAAGTAGTTTTTAAATTCTACTAAAAACGAAAAACGTAACTTAGTATCAAGTTAAAGTTTAAAAAAAAAACAATCCTAAAATATTATAAAAATTTACATAAAAGTAATATTGAAATAATTTTTTTGGTCTCGTTTATGAAATATATAATTAAAAAATACATAAATAAATACGAAAACAATACTAAAAATCGATTGTATAATAAAATTATTGTAATGGTTAATAAAAAAATATTGAACGATTATTAATAAAAAACTATACAGAAAAATATTTTGCTTTAAATAAAAATAACCTACGAATGATAACTATTGTTTTCTAATCTGTTTCGAAGATTAAATAAAACATAAGTGGAGATCAGTCATCAATGTTTCTAATGAGAATCTTAATGGTAACTGTAAATAATTTTAACCACGAAATAAAATTTTTAAAACGTCTATAGATTTGCGTTTATTATAGGATTTATTCTATGGTAAACAATGATCAGAACAAAATAAACTTGATTTTATTCAGAATAGAAGTTTTGAAGTTGAATATTAATAATAATAAAGTATCTACAATAATAATCAAATAAATTGAATTCAGTGAAATACGAACTAATAAAAATTAAAAAACAAAAACTAAATATATGGCGATAATACTAGATTTTACACTGAAGGTGCATAGTAATCAATACTTCGTATTATAATATGCTTATAACGATAACCTTTTGCCTTTTACTTTGAGCTATTTAATACCACTTTTCACATTTATCTTACACAGACATAAAACAGAGAAGTTATTAATATCAAATATTGCCAGTGGATTTGTAAAATCATTAGCAATGTATACAAATCTATGGATTTGTAAATGTGATGATGTTTTTAAAGTTCAATTTTGAAATTAACACATAAAGTTTATTATCGTGAAGAATATTACTATTTTTATGATTTTAGTTTCATACCACATCTATAAATTTAATGTTATTTACAGTATTTTACCGTGTTTATCCTTGTACAATATTATTTATTCCTCTACATATTATTTCTCACTTAAACTTTAAAACTATTTATTTTTTTTTTAAATTAAAATTGTAATTTTATAATCTTCAGTATGTGTTTAGAATAAGCAGATATGATATATAATATGGAAAATATTTTACAAGATGATAATAGTAAGAAGTAAGGTTGTCCAGAGAAAGAACCCTCAAGAACTTTAAGACTTAAATGCTGACGTACAAGAAGTAAGATACTTAAAGAAAATTAATAATTGAAGTTTTAATACATCTGCTTTGATTAGCACTCAAATTGTTGAATAACATGAAATACAAAACATAAATATTTTTATATTAAATATAATACGTCAATTAAAAAAAATATATTAACAAGAACAAATAAAATGTGGTCAGTTTTCTTAATAAAAATGATTAATTATATTTTTAAACTAGAGATCAATTTAAAATTAATCTAAAGTATTTTATATTACGTATTATATTGTATATAATTACTTAGTGTGGTAACTATCTAAATCCAAGTATTCAGCATTTTCCATGAATTCCCATGCATTAGGATTGTAAACATTTTGAGGACTATTTCTCTTCATTCGCAAAGGTTGAAGAACTTGATCAATAACGTGCAACACCTATTAATAAACAAAAGTTAGTAAATTTATTTAATGAAATTGAAGAATTATTGCTTTTTTTTTTATGCTAGCTAACTTGTTCTTACTTGAGGTTTTCCATATGTATTATTGTGTTCATAATTAGCCAAGTGATAGACAACTTTAGCTTGATTAACGTATATCTCTTCTGGACTTTTTTTTGTAATCCACATAGGCGGATTACCGTCTAATTCAGAAAATACCGACTTTCCTAATTGCTCTAGTTTCATTGGTACATTTGCTGTAAATATAAATAAACATTAGCTATTTATTTTATTAAATAAAAAAAACTTAATAGCTTCAAAAATGATTTTGTATACAACTGAACAAAGTCTCAATAATAAAATAAAATATAAATCATACTAATGAACATTGATATCCATACTTTGAAATAAAAATGTTTTAAGATTATTTATTATGAAAAACCATAAAATTTAAAATCACAACTTTTAAACACTAGGTTAAAAAAATTGTCCTTGGGAGATTTCAAATGAAGTGATGCTTGTCCTGGTGCTTTAAAATCCATTACATTTTTTATTTAAAATAACCAACTACGTAGCAATGAATTTATTATACTAAAAAAGCGTTTTACAACAACTATAAAGAAACCATTGTTACAAATAAATCTTTTTCTTCTGTCCGTGATTCATGAAATAAAAAAAGCTACCTATCCATGTATAATTTAATTCGCATTTTATATTCAAATATAAAAGCATTTTTTTCAATCTAATTTTATTGCAACTTTTTACTTTTTTTTAGGGATTATGTCCCAAAAATATATTTTTATTATTTTCAGTTGTTTTTAGTTACTATAATTCAGTGAGTTTTACTATCATAATAATAATAACATTTAATAACTATTATTTATATTATGGTTTTTATAATACTTTATAATAATTGATATGGAATTAAATTAATGTGTTAAATACTATTTGTCAAATATCACTCTATTTGTTTGTGTGTTGTTATGTACATTTGAATACATATTGAATTTTATAAGGCAATGTTGCATTAATATAAGTTATATTTCATTTTAGGCTCAATTACGCGTATACACAACTAAGGGCCAGTGGTTCGATTTTTATACTACCAATTGTTCATGTTCTATTTTAAATTAAATTATACTTCGAAGTAGATCTAATATATATACTTATCAAACTTGCTCTGTTACACTTCATGAATGAATGAATTGATATTCGATCTAATTTTTTAGTTCTGATTTCTGTTTAAACAAAATGTTTTATAACTACATATTCTATAATTCCAGAATCAATTTGTCCATATTGTGTCCATGTTACATTATTGAACAAAACGAGGAAGATGAACATTTATAAATCACGTAAAGAATGTGAAAAACAATATAGTGTGGTTGAAACAAATGTGTGACAAGAAGAACGCGTGTTCCATCCTCAGGCCACACGCTCAGTAACCTTAGAATAGAAAATACTAACAGCGGTTATTCATACCGGTACAAAATTACTTGCATGTGCACTGTGCAGTATTCACCTAGGAGATTTTAATTTCTAATAAGCGTACTCGCACCGTGTCAAATAACGAAATTCTGAAGTTCTTTGAAAAATATAGTCTCGAAGAATGAAGGTAAAAAAAAAAACTAAATATAATTATTATTGTATTATTATACTATGCGGTATTAGGCCTCGTAAAATAAATAGGTAGAGCACAACTGTTTCATAAAAAAAAAAAACACGTACAGAATAAATTATATTCACAAAAAAATAAATACTATGAGACAGCGGTACTGGAAGAAAAATTTAGCATTTGTAAATAAATGAGATACATAATTTAACACAAAAACAAAACAAACATATTTTCGTAAATATACACTTATAACACGAGCCAAATTCATCAGAAAATATATCCCAAAACTATTGGAGAAATAGTTAATTGAAATTTCTAACTAATATATTTTTATACAGTATCTAAAAAGTCAATTAAAGTGCAATTATAATATATTACACTATAATCCAATATTTCAATAATTTCTGCACATTTCGGAAAAAATGAAAGGTTAAAGAGTTGTAAAACTTTATTCATCTTAAAATTTTATGAATTTGATCAAATGCACTCACATAGCATGTAGATGGCGTAGTAGCAGGTACCTCTATTTTTTGTAATGCTTTAAAAAAATATTAAATTCCATTTAAATATTTCTACACAACTGAATATACTTATGAACATGTCAGTACCTACAAAATAGGGAAGTCGATAAACCAGGTTATATACTCGTGTGTAAGTATACTTGTGGTCAACCATTGATTGACTTTGTTTGGAACATGTAACGATTGCATCGTATAGACATTAATAATAGAGTACAATTACATTATACCATGTGCGCTTACAACGATACTTATAAAAGAAAATTTTATGAACGATGCAATCCGGCTGTCGCGGTTTTAACGGACAAACGCGTTTAAAACCACCGGTCAAGGTGGTCTGAACTTCAGTGTACTGTCGTTATTAAGTCCAAAGTCCGTGACACTGGTAAATTAATGCACCGTAACATCATAATACACTTCCTTTCATCTACTCTCCACCCCAGTTTGTAAAACTGAATATCATTGTTTATAATTTATATAAAAATCAAATATATTATTTCCTTCCGAGTGCTAATGTATCACCCTCGTGTTTACTCATAATATTGATCTCACTTAAAATTATAATATAAGGTTCATTTATACTAGATAATATAGTGATATATATGAGTTAAACAGTAATTATTATAAAAATATAGTCTATTATCACTATTATTATTTTTAATATTTAATCATAATAGAATTGTTGTGTTGTTCCTAATATATGGATTAATTTATTTTAAATTGACCAATACTTATCGATAATTATTTATATGATTGGCAACATAGACGTTTACGTAGATATATGTCTAACATAGTGTTGTATAGAAGAAATATTCTAATAAATAAAATCTAAACTTATACCAGCTTAAAATAAAGTCTATTGAATAAAGAATCGAAAATAAATACAATATAGATACCTAATAAATAATCTAAAAACTGTCATTTTCTTTCATAAAAGTAACAATAACTACTTCAACAAAATATATACATTTATTTTCTTTAGAAAAGAAAATGAAAAATACGTTTTTATTATCTTAGTTCCCAGTAGAGATTAAAAATGTATATCTGAACCCTATTAACGAGTACCCAACCAACCATATCCTTTGGGAGTGTTTATATATACGATGGATTTCATATATTATTTACACATCCTAAATTGTAGTTGGTAATCGCTAAAAGAAAACTGCTGTTACTCACTTATATGGTAGCACGGTAAATATTCATCATCATTATCTTGTTTAATTGACTTCAAAAACGCTTCGTTGTGCGGAGCAAACACAGTAACACTTCTCAAATGTATCGTCGTGTTGGCAATTTGATTTCTTTCGATAATACTATAGATCTGAAACAATACATAAAATAAATTGTAGATAAAAATACTATTATTCTATTGATATTAGAAGATCTTAGATTACTTCAAATCATCACAATCGTAATATCGAAGGTGTGAAGTTTGCACGAAGCACTACACCACTACTTTGTTAACTATACTAGCTTCATTGGTTATTGGAATACATAGTTTTAATAAGGAAAATAAAAAAAGATTTTTGTTGAATGTATTTAAATAGTTCCTATGAGTTATTTATTATCCAACAACGAATCGCAGCACGAACAGCGTGTTATTCATTATATCCAATAAGTAATGGCAAGATGGGTTTCTTAAGAGGACGTCATACCTGCAGAATACATTTTATGACGTTAGCTTTAATATTAGAGTAAATTTACCCATTATCAAATTTAAAGGTAAGAATATTATCTAGGCTAGATCTCTTTTATTATCTCCTGGCATATGCTTTTAATGATATTATTATTTTAAAGTGAGTTACAGCTATGTAAAATATAACAACTTTAATATGCAAAATAGCATGATAATAATAGTCCGTGGAAAGTGATCTGTAGTTACATCCGAATGGTTAAAGTAGAAAATACTTTATATTATGATAAATCGTTGCGTGGTTTCTGTGGTTTACTAAAATGATAAAAAAATTACAAATTATTTTGTATTTTTGTTTATAGTTTATATGGGGCGTAGTTTAAATATGTCAAATTCAATTAAAACTGACTTGATGTACACGTCAATGTCAAATACAAACATTTTTTAATGATGAAAAAAAAAGTATAATTTAAATAAGTATATCTAATTAAAAAAATATATATTAATCAAATTAAAACGGTTGAGATTGAATAAGTCGCGATTATGTATGATTTTTGATACGACTAATATCAATTAACATAGAGATAAAATCTAAAACATTTCAAAAATTAATATGGTACTTCATTGATAATTTATTAATGATTAAACGAACGAAATATATGGGCGAGGTTATTTCTGTGTATAAATATATAATTTATCACAGGTCAAAAAAAACTATATAACAATTTAAAATTATACGTTAATAAATATGATTCAACACACTACACACCATAATCAGTTTTGGAAACTAACATATTTAAGTGACACTGGGTACATTTTTTAGCATTAATACTTATTTCATTATTTATTTTTTGTTTACATCTTGGTTCTTAATTTGTGATAAATTTTTTATAAAATTTTAAAATACGAAAATAAATGTTTTATTTAAACTACCAGACACAACAGTTAATTATGCTTTAAGGCATATCTTAGACCTTTATTAAATAACACCAAAACAAAAAGTTGATTATTATTAGGCACGCAACCCCATCTCAGTGGTTGCGTGCATCTACTACTAAAACAGGGTAAATAATAATAATTAAACAGCTAGGAACCATTATATGGATTGCTTTCTTTTTATGGCTCAACAGACGAAGTGAGTGGAAATATGACTAATGTTCCCGCTGCCTTGCACCACCTATAGTGGTGTTGACAGGCCAATTTTTTGAGATGGGTTCAGAGTGTAAGTGCTACCAAAATAAAACAAATTCAAAAGAAACAACGTCTTTAAATTTTTTAACTCTCTCAAAATGTTATATGAACTTATTTATTCTAATATTTTTTACTCGATTTTTGAGCAACAATAAGATTTTAAGATAATATTCACCTAACTACAAATCGTGTTAACTCCACAATGCATAGAACTACAATATTTTATATTGTCAAAACTCGATTCATTGTGTAAGTTACAAATAAACAATATACTTATTACACAACAATATCCATTAAAAATAATTTATTTATTAAAATATCATAACTAAGTGTCTAAGGTACAATATAAAAACATTATATTTTTATGTGTACCGTTCTTGTTCAAAAATCATAGATTACATCCGTGGCTGGTCTTTCATTAGTTATATAATATATCTCTTTCTTTTTATCCTCATTGCATTGTTTAAAATAATCGTATAAATAGTTTTTAATCTTAAGTCTATTATCCTTATTATAAATATTATGCCAGTGATTTCATATCCATACCCCCTGCGCGGTAGTATTAACAAGCTGGGAACCCCTTGTAGGGCAAACGGGCGAACATGTAAAAAACCCTAACCCTAGCATTAAATCGATACCGCCACAGAAAATAAAAGTTAACGGACAATCCCAAGAGTTTCATATTAGCTCTTGATCTTGGAAAATTAGTATGCACATTATACGATTTTATGTACGTTAGAATACAATTTTAATACTTGTACACTAATACCAAATAACATTAATGTTGATATTTAGTTTATTTCACAATACTAATGTACTACAATACTTCATTGAATACCACCAATTTCGGAAAAATACTTTTAAATATTACTATATTATTAACTAAATATTCATGATTACACGACACCTACTATTTTGTAGTCAAAGTTAGTCCTTTGACTAAGATAATACGTCCAAAACAAAAAAAATACTTATGGGAGTCCACCTTTAATAATTTGTATTATTTTGTTTTGTATACACTGTGTAATTTAGGTAAAACAGCGTAAAAAATTGTACGAACAAAAGTGGTTTTGCTTAAATTCGACAATACAAAGATATATTACAATTAAAGGCGAACAAATAAATGCTTTTATTTCAAATGTTTGTATTTATCATGCATTGTTCTTAAAAGCTTGTAAATATTTGTCAAGCATTATTATGCTTATTTTTTTTATTCTATTCGGTTATTAAAAATAACAATTAAATAAATAAACACATTTCATACCATTTAAGATATTTATTGTTTTAACACGTTTGTCATTTTTGAATGGCGTAGAAGGCAATTGTAAAATAAAAACATTTGATTAGATTTGCAACAACAATTAGCAGATAAGCGTAGAAGACCAATAGAATTCTTAATTTTTAGTTGTCAAGAAATACATACTTTGCATTAAAAATATATATTATAATAAGTAATTGAAAGTTTTAAAAATATACAAATCTGTAAAATAAGATCTAACACAGTGAAATTATAATAGAATATATATTATATGAATATAATTCATCTAAGATATATACAATTTTGAATAGGAAATTGATTTGAAGTACCGGTAGCGAATGAGAATATTTAAAAGGCGTGGTTAATTTTTACTTGTCGAGGTCACATGAGTTTGTTAACAATTATTATTAAGTACATAAATGGGATGGAATGTTGCCGTTATAATTGAAAATCTGCCAAACAATACGAAAACTTAAGAACTACAAAAACATTATCCAATGAACGTTTAAATTTAAGAAAAAAATTAATCTTAAAATTAATGAACATTAAATACACTTACAAAAAAAAAAAATTAAAAAAATATCTTAATGTCTTGAACTTTACTTACTTAAATAAAGTATAAATTTTTCTTTTTAAAACAATGAACTATTGACTGTGAATATTAAGCTAAGTTAACTATGCACTTAATTGGTATTTTTTTTTTAAATCCAGGAAACTAGCAAGGTCAAAAAAAAAATTATTAATTAATTTGTGGTGAATCACCAATTTACAACTATGCATGTGTCATACACTGAATTGTTTGTAAATTCACTGCGTAGGATACTCAATGTGAATTCTTCGAAATATATAAAAATATAAAGATATATCTTTTAGATTCTGTGCGGAGCGATGAATGTATTTTATTATGTATTACTTAGTATAATAAATAATTTAATTTTTATCTATTTACAATTTACAGAGAAAAACATCAAGATTCAATACAGTAATATAATATCTAAAATACATTTATTAATAGGTAATTTATAAATAGGTTATAACTAATAATATATATTTGCATAATTACATGAACAATTTATAACAAGATAAAGAACGAAAAAGATAAATTGGTAATTGATAAAACGTTATGACATAATAAATTTTCGTAATAATGAAAAAGATAAAGGATAAGTCAAGAAAAATGTAGTCCCACATAAGAAGATAATTTTAATCACGATTTTTCTCCAATTGTATACGTTAATCCGTGACATTCATTAAAAATAAAATATTTATTGCATAATCAAAACTGTAGTTACGTTATAATATAATATACATATAGACTGAATATAATAGCAGAATAATTCCACCATTTTTATGGTTTAAAATTAAAATATAATCAAGCAATGAGAAACGACTGAGAAAAATATTATTAATACAATGAAACACATCTTTTAGATACGTTTGGTTGTGACCAGCGAGCAGCTCTGAATATAATATTCGGCTTGAATTTACATTGCTTATTTTTCCAAATACATTCTCCCCTATACACACTATTATTTATTATTACTTTTTTACGCTGTACTAACTCTAGATCGTCTGTATTATTGTTCCGTTGATAATTCTACGCCAGTACTCGTTACTATTACCCTATTGGGTAATAAAACCGGCCCTCCCAGTTTTTTTTTCCAACATAGATCCCTAAGTTTCCGGGGTTATTTATCGATTTAGCTGGGAAACGTTTAGGGGGCTTCGGTACGACCTCCGTGCAATGTAATATGTGTATATATATGTGTGTGTGTTTCCTATATGTTTGCATGTAACGCTTTAAGAATAATACACATTTTGTCGTGCACGTGTATGGAAAAAAAGCTTTGCTAGTTGTAACATTGTAACAACCATGTGACAAGATCCCAATTGTCTGAAATATAAACCTTTCAAAGTGATGAGATCAATTAAAAGTGAATTTGCGTCATTAATATAATATAAATAATGCATGATATTGCATGCAATCATTTGAATTTTATATTTTTTGGACCCCGCAACATGGTTTTTTTTTTTTAGTAAGTACGATTAATTAAAAACCCAAATTGTTTTCTTCTCATAGCATCGTGTGTAATATATTTAAACAATTAATGAGTAATATTTAACCTAATTTTTCAATATTAATTGGAACTTTAAAAAACCAGTTAAAGTTTATCTATGTTGCAAATAACATATTACTTAGGTACACGAACACAAAGTAAATATATTTTTTAAATGTATTAACAAAATAAAACCAACAACAATTTGTTTATAGAATCGTAACATACATATACAAATTCACGTAACAAAAAATCAAAAGATTCAGTATTAATCAAGATTATAGCAACCCTTCAAGGTATATCAAGGGTGTCATCACAGCTGAGCACGTACAACGATGGTATTTTATAGCATATTTTTTTTACGGAGAAACAATGAAGAAGTTTTTATACTAAAGCCACTAATGTGGTTATATTATAACCAATTATCTATTTATAATCTTCACAAAGTGTTAATAACAAAGCTTAAGCCTCGCGAAATGGTGACATGACGATAAGGTCACTTACTAATATGATAATAATTCGGTGTAATTTTGTGAGTTTAATTTTTTATACACAGATAAAAATGACAAATATAGGAATTTATCTTAATTGTGATGGAAGTAAGAAATATAAAAGGGAGTTAACACTTTAAACATTATTATGTATTAGCATAGTGACCCGTTTCTACGGTTCAAAGTTAATCGTCACAAATAAACAACCTCAAGATGAAAAAACGTCATATGAAATATAATACATAGGAAAATTGCGCAGTACATTAATTTCCCTCCGGTTTGCGTGAGACTAGAGTATAATATCATTTATTTTCATAATACTTATTAATGGACGCAATAGTGACTGTTTTAAACTAAATTGTACTATGCCTGGTGGGTCACGACTACGACTTTCGTAGTGAAAGTGATTAAATTGCCAGAGACCCACTAGCGAATTGTATTGCTCATTATTTATTTTATAAAAACAAAAGTAACATTAAAACAGCTCGTTCTAAAGAAACATATAAACTTGACCTTGCGTCGCAGTTAATTTAATCGATCGCTTTTCTCAACGATATAATATACCTTCGAACCGGTTAGCTAACGTATGTATTCCATTTATTCCACAATACAAGCAGGAAATGGCGCCAAACGCGCTACTATATTGAGGCACACCTACTCAACTCACCTTATATATTTTATACATGAATATTTTTACTTCTGAAATCAGAACTCAAGAGTTGTAAATAATATAAATTATAGGTCATCAAGACATACGCATCATAAAATGTATTCAAATTTACTATAGCAAACCTTAAATATTTATGTTATACATACCGACATAATGTATACAATATACATACTTGAAAGATAAATGTACTATTGGTTTTAGTACATTTAAAAACAAATTTAAACAGAAATGGTTCAAAAACTAATTTTAAGAGATATTATTGTTTTATTTTATAGGTAAGTAATAACACGGATAAAATAACTTTTAAATCTTCGTTTAATTATTATACCCAAACCCATTATAATAGAAGCATAATTATTGTTTGTATTCGTATTACATTTTCATGACGCAGATACAACTATGACCTAAATTCAAATGAACTATTCAACAAGAAAACTAAGTTTATGAGTTAAAAAACCTAAATAAATCAAATTTATTTTTTTGAATAATATATACATATAAATATATATATATATGAATACGTATTAAAATCAACAGAAGATCGTTTAAAAAATATTAATAATTTTCAATAAATAATTAACCTATATAGTATCAGTTATATACTATACTATATTATTATATTAATATTTATATCTGAAACAACAGTGAAAATTGTAAACACTCAATTATAATAGATACAAAAATAATTAAAATAAAGTATTTAATAAATTCAATGATTGTAAACACGCTTTTAATATATTTTGTACGTTTAGTATAATTGTATAAATATAAAATGTATCCTTTACATTTTATACTCACTTTAATATGATATTTAAAATAGTATATTTTCTAAAAAATATAAACATATATTTAAACGCGTTTAAAAATAGACACTACTTATTATGAGTACCATATTAAAATTTGAAAACGCAAAAAAACAACAACATGATATTAATGTTAATTTAGTTCGCTGAGGACTAATAAAATTCACACCATTTTAATATGTTGTAATAATTTTTACCATAATAAAATATAGTTAAACAATAAAGTAAAACTTAACTACACAACTAATGTTTTTCTATCAAGTAAAAATAAGTAACAATAATCAGCAAAAGAATTCAAAGCAATTTTGGCGATCTGTGATAATATGTATAAAATGAATATATATTTGTTTTATATAATTAACATGACTTATTATTTCAACGTCCGCGCGTACATTTCATTGGCCAAGCAGGGGAGAAATTAAAGAGGGCGCCAACAACACATTCAAATGACCCTTCTAATAGGAATTATGTGAACGTAAGGGGCACCGAGTGTTACCATGACGACTATATAGAGTATATGTATATACAACGTATACATATATACATTGTTTTATTTAAATAAAAAGAAACAATACATCAATTTTTATTATTACTATGGTTTATAAAAACCGTTTAGCGACCTAAATACGGAAACCACTGGTCGGACGGACATAGTAATTGCTTTAAAGTTGCTTGTGATGATGGATGATTAATGAAATTCAAATCTACGAAGTGACGTCAGCCAGTGCTATGTTGTAGGTGTTTTTAATATGTCCGTGGTTCGTCCGTTCATATTATATAGGTAATAGCAATATGAATGGTAAATGCTGTTTTGTAATTACAATTTAATATTTTAGAAGGTATTTGCTAATAAATCATTGATATTTATTAAACTAGTTCTAATAAATAAAAGTTATTTTATAAATTAAACTTTTATTTTTTTATATTATACCTAATAAAATAACCAATCTAAATTGTATTATTATAATTATAATAAATAATTTAGAAAACAAAACAAAAAAGGTTCCTATTTCGTTTTACAGATAAAAAATAAAATAAAATAATACATACATATTAGGTTGATAATTACATTACTATACTACACTATGGAATGTATTTCGTAAAAATTTTAAATTAATTAAATAGTCTACTCCAGTATCTGAATCAAATATGATAATTATATATCAATAATATTAATCCACGATTAAAAATAAAATAAAAATGCACATACACTTAAAAAATATGTATTGTACTATGACTAAAGACACTACACTAGAAATCTAACCAAATAAATAATAGTCCACCACAAAATAAGATAAACTCATGAGCCACGTAAAATAAAATAGGTATAGAACATAATTGTACAAAACGAAACGTCTAGCTAATCGCATTTTCGCATTATTTATCAGTTTATTATGAAATTCAAATCACAAGTATAGTATATAAATAAAATGTACTTAAAATTACTAAAAATAATTTGAAATATTAGAAATTAATATATAATAAATTATATTACTAAATTATTAAATATACAATATATATTATACATGCTAGTTATTTTATGATATCCGCCAAAAAAGATAGCAAATATTTAAGGTTCTTACTAAAATTAAAAGAAAATACCTTTAATCGTAAAAAAAATACCTAATAAGATTGAATTTACTTATTTTTATAAATTTAAAAATATAGGTTAGTTAATTACAAATAGAAGTGAGGTAACAATAATAATAAATAGATAAAACTACAATTTAGTCAACGAAAATGAAGAATTGTATCCGTAACAAATTAACCTATGAATATAATTATTAAACAATTTTAAATTCCAGTAGAAACAACTATAATGTCATAGTCTTACATACATATTTCTAGAGAATATTCTATTTGGTATATGAATCAATGGCTAATTTAATTAAATTATTTTTACACGATATCACATGCATATTAGAATAATAGAATATTGTATAATATATTACACCAATCAAGATATATATTATATTATATACATAAATAAAAGATAATAAATATGTTAAAAATACTACAAAGTAGATTTTCAGGACAAATTGAAAACATCATTTTATATGATGTACAATTTAATAGATAAAAATGCAATTTTCTACAAACCATTTTTTTTATTCGTCCGATATCAAAATACCACTCCACGTGGCCGCATTAGTAAATAATGATACAAATATTTTTAGTTGTCGACTTTTCTGATAAATTTATTTTATATTAATTTTGAAAAACTCTATTTTATGAGTTATATTGTTTTTATATAAATAAAATATTATAATATTATAAATTATAATATATAGTATTAAAATAAAATCTACCAATCAATGTTATAGAAACATATATGTCAGTTTATCTCAGTTAAAATGTATGTTAAATTATCTGTATTGATTCTTACATTTTTAGACCAGTGTTTGAGTAACATTTTAATATTTCGTACAGTCTCAAAACTTCTAAAACCACCCTATCAACTTTTAATTATATTAAATTATTTATCATATACTTAGGTACCGATACTAAATAAATAAAAAAATATAAATAGGTAGTAAAATCTTATGAATTATCTATTAAAATATTAAAAATCATACCAAAAGATAAAATTGTTTTAGTCATTTTAAGAATAAAATAAAATAATTTTTGTTTTATTACATATCACAAACATAATATACCTACCTTTTTCTAATCATTTTAGTTTTAATTTTTAACTAAAATTTAACCTAAATTTATAATAATAGCTAGATATAGATACCACTACGCTAATAAGATATAAACAAAGATAATTTGAATTGTATATATTTTTTTTTATCTAAGCTAGGAATACACCTTAAAGTACATCAAACGGAACGACAGTGGCTCGTTGAACTCATTTTATCACGGTTTAAAATCCTTTGTCATTGCCTCTGTTTGATCATCCTACAATTAAAAGACGATTTTTGATGCACAATTAATCATCTGAATCAAGATCACAGGTTCAAAGAGTCCCCTTCCACTTTAAACCTTCTATATGTATTTTATTTTTGATTACTCGTCAAACATTTACACTCTGTTAAACCGTATCAATACGTGACATCCCTTAAAGTAATACAGATATTTTTTTAACTAATTATATAATTACTCTACATACTTAATAGTTAGTTAAATTACTAATTATTACTAATAATAAAATAATAATTTTCAAATGCGTGGATTTATGATTGTATAATAATGATTCACATACACATTTATTAATCTAATTATCATAATTATTGATCATTATAGACCTAAGGTAATTTGTATTTTAAATTTACTGTACTAAAAACGATATGTAATTATTACATTTTGACCTTTTTAAATATTCAATAAATAATAATATAACTAATTTTAAACTAATTAAGGTTATTTAAATATGTTGCAATTTATAGCTATTTCTAAACTATATAATTAACGTTGTATTGGGAATAATGGAAAAAACTCATCGTCTTGTACTCAGAAATATTATCAAAACTTAATTTTATAATAGGTATATTCACTCTAGAACCAAAATTGAGCGAGTTCTACTCAGACTGCGTAAATGCGTTTTGGCATGTTGCGCATGGGCTAGAAAAAGAAAACAAATAGTGCGCTGACTTCCTCTTAAAATTAAAGTTATCATCAAATATAAAACTAAAATCAAAAAAATTAAAATAAATAATAATATTTAATACTATTTTTGTAATTCTGACTCATGAACTCTATACTCTAAGATATCACTGTATAATTATAGTTATTAGATATTTATATACCGTGGGACACTGACTATTATTCTTTATTCGTTTGTTAAAGGGCACAAAAAAGGACCCGTATCTTTTGAATTGAACACAGCATCAAATCAAGTTTATGATTCTAGTCACTATTATATTTCTTTTTTTTACAATGCATTTTAATAGGATGATACTAATCCGGTCTCGGCATTGCACATAATACCAAAATAGAGGTATTTGATTATAATAGCATATATAAAAAAATAAAAACAGGAACAAAAATATTTAATTTAATTCAATCAAAATAGTATTAGATATGATATATTCCAGTAGATTTTCAAACACATAACTATTCCTGAATATAGAAGTGAGAATGACAATAGATGTATACAAATTATACAAACAAGTATATATTATCATGCAAAATATTTTTAGTATGCTTTTACAAAAACTTTTTGTACATAAATAAATATTAATATTCAGATGTAAAACATATTATTTTTATACGCATAGTGATTTTTGAAAATAGTTTCACACTGTAGAAATATTTCAAGTGTTCAGTTCAAGTGTTCACTTGTCCAATGAACAAAGAAAAGGTGAAAATTATTTTCCTAATTCTTGTCAAATCGGCTGTGTTGAAAGGAACAATAGAATCCAAACGACAAACTACTACGATGTATCATTAAATGTCAATTACAGATAATAAACTCAATTACAAGAACGATAATTTCAACCTGATATAAAATCATTTAACCCTGTTACATTTCGGCCACATAAACTAACAGCAACCTATTTTTGCTCTCCCCCCATCAACACGTGTCTATTTTTTAAATAAAAACGATGAAAAATTACATGATGACTTATAAAACTTATCCACACAAAAGAAATGAAATACGGATTTAAATTAATACATGTACGTAGTATAATAAATATTATGCTTTACACAACAATAGCAGCGGTTCGTGTTCTATTTGCTGTTAAGCCGTTGCGTTGGGACGTCTATTGAAAAAACGAACTAAATTTTTATGCACGTATCAAGGGAGACGTAACCTAAAAGACAAGGATACAAAAAAAAGCGATTCACGTTATCACATGCATAAGATTTTTTACGTATAATTTTATCGGTAACTGCATTTGGTTCCGCAAAACATTCGTGGGAACTCGTGGATGATATCAACGACCATGACATAGTGATTTTTGAAATAATAATATTTTAGAGGATTTTTAATATAATTATTATTGTTTTAATTCGTTTAGAAAGCGTAAGATAAGTTATTTATAATATTTACAAGTATGAGAAATAAATAAATGGTATTGTAGTATTATTAGTAAATATTAACTTGAACAGCTTTCAAAATGCTCCTTATTATCCATTTATATATTTTAAATTTCAAAATGTTTTAATATTAACTTATACAACTTATGGTGAAAACTGACGGAATATCAAAACTTTTAGAACTATGTATTTTGTTTCATTTTGAATTATACAAATTATAAATCATATTTACATAGAAAACATGAATATTGAATTCACCAATCAGTAACCATAAAAAATTATTGACTATATAACACTAAACCGTTGTTTTTTATGTATATAAGGCATTCGTAATTTTTAGTGGTACCTATATAATACAGGTAGATTATTTCATAAACTATTACTAAATTATAAAATCACACAATTAAAGTTTACCACACTCACCAGAACTAATGTCTTGACTTATCTAAAATGTATTAAATCAGTACGATGTATACTTATTTATTTATTAATCTATACCTATTGGTTATTTATCATAGTTAAATAATTGATACAAACTGCATTCTTCATTACTTAACCGATACAAATAATATTATAATTATAAAATATTTAAAAAAATCAACGCAAATAATAATAAAATCAACATAGTAATATTGAAAATATTATATTTTTTCAATGAAACTTATTTATGTAGACAGTAACTATAATGGTTTTTATTATTTTAAAATAGTTCATTTAATGAATGTAAATTAAACAAAAGTTTTTAGTATCAAAAAAAGATGAATTTATTTTTGTTCAAAACAAAAAACTATTTTTTAGTCATATGTCTAATATTATTATAAAACTAACTTTCAATGTTTTAATAAACATTTATTTTAGTTTTTGTGAAAATTAATTTATTAAATCTAAGTACTCGTTAATCGTTATCTATTATATTTTTAATTTATGAAAACTAAAATTTACATCATACCTAATTACTCATTTTATTTTAGAGTTAATTTATTGTATATGTAAAAATTATCCAAGTCAAAACTAAAATGAATACCAGAACTAGTTATAAATATTATAACATTTAATAAATATTTACATTAAATAAACTCAAAGAAGCTCGTTTTTCTTATTAAAATTAAATTTATATTCTATATTTGAAAATAATACAGGTGTTTTCGAACATCTGTTTTCTTCATCAATATAGCTAAAACTGAGTTAAATAATTTAATAAAAATGTATCATAGTAATATTATGTTTGTATTTATAATACTGATTTAGTCATTTTTTTGTTAAAATCAAAAAAAAACTTGAATAACTTTAACATTATAGTATTATGTGTATATTTAAAAATTAAAATCGACACACTCAAACACATTTCATGAAGAACTCGTAAAATATAGCATCCGTCACCCGAGTTATGTTGCACACAATAAATTCATTGATTTAAAAATCAAACGGCTTTTTTAAACAAAAAAAGATAACTCGCAAAAAACCAACTCCATTGAAAATGTTTCAAACATTTGTGATACACGCATTATTATAATATATGAAAAAGAGAAATACTTTTACACACAATAGTTTATAAATAAATCAATTTATACACGCGTTGAGTCTAATATAAATATGTATATGATAACAAATTGTTATAATAATATATTGTTTGACAAGATGATAAAATAAAAATAATAATTATGAGACAATGACTCTGTACATGTATTTAATATAAGTACTACGTGTCCGCAAAGGTAAAATTAACTTTCTGCTGGATTAATTGTTTATGTATACACCGACGGGCATATGCACATTGGCTAGCTAGGTCGTGGAAGTGTACAGCACAGCAGCGTTGATCGTTAGTGGTGGCCAGGAGGGGTGGTAAAATAATCCGCACGTAGAATAATTACAACGGCCAAACGTCAGTAGCCACACATATACCTATATACGCAGCACGTATAGTGGCTTACCATTATAAATATAGCTATCATCTGGCGACAACGGTGGAGGGAATCGGTTCTCCACACGCAGAGCGATACGCCTCACGGCCGCCGAACGTAATAAAAGTCGGCCGTGGCGCCGGATTTCTACCCCTATGGCGCTGTCGAGCCCTTCCCCTGAGGGTTCTTTAACCCTGCTACCCCGTACATCACGCTAAAGCCGCCGCCGCCGCCCACGGCCCAATTCTACCACCGTCGCAGTGTTTTCGGGGTGCGCGCGCGCGTGATCAATATTTTTACAATACTGTATTACGACACAAGCACACAACACTCGGCGACGACGGCAGCACCCCCAGATAAAGTGAATAGCGCAAATATATGATTATATACTTATGTATACATTTTATTATTCTTGTCTGTACTTGTGCGTATATTATATGTACAGTATACATAGGTATATACAATATGTATCTAACAAATAACGGTTTTGGGTAAAATATAAAATGATTATACGCAGAAAACTTATACACAAATATATTATAATAGCCGGAAAGCTGCAGTTTTAGGCATCCACAATAATATTAAGTATACTTAAACCTATAGTACGGCATGTATGTCACTGTTCTTGGAAAACGCTCATCTCCACCAGATAAAAATTGTAAATTACTAATAATATCACACAAACATGATTAAAAACAGAACATATATATGTATAATACTTAAAATTATAATATAATATAGGTAATGCTTTACGCAGATCCGGAAATAACATATTTTATTTCGACCACGACCTTGCCGCCTTATTGCCAGTCCTAAATTTCTATAATATGTATACGTGCACCTGACGCATCTACACATATACATATATTGTATAAAAATTATAATGTATATAACACAGTTGGTCTTGTTAGGTATAGAATATATACGCGCAATGTATACACATATATATGACGATATTAATATGCAACTGTGATGCCAATCTACCAGATATGCAGTATTGATGACTAGATGTGCATTTTTTTTCGGACACGTTAGTTTTATTTGCTATTATTATTACGAGTTTTTGGTGATCAAAAAAGCTTGTCAACCGACACACTGATAGCGTGATTTTAAGAAGTTTTAATTTAAAACTATTATATTTTACTCATAGACTCATGGAAAACGTCTCGCTAAAAGAGTGATTTACCACGTTAATGTTATGTAGACGAGCCGGGTCGAAAAATAAAAACTTCGTATTATAAATGATATTTTATGTCACGCTTGCATTTAATCTTTTTCATTATGTACTTATTAAAGTCTCTTTCATAAATGTTATACATTTTAATAAATAAAAATAATTTAAAAATAACTTTTTTTTATCAAATTGCTTTCAGGTTCTACTAAGATTGTTAAATTATACTATTATGTGTATAACATACATTTTTGTTAAGCGAATTATATCCATTCCAAGAATTAAAATGAAACATTTTTTTACGGTGCTTATCTCTCCAATGCATGTTAATTATTCATCGAATTTATTATTCGGCTAGAATATTGATGATTTAACGTTTTTTTTTATAATAAAAAGAGTGTATACAATCTATTGAATTTTCTATAACCTAATAATCGATGTATATTCAAATCAAAATAAGTTATTTTATTTTTTAAATATTATATGGTTATACCAATGAGGTTTGGATTGACTGAATATCTTCTATTCGTTTTTCTTATACTTTCTATCCAATAATTTAATCGTACAGTAAAAATATAGCTCAAGAATAAAAACTACTGAATTGTTGGTAGTATATTACGGCCATTGCACTCGCAAATAACCACAAAACTACGCATCATTGAACAGCCATATTTCTAGTTTGTTACCGTTTATTTAATAATATTTAATATAAAAAATATAGATTCCCAGTCATGTACTATGAAAATTATTAAATAAGAACACTAAGATATATAAATGAAAACAAAGATATGAATCTAGATTTAAGAGTAGATATTCACGATTTATTGTGCAATCTAAAAATATTTTCAAATATGGTTCGCCCAATGGCGGACGTGCATTCAGAAAGTATACAAACGATGACAGCAATAATTGAACCAGCACTGTACTCGTATTATAACTTATATTTTATAAGTATAGCGCTCTTAGCTGCAGCTCCAACAAGTTACATTCAGTTGTCACAGAATTACACCAATGATCAATGATAATACTATTATTTTGTTGGTTTGAAATAAAATAAGGTAGACTGAAAATAAATAATTTTAAACTATAATTCTAACTTCTAACTTATAAGTATATAATCTGCAGAATCATGCTTCATATTTCGTCAGGAGCGATATGAAAATAAACTATACCGACACTCTTCTTTGGAAAAATTACTTGAAGTTGTTCTATTGATTGTAGATTTGAATAAAAAAAAAACAGTACACCTATTATTATATAAAAATGATTTTTTTACTATGGCTATCGACCAATAAAATTCCGTTTGATTATAGGTACAATTGGTACGGACATAAAAATTATTACAATAAATATTTAATATCATAGTGACCATTTTATATATGATAAGTATATCATATTTAACAAAATATACATAATAACGTATACATTATGTTTTAGAAAGGACCTTATATATTTTTTTATTGTATTTTAAGTATTTAGCCTCATCTCCAATAATAACGTCTAATTTCTGTCTATGCCCTAATAACTACCGAATAATATTATCACACTAAATCAACTTTAAAAGAGATAAACTACGAATACGTAACGAGTTGCAAAGCTCAACAGTCAGTATTAATCAAGTTCTAAACATACAAAATTATTAGGGCTTGTACATAATATACAAAACGATATTTTGTTTAGTTGTATAAACTAAAAAAAAAATCAATACCTATATCAGTTTATATTGAATATTCAACCATTATATTTTCACATTGTGCTTATAATAATACAGTTTTTAGTAGGATCAAATGAGTCACAATTGTAGTGAATACTTTTTTTTGACTGTCATGAGAACAGCAACAAAATCATGATAGTACTTTTATATTTTTCTAAAAAAAACATAATGATTGTATATTGCCATTAATCATAATCAGCTTTGAAAAAAAATTTAAACGCCAAAGATACTTAATTATACAATATAAAATATCTGCTAAATAATAAATTAAACGACAGATATCATCATTACAATTATATTCTACAAACCTAATATTAAAATACTGAATCGTAGGTCATCGCTTTACTATAATAACTAATAAGGTATATTAAAATAAAAACGTATCTAAAATATAATTTTAAGTAGATGCACCGAAAACGAAAGAGAATTTATGAAGGGAAAATTGTATAATATTTTAGTTTATACTTTATAATATAAATTCAGGTGAGTGTGTAGGACGCCCCCCAAAAACTGGTAGGATGTTCTATACTCAAGGTTAATGTCACGTATACAGAAGTTTTAGAAGAGTTGAGTTGCAGGATATAATATTGCCAGGTGGTCACCTGGCAACACCTGCCGAAATATAACAACAATAAGCTGAGATAAACAGGGTTTATAAAGAGTCCCGGATACTTTGCCAATTTACAGCAATGTAAATATGAATACAATAAATATATGAAAGAATAATATATATGACGCTCAAGTAGTAAATATTATACATTTATTATAATAGAAGAATTAAATAATGACCATGCTAATAAATCACTAATTACAAGATATACACTAATGATATACGTACGTCGTAAATGTAAAAGTAATATTTACAGACAAATATTATAGGAATCTCTATAGTCAAAATAAGAAAATTAATTATCTACGTGAATTATAGAATACTAAACTCTTAATATAATATATTTATTGAGATGCGTAATAGCTTCTATTTAAAAAAAAACCAAAATTATAAAACAATTATAAATTGTTTTTTTTTTCATATTTGCAAGGATATCTATATTTCTAAATCTCTATATAATCCATAATATATATATATATTAATATCGTACTATGATAGTTGATCCTAGAAGCTAACGTAACAAACGACAAATTTAAGTAAAAATATTAAATAAGTACGTAAACAAAAAACTTAGGTTAGATTAGTTAAAATTATAACTTATAGCAAATATCATACCCATTAACATCCAAACAAGTGCGCGACTCGTCGTTGAATAATAATTATTGTATGGTCACATAATAAGCCATACCTCATATAGATAGGTACGCAGATTAAATAAATAAAAACAAGCCAGCTGGAAAAAATATTCAAAACCTGTATATGACTCGAATATTCAATAATGTGTATAAGTGTACATTTATATTTTATAAAAACTGCCAAAATTAAGTACCTATCTATATAAAAGAAATATTTAGAAAATAATTGATAGTTTTCAAAGTAAAGGTTGTTAAGTGAATGGAGCATCAATGAGTATTTACGAAATGACAATATCTCCTCACTTATTTGAACTACTGTTGAAATGTACTACATTATAATAAAAAAAGTATATAGTAGACTTTAAACATATTATACTGATCTCATGTATAACATATATTAGATAGAATAAAAACGGAGATGCATTAACCTCATGCTCACCGGCATTTCTGTATTACAATATATTGCTGGTATAGTCATATAGATAATACACGCACAATGGGGTGTTTTTTCTCCTTTTCTTTTTGGAGCGTAAGATTATCAGGTTACTGGGCTTAGGGGCGGTGACGATTTGGCGAAGGTCTTTTGTACGTCCACAGAGTACAGTACATATAGTATATTATATAGCATACACGACCACTACCTGCCTTTCTACCTATCTACCTACCTACATACACGGACTTGAAATTTGATTTTTTTTTTTTGTTCGTCCTCCAAAAACACCTGGCGAACGATAGACGCTGCATGCAGTGCAACAACAGATCCGGCGTATATAATACAATATAGTATTATGTGCCTGGTCACGGTCCATCAGTGAAGTAGGCGGGTGGGAGGGGGGCACTGTAGTAATGGCGAATACCGGTTTATTGCGTCTCCGTCAAGCGTATTTAGTGGGTAACCTACACTAAGACGACGACTTCACCGCGAGAACAGTGATTTTTCCAATGTGGCGCGGCGGCAGCCGTGTGTTCGCATAACAGTAGATAACTATTTAGTAATAATCTGCCACGATAATTTCCGTTATAGGTTCCCGTGATAGACCCACAAAATAACAACAAATCGCATAATAAATTTAGCAATTATACGTGCCGCCAAAATTTTCCTCCTCAGCGTCCCGGCATAATTACCTGTCGTTCTCATCTAATAGTCGGTACTTGGGTACCACGTGTTCGAAACAATACAACAATTAAAAGGTAGGTATTAACATATTATAACATAGGTAATGTCTAGATATCGCGTCATGTCTCTTGAGAAAAAATATGTTTCCGGTATGACGACGACTTAGATGCCTGGGAATCTGGGTAACCGTTGCGCTAACAAGAATAATACAAAACCACAGCCACTCGTATAAAAATAATAGTGGAAGGGGGGACCCGTATGAAAGGAGGCTGATCGTTGGCTGCTGGACTCGCGATACTGACGGGGGATTTCGAAAGAACCGTTTCTATCTTCTACTAATATATTATATATCTCACGTATCCATATATTATAAATTAGATTTCTCATTTGGCGTTTAATAATATAATAATAGTACCTACTACGTGTACCCATACGAGTGATTTAATTTTCTATATACTGATCGAAAACCTGTTTTCCGCCGATCTACTCAAGAGATTCGCGCGCCAACAAATTACACCGGTCAATAATAAACCATTTTATGCCCACAATAATATTATTGCCAATCTTAAATAGCTATTCTACACAAAATAATCGGTTATCACGATGATTTTTTTACCTCAGATAGATCACTGGTCCACGCCAGCGTGTCAATGACCGTCTTGTCGTTGCCGTTGAAGCTCAACGCGATTGTCGAACCACATAGCAGCACTAAAAAGACCGCGGACGCAAAGCCCGTGGTGGCTGAAGATTTCATTTTAAAAATAAAAAAATGTCACTCGGGAAAAAAAACGGAACACTGAAAAATTTTTAAAACTATTCTACGGAAAACGTTACTACTATTAATACTACTATTATATTAATAATATTATTATTGTAACAATGTTAAAAGCGGTAGGTAGGAAATTTAAGTTTTAAAAAAAAAAAAACCGAAACTAATTCCCGTCGTAAAACATACTAGTTCGAAAACGAAACTACAGCGGACGGACACTACCGAAGAGTAACTGGTACCTGTAAGACGGCAACGGACAGACTGATGGAAACAGGGAAAAAAAACCGCGGGATGGTACGCCGGTGCTGTTGCCGCGAGATCGGTACAGCGTCTGCTGACGGCGCCCGGCGAAACTACGCGCGGCAGGCGGGCCAGTCCGTCCGGATCAATATTTCCCGCCACCGACGCGGCGCACTGCAACGGTCCCCCGCGCCGCTCACCGATCTATAGTTTTCAACCGGCGGCGAGTGGGGTGGTAACAGCTAGCGATGGCGATGATGGTCGTCGTCGTTGTGGCGGCAACGGTTAAGGCGGCGGTGGTCGTTATGGTGGCGGCGTCGCACGTCGTCATCGTCGGATGGATATTGGATATATTTTATTATTTCGAATTTTACCGCGTCCGCCAGGCCGGCGTATCGTGTGTCCGCCGCCGATGTGATTGGAGGTCGTGTTTTGATTTAGACGCCGAGATTATCGATTGTCTCTAGAACCCCGACAACGCGGCGATAGTCATAATTTGCACGTCCAGAGGTATTATAAGTGTATCTCGACGGCGAAGCGAAAAAACCGTACCTGTCTAATAGAAAAGGCGAACGATTTTTTTATATCTCATTAACTCCGTTCGATATATTATTACGTTGTTATCATCATTATGCTTACATGCTATATAGGTAGGTATCTATACATATTAAACCGACGTTAAGTAATATCTATCGTATTATCCGAATAGGTCGTACGCAGTATACAACGACGACGATGATATTATTATTATATATTTAGTCCTACACCATACCCGTACGTCCAACAGGATTTTACGGTTTTTATTAATGCTTTTTAAGAAGACAAATTCAATGCCATTTCATGTTCAAGATAATGAATAGTGTAAAATCATCTTCGATCTCGTAATTTTGAGTTTACATTGAAAAACAATCGATAACAATAATAAAAAAAAATGTTTACAACGAACAAATATAATATACCTACCTAGGTACCTATAATATTATAAACAATAGTATACACAATAAACACAAAAAATATTTATAGCTGTGCTCACACGTTTATAACAACGCAGGTGTGGTAAGAGTAACGGTAGCTTATCGTAAAAAAAAAAAAGGAAAATTAGATTCCATTTTCATAATTTATTTAACCAATTGTTCATGTATTGTCAACTAACTAATATTTAAATATTTTATATTGTTTTTTTTTTCAATTTTTTAATAAATGTTCATCATTATATTTCCATAATTTATTAATTCGATTTAAAAAAGAAACATTCACTTTTGTAAAAAGTGCAAGAGAGTAAGAGAGTATTCTCTTAAGGATACTTCATAAACTTATTATTGTGATTACTATTTATTCAGAAATTCATTTAACTATATATTTATCCATCGTCTGTTTATGCTAAATACTATACACTTTACCATACTGTAATTAGACTTATATAGTATTTTTTTCATTCCAAAATTAACATAACACAGTCTAATTATTGTATAATAACATTTAAGATGATAAATGATTCTAAAATCAAAAACTCCAAAAGCAAAACACATTTTTTATGATATTTAATCAATTTTATATTTTATTTATGAAAATATTGTGGTATAGTTTTAATATAATATAGAAGAAGAAAATGAAAAAACATACATTGTTCTTTTGAAAGGAAAATTTATTTCAGTTGTGACACTTAGAAAATTTTACCACTTATCTAACTTAACAATTTGCACATTATTACTAGAAGAACAGACTTTAAGTACTCTTTAGTGCTCTTCTTCCATATATTATAACAGTAAGATTGAAAAAAACTTATCCCTTTTTTATATTTGTTTTTACTGTATCCTTGAAGTTAAATGTAAACTATCATGAACTGTGTACTACTAAGCTATGTGAATAATGTTTCGTGATGTATTATTAAAATTATAATTTTCTGACATAATTCATCTTCGCTATGAAATATGAATGAACACAATTTACCTTAAAAATACAATATTTGCTATGATTTTATTGCTAATCATAAATAATATCTTAGATCATTAATATGATCTAAGCATAATACGAATACATTATATTATAGTATTATACCTATTACCTATGTGTAGAACTATCTATGGTTTCATGTTCACACAATATTATAGACGCCTTGTATATTAAAAGTTACGCAACTAATTATACACATATATGAATAACTATTTATTTAAATTTTAAATTTTAAACTACGCAAATAATTATATTTTATAAATAATTTATATATTTAATAATAAATTATTAAACTTAGGTATGTACATGATACTAAATAGATACATTTAGAAAAAAATAATAAATCAAGTAAAGTTTAATATTATTAATTTATTAATTAGGAAGATACCTATAATATTATAATAATTTACAACTAAGTTGAAATTCTACAATTTCAAATATTTGTCTAAAATCCTTGTAATATTTAAAAATTAAAGAAATAATTTTAACTTTATACCTATGTACTATTTCTCTCTTACTCGATCTTTTGAAAAAATTTAAATCTATTTATGTTATGATATTATAACGTTGAATGTTTAAAAACTTAAAACTATCTAGGTACATATTAATAATAATAATATTGGTATATAGTAACTTTGCTGTCTACATATCTATTAGATTATTCTTTACTCTGTATAAGGTTAAGGTATAACATTTTATACATTTTATCTAATTGATATTTCTTTCTCTCATTATAAAATTGCTACGTTTCTCTCAATAATTTTATTCTTTTTTAAGATGAATACTGAAGTCTCTCAAAGAAACAAAGAAACCTGGCATCTCCATGACAACTAAAGGTGGATATATATTTAGAAGATCATGTCCCGATGCCGTTCTAAATTGTATACCGAATAAAATATATATTATTCATATTCAATTACACGAGATACATTTAAAAATGTTTTATATTTTTGAATTGATAAGTAAAGAAATAAAAAAAACAATACTAACAGAACTATTAACAATTCACATACTTTTTGCCAAAAAAATATTTTATCGTGTTTAACGAAAAATAGTAAATATATTATAATACCTTCTTGAATAATTATAAAATAAAATAAAGACACATTTTAATACGTTTTAAATGTATTTTTTCCCTAATTTTATTCTTATTTCTTATAGCGCACAAATTTAATAAAATATTATCGTTGTATTTTATTACTGTTATTAGATATGCCACAGATAGTTTTGTGTGAAATACCGGCACTTTTTATCACGCTGTTTTAATATGGACAAAGCGTATTGCCCCTTTTACCACATTGTTCGTGATTGAATTATTTGAATTATTCACCAAATAAAATCCAGCCGTCACTAATAGAATGATAATAGATTTTAAGACATGCTTGCTAGCTGCTAATGTTAAATCATATTTGATGGTACCTATAGGTGTTCCGTGTTCATAAAAAGAAGTTTAAAAAACTATTAAATACAGCAGTGTACTAAATAAAGAACTTATATCTATACCTAATGCTCCACTTTAAGTCTTTAATATTAGGTAATATATTATTTAAAAAATAAATACTAAGAATACAATGAAACGCCGATTATACTATAACATTTAAACCTAATAAATGATTAATAGTTAACATTTAATTTAATAAACTGTTAATTTTGGGTTCAACCAACTATCTGAAAACGTGTAAGCAATTTAAATCGAAGTAGTTATAGAATGACGTCATCAAAAACCGTTAAAACCAATATATGTATTAAATATTATAGTCTATAGGTATGTTCAGAACGTATGCATCATTCATGTAGTATTTGATATTAATTAATGCATTAATGTATTGTTATTCAATGCTAAATCATTCATTCGTTAAATCACCCAGTTTTATTTTCTAATAATGTTTGTCAATATAACACATTAAATAAAAATTCTTTTATTATATACATTTAATTAAACGAAATAAATATGCATACATACTATTTCTGTTTAAAATATAAAAAATAAATGTTTTCCTTATAAACTGTAGTGTATCTATTTTCCTGTTTATTAGTAAAATATACAAAATGTAAGCGGTTCAATAATAATTATGTTCATAAAATATGTATTTGCTATCATAAAAAACCAAATTATACATCGAATATTTTACTTTATATAATGGCGTGATTTAGACAAGGAAAAAATGTATAAAAGTACACATCACTACTTCACGAGAATAAATCTAATTTAGAAATAAAATATAAGGAAAGTAATTTATATTTTATACAATGTTAAAAAAAGTATGAACAATTTTTCTATCAAAAACAAAATACATATATTGAAAAATGCTAAATGTTTTATTTATTCGTATTTCTTATGTTTATTGATATATATTGTTATATATCGTGTAATGCAAAAATTATTTTAAATTATAAGAACTTAAATTGTTTTAACATAGCTTACAAAATTTTTAAATTTAAAACAAAAGAATAAGATTTTTCTTTAAAATAAAAGTATTATGTTTATATTTTACTTTAAATCTGTATAACTTACTCCAGTTAAATTTTTATTTAAAAAAAATAATAACTATAAAATCAAACCAATTCAATTATTCATTAAAAGTAACTTAGGTTTCGTAAACTATATATTGTAATATTTATAAAAGCAATAAAGTTTTCAGCTTTCGAATTAATGTATGACATTAACAAACAAAAATTTGTTTAAAAAAATATCTCTTACAATTAATTTATCATTTAAACTTTAAGGAAATTTAATTGTTTATCGGCAAATAATTTGAGATTTATAACTACATTATAATTGTCATTAACAATAGAGTAGTTTAACCGACAATAGCGTACTAGAAGATGGGTCAATATGTTCCTTGTCATAGCCTATTGTTTAGTGTAAATTATTACATGTATATAATATATATTTTTTTCGTGTACGCACATCAGACCCAGTAGCAACGTCACGGTATACGTAATATCAGAAGGAAACAATGTTCCGGCCGGCTAGGCATACCGCGACCAACGCCCTCGTGAACATTAGGCGAAAATAAAGGTCATAAAATAATAATATTAACGTAAAATGTATTATACAGGTTTTATCAAACATAAAATATTTATTGTATTTAAATCTATCAGTAATAATTACAAATAATATTCGTAATAACATAATACTATTTATACACAAAAATTATTCCACAATTATTATCGCCATTTTATGTGGTTTGGTCGACATTCGTCAGAGAAAGACACATCCCCCGAGTTCAATCACCTCAATTTTTAATTCAACTAAATATATACCTATCGTAGAAAGTTTAGAAGACGCTCTAAATCTAATGGTTTTCGATGAAACACATTTAATTTAATTTATAATTAATCGAATTTAATTAATTTCAGTCCATGGCAACATTTACATAACAACTATTTGTAATTAACTTTCTTCTCGTACAATTTTCAATTCTAATATTATCAAATCTTTGAAATGTTTTTTAGCTTATGTAAAGAAAAACATTTACCTTCAAAAAGTGGAGTTTTAATATTAACGGCTATCAAAAGATTACATAGCGTAATCAAAGGTAAACTAAATAAAAAATATAATTACTGGCTTACGATTGCTTAGTCAGACAATGAAAATAAATAATATGTACTAGTTTTCTATTTACAAACATATTTAATCAATAATATATAATATTAATAATATTATACCAGAGCAATGATAATGAAATATTGAATCAAAAATATAAATCTAAGTCAGATATCCATACTTTATTTTTACCTATATAAAGATAATTAAAATATCTTATCAACAAATTAAAATTGAATTACTTATACCTATCATATCATAATCTATAACACATACGATGACTAGTAAAACAATATTAAAACATTAATTTATTTCAAAAATTATATTTAATATAATACTCAAGAATAATTTTTTGTTAACATTTTAATAAAATTTAACTTAATATTTGTATAAAAGATTTCAGTGATATTTATAATATATTATGTACAAATAAAATGTATTTTAAAAATATAATCACGTGCGGAAATACTGGAAATAGAAAAATTATGTATTTAAAATTTTGTGACTTGGATAAATAACTGTTATTTTCAAACAATTATTAATTATAAATGGATCAATTTAAAAGATTACATAAATTATCCAATATCCATAAAAGATAGAAAAATAATGAATATAAATAAATCAATAACGCTTATGAATTTATGATAAATTTTCGATGTCGTGCTGTCAGTTATCTGATCTATAACTCTATATTTCCGTATAACACCAATAGATAGCGGTTTCAATAAGATGTTGGGAACAAAAAGCACCTTAGCTATAGCTATATTTTTTATTACTCTAAGGCCATAGTTAACTTATTACATAGAAACTATATTATTTAGAAATACATGTTTACCAAAAAAATTAACTCATCATTATTTAATACGGATTTAAATTTAAAATAACTAGCTATTTTTTAATTGAATTTTTTTTTACTAGGTACTCAATGGTACTTACGTATTATAGTAAATTTTTTATTTGTTTATAATAACATATTTCTGTTTGATTTAATTATTAGTTAATAGTAAACGTACGTTAAAATGAGTATTAGATGGAAATACACGTCTATGTGTATTAATGTATTATTAAGTATTAGACATGGAGTATAACTAATTGGATTTATTAATCGTGTACTCGCATACAAAATAATGACGACGTTAATCGATATATTTATAATAGTGCCAGTAGTTTATTTTGCTTCAATAAGACTTCACCACACTTTGATTTTCCGTACACTACATCTATATGCAGATATTGATTACATTGGTATTCAAAATACTTTGTACTCTGTAGTAACTAGTAATGCCTATAGCGAACTAATGAAGTGTCTGACAATCCATGGGTATTTAATCTAATAGCAAGTCGCATTAGTGCCGATGTGCATACTTAAAAGTAACGTAAGGTTTCTTAGATAATTTATAGGTAGGTAAAAATTGTTATTCAAATTACATTGGTGTTTTTGGTTTTTTTTTTAAAAGAAGCATTAAATGAGATATTAAGATACATTTATTTGTTATATTAATGGATACAATTTACACAAGCATTAAAAATAGATTAAGATACATTTTTATTAAATGACCTAGTAAACACTATTAGGTCATTTAATAAGCATACTCATCCCAAGTTGTTCTTTTATCAATTAAATTATTCAATTTTGTTTTTTGGAATTTTAAAATACTCTTAAGTCTTTAAGGGACTATATATAATTTAGGGACTAATATGAACCAGAACATTTTTATGTTTGCACTTAGCTAGGTATACAGGAAAACAATCATTCAAAACAACATCAATTATTAAGACAGTGGCTTGGTGTGGTGCGATCGTACACTCAACTGCGGAAACGCTCCGAGTGTACGTATCGGCCGGTGTTGCTAGCTCCCGGGTGGTCATCCACCCGGGATTTTAGTGACAAATCCTTGCTACACATACAAAAAACGTGTTTCTTCAACTTACCGTTCCTCCACTCTACAAATGAATAAAAACCATCCAATGACCTTTGTTGCCGCAGATTAATTAATAAGAAAAAAAAATAAATTATTAAAATAGTATGATAATTATTCGGTAATAAATTCGTTAAAAAAATATGATAGTATAAAGAAGAATTATTACTAATATCGTAAAATGTAAATTTGTTTATTAAATAATTAATTTACTCATCGATAATTATATTAATTTAAAAATTATCTTTATTAACTACTAATGTCCAATGCATAATTTATAATAGACTGTATTAAGATTTAAGATACATTAAAAAAAAAAAAACGCGATGTAATTACATTTAAACGATTACAGTGGCGTCCACGCATCGTATTATAAACGAATCATTAATTTAATGAAATATAATTTACTTATAGCTAGGATACACGTCATGTTCTATTTACTATTCTTAGATAATTTCCCAACAACAAAAAATACTTATAAGTGTCGTTATAAATGTTATAATAATGTATTTACTCATTAGTTACAAAACAAAACGATTTTTAATTAGTTACATTTATGCAACACAGTTGCAAACGTTCATGCTAGTATATACGACGAAGGGACAATAAGGAAACAATTCATACCATAGAGCATTTACGGATAACTGAAAGTTTTTCATTTCTTGAATGTGTCCAGAATGAATTTGTATAATTTATAAAACATACATTACAGGGTAATTCTATAATAGAAAGCACCTATTATTTATTTATTTTTTTTATACAATCTGAAATTATTATAAAACAACACAAATTTAAAAAAATTTAAATTTTGTTCTATTTTTTATCATAATAATATTATAACTTATAACTTATAAGTTTTTATTTTTTAGAAAGACGTGATTTATTTTTAATTTGATATTGCTAATCAGAAATTTTTTTGAGAATTTTGATATATGTATGTAAAAATCTAACTTTTATGAATCCGTTGATTAAACTTTGATCAATGCCGCAACTACTGAGTGTTTAAGGTATGAAAAGCACACGGATCTCTAGCTCTAAAGGGCCTCTAAAACCAAAATCTAAAATTAAAAATTGCGTTTCAATATTTTTTTGCTTTTTCGTGCTATGAATATTTTTTGATTTTATGTTGTTACTTTTAAATTAAATTAATTATAGACATAATTATTAAGTAGAGGATAAATAGTATGCAAGTGTCAAATATTAAAATAAAAGTACTAAGTGTCTAAGCATTTTATAATGTTTATTGATAGATCGATTTTATACCGATCATATATATATATATATCGATCATATCAGTTTATTTTAGTATATATATATATATCATATTTCGTTTTTATGGAAATTCGACAAGCCATCACGAGCATAGTAAGTTGATGCAATAATGGTTATTTATATTCGATATTGTTTTCAGCTTTGTTTTTATTTTATAGTAACACTATATGGGCTATGATATTAGCATCAAGTGTAGTTAATAATTATTATTTATTTTATGAATCACAAAAATAATAACATTTTCATTTATTTAATTTTTAATTTTTTTAAGTAGCTTTAAACCTTAAATCTACAAAAATAAAGTTTTAATATATATATATTATTTTGTAGGGGCATAAGGTGAGACATTGTTTAAATACTTTTCTTAGGGTTTGAAATATGCTTGCCACACCACTGTGTCTTTAATTTTTTCTTTCAAGTATTTGAAATTTCAATCTTGTTAAGTGTCTATTTACTACAGGATACAGCGATTATCAAAACTTTAAATAATAATTATTAACTACTTTTTAAAATGTAATTTTTATTTGTTGAAAAACTAAGAAAAATATTCTGTATATAGAAATATTAAATTAAAAATTAAAAAAAACTCAAAAATTTATAAGATAAGTATAAAAAATATAATTTTTTTTTTCTAAAATCTTGTTTTGACTATAAATTATGTAGTTACAAAAATATGTACAAAAACGTTTATAATAATTTTCAAGATAATGTTTAGTTTTACTTTTTAAAAATCACACAGAAAAGGTTTCATTACATGTAGTGTCAATTGTCAAATAATGTATACAATTTAACTCAGTAGTCAGTTTTATAAAGTAGTACACTCATTGACATCGCTAAAAATGGTTAAATAAAAGGGTTTTTATTCGACATAAAAGACAATGATAGGTTTATTTTTGGCAGCTATGGTTTAGATAATTTTGTGCATATTGCATTAGTGCACTAACGCTATGAATATTTCATAACTGCAGTGTGCAGAAATATTGCATACCGAACGGTTGGCGCGCACTTTAAAGAAAAATAAATATTATTATTCTTACTTATTTTTACTACATATACGTCCTATACCTATTTTCTATTATATGCCTTACGTCAAAATAAATAAATCCTTAAAAATGTGTACTGTACTTGGTAATGTAATAATCGTATGTATGAAATACGTTTAGGATTTTTATACCTCAATCCATATCATATCGTATATATATATATATATATATGTATATATATTGAACGATTAATGTTAACCTATTTATACAGATTTTAAACACCTATAAACTGCAGTGCAAAAGTACAGTTATCACAAAGTGAATTTTCACATGTTTGCCAATTCCTCCCTTCTTTCATATGTGTATCTAGGTGAATATATATAGTATCTTAACCCCCATAAACTATAATAACTATAAACTTTTAATGAAAAATTAAAATAAAATAATAAGTTTTAACTAAAAAAAAAAATTATATGCATATTTGGAAAAAGGAAATTGTTTAAAAATCATGGTCTTTTTTGACATGCCCAACATTTACCACATTACTGCAGTTCAAAGACTGGAAATTCTTGTTTAAATACCTAATTTATAAATTGATAACAAACAAACAAATTCATACTTTTTGTAACAATATGTAAAAATATGGTCTAAACGGGATTTCTTCATTAACACTAGCTTATAAGACTGTTTACTAGTGATATTTCGTCTAAATCCGACTTTGGTTAACTGACTGACTGGGCTGAACCACATCGTAGCGCGTGCGTCATTTTATAGTTTATACACTCCTCGACGCCATCTCGTCCCGCTGACGACTCATCCATAGGGTGAACAATACACGCCACATCATCAAGTTTTATGTGATATGACCCAAGAATGGTTTTTCCCCTCTTCGTGAAATGTCAAATGCAATTCGAATGTCACACACATAATATACGAGTTATACGACCGTAATTTTCCGTCGAATTTCAAAACGATCGCTTCAATCGATGATCGTCGTGTTCTACGTCCAAATAAATAAATCCTTAAAAATTTGAATATTAGATAATATAATAAACATATATATAGAACATGTTTAGGTTTTTTTACGTTTCAGTTCACAATTCCCAAATTATACACATCAATGTATAATATTTTAATAACGTTACATTGTAAAGTAAGCATTTTCTATTAGTCTTAATCTTAAAAAGGTCTTTTAGACCAATACATATGTATTAGATGATTACCATATAATCTGTTTGGATCAAACTATAAACACTTAATAATGGCTGTGCAGAAGCATATTTTCTTACATTTTCACGGGTACCTATATTATAAGAGTTCACGACCATTTAAAGTTTCCACGCCATGTTTAGTTTGAAAAACGTAGAGAACTTGTCAATATTGTGTTTGTATAACACTAAAAAAGTATTATTATAATTATTATTATGACGTAATCTAAAATGGATGGACCATCACACGTTGTTATCGTGCGCGGCCGTGTCACACAGCTAGTGTTCACAGTGAGTGGATTATTCAACGCTGATCACTCCGTGAAACACTGTAGTCTACAGCATAGACGATAAATCCAGTAAAGTGCGCTGTACCGCTGCACGTATAAAAAGACTTCGTCGGGAATTGACGGGTGTAAAATAAAATATTATATCGCGTTCCGGTTAAATCGTGGCTGGAGCTGCCGACACACCAATCTGTAATTCCTCCTTTTTGGTGTTCAATATCCTTTTACGTGGTTAGGTCATCATCGCCGGATCATTAAATACTAATCTGTTCCGAGACGACGACGACGAAGACATAATATTTAATGATATTATACTACCATCTACCACCATAACAATAAAATAACTTACCTTTATACAGAACCGGCGATTAGGATTCTTATCAGAAGACGCCTCAGTGATGGTAGGATGGGGTGCAAGAGTGATATTCACGTTACCATGATCTATTATATTTTTTCCTCTACGCCATAATGTATATTGTATCGAGATTCTAGTAAACACCCCTCCCTGTGGATAGTTTATAGACCAATATGCGGCCTCTTCTATAATCTATATAGGTAGTTCAAATATAATGTTTATATACTTAACATGTGTTTCGTGTGTGTGTGTGTGTGTGTGTGTGTGTGTGTGTGTGTGTGTGTGTGTGTGTATACAACGAAAAAAAATAAACAATCATGTAATCCACTGTCTTAATGATAATATATTATAAATGTTGTTATTCAATGCAGGCAGCAGCTCACTAGAAACGATCAAACGAATAAATCGCTTCTCGATTGATAGAAGATAAATAATGCACCAAAAATAAGTTCAAATCTATTGTGTGTGTATGTGTGTAATGTAATATTAATGCTGTTTTATTTTATTTTTATACGTCTAAAAAAATAAATAAATCACTTATGTTGACAGTTGAAATATAAATCTCTAGAAATTTAAATTACGATTTTCTTTATAATTCTTCTCAGAAAGAAGGAATTTTTCAATACATTCTTCTTGTTTTAATTAATTAAAGTATTGATTTTACTGAAAATAGTGTACAATTCTTTCAAAATTATCCATATTGTCTACAGTCGCGGATCCAGACTGAATTTACAGGGGGGGAGCATACTATGTGCGTATCGTATTTTATTTGCTGCCAAAAACAGACATCCTAAAATTTACCTGTATGGCTGAGTCTACGGAGTGGGAATGTGGAATGCCCCACCACCCTTGGATCCGTTAAACAAACAATATACATCGAAACAGAACAATAAAGTTATTTTAAAATTCATAAAACTTAAAATAATAGAGATTTAAAAATTGTTTAATGTAAAAAAAAAAATATTATTATTTAATTTAGTTTTTAGTACTTTTTACATTAAGTTTTCTAAACGCGTTTGAAAACTATTAGACATTTTTTACTTTTGAGCCCCCTAAGTACCAACTAGATTAACTTTCCTTTTAGAAGGAGCTGAAGCAAAAAATCAGAGCTCTATTTCTACTCCAAAACGTGATGACAGACACAAAAATTAAAAAAGCACACACTTCATTGTAAAATCAATACATTCATACATTCAGAATCTAAGAAATATATTTACTTAATAATTAATAGTAAAAAATATTGGTTCTCATACTAAAAAGTCACAGGACATTATATAAATGATATAAACACTTAAATAGTTGAAAACGAGGTTCATAACAATTATAACTATTAAGTATACCTGAAAATTCTAAATATCAAATTTTAATAAATTATATTTAGTAAAAAGAAAATAAAACAACAGTGAACATGCTTCAATAAATCGCCCTGCTTATATATATTAATTAAATATAATACTTAATATCTTTTAAAGGGTGAATATTATTTGTTTCTACTGAAGCTATTTTTCTAATTGATTAATCTAAAAAACAAATCAAGAATTAAGTTCCCTAAACCTATTATTAAAAATCTTATTATTGATCTACACTAGAAATAGTATTTTCTCTTTATCAAATAACTCTAACTCAATTGAGAAATTTTTCAACGCTAATCACCATATTATATAATTAATCCTTAAACAAAACATAATTTTTTTATGTAAATATAATTAAGTTTAAGTAGAGTATGATTCTGAATATTTTTTTAACCTCTGAAAGTTAAAACTATTTCTTCGTCAGTCACACAATCACACGCGTAAACACAAACACAGTTCGTACATAACATTATTTCATAACATAAAAAGAGTTTGAGGATCGGGGTCTCGAGTAATATCCATTGTTTTGTATGAATGTGAATTGAGTTGCCGTCACTTTATCAGCAGGGCCGCTCACGGAAGAGCGATACTATTATTATAGATGTGAACGAACCATTTCCTGTGCGACACAGGTCGTAAAACAACTTCTATTCCAAGTAATGTTCAATATTATGTCGAAGAACAACTACAAAGCTACGATATTATAACACAAACTATTGTCATTATATATATATATATATATATATTATACATTGAATACCTTGTCGTATATAGGTAGTCTATTTCTAAACTTCTAATAGAGAATTACAATCTATTGTTTAAAATGAATGTACATACTACATAGATATAATAACCTATTAATAGTTGTTGTAAAATTTAAAATATATATTAACGACACCTACCTATTTTATAATTGGTACATAGTAAAAAATAATGGATATTTAAACGCAATATCACATTAAAATGTTCGTTAAATAGTTTAATATTTACATTATGATTTTTTTTTTTTTTTAAATATATAATAGATTACTTTTTGCATCTACATCAATTTTACCATTTTAACATAAATATATAACTTAGGCTAATATAACTATCATATTTAATAATCATAGTTATAAGTCCCAGTTTTAGTTGAACACTTTTAATTAAAATTAAGTATACGATAATATGGTACCTTGAACCTATATCATATAATATATCTATATGAAATATAGGACCATTTAAAAAATTATTTTATTGCGCAAATGGCAAATCTAATATTTCATAATTCTTACATCATCGCATAAAAATTTCTGCACGTTTTCTAAAAAATATATAGATGCATGTAATACCTATAAGTTATAAGTGTTATAACTATATAACATATTATGTTATAATATTTCTACATATATAAAGGATCCCACGAGATAAAACTTTTTTCTGTGAGATATTTGTAAAACTTAAAAATATGTTAGCATAAAATATGAAGGTGTGGCGTGGTAGATAATACAAAAAAAAAATCTTCATATTAGTAGTAATAACTATAACGAGACTAAAAAATAATAAATTTACATAAGACATAAATAGTAAATACAATAATTATGTTAATTTAGTAGCTATGTATAAAATATAGCATAGATACAGAATATACACAATACAATATCCTATCCGTTTCAATTAAAACCGAGTAAAATAAGTTAAATATTATACTGATTTGTAAAAACATATTTTTACGATATTCTAGTAATTAAAAGGTCTTATATCAAACAAAGTGTAGGTTACATTTATTATGGTTGTTTAATTTTCTGCGAATGTATAATAAAGATTACGAAACCAAAATTATAATTTCTCTTTAAAACATGAGATAAAATATTTTGCTGATACATATACAAAGTAGTCGAGTTTTACAACAATTCATAATACTTAAAAATTGTTGTATCGTAGCTAATATATCATAGTAAATACAAATATTTTTAAGTTATATTAATTTAAATTTTGAGTGAATAACAACAAGTTTTGTTCTGGTAATATTAGTTCAGTCTTTACCAATGTTTTATAATGTTGTATCAACAATTGGTACACGTTCCGTATACTATTTGCAGTCGATATATTGGTTTCGTATGCCATCTATATTAATATAGATATCTACACATTTTTCCATTTCATTTTAATACATTCAAGTTAACCATAGTAAGCACTTCATAAATCCACATACAGGTGCTCAAACATAAACTATTGAGTGTTTATGGAGACACGTAAAAGTAAAATGTAATATAAGATCACAAGGAGCAACAAACCTACTCGAAAGGCAATTATAGGAAAAATTATGGCGCTTAGTCTATCCAACCAATGTCTTTGAAAGTTTTTTAAGAGACACAAAAGACACATTTGTATAAGAAGATTATAATTTCAAAAACAACTGCAAAACTTCAAGCTCTAATAAAAATGTTTAGGTAAGTTAAAAATAAATTTTTTCACTTAGATAGCATACGACACGTGTGCCCAACAATCAACGTTTCTATTATCCAGGAATTTCGTAACATTATTTTTTCTGAATTCAGATTTTTATTATTTACCATAAACATATATAATAAATATGTTGTACCTAAGAGATCAATTTGTCATTACTCACATAGTCATATTCATAATAATTTTCACAAAAATACTTTAATGATAATATGTTAGAATTAATTTTTATACTAAAGGCATTTATTTTATTATAATAAATACATTATACATAAGTATATAAAATGTTAATCAATATAAGTATCCAAATAAAAATTAAATTACTGGTTAGGTGCTTGATAATCATTTCACCCCACTCTTTTCAAAATATTTAACAATGGACTTTTTTGAAATAAATAAATTATAATTATTATATCGTGTTATATTATCCACCTATGCGTAATCTTTTACTCGATGAAAAATTAAAAATAGGTCATTTTTTTAAGTCTTCGGGAAATAGCTGACTTTTACAATAGTTTTAGAATTTTAAAGGTATTAACATGCAATGTTCAACTAAAGGGTTCCATTTAGTAGTCTTCTTTTTTAACCTTGGATTTTGTGTCTAATTCCATGGAAAATAATATAGTATCGAATACCACTATATCAAATTTCCAACATCAATCATTTTTAAGAAATCTTTTGTATGAAAAATAACTAATATTGATACCTAATAGTAAAATTATATGATCATAAATCATAGCATATCATGAAAACACTTAAAATAATTTTGTAGAAATCAAAATTCAACCCGAAATATAGTTTCATATTTCAATTGGGATATAGTAAAATGAAAATATAAAAGGATTAAGGAACTATAATAAATAATCAATATTGTATGTACCTAACTTATCTAATTAAATATTTAAACAATTCTCAATTTAAATTTTTCAGTTTAATGCTAAAATATGCATGTTATATATGATAAGTCATAAAATAACCAATAGAGTATATAAAAAAAAAGTAAACAGAACTACTAAAATCGCATTAAAAATGAATGGTGACAGACCTACTAAAAAGATCTACAGAATATAATTTATTTATTGGCTCCTCATTTCATATTTCGAACAAAACAGTTGATTGGAAATATTACTTTGTTTTACATAGAAGACACAGCTTCAATGTGTAAAATTTGCTTGAAAATTGCCTTTATTTCAATGGTTTGATCACTGTAAAAATAATTTATATTTAAATCCGGAAACAAAATCTGAAGGAACTTTAATTTAATTTTCTGCCATTGATGGGAAAATTAACTTATAACAAAAAATATACATTTTTTTATGGCTTCAACAAATTTACATATATCTATAAATTATTACCATAAGAAAGAAGTAATACTAAAAATAAATAATCATATAATATTATAATTGTAGTCTTGTAGAACTCTTGTCATTACCTAAAGATAAATATTGAAAATATTTTTTATAAATTTCCAGGAAAAATGAAAATCGAAAAGTTCCAGAATTTCTTATTTATACAATATGAAAATTTTAAATCATTTTTTCTTGTTATAGACTTTTATACCAAAATAATTTATGAGTGTACAATAACCACGAGAAATTAGTATCACATCAAAACCGCGAATCTAAAAAGCGAATGTTAAAATAGTGACGACAAAATAGCTAAGCAGAAAATAAGCTAAATTACATAATAGCGAATTTTCAAAACAGCTAAAATATTTTATTTTAAAATTATTATTATTATACATTTTTAGTTAGGTTAGGTTATTAGTGATACATCAATGTTTAGTCGTATATTAGGTTAAAAAAATTAAATAATTTATACTTGTAGTGATAAATTATAAGCTATGCCTTTTAAATAAATTAAATTCATATTGTTTTTGAATTTCTAAAATTCTTAATGCGGTTTATTACTACAGCTAAATAATAAGAATAATAATTTTAAAATAATAAACTTTAGCTGTTTTAACATTCGCTATTATATCTTTTAGCTATTTTATGCTTAGCTATTTTACCGTCGCTATTTTGACATTTGCTTTTTTGAATTCGCGGTTCTGACGGTGCCTCGAGAAATTTGGTTTTTAATTTGACAGTTATCCAATTGTTTTAGTTATAAAACAAAATTTAAATTAAAATTTATTCAATAAGATATTAAATAAAGATGATGAATGTAATTTTGTATACCAAGAAACTGATTATTTCAAAAGGAAGTGAATATTGAATTTGATAGTTATGTAAAAATAATTTTAAAAAAAATAACAAATTGCATACTATTTTTCTAGTTGAGTTTGAAGTCGTAATTTTGAATTCTGAATGCTCAGTCGTGTATCGCCTATAGGAAAACATTTATTCAGGGCTTAAGTTTTAAATTACAAATTCTGATTTTTCAATTACAAATCGGATTACTAATTAGTAATTAAAAAAAAAAATATAGAACATTTTACTTTTGGAGTACCAGGCAGACCACGAACTTATGCAAAAATACGAGATTACGAGAAAAAATAATCGGAAAGCCTCCTCTTAACATAATCATATCGAAGGGTGGAAATGGCCACGTTTTTCATTTCACGAAGCACACGAAAAAAAACATAAAATCGTTAGAAAAAAACAAATAAACATAAAACAAAAAAAAAAAAACCGGAGGGATATTAAAACCGGAGCTCGTGTCAGCGGCGTATTGCTTGGTTGCGTTTTATTTTATTTCTATTGTAGGCTCGATGTTGGGGTTTTTGTCGTCATGTGGTGAATATAATATATAATAATATAATATACTAATAATATTATACTATAATATACGCGTGTATCAACGATCAGGCACCCAAGCGCGCGCGCGCACGATTAAAATCTACAACTCCCACACCCATAACACGCCGCGACTTTGTCGATTGATCGTATACACACACACACACACACACACACTTAGTACTCAGTAGTTATATACTCGTTCAGTAACTTTATATACAGAGTGATTCATAAACAATTCTTTCCATTTTATCTTTATTAATGGTAAATTTGTTAAAATTCCGATTTTTTTGTATATTTAAAAATCATATTTTCAAACATACTCTAAAACTACTTTTCAAATTTCGATTTAAATACAATACGATAATCAAAATAAATATTTTACAGAAAATATAAGAGGTTCTTGTTTGAAAAAATAGTTTTTATTTTCCTTGAATTCCACGATTATTCCTTAAATGGTATTTTAAAGTCTATATATTACTAGAAAATATATAGTCTTTAATATCATTCATCGAAATTCTACGGTGCAGAAAAACCCTGTATATTAATGATATATACATATTATAACTTGCACTGTACATTATATTATGCAAGTTGTCCTAGCAATGAAAATAATTATTCACATAACGCGTAATACGAGCAGCAATGCACTTGTTGTTCATGCTCTTAAAATAAAGTGTATAAGAGGATGCGATGACGAGCGCAAGGTATGGGTGTGCGGCACACAAATGCGGCCATGGCCGTTATAATCACCCAATAATAATAACAAAATATTATATTTATATAAGAATTATATTTGATCTCTGTAAGTATAAAATGCTTAGTAAATGCTTATACTCTTATAGTATGACTGAAAGATAGTATAAAAACATTAACGGTATTCGGTCGAAAAACGATGCGCGTATGTACGTTCATTCTATATTTAAATACGATTGGATAACTATGAAAAGCATCATAGATTGTTTCTTAAAATATTTCTGTATTGTATATACACTATATACAATATACATATACATACTTTATACTCCAATTGCAATCAACTTCGTATTGCATCCACAGAAAACCAATACATTTTTGGGGTTGCTGCGAATAATCCTCGCCGCCGACGACGAGAACGGTTTAACGTGCGTTGGGAGAGGAAACATCAGTCACGGTCGACGGCCGTACATACTCGGAAAACGCCCGCTCACCGTTGGTGAGGAACGCGCCTTTTTCCGCAATAGTAAACGTCTGACCGACGATATCCGATCGGAGGATTTATACAACGTTACGGGTGGATTGTATGCGTGAGATAATATAATAATACCATGTGCGGGAGTACTTCGGTATTCCGATCGAAGAGGGTGTCGTGGCCCATAAGTACTTAAATCTACAGCAGTACACGCGACAGAATTGCACACCCGTGAGGTATTACGCGTGTCTTATAAATTTATAATCGCGTATACATAATATATTGTGCGTAACGTTAAAATACCCGAGAATCCTTTTCCCGTTTTTTATCCCCAACGCACGAGTCTGTACATGAACTCGGTGTAACGTATCAATTGCAGTGCAAGATCAAACCTATAATAATATGCAACAGCGAATATAGAAATAGTGTTATATCGGGAGTATGCGTCATATAGCATAATCGTTGTCGTCGTCGTCCGGTTAGAATGTTAGATACATTGCGCGCAGAAGGGCTGTTCTCTAAGGGTCTTTGTCTTCGTATATGTAAATTAATATTGTGTAGGGTGGGAAGTTCGACGTATTTTTCCTCGCAAATGCCAGCCCGTCCGCCAATACTAAAGAGATTCTATATTATAGAATGAACGGTATGTGCCATGTGTAATACTCTATAATCACTTTCTATCTAAACTTTAAAACTTATATATCACATTGCAAACAAGCAATAACACACTTATTAAAAATTAATAAAAAAACACTTGAAATATTTACGTGGAACGAAAAATATAATTGTTTTTTCGAGTCAAGTTAAACATACAGATATTATGTATATTATTATAAATGTAGCTATTTGATATAGGTAGTGGATGTAATATAAATTTTTTAAAGTTAATAAATCGTGTCATACATAACTTATATATTGCTCTATATTTAAATTAATTTTATAAGGTTTCAAAAGCTTCATCGAGTGATAAACGTGTAATTATTACAAACTTATTTATATAATTTATCCAATATTTAATGTATATACCAACACGCCAGTAATAAACTATATAATAATATTATTAGTGATTCTGCAGTAGGCATATACTGTTTAATGTTTAGTTGAAGACTCAATTCTATGCTTCATTGCATACGATTCCATTATAAAAAAAATTGAACGATTTTTGTGTTAATAAAAATGTATTAAATTCATACCATCTTAAATTTTAATGAATTATAATTCAAGTCATATTACATTTTAGTTGAAATCTGATTTAACTGTAATTAAACTTTATAATAGAAATGAAATATTTACATAATTTATTGATTGCATATTTTCACGCCGCAAACATAAAAGTATAACTTAAGTAATTTTGTTAATATTAATTAATTAATAATTAATTTTTAAATTTTTAAAATCCAATTCTAAAAGCGTTTATCATAGTTAATATATTTTAAGCACTTCACACCCAATAACTTAGTATACTGTAGTAATGTAGTAGCTGAAATACATGCTTATTTGAATGTATTTCAAACGACCAAGAAAGTAGGTAGAAATATGATAAATAAAAAATTAGATGAAAAGCATTTATTTACAAATAAAATAAAATTACGCAGGATGGCAGGAATGCAAGATGCAAGTTGAAAATAATATTGTATTTGTTTTTATGGTATCATCCTTTCCTTTATAGACAACAATAAAAAGAATGTGATTAAAAAATGAAAAAAAAATCATACTATCTACTACCTATACTTTATTGACCTTGATATAACTATCAACTCAGATTCGTTCCACTGTCATTCACCCACGTATATAATTATTGTCGTTAATATTATGATTACTTTCAAGTTTTTTTTTTTTGACATTTTGGACAAAATCCAACTATTCTATATATATAATATATTCTGCTAGGCGTGTTTATAGTATGTAAACAAAATATGACTTTGGACTAGAAATAAACGTAATTTTTTTTTAGGTCCCGGAGTATCCGTAGTACCTTACATACCTATATTTAGGTACACATATTTTTAATAGGAATATTAAATGTATAACAAAAAGGTAAATGCGAAGTCTAGTCACTCATCAACTAGTCTGTATATCTCATGTGAGTATATTGTATATGTATATCCTTAATTTAATATTTCTTAGTAACATATAAATATATGTATCTTACTTTTCACGTTTATTATTTTTGTATATTATTCACAAAAAACAATTTCATAAATAATATAATTATTAATTACACGTTAGAAAAATGCTTAATAGCTATGACAAATAAAAATCATTTGATTTTGAATATATAATTAGTTTTAAAAATTAAAATTAAAGTATAATATAAGTTAAAGGAAAACAATACCTAATTTACTTTTAACTTACAGATTTCTTAAACAATAATTACTACAATTAAACAGTCAGGTCAATATAATAATAATCAGTAATCACTAAAGATATTAGTCTGATTTTTACGAAAGCAAAAATAATAAATAATTTTATCTTATTATTTATTATATCACTGTGTATTTATATTTATTCACACACATTTAAAAATGTGTTGTTGTTTTTATTATGATTTACGACTTTCGGGTTTATTTTCAATTAGAAAATTATATATAGAATTTGTACAACATCTAAATTGCGCACACTAATAGTATTTATCATATTGTTATTTACATATTAGTATGTAATATTCGTAATTCAAAAATGCCGCGTAAAGGTATTTAATTATATTTATTATATAAATTATAGATTTTAGTTTTTATTGAAAAAATTGAAATTTATACACTAAGATTAAATCATTAATATAGATTTTAATACATATTCATGAATTATATATAAATAAAAATCATTAAAATATTAAATTCCATAAAACTTGACATACAAGATAACTATTAAATAGACATTATATTGTGCATTATAATATATACCAAACATTAATACATTATAATTTATAATTGTATTCTAAATGACCATATACCTTAATATTATATTAACTAGATATTCAATAACTTATATAAATTAAAATTACTAGTATTGGTTTTAAGAACTTAATTTCATAAACATTAAGTTTATTAGTTTACATACAAATAGCAAGGTAATTATTACCGATTATTATTTCCTATTAAATGTCCAATAAGTACCTATATATACTCGTATATCTTAATTATTTCTAAATAATCATACAAGTTTTATTAATAAAAATGAAATACATTTTAAAAAACTTTTTAGGATAATAATACAATAATATCAACGACAATAACTTATTAATAGACCATTATTTACAGCTGTAAATAGATATACCAATAGTCAATATCATACCAAATTGTAGTGAAGGAATCTATGAGAGTAAAATGTAAATAACCAGTACAATTTATACAGAAAATATATACCTAGAAATATACCAATGAATACAAGTATTATTGAAAAACACAAGTGAACGAGTATAAGCGAAATATCATTATATATACAGCATTCTATTTTGTGTCATTTCCGCAGTCAACAACAGTAATTTTACATCGCGTGATGTGTTACATAAAATATACCTAATACAAATTCATGATTTCCTGAGTTGATAAATTAGTTAAATTGGATGCAGTATAGTTTTGGTACTTTTTAGTTTGAGCCTAACAATACACAATCATTTGGCTTGTCACAGTGTCACTATAATATATTTCTTAAATAAAGTTAAAAATTAAGAAATATTAATATTAATATAAAATATAATTATTTAATTTAACTAATCGATCATAAAAATCATAAAAATGTATAAAAGGGGAAAAAATCAAAAAAAAATCGTCGTCATACGTGATTGATTAGAATATATTTTAAAGTAAGTATGAGTATATATCAGAACTGGTTAAAAAATATGTATAGTTCTCTCAGTAGATATCATGTATCAACACACAAATACTCAATAGATAAGTAGGTACGTATAAGAATTTTTTATCGATAAACAATTATTGTTTTTTAATGATAAAAAATTTTTTATAAAACTAGATAGGTGGTACCTTTAAACGATTTTCAATTATCCAATTATTTAATAGTTATTAACCACCTATTTTCTTAATAACAATTCAATAGTTAATTTATGTAAATAAATTCTAGTGTTATTTTTTTAAATTATTATTTATAAATAATTCAATATTCAATTATTTAAGTTTTGAAATTTTAGTTTACAAAATATATTAAATGAGGTTAGCAACGATATCATAATTTCTACAACATAAATTAAAAATGTTCATCATAAAATAATAACTCTTATTTTAATATAACAACCCATGTAAATAGGTAATATCTAAATACTAATGCAATTAGAAAAAGTTGTATGTACTCGTATTGTGTGCATACAATTTTAGGTCAACTTAATTTCGTATATATTTGGTTATAAGAATATTTTAATATATAATACAAATTATTCAATTAATATAAATGCATTCATTTTTATTAATTGATAATATACAACTATACTCGTTTATTAAATAATCAGTTATTTCAGATTGTCAGCATTCGCTATCAATTCCAGCCCTGTGTACGCGGGTCAGAACTAACCAGCAATCAATACAGTTTCATGGTCAAGGACTTTACCAAAAGTTTATGGAAGTGATCCAAGGAATTTTAAATAACTCAAAAGATTACAACTATTTTACCACTTTTTATTTAAAGAGTTAATTCAAAGTTGTATTAAGGTGAAAATTAACTACCGTCTAAAATAAATTCAATCCAATTTTGTAATCTTAAAACTTAACTATAATCAAAATTAGATTATTATTACAATAATGCCTAAAATACATCCCACATTCTCACCTATTCATCCATAACATTTCCAATTTCTATAATAATTTAGGGTATTCGAGTATACTAAGTTAAACTAAGTTACTAAGTTTTAGTAATTCTATAAAATGATAAAATTTAGCTAAAACACGATTATTCGTTCAGCTTCTATAAATGAATAAGTTACTTAGGTTTTCAAAATATTAACCTATCTATTGGCAGGGTGTGAAAATATTTTTAAACATGCTCGATAATTACGTGAAAATTGACTGTCCCTGTGCAGGAAAAGGTGGATAACGAAACTACCGAAAAGTATTACGTAGATGATGTATATATATATTATTCTCAATTTAGTCAAAACTTCCTCACCCAACTATAAATCCGGATCTGAAAGTTTTTAATAATTGGATCGGCTTGTTTAAATACATAATATTGTATACTAAGTAAACATATACCTAACCATAAAAAGGTACATATCAAATGAATACACACGTATAAATCGCTTTTTTGACGGTTTTTCACATTTAACAATATAACTTTAGTCGATTTGTTCTTAAACTTTCCCGGGAGGTTGGAACACTTACTAGCTTCTAAGTTCTAATCTTAATTTGTATAAAACTATTATATGACAAGTAACAACTAACCGCAGAAAATTACTTGACTAATAGACGTAAGTATACAAGTATAAAATAAGATATAAAAGTACCTATAATAATTAATATGTAAAAAGATAAAAAAGTAAGTATGAGTATAAAATGTATTTTTAGTCACTATAAAGATATAAAATGTTATATAATTTAAAATAATGGTAACTATTGTTATCGTCGAGCATGATGTTATATACATACATGTTACTACGTATGTACGTGTTAATGGGGCTGGCGATAAATTGGTCGGTGCCTTGAGGGTTAAATTTACGACGTAATACAAGTATTATTGCTACTCAGGTAGTTAAGTACTCACGGTGGACAAATTGTACTCGGTAGCCAAATATTTGATCAACGACGAACACTGGGCGGGGCGGTACAACACCTGAACGACGGCGGCGATCAGAAACAGTCCGACAACGAACCTTCGGCGCGGTGGCTGCGGCGACATGACGCGGCGGCAGCAGATACACACAACACAGTCAATCGATCTTGATTTTCAGCCGGCTATCGACGAGTAGAATGTTATATAATATTAAATTAATTGTCGCCGAACTCGTTACGAAACTGCGAGACGCGGAAACGCCGGCGACACGCAGCTAATAATTTATACCAACACGGTTGTCGGCAGCGGTGGCAAGTCGACGACTGAACGTACGAAAGGTCTGGCGCGCACCGCTTCGCAAACCGCGGACGGCCGGCCGGCCGGCCGGCCCCCGGATCGCACACACGCCGTCGCCGCGCACATCCCTGCCTCCTCCCGCCGACAAGGCAGCAGCTGACGTCCCGGGTAGGTGCGTGGTCGGCCGTAACCGCTTACCGTGGTCCCGCGGGATAATTGGACGCGTACCAACATGTATACCTATATACTAATAATGCGGTTGCCGAACGGGGGAGGACTTCCCCACGTGGAATCCGTCAGTTTTTCGCCGGCAGTTCGGCAATCCGACGACATGGCAAAACGCCGTGCGAGTCAGTGATAATAATAGTAATAATATTGTAAATCGTTTTTAGTTTTTGAAATTTTCCAAGTACCCGATGTGTGAAGTTTAAGAAAGTGAGTAATGTGTTAGTCTCTGTAAGTTGGATGGTTTTATTTTATACACCGCCAGAAACGGATTTCGTCCACTGCCACTTGTAGCTAAATAAGTGACGTACCGTTATACAATATATTTATTATATAGTCTACGCCTTTTTCCTTTCCCGTTCCCTAGGCAAACGGCTTTCGAGCAATTCACTTTTGACTACGTTATAGAACTCGTAACGACAGCAACCTATAGGCACACTGCCAGAACAGCTTAACACACAAAAAAATCAATTTTATTTTATTTTAATAAAACGTTATTAAATAATAAAATATTTTGAAACTGAATTCGTTCAACGCTTCACAAATTTCTATTTTATAGTTATATATCTTTTTTTTGCGCTGATATCTAAATTATTAATTTAGGTACCACTGTACTAGCTAGAGAAACATAGAATCAATTGTTCCTAAAATAATAGTTTTGTGTATTAGACTATTAGATTATTATGGCACTATTAAATTTCTTAGCTGCAGTCAGTGTTAAGCAGCTTAAAGATATCGGTTTAAAATTAATACTGATGACTCGCGTCAGTCTTCGGACGCTGGTAGGTACTTATTGTGATTGACTATACTCAATCTGTATTGAGTATACAATTAAAAAATTGAGTCGTGGTATCATATATTCATACACTTTATGTTATTGATGTTAATAATTGGCAAACAGAGCGACCGTATTTATATCGTAATCGTATCGTATGTCAACTAAATTTATAGTTTTACAAACAAATTATCACTGCAATAATAAAATAGGTAGTTACAAAGAATCAAACCTGTATATAATCAGTAGAATTCTAATAACCACGGCTATCACAGTATTAACACATTTGAAACGATATTAATACATTATAAAATATAGCTATTGTATAAGACAATTAAAAAACCCACACTTTTTAATACAAATAAATTCAATATTTTATTGTGTCAAACAAATTTAAATATTCGATCAGACTGCATTAAAAATGGACACGGTCGAAATGTTATCATCAAGACTGCTCGCTATTTTGCACGACAATGCGTTTTATAATTTATTATTTATTCATAAATTCATAATCATATTGTTGCCAAAAAAAGGCGTCTTAGAATTCACCAGAGTCAATGGGGAGGAGGTGGGGCTATCTCCTCTTGTCTCTCTTGCTTCAACATCTGCTAAATGTTGATGATAAACTACTTTGATTGGAAACTATTTTTATCTAGATACAAAATATCTAAATTGATTTTTAAATTTGGTAGCCACTTTTGAAAAAACAATCAATTAGAACTTAATAGTTAGCTATAATAATAATAAAAATGTTCAAACTCTTCACAATTGCCGTAATTGTAAGCCTAACACCACCCTCGAAAAATTGTATTGACAGAATCGTAATAACGTTTTAATCGTTTTTATAGATTCTGAGCGAAACATTAAAATTATTGATTTTAGAATATGTGTTTCTTGTGCTTGTCAGTTTGTCACCTTCTTTAAGAAAAGTAAAACTACTTATATTTTCAACTTTGGGTGTGGTTTCGGGTAAAAATTAGATCTGATTGGTACTTGGAAGGGGGAAGTAAAAATTTCCCAATACTTTCAAAAATAACCAGGAAAAACAAAAAAAAAATAAGGAAAAAATTGCCTTATAGTTTATGAAATCTTAGGATTAAACTACTTAATTAATTCCTTTAAAATTTAATTTTTTTTAATTTAATTTAATTTAAATACTATTTGACTTAGTTGTTTACTGAGGTAAACATACAAGGGAAGAACTATTATTTTTTTAATTAAAAATAATATAAATGGATTTAATTTTTATTTTTTTATTTATCTTCATAGACTGTATAAAAACTTAATATTGTATATTCTTGAAGATTTGTTTCGTGATATTGAATTAGGTTTATGGCATTACGCATTAATCATTATTAGAAGCACTTATCACTACGAAAGTGGCTAAGCTGATAATATTGAAGCGAGATAGGACAGCAATTTAATATTTTATGTATTATGTTACATAACATAATGTAGAAACAAGGTTGTACTGCCTTGCGGAATCCTTATTTTTATGGAGTGAATACTGGAGTATTCATTTTCTAACCGTACTATTGCAAAGGTACAAAAAATAAAAAAAGAATTTAATTTTAAGTTAAATACAGTAAAGTAGATTTGAAGAATAGTTAACATTATAATAACATAATAAATCAATTATTGTTGTCGTGTCCTACGACTGCAGGCGTGCATTTATATTCATAGATAATAACGCAGTATTTCGCACTGTAATAAATTCGCCCAGTTCATAACTATGACTATGGATACAATTATTCCTATAATACCTTATGGATTCGTTAAAATGGAAAAAACGCCATAAATGTATATAATGATGAATGACGACATTATGCATAACCAATGTTCAGTAGACACGCCACACGCACTTACATATATGTATACAAACATTAAATTGTATAATATATGTTTATATATTATAGTTTATTTCATACGCATATTGTTATGAAAACATGTCTTTTGTAATACACGGTTTGTATTTTTAATAGAAAATTCTAATTTAGGTAGCAATTTATTCATTTGCAGACTTACAGTAGGTATATATAATATGTAAATTATGATACTAAATTATAATATTATATGATGATGATGTTTAAATTAAAAATTTTTAAAAAAATTTGATTAATTTAAACCATTATTATGATTATTGTAATTTGTCCATATAATTTATATTGTTAAAATGTAATCTAATTTATCTATTACCAATAAAAATTGTATTTGTCGTAATAGTGAAATAAAATAAAAATATTTATGTACCATCACATAGTTTTTATTGATTTATTTATCTATTTTATCTGAATAAAACATTGTGTACTAAATGTCAAAATATTTACCTATAGTATGACTAAAGAAGTACTAGAAGGTCTATACTCTATAGTATAGACAATGGTCTATCGCCTATGGGAAATAAGAAAATTCATTTATCAATTATTACATAATTACACATTTATATATTACCTACTAAGTTTATATGTATACTTAGATATAAAAACATGCATTAGTTTATTATATGTATTAATATAATAGGTATGTAATTTTATTTTTAACTTAAAAAATATACAAGTACTTATTTAGCACATTAATGTCGTATGCACATTGCACATACAACTTGATTCTATTTGTATAGGTATATACATATTATACAGTTTTAAATTTACAATTATTACAATTAGAATGTATGTACCTAGTATGCTAATGTGTCAAAAAAAAAAAAATTAAGAGCACTGTTCCAGTGTTAAGGCACTAATTCTTCCAAGCTCAACTGGAAATTAAAGTCTGCGCACGCCTGTGTTTATAGATAATTAGAGATATTTTGTTTTTTTACAATATTCCTCGTAATAATGATAACTATATTTTTTATACTTAATATAATAATATATTATAATTCTATATTATTTTATATTGATTATTTTAAGACTTTATTAATATTACATATTTACATATAAACTATAAATTTATTTTTTTATATCAAAACAAAATCTCGTTAAAACTTTGTTTATTTGTTTTTTTTTATATAAATTAATTATCTTCTTCTTTGTTTAGTTTTAAGTAAAGAAAATTTTCCCTAAAAACAGGTCATTTAGATTAAAACAGTGTCTAGGTAGATGATGCTGTTTATGGCAAAAAGCCAACATTTTGTTAATTTATTATTTTAACTATTTTAGTTAAATTTTAATACCTACAATGTACCTACTAATAAGTTATTAAATTACATTGTAGAAATACCGTATACGTATCCCTTACAGACCGGGATTACACAATCACAAGGATTCTATTTAATTTGTTTAGTACATAATTTGGTATGAACTATTATGGTCTCACACTTCACACGATTGTTATTATACAAATGTTGCATACAATATAGTATATACAGGCATAGCTAATACAGGAATACATTTATGTAATACAAGTACATACATTAATATTACAGCAAAATTATACAAATAAGACTAATACATTTTTAAGTAAATAGATTAGGTAGATCAGACATCTCTTACTCCTAGTAACACTAAGATCTAAGATTTTGTGAAAAATACTTAGAAAATATTTGTATTATTTTGTATAATTGCATAATGTTTGATATGTCTATAAAGCCGTTGATAATCGGTTCTTCTACAAGTATTTTTTGAGGTTCATTCAAAATACCTAACAGTTAAATTAAAAACAAATACTGTATACAGTATTCTCCTCAATAGGTATATTTTTTTTCAAAAATGCGGTGACATAGAATTACTTCAGTTTTAATAAAATAATAAAATCTATTACTTAGTCAGCGATCAGTATAAACAAAATAATAAATTAATAACATATTATTACCTGTATAGTATATATATTATGCATGATATATTTTGTCCGTTCTTTACCCGGAAGTCCAAGTACCAAAAAAAACAAGAATACTTGACGTATAAAATAATAAAAAAGATAGTAATAATAATTACTAATAAGATAAACACGAGTCATGACGGACGCAATGCATGGCTCATTAAAACTAAAACCTAGGTAATATTAATATATATATATAGTATATAAAAAAATATACTTTAAATTATAATATTTATTTATTTTCGTTATTTGATGATTTCATATCGAAATAGATAAATTGTCTAAATATAATTTACAAGTTTATCTGTTGTGAAAAAATATTCTATATTACAGTCTACAATAACACAATATGTTTAAAAGTAAATAATGATTTCATATTTTCATAATAAAGATTTCCAATCCTACACAGTACATAGTATCTATTATAGTGTCTATTAATTTGTATTAACTATATCCAGTAATAAATGTAGAATTTATAGTTATGATATACTGTAAGTATTTTACCGTAGAATATAAATATATACTGTATTAACTGACCCGGCAAACGTAGTTTTTCCAAAAAGAAAATACTCTTAAAAAAAAAACTGCAAAACAGTTTTGATATCTTGGGCGGGTTCACTACTCTTAAAATGACACCTTAACCCATTCGTCCACCACTACTGTTGGAATTATGGGAGCGTAATAAGGTTGTTAAGCCCATTGTTTTCTCTATGTTGATCCATTTTTTTGGTGTTGGCCGGTGGCCCCATTTTAACGATTAATTATGTCATATGGACAATTTTATAAGCTAAAGCTTGCTGTAGCTTTTTCAATTCGAAAAAACATTCCAGAACTCAAAAAGTCAATCATCAAAAAAATATTTTTAAAAAAAACCTTCTCCTGGCAATTACGAACAATTAAAAAAAAATTTGAGCTAAATCGGCCCAGCCGTTCTCAATTGATAAATTGTTATACATTTTTGGTTCCATTTTTATATATAGATAGATTTTGTACATAGATATTTGTTTTTAACTAACTTACGCGGTACACGCGTATGCTGTTCAGTGTTAATACCTATTATATTTGATAAATGATATAACATAGGTATACCTACAATACAATTTAAACCTTAATATACAATGATAAAATTATTAATCTGAATAATCTAGTGTATTGAACTATTGAATAAAATACGTATCTACTTGCAAATCGGAATAGAAATACATTTTTAAATTAAATCTATAAATTTATTATACAATTTTTTATTGTAGTTAAAAGTTATCAACATTTATGCAAAATCCAGAAAACTCACAAATTATTTTATGGTTAAAAATTAAAAATTCATCAAATTTTCAATTTTACTAGCTAATGCTTGTAAATGTACAAGGTTCTTTTAAGTAACTCTTTTTGACTTATAATTGAAATATTCTAAAATATTTAGGCACACAATTGTTTTTAAATATCTTTAAAATACTACTGTTAAGGAAATAATTTTTTGAAAATCTTGATGTATGTAAATCGAAATTCAAGCTATTTTAGTTATTAACTTATTATTTTTAACTTTGTATTTATGTACTGAGAACAATTAACATGTAAGAAAAGGGAGGAAACGGAAAATTGAGGAAGTTAGACATAAACATTTTGATATAATAAATAATTTAATTAATTTAAAATATGAGATTTTTAAGTGACAAGTTTGCTTGAAAATTATAAAGATCAGAATTTTAATAAATGCATAATTAAAAGATAAAAGAGGGTTAGTATGCTTATTGCTTGATGAATTATTCTGTATTGTAAAGAGCAACATGATGGATTAGGCTTTGGGCCTGACCCAGGATTGGTTTAGCCCAGGCGAACTTTGGGATAGATTCTATAAAATTCAATTTAGGCCGGGTTGGACTTTCCCTAAATGAAAACCGCACTTGGCTAAACTTCTATAGTTCTATAATAATATGATAAAATTTAAATCCTACTAGTAGTACCTACCGTTTTTGAACAATACAATAAATACGGGTCAAGACCGAGTTAGATCCAATTTCGTTAATAATTTACATACTGGATTTATATATATTTCAAATCATTGATTATAAGTAGATATTAGGTAATGGGAAATATCTTTTTTACTGACTTTATTGAACGGGGAAGTCGAGCAAATAAATATAATGACAATTTGTAAAGAATGATCTGTTGGAATTAATGCTTTATAATATATTAAATATAGCCATATAGGAGTGTAGAACAAATATCTTCAACGTTCAGCAATAGATAATAAAGATATGAAATATACGAGTTTTTACTTTAACAAGTGGTCCTGCCTGTCGGTCCTGTTAAAACGGATTATGGCATTTGGTAGTTCAAACTTCAAAGATTTCAAACTAATTTCACATTACCAACATTATTACAATTAACAACTTGTCAAATTTTTATAGTTTTAAGTTGAATGAATAAGTTACTACATTATTAGTGTTTTAATAAATAGAATTTTTTTTATTTACCCAGGTATATTTTTATAGGTACCTATCTAATTTGAAACAAAACATTTACAAATGCAAATAAATTTTAAAAAAAAGTTTAGCTTATTTTTATAAATTTAAACTTAATAAGAATTACTGTCAATGTATATCCGTATAAGTTGGATGTCATTGTTTATTATTATCACGGTAGATTATTATTAATATCTATGTGACTATGTTTTATGATAAATTATAAAATATATATTATTTGTGCGATGTGCACTTGTACTCCTATACTCATACTCAAAAAGATCCGAACACAGAGTGAGTATATCTTAAATCTAAATTCGTGCTGCTAACGACTAAATTTCTAATAAGCTAAAAATAATATTGTGTTATTTTATCGTTAGCAAATTTGTTATCACGTTTTCGGCGTTTGCCTTCATGGCTCACTGGTAAATAATAAAATTAATACAATATAATACCGGTACACAACATTTAACTATATAAATAGATAGGTATTCAATATTGAATTTTTATACAATTCATACTAATCGTACTTCATTATCACTTAGTATTCATTTTAATTATTCAATACTGAATATTTATTACTTAATACTTAGTTACTATAGTTAATACTTAATGCTAAACAGTTAACACCTAACGCTTCAAAGATACACTGAAGTCTTTAAAGTTCAATAGTATACAGAATTTTACATTGCACTTATTACAATTGGATACACCAGTTGAGGAGTCTAACCGTTGTATATTGTATATATAAGTACACAATAGTAAAATACAAAGTTTTGAATACGAGTGTACTAGATTGATCTGGATAGTAGCATTATCGTAAACGATTTGGCGGTAATTTTTAACTAGAAACTATAGTATATACTAGATAGATACGTAAGTCACTGAGTTGTGCACCTGTCAGGTATGGTTGTAGGTAAAGTAGGTACTTTTTAATGATTATTTGTTGTTAGGTATATTTATAATAACTACTTAGCAACATAATAATTTAAATATGTACATTAATACTAATTTTCTAATTTATTGTTGTTAATGATATGTAATTTTTTTTTCATTGATTCATGTGTGTGTCAACTGCAGTCAACTGAAGATTATAAGACTAGATTACAGAACCATCAATCATAGTTTGGTAATAGTAGTCTATCTATACATAAATAATCACAAGAATAATCATTGGTAGTATTGGTACAGTATAATTATTTCATGTGACAATAATTTATCGTATTTGTATGATTGATATAAAATAAATACGTACCTATTTAGTGCAATCATTGTAATATGAATTATTATTGAACATTGCAATAATGCAAGTATAACATATTTTCATGCAATTACAATGTAATATGTTTTATAGTAAATCTATTTCGTGTTTAAGAATATCAATTTTCTAAATAGTAAGTTCATATAGTAGATACTACTATTGCTGCCTATTAGCAACTTGTAATTAGGACTGAGTAATAATTTAGTTAAAATAAATTTAATTCAAATATTATTATTGTAATTAATTTGTATTTAATTTTACACATTTTCTTTTATAGGTAGTTACAATTTGTAATAAATTAAAAAAGTAATTACGTAGGCACTTACTATTTTTATTTTACTTTATGATTACAATGTATAATAATTATAATATTACTGAAAAAAAAATGTAAAGTTAAAATTGTACTTCACTGTTTTCATAGATAAGCATTCTTAATTGTTCAGTATTCAGTTTGCTAAAAAAACAATTAAATAAATTGCTTTTAAAAACCCTTAATTCTTCAAAGAATAAAACAAAATGTTTATTATGTTTAAATACTAATCTCATTATTAAAATATTCATATATTTAAAAAAAAATTCTATTCTTCATCAATTTAACACTTGTATAATATGTATTTTACTGATTTAATTTTATATTTTTGTAACTTGGTAACTTGTATGCCCAATTCAATGATTGAAAAATGTATTTTCATTAGTGGCATTATAATAACTATTATTATAATTAAAATTCAAGTCCTGCAAAGTAAAATTAGAAATCTTATATAATAGTACATGGACAAAATAGTAAATAATTAAATACATTTTATTATATTTTTAATTTAATACACTTAAGTTTTATTATAATCAGTTAAACTTGTTGGAATCTGTTTCTATTGTGATGGAAAAATAAACATTATAGATAATCTTTATTTAAAATATTTTAATAAACTGTAATTTTCTAATTTGTAACTAGTTTCTTTAGTTAAACTTATAGAATAAGGGCTTAGAATTGTCTTACATTGGCTATATTCAAACCATACTTAAAATGTATTTATTCTAATTCATTATATTTTATTTTCAAATGATTTTTTGAATAGGTAGTCTGAGTAGTCAATTCAATTAAAAAAAAAAAAAAAACTATCATGGAACAAATAAATAACTCTGTTGTAAGTATTCAATGTTATACACAGTTAATAAAACTGGTATTGGTAAAACGTGTGATCTACCGGGCATTTAGAGGTTTAGTGTGAGAGAAAACAGTAGATAACTAATTAAATAAAAATTATAAATAAATATGTAATATTATGTAATAAAAATGTAATTCAATTAAAAAAATAACCATATTTAATACATTAAAGTATTTTATGTCTACAAAACCAATAGTACAATTAGTATTAGTTAAAATATGATAATTGTTTCATTATGAAACATATAAACTTTTTTATATCTTCCAAAAAATGTATAAATAAATTATTCCAATTCTTTATTGAGCGGTACAAACATTCAATTAAAATTTAATAGATTTTCATTAGTCCCATTCATTTTTCTTAATATTTTAAATTTTAATATTGACCATTATTGTTTGCAGAGGATAGATGTAATGACCTGTAGGCTATAAAATAAGATATATTTATTTCTTTAATCAGTTTTTTCAATTAACGTTATCGTACATTATCACGGTGTATTTAGTCACAAAAGGCATATTATACGTTACCTATTAATAGTAGATTATGGTGGGCCCAGTAGATCACACGTTTTACTAATGCCATACAACCATATTTATTTATTTTTTATAATTATCATTTATTTAACAAGTTAATTTGTTTATTATACCTAATTCATATTTAAATATTTCAATCCAACCTAACTGAAACATTAATCAATAGGTAAGTACCAAAATTAAATGGTAGGAATTTGTAGACAGGATATGTCTCTAGTTTAGCATTTTTTGCTTTGTATGAATATTATATATTCATATTAACAGTATAAAGATAACACTATTCATTACCATTAATTATTCTTGAGCTAATGTATAAAAATAGAGATAAAGTAGCTTTTATTAATTATTTATCCAATAAAATGTTATTTAATCTCTTTTTATATTTATGATTTATAATCAATACTTTTTACAATTTGTTATTCCTTAGGAAGTGTTAAATATTGTAAGATCGATTGTCCATCATTTAAATAAAGTCAACTTAGGTAACATGACACAAAAAATTATTGCTTTGCCAATAAATAATGTAAAACTACTTGAAGAAATAGCAGATATAATATATGATCGAGTTTGTATATATAAATAATGATAATTATAATACAGTATTTACATTAGACTAATTTAGTTTGTATATTATTATTATATTCATCTAGGCTTTAAAAAGACAAAATTATACGCATATATATGCCGATATGTGTGCAAGTATGATTAATAATTCAAAATTTAATAAACTTACAACAAATACTGAAATTACATTTCAAAAAGTTCTATTAAAAAAATGTTCTGATGTATTTTATACATTAACAAAGAACCAACAAGAATTAAACACATTAAAACAGAAGATGAAAAATAATAGTAAGGTAAAAAATAGTATTAGTTATATTATTATTTATATTCATTTGTATTATTATTATTTACTATCATTTATGAGTCTTAACATTATACATATACATTTTATTTTATTCATGTACTAACAGAAAATTAAAAATGTAATTTAAAATAAGTTAACTCATTTTTAAAGCTTAGGTTCAATAATACTAATTAACTAATATTGTTTACCAGGAATTAGAGAAGTTTATAAACACTTTAAATTGTTATCAATTTGAATTTAGTAAAAAAGTTGTATCCAATTGCAGGTGTGTTTTGAGTTAGTACTAATTAGTTGACTATTCATTTCTTTTATAAAAAATATTAATTTTGATAGATTTATCAGTGAACTGTATAGAAAGGGTGCTTTTCCAGAAAAAATTTTATTGGCATGCATTACAGATTTAAGTAATGAAAATGGTGAATTTCAAATGCATTGTTTATGTATAATACTTCAATTAACAGGCCCAAAATTATCAAAAGTAACAATAAAAAAAGTACTATAGAAAAATTGTTTAATATATTATTAATTTTTTTTCAGGCATATGATTTGAACGAACCAGTTAATGCGCTATTATTCTTTATGGATAATTATAAAATATCATCAACACTAAAATTGTTGATACTCAAAGTACAAGAAATGCATTCTGAGGGTTGGATAAATGAGCGTAATTATTTTTAATTTTAAAATAATTTTAAAAATGGCTGTTTAGTAAGTTTTGAGTATACCTCATTATTGAGGAAAGTGTAATACTTATAATGGATGTATCAGCATTTTTTTTTTTTTATAACTATATGAAATATTACCTATGAAAAATAATTCTGAATAGAGATATTTTAAAGAATATTTTATAATATATTTAGTTTGTTATAATTAATTTACTTCTCTATTTCTTGTATTGTATTTTTTTTTTTTTTTTGTTAAAAAAAATTGCATATATTAATAACTATTAATTAATATTATTATATTATTTCATTACTAGCTCTTAATAATGTCAGCTCTTTATTTGTTTTTTGGTCTGACTCACGCACATTTATCACAATTTATTTATTATATAAAACATTGAATTACATTTTCAAGCCTTGATTATTAAAATTGAAAAGTTTTCAATCTTATAACTAGAAAATGATTTATACATTTTTGTTATTTTAAATAATTACATCAGATAAAAAATTATTTGTAACTATTTAATATTTTTAATATTTTATCATTGTTTTAATAATAACTTATGAGTTATGAGGAACTTTGTATTCAATTTTCTTCTTTTTTTACTCACTAACAAAATTAATCATTCATAAGTCTAAAATGAATAACTATAAATAACTAATATAAATGTAAAAATATTTTTTACTGCATATTAAAACACAATAAAATTAAATTAATTAATTAAACATATTTAATGCACTGATCAACAATTATATATATATATATATCGTTCATAGTTATTTAAGAAATATTAAATCATTAATACTTACACAAATTAATAATAATACCATTTTTTATTGTATTTACAGAACCTATAGATTTTATAGGAAAAAATTATAGGCTATTTAGTGAATTACCAACACAAATGAAAAATATGTTTACAATAAAATCATATAATATGATGTCAGTGTGGATTTTTGATGAATGTTATGATATTCTTTTCAATTTTGTCAACAGCAAGAAAATTGATGTATGTATTCACTGTAAAATATTTACTGATGTTAAGTGTAATTTCTATAATTACAGGAAGTTATACATTTATTAAAAATGAACAATATTTGGATTCGCTACAATCCTATATCTTTTGCTGTTTCAATGATTCTTGTAGCACTAGAAGAAAATCAAAATATAAGAAATTATGCTGGAAAACTTTTAGACAATCTTGTTAAAAAAAAAATGTTGTCGTATTATTCAATTCAATCAGGGTAAATAGCATGCAAAAGGCATTTATTTTTTTTTTTTTATACTTATTAATTGATTTAGAGTCAAAGAAGTATTGAATGATCCAGGCACTAAGAAAGAATATCCAAATTTATCAAATTTAGTGTTAGATATAACTGATCAAATTAAACTTTAATATTTGTTAAAATTAGATTTATTATAATTATTTTTTTGTAATATTTTATATTGTCATATTTGTGTTGAATTATTTTCTATGTATGTTATGACAAATAGATTTACCTATTTTGATATTAGATTTTATTAAGTAAATATTTATACATTTTTTATTTTCTCATTGTCAAATAAATAAATTATAATTTATTTTGTTAAAGGATTAGATGCTTTGCTCAGTTGCCCTCCTTTCCTATATTCACAAAAATAGTAACACTAATTGAAAAATATGGATATTTATTGTATAAATACTCAATTTCAAAATGTTATATAATGATAACCAAATTACTTAAATCAATTTTTCATTTCTTTTTTTCACAAATAATCCAAAATTTCATCAACAATGATAAAAGAATATCATGTTTTATTATAATTGTGTGGACCTGGCTTAATAAATTGCCATCATCATGCAAAAAGCGGCTAAGCGAATATTTTTATAATTTTATGTAAGTTATTATGGAGTTCTACAAATTAAAAATAAAATTACTTAAATTCACTCACTTAAATAGTAACGGCGGATTTTTAAATTTCAGACTGTATATTCTTACCATCTATCTAAATGATTTGTATCGTAAATGTATAACATGTGAAGTGTATATTATACATTTATACACGATCTTACATAGTGTAGAATGTAAATACTAGATAATCGTGATCATATTATATGATTAAATTGCATCCTACTACGTAATAAGTAAAGTGGAAAAACATCATGGTGCTGCGATCTGTCGGTGGGATTACATTAGCGCGACGCGCACGCTAGTATAATTCGGTATTTACAGAACAGTTGAGACTAACTCTCACTAGTTACTACATTATTCAAACGTGTAGTATATATACAAACGAAGTAACTAGTGAAATTGTACTTGCTTCGGCAGTACATATACTAAAATTGGAACGATACAGAGAAGATTAGCATGGCCCCTGCGCAAGGATGACACGCAAAATCGTGAAGCGTTCCACATTTTTTTGATGAATTTTTCTAGTGCGTTTTTTTTTCAAGGTTTTAAAATCCCAGTATTAAAATGTTTAAGTACTAAACTACCTGCTGTCCACGCCGGCCACAGCCAATTTATATAACTACATCGATTTCGATGTAATATCGTAGATAAGACGTGGACTGATTTCCTTGTTTGGATTTTTGACCTGGTAATATAATTAATGTAATAAATATTTATTTATTTGTATAGAATATTTCATACAAGTAAGTATATTGTGTTTATCTACACAGTACGATTTTCAGGCAAGATATATTACGTAGTAATTTATTATTTATGTGATGATGAGCGTGGAATGTGAATATAGTCAAAAGTTGGAATACATAGACCGATGGCCTAAGCTGGTAGAAACTTTGATCCTGTCAGACGTCAGTTGTCATTTAAATTTAATGTGTCTATTACATATTATTATACCTAAACATAAAAAATAGTAAATATAGGTGATTTAATGATAGATGTTCGATATTTATTTATATATTTTTGTATACTTATATGATTAAGTATTTTTAAGTATATTATTAGTTAGCTAGTTTACCTACTGTTAATGTAATTTTAGTATCTACCATAAGGCGACTAAGGCGTGAGTAATCCGTTAAAATTGTAAAAAACCGATTCGTTCGTTTTATTATAGTCATTGTCATTACATATAATGTTATAAACCAATAACATTTGGAAGGTTTTATGCTAATGTTAATGGAATAACAAGTTTTGAAACAATAATAATAGTATGACATTCTTTGTTAGATACTTTTACTTACATTGCTAGTTGCTAGCTCAAATAACCTATGTATACTTATAATTGGACTAATGGTTTTATATATAAAAATAAATATTATTAAGTAGGTAAATATTTATTGTAATACCGGTTTTATACTAAAAAAAATTGTGGTAAATATTTGTAAAATTGTAACTACCTATATCGGTTACCTGTGCCTATGTTTAAATATTTTCTAAAATAAACATACGTAATGAATGTTTAAATCTATATTGGTTTTATACGAAAAATATATGATATTTTGTTTGAGTCAATACATAACACATAAATTATACGACCAATAGATTAATAAACGTATCCAAAATAAACAACAATAATATTGTTTATTGAACGCAGTGCATTCGTAAAATATCTATCTTTTTTTGGGACTCGCATTATGAAAAATCATATTTCGAGGAGGCGTCGCGCGTCGCCTAAATCAAATTGCCCAAGTCCTCGCCTCAGCCTTAAAAGACCGACTCTGAGTCTCAGACTATAGTAGAAGTAGTCAGTAGACTACTTATTACTTAATTCATAATTGACTTAACTACTTAAGTATAACAAAATACTTTATCTTCAACCGTAGCGGCCAACGACCACTGTTTATCAGTTATCCGTTAATATTTATCAGTATACCACACAGTGTATTATGGTATTATCACAGTTAGTTGCTGTACAGCATAAAATTATCACTGCTATCGGTCGTTCAGTGTTTGGCTCTGCCGCTCCGGTTACGTTACGAGTTACGATACACGTAATACATTTATATATTATAAGCTGTAACAAACGTTGATTTGAATTTTGAATTAGTATTTAGTTCAGTCATTCATCGTAAATATCGTTTATGTTGTTCACTGACTAAACCTACGGCTGAGAATCTGAGATCCTTCTAAATATTCGTGGTCAGCGTTGTACTGGAATCAAGATACCGGGTGCCGAACAGCATTGGCGGCTCGGTGTGTTGAGTGACAGTCTTGAAATCCACCGGATCCAATGAGGTTGAATAATGAAAACTGTAGTGGAAGAAGAAGCCATCAAGGAACAGCCGGATGAGGCTACGCAACAACCGTTCAATTGGTACAAACAGTTGAAGATGTTTGTCCGACGGCTAGGGAAAGAGTTGCTGTTTGCACTGTTTGTAACGTGCACTACTTATGCGACAATAATAAACATGTAAGCTGGATAAGAACAGAGTCTTGAAATCCATTTATATTTGTTGTGTAATACTTTTTTGTTTTCATAAATGTAGACAAAATGATTACGGTGTCAAAGGCCCAAAACCAAAACCGTTTTTCCGTACCAATTCGTGTGTTGAGGATTTTTACACTGGTAATTTGAAAGTTGTATTAGAAAAAGCTACTGTGTTTGACATAGCAGTTGTAATGTTCTATGCACCATGGGATGCTGATTCTATTAATTCCCAAGAAGCGTTCATTGAGGCATGTGAAAACAACAAAGATGAAGTAATAATAATATTTTAATAAAACATTAAATTGGATGTGAATAATTAATATTATTAATTTTAGGTATATTTTGCTGCTATTAATTGTTGGCAACCAGAAAGTATTTGCAGTAAAGTACTTAAAGGCAATAAAGTATATCCTATGATAATTGCTTATGATTACACCAAAGTAGGGATTTATTATTCAGGACCTCCAAATGATGCAGCATATATAACACGTTTTGTAGATACTATGAAGCGCCCAGTAAAATTATTGAATAACAAATTAGATTTGTTAAAAGTCCATCAGCAGTATCATGTAAATATTTATTAAATGTATACATTATCAAAATATTTAAGTAATATGTAATATATTATGGTGTTTGTTTAACAGAATGTTTTAGTAGCGTCTGTAGATTTTAAAATTACTCAAGGATGGGATTTGTACAAAATTGTTTTGGATGCAGCAATTAACCACTTAAAAACAGATCCATTGCAAATGTATGTCAAATGGTGTGTTGCTACTTGGCCATTAAGTAATAAAGAACCATTGATTAAGTTACTTCTATGGAACCGTACATTGGTAAATCTACTAAAAACATTTATAAATAGAACATATGTATACAATTGCTTTAAATAAAATATAAATTGTTCTTAAACTTGTTAAGGGTTTTAATGAATCATTTGTCAATCACGAAACACTTGGAAAATGGGTAATACAAGAGACCAGGTTAACAACACAATGGGTACCTTCTATTGCACGCAGCAGATCTCTTATACTAGATAATAGTTTTAAAAGTGGACCTACCATGTTATTGTTTACACCTCATAACCCTTATTTGCATTTTAACCCGATTTATTCAATGGTAATCAATATTCTTTCAATTGTGTGATGATAAATAATAAAGCAAATATTATGTTTTAGCTTCAATTACTGAGTGTTGAATACTTCAACTGCCAGAAAGTTTCTATACCAGCGAACTATATTACAAAATATTTAATAAAAGAAATAAAATGTTTGTAAATAATTCTATTACTTAAAGTACATATTATTTTAGCCTTTAGGCTATAATTAATGTAATTTAATTGTTAAACTAAATATTGTAATCTTATTTTTTAGCATTTTATAGTGAGCGACCAACATATGTGAAACAATGTCACGAGATAATAATGAAGAAATATCCTGATAAATTGGCTAGTATTCTTAAAAAATATAATTCCACAGTAAAAGTAGAAAATCAAGATAATTTTTACACAGACACAAACACGGAAGTTAATTATCTTAATAATGCTTTATGTAAAATGTCTAAAAGTATATTTTTTGACCATAAAATAAGTTATTGTTCAAATGATTTGAATAAGTCTAGTAAGAAAATGTAAGATATTCTATTTTATAATACAGACAATCACCTTTAATCTTTGTATTTTATTAGAGCTAAAATTAACTTATCAAATCATGTGAGCACAGAAAACTTTGTTGAAAAATTGAAAGAAATTGAATGTTACAGAAGTTTACTTGCTAACAAATATTTTAGGTGAGTATCAAATTCATGATAATATTATGTATTTTATGTGCATGCTTCCTTACAATTTTAAATTATGAAAATATATTTATGTTTTAATTTAATATGTATGTATTCATGTATAGATTTTCTAAACCTGATGAAGCCTTTATATATAATACTACTGATGCATTAAGATCAGTGTGTTTGGCAAACAAAAGTATGACATTTTTAGCTTTGGATTCAAATCATCATTACCATACTGCAAAAGTTTTTGGTATAAACTTAAACCACTATCGTGAAAGAACTGCAGTTGTGATTTATGATATGAAGGTATTTTTTAATATATTATGTTGACAAATTAGATATACAACAAAATGTTTGTACTGAAAATATGTCCCACCATTGCAGTTCACTAATATTAATTTTTTTTGGATCACATAGTCTAAATATTGATTGAATTTGACTTTCAATTCAAGTAAATGTTAGGGTTTCATAAAAGTTGTTCATTAATAAGAAATTAATCTGTTTTTTCTTATGTGAAATTTTATTTTAATATGATATGTTTGAAATAATGACTATTTCATAATTAATTTAATTATATTTATCGTTTTTTTTATAAGAAAATAGATGTCAACTATTTGAAGGTTTCTGTTTCTTCATTAAAAAATTATGAATACTCTGCTACGAGGTTATATCTATTATAGTAAATTTAAGTGTAAATAAAAAATAAAATTAAAAACTGATAAGAGAAATATATTGGTTTTTAATGGTATATTATTAGTATGTTTTTGTGAACTCTTTTTGGTAGAAATTCATAATAATTTTTATTCTGCACCTTTACAGATTGAAAATAATTGTTGCAATTTGTTAATAATTTCTTTAAAAATAAGGAAAAATGACTAAAAATTGTCAACTAGTTTTAATGTGATGTAAATTAGGCTTTGCTCATAGAATTTCTTACAAATTGTACATAACAATTTATACATCATGTGTGAGGGTGGTTAAAATGATTAAAGTGTTTTTAATGTAATAAGACCCATTTTTATTATACTATACTTTTTTTATATTGCTGTAAATTTGTAATATTAATATAGGTTTAATATGAAGTACTAGTGTTTTTAATATATTTTATTTAAATTTTATATAAAAACTAAAAAACTAAAATCATATTAGTATGTTTTTTTAAAAATAGTTAGTACACAGAGCTGATTAAAAAACTGAATGAGTTTTAAAAATAAAACTAAATTTTCCCCAAATTAAATAACCATTCTGTTATATGAATTACATTTATATCTGATAAAGAGATTGAGATACTTATGTTATGTTATACTTTAGTTATATGGGATGATTTTAATTAGTTTGTTTTTACTCCGTTTAAAAAAACTAATTTTGTTGATGATTAAAATGATTTTGTATTAAAATAAAGTAGATTCTATTAAGAATGATTTTTCCAATATTTTGAATAGTATGAGGTTTTCAAGTTTATAAGACAATATAGAATAGCTATAGGATGTAGAAAGTTTGATTTTAAAATTGGAATTATATTAGGTTTCTTCCTTAATAAGAGCAAATATAATGAGTCTTGGGGTAGCTTTGTGAGTGTGGTTTTTTTTTTGGTAGGTTTTTAAGATACGATTAGTTATGTCCGCGTACATTTTTGTAAAGTAATTATTTACTAATAAATATTATTTCAGAAGTTGTATGATTAGCTGGGAAAAACATTTGAAAAGGTTGGTTTATTAAGTTTTCTATTGAATAGGAATAATCATTGTTGTTTATGTCAGTGTGCTAATGATTTGGAAGTTCACTTCATACTTATCAAAATATTAGTTTTTTATTTATTGTTTATAATACAAAAATAATCTGCATTTCTAAATGGAGGCATAGTTTGACGATAATTTAAAAATTTCTTATAGTTATAGATGCCACGGATAGACTTAAGAAAAAATAAATTTTCTTTATTCTTATCCAAATAGTTTGTATTATTTGAGAAGGATTACGTAAAACTGATATTTATCTGAGTTATATTTTAAAGAATAGATATTGTAATTGCAGGAAATCTTTGTATAACTATAAATACTCAATCAATATTAATAATAAATTAAAATAATAATTTTTTATATAGATAATTCAATCCTATAGTTATACTATGTTCAATATGTACTATTTGCAAATCAAATTTTCAATTTAAAAAAATTAGTTATGTTCTTAACAATATGTGAAATATTTTATATCTTATTATTCTACTCATATAACATATCTTTTTTAATCAAGTATTTGGTTAAGCGTCACTAATAGTTGATTCATTACTTATTCGTAGTATATTTTAGCTTATTGTACATTTTTTGTACAGATTTAAATAAAATATGTCTTGATGTTAATGAACTTAGTTACTTAACATGTTTCTAATTTTCATTGTTTTTCTAGTCAGAAATGGTTCATACATTACCAAAATCTAGTCATGTTACAAAAGATACAATGGCTAAATTATTGATAGATTTTCTTGAAAACCGGGCAAAGCGTCATTTAAGGTCATCAGCTGATCTTGAAATTAATTTTCATTTGTACCAAGGAAAAGGAAAAGGCAAAGAAACAATATACATTGAGACATTAAATTCTGAAACTTTTAATGATGCTGTTTTTAACAACACTGATGTAATATTTACTAATTATTTATATTTAAATAAATTGTAATATTTTTTTTTTTTACTTATAGAATGTAGTAGTATACTTTTACACTCCATTTTGTGCGTATTGTCAAGTTGTTGCACATATACTATTAAGTGTTGCTCGTTTAATGCGAAATGTCAAAGATCTCAAATTTTTCCGCTTCAATGCTAGCAACAATGATTTAAGTTGGCATTTGACTGTACAAACATATCCTTCAATTATAATCTTTCCCGCAAAAAAGTATTACTTGTAATTTTAATTATCATTGAAAAATCTTTTAGTATAATATTATAATCATTTTACTTCTTGGTTTTTATAGAAAAGCTGAAAGTTATGTATTTCCATACGATACTGAATTGACATCAAATAATTTGTCTCAATTTATTCTATCTAATCTATTACTTGAGACTCGGTTGCAAGCTATGGTTGGCTTATGTTCAATATGGGATTCTTCTGAAGTAGTATTAAATTAATTAATTTAAATCTACATAGTAAGTACTATATTTTTATGTTTTTAGGATTATAATAAACAGCTACATTACTGTCTTCGAGATGTTAAACTTGACTGCGATGCAAACATATCAAAATCACTTCAATCATACCGCAGAGGTCTTGTATACAGAGAAAAAAATAAAAATGTTACATTAACACCTATCTTTAATAGATTGAGGTATTTAAAAGCTTTCAGCCTCATTTTAGATGTTACTCATAAACTAAATGCCAAATCAATGCAAAAATTTTCTGAAATTTATAACTTTTAGTTGTTTCAGTCCTAGTTGTAAGTATACTTATTGTTATTTTAAATTTTGGTTATTGTTAATTTGAAACTTTAAAGCACTTGTTACATTCATAATATTTACATTTCTTGTGTTATAGGATTAATTGAAAACAAATTCTGTGATAATGTTATAAAAAAAAAAATGATTTATTTTAATGAATAAAAGTTGACAAATTGGGTTTTCAGTTCATTTCTTTTTTTACTTTTTCCTTATGTGTTGATGTGTGATTTTAGTAAACTGGTGCTTTTTTTTGTGTGGGTAGAAGTCCAAATCTTTCTTTAATACGAATCCGTTCTTTAGAATGTTGATCAGTTGGTGTAAATCGAGCTAGTGAAAATTTATAAATAAATATGGTTTTTATTAAAAATAATGATAAAAGTTTTACCTGGATGAGCGCTCAAAGTTTGGTTGCCAGCAGGATCCATATTCTAGAATTAAATAAAAATAGATTAATTGTAAAAGTATTGTAAATATTAGTTAACTATGTTTTACACAAATTAAAAGTTTTTAGATTTGGTAAATTGACAAGTGTATAATTAAATAATTCGTGACTATAAGGTTTTAAGAAAATAATTAAATATATTTTCTACAGTTACAACCAGTCTTTTTACTGGCTATTTAAGCATAAACAAATCCAATCCATTATTGTTACAGAAACGTATATGTTACCTTTAAAGTATAAACACGAGTACCTTCTTCACTGCGATAGTATCTCAAAAGCATTTTGAAGATTTTAGTTTCGATTTAATAAAATCACTAAAAGTATTACTGAAATTTGTGTTATTCACTGTTAGTTCACTAAGTTCACTTGTTACGTTATCAAGCACGTGGATAGTGTAGTTGTGAAGTAGTTCTAGTTGAAAATTGATGCGGTCTAACAAATCGTATTGGTTATCACAAGATAAAATATGTGGTTCGTTCTTATGATTTCAAACGACCGCATTATTGTAACCAATATTAGTGTCAAAAACGCGGGCTGGCAGTGTTACGGTGTGACCAACATACAATAATCAGTGGCCCTACTAACAACCGTGCCAATACTGAATATTACTCACTTATCGATGTTTAATGTTATTGAAAATTAAAAATTAATTCAAGTGGAAACTTATTTAAAAATAAAGGAAGTAAAAAAAGATTAAAGGCACAGTGAAACGTAGACAAAATTGCATGTACCTATAATTAATCATGTGTTATATTTTCCGACATTTTTTTTTTGTAATTTGAAATGTTTATATTATTTATACCATTATACCATTGTCCATTTTATGTCAGATGAATTTTGACTACAGTCTACAGTAAATAAAAATTAGTATGAATTAATTAAGTGTTGTTCAATTAAAAAAACCCGGATTTAATGTTAGTTATTGTCATATTGACTAATTTTTTCAAACCCAAAATGTTGAAAAAATTATGAAATTCAAACTATATTATTTAGACAATTATTATTAAAGTTCTATAATCTACTAATGTACTTAATCTAAATATCTACCAAAATATAAATAACCCATTTTATAAATCACAACGGTAACGTTGTATGCGAAATGGGCGCATACGGGCTGTCAATCGACAAGCAGTGCCTTATCTTTTGGGTGCATCTGTCCAAGTCTCTCGGGGCGCAAATAAGCTGTAGCAATTATGGCATGTCGGTATTGATGAATCTTTGATACCTATACGGCTATACAGAATGTATAGAACGGCTAAATAGCTGTAGGTATGTGGAATGTACAAAACACGAGTATGCACTTAATAACCGATAATAAACCAAGACTTCTGGATAATAGGTATAATACATTTTTATGTGAACACAATAAACTGGACACAAATTTAACAAATGTTAAAAATCTGATTTAAATCTAATATCGCTCTAAATTTCAGATTGGTATTTATCTTGAAGTTTTTTTTATTAAATATGTGTTGAATAATCATAATGTATATATTTATATATACAGGAGCGGCCCGTCGGGCAACCGGGACAATGCCCCATTTTGCTTATATAAGAAATGACCGGGTCCTGGAATATATATAATATATCCAGAGTTAATAAATACAAATTATAAAAACAATCGCTGTATAAACAATTGTGTTTATAAATACTTGATTTTTTGAAAAGTATTTCTAGTCATTTTTATATTTTATATACCATATTTTTACGAACTATAATAGTAATATTATAATCTGTAAGACTGCAACTAATGGCAACCATTTAAACCAATAAAAATATATTCGATTTTGTCAGCAAAATCTTAATAAGAAAAAATTTTTTTATTAAAATAAGAACAACTTATAATAAACCTTGGATAAAATTTTAAAGATTTTTTGAAAAAGCAAAATTTTTTTATCAGCATTTAAAAAAAAAATTTAAAATTTCAATGGCCTATAAATAGTTTAAAAAAATTCTAAATATTTTAAAAATGTAATCGTAAATAGATAACGCTAATATAAACATTTGGTGAGAATTTCAAGTATTTACAATGATTCGTTTTTGAGTCATAGCAAAATCAAAAAATCGATTTTGTCGAAAAGTGGTTATGCGTAAATATTCACGTTTTCCGTAACTTTTTCAAGGTATTCCCAGCGCTCTTGAAAACTACTGGACGTTTTTTACTTTTTACTTCCCCAAAGTACTAACTAGATGAATTTTTCTTTTCAAAGAGGGGCTGAAGTTAAAAATCAAAGCATTATTTCTACTCCAAATCGTGATGACAGACATAAAAACAATATATATATATATACATCATTGTAAAATCAATATATTCCTCACATCGTTCAGAATCTAAAAAATTAAAATATTCACATAATAATAAAATTAATAACAATATTTATTTGAAAGAAAATTTCAATAAATAACCAAAAATTATAAATCAATGTCTATAGTTTTATAATCATTTATTTATTATTTTATATAATAATAATATTATATTATTGTTTTTATTTTTTTATTTCTATACGTATTAATAATACTATTATTATTATTATACACGTATAGTCATATCAATATTACAAATTAAACTTATGTAGCCATATTATAAGTGCACACGCTGATCAATGCATTATATTTACATTATCCACTTCTAATAAGCGTGTTATGTATTGTTTTTGTCCATGCATCCATATTGTAAGTATGCAATTTAATGTACAGGTCTTCGATGAATCCGTGTAGCCTGTGCAGGTATAAAATAACTTATTAAGATTTGTATCAATAATGAACATATTATCGTTTGTTGAAAGCGTTATAGTGTTTTTATTTTTTATAAGATAAACATTTTTTGGGGTATGTACCTTCAAGTTATGATCTGTATAAAAGTACAGAATAACTCAACAATCGGCGTTTCTTGGTATCTTATTAAACATTACTTATTAGCCATGTATTTAAAACATTAGTAAATAATATCTCCTTCAATTATCATTAATTTTTATTCACTAAACATAAATTGCGTAGAGCAAATACTATTTTAAAATAAATTATCAATGTATCTTTTCTCGTTAAGAAATTTATCTATTTATTATTGTAAAGTTAAAATTAAACATATCATAGAGATACAAATAACTATAGCCTATAGGTCATTATATTGGGTACTTAGTATTATGTAACAAAATGTAGTTATATGCAGTGGCGGATTTACAAGGGGGGGGTCCTGGGGGTCTGGACCCCCAGACACTGATATATACATATATAATTATTTAAGAAGACTAGATTTTATTTTGTAAAATTTGAATTTTAGGTCCACATTCAATATAGTATATACATAAACACAATATAATACATATAATACATTTGTTTTTATTAAAATAAAAATAATATATTTGAAATACATATTATTTTTTAGGACTCTTCCCCCTAGAAAATGTTTTGAAAAACCACCATTGGTTATATGATATTGGTGGTTTACGCATGGTGTTCAATATGTATCTATAGAAGATATAAGAAGATACAATTTTGTTTAGATATTTTAAACTCTATATCGTGACTCGTGAGACTATATTATTAGAAACTTAACGGTATATTCTATTATTAATTTTTAATATCACTGTTTAGTGTATTATTTGTAAACAGATCCAAAGGTTTATTGTAATCGATGTTATTATTGGATCTTGAATAAGTAGTTTAATAAAGTTTAAACCATAAATTCTTATAAATTAGGTAAAATAGGATACAGATATATTAGGAATTAGGTTTAATATAAGGCAGATATATAATTGTTGACGTGTCGTAGTAAAACTCAAACAGAATATAGAAAAATAACAACATTCGTAGGCAAATTTGTGTATTTTATATTATATGTTATATTTTATATAATTTTTATAATTTAATATTGGTAAATGCAACATTTTTTTCTTACAAATAATTACTAGGTATCCATATAAGTACCTAACACAAATAATGCAATATGATCAAGCTATTATTTATATTCGTGTATTAATTATTTATGGTGCAGATAAAACTTTTCAAAAAAAAAAATATTTTTTCATGATACTACTTAAATGATATACCTATATAGGACTATAGCAGGTACACCTTAAAAAAAATTAATGTTTTAATAATTTAAAGATATTAAGTATATTAATTAAAAAAGATATTAAAAGTAAATATTATTAATTATATTAAATTAATAACATAAATGTATATATTGTGTACATAATTGTTAAACTCAACAAAATAAAAATATTTGCTATGATGATAAATTGTTTAATGTATAATAATGCATATTATATAAATTATGAATGTCATGTATTTAAACGAACATTCTCAACTTAAATACTAATTTAAAAACAAATTAAAATGAATCTTTTTTAGATAGGTAGGTAATTTATCAGAAATATCTGAACAAACAATAATAATTTGTTTTACAATATCGTCTGTGCCTAGATAAACTATTAAAAATTTGTTGCGTAGATAGCTTAGTAATATTTTTTTTAAATTTAAAACAACAATACATGTGTGATTAACATTTTTGGTTTGTGTATTTATATATAATTGCTAAACTATGAAAACAATTATGTTTATAGTAAGTACTAAATAAATATATATAAGTATACTTAATTATTTGAACTGTCAATATAAATTAATAGTTATTTATCTACATATAACCATCATAAGAAGAGATATATGGGTGGTATCCGGTTCAGTGCTATATTATAAATTTATAAATAATATAGTAGGGCAGATACGATAAGAGCATAAAGTCTATATTACAAGACTTATTCATCACACATTTTATGACAGTATAATATAATGTAGAATAATAATTGTTTAGTTAAAATTTTAAATTTTAAATCAAATATTTGTGTTTATTTATTAAGTAGAGAAAATTAAATTAAAATTAAAAAGTAGATTCATCGTGAGATCTTTCTTCACCAGACTCATCAGATTGATCAGACTCATCAGATGAATCAGCAGAATTCACATCTTTCCATTCTTCGTCCCATTCTTTGAGAAAATTTTCTTCATTCATTCCGAAATTCCATTCGACTTTTGTGAAAAGAGTTTCAATAAAGAAATTATCAAAGTAAGCAAAAAGATTAATTGCATTTTTAAATTCACAGTCTGGTATTTTACAAGCAGCACGTGGGAGATCCATATATTCGGTTGTGGACATCTATTTAATTAACAATACAAAAATGTATTAGATAAGTAAATAAACAGCAAAATCTATATTTATAAAGGTATATGGTATATATATTGAGGTACTGACTATTATAGTCTACAATGATGTGTTAAATTATAATTAAACGGTTACAACTTAACCATCATGATTAAAAATTCAAAAATGTATAGTTTATAAAAGGGTCAAAATATTTTTTAAATGTTATATAATGTCTAGAAAACAGTTATCTTAGTATTTGAAGAGAATTACGGTTATTAGTTTTTTTGATTACAACACATATAATACAAAATCAATTTTTTGAAAAACTAGTTTTTTGTAAATATTTCGTAATATAATTTTTTTTTTGTTTACACATTTTTATTTAGTTTTGAATGAATTAAAGGAAGATATAGTGATTTTGTATGAATTTTTAGAATGGAAATTAATAAAAATCATGATGCTGTATTCAATATCCAATTTTTTAGTCAGATAATTCATGTAGTATTTCGATAAAATTACCTTAGTTTTGTTTCTTGGTTTCACATTTGTTATTATCTTCGACAACGAATCTCCATGTTTGTAACTAAAATGATCGGTTACTTTTGTGATCATCTTCAAGCCTAAATAGTTAATATAATCGTTTATATCTTATAAATAATTTATAATATATTATATTTTTAGTCATTTTTTAAATTATCTTGAACTCACATTCAGGATTAGAATAAATAAGTGGTTCTGCTTTAATAACTTTTAGCAGATAATCTTGTGAAATGAATACTAGCCTAACAAGATCCAGCAGTTCTGGTAATAAATGTTTTCGGCCACTTTCATCATGTTTTACCCAAGCCATGACAGCCATATATACCTGAAAAAAGTTTAATATTTTTCTTGCCATTAAACTATTATATTCTGTATGGTTGTAATAAAAATATAAATAACAATAATATTGCCATGGATGACATTTGGAGTAAATTTAACACGCAGTTTATGTGCAATGCATCCTTTAAAACATTTTCACATTACTAGATAATTTATTTCTAGCTCAATGTTTTTTCAAAAAAAAAAAAAAAAAATATGAATGCCGGGTTGCAAGAAAATTGATTAATTCAATAGTTCAATAAAATTTAATGGACCAAACACAGACCACTAAATCGTGTTTAAGGGACTATTAGCTCACTATTGATTTAATAAATGTTTAGTGATAGTGTATGCAACTTGCCATAAGTATGTAATGTTTAACACATTAAAAATTAATCTATGATTTAAAGAATTTAAAATGATTTATTTTTATTTTATAATTTTAATGTAAGTATCTATTAAAAAACAAAGATAATATGGTAGGTATTCATTTTTTCGCCTGGTTTAAATGTGGTAAATTGATAAAATTGCAACCAAACATTATCGTATATAGGGGTAGCTACAACCCCGTAAACAAATGTCACCTATGTAATATTACGTTGGTTTGTTTAAATAAAAGTATACAAACGTATTTTTCATCTGGAACACTCAAATTATCGTTCTTTATCAATTCTATTAGTTGTGTTATGTCTATATCCAGAAAAGATTTTTCTCTGGATACAAAGCTACCAAATAAATTTGCATTAATATTTTTAAATTATATACATTAATATGAATATATAATATTAGGGCACGGTTGTGTGGATAAAATGTAATACTAATTTCGTTTTAAGTTCTCTAGAATATTGTCTTATATAAATTGTCTTTTATTTTTAAGATTTTTTGATATTTAGAGAATTTTTGTGAATTATAAATCATTTTTCATATATTTTACAAATTTTAGAAATTATACATATACACGGATATTCAAAACATATTTCCATGATCGATTGTAGCGCTGTTATGTCGAATACATAGGAAAATTTAATAATAATCTTAATTATACTGTACAGAAGTAGAAATCGAGAATAGACTAAAGTATTTTCATTTCCATATGTGTTGACGTTTGAAATGTTAAATGATTTCGTAATAAAAATCTTTATAAATAAAATTACATTTAGTTAAATAAATACATTTAAAATTTTAAAAATATTTCTAGTACATTTAATTCATTAAATAGATTTTTTAAGAAATTTGTTGTAAATTTTGGAGAATTACAATCGATGCACTAAATAAAATATACAACTTCAACTAACTGAAAACGTGCTAGAGCATGTTCTAAACAATTCTGAGACAGTTCAGTGATCCCTCTTGAATCACCTATATCTTTAATCTTTAAACAATTGTTGTCAACTATTGTTGCCATAAAGAATTTAGTGCATTTAAGTCGAACTTCGGTCAGTTGTAAGATATCAGCTCCGTTCAATATTTCCTATAAAAATAAAATGTTAGAACCATATTCGTTGAGATGATTAAAAAAACCATTACTTCAACATTATCATCATTGATTGTAATCAATTTACCAGTGTACATAAAATCGATTAAATCATTCAAAACAGCATTGCTAATATCTTTAATGACGACAATTTCTTTATTACTCTCTACGAAACCCCCACTAAACATTTTTTCAAAATATTCACTATAAGTTGATAACACGCATTTGTGAGCATGTATTTTATTTCCGTCTATTGTCTTTAAAATAATATCGCAGAATTTTTCATTCCTAAAAAAAATAATTATCATACAATTCTATTTTATTTCTACATCATCTTACTTGCGAAAATCATTTAGATTGTAAAGATATGATAAACCATAGTGTCGTAGTTGCTCGAATTCATTATTCTCCGTAACAATTGTAACCATTTTATAGAATGTATCGGTTTCCAAATATTATCTAAAAATTAATAATTTAATAGTTATAATGTCTATTGTAAACTCTTTATTTAAGCATTTCAAGAGTATGATAGATCTTGAAATAGTTGAAGCGTTTTAACTATGTTGTAGAACGCCATACATATATTTAAGAAAAGATTTATTAAATTGCTTCCCCTTGTAAGCAATTTATTTTCCGGAATTAATAAACTTTTTTTCTATCTATGAATATTTTTTTCAAGTACTTATCTATATTTAAAAAAAAAAAACCAAATCATGTGGTATGATTTATAAATTAGATTAGATTTGTATTTCATTAAGCGTTCTAATATTTCAAGATTGAGATATTAATAGGTACTATATAGGTGGATATTTAACCAAAGTGCAAATATATCAAATATCTGGTACATTTAAAAAAAGTAACAAATTATTAATTAAAAAATATCATTTTTACTATAATATAATATAATAATATGCACATATTTATATTTTTATTATATAATGTGTGACTTTTATATCACACGTGACTGGGTGCAATCGATGTAGTAGTATAGATGTAAAGTATTTCCAGAATAATAATTTTAGCAAAAATTAATTATAATTATAATATATACCGAAAAATGAGATGAATTGCAACAGTTTTTGAGTTTTATCCAAATTTGAACTTAATTTAAAAATTAGAAATTTATACTACTATTAAGGAAAACACTTTTTTAGAATTTTTGTTACCTTGTTTATCATTTATAACTTATAAGTATAATTCAGAAATATAACTTATCAACTTTTTTTATTATATTTTTTATATGACTTTGTTGCCATTAACCTTTGAATAGGGTGAATTAAAATATTGGTTTAAAAACCATGTTTTATTCATTTAAAATAATTCATGGGTCAATTAAAACGCTAAATAATTTTGTTTTTTCTAAAAATAGTAAATTTTTTGAATTCATTGGTATAATTTTCATTTTTTTCTGATTATTTTAGACAATATAATAAGTATTTCAAGTATGTGAAATAACTTTATTATTTAATAAATTTTAACAGATGTATCTCCTAATCACCCTATATATATATGAAAGTAAGTAATATAACAAAATTACATTTAAACATCATAGCATGACTAATTTAACATATTACAGTCCTTACATTTACTTAATTATTATATAAATTAAAAAAAAAAAAAAAAAAAAAATGAAAAATTTATTTACGCTGTTGTTTTGTAAATTTCAGAAAAATTGTCAATATTTTCTATAAAGAAAAAAAATATTGTGTTGTGACATTTTAACAATATTAAATGGAGCTAGGATTTTGGATGTAATAGAATGATTAAATTCATAAACGTGGACGAAATATTTTTCTGGAGAGGTAGAAATAATCCGATCATAATGATTTTTTTTCTATTGATAACATTTATTACTATGAATTCAATTCTTATTATATCAAGTTGATAACATTAAAATTGAATATTCGTCGACTATAATAAACAAAGTGCTTAAGCCTTGTTGCAATCCACCCTATTTTACGGTACTCTTGTAATTTATTATTACTATAAATTTATGTTCTATTGAGTATTTTGATAAATTCGTTTATTACAGTATTAGCACATACAATGTATTCATTCTAAATAATTAAAACCGTGCCCCTAGGCCTTAGCACAAGCTTCGCTTATAGGGAGTGCTGCAATATTTAAACCATATTTTTGTGAATTTTATATACAGTAAAATCCCGTTACAACGAACTCCAGGGGACCAAAATTTTTTTTTCGTTATAATAGAAATTTCGTTGTAACGAAAATTCGAATAAGTCTTTTATAAGCTCTGCTTTTTGGCAGGGGACTTCTATGACTTTCGTTATAACGGTATTTTTCGTTGTATTGGTATTCGTTGTAACGGGAATTTACTGTATTATATTCTATTGTTGCAATAAATGTTTGAATAAATAAATAAAACATTATTTGATATTAATTCCATTAAATATGCAGTAGTTAATAAAGATAAGTTATTAACTTATTTACTTATCCAACCTAAAAATTTAGGCGTACGTACAGCGGCAGTGTCGGCAGCAAGTGTATTCTTACTATTCCCGACTGATCTGGCTACATTTTAGAGAGCTAAACAAGCTCAATCTGGGCTACTGTATAATCAGGGATGGGTTTAAGGGAGGACTAAGTGGGCTGCAGCCCAGGGGCCCTCACAATTTTATGATATTTAAATTAGGATACAGGAAAAATATTATAACGATATTACTTATACTAGTTATACTCGATTTGATTGTTTTTATAATTATTTATTATTAAATAAGTAGTTAATTGTTATTACTACTAAATATGATAATAAATGATATTTAATAAGTAAAAAAAATATATTTCCTTGTTAATGTATAAGGGCCCCCCATAATGCATTCCACTCGGTAGCCACCACATACCTAAATCCGCCCCTGTGTATAATGCTTGACTATACGTGACTACTGACTACCTAGTTCGATGTCTTCTGTTCAATTGCTAAAATTTGAAATTTTGAACACAATACCAATAATTATTTAGTAAATATATTTAAAATTTAAATTTATATAATATGGGCAAGTGGATGCTACTCTATTGTAAATTAGGCGTGGAGTGGGTCATAGTAATGAATGTGTTAAATTTAAATTGAATGATAGGTACATAATTTTATATGAAAAATGATTTTAGTGGAGGCGATCTGTTAGCAATAGGTCATAGGTATCACAAGTATATTTCATGATATGTTTTTTGTTATTTCTATTAAAGTAATTCATTTTAATATTAGTATATTATAGGTTGATTTAAATTTTTACCGAAAATATTGCATTTACTATGTTCTTATTAATAATTTATTAGTATTTAATGATTATAATAATACATAAATTTTATACCATATTATATAATTGTTATTAACTTTTAAGTTCATATCACCTTACCGTAACATTTTTGAATTTCTAACTAAAAAATAATTAATTTTTTTCGAGATATAGACAAATATTATTGTCATTAAATGCTTAAAAAAAATATTGTGACTATACATTTTCAAGTATATTTTCCCAGTTATCGTTTTTTTTATCTGCATTTATAAAAATAATTGAAAATGTCAAATGCCTATGTCCCTATAACTTATATACTGGTACTACTAAAACTAGTTTGTATAAACACATTATTGTTTTTTCTTAATTTGTTGTTTATTTTTTCCTGATTATTTAAAAAAATAATAAATATTATAATAAAATTATATTTTTTCTGCCGTTACTCGTAAAGACGTTAAAATAATGCATAGTAAAACGGATAACCGCAATGACCATTTTATAATGTAAATATAAATATAGATAAGAAGTGTTTAAAAAGTAATTCAATTTTATTTAAACTTTTTTATTCCCCGGTTTATTACATTTTTGTAGGATAAATACCCCCCGGTGTTTATTGCCACCTTCCCTATTGGCGTTTGAGTTGTAGCCTTGTAGGTTATCGCCATATTTCAGATAAACAGATGTTTGAACATTGGACCGGACCACGAAATATAATAATCGATTAGACACTCTCCAGAAGTTAACATATGTTTAAAGTTCACATAATGTATATGATGTATAATAAACTATAGGATACAAATATTATGCAATACATACAGTTTTTTCATTATTACTGACGATGGCGTAAAAATTTCGTCAATTTTCAGATGAAAATGGCGATAGACTTTTTCCAAGGAGTAAAGTGTAGGCAAATTACGTCAAACGTTGGTATGTCATTGTGTGTGCCTGTGCGTGCGTATGCATATAATATTGAATCTAAGTAGATTATACCGGTAATAAATGGACAGGGCGAGTAGCGGGGAAATTGGAATTTCGGATTTGATTTTCAGTTTATAACGGGTACGATGTACTAATGTATACACTCGCTGATGTAATATACAGTTATACAGATAGAAAGTGCCGTTCCGGTTTTTACATAGAATATGTTTTTGAAAAAGCCCATAACAATATCGCATATACTAAATATTTAATTATGTAAATTAAGTTTATATTAATATCATACAGAATGAATGGTATCTTAAGCATTTCAGAGTGTTCGTTGCGAGTATGTACAAGGGAAATGTTAAAGTCGCAAAGTTTACGAACAATGCGCAAACACATACAACAAGCGCTTTAATGTATATAACACAATGTTATGTGTTGGACTTAACGACAAAATTTGAATAATGACGCGTGTACAATAAGTGCACGTCGTGATGGCATAATCGTAATATACATCACAGTCGAGACGTCAACGGAGGATTGTCGCGCTCAGTATAATCGCGGTAATGAATATAATATGTATGGACATATACACTCGACAGATAATGAAAATACACAAAAAAACAGCGTATTTCTGTCGGACGATGACTTACCGTTTTTGCCGTCGACGGAAATGTGTCACTGTTCGCAGGAAATCGACTAGAACGAGGCGGCTTCAAACGCGTAATAAACGTCTACGTCTCAGAAATACCCACTGCATAATATATGAGATAAATTCGGGTCGGTAGAGGGTTGATCTGCGAGCGCCCCGTCACGGGCGAGGGAGGGCTAGTGGGGTGTGAGGCTGGCCCGTTTGTAGGTCGTGGGTGTCGGCTGTGTGTAGGGATGGTGCTGGTGGTGGTGGTGGCTGTGGCGCTGTCTCACTTCGGATAGCGAGCAAGGGCGCGGGCGTCGGTCGGTGGGATGGCGCCCACGCACAACTGTTGGATTCGCGCGACCGGGAAAATCGATAGCGGGCGGTAACGTCGCCGTGTCAGCGGGGCCGCCACTGATGGACGGAGCATGTTGCGTCTCGTGTTATACGGACGGGCTCGTGCGGCCGCGACGACGTTGGTGGTGGCGGTACGAGTCGAGTGGGGACCGCTCTGACGAGCGCGGTAGGACGTGTACTGTGGGAATAATTACACACACACACACACATAAGCAAACATACGTGCGCGCGCGCGAGAAAGGTTCCTATGTAGTCCTAGCCCGTACACCGGTCGTTGCGGTTCAGGTGCGTTGGCCCCGAGAGTATAGTGCGGCTGTGAAGTGCGCGCCAAAATATAACGAAAAAAAATATATTATTTTACATCACCACGGGGCTCGTGCGCTCGTGTATTATTATTGTCACGGCGCCGTATCGCGGCCGCCTCCGTCCCAATAATAGCACCATAATAATATTGCCGTAATAAATCGTCACTGTAATATTATTGTTGTTGTTGTTGTCGTCGTCGAATAATAGTAAATTGCCAGTTTTGCGCCTCCGGCGACGGGTGGACACGCACGCCGCCGTTTACAGCGTCCACGTCGGTGGTGGTGTTTGGCGGTGATGTGGTGTGTACAGGTGATTGTCATGCGCGTGTGAGTCGCGCGGTCACCGTCCCGTAGGCGAACGGCGGATCGGTAGGTACACGATATTGTTATAGGAATCGCGCGTCGCGTCGCCGTCCTCCGCAGTCGTCCGCGGACAACCGGTCTTCGCGGTCCGTATTTCGCCATCGGACGTGCTCGCGCGCTCCGGTCACGCCCGTGCGTCAACGCCACTGTCGCACAGCAGCGTCATGCCGTCGGTCGCGTACTCGGGATGTTTGGTCTCGCTGGTGGCCGTCTTCGTCGCTGCCATATGGCCGTCCGCCGAGTCGTACCGCGTGGACAAGTACTCGCTACTCATGCCCAATGTCCAGCCCAAAAAGGTGAGTGAACGATGCATCTATATACTGCAGTCCCCACGGCTCATAAACCAACATATCGCATTGGTCTATTAATAAGAATACTTTTGTCGACCTATACGAAAGATGAGATAAACAATATTGCAGCAGTGTACATTATTATGATATAACTATATTTATTAAAAATTACCAGATTATTGTTATTATTGAAGTATCACAGTCCACGGTTTATAATATTATAAATCATATGATTTCACTTTAACTATGAAAAGCATATAATATTATAAATGGTGAATTTTCAGTATTCCGCCATCAATTTAAATATTTCTATAATGAATACATGAGTATGTTTACGAATTACGAGACATGCCAAAATTTCACACGAGCAATGGGGTCGTAACGCAGTATAACGACTGCGGTTGGCGAAGATAATAAGTAATAAGCCTACAATAATAGTGATCTTATATTGTACGACCTGTTATAGAAATACAATATGATCCTATGGGATCTAACATTTATCGATAATAATTAGCGTTTAGTAATATGATACAGTTAAGTAGCAGTTATGGTAGGTCGGTTTTCTAGAAACAGATCTGTTTATGATCATGACATACCGTTTTCAGTCTACGTAGCTACACATATTTTGAGAATGGCGCTCAGATATCCTGCACAGTAGTGCAACGAAACACATAGTGCAACTTGTGTCACACCACTATACGTCATTGTTCAGGATAGAAGACCTGCAAGGTTGCAGAACTGCAGTAGTATATTGTATATTATAGTATATCGCTGCACTATATAGTATATAATATGTAAAAATAAGAATTGAGTAGGAGGGTGTTTTTCGGTTACGGAAGGATGGGGTAAGCGGTACTTGTTCAGTCTTCCTATGTAATTTATTTTTTTTCCGAATCATGTATACTTTATAATATTATTATAACAATAAAGTTGATATGAAAAATATTCAATATTGCGTACTTATAAGTTATAAATAGCAAGGAGGGAGGAATTAACTCCCTTATTAATAAACACCGTTTATTTCATAACCTCCCCCCACGATGAATAAAACTGCCAACCAGATGTATTCATTAAATACATAATACTCGTTAAATATGTTAATAAATTATAATATATTAGTATATCTATTTTGTATCAAATGACTAATGTACTGAATTAATTGTGTAAAAAATAATAATACGTATATAGTAATAATATAATATTTGTAATACTAAAATGTACGAACATTATAAAAAAATGATTCCTCTCAGAAAATTATTTGGATTCAACATTGCAGGGTATAAATTTATTGTCGAATAAAACCAGTTGAACTACATATTTTGTTTTTGCAGCGTTTCGTCGCATTGTCGATTTTTTTACTATCAGCTTTGTACCTATTTAATTATTTTTCACCGTTGTACATCAATTATTATAGAACGATAATATCATACAGACAGTCTCGTGTATATTAGGAGGGAGGAGGACCCGCATTGTAGGTGCTCTGGGTATACGCGTGACACACCGCACGCAGACCGGCCATAACACATTTCCATTGCCGCAAACATGTATATTATACATATATATACGATAGGTTGCGGTACGAATATATTATTATATTAAAGAATATAACAATATATGTGCTATTATATAGCTGATGCGTGTGACCGGTAACCTGTACGATTCGACTGCATCGTGTTTGAGTTAATTTAGCACGGCTCATTTCATCCGTATTTTTGAGGTGGCTTATTGTACATATTTTATAACATAATGTATCACACTATTGTTTATTACCTAAATTAAACTGCCAAACTTCAATACTTGATAAATATATAAAATTTATTTTAAATAATAAATTTGTGATTTTATACTTCAAAATACAAAAAAAGTCTTAGTATATATTTCGATGGCAAGTCTCATGGGGTTGGCCTGTTTACTTTGTCTCCACACAGTTAAAAAAATATTTATAAAAAAAAAAAAATGGGAACTTCATTTAACTCACCAATATAAATTCCGTTGCAGGATACATATCATTGACAAGTCACGCCAGTCAATAGAAACCTATTTAAAAAGATTTCAAATCTTTTTTAAACACTTTTTCATTCAAACTATATTCAGTTAATATATTAATCCAAATTTCACATAATATTACTAAGGTCTAAGATTGTTTATCTTCCCTCGTAATGTTACGAGGTTTAATTGCCCTCAGAAGTTACTTTCATTTTATATATTACCTATACCTGCGTGTGTACATGTTTTATCTAATACTTATATGCTGAAAGATAATTCAACTTTAAAATTCATAATAATAATATGTTGGTAATCCACATATTATTATGTATTGTATGACCACTGTCATTCCTTTTAGGCTCTGAAATACTCGTATCTTGACAGTTTACCAATTGCGCTTAAAATTACTTTTTTATATACTAATCGCATTCAAAATATTTTACAATACCTAAGGAATACGATCGCAATAATTTATAAGTTTTTTTTTTTTTTTTATAATATTCATATTTTACAATCTAAGTAATAGTCTGTGCCATATGGGGGGGGGGGGCTAGATTAAAGCCAGAAACTAACAGTAATAATAATATTTTTAAAAAGTTGTATATTTATAATTTATTTATGTACGCTAACGTTGGCATATTGCTATATATAGATTAATAATATTAGTATTATTCTAATCTATGATATATAGGTATCTATCTACCTATATATTATATGCTATAATGCTATATAATATTTTTATTATCATATTCATTATTCAATATTTGTAATGCATTGCGTATTTAGATACTGAAATGAGAATTTTTACAGTGCTGTAATTTACCGCATTATTACTTCCGTGACCATTATTATTTTAGATTTTTTTTTTCAAATTGACGATACCATATGAATTTAATTCGTTTTCAAACATTTGAAAAAAACGAACCATTTCAAAAATATAATTTCAATAACGTTATAAAGATTTATTGAGATATTTGAATTATTTATTTTATATTTTAAAATCCTGGGCGTGACGATTGATCGTCGAATGTCACAGGTCTTGAATATTCTTTGACTAATTTAACATTCAATATTTCAAGACCAGAACATAACGGGATAATCTATTCGTATTTTTTATAGTTACCTTGGTGATTTGGTGTAAAGAGTATTTTTTCTTTAAAATGTAGTTAGTGAACTGATCGATTTATTTGCTTTTATAAATAAAAGTTAAAATTTAGAAACGAAACCTATGACATATTCAACGATATTCATTTTTATACTATATAGATTAAAAATAACGATATATAACGTTCAACGATCAATTACCTACATTTAACATTTTTGTGTTTCGTTACAATATGTTCATATTGTTATACCCTCATATAGACGTGTAAAGTGTGTAGTAGGCATTGTATAATATACTTTTATATTGTACATATTATTTTTAACTTGAGTGAACAAAACCCTCATACTATGGATTTAAGTTTAATTTTTAAACTTGATATGATAAACATAATACAGAAAAAATAATTATAGAAACCGGATTTATAATATTGTTTAAAAAAATATTAAATTTTTCTCTGGAATAAAGCAAATTATGTATTTATTATTTAATAAAGATTTAACAATATTTATTAATTTAATAATTTAAAATATGATTATTCTTTTATCAAATGTTATGTTCATTGTTAATCTTATTAATTCTATAAAAAAAAATGTAAATGTACCTTAATCAATATTATTAGTATTATTGTGTTATAATATATATTATAAATATTATAAATTAACAATTATTTAAATGTTTGTAGATGGACTTGTATTTGTGCACTCCTATTAGAATAGACCCAAGCAAGTCTTACTTTATTGGTAAGTGTTTAACAGATTTAATAGAAAATAATGGTTGTATTTAATTTGATTTTATTTGTTTGCAATTTTTGCATGAAAAAAAAGTACACGTATTCCTTTATTAGTTAATTGGTATTATCAAATATGGAGTATCCTATATATCTGTAAACTATACCTACCAATACCAAAATATGTTATGTTATATAGGTACAATAGGTACATACTATTTAGAATTGCATTTATATTAGTAAATATTTAAAAATATTTGTCTGTAGCTTAACAATTTTAAAGTTTTTATTGTTTTATACACGAGTATCTTCGTTTATTAATTTTTTTAAACTTTTATAGTTGGTTTTGAGCCAAAAGCCCATGGTCATACATCGCACCATATGGTACTTTATGGGTGTTCAGAACCTGGAACCGAAGATCCCGTTTGGTAAGTAAAGCAAGCTTGTTTTAAATTATATTTTTCGATGATAATTAATTTTTTTAATTTTAAGGAATTGTGGAGAAATGCAAATGGCATCAAATTCACATAAGACGTACATGCATTCCACTCCATGCAAATCAGGATCTAATGTTTGTGTTCATTATTTTGACTGAATATTATACCTGTTATTATAAATATTATACTTTATCATTTTTCAGATAATGTACGCTTGGGCTCGTGATGCACCAACTTTGAAACTTCCAGATGGTGTTGGTTTTAAAGTCGGAGGCGATTCGCAGATCAATTATTTAGTTTTACAAGTTCACTATCACAGGACATTTAATGGTTAGTATTAATATGTGCAGCACAGAAATTATAACTTCTCGATTTTTTTTTTATTACATGCCCATAATTTAATATGACCACACATATGTTTGAAATCTCATATATTTGACCCAAATTATATGTCACCATGATAATACGTTACTAACTTACTAATCTTCATGTACAATTTATTTACTTCACAGAAGACGAAACGGATAACTCTGGGATATATTTGCATTACACAGAACAACAGTAAGATAATCTAATATTTTCATTTACGTCCATTTAAATTTTATATAACATATCTTGAGTACAAATATACAATATTATACATACAAATATAAGTTACTTATATTTTATGAGTTATAAAGTACCATTTATTAGTGCTTATTGCTAGAGGACTTATAGCTGAGTAATACTTAATAATATTTAGGTTCATAAAACTATAGTACATGTACTTTCCTCTTATTTTTAATTGCAAGTGCTACCAATACGCGAATTACGACTAATACATTTTTTTTAAATATTTTCCTACAGATTAGATAAACAAGCTGGAGTGTACTTACTAGCTACAAACGGAAGAATCCCTCCAAATTCCATCGAACACATGGAAACATCGTGTCCTCTCTACGAGACTGGGAAAGTCATACATCCGTTTGCGTATAGAGTCCACACCCACGAACTTGGTATGTGTTATACGAGTACAATGAATGCTCGGTACACATTTTGTTCTTATGTTAAAATATCAACTCATATCACAATTATCATATTTTTGTTTTGAATAGGTAAAGTTGTAGCTGGTTACAGAGTAAAGAATAGTAACGGAGTACAAACATGGGATCTACTAGGAAAAAGAGATCCCATGACTCCACAAATGTTTTATCCAATAGAGAAGAATATTACCGTCAAGTTTGGTGATATATTGGTAAGTATTTTTTTTTATTGTCGATTATCTGCGTGTACCTATAATACTGTGTAATCGCACGGTCTCCAATTGATGCGTTCGAATAATAAAATAATATGATTTTGAATAATTTCCGATCCTACAGTATTGCAGTAGTTTTAAAGTTAGTTTAATAAATATTTTACTTTTCAGTATTTCGGATCATTATTAATTAGTACGATTTGAATTCCATAATACCGCATGATAATACATTTTACCACAACAAGTGCCGTTTGATACCTATTACCGCTAGGCGCTAATGCCACTATTGTCTATATCTTATTCTTATATATATATTTTAAACGGTCGATATTTATTGTTTATAGGCTGCCAGGTGCACAATGGAAAGCAGGCGAAACACCGTTACTAAAATTGGGTAAGATCGACACGTCTCATTAAAAATTAATCCCAGTCACTGTGGTTAATTCTCCGACGATTATTTAATTTGTTCACAGCGCGACAAGCGACGACGAAATGTGCAATTTTTACGTGATGTACTGGGTAGAGGGGACTGAACCTTTGGAACAACAGATCTGCGTGTCGGAAGGATCTCCGCGGTATTATTGGTACAGTGATCCGTATCTGACCAACATTCCGGACGAAGAAGCGTCGACCTTATAAACACTATAGTTAACAAAATGTTATAATATTATTGATTCTTTTTTTGGTTGTCAGATATCTCGGTACCTATTTTATTTATGAGTACTTATCTATAATAGGTACCCGTCCCAATACCAATATTCCTTTTTTATTTTAATATAATTTATTGTTATTTATTATAATTATTATTATTTTACAATTGAGTTACCTATTTTATATTATATTACTATGTAAATTATATAAAGTACCGACCAAAGATGGGATAATCAGTATTAATGTTTTGATTATGATGCAGTACGTCAGTATTTACTAGTACTACACGCATTGAGTGTCTCGAATAAATTGTCATGAATTGAAGAGTATGTCATGCTATCAACAAGTGTACCTACCATTTATTATTATATGTTACAAATATTATTCAGTCAATTTTTTAAGTTTAATAAAATTATATTAATATATTATTATACCTACAGATAACAATATTAATTAAGTACCTATTATAAATATTTAACATACACGAATTACACTATATTACCTACAGCTAATGATACCTAATTTTAAAAATGAATCATATTATGTTTTATTTTACATAACATAACTTCTGGGTTCCAGTACAAAAATACCAACTAAATATTATAAATCAAAAATGTCTATGTAGATAGCTGTTTCTCCGTCCACTAAACTCAAAAATAAAATTATTAAAATATTTTCAAAATTTTCAAAATAAAAGTAATACATTTATACACAAACTATACCTACTTTAATAAATATAAAAAAAAATAAGATTTTAAATTTATAATAGTTTCAAATAGTTTCCTTATGTATAAAACTATAAAATATTAATATTTCATGCTTGCATTCCAAAGTTAATGAAATTGAACAAGTTGTTAATTAATGTATAAGCATTAAGCATACATTAATTAATTTATAAGTTCTAATAATAGACTATGCAAAAAAATCATAAAATAATTAAATGTTTTTGTAGATTATTAAGACCTTAAGAACAAAAATCAATCTTGTATTTGCTTTTATTTTTTAGTAAAATTGATTAGAAATATTTATTTCTAATCATTGTGTTTATTTACTATTTTAATATGTATAATATTTAATATTGAGTTAAATTAGTAAAACCTAAGTTTAAGTGTATCATTTTTAGTTAAAGTCAAAATTAACTCTATTGCAACAAAACTCAGCAGAACAGCCGTATTTTTAAATATTTAACTAAAACTATTATTTTTACATTATAATTTATAAATATTTGGTATGTGATGAATGATTATAACGTAAGGGTAATATATTTCAATGGACTGACACTGTAAGACGTAATCAATTATTAATTTTACAAAAAATAAAAATAAAATAAAATTAATAATAATTACAACAATCTTTATGAGTAGCTAAAATAAAATATTTTTTAATTAAAGTTATTTTAATTATTTCTTTACATGAAACATACATATTATCAAATTATTAATTAATAATCATAATAATAAAAAATATATATATATATTAGTATAAACATTTATCAGTATGACTAAGTATTAAACAAGTATAAAACTAATTATTCTTAATGATATCATAGAAACTTAACAATCAATATATAAATTTGAATGTATTTACATATTTATCTGTTAGTAATATTCCAATTTATATTTATTCACAAAAATTGTGATTTAACTTAATTGTCATATTATACTAAATAAATATACTATATATATTATATTTTTCAATAAATTAATGAATGTATCACTATTACTTATACTACTAATTTAGTATTATATTGAATGATTCTTGTTGCACAGTGGTCAGGTTTAACTTCTAGAAATTATTATAACAACAATGTTTTGAATTCAAAATTTATGTTTTATTTAAAAAAGCTAATACTTATATAGTGGTATAGTATGTTAGAATATAAAAGGAATATATAATAAAAATTAAACTAACTACTTATATAATAATATCATCTTAAACATAATATCACAATATTGTACTATTCATACTTAATTAATAAAATATTTTAACAAATTATAAATAGTAGGATACCTATATTTTAACTTAATACTTTATTGACTTAGGACATCTAATACCTTTATAATTACCTATGTTTATATCATGTATGATACTATGAACAATTGACTATAACTAGTATAACTAAATGCAGGCGTGGATGCAGTAAATTTAAACAAGGGGTGCTCGAAAAAAATAATGTTACACCTTTCTACTTTCTATTTAACTTATTTGAGTTAAATTTTTTTTTAAATACCAGTATTTAATTAATATTAACTTAGAAATAACATTAATTTCTTACATATATTGTAATTGTAATTTTCTTGGGTATTTTTTACTGAATTCTTCAATTACTTCCTATGGAGTAATTTTAAAATCCCTATTAGTGGCTTAGACGATCCCCTCCCTGAATCCACACCTGACTAAATGTTTATTAAACTTAATTAAAAAAAAAAAAATGAATTGCAGCAGAGTGCAGAGAAGAAAAGCTTCAATATAACATAGAAATTTTGAGAAAATTAATAAATAATTATTATTTAACTCCGTTTTTTTTTATTTCATATTATCACAATCATCACATAATACAAATTATAAACTTCAAGACTGAAACACAAAAAAACCTAAATTAATTAGCAACTATTTGGTGTTTCCAACTACATTTATAATTGATGCTTGCTTATAGATTTAAATAAGTAGGTTAAAAATTGTATTGTGTTATTAATTATTATTTACATTTTCACAGATTATGGTTTATTATTTTTAAACATAATATATTTTCTATTGAAAAATGTATAAATAATATCTAAAATAAGGGGTGCTATACATATATATATTATATGAGAGCTGATTATTATTTGATTGTATTGTTTCCTAATTTAAATATGTTTATATTCAGAGGAATTTTAAACTTTCATGTTAAGTATAGTAAATTATTATATGTACTGCACCTAGCTTAAGGATTGAATTTGGTGAAAATCGGGTATATTCTGTTACACGTGTGACATAAAAACTGTTATTCATTTTTCTTATACCATTAAGATTGTACTTTAGTATCAACCTATATTGTAGATGAATATACTTATTTAAAAACAAATTTATTATACTATATTAATATATTTATATAGATTAAAATTAAAAGAAATGTTAATAATGATCTTATCTTAACTATCACCCACCTACGTTATTTTGAAATTTAATCAGTTTATATTATTAATAATATAATGCAATATTATTATAATATGTATAATAGGTGAATATTTTGAATATAAATTGAATCAGTATTTAAAAGATTAATAGTGAAATAGTATTCTTATCAACTAAGTAAATATTATATTATTTAAATATAAAGTATAATAGCACAAAAAATATTCTGAGTGAATAGATAGATATCATAAATAATATAGGTACATATCTGTTAAGAATCATTATTAATTAATATTACCTGAATTTATTTATGTGGATTGTCTATGCATTATAATTACAAATAAATTAGATAAACATACAAATTTGAAATCAAGATGTGTGCTTAATTTTTAGGCATTCATGGTACACATTCACATAACTAGTAAAAAAAAAATAACTGTATAAAGAACGCTGACATTTTCTAGGAAATTAATAATTACCTAATTTAAAAGAGATTTTCATTTTAATAATAAAATATTTTCTGACCACATAAAAATAACCGTTTAGTTATAGTAACTACCGGTTATCAGTGTGTCTGCCAATCGGTCATCCTCACCACCTGTTCTTATACAATGTCACCATACAACGATGGCATATAGTTAGAAACAATTGTTACCAAACAATCAATCAGGTGGGTCTGGTAAGGTATAGCAGCCAGTAGCATATGTGCAAACCGGTGTACTCATAGACTGAATAGAGTATAGTATACAAATCGCCCAATGGCCAATAAAGTATCATTATAAGTATTTATTATTTATATGCAAGGCAAATAGTATAAATAATAATGCATAAATATGTCATGCTGGTATATACAGGAATCTGTAGACAGTCAAGTGTATGTATATATAAAGTTTTAAATAATAAAAAATCTTTATTTTTAGCTAACATTATATAATTGTATCTCTTAATTACTGGACTGAAATTTTTATACCTTTACAAATAAAATTATGTATTCAATAGTGTTATTGTTATGCATGTATGGTCATTTAATTAACAAGAATTAAAATGTTTCAAAAAACATATAATTAAAGAAATAGAAAAGCTAATACATTTATCAAAAATTATTATAAATTAAACCCTTTATAAATAGAGGATGAAGTGTATGTACCCTGGTGTACAGCACACCCTGATGAATGTGGAAAATCCAAGTTAATTACATACTTAATCTATTAAGTATCCACTATCCAGTTGTGACAAAATATTAATGTAAATTACTAAGAAAATGATGCACTGATCTCATTCAGTCAATAACTGAACAAAACTTAATTTTTTTTATAATTTTAACCACAAAAAAGATTAATTAGAAGAAAAAACTAATATATTATTTAATAAATTACACAGAAAATATGTATAGCAAATAAAATATATTTTATAATAATATAATACTTAGTTAAATAGTAAGCACATTATAATAATCATGTTAAATACACATAATGTAGTATTATAATTTATTTGTATAGTATACTTAATTTATATCATACAGTACATATTATAATATATCCATTATGGCTACAACAAACAAATATTATAATTCAAATAAAAATTAACAGTAAAAAAGTACAAAGTTTAATTTTTTAATTTAAATATCACAAGATTCTCTTAGAATAAGTTAATAACTTATAATAAAATATTTTTTACCTTAATTGTCAATAGAAAAAACTGGTTATTGTTATTCAACAAGCAGCAGGTTTTGATTCCTAAAAATAAATCATAAATTGACAATTTCAGCAATCATTTAAAAAATTATAATTAGCTAAATATTATAATATGTTTTAAAAAACTTACTGGAGGGAAATAACTGCAAGCAACACCCCAAAAATCTTTTAAGACAGAAGCTTGTCTAGGTTGTTCCTAATGAAAAATTATAAAAATGTTAATCACTAATTTACATAGCTAATCAAGAAAATTATTGTAATTACATGGTTGATCAAAATTGTTGGGATAAACGAAACTTGAGGCCACAGTTTATCAGTTATTTCACCATTTAGTTTTAATAATAGTTCACCTTCTTTTCCTTCTGAACATGCATAAATTTTATTCCAATTGACATTGTATTTTTTGGCACACTAAAAACGACATATTATAATTAATTAATTTTCATTTTCTTTTTTATCAAATATTAAGTTTTATTTTACTCACAAGCAATCCTATCGTTTCTGGATCATAATTATTATCAATCATACACGATACATATTTGACCAAAATACTTTTATCTTTTATATGTTGAGTAGCACACGAATGAATTTTATTTGCATGGCATTCTACTGGTCCGTGTTGACAAGCAAATGTGATCGAGCCATCAGAATTTTCATGTGTCTAAATAATAATGTTTTTATTAATAATAAACAGAATTTGGATTTGAAAGCAAATGACTCTTTTAGAATATGATGTATTTGGTGTTAAATTTTCAATTGATCACAATAATTTTGCACATAAATTACAAGAATACAAGAATTGTAAAGATGTATTTTTAATGTTAAGTAAAGAATAGTTAGAAATTACTAGAAAATAGTAAGTAACTAAATGTGTATGTTTTGTTAATGCTGATAGTATCAATGAGCTATTTGTCGGTGGTAATTAATTAAGAGTTTACCAAGTTCCAATGCTACCTAAGTAGCCACCATGTTTTAAAAAAGTTGATTTTACATAATTTTGTCGACAATTAATTTATATTATAAACAATAAAATTATATAAAATGTATTTTGTTGTTGCATTTTTTATATTTTAAATGTTTTTTCTATTAATTTTATTGTCACAAATTATGAACCCTACTAATTAATTAACATCCAATGATTACCTTGGCTTTCCCGTAAGGGACAAATTCAATATCAAAACTATTTGGTGCTTTATTAAAAGACGGTACTAAATGCTGAAGTATAAAGTTTCTAGAATCTGGGCACAATGCTTCATAGTATACACCAACTGGAAGATATGTCATATCTTTTACACTGTTTTCCATTAAAGAGATGTCATTGTTCAGAACATGTGAAGATTGAATTAGTTTCTGAAATTTACAAAGACAAGTATTATATTATCATTAAAATACAGTTAAGTTATCAAGATATTAAAATGTCAATCATTGATTTAAGAATTTAGAGGAACTATAATAGTGGAATTGAAATCCAAAGAGTATCTTTTAGGAGATGTGAAATGTAAATAATGTATTAAATTAATAGGAAGAATAAATAACTCAAATATTGATTATATGTATGTAAATATATATATATATTAATTTACCTGTTTGTTATTGTTTGTTATGGCTCTGAATATTTGCCAAAAACTGAATACAACAATAAATATAATACACAAGCGAAACTTGTATGATGAGAATACCTTCAGTATTCTTAAATTGGTAAAAAACATGGTGAAAGCCAGAGAGAATCGAGTCAACGTTAACTCGTCATTTCGTAGGTCTTAAGAATATCTCTAATATTATAAGTTGAGAAGATATTTTCAGCTAAAGTAAAATCGCGAAATCGTGGAAAACTAAGTGTGATGCTTCGTTCAATAACAATTCGCATCGCTCAAATAGTCGACAGTTGCTACTTATAACTATGTGTTGCGTCAAGTATTTACTTTTAACAACATCTATTCTGTGACTGAATGCAACGAACTTACGAAATAACGAATTTCCACTCCGGCACGTTTCAAACAATAAATTACGTGGAGCAAACACTAAACTAAACGGTAAGCTAATAAATCAGAAATCTGTTTTCTGTTATCTATGCCAACATGCTCGTATTATTGTTTACACAAATCACAGATAGCGCCCTCTAATCAGTGACCACCAAAACACCGCGGCGGCCACGCATCACACGAGTACACGATAATCACGATAATCACAGAATAATTTTACAAAAAGAACGAAACGAACATATTAATTAATATGGTGGTGCCACGGTGTCAGACCAACTAACATTATTTTGCGCACTTTTCATGGAAAACAAACAGGCCCATAACAGTCGAAATCGTCTTTCGTTCGAAATTATATTTTTAGGTCTTTCTTTTTTTCGTTGAAAATCACATTTCGTCAAGTCAAGGCGTTACTGTACAGTGCACATCTCGTCCTTATGTCAAATGCCATACCTATGGTTCGTTCGGTTTACACGTTGGAAATATGAAATATCGTATTTTAGCTAAGTATTTACGTATAGTTGCAACCATATATTTTCTGAGAGTGGTCAATACTAGTATAGTTTTGTTTTATGTATATCGTTATGTCTATAAGACTGTAATATATATTTATTGTGATTTACGGTAGGTAATACTTATAGTTGAAACATTAAAATTTTAAAATTATCTCTTAGACTTAGTATGAGATTAATACGGTTCGATATTTATCTAAATATCGTTACTTGGTGACAATGCTACAACAAGGGGAGGGGAGTAAGTGATCACTAGAGTCCGGATTTTTATGCAAAAACATATTTTTAATAAGCGTATGCTGTTTGACGGGAGTAAGAAATGTTTGCATTTCATAACCTGTAGAATCTGTCAAAAAAAGTTTTTTCTGCATATTAGAGCATATTTTGACTTTAGAGAATATTTCAGAATATTTTAGCATATTTCCGTAATATTGGATTATATTAAAGGATATTCAGCATATATAAGACAATGTAACATAAGATATAATTATATAAATAATGATAAATTATAAATTCATAATCATATTGCATTTTTTTTTTACTTATTAGTTAGTATTATCAATATTTTTCAGAATATTTTGAGAATATTAAGAATATTTTTGGGAATATTTCATCAATTTTAGCTGCATATAAACATCATATTTCAAACGTTTTAACAGTATATAAATCCGGACTCTAGTGATCACCATAGTGCCGGGGCCCAGGAAAAAAAAATCATAACATATTCATATTATTAATTTAAATTAGAAAAAAATGATTCGTGCTACTCCAATCATTATCTTTATAGGTACAATATTGTTATATAAATAATTTGATTTCTTACTACATAATTTTGTGTAACAGTCTATGTGTACCTAAATTATTTTTATTTCATAAGATCGAAATGATTAGTTAACAATGTATTTCATTATTCATGAATACTTTTATGATTTTTTTATTAAACTGCAATAAATTCGTGGTTTAGCATTCAGCATAACACGCATTTTAAATGTATTTTAGGGTAGGTAACTAAAACAATTGATATTTTATAGAGGTGTATAGTAAAAAAACTGCGTAACCAATATTTTAGATATCTTTTGTAAAAATAAAAAATAAAATGTTAGAATTTATATTACAATTATTATAAATTTATAAATACTAATTTCCAATGAGAAGCCGGAATTATTTACAGTACTGTAGATGAAAAATTCACATGGGGGCGCCTGCTTGGGGATAACTTAATATCATACAATTTTTTTTTGTACATATTTATTAAATATCTAAAATAAAATAAGTAATTACATTGACTAGTGAGTTACCGGATCCACACTATCTACAGCTTTTAAGTGGTTGGGGTGTGCAAATGCAAATGACTATTAATGGATGGATTGAGAATGAGCTCTATTTTAACTCTTATTGTTTATTATTTAATTTTTTATATTTTATATGCATTTTAAATTATTTATTACGATTGCGGCTATTAATACTTGTCATCCGTGTAAGGAGAAAAATAATTAGTTTTACGAATTTACAACTGATATATTTGACATTCTTTCTTGTTGCAGTGACACTGAGTTCTATGAAAAAGGATGGTTCAATTCTTGTATAGTTCTTTAAAAACCTAGGCCTGCCCATCCACTTAATTATTTAACATCCAGGAAAAGTGTTAAAGTATCAAAAGTAATTATAAATATTAAAAACAATACAATTTAAAAATGATCTATAAGTTGTTAATTTTGTAATACTAAATTCTTATTTATATAGAAATACAAAAAACAATAGGAATGTTTTTGTGGATGCACATACGCCACATACATAAGTAAATTTGAATTTTTATTCAATACTAGCTGAGTCCGTACGGCGTTGCTTGTGACAAATTAAATGTCCACGTAGATCTATTTTTTCTTAAACTAATCAAATATAAACGTGCCTTTGAACACAGTTATTTAGGATGTTTTGACCAAATACAAAATAATGGTCTTAATGAGTTAAGACACTACAGAACTTTTCGCAACTGAGTCTATTAATTTATACGGTGGAAAAAAATCGAAATCGAACAGACACTATGTCAAGTTCAGAGTACGTATATATAACCACTGTACAGTGCCCACTGGTCAGTGAAATTTCGACGCATATATTTGACGGGTGGACGGGACTGCCACCGAGAGTTTAATCAGTGTGTGACGACGTCCAACCGCGATTTGTACGCGGCGAACGAGGGGCGGCGAGTGGGAATAATAATAGTGTGCGGCGGCCGGCGAGGATGCGGTGATGACGAAAACACGAGTGAAGTGATGCGGTGGCCACGATGGTTTGATTCGGCCGACAGAATTCAAACGCGTAGAAGAGTTATATATAGTCTGCAGCGGACCGCCGCATAGGTGCTGATAGTCTATTGTGTTCGCTTAACATTTTTTCCTGACAAAACATATTTCGTGTAGTCTCAGCCACTATTAAGTGGTCATCACCTTCATCCAGAGGCGTCATTTGGGGGGATCAGGGTGTGCGGTTACACCCCTTACTTTTAAAATAGTTCCAATTGGCTTGCACCCTGATGAAATAATGCACGATTATTAATATAATTTAAATTAAATTATATTTTAAATATTTTGATTACAACTTTAAATTACATTTGTTATGAACAAATAATGTGCTATACATTTTTATTGTATTTTAGTTTTTAAATTGATTTTTAATATTTATATTAATACATTGATTTGGTCCATGATGTATAGAAATAATTGAAAGCAGAATAATGTACATACACGTAGTATATCTATTTTTATATGGCTTGGTAAAATTTCAAAATTGCCGGCTTGATACTTCGTACGCCCGAAAAAAAATCCGAAATGACGCCCCTACCTTCATCGCTATACCTACACCGGGGGCCTCGTCTTTGTCCGCGCGTCGGTATCGCTAGCAACCTTATAGCACCGTCGCACGATACCCATAGTCGCCGCGTCGCAGGGATGTCTCGCGCGCGGCTGCACCTGAGTAAACGACGGCCGCAGTCGTGTCACACTGTCGGTGACTGGAGAACGTGCAGTTTTAATGTATAGTCAGGGGTGTTCCCATAGGGTATACTACATATACGCCGTATACTCTCAAGATATTTTGTCAGAAATATGGGTATACTGCGTATACTCTCAAATTATATACAAAAAAAAACTGGTTTTGGTTACTCAGAAAATGCTACGAAAGTCAATTATTATTTATGACGCTGATAACGGAAATATGACACTTATATCTTACAACTATTATTAGATTCTCAGAAAACAAGAAACGAACTATCGCGTTAGATGATGGAAATGCGTCTGACTCTGAACACGATTAATTTAATCAGTACATCCGTTACCGCCGACTTGTAACATTTTATTATTTTTATAAATCGATTGTGCGTTGTGTGATCTACCGTTTGTGTTTACCGTGAATAAGTTCTTAATTCTTTTATTAATTATTATTTACTAACGTATTCATTTTATTTGAGCAGTTTTATTAATTTATTTAATTGAGTTTAATTAACTATCCTAATCTGTTTTACTGTATAAAGTGTTATTTAAATTTTTATCAAAATATGAGTTCGAATTTTAAACGTGAAAGCGGAACACTTGATAGTTTTTTTATGCCCCGAGAAAAAAAACCTAAAAATGCGACTAATACTGCCATTTGTGCTACTAGTTCACACGAGCTAGTGATGCCCAATGAAGATAATTTTGTTAGTGATAGTCAAATCGATAATCAAATACAAGATGTATGGGATACTTCCAAAATTTGGCCTGCATTATGGACAAAAGAACAGGTAATAGAGTTTCAAAAGAAAAACTCATGGTTAAGTAGCAAAAATGGGAAACTAGGATGTAATAATTGCATTCAAGCTAAAAATAGTATCAATTTTCAAAAATCTAACATCGATAGCAAAGTTCGAATTTCTTCTGAGTGGGTAGGCTTTGAAATCATAGCTGCTGGGTGTAATCGTACAAATCAACTGGCTTCATTAAGAAATAAAATTAAACAACATTCAGAAAGCAAAGCTCATGTGTTAGCTGAAAACATATTGAAAAAAAGCTCAGACAAAGTATTAGATAAAATGTTCGAACGTATATCTGAAGTAGAGATTGATTCCAATACGCGACTTTTTAGAACTGTATATTGCTTGGCAAAAAATCACCGTCCCTTTAAACAGTTTGAAGAACTTGTTCAATTACAACAAATCAATGGATTGGACATGGGATCTTCCTTACATAGCAGAATAACTGCCACTCGAATGGTAAACGTCATTGCAAAGGAGATGCGCAAACGACTTATTTTACGCCTTATACAGTCGAATTCGAAATTTACCATAATGATTGACGAATCAACAACGCTGAGTACCAAATGTACACTAATTTTGTATATTTCATCATATTTTGACGTAGAATCGCCGGTTGTAGCATTCTTAGACCTGATTGACTTAGATAGACAAGATGCTGAAACTATCGAAAAATCTATTTGGTTAAGTTTAGAATGTAATGGGATATCAACATCGTTTGCATTAAACAACTGGATTGCTTTTGCCAGTGACGGAGCAAGTGTAATGACGGGTAAGAAAGCTGGAGTTGCTACTAAACTACGCGAAAAAATTCCGAATCTATTTACCTGGCATTGTTTATGTCATCGCCTCGAACTCTCAGTACATGACGTAATAAAAGATTGTACTGGAGTCTCTCGTTTCCAAAGTCTAATGGACAAACTCTACGCTTACTATCATCAAAGTCCTAAAAATTCAATGGGTTTAGATAAATCTTGTGTTGAAGTAGGCATTGAAATGAAAAAAATAGGTCGTGTTTTGAATGTACGCTGGTCTGCAAGCAGTTTTCGAACTATAAAAGCCATATGGAATAATTATCCGGGAATATATTTACATGTTAGTAAAACACATGATGTGACATCAAATGGCATAAAAAAAAAATTAGAATCCTCTTCTTTTTTGGAGGAACTTGGACTTTTTTACGATGTTCTTTCTGAGCTTGCAATGTTATCTTGTATATTACAGTCCAGAAAAACAACTCTAATGCGTGCCCAGTCGGAGATAAATAGAACGATTAGAATTTTAGAAAGTCTGAAAGCTGAACCTGGGGAAAAAGAAAAGGAAATTATAGAAGCTATTCAGAAAGGAATTAACAAAGGTGTCAATATTACAATGACAAAATCAGGAGGGATTAACAGGTTACAATTTTTGCAAAATTTAGTAGACAGAATGCGTCAACGCTTATTTGATGACTCAAAAAATAAAACAATGCTAGAAGACATTCAGGTAAAGAAAAAAACTATTATTTTGATAATTTATTTCAATATTTTGATTATTTAAACAGAATAAATGAATATTTAATAAATCGTCTTTTATTTTATAGGTAATTGATGAAGTGTTCAAAGTAGCAATTAATGATGCAAAGGGAGAAGATGAAGTTAAAAGAGTATCACGGACATTAGGTTTTTCTGAATTTGAAAGTGTAGTTGACTTCCGTTCAAGAAATGTTTTTTCTAGTTTCATGAAAGCATTAAATATACTCCCAACTTCAACAGCTGATTGTGAACGAGGGTTTTCCGATATGAATTTGACAATAACTGATTTAAGGACTAGCTTAAACATTGAAAATGTGTCAGATTTGATGTTCATCTCTATCAATGGCCCTTCAATTGCAGATTTTAATCCTAGACCTTATATTAAAATTTGGTTAAGAGATCACCGTTCTGCCGTTTCCACTCCTAGAGGTAAAGAAAGAAAAGAAATAGACGACGAAAATAAGATGCAGAAATTATTTTTTAACAATTTATTTAATTAAATTTTTTAGTATTTGTATATTTTCATATTTTATTGACTTATAAAGGTAATTTCAAGCTTTTTTTAAAAGTTTGATTTTTTTTTTCATATTTTTAACACATCCTTTATAATTATAGACCACAGTAAAAATATTTGTATATTATTAAATATTCATGTTTATTACTTTTATTTTAAAAAGATTTATGAGTATTTTTAAATACTTAAAAAAAGGTTCTATTTGTATCATTCTACCCTCCCTTGTTTAAATCATGGATCTTCACCTTGACTAGAGTCTTAGTATACTCTCAAAAAAAATATTGGGAACACCTCTGTGTATAGTAACGTACGTTGTGTACGTAACTCAATAATGTTTGTGTGTTCTTCAGTTTTAATGAATTGGGGTGGTGGTGGAAGGCTGTGCTATTTGCATACCATCTTATATGCTGGTCACTGTGGTCATCCGGATTCTCTTCCACATTGCGGACCATAACTTCCCTTAAAAAACGTGCTATTTACAATCAGACACTTTATATTAATCATCGTAATTCCTTCGGTCATGGCGTCCGCCGCAGTTGTTCGATGATATTTTAATGGACGATTGGACTATCCTTGCTGGAATTTGTTATAAATCATGCTTCGTGGATTTATAATAACTGTGATAAATTGGGAAATATTTTATCACGGTGACGGTTTCTGTTTCGACAATTGATTTTCCCGTCAAAGATTTGTCTCGTTTCACGGCGGCGTCTGTGCTGCGTAATACTGTTAGGTTTCTAAAAACCTGTGAAAAATATCGACAGTCGTCTTTGTAACGTTGTGCGGTTTGGCAGTTTGACTTGCGATTGATTTTTGTTGGCAAGTTTACTGGATTTAAATCGAAATAATTTCATAATCCTTCCGATTAGTCATCATCAGAAATTAAGCATATTTTAATCAGCCGACATTAGATCATTCTGGTCATTCTGGTCATTTTTTAAAGACCACTTATATTACCTACTTATGCGTGACAATGTAAGACTTAATATGTATTGTAATAATATTATAGTAAAAATTAATGTTGATTTTATAATGTTACAGTAGTTTAATGCTTTTTGTATTTAAAATGAAAATTTACTCATTTTATGTTGTTAAATTTAGAAATATATTTTTCACAAATAGGTATGAATATAAATTATTGAAAATTAGTAAAAATCTATTCGTTTTGCTAATTTGTTAATTTTTTTGTTTTATAACCTATTATTACTTTTTGACGGCTTTTAGCATAAAAAACTAATTTTACGTCTTTTTAAGAGTGTAAGGTGCTTGTAATACTTCTGTAAATAAGCTAGAATGTGTAAAGAAACGTCGCCCTGTCTTTTAAAATAATAATAATTTCGATAGAAAAGGCTTCGAAGTATCGTTTTTTAAAATAACTACATTTGTTGCATTATCTGAGTGAAGGAGTAAGTTTTGAATTTCCAAACTTCATATTCACGATAAGGTATGTTACTAAAACAATAATACAATATACGTATATAAAAACGTAAAAAATGTCAATATTTTTCTCATAGGTCCCACATGTTGATAGATTAAAAAAAAAAAATAATAATTTTACATATTTTTAAGAGTGTAAAGTGTCACACTCTGAGTGTGAGACTTCTGTAGATAGACTAGAATGTATAAAATAACTCATCTATCTTTTAAAATAATAATACATTTCACTTTTATTACTGCGGTCTGGTGGTGGAAAAATTTGGCATACCTAATTTGAAATTAGGTTTGAAAACTGAAATGGCGCCCACGCAGTCAAGGATCCTCCCATTTCGCGATTGGAAACCTGCTCGGTGGACGACGGTCGTGGTGGTGATGAATATAGTGGTCACGTATGATAGCACATCACAGTGGACAACGTTAGACAGTCATCAGTGCTCGAACGTCACCGACGCGGGCTGAGCGGGCTAACAGTTAAATTGACGGTCTGATTGGTGGCGGCGGCGTTGGATAACAGATAAATGCCAGTCTCGATAGCGTGACACTGCGCCAATTGTAGGTATACTGGTGCCGGTCACTCAGATACATACCAGCGCGAATACCATTTGTGGTGCAAAACTGGCCGCCGAAAGCACGATACGTATTACTATGCAGTAAGCCAAATTATTCGGCGTCCTAGTCGTTATTGGCCTGCACAGTAAGCTCGCTGTCCTATGCTGGTCACTCGTTGGTAGCTCCTGTACACCGTCGGTCGTCCTTGATCACCGGCCCTATACCGTCTCCGTGGTCCCTATATGTATTGGCTCTCCGTTACTACGTCGTTACAGCCGCTGTTGGAGGACAACAACGCTGAACATTTTCAATATGATATGACGTGTGTGTGACGGATAACAATATTAGTCGACACCAACCGTGCAACAATAATATTGTTATTATGCTTATTTATTAATCGACGAATTCCTAGTTATGGGTTATTATAATGTAATTATAAATAAAGACCATTTTGTAGAATATAAAACCACGATGTGTAGAATAAAACGTTGAGATTGTAAATCGGAAAAGTTCCCGGAACAATAAGGGTTAACTTTTAATACTGAATTTAATGTGTTTCGGGCTGTGTGATTTTGGGAAAAAACATTTCGATTGCACCGTAGTAAATACAGGTTTAAGCTACAGGTCTCAAACATTGCGATCATCATTATTGAAATAACATTTTCCACAACTTCACGAGCCATGGTGTCAATTTTTTTTATGAATTTTTGTCCATAAGGTGATGAAATTCGTTTACAATTTTTCAATTTAGTAAATACATTTTGTGTTGCAGCCTAGGAACAAAATAATGTTACGCGAGTCCGGTCAGCGGTCACCAAAATATATTTCACTTCACGTCTATGTATGTTGAGACGAGTGTATGTGTGTAATAATGGTCAGAATTGCTTTAAATAATGATGGACCCGTATAGTATATTAGTAATATAACAGGTATGTTATTTTTTTCTTAAATTATTAGCTAAATGATAGTTACGAGTTAAAATAATAATTAATCGGGACACGTAAAAAATAATATAATCAATAATACAAATAAATAATTGACTTGATTATTAATCACTTGAATGAGAATAATATATTATCTTTGTCCATTTTTCGGTTTAAAAGTATAATATCTGAGCATTCTGAGCTACAGAATAAGACTGAATAGAGCGGTGAAATGCCGAAAATTATTGCCTGTAAAATGAAAATATTGAAAATATAATTTTGCGGTATAAGTGTATAATATAATAAAATAACACTAATCGATAAGTTCCGATAGTATTATACTAAATAATAAGTCGTATTACTTATGGCATAATATATTTAGTTACGGTCTTAGAAGATCTTCTAAGATCATGAATTTAACTATGATATTATTTATATTTATCAATATACAAGTTATTGGCATGGTTATAAATGTTGTTTAATATCGTGGTTGTTGAATAATGCGTGATATAATCATCTGGTTACCGTGTGACATATATATTATTAATTTATACTTTCATAGTGTTTATTTGGAATTGTGGAACTCTTAATTAATTAGTGATTATCGGTTAGCATAACAAATATAATAATATATTTTATTATTTTAAAATTGGTTTATATTATTTAAATAAAAATTAACACATCCATTGCAGTGATAACTCTTAAATGAGTTATTTTCTCGAGTACCTATTCGATACAGCAATTTCACTGGCTTTTTTTTAAGTACTATGTAAATATATTATAATGTATTTATTTTAGATAGTTGTATAGACTCACTAAACCTATATTCTGGTAAAAAATATAGAACAGAATACAATAAGAAAAATATATAATAATAATAAATAATAGTAAAATATAAAATAATAATTTATATAATAATGAGAATCATAATGTCATATTTTACGAACATATTCATTATGATTTATTATCTTTTTGAAGAATATAAAAAAAATATTGTAATAGAAGATTTGAAAATAAGTTTTATTAATTATTATTAATATTATTAAACTAGTATCTAAGTTCTTCAAATTTGTCTAACAAATCGTATACCTCAACTATAGTAATAACCCGATTCATTTTAAAATATAACTTATGATAACCTGTGATTATAAATTAATTAATATGTAAAGTTTACGAAATTAAAATATAATAAAATATATTTATATTATATTACTTGGTTTGATTTAAATTATCCATTGTTTGAATAATATGAATACCTGTGTATTCAATAATTATGCACAAATGTGTAAGTTAAAAAATTGGTAATTTTGGAAATGTTTTTACTGTATAACTATGATAACTATGTAATTATGTATTTTATCCTATCATAACTAATAAAAAAAAAAAAAAAAGAAGATATATAAATTGTAACAATTTTTTAAAAGAAAAAGGATGTTTTTATTTGGAATACGCGAAGAAACAGCCCATCTCAGACCATATAACTGCTATAAGATGTTTCCAGAAGACACTATAAAGATCAACCACACAACAGCTAGTAGCGTAGCCAGGGGATATTTTGGTGTTGTAATATTCTTTCCTGCTGAATTCATGCAAAACATATAACATATAATTAAGTGTTTCAAATACATAAGAAATATGTTGTCATATCATTCTAATTTATATTTGAAAATAGTATTAGATTAGTGAATACAACGGAGAGTATGTGAACTTTTCACAAGTTATACCTTCATTTGAATTTAAAACACCCTCTCCCTATAAAAAATCCTGAACAATAATAAACAAAAAGTATAATTTAGTGGACAAATCTTGTATTATAATAATTATAAACAAACATTTTGTATTGAAAAAAATAATGTATGTTATTAAAATAATAAATATAAAAACTTATAATCTAACACATGAAGAAATTATCAGTAGTGTGGCGTGAGTCTTTTTACTCTTTAGATAGGGTGGCGTTTCCCAAACTGTATTCTGTATTTCTGTGGACAATTTCAAGGGTTCAGCCATATGTATGTAATAATTAATAAAATTATTTTATATTATATTTAGATTATTTATATTATTAAAAATTATTTGAAAAAGGAAGTTCTACGAAACAAACTATTTCTCAAGGATGCCTTAGTCGTAAAAGTTTAGGAACCGCTGAGATAGGAGACACGTTGAAAAAAAAATTAGGCATAACGATGATATTAATGATAATCATATCTAGACAATGTTATCACACTAGAAATAAGCAAACTGTAAGTTAAAAACCAATCACGAAAATGAGTTTGCGGAGGTCGATGACGCGATGTTTATAATTGAATATCAGTGATTACTGCATACAAATAAAAAATAAAACAAAAATAATTGTAATGGCAAGAGTATTAATAGCACACAGAAATATATAAATATTTTACTATTAGAATTTTGTATTTAAATGATATCTGTATTCAAGTCATTAAAATAATTTTACTTGAGCAAATGTATTTGTTAATAATTATAAATTATAATGATTTATAATTTAAACTACATACAATTCTGCTATTAAATTCAGCTTACCATAATTATATTTTATTCATAATTATGTTTAAATGTACTTTGTACTACATTTTAAGTAGTTTATGTATAGACCTACAACAAACAAAAAACTAATCACTTGGCTTTCTATACAATTCTTCAAATTTAATATAATATTTTTGATTTATCATTGTGTTTTAGATAATTAGTTACCTATACTATAGGTCTAATAGTACCTGCCAATCCATGACCTTTGATGTATTAATTTAATAAAAGTATAGTAATATACTAATATAGCAACCATTAGTGCATAATATAATAAATTTATACTAGGTATAACAATTCACAAACGAATTAATAATGAGTGTAAAATATTTCAGGAATTAAACTGCTGATGTAATCTATTTTATATTATCTAGAATTTAGAAATTAACTCAACTTTTTACAAATTATTTCGAATTTAAGGAATTATAAAACATTGTATAACATGTAGGTACTTAAAATATGTTTATTTATTTATGTATATTTTTAATTCTAATTTTGTTAATGAAACAAGTTAAATTTTTGCAAATTAAGTATACGTATATTGTAAACACGTAATCGTTATTCTCGACAATATTATATCGTGACAATGAATATCTCAAACTTCGAGTTATAACAATAATAATATTCGGATGTGGATTAAGAATAAATATGACAAAATATGCCTGCAATACAGTCTCTGTTAACTGCAAACACGATTGTTATTATTATTATTATTATATATTATTAATAAAATATAATAACAATAATACTAACACATAGGTATATTATTCAATAATTTCAACACCAAAATATATCGCGGTCAGAGCCGGCGAGACTTGTCGGATAGTAGGTACATCGTGAGGTACATGCGGCCGGCAGTCTCTTAGCAGACTTCGGGCCAAACGCACCGGGCGCGTTCTTCTGCCGCCGCCGTATCCGTCGTCTGAACTGCACGACGTTCGATCAAAAAACTACGTATTAAATTGTAAACCGTAAGTACCTATTGAACATTCACATATACTCGTGTTAATATAAAAAATACATTTTCGTGTTTTTCCACGTTTAACCCGTTGTAAAAAGATTATAATTCGACAAGAATCTATATTTTGTGCCCAGCGTCTTTGCGTTGTAATTTTTGATTTTTGCGAGAAGAGGGGGACATCTGATAAGACGATGACGTCTGTACTGGCAGGCAATCCTCCCATGGCAAGGACTAGTCTTATGCGTCCTTGAACTGTTGTAGGTAGCTATTATATTGAAGTACGTATATACCTATATAATATTATATTATTATACGCACCGCAGTCTTTCACTTTTGCCACGACTAACTTATGACGGCCGCCGCCCAACCGGATTAATAATAATAATATACCACTTGTGTTGCTTAACACCCCGTCGGTCTGGTGTAATCCAGGTCACCGACACGGCGACACGCGTGTATGATATAACTTCTCGTCGTTTTTAGACCATGCACTTGTGTTCACACATAATATATATAGTTTGGTATAATGGTGGTGTGTATTTATTAGACTTTTACAATCTCCCGGGCAACGCAGAATTAAGTTATCCCCTTCAATAAAAAAAATTCTCAAATTATGTTTTTGTGTAATACCTATGCTGAAATATACGTTTTAAACATTATGTCTAAATAATTTATTTTATTTTAATATTTACAAATAAAACATAATTGAGTTTAATGAGTCTAAATATTGAAATATACCCGGTAACTTAAGATTAGCTGCCCCTTTGAAATCACCATTGCAGAAATATTGTATTATTGGCCTACTTAAATTTAACCTAACCTAACCTGACTCCGTACAGGCACTTGTTTTAGCTGAATGGGGACGGACATAATTACGCAGGCATCGCACCACGTTATTCAGTTTTCTAGTTCTCTTAATTGAACGAATTATATATATATATATAATATAAATATATTTATTTTCGATTGCGTACTTCATGCTTTTGATGTTTACGATCGATTGTGAATCCTGAATCTGTATAAAATTTACAACTTTTCGATACCAAACAACTTGAATAAAATTATGTAGGTAGGTACTCGTATTTTTTGGTAATTATTTTTGTTGTTGTCGATATTTCGAGTCTTATATATCGTCTAGTAATAGTGTCCGATGAATTCAAGAATACTATTTATTTTCAAAGATGATGTGAAGGACTTTATTAATTATATTATACTTATGTTTTGACATTGTGATACTTAGCTATAGAAAGCTGCATTTTAGATGTACTAAATATTATATAGTTATGTAGAAATCATTTAATATTTAAACGAATAGACATTTATATTACCTATACATACATATATGACGATATACCATGAAATGAATCTGCAATGATATTCAATAGGTTAAGGACGCATCATCATAAGGTTGAAAATACTCTACTATAATAGTGATAAACGTTATACGCCGCAAGATTATCAACGGTTCGGTTTTGTCCGGAATTCCAGGTTATTGGCATAGTTGCTCTGCTCATATTCGGTCAAAAACTTTGTTTAGATAAAATTATATTAGTTTTTAAATCAAAGACATAACTAGGTGCATAAGTACTCCATTTAAAAATGTATCCACCTATACCACTAAAATTGTATAAGAATTATAATGTGTTATCTATGATTTTAAATTATATTTCGTTATATAGATATATTTAATTGATAAAATGTATTTATATTCTGTACCGTATTTAGTTACCTCGTAAACAACTATTATACACATACTATTCACTATTCACTATTCAGTATCTACCTATCTTTAAATTATTTTTATGTAATGCATGATAGTTGAAATTTATAAACTCATGATTAGATATTAGTTTCAACAGTTTTGTGTATCCATTATTATTAGCAAATTTGCGATAAAACCACATTTTAAATGATTTAAAATTAAATCAAACCGGTTTAATTATCTTTATCTTTTATCATATTTTTTTTTAGATAAATATTAAGAAAAAAAATTATATTTTATTTTTATAATTTCACTATGTGTGCTATGTTATTATATTACCAACTTTAACAATGCACTCATTATACTCAGTAAAATTAATTAAATTTATATTACAGTGGCTACTAGGTTTACGTACCTAAATAGTTAGTTAATCCACAATCGTGCTAAAAATGTATTTTGTGTAACAATATGGGAATTATTAAATAACACCTATGTGTATATTTTTTTTAATGTTAATACTAATTTTTACATGTGTAATTTTTACATTTTTTACACATAGCTACCTAATCCAATGTAGTATGTACACATACGCTGCGAAATTTATTCTGATAATTTTAATTTTTTAGAGTTAGTACATAATCATATTTATATTATTATTAAATAATATATTCTTTTTTATAGAATCTTGCTGGAAGATGGCTTACTGGTGGTTACTGCAGTCGGCAATGTGGTATACCACTATTATGGTTCTGGCTAATCCTCTGATGCCCACCTTAATCTTTGAGGTTTTGTCCAAGTTGCCGTTGCTCATCATTCGCCATTTAGGTACCATTCCTATTGAATCTATTTAATGGAAAACAAATCACTTATTTAGAGTCTCGTCGAAATCATGAGTTCAACACAAACAAACAGTGGCAGGAAATTGACCCGACGGCCTTCTGACTAGTTTGTATTTGTACGGACTAAACTGCAGTTTAACCGAACAGTGTCCGATCGACGTCCACACAGCCCGAATACAATTATGAATATTAAGGTATGCTTTAAGTATACAATTTAAATAGCTATAATTATAAGTACTTTTACTTTACTTGGCTTTTATCTATTTACTATTTTTAAGTATGTGATACCTTTTATATTCGACTGTTGACTGTGTTTAATTTACTTATACATAGTTACAACAAAAAAGCTCTCAATCGTGTTATAGTAAAATGAATAATCTGACCTAATAGATTTTATACTTGGATATAAATACACATTAAATGTGCATTTAATTTTAATTTATTTTAAAATATATCATTTATAAGTATTTTTATATGATACTACTCTATTATCACAATCATTTTAATATTCATAACTGTGAAAAAATTTTTATTAAAATTTTAGTTCAATTTAATTTAAAATATAAAAGCATAGTTCCTAAGAAGACATTTAAAAGTAATGCGTACTCACTACCTACTATTAACATATTTCTATTTATTGTAAGATGATGTCTGCGCACTGTGTTTTCTTTCTCCGACCCACGCGTAGCATAGCAAATTTTCTATCTACAGAACCAATAATGGTGTGTTATTTAGCTTTGTGCATTAATTTAATATTAGAATACATCAACCATATTCTAAATTTCAAAATTCTTAAGTCACAAATTATTTTAATGATTATGATAATGCTAAATTATTAAAATAAAATATGATGAATTGGTTTACGTTAATAATTTCAAGTAATATACATGAATATCACGTTAGTTGGTTAATAGTCGTATTACTCATATAAATTATTAAGATTTATAAGAAAATTACTCAGGAAATTTTACATTTATTTGAATTTTAGGTCATGCAAATAATAACAACTTAAATCATTGGTAGGTATTTTTCAGTAAACAAATTTAAGATCATTTATGAAATAAAATTTAAACATAGACATTTTACTACAAATATTACTTTAATACATTTATAAGAGGAATAACATAATATGGGGTAAAATCTATTATATTTATTCAAATATAAATATAAATATAAGTACTTGCCTACACGGTGAGTATTTGCAAATACATTAAAGTATTTACATAAATGACAATTATATTTCCAATAACTTCCTGGATTGTGAGATTTATTAAGTGTGAAGATAATACAAACAACTTTAATGTCTATTTTCAAGGACTTAAAATCTGTACAGTCACTCTAATATAATGTTGTAATGGAAATATATTTTTTTTTAATTATTATATACTTGGGGTAAGTAAAGCGAGAATTTATAATAGTTAGTAGGCATCACAAATATATGGGGACAAATTTCAAGGACCCCTAATATTTAAATTTACTTCCGTGGTAAAAGACCTATATCTAATGGCTATAAGTTATAAGTAAACATAAAACTAATTTATACGTTGATATTATTTGAAGTAATAATTAAAAACATAAAAACAAATATGGACTATGGAGTAATAGGCAGTTATAGAAATTAAAATAAAAATATAATACAAATAATTATAACTACAATACTTATTTATTTTTGTTCCAATAACATCAAATTATTATAACACCTATTTTATTTTAAATTACGTATTGTATAAAAAAAAAAAATGCCGTGTGCTTAAAACCAAATATTTATTATATACTTACTATATACTTTAATTATAGGATAAATAAAGGTTTCATATTTATATTTGTAGATATTTTAATAACATATATGGTATATGTTCTTATAATTGTTTCTTACTTGTTTCTAGTTAAATTTAATTCACATATTATATAATTGTGAATGATAATGATTAACGGCAATTAAATATTAATACGAAGAACCCATATCAATTATTATATACATATATATATAATAATTTATATGTTGTTATTATATGTAGTCTATTAGGTTGTGCTATTATTTTGTCAGAAATTTTTTCATTTCAATGTGAAGGTTGGTAATAGGTACCTAGTAACTATGAATTTGCATTTTATATTTGTATTATTGTAAAATCCTTTACTACTCGTATTATGTTCATAAATGGATGTTCAGTACAGTATTGGATTGTACATTTTTACAAAACTGTTGACTGAGTGTATAAAAAGTCTCTTCGCGTCTTTGAGCACAATAAATACACGGTAAAACGGTATGTTAATTTTTTTTTTAAACTTAATAAGTAATCAATATCTATAATACAGTTAACAAGTGTAGTTATTCCGTAATTAAAAATTTTTAAACCCTTTATCTTACCACTTTGGAAATGTATTTTAAATAGTTTTTTTTACTTACTAATAACAAAAGAATAAATAACAAACCAAACAAATTTTTTTTGATAATCATAAAATTTTAATTTATGGTTTTACAGTTTTATACTTTAAAATCAGGGAATTGTAAAAAATTCTAAAATGTTTAACACTTGAATTGCATTCATAGTTTTAGTTTTTTTTTTTAGTTTTTATTTTTGTTTTTATTAATTAAAAAAATGTACCTATTACAAATAGGTTGTTTTCTTGAGTTAAATATTATGTAAATATTTGTGCATGAATAGTCATAAACCATAGTACCTATACAATAGTCTAATTGAATATGCAGTCATACTAGTTTTAACTAACACACTCATATACACGTAACTTTAACGTAGAAAAAAGTTTTTATGTAAGCAAATAAACAACAATGACTAGGTTATCGAAGAAAATGATTTATTTTTATGGTATTGTAAGTAAATAAGAATTGAAGGTTAAGAACGACTTTGTATTTTGATCTGTATGAACATTATTCAGTCGTTTCGAAGTCGTCTGTAATCTATGGCTGTTTGTGGTGGACAGAAAATCATATAATATAAAATTTAAACCATTCGGAATTAATTTTCACTTTAATCGTTTCACATAAATTGACCTAAGTGTGATACTGCGATAAGAACATTCTTGTTTTAGTGTTAAATTTTTATTGTAGTTTCATATCACGAGTTTTCTTGACCAAGTGTAGATGTTTATAACTGAGTTTTATAATATTAAAAACTTTTATTATTTAAAATTATATTGAAGCACACTGAGTTTTATCCACAATAAAGTATTTTAATTGCAAGTAATTTTACTATTTGGTACGCAAAATTTAAGTGTAAATTAATATTTTAAACAGTCAGAAAACTCAGCTGTAGCAGTTGGTATATATAACAGTCAAATTTTCCTTACGAATAAAACAAACTATATAGTCGTAAGTTTAATGTATAATTTTAACGGAATAACAAGGTTATTTTTGAATCATTTATGAAAATATTATGTAATAATGTAATTTACATATATTTTTAAATACATTATAGTATGAAATGTTTATCTTATACAATCATTTGAATACAAAGTGAAACATTTTTTTAAAATTATTTTTAAATAAAACAAGTTATAAATACATTACATAATTCAAAAGAACAACTGTGTATAATTGAACCTTTTGAATTTTAATAATTCTAATAATTGTTTGGAAGAGACGTTGAAAATACAAGTATGAATTAGACATTCTATTATTTATTTTTATTATTTAAGTCGATTTAATGTTTAGTACTTTTATTATTATTAAACATCATAATAAACTTCATAAGATTTATGATAAATGTATAAATAGTTAATAAAATAGCTGGAATTTTTTAACCTATAAAATCAAATTTTACAATATTTATATGCCTAATCATTTTTTTTTCATATTTGAATTAGATAAGTATAATTAATTACTTAACTGTATATATATTACTTATAGAGACAGCGACAATTTTATTTAACAGTACTACTTATGGTTTTTTTTTTTTATTAGTCAGATTCAATAAACCTTGAAAAATATGAAACATTGAATTTAAAAAGTAAATATATTTTTAGCTAATTGTTTCTTTGAAAAGTAAAAGATTATAATTAAAATTACGAGAGATTAAATTATTTGAATTCCATTATGATAAATTTATAACTATTTAAATAAATATATATATATTGTCATTCTATAATTTTTATAATATAATAAAGTATTGTAAATATTATGACCTTTAAAAATTAAAACTAAACAATATCCATGGTTCACTTGTTATACCTATCATTATTTCTTGAATGAAATTAATAAATAAATACAATCCTCTAAAATATAATACAACAAAACTATTAAAAATAAAATAACTTTAGTTGTATAATAAATTATATATATTTTTAAGTTAACTTACTCGTTTTTTCTTTTACTTACATTTTATATAAGTATTAATCGGTTTAGAAAAAATAAATTATTGTTGTACACATGTACACATAAAACATCTTAATTTATATAATAATTTTATATTTTTATTTTACCAATAAAATACCTTGTATATTGTTCAAGGCAAATTTTAATTAATTAAATAAACTAGTTAAACAACTTCTAACACAATAAAGTTCATGTTCTATATTATATTTTGTAAAAATAATACAAAATAAATTATAACTTAAATAGTTATTACTAAAATTTTTATTAATATCATTAAATTATTAATTCATGAGATGCGTAATTGAATTGCATCCAGACAATTTAATCAATACTTCGATTATTCAATTAAATCGACCACCAACCAAATATATAAGTACCTTAAATGACATTATTATTTTTTAAAAACGTTGCAGTATAACATTGGTTTGACGTAAATATGAAATTAAGTTATTCTATGATCGATCGAAGAGCAATAATTAGGGCCGCCTATTGCTATATAAAGGCATACGTTAGACATATTACGTTATTAATTCGGTTTGGTTTTAAAAGAAAAGCTGTTTATATAAAATAAAAATTAAATTTTTGTTACAAACAAAATTTTTTAATAAGTTAATACGGTTGCATACACCCATTAAAGGATATATTTCTGATTTAAAAAAAATATATACAATAACTTTGTAGTAGTATACAAATTTAATAATATAACCTCAGTTATTATTAAGAATAAACCGGACATGTTAAAAATATTAATCTATGTCAAATCATTTTTTAAATTGTATTGATGATGAAATGGGGTTTTAACAACCTGCTATTTTACATTCACTGCAAAATTGAACTGCAATTGGCGTTAACCTAAATAATATTAGAAATAATTAAATTGTATAAGTTCAAGTTGATTATGCAATGCAAACAATATGTAATTCAATTTTTACCTTTTTTAATTTAAAAAATATGCGCATATAAACTATAATTTTATACTTATAAAACTATTGAAAAGCAGCTTGTTTCTTACTTAGAAATTAGAATTATGAATGGGACTGAACAAATTTGTACCTTTAATTTAATTCAGTATTCCCAATTCCTAGAGTATAGAAAATTTTCCGATTTATTAACTGATGTTTAAAATATTTTTTTTTTTATATAGAAATTCTTAAAATATCGATTTTCTGGTATAATGACTGAATCTTTAAGACAATTTCAAATGTTAAGTTGTTCTCATCTAAAATTATAACACTCATTTTTTTCAATATATTCTTAATTTATGAAAAATTTATTTTTAAATATTTTGGCTATGTAATAATTATTATAAAATTATGAAATATTATAAGCGGCTGAAATAAAATGATTTATGAAACAAAATATTCGTATGCAGCTACTACTAAAATATACTGTTATAATTATATCAGTTATAATTTAATTGAAATTTAATTTCTATTTCACCGAACATCGGACTAAATATTAACTTCTATAAACGTTAAGTATACCATTATTATTTATTTTTAAAACTAAAAAAGCTAACATGATATTTAATTATAAAAATATGCATTTATTGATTGAATTTTTCTACAAAATATTAGATGTACATGAAAACTATTCATAAAAAGTAAGCGAATAAAATAAATTGTATATTAAATACCTATCAATTAGATAGGAAATATTTTAAAAGTATGTACACGTATACCTATTATACTAATAATCATAGATAAAACAATATTAAAAAATAAAAACATGTCAGTAAATATTATATACTTATAAGGGTATTTTGTTATGAAATGTATTTGTTGGTATAGATTTTTTTCTTAATTATGGCATAATACACTCAGTATGAATAAAAAAAAAAATCAAAATTTGCTTTTCTGAAGTTTGCTGTTTTTGATGAAAACAGAAAAAAATTTCGATATTTTATATTTTTTTGAAAATAATATTTCATGAAATGTTTTCATATAATGTGTGCTTTTAATAATTATATCACGTACGTGACTATAATACTTGTATATTTAATATGACCAGTGATGATGCGTGTGTTATTGTTGTGCTGTCCTCGTAAAGTAGGTACTTATGCAAGAAACGTAGGCCCACAAGGTATTCGTATTATATCAGTTAAATGCACGGTACACAATTCAGACTTATAATAATAATAATAAAAATTATTCGTAGGTCATCAACACGTTTTACGAATGAATCCATTATTTTATTGAACTCGATTAGTCATAACGATCAGGAGTGATTACTGATTACTAAAAAAATTCACAACATGTGTGACGTGTCCGTTGTCCATAGACAATCTATTTAGCTACCGAATTAGGAATTAATTTTATAATTACAAAATTTAAACTTAAATGGCTTAATATCAACTATATTAACACAATTTTATTGTTATTAATCTATATTAAAAATTCCAATTGAATCCATAGATAATATATTTAATGCTATCCGAAAAGCATATAATATTTAATGTAAAAGTAATTTAAATTTAAATCTATAAAGTTTTTACAGTTTTTTTCTATTATAATTAAACAATATATTATATTGTGATAAATTCAATAAAATTTTAAATTTGTTTGGTTCCAACAGACTCATTGATAAGAAATAACAAAATGTATGACGTATATACTAATCACCCGTATTGTATTAAGAACTAACTAACTTCAATACCATTTATTTCTATTAGTTATAGTGTAAAACCGTAGTAATAAACTGTACAATTATAGAATATACAATGTATTTACTAAAATTTAGTCTCCCTTGGGAGGCGCGAGCCGCGTGGTAAATATTTACTGTTCATAAAAAAAAAAATTAAAATTAAATCAAAATTTTATCTTTTTTTAAAAAACAAAAAAATCAATGTAACTAAGATTTTATCTTTATTTAAAAATAAACTTATATTGTCATAAAAATAAAAATGTTTGTATATTTAAATACTATAAATTTGTAATTTAATTTTTTAAGGGAGGCGCAATTATTTTTTTTAATTTTGAGGGTGGCCTGAACTAAAAAAGTTTGGGAACCGCTGTACTAAATAATAATATGAAATATGTAATAAAATAAAATAAAATAAAATAATATAATAATAATAGTGTGTATATTAGTAGTATATATTAGTATGTTCTGATGGCAACCCATGCGTCCCATGCATCCCATGCGAGCCATACGACCTCCCGGCCCGCCGCTTGATCCGCTACGTGTGTGACGTATATTTACCCCACCAACTTCCTATCCGTTAAGTGATCAACATAATATAAATTATGTACTTATATTTTTTTATTACTATCACCTGATACGAGTTATCAATTACATATTTAATTAAAACAACGACCCATGCGACCCATACGACCTCCCAGCCCGCCGCCTGATCCGCTACGTGTGTGACATATATTTACCCTTCATCACCTCACCATAGCCCTACTGGTCTAATAACCAATATATATATATATACTAAAAAATATCCTAATCGCTTACAAACAATAATAATTAAGTAAATACCTATTATTGAATAACATACAACGATATCAGAATCTTCCCACGAAATACTATCATACCTATTAGTTAATAACAAGACGATAAAATATTATACTTATCAACAACAATAATATATCTCCTACCCAATAATGAACTCATCGAAAGGCACTTGGCTCTGCAAGAGCCGACATTCATTCAGTCTGTTCTTAGTCTTACACACTTGTAATTCTCATCTACGTTTCGAACAGTCTTATAAATTGTTCTGAGCTTATAGTTTTCCAAGTCTTATAATATTGTCTAGTGTTTATTATTTCTATAATTTTTCAGTGTTCAGTGTTTTTACAAGTTTTAAATTAAATTATAATATGGCCGGTTCAATCGTAGATAATGCTATCTTATACAACGAGAAGAAGAGAGCCTTCACTTATGTGCCGCCATCACCTCCGACCGAACTCATTGAGTCTACATCCTACGCGTTAGATTTCACAGGTCGAAAATTTATATTTATCGGTATCGATCCAATAGAACAATTTCAAACAGTTGTTCATTTATTAACATCATCACGTTATGTTAAAATTAGTATAAATTTTTTAAGACGTATATTCTCGCTTATGGGTAATATCTTATCTTTTATACTGAACATTCCACAATCATATAAACGTATGATATTTCTGGATACCGATTCTTATAAAATATCAACTATGGTTTATAGTGGTTCAAACGTCCTAGTAATTGAATCTAAAGATATTGACGGATGCAGAGTCTTACTAAATCGTAAAGATTTAATAAGACTTCAGGAATTAGAATGGTGTATTACTGAGAATAGTAATGAAAAAGAGTTAAACATAAAGCCAAAAATTATGAGACAAATGGACGAATATTGTAAATATATAACTGAAAAGTGCTTACGAGTGGATTTACAACCTAAAAATTGATAACTCGTATCAGGTGATAGTAATAAAAAAATATAAGTACATAATTTATATTATGTTGATCACTTAACGGATAGGAAGTTGGTGGGGTAAATATACGTCACACACGTAGCGGATCAAGCGGCGGGCCGGGAGGTCGTATGGCTCGCATGGGATGCATGGGACGCATGGGTTGCATGGGACGCATGGGATGCATGGGACGCATGGGTTGCCATCAGAACATACTAATATATACTACTTATATTCGAATGGTGTAGCTACAAAGGCCATTTTTAATATTATTAAGATTAATGAGATTATTTATAATAATGGAGATTGCGCTGAATTATGATATAATACTGAATTTAGTTGATTTTTAAATGTTTTATAGTAGGTACTTAAAATTATATAGAGATATAAACAATGTGGAAAAGTATTTTATTTATAGAGCAAAAATATAGAACTTTTACATTTGTATACGTAGTTTGAATATATGCAAGGGCGTTCTCCTGAGAAGTTCAAATGGGGAATGGAATCGTTTCCTCCTTTATTGTGTATTTTTTATTTCAATCATATTCTTAAGAGACAATTTTTTATTCGGCACAGCGATATAACAATTTATAACTTACTATAGTCATTGAATGCAAACTATAATCACTCCGGGGAAAATTGGAATCCCACAGCCGAAAATTTGTCTCGTAGACTCGCATACCTTTTAAGTTAGCTACGTCTAAATCATATTATATAATATCGAATACGCATCACTCCGGATAAATGGTCAAGGGACATCACCGATTATTATAATTTATAAGCACAACCACTCATAAATTATATTATTTTGTGTGTGTAATATAATGTTATACCTTACTAATCTCTTTGATGCCCGTCAAACAGGTGGTCGCCGTGTTCGAGTCGGCCGGATCTCGCCACACCGCCACCGCCGCTGTGGTCGTCGTCGCAACAGTCATGTTTGCGGTCCAGTTCGTGGCCACGCAACAAGTGGTGCTGAAAGCAGGCCGTTTGCCGCGCGTCTACAACGCCCTTATTACCACTAACCAGCGTCTGTTGCCTAGCCAAGCGGAACCGATCGTCACGCCCGTATTTCGTCCGTTTCAGTTACTTTACGAATGGCCCAAAATGAGGTACGCGGCCGTAGAGCCGTATCTGTCGTCGGGGTCAGCCACGGAGGCGTCTAGTGCCGAAGACGAGTCTCGATCCGTCGCTCCGGTTATGGAGAACAACAGGCCCGTGGACTCTACGGTTGTGAAGAACAACAGACCGGCAGACTCTTCGGTACCGGACGTACCGCCACCGCCGCTTCCGGTCGCCCGCGCCCCAGACGCCGCCGTCAAAAAGTTACCGGAAGAGTATCCGCCCGCGCCAGGCGGTTTCGCTATTTGAACACCCATGTCCCTTCACTTCTACTAGCCTCAATCATCCACCGCCGCAAAGGGTTTTTAGTCGACGAGACACAGTCCCTAGCGCCCGTCACGCGGTGTTCTACCGCTGCCGTACAGTCGTGTGATAAAATAATATAATATATAATATTATTGCGTTAGGTTTTCTGTTCGGTTCAGTAGTATATTGTTATTATTGTATCCTGTATATGTTTGGATATTTTATAGCCCGCGCTTTTCCGTATCTCAACTCCGAATTTTGGTCAATTTTAATCGTTTTCCGTCGTCGACAATTTTTATACAAACTCGCGTTCATTATTTTATTTATATATTAATAATATGTACATATATATATATAACTCATACCTATGATGCTATTCAAAAGTTTTTAACACGTCATATTATTCTTATGTTTAACTTACGAATTATGTAGCATACGTAATCGGGGAATGTATAATCAAAATTATTTTAGTCATTTTTACCTGAATTTAATGTTATTTTTGTTGATAGATTTCGTACAGTATGAAATCGTCTTATTTAAATTTAAGTAGCTACTATAATTGTACAAAAATCTATAATATTGTGTGCAAATATACATTAATAATAATAATAAATATAAAACCTTTAAAGTTAATGATAATGCATTAAGTTATACCTATTTAATTTGTTCAGTGACATTATTAAATATTACTTGTCATTTGATGTCCGATGATAAATACATTTTTCTCTAAGGAGACTTCTAAGTATTTATATAGATAAAAAAGATACAATTTTAAAATGTTTATAATTTGCATTCAACTGTTTCAACATTTCAAATAACTATATATCTTTATTTAAAAATTGTACAACTATTATTTAGTATTATTTTTAGGGTTACTTACTTTATTATATTAAATTATAGAACATATAATAAATATAACTAAATAAATGTTGTTGCTCAAGAAATGTATATGACTCTCAAAAAATTATAAGTACTTACTTATTAGTAATTTCTATTGTTTAACTTTACGCTCGACTGTTTTGAGTAGTTTTTGCCTACCGAGTGTTACGATGTGGCTCTAAGTACTACACGTTATCGTCTTATCGAGTGAATTTTTGTTTTTTAATTTTAAATATTTTTTATTATATAATTTGATCAAATAAGAAGAAGAAGAAGAAGAAGAAGTAAATATGATGATCGAAAAAAAACGTGTTACACAGAATGAAAAAGTCTCCCGGTAGAGGAATTTCAATTTACTGAGTTAGTTTATTTTTTATCTAATAAAAATAATTTTTTAATTTGTAGTAAATGAGAATTTACTCATCAAAATTTTAAAATACTATAGTATTTATAACCAATGCTAGTACTATTTTTAAGGATTATGTACGAAATAATACCCATGATTTTCACCAAATCAGCAAAGCGATATACAATACCACAAGTAACAACAAAATATGTTAGTTAGAATCAGTTAAAAACAATTAACACATTATACTTGGTAATAATTAAATAATAAATACTTCAATATTAAAAATATTTAAATTATATTTAAATTTTTCTAATCCATTTTATAATATGGCTTACTCCAATATTTTTTGAATATATTTGGATGCAAATTGAAGTTATAGTTATAAACATCCTAACCCTAGTATGGACTCTCTAAAATAACTATAGATGTATTATTTTTTCAACTATTGACTGCGTATCTGTGTGTCTAAAATTATACTAAGAAAATAAATTATATATTTATACATTACAATAATATAATATGAAGTTTAAGAATATTAGCTCTTATTATTACAATTTACTATACATAATTATATAGCACTAATAAGCCAGACAAAATTATGAGGCTCAGGTTTGATGAATTTTATTTAAGAAAACAGATTTTAATTTTTCGTCTAGTCTTTTATGTTCTTGTCAAAGCAATTTTAGATATTCAAATTATTATTAAAACATTAATAATCAAAAGAACTATATTTATTTTATATTTGAAGACTTAATTTCGTATTTAGTTTTTCAATTACCAAAAATAGCCTCCACCGAATGATGATTGGAATACAAATTCAAATCTATTTTTTAAGTTAAAATCCATGAAACACAAACTCATAACTCATTTTACAAATTCTGAATAAATAAATTATTAATTTTTGGGTGATTAAAATTGTATGTAGTTATAGTGAACATACTCCAACCATACAATATTATACCTATAATCTACATGAATTGAATGTATTATGTGTTATTTATATTACAATACGTTTTATATAATTACGTACGTCGTAATGTTACATTGCGCTATTACGGTTTTTGATAAATGTATTAAGAACTATTAAAAATCTATCTTTAAGATTGGTCATGAATTTATAATTAATTATTTTAAACACAATAATATTTTATGTTAAATGTATTCTGTCAAGTGTCAATCATTGGTTAATGTGTAAAAATAATCACTAACATTACATCTTATGATTTCCATTCTCCTTAAACTGTTTGGAACAAGTTAACAGAAAATGTTTTTTTTTTTTTATAATTTATGTTAGTAATATTACAGTATGTTGTAGGTACCTATATACTTAATATTGTGTATACTAATATGACATATATCGTTAACTTTTAGTGTATTATTTAGAAAAAAATATGACAAATGATCAATTGATCGATTTGTATCATTTGGGTAAAATTAGTTAAAAGATAATGTATATTTATTATATTATGTAGTTTTTAGTTAGTTTATTTTTATTGCTTTTTAAATTGGAAACTGCATTTTTTTTACAGTTAATTATTGAATACAAAAAAACAATTTCGAGCGAATGGACGAGTCCGAGCAGCTTCCATTTCTAAAGCCATTTCTAAAGATAGTTTATGTTTTGATTGAATTCAAGTAGTTTCTATTACAAATAGGTATTATGTAATTATCTTGATTCGATCAGTTGAAATAATTTTCACCAAAACATAGCTTATAGCTTATATAAATCAATATTAATTTATAGTAGTATTGTGTGAATAACTATAGTAAAAATAGAAAAAATAGCTGAAGATTATTTTAAATATTTTTAAAATTTAATAGCGCATAGATAGTAATAATCAATGCGTAATGGTAAAAATTTCCAAGAATCTACGATTAATATTTTTAGAATTACAGAATAATAACTATAAAGTCGTTATTTTTCATTTAAAATTTAGATATCCAATTTTGTCAAAATGTCCATAAAAAGAAATTGGATGTATGTATTTTAAAATGCTGTAAGATAAACTTATGAGGAATCTTGTATAATAACTTATTTACAATCAAAAATTTAATAATCCGCGATTCAAAACATATAAAATTAAATACAACTTGGGCATTTAATACTTTTATTTATATTAACAATTAATATAATAAGAGTATTGTTATAAAATTAAATAATTCATAATTTACAATTATTCACGTTTAAATATCAACAATAGTTGTTAAAAACTGTATTGTGTTAAAGTATTTTGTTCTCGATAAAAAAATAAAAATAAATAATCACTGCAAAGAGGAATGACGGTTACATAACACTTTGGAACAACTAACGTTTAGCGGCGTGGTTTAAATTTGACACAATACATAATTTATATATAAAATTATTATACTTATTATACTTACTTCATCATCCACCGTCACACGACGGCCTTCAGAATTTAAAGTGTACACGGATAGTCTCTTAATAATAATTTCCACAATATGATGTCTATTATACGAACATATAGATTGGTACTTACAGTTAAGATTATTATAAATCGGTATGATTTATTTCTTCAACATCATCATAATAATAATGCGCGTCGTGCGCACATTTTCATTAGGTATACATTATGAGTAGGTATACTATATAATATAATGTATTATATTTGAGTAAAATAAGTATCTTTATGGCTATACTCTTAAACCTATTTATATTGCGAGCATTTAATGACGTGCTGAAAAATAAATAATTTTTTTGGGATAAAAATCACTAACAGGAACACGGTATATAATAACTACATAAAAAAAATGTATGCTTTTGGACGGTATGGTTATTATTATTATTATACGCAGTAATTTGTATTTAAATACGTTCGTGTAAAAAAATTACATAATCATGGTTCAATAATATTAATTACAATAGGCACGTATTTATAGTCTTTTGAAATTGGCTGGCAACCCTGCCGATCTTCGGTACTGCGAACAGATCGCCGTGTTCAGTCATCGTGGAAATTGGTACAAATAATATATTGTACAAAGGCAATGTTGGATGGTTTGTTATTGAAAGAACGAGGAAAGTAAGTAAAGAGACCATTTCCGGGGATAGGGGAATGGCGGGAAGAACATCGTGGACACCTTAAGCTGTTTCGGCGGCTGGAACTTCGCTGCTGCTCTCGACCGCAACATCCGGAGCGGATGTCGACTGGACGGAAACGTCAGCGGCCGCGGCGGCGGCAGTGGTGGAGGAGACGACTGGAGCGGCGGTGGACGATACGTCGAAAGTTTGGAAAGCGGCACCGTTGTTGTTGCCGGTCACCAGTCCGGGATACGGCACGAACGATTGCGAGTATTTGAACACCTGGCTGTGGAGCGGATGGTCCAGAGATGAGATGGAAATCGGCGTCTGGCCGGACTGCACGACTGTCTTGGTGAGCGGTGTCAACGAGGGCGATCCTTCGACCAAGTAGCCTTGACGGAATTGGGTTCCGAAGTTGTTGAACGCGGACTCGGGCGAGTACGAGGCCAGAGAGGCTTGAGACGACAACGCGGCCACGGACGGGTGGTTGTAGAACTTGTATGTGTCCAGGGGCGAGCCGGAGTTGGATGGGTCATACCTGAAAAACATACGTAAGGTTTGTAGACGTGAGCGGAGGCGTGACGAGTAAAATTACATAATAATAACGTATAAGATATAGATAAGAATGACTCGGAAGTTATTTTCTTATATTTTGTTCTATTGGCAGAAATAGGCTTATTATAGTATATATTGATGAGTAATATTATTATAGTTATAAATCCATTTTAGCCTTCAGGACGCGACTAGTATTATTTGGCAATTCATTGTTTATCATAAGTGCAGAGTTACGATATTTTTTTTGTATACCTATATTTAATAATTACACACAGCTACTTAATAAAAAGATTTTTTTTATTATTTTGTACCGTGTGCAGAATGTTTAAAAACACGACCAACGTTTTTTTATTTATAGAAACCCGCATTTATTATATATCCTGAGTTGGAAACTATTCAGAATACTCAAATTAAAAAGTTTAAAGTAATTTTTTTCAATACGTTTTTTTTTTATATTAGTATATAATAAGAACATTTTATTTTAATTATAACAAAATAAGTACCATTTTGTTTGATTTTAACAGCACTGTATTATATTTTTGTATTTTTTTTTTTTATATATACTTAGACAGTTAGACTTCTAAACTTTAGAAGTCTCGTTATTATCGTGTATCGCTTATTCGTTTCGGTTTGAATCTTTCTAAAACGCTTAAAGCCTTAAATTCCGTCAGACATGTTGCTCAATAATAACTAGGCGAATCATTTATAATATAGGTAAGTATTATGTAGACTCCGATTATTATATACTTACAACAAAGGCAGCTGTCCGTTGAACGGGTCGTCCTGGATAATTTGTACAGTGTTTAACTTCGGTTGTGATTCTGGGATGTTGCGGGATTGCGATTCAACAGTTGTTTTTTTCTCTCCGCTCACGGCTTTGTCTTCACTTACAACCTTGTCTCCAGTTTCGAGTTTGGTGGCGATCTCAGCCGACGGATTACTGAAAGTGCTCTCGGTGATTTTAACTGTTGGGTCTGCACTTCCGATAACCTGGCCAGACTGTGGGACATTGGTTCCGAAGCTAGCTGCGAACGCCTTCAGTTCTTCTTCCGAGAACTTGGGAGCATCGAAGTAGGGGTAGTACGACGGCTGTTGGACACTAACGGACTGTCCAAAGTTCGGTGGGAATCCAGATGCACCGAACAGACCCAGAGAAGACGTGTCCGATATGGATCCGAAATTCGAGTTTTGTAGTTCGACGGGTAGACCCGGCAGGCTCACTGTAGGAACAAGATAAGTATTAATTTATAATTTCGATTGTTATAAATTTGAAATTCACAATAGTGTTCAAAATAGTTGTTGGACATATTGATAACATATATTACATATTATATATAAGCATCAGTAAATATATATTTTTCGTTAAGATTATGATCAGGGTTCTAACGTGATTCTTTATTATTAATTTATACAAATTTACAAGAAGTATGCCAATGAATTAAATATATCTACTACCGCGAGCTTAAAATAGCTAATCGTACGAAATCTTAATATTTTATTCATATAAACATTTTTATAATTATATTTTATTACTCATTGGTACTATAATAGTATGTTTATATTATATTTTTACAACGATCTCATTAGATATCACATTGTTAGTGTGCACGGTCAGTATTGTAAATATGATTACAATCGCAGTCATACTCATCAAATGTATAATGAACTTGTGCTCGAATATTATGACGCATAAAACCGTGCCAACAAAGATTAATCAAATTCACTGCGGCGTATTTACGAACTACCGAACGGGCGTGATTCAGACTTGCCAGTTTTTTGTTTGTATTTGAACAATATAAAATTTCAGTTATTTAATAAGAAAACATAAACAATAATATTCCAAAACGGTACATTGGCCTCATTAGATAATATTACGCACTGGAGGTGATCTTTGTAATAACTATGTGTGAGCCGAATGAATTTGGTAAGTCATTGAACGCTATAGCGGTCAACTCGAATGTTTCAATTGAATCTATAATAAATATAATAAAGAAACAGTCGAGCGGTCTTATGTCGGACGAGATTAGGTTTTAATTGAATTTGAAATTACCGCACAAAATGTTTAATATTTTCGGGCAACTGTATAATAGTGGAATTACTCTGAAATGACGAGGCATTTCACCGGGCGTGAAATAAAAAATATGTTTGTTTCAAATTAAATTTTTAAACGTGTCCGATTTATTATCATAATATACTCGAAGTACGTTGTGCAATACGATTTAGCAGTTATAAACGTCGTTATGATTCACAACAACCTCGTGCTTTAAATAAAATAATGCACGTTTCGATTATTATGCGTAGAAATAATACGATCCTTCTTCTTTTTTTTTTTTTTTAACGATTTTTACGTCTTATAGTGCGTTGACTCGTCCTCGCTTACGTCACTAAGATTCATTATCATCATAAAGTGTACGGAAAAACCAAAAAAATCTACTCACCGGTCGGAACACCGGCGTCGGGTTTGTTCTCGGTGACTAGTTCGGATTTCGCGGAGGTGGACTCGGATCCGCCGACGGTGGACGACTCGCTCGGGTTGTTTGAAACCTCAGCCGGTGCGGCGCTCGAGGTCTCCTTGACTTCTTGGGCTACCACGACCGAGCCGAGTTCCACGACGGGCTCTTGGTTTTCCGGGACGGTTGCGATTTTCTCGTTATCGGCGCTGCTGATGGGTTCGTTGCTCTCCGATGGTGGTGTGCTTTGTTCGTCGGCCGGGGCGGCGTCCTGAGCTGCGGCGGGCACTTCATTGTTGGTTGCTACTTCAGCCGCGGGCACTTCATTGTTGGTCGCTACTTCGGCTGCGGGCACTTCATTGTTGGGCGCTACTTCGGCTGCGGGCTTTTCATTGTTGGGCGCTACTTCGGCTGCGGGCTCTTCGGCGGTAGAGACTAAACCGGTAGTGATCTCCTCCTGAGCGGGGCTTTCAGGCGTCGCTGCCGACGGCTTGCCCGTGACCTCCTCGGATTTCTGTTGCACCGTTGCCGATTCATCTTGAGCCGAAGACGACGGGACGACAGAGGTAGTGATTTCAGCTCCGCCGAATTTTTTTTCCACGTTTACGGCATCCACCGGAACGACTGTAGTGGGTGCGCTTTTTACCGACGGTATTACGGTGCTGACGAAAGGCTGAATAACAATATATCGTATTAGATTTATTAAGGTATTATTAGAAATAATGCTTTATCAGGGGGTAATAAATTTTACCAAATAATATCTTTTTGGTTTATACCTTTATGGTTGTAATTAATATCATTTAAAATAAAAAAAATATGCTATTTCGACTCTATTGTCGTAATCTTCATGGTTTTAACTAGGATTTTAAATTAGGAAGGGGGTCGAGTCCTCATGTATCCCCACTTACGAGTTACTCTTATCTTATAAGTTAATCGGTCGAAATAACAATATGTGATAAAATAATAAGTGATACGTGTGAAAATTTTAGTATTTTAATTTTATTTATACTAGCTAAGATATTTATACCTAAATTTTCGTATTAAGTTTCTAAAAGTATATTAATAATTTAAAATTTTTTATAAATTAAAATCAGAAAATTCTAAGTATCCACAAATTTATCAAACTTTTAATTATACTATAACTAGTATAAACTAATGTTTTACTTTTCACATTTATATAAGCACAAATATGTAATAACCTTACAATATTTAATTACTTTTAAACAAGATAATCATTCTTTAAACCTAATAATATACGCTAATAATTGATAGTTATTTGATTTTTGTAAAATAGTTTGAATAAATAAAAAATATATTAACAATAAACATACATAATATATTATATTATGCAATATAAGTATTACAGCTAAAATTAATAAAATTTATTATATAAAAAAATAAAAATCATGTAGGCAGCAGATTAATATGAAGATGTATATATTAAGCGATGTGAAAACTTATATTGAAATCGAAACCGCAGACCATCCTCGGTGAGTAAAACAATGTCAAGCCGATGGTAAATTACAATTATCACGTAAATTGCAACCAAAACTTGTTTTCATTTGACATACTTTTTAATAATAATATTTTACATCCATTATGGATATGAATCGTAATTGGAGAATAGATATTCGTTAAAAAAAAAGCCTAATATGTATACTACAAACAAAGTGCTATGATGAAATAATTTGTGTTAATTGCTTCATTTGAATGGATAAAACTAAGAAGAGGCGAAATAAATCCAAAATAAAGTTAAATAAAAAGAATATTTGTTCAGCCATTATACAGGTGTTATATAATCAAATATAATAACGAATAAGCACATATATAAATAAAATTGTGCCTCAAAAGTTACAACCCTAAGAGTCCTAATTAGTCTAAAAGTTTATTGAGGTCTTGAGATTATGCAGTTGAAGACCACATACTTGGAATCACGCATTATGATATTGTATGATTTATTTTTGATAATTTTAGCCATACCTGAACTGGTGGGAAGTTTGGTACTGGATACCCGAATGATGGCGAAGGAAATCCAAAGCTGGTTTGTTTAGGTAATCCGAATTCGGGTAAAGTCGGAAAAATTGGCTTGCCTAAAAACGTATCTTTAGGTTTTGATTGTTTAATATTGTGTTCTGCAGGCACAATAGCAGAAGAAAATTCAGGTCCGTGATATGCTCCAAATTGATGTTCTTGGAAATATTTGCCCGGTTGATTAAAATCGGCTAATCCTGGGAAATTTTTATTGAATTTTTTTGCTGGACCAAACTTGTATTGATTGAACGTTGGCTGGACCGGTGCTGGTAACGGTTGGAAACCAAATGGCTTGTGGTTAGGCTCATCAAAACGGTAAGATGGAGAGGAGTAAGCCTCTGGTCCTTGATAACCGCCATGGCCGGGATATACAACAGGTCCTGGGTATCCAGGATAAGGACCAAATGGTTGATAATTTGTCCTGAATGGTTGATAAGGTTGATAAGCTGGTTTAAAGTGGTCAAATGGGGCTCCAAAAGGCTTTGCAGGTACAGTGTTTTGTCCAAACGTTGACTTAAATTGGTCTGCTTGATAAGGCTATTAAAAATTACAACCGTAAGAATTTATGTACACAACATAATTAAAATTTAACTTACTTGGTTAGTCTGTGTAGAAAATGGCTTTATGGTTGGTTTTATTTGTGATTTAATTTGTACTGATGGGTTAAGTCCAGAAAACTCAAATGTATTACCATAGTTTACTACACTTAAGATAGTCAACCCCAACACAATGGTCAACTGAAAAAATAAATAAAATAATAAATATATTTATTTTATTTTAAAAACTAAATTACTGGTCATTATATTATTTCCTTATTCCCTATAAAAATGTATACTGCTGTCGATTTAGTAATCTATGTATCTTACTAGGTAGGTACCTTACTAGAAAAATATACAATTTATTTTATTTATAAGAATTATTAAAAACGGAAGTTGCAAATTAAAATTATAGGCAATTTATATAACACGGCCTATTTTAAGGAATTTTATCGAAAATGCATTAAATTCCCTCTACTTTTCTAGGTATTACAGGTCATATTTATAGCTCTACTTTAAATGTAAAAATATCATTCTATATATAAATATGCTAAAAATATATTGATATAACAATATAATTAATAAACTTTGCAAAAGTGAATATATTTAGACCAAAAAATGTTCAATAGTTTTTATATACAATTTTACTGTGTAATATATGTATAAAAAATCATCGGTGTGTGCAAGTATATAATCGATTTCCGAAAAATAATTGTTTTAAATAATACATATGATTGGTATAATAATTTAATATGTAATATTTAAAATTTGAAAATTACTCTACTAACATAATTCTCACAAAATTATGGCATAGGAAGTTTTTGAAAAATATAACTTTCGAACCATTTCACCAACCTTTTCAGCCGTAATTTTATTATCAATAACATAAAAATGTATTTCCAACAGCGCAAAAATGTTCTCAACATCGCAAACAATGTTCAACAGTGCCTTGCATTATACCCTGTTATATAATTGAATAATTCATTAATTGATGATAAATTATCAGTTATATTATTAGGTACGAATATGTATAATATTATAAGACTTAATATTAAGTTTAGTCTACTATTAGTAAATACGTAATTTTTCATAAAACCTTTAAGATTTTTAATAACTCATATTTTTTGTTCTTACTCCAATTATATATACTAAAATATACTGCTGTTATATTTAATTGAATAATTTAATATGTAACTTCCTACTTAGCATTAAATAGTGCATCTAAAAATAAATGAATTTACATATTTATTTATTTATTTAAATTTCATATAATTATAAGCTATGTACATACATCGTACATGTATAAACACAATTTAATTAATCACATAATATAATATTGGTGTGTTTCGAGATAATAATGTTAAATAATTCGAGCTTTCAAGGTGAAATCATTATCTTTTTACAGATAATATAACATTATATTATAATATTATAACCTGTACAGATAATTCCACGATATTTGTCAGTATTGTGACAGTACTTATAATACAAGAGCGTAAATGCTTTTTTTTCGAAAACTGGTCTGACTAATTTGATATTTTGCCAGGTCTTTTCGACAATTTTGTAAAATTTAAATCAAAAATTGCAAGTTTTATTTTGAAAAAAAATATGTTTAATTTGTGCTTTAATCATAAAAATAAAATTTATTTTTGCATTTTATATACGCAAAATTGTTATGTCGATGATAAATGCTTAATTTGTCATACTATTGGAGTAAGTAAGTACCTAATTATATATTTTTAATACAGCGATTGATGATCATAAATAATATCATTTGTATATATAATATATTATAAATAGCACATAACATCCATTTGCATAATTTATAGTAATAATGATATGATTTCATCAACAACATAATAATTATACCATTTATACATTTTATAGAATTTAAAAAAAATTTAATTGCAAAGGTCATAAAAAAACATTTAGTTTCAACATATAATTCCTAATTATCATTTTTCGATTAACTTTACATAATATGTAATTTCAAAGTAATTAAATTAATTAAATTATTTTTGTTAGACAATAAAGCGAAAGTTGTAAACACATTACCATACAATAATGGATCTTATAATCTAATATATCGAGAACAATATCATATTATTATATTGATAAACACAATTAAATTTTATTAAAATCATGTATTTTTAATTTAAAATATTTATTAAGGTAATTTTGCTAAAATAATTCAGGATATAAACACAGTGCATACTATAAAGTATGACATATTTTGTAATAGTAACTGGAATGAATTGGAATAATAACTATTGTAACTTAATTTTATAAGTAAAACCCACATTATGTATTATAAATTATATATTTTATTTTTTTGAATACTGCATTGCAATAATCACTTAAATGTGTATCAATGTAAAACATTTTAAGCCGATTATATTATTTTAGGTTCCTTACAGGGTGCTAACTTGTTATAGTCATTTCTTATATAGCTTAAAATCTACATTTTAATATTATATTCATATGAATATTATTATATCATAGCTATAGCATTTCTGAAATTATTTTTGCATATATTTTAAAATAAAATAAATAAAAATATTTTAATCGAACGATCAATTATTTTTACATCAATATTATATTAAATACCTTGTTACATTAAAATAGTGGGTATGAGCTACACGTTTTCAAGTAGTATGTCCTAAAAGAGAGTGAACATATTAAATGTTTTTATTATTAAAATATATTCATATAAATTACATAAAACGAAAAGAAAAAAATGAAGATGTTAGGGACTAGTATGTAAATTTAGATCATGACAACATTTTTATGTGAATAATATCCAATATCCATAGGTTACTGTGTAAATATATTTCGGACAAGGATAAATACAATCGCCGTACAGACACGTTTTATGGACATACACGAAGTTTGCTTATTTCTCTTGTAGTAGCCGGTAGGTATCATCGTGTGATTATGATATTTTAAATGTTATTAGAAAAAACCTTGTCCTTGGTGTGGGTAAATCTAAAACTGTTATGAAACGAAAGCAAAATTATCTCTCTCCAATCAACTAAATCGCCATCGTCAGCATGTCAAATTATTTTTATAGACAGAAAGGAACTATTGAGCAAAAGAAACAATTTTACATTGGGCGTTTGAACATTTAGCTCCACCAGAATTAATAAATTAATTTTATTCCATTCACAATCAGGATAATATCTTATATTATTACGTACCTATTATATGATATTATATTATTTTAATTGAAAGATCCGCCAATAATCGTTCATAAGATCATAGCTTATTAATAATTATTACATAAATGATATTTTGTTTAACGTGAAAAATAACAATCGTATTAAACTCCCTAATAATAACTATATAGGTATCAATAAGAACCGAAAAATTGGCGTCGGCATTCGTAGTAAACAATTTGGTAGATGTTTAGACGCACTTAAGCAATGAGTATTTTAAATATTTAAAAAATTGACCATCACGCTAGACGTGTCTACATAATATTATATAAAGGTCGGTTACCTTATAGGTACCTTTGACACGCTTTTCGTCTGTGTTGGTTGCGAGATGATTTGCCAAAACAGCTGAACGTTTTATTTTCAAACTGTCTGTCATCATCGGTGTCGATCGAAATGTTTATCAAGTCCAATGAGTCGAAGAATACTAGATGTAATGATAAATTTTCTTGGCATAGCTTTCATCCATACATTCATCGTCAAATTGCCGAGAATAAATTTTAACCTTTTGATGGTAGTTGAGTGATAACTATTTATTTAATTTCTCAAATCAGATGGAATAATGCTCAACGTATTTATTTATGTATTTTCAAAGTACTTTCAATATACGATTACATTTAACTTTATTCTTCCTTCATAAAATACTATTTCTGTTATTATATTTTTCGATAAATATAACTAATGTTAATGACAATGATGAAAGTTATAATTATTTTTTTCCAGTTTTAAAATGCATATTTTAATTATATATAACTTGAAAAATATGCATTGAATAAAATATTGTAATTTTAATTAAAACAATACCTATGACTTAGTTTTTTTTTTAATAAAATTTGAATGATTAACTATTTATTACAAGGTGTACTATTTATCATTTATTTGTATTACAAATACATACTAAATCTACTACATTAAAATAGTACTGTCCACAACCTCTATATTATAATAGATATATATTATATAAATAACTTATTGATTACATTTTTTTTATAAGTAGGTATATTCATTTTTTACTCAAAATTGTTAACTACAAAGATTAATAAAAATTCAAAAGTAATTTGGTTATACCTATTATTTTTTATATTTTAAATTTTAATTGCTTTTTAAGTAGTCTTAAAATTGCTCGCATATCACGAAAATTATAATCTTTTTATTCTTTGCGGATTTCCTAAATCTTCCCCATACATACATCGTGCATTTAATAGTTAATGATATGTACATTTATAATATATACGTAGGAGTAATCATAACTCATTTCCGTGACGCCTTAACATGTAATAAGGCGTTGTCCAACAAGAATACTTGTTGAAAATACATCAATTTGGTTCACTATTGTAGAAAATGAGTTGAGTTCCATTTAGATAAACAACCACATGTACATGTATTATTGAAATGTATTATTATTTACACAGGTAAGTGATATATTAAATGCGCGATTTATACGCGTAGCTTGTTTAGTTATAAAATAGTAAGAATAATAAATAATCCTTTTTAAAGTGATCCTAAATCGATATTGGTTTAAAAAGACGCTTGATTTTGAAATGACAGCTATAGAGTTATTTTGAGTTATTATTTTTATTGTATACGTATTCTATAAATGTCTGGCGCAGTAAAATGATTGAAATTTGACTTTTTTTGATTCTATTACTGTTGACCTTAGATTCAGAGGTCTGACAATCATTATTGCTGCTTGTTGTACGGTTCGCTGAACGGAAAAAGATCGTTTCATAATAAGATATTATTCGGTTATAATATGAATATTATCCACCAACGCTATTGTGATCATCACGCAAACATAATAGGGCGCGTTGCTAAATTTGATGATTTCGACTATGTAGGTCAAATTTGTTCCAAACCTTTTATGAATCGAAAATATTATAACATTCATAACTAATATGAAATGTTAAATTTTTACATTATAAGATGTGGCAAATTCCCAATATTTTAATATATGCATTAGAAAAAAATCATTGAAATGTTATTGGATTACAAAAGAATGGTTTTCATAATAAACTTATAATATCAACAAACTTAAATTATTTTTTAGTTGTATGAAGTTACTTTTAGCTTAAAAAATAATCATTATTTCGAAACATAAATCTAAGATGTAGAATTCAAAAATAATACGAAAAAGATAATTAACAAATTTTTTTAAATATCTACCTACTATAATATTACAAAAATTTTATAAAAACATGAAGTATTTAGTACGGTTTAGTAGTATTATTTTATATATAATATGTACCAATTAAATATTAATATTCATTGCAAAATAAATAAATAATTCGTTGCATATTACTATTATTTAATGAATTCAAAAATTGCTCTTATTATACTAAATTATGAACTTTATAAACATAAACTAATATATTCGAGTACATATTTAATTCTTTAATAATGTATAAAGATATTATAAAAATGTATACATTTACTATATATTTACTTATAACTTGTTGGACAAGTTCTTTTTAACTTTATGAAATTTATTAACACAGTATATTTTAATTAGTACAATATATTTAATTAATTAACAAATGAAGTATGATAAACATAATTATTTTAGTACATTTATTTCAACATCAGTTTTAATCATTATATTTGAGAATTTCTATTTTTATTGAATTTTAAGTTTTACCGGTCGATTTTCTTTAATACTAAAAATAAAGAAAATATATAGAATTTTCAACACTTCTGGTTTAAAGTAATAGTCATTAATATATTTAAAATCAGAGTGTCATTGATCGAAGGCTCTGTTTAAATCTTTTTATACCATCCTGTTTATAGTAGGTGCTTATTTATTTATACTTATTAATAATAGTAGAAAATATTTGATTACAATATATTATTATTTATTGTATTTATACACATTTTGTTCAAAGATTAAACATATAGATAACTGTGCAAATATACTAGTATACATTCACTCTTAGATCTTAACAGTAGGTCTCAAGTGTAATGTATATTATTGTAAAATTCTTAAAAAAAAACAACAACAACAGGTAACCACCCATAACCCATATAATATTGGCTTAGGTGATTAAAATCTAGATATATACTACCTTTTACTTTATGCAAATGCATGTTAATAGATTAAATATAATTGTAATTCAACCGAATAACTCCTTCTAAAGTTATGAGCTATATAAGCTCAACAAATTTCTCAATTTAGTTAAAGCTATATTTTACAAAGAATATCCAGAATTTTTCAAGACAATTAATACAAATATTGAACATGGATTATTTAAGTACTAGAAACTATAATCAAATTATTTTTTATTCTAGTATATTAATTATAGATTGTTAAGTTAAAATCAGTCTTAGTTATAGATAAATTGGTAAATTAAAATCTAAACAGTATTAAAGTTTACGAGTATTTATGTGTACCGGATCATAAAATGGCTAATTATATATTAAAAGGAATTTTCGTAAAAATATTACAAAGAAAAAAATTGTTAATTTTACATTTTTATAATTAGAAAAATAATAAAATAAACGAATATTTTTTTCTTTGTTATTATTTTCCGGTTTTGTATCTTAAAAATAATATCGTGCATTCGTCCGTAGTATATAATATTATTCAGATGATCAGATGTATTATTATACGTTAAAAATACTATAATAGGTATTATAATATTTCAGGTTACAGTTAAAGGAAAATACTTACAGCCATCGCGAAGAAGTCCACAGAAGACTTTTACAGAAAATAAATAAAATAAAATTCGAATGCGGTCCACGTTCAGCACCACACACAATTGTCTCCGGATAGGTATTAAAAGTTATTTAATACCGGTTTTTGTTTATATAGGTACGGCTGTAAACAGGTAAGGAAACAATAATATATAATATTGTAAAAAAAACTCACGCGCACACACTCACACCGCACAGACGCGCACGCACACACATATGCGACGAGTGCGATGGCGAACCGGTAGGGAGATTGTGTGCGATGCTGTGTGCACCGCGGTGGCGTTCTCGCTATTTCTCAGCAACGGGCTCGACGAGACAAGGACACTTATAAGACATATTAGACACTTTACAATATTATTATTATTGGGGCCCGGATGTTGATGTCTTAAAATAATGCATTTATAAGCTGAAGAATACAAAAAAAATGCCCTAATAAATTTTATGATCTAAATACTCGCAAACACTAAAAAAACTGTTAAATTAAAACATTTTTTTTATTGATTTTTAAATTAATAATAATTATAATTTATATTGGTACATCTGTATTTTGATTTGAGTGAAACTGCATTGAAACTAGTTTTAAACTAAAAAAAATGTTTAATATTTGTTTTAAGTATTATTTGTAATATATGTATAGTAAAATTAAATTAATTTTAATACTTTTCATGTCATATTCATATCTAAAAATTTTGATGAGTTTTATTTTTTCATTTCAATTTTACTTATTGGGTAAAAAATAGTGAAAAATTCCCTAAAATTTCAACAAATAATGACTTAAAAACGAAAAAAAAAATGTAAAATGAAAATTATTTTTGTAGATATATGTGTTTTACAAACATATTTATTTAAACTAGAAAAGTATCGTATTTTATGTTTCCAAAAGAAGATGCAAAAGTCATCAACATTCGGGTTTCTATTATTATTATTATTATTATTAGTTATATTATCATGTCCGCGAGAAAGATGGTAAACAACAATGACAATATTAACAACCGTGATACCTATAGTATCAGTGTTGTATACCTGAACAGTAAACACCTGTAATATTTGTTATGACGCGATTTAGGTATATATTATTTAATCTAACCCAAGTCCACAGGCAGATCACAATTTTCTTGTAGAACAAAAAGGAACGAAATATTTCATGTTCTCAGTCTATAACCGGTGTCTTATCTTAAAAACTAAATACATTACTATGTTGACTTTTCGGAAAGTAATATACAACTATTAAAGATCAAGCAATTTAGCAATATGTATTGTTTAAATATTCGTTTAAAGTATGTAAATATCTTATTAACTTTTTCCATTTTGTTCTTGTACTTCTATGTCATGTAAATAAAACCTTCACATTCTCAACTAATCAGATTTGTTATGTTTAGTCATTATATCATAATATAAATCACGAAAAATAAATTTAAAATTTAAAAATATTTTAAATATTTTGTTAACATTGAAATTTTTATTTGAGTGTGGTTATAAAAAACAATGAGTCTTAAATTTATATAATTTAGATTATAGACGATTCAAAGTCTTGAAGTACATCAAATAAAACTATTAAAAGCATATACCCTAAAGGTGGAAGCATGTTGACTCATGGGAAATGTACAAACTCTCTAATATGAAATTAATGATAATTTAATTTCAGGGTCAAGAGTGAACTAATAGTGTTATAGAAGGGAGTTATAGATTTAAATAAAATAGTAAGATAATTTATAGGCTATTATAGTTTTCAATTTTATTTAACAAAAACAAGTTTTGCATTATATGTTATGATGAATTGTAATAATTTAATACTCATGTATTGTGTTTTTGAAATCTTATTGATTTCTTGATACCTATAGTATCTGGAAAAATATATTTATTTTGCTTTTAATAACGATTAATGATTTAGCTAATTGGTGAAAATATAAATATAAATTTTTTATTCAAATGTATTTTAGTATTTTGTATACATTTCTAAAAGAATATTAAGAACAATACTATGTTGTAATTTATTCGAAGGATTTGTAAAATTAATAGTAATATACTCGTGTTTACAGGGATATCTAAAAGTTACAGTAATAATTTAAAATAGTCGTCAACCTTTTTATTTAAATATTTATTGTTTGTAAATCCTTGACGACTCATCTATATCTATAATTACCATACAAGACAATAATATATAATATTTTTTTATGAGAAATATCAATAATGATTTAAATGAAATAGGATTTTAATTTATTAAACTACAACATAAAGGTCTAGTTATAAAATGTATGTGTAATTTTTTCCGGATCTATATTCTATTATTGTCAGTTGACGGATGGCAAATACGTTTGGGTTGCATGTTCTATCATTATTGATGGTCAACTAATATTTTTTCATGGGCAATTTTAAATATATATACTTTTTGTGGAATATAATTTTAGTCGAGTATAATATATTATTATTTTAATTTCATAAACTTACTAAAAATACGAAATATTATTGATGATCATATTCATATTATATCATTACTTGTATTTAACATGCTAACATACTATAACTCATATAGATTTGAATTTATTTTAAAACCAGTTTTATTCGAAGATGTTATCGGCATACTCTTTAGTATTTATTAATATTTATCAACATTTTGTAATTTTTTTTATTTGTAAACTTAAACATTAAATTAAGAAAAATAAAGTTGAAAACACCTAAATATTAGTGTTTATCCACTGTAAATATGAACCGACTATTAGGATTTAATAATAATCAATAAACGATCTATTAAAAGTATATATATTCTATGATTTATTATAGAAGTAAAAACTTACTAAAAATACATACACTAACATATAAAACTATACTAATAATGATTATATTGTTTACCATGAATTATTATTGCGATAAAAGATCTTATATTGGTACAATGTACCCATTACCCATACCTAAACAAGTAAACCTAACTATAATTCTTAATAAATAAATATTTAACATAACACACATTTATGCAATATTATAACACATCATGTTATGTTTAATGAAATATAACTTTGTAAAAGTCATAACTTTGTTTTTTACAAACACGTAATTAAAGTAGATGTTTAAAAGAATTATAATATGTATTGTAACCAATAAATTATTTTGGATGGAAAATAACAAGTTTTTTAAATTAATTCATAAGATAATACATATCCTTGCTCGATATTACATATTATATTTACATTATTTTCCTTACATGCTTAATATATTATAATGTTTTACACGATTAGTAAGAATTATATAAATAAAATAATTAAATATTATGTTTTAAAAATCCCAATGCAAGTTCAAGGTCATTAGTGGTGTTCTAACTAAAACCATTACTATAAGAGTATAAGACTCTACAGTAGGTATACCTCATAGAAAGGAAATTGATTTCCATTGGTTGTTATTGTTGCAGTATATAATTCAATGCATTAATTAACGTATATTCATTTGTTATTTTATAATTGTATTTTATTTAGGTGATCACTAAGGACATTTTTTATACATATGAAAAACCGTAATCTTATAAAATGGCAGTAAATGGAAATTTATTTAACTCAATTGAAATAATTGATGGTAGAAAATTAAGACTTTTTTTTTAAGTTTAATTTTAAGTTACCGAAGTTTGATTAGTTTTTAAGACTAGCTATTTAGGATTTTAATAGCTTATATTTTATAATATTTAAAATAAATATTTCAATACAAATGTGTTTATTTAATTGATGTTTAATATTATGTTAATGACCGGTTTTGATGTTGCAATAACTCTCATTCGTACCATTAATCATAAAATTAAATCAAATCACATATTTTCCGAGATACTAAATATTTTCCGTAATATTAGATACCAACAATATGTTTACTTATTTTTGACGTTAAGGTCAAATCTGAAATCACCACGCCGGAAACCACTATTGTATTCTTAGATTAATATACCCATGATTCATATTTTTCGAGTGACTATTGCTTATACTAATATAATATTTTTTATAACTAATATAACTTTATTTATATTTTGTATACCAGGTATAAGGTATATACATATATAGGTATATTCATGATAGTATAGAATTGTAACTTATAAAATAGATACATTTAAAATTTTCATTTTATGTACAATATGTTTTTTACATAATAAAATAGTTAAAGAGTATGCATAGTATGGAGTAATACAAACTACCAAGTATGGTATAGTGTCATCTACGCGAATCCAATTGACTTATATAAACCCATATAAATTATTCTAATCATATATAACTTGCAAGTAATTCTTTCTTTATTATTTTGTTCCGTGCAATTGTGAATTTTAAAAAGAAGATGCAAATTTAAATTTTTATATAGATAGTAGATTTATTTCTTTATTTTTATATTTTTTTTACTTACACACATTTTTTCAAATTAAAGTTTTAAATGGTACTGAAATATTATTTAATTGTTTGTTTGATATACACAGGAACAAATTTTTTTAGAATAATTTTAACTAAATTTTGTTATTATTATAATAATAGATCATATAATTTTTGTAGTTTCTATTAATTGGCCTATTTTAAACAATTTATAATGTAAAAATGCATGTATTATCATGCTATGTAAAATATGTTATTTTGAACGATAAACATATTAATTTAAGGGTTCAATGCTTGTAAAAATAAATTATTTTAGTTGGCTACTGATTTGATTTTAATTTGTCTATTTGAAAAAAAAATGATAAATAATTATAATGTATAATTTAAGTTGATTTAAAATCTTAGCATGAGTTAAAAAGTTGACTACAGTCCAATATTATGCTATAATAAACTAGATACATTTAGATACTCATATTATTATTATTATGATGATTATTTTTTTATATTAATATATATTAATATTCTTTTTGTAATATTTAATTATGAAATTATCAATGTACTTTGATTATTTTTACATTTTTAATTCTCAATAAATAATATTATACACAAAAAAGTTATAAAAGTATCTTCTAACAAAATTAGAAATATATTTTGTATAAAACAAATTATAATGATTAAGTAATTGGCTACAGCCTGCATAATTTAATATTTACCAGTTCATTATACATATTATTTTGTACAGTAGGAAGTACAGAGAATCTATATATTATTCCTTTATTATTATATTAATAATATATACATACAAATTACTAACATTAAAAAAAGCACTTCGGTGAACAATATTTAAACTTGTAATATTGATAATAAATATACGATACTAAATAACTAAAAATAAAAAAAAAAAAAAAAAATAACTAAAAATTATGAAATCATTAAACACAGCGTGAATGAAAATTTTACTGTAGTCCGGATATTTCATGTATTTGTACAAATTGAATAAGAAAAAATAACAAAACCTTCTAAAATCGGGTAGGCATCGATTATTTTATTTATATATAAAATAACGTGATAAATAATAGTAATTCTTAAGATGTTATTAAATCATTTAGGTATTCGGTGTTTGTTTGGGCAAGCAGTAGGTATAGGTTATTGTAATCGACTTTAGAAATATAATGGTATAGACGTTGATAGTAATAATTAGTAATACATCATCATCGACATAAATGCATAATACATTTGTAATGGTAAAATTTTAATTTAATTTTATTTAATTGTAAAAACATTAATTATTTAAGTTCAGTCTATTACAGTTATTATTGGGAAAGCTTTTACTCGACTGCAGTAATCTAACTATTACACTCATGCAGCAACGGCAGCAGAAGGCATAAATTGCTTTTAGGTATGTTATAATAATGATTGTGGGCATGTAGTCACAACACTATACAATTAAATGACAAACAAAATATTGTGAAATAATAACTTACCGAAGGATATTATTTCACTGACGGAAAACAAATGTACAAAAATCACGGTATTGTCATTAATGTACGTATACAACCTCGTGACTAGTAAAGGTTTGTGCAATCGTAAAAGGCCAGCAGTGGCACGCGGCGTGTCTACAGTGGCGCACACACATTCTGCACAGGCGAATTTATTATTATCGTTGGGGTTGACTTAACGTTATAGATAAAATTATTTTCTGTGTAAAAATATCTTCGGTTGGGACTTTCACGAAACCGATCATTCATCTATAACTAAATGTCAAATTAAGTTACTTTAAAATTCGTGTCGACATGAATATTGAGTATATTATGTTACGCTGCATACACAATAATTATTATGTAATTGCAGCATCGAAAATTTGTTTAACCATTTATTAATGTAGTTAAACGTACCTATTCGTGTGATCAGGTTATATTACGAAATACTATTAAAATACGTAATTAAATGTACAGTAAACTATTATCTATACGAATATGTGACGGTTAAAATTGTTGATGATTTCTTATTACACTTAATACCTTATTGCAACTTTGTCTTTAGGCTTATATTGTAGAAATTGTTCACAACATAGTACATACGCATACACACATAAGTATTTTCGAAGCCAGAATTTATTTTTAATTTTAGTTATGGTTTTTGATAAGGCGCAACAATATATGCAACTCAATTTACACTTGTCACTATAATAAATTAAGAATAGGTTTTGATTGAAGCATTATATGAATTATTATAAACTAATAATTCTCACAAATCGAAAACACGAATTAAAATAACGTAACCTGTACCAATAACAAATGTTAAATCTGTTTACGTTTAAGCTTTAATATTATTTTTGACTGAGAATTTATATATGGATGCTTATTACGTACGTATTACTTAGTAAGTAATTAATTGTAATTAACCAAGATAATCAAAATTTGAAATTTAAATATTTTAATATAAATTAAATTTTTTTTTAAAACTGTTTTATTATTAGACAGTAAATTTAATCACGATTAGTAGTATATAAATTATTTTATCAAAGTACTTTATTACTTAATATTTGGCAATTTAACCAAATTACTGATTAATGATTATAGTATTATACATAAAATATTAGCTTATTAGCGAATAATCACACTGTTGCAGCCATAACTATAGAACACATAAAATTTAATAGGTATACATTCAACTAAAAGCTAAGGTCATACTGTCATAAAACATCGAATGCATCGAAAACATAATTTTTCATCAAACAAAAGTATAGTATATTCAATGTTTTAGTATTTCGTAACTTCGTGGTCTCGTTTATTTGAGATTTAACATTAAAACGCAATTTATTAATGTTATGTAAGGATAGTTGTTAAGTCGTCTTCGTTTTCATAAAATCTGAAAAATGTTGAACTGCATTAACATTATAAGTTTCATTAAAATCCGGTTTTTTTCGGTTTCATCCAACGCAAAGAAGTTTATTGTTAAATTAGGTACAGTGGTATGCCATTTTATCCTTGGCTTAAGAAAATTCTGTGTACACCGGTTTTATGAACATCAACACTTTGCCATCCTGACACCATGATTCATTTCCAATTTATTGTATACTAATTGTAAACTGGTTTATTTGTTTTCCTTTTGTCCGAATTTACAAATTACCATTACTCGTAATTTGAGATATAATTGTTCGTGGTTTTACATTTATTTTTTCAGCTTAAAACATGGTTTCTAAATGTATACGAGTAAAATGCACTTAAAAATGCTTATATACTCATATTATTCCATACGTAGAATATTAGGTATATATATTTGTTAATAGTTTTCTTCGTTGATATTTTTAATGTTATATACATTAACTTATATACAAATGTATAGCACCAATATACATTTTGCATGACTAACTATGTACATATTTTTGAAATTATTTTTGTTTGCAATCAAGTATACAATTATTCATACGAGATAGAATATAAGTTCGATACTGGTACTGCATATCATAAACACGCATTCGCTGTGTGTCCTTGGACTAATATTTCTTCTTTTATTTTAGAATTGAATACGAGATATTAACATTATACAACATTTAGGATTACTATTTTAAATATTAAATTAAAATAGTATCATTGTTTTTTACATAACATATCTGTGGAGTCCAAAAAGATTTTAATTTTTTTAATGAAGTTTTAAGATTTCTTAAAATGTCCTCATTAAAAAATGTATGATAATACCTGAATCTTTCCTTTTTATATAAATTAATTAATATCTGTCTATGTGTGTAATATTACTGTCTAGAAATATAAGAAAAATCTAATCTTAAAATTAACAAAAAAAAAAAAAAAAAAATATAAGAACTAAAGAAATTTATAATATTAAAACCATCATAATAATGACATTCTGCTTTCACTAGTTAATAACTTAATGTCAACCCATAATTCTGTTAATATCGATATTGCATTTTATTGTAATATTAATGATTTTAAAGTTGTATAATATATTCTCCGATGATCATTGTATATTGTAATTTATTTTGTATATTTTATATTATTACATAGGTAATTATTATATAATAATAATTGTATTATCTTATTTTTTTAAATGGAACTTTTACTCCGTAAATAAGAAAAAACTTAAATTGATTTACGTACCTAAATTTTTTCACGGGTAGATATAGGTATATATTGTATGTATTAATATACGTATATTATTATTATATGAGATTACAGAGCTCAAATACATAGTTAGTGTACAATAACATAGCTGACTTTTTAAATTTAATATTATTTAAAATAATGTTTCAAATGTTATCAATAATCTGGCAAAAATAAAAATATTAAGTTATTAATTTAATTTAAAACATTGAAATTTACATGTTTTTATAATAAATATAGGTTAATTCATTGTCCATTGATTATGTTATATCATAGTATATTCATTGATTTTTTTACTAAAAATCTATATTTATTTTTATCACATTAATCATTTCTTTTATATCTTTCAGATTATTTTGTAGTTACTCGTGTTTTTTGTTTTGTAGTGAAATACAAATTTCATAAATTTTGTATGATAATTTAATACTATCTTATAACAAGTATTAATATAGGTTTTCAATAATATTTATATGTTTAGTCTATAAAACTGAATAGAAAATAATGAAATATGATGTTAATTGAAAAAGTAAGACTTAAATACTAATGAATTTATGTGCTATTTTCTATTTTATAAACAAATCAAAGACATTTAAATTTTAAATATTACACTTATATATATGGTATACCTACTTCTGTTAATCGCGCAAAGTTTTAAATAAATCGAAATAGATTCACAACACTATAAAACAGTGTAGTATTAGTGTGCGTAGTGCATTTGTGTGAAACAAGTGTTCCGTAAGTTGGTTCACTATGGAAACGCGTCGTCACCAGCGTTATGTTTGATGGGGATCATGCGATAACTATATTTTTTTTTAACAGTATTTTTTCAACCATAGAAACTAGAGATATTGTTTACGATACTAGTATTAAGTTTATTGTAATATTTTACTATTTATACGTACTATTAATAAAATAACGGTATTATTAATAAAAATATAAGGGGTGAAATTTACGTAATGGCAAACAAAAAGAAAATCATAGGAAGGATGAATAAAAAATTGACAACCAATAAACGAGTTAACGAGCAGGCAAGAGTATTATACAAACAATTTCGTTTAAACACAACCACGACGTCTGTTAATAGAGTGGCTGCAAAGGTGGAGAAAATCCAACAGCCAATCAACTCCAAAGTGAGTAAAAAAATATAAATATTTTGTTTTTTTTTTGTTTTCAGATTTATTTCATTAATGTTTTTTTTTTTTTTTTAATTCTATTATATAGTTTTATTGTTACCAATATATTTTAGCTATTCTAAAATTAAAAAAATATTATATTAGCTTGAAAACACTATAGGACAGTTCTCAATCAACTTATTATATTATAAAACTATAAAATATTATTAAAAAAAATTGTATCTGCCAATTTCTCGATAAGATTTTAGTTTGTAGTGTTATAAATTATTATGCTTTTAATTGTTGTTGTTTTTTTAGATTATGCAATTCAGAAATAAAATTCAATTAATTTCATATTTGTTTAATGGTTTATTTTTTTAGTATTAAATTATATGATATTTAAATATAAACGTACCTATAAATGCATAATAATACATAATAATAAATACATGTTACTGATAGTTTACTCTGATTTGGCCAAACTTTAAAACGTATATAACTTAATATTATAATTTTTAACTTTGGTAATTAATAATTTAACTTATAAAATGCTTATATGAATTAGACAATTAATCTTGCATAGTATAAATTAAACTGTAATTCAACAATATCTGATGTGAAAAATATGAAAACAACAATTATTATCTAAACTCTATCATTAATATTAATTTATATTTTATAAAATCATTGCAATTATTATTCAGCTGATAGTATACTTTTACTGTAATAATATTTAGGTACTTTTATTAACACGTATATTTTAAATAAGTTGTTTTTATAAATATGAATTCAAATTTCATACTAAACGAAATGTATATATAACATCAAGTTTGAGATTAAAATGTAATATGAATTTTGTTTCACAAAGATATTTTTATGTATAGTGTTTTTTATATAATGTTTAACTGTATTTCGTCCCAAGATTCGTTACGCTGTTGAAGACATGATAAAACGAAATGATTATAACTATGAGTACTATAAAATGTTATAATTTTTACGACATTTATACTCTTATTTTTAGTTTTGTCTATTCGTATTTTATACATTTAATAAGATATAAATGTATATACCAAACTGTGTTTAGTCATATAACGGTCAGCGTCAGTTCATAAAGTGTGGTCAAATCAGATAAATATACTTTAAGGATATTATGTTTTTGTACACCTACTTCTTTGTACATGTTATTGATAGTAAAAAATAAATAGGTATTTAAACTATTTTAGTACTCATTTAATTCGTTAAATATAACGTATATTCTATATGTATTCAACATAACAAATATCAAACTATCTAAAATAAATGTATAGTACATTAATACAATATATTTATATTAAACATATATTTTATTTAAAAGATATTAATAAGCATTAACTTCGATAACTTGAAAATATATTCATTTGGCTAAAAAATACTGTAACATAATGTAAGTGTATTAATCTCATTGCAAACGCCCGAGAAGCTGTATATTTTTATTTTTAAACCGATTCGTCGTTAAATATGTCGCACGTTGTTTTAATCTGTCGATAATGTTGTTTGGAAAACACCGATTCACGTGTAAACCATTGTTATTGTTGACGTAGAATTGAAAAATAAAAATAAAATACTTCAGCTATATTATAATACTAGTGTGTGTGTGAAATCACACGCGGAATTAATTTTCTAACATTTTATAACAACCGCGGGTGCCGCGCCAGTCGATAAAACTTAAACGTGCTTCTAATATTATACGTACGTGTTGACATACAACAATTATATCATTCACTGCAGCTGTACACAGTTTGTAAATGAAAAATAAAACAATTAATACAACGACAGTATAGTAATACTAATAACGACGATAATAATAATAATAAAAAAAAATCCGACCAACGTCCGTCATCGTCGCTGCTGCAGTCGTCGATTTATAGCAGCCGCGCGCGGTGATAAACTTATCCGGACGGACACTTGGCCCAGGTCTGGTCGAGCGTATACAGTGCTGTAATCGCGTAATAATAATAATATTATTATTATCATCATCATCATCATCATCATTAATATTATTATTAAGCACAACCGCCGACGGGAGCAGCAGCAGACCCTGTGTGTAGCACACGTGACTCGTCGTGGCGTCACGAGAAAAACGCACACGAGAAATATGCGATCATACAGGGCGATTCACCAAACGCGCTTATTCTACGTTTTGTCTCGAAGATTTTCACAAACTATTAACCGCTCACAGGGTAATCATATTAATTACCGGCACACCAAACGGATTCAAATCCAAATATTCGGAACGCATCAAGCTTTCCATAAAAATTGAATGTGTAACAATCATAGTAAAAAAGAGGGTTTTTATTTGAAAAAAAAAAAGAAGTAGGCATCGCCACTGGACTCTTTTTCAAGTAGCGTAGAAAATCTGAGAATTTCGAAAATCAGAATTTGAGTGAGTGGGGCGGTTAAAGGATAAAACGGTAAAGAGCATGATTGGTTTATCATCCTGTATACACACAGGCGCGCGCGCGCAACTATATCGTATATGGTACCTATATACCTACAAACAAGCGCTGCCTCGTTATTTTGGCAGTCTGGCCGAATCGGTCGTGCCGTTTGCCAAACCGTCGTGTTGCGGCCGTCAACGCCGTCTGCGTCGGTGTCATTCACGATTTTCACGTTCGACTTTAAGCCATTGCGACTTCCGCGCGTTGTTATTTTAACGTTTCGTCGCCCTTTTCCATCGCCGTTATCGGTTTTCCGAACTTTTTTCCACACCACCCATCGCCGTAGATTTCGTTCTCGTCGCGACTTGTCGACACCGCCACGTCGTGCCCGAAACAATTAAATCGTTATCGATTCGCCCGTAAAACATAATATTACATCGTTTATAAAAATTATTTTTCTTTTCGTTCTCTAAGAACTCCAAGACCATGGTGATATCCGGCGACGATCACGTGTTGGACGTGCTACTAGACCGACTGGCACCTCTCACGGCCCACACGACCGAAAACTTGGAAAAGATACGGAGGATAGCGCACAAGATCAACGGCCGGGTCAACAATTCCGGTAAACGTTTCTCTTTTAATATTCGAACTTAAAGGCGCATAATAATATTATTATACGCTGTGCAGTAGTGGGCTCGACCGTTTAAACGTTGAACCGTATGGGTAGACGCGCTGTAGGCAAATCTCAAATTTTCTGCCCTACATTATTTTACTCCTTATCATCTTAATACTTAGTCGTTATTATTTTATGAAACGAAATTTTAAATTCTACCCTTAGCGACCGTTCAACTATAGTCAACCAGTGTACCGGGTTTGTATAAACCATACAAGTTTATGTTATAAATATGTGTGTATATCTAATAAATTATTATTGATAATCATAATTTTAATTATTTCAATAGTATTTAAATATTATATATACATTCTATAGAAACATTATCCAATAAACAATTTTTATAAATTGTTATTAAATTCGAATATTATATTATAATGAACAATTTGGTTCAAAAGTTTAACACATTTAATGTAAAAATAGTTGTTTTATCAATATACTTACTATTATATTTATATTAATATTAATCAGTATAAATTAGATATGGGATTCCATATTATTTGGACTTGTTTCATTTAAAATTTATAGTTGTATTTATTTTCATGGTACGATAAGAACGATTGTAATTTACTTTTTGATTATCTGACAACCATTTATTATTATTATATCATTATTTTCGAATGACTATAAATCATATGAACTAGTGAAATATAAGAAATATTTTGTCCTTATCTATAGCTTGATGTTTAAGTGATATTTCAGTTACTAAGTAGTAATGTACGTGTTGTAATAGTGCTGGTAAAATTAAAATACTTTTTGTATATAAAATATTATTACTTATTATATTATTTTGTGTTTGAGAGTATTGTATCTATGTAAATGTACATACTTTCAAGACAATTTGAAAATAATAAAAATTATCTTATATATCATATACCTATCATTAGATATTAAGATTTTATTTTATGGATTCCATCAAATTTAATGTAGGAATAACTTAATTTTAAATAACTTGGGAATTCATTTCTCTTGTGTAGTATCGGTTTACGGTGACAGGTAAATCACCGCAAACGTAAAAGGATTCTGAGTGAATTCAATATTTGAATTAGCATATATTTCAAAGAACAGTACAGTAGGATGAATAAATTTATGTCAAAAATATTGCTTAATATAACTTATAAATGATGTGAATAGGTTCAAAATATAAACAGATTACCAACAATTAGTCTAATAGTCTAATATTTCAAACATTTCAATGTGTACATTTAGAAACTATGAAATATTTAGAGTAATGATGAATATTAAATAGTCTTGTTTTTTACTTGCGAAAAAAATAACTAAAATTAATAAAAGAAAATCTTTATTTTTCATTCAATTTTCTCAAAATTTGAACTTCGAATGCTAAAAAAAAGTATTCTTTTCTTTATATTACTTATATATTTTTTTTGAATTTCTATAAGAACTACTTATAGGAAGTCGTTTTATTTATTAAGTTATACTACAAAATAATTAGCATTTATTTTTGATTTTGACGAATATATTCACAATATGCAAAAATGCTTATATAAAAATGGTACTCATATATTTTTGAGATCTTTAAAAAACTTATAAAGAACTTTTTACTTATTAAATTTCAATATTTTTAACTAAAAAACCATAAAATTATATATATTATAAATTGAAAAAACTGATATAAAACAATAATTTTTCAGTTCAGTCAAAAAGATTTTAAATATCTATATTCAAAAACTATAATATTATCTCTAGTATATATTTATACATACATATTTGGGTGAAATATAAGTATTTACGATTATTACTTTCTGAATTATACAAAAAACTAAATCAAATTTGTCAAAAACCTGTATTGTGTAAATATCACTGTTTTCTATTAGTTTTTAATTTTTTTTTCAATTTAGAGATGTATTAGGAATTTCATACTTTTACTAAAAGTATCGTCGAAAGTAAATTTACTACCAGAAACCAACCATTCTCTATGAAAATTGTCTCTACAAAAATATTGTTAGATATAAAAATAAATTTGAAAAATAAAAACATATAATAATTGTAAAACTAATACATTCTTCGTTTCACGCAAAATCTAAAAATAACGATTTCAAAATATTTATTCATTACATTTTATTGGTTTAATTTTAAAACATTTTAGGTAAATCATTAACTATTATTTTTGATAAAATTATTTCAATTTTTAATTTATGAATTTATGATTAATTTGAAAATTTAAATATATTATCTATGCATAAATACTATGCTATTGTTTCATTATATTCACGATTAAAAATTATAATGATAATATATTTGTATAACTTTTTCCGCACACCTAATAACTATCACAAAATACAACTAAACTAACCAAATTATTTTATTGTATGGTTAAATGACGTATTGCTGTACTAATTCATTTTAACATAAACTATTTTGTATTTATCAAAATTTAAAACTTTTTTATAAAAATTAAATTAATTAAGTAATTAAAAAAAAAAATAATAAATTAATCGATTTATTTATATGTAGAGAATAAAACTATACGTCTTGTCGGTACTCTAATTTATTTTACTTATCAATCGTGTTACTTGTTTTATGTGTATTAAATACAATTTTGACTTATTATATCCAAAAGAATGAATATATTTTTCATTTTAGATAAAAATGTCAAAGCTAAATCGTTGAATATTCTTCGAAAAACTAGATCAGAGCGAATGGTGGATATCGTGAAATTATTTGAAGTGAGTATTAACATAATTAATTTTTCAAAAAAATAACTAAATAATACGAGTTATTATTTTTTAAGTATTTTAGTCTTAAAAATCGTTTTTACATTATTTTATTTACAAATCTAAAATTTTTGCTTTTGTAAATAATAAACATCCAGAAAATGTATTTACATTTTATATTTACCAGTGTATAATGCAAATACATAAAATTATATTAGGAAAAATAGTTGTATTTTATGTTTTTGAAAAATATCCAATAGTAGCAGTTTTCAGTATTAATACTTGGCATACAATTTCTATGTTTGGGAAATTAATTATCTAATTAGTTTTAATTTTTAAGTACATGAAAATACAAAAACATTAAATATTAATACATTATCTTCCACTTAAATTTAATAATAACATATTTTATGTAATACAGTAAAATTGTTGATGAAGTTTGTGGATTTAAAATTTTATCAATGAATCATAAATTCTGGCCTTTAAAATTTATACTTCCTGACTCCTGTATATTTTTAACCAGCAGAGTGATAAATGTTATTTTTGAAATGTCAGTATAACGATGGTAAATGACCAATTAAATGTTTTATTTTTAAAATTGTCATTTTTAAATAATTTTTTCTCCTTAAAACTGTTTTTTATAATCACGGTAATATTTTATCTATTCACACTAATCATATTTAGGAGATAACATAACCATTATACAGTTTATGTATTTATAAATGGAAACAATTTAAAAATGTAATATATTGTAAATTGAAATATTAAAACGTTATTTGCATTATTATTTTAAAATAATACGTTTTTATATTTCTTTAAAATCGAAATAAAACCAAAAACTAAATTATTTGAATTTATGATTATAATACTTGAGTAAACTGAAAGTTTTGTTAAGAAATGTGTATGAGTTAGACCGTTAGTGTATTAATTCTAAAAAAAACAATCTTGCAATCTTCTAAAAGAAAATTAATTTAATTAATTTTACACTTGAAATATTTTTATAATAATATCTTAGAAAGCAATTATCTGGTATATAGAGCGAAATTGCGAAAATTCAAATTTTAATGTTCAGAATGTAATCATTTTGGTTAGGTTTTAAATTTATTTATACAATTTAATCTCTATAGAGTTCAGTAAAAAAATAAAATAATGATACTGCAAAATTAATTGAAATTTACTTAGAGTATTTAATAGGTACTAATTAAAATATATTTATGTATTATTTAGTTACTATATATATGTCTTGATTTTTTGTTATACACTTCTATTTAAATTAACTATTGAAGTTGTGCGAAAACAATATTTATATATTTCTAATGAAGTATTTGTTTAATATTCGCTAAGTACATATTTTGTATCTTCGATTTAAACATTTATCTAATCATTCTAAATTTATGAAAACCTATTTCATATCCTATATAATATGTATCGTATATTTTACCAATTATTTCATTCATTTCATAAACAAAATTAAATCATAACTAATATAATATATAATATAATATTATATCCAACATATTTTAATAATATATAATATTATTATTTATGTACAATTAATGACTATACACATTATATACTGGGTAACTTTTATCAATATATATATTCCATTTTACGAGATATTATTGTATCCAATTTTAAATATTATTTAAGTTTTTAATATTTTTTAGGTTTTTATATGTACTAATTTTTGTTTTCAATAAAATTTTCTGACAACATCAGTAAAAATAATAGTATCAAACATCGAACCGATAGTTAATTTTTCAAAAACTTTTAATGTCAAATGTTAATAGATTACAGTAACACCGCATAAGTGTTATAAATGTGGTTATAATATGTCCAATGTGCATGCATCGCCAATATCGTATATTATAATAAATTCCGATTTAATACAGGACATTACGCTCTTCGAAAAACATAATATTATGATGCGTATTGAGAGATTTCGTTTCCGTCCCGTTAATATTGTTGTGTGTATATGATTAGACCAATGTTAGCTATATAATGTCTGTTTTCCCGGTGAAAATTATACACAAAGCGAACGTTTATCGGATACATTTTTATTTTTTAAACAACGCGCTAATTAAATGACACGGCTATTGGCTCGAGACCACACAAACGCACAAACGCGCGTCTGTGTCTGATTGCCCGAGGCTTTTGGTGACAATTATTAAAACATACGCGTATTTTGCAATGTCCGAGCTCCGTGGTAAGGAAGTGAGTGGACCACGATACAAGTAAATAATAACTGTGTATTTATAGTGACGTCTCTGCAGCGATAGACAGAAGGACGAACACCATTAAAATTAAATACACGCACGTCCATTCTCATTACACATTACGTGGAACAGCCATCACACAGGAAATCTAACTGAATCCGCCAAAACGGAACAGCCTTAGCCAAATTTAAAACGTTTTTCGTATGGTAAATTACTGCATGATTGGCTGAGCATGAAAAAGAAACATAATAATAGTAATAATAATAATAAAAAAAAAACAAATTAGAGAAAAACATATACACTGGTGTAAAGACCGTGCAAGATTTTTTCACCCAGGGTGGCAATAATAATAATAATAATAATAATAATAGATTAAGAAAAATATAGTATTCTATTTTGATAATGTTTCGGATTTTTGACGGTCGTATTATAAAAGTACGTGTATAGCTTGTGGGGAAAAAAAACTATATTGCCTGGCACGCGTCTCGGTCGTATATTTTGCATGTACTTTTAAGCAGTTGCATTATAAATTAACTGTCGTTCGATTTAGCACGGACTGCGTTATTTTCAGCATGCAAAGGTTAAGGGTGTTCTATTAATATTAATATATGCATAAAATTATGAAAACAAATATTTATCTGTTTATTAAATGAATCTTTACACCATAATAGCTCCAATACGTCTCTGCGTATTATTATTATGTAAAACCGTTTAATTGTCTGGTATATTGTTAAGTAGTAAAAGATAATATATTAAACATTTTCAACAGTTTTGGTATTTAAGTCGTAATGTAATGGGTAAAATATATTTTTTTCAAAGTACCTAAATATTCAAGTATTTCATATAAATAATAATTTTTATATAGGTACCAATAATACGGTGAGCTATTAGACAATTGTGAAAATGTGTTCAAAAATCACAAAAACTATAATTTTATCATTAAGTTATTTTTTAAATATCAAAATTATTCTTAAGTATACAGATTGTATACTAATAAAAATCATATAGACAAACTTAAGTTTATTCGTTGAAAAGTTAAAATATAAATATAAATACAAAATAAAATGAGTCTATAATTTTACTGAAATAATTTTATAATTTATTTCAAACGTAACTATGATTATTTACATTTTAACACGTTTTAATTTATTTATTGTATATTTGATAAAGAATTTATTATTGAGTGAAAATGAAATAAAAATTAACTATTTTTATAGTCTTGCCTTGTTGGGTTTAAATAAATTAAAAACTTAATATCAAGGAAAATGCGACTTGTTAATTTATTCTTTAGGAAAATTATTTTAATCTCGAGTTACTACATAGTTTAATTAAACAATGTTAACTATCGAATATATAATACTAGGATTGATTTAATTTCGCTTTACTACCAATATAATGTTATATTATATTTACTCGTCAATTCTATGCTACAACTAGCACTATACAGTACCTATACACGTTATTAAATTGTATGTGCGTTCTGTAGTATACCGTGTAGGTATATTATATTATGGGAATCGATTTTCGTGTCAGTGGCCAAATGGGCCTTTTGACGGCATTCAGTTATAGGTTGAAGAAAATGTTTCACCGTTCTTAATGAACTAAAATTACATTTGATTTTGAGAATCAATAACGCTTGTAATGGGACGGCATCACGTCATGTCGGTTTGTACACGCGCGGAAACGCATTATTTATGCGTGCTTTGTGTATAAGTTAATTTAACACTCACACAAACACGCATATCATATCATATCACATATATATTTATTATATATATATACAATACATGTTATACGTCGACGATAAGTAAACCTGTTACATGTGATGTTTCCATCAAGTATGCGAATTACACTACCGTGTGATGTATATAATGACATTTAGTAAACGAATATAATAATACTAAAACATTATCACTCATAGTTTAAAGCTGAAAAAAAAATGTTTATAATTACAATACGCGCCCATAACAAGAGGTATTTAACTCGAAAAGACGAGACTGTTTGAATTATTAGCTACTTCGTACGTACGTATAATAATCCTATTATCTATAAAGCATTTTAATAACCTAACGTGTATACTTGAACTCAAATCATTTAATAAATAACATTCAATGATTGGTTTATATTTTGTGTTGTATCAATGGCGGTAGTATATTTCACAATTCACACGATACAATAACCAAAATATCGACCAATCATTTTTGAAGCATAACGACAAATGACCTTATTTATGCGTAAGCTACCAAAAATGAAAAGCTCTCGGGTACTACCGTAAATTTCAAAAACTAAACCAGGAAACTATAACTACAGCTACACTGTTTCTATTTTTAATGAACTTCTAGTGAAATAATATCGGGTAACGAGTGTTTTTGGCATCTTGTTATATAACTCTACGTTTAGTATTTATACGTTACGTCACTTCAAACGAAAAAACATTTTATGGAAAATAAATCTATAGTTAAATATATTAAGTTTGTCTCTTTTAATCAAAATAATAATTTCATTCCATTAATTAATTTTGTTGTTTTTAAAAAAAGCCTGATACAAAATTAAAATCTTAATTACAAAAAATGTTCTGAATAATTTAATACCAAACTAGTCTATCTTCGATTTAAATAGATCTATATCACATAAGCAATAATGTCTAATATAATTTTGTAACGACTCAGAGTGGGTATGATTAATAGTTTTTCTGTGACGAAGAACTTTGGTAAATAATATCCATAAGATTCAATTGGTTTTCTTTGACTAGTAAACGTTGGCTCTACTCCAGTGAGTTAAAACTTAAAAATGAATTATAGTGTTTGGAAAAATGTCAAGTTTTAAATATTTTGTCTAAAATATTTAAATAAAATAAGTTCAATAATATTATTAAATGTATTAGTTATTTTAATAAATTTTAATTTTTTTTTCAGTTTAGTTAAAAAAAAAGCCAAATTTAGTATATTTAAAATATTTATCTTAAAAAAAAAAAATATTGAGATTTTAAAATAACAAAAGAAGTCAAATTGTTTCTACTTGTAGGGAACCGAGAAAAAATTATCTTCCGTGTTATTTTAAGATAAAGTTATCACTAGATGGTTAGATGAGTTTTAGTTTAAGTAAAGGACCTATGTGTTAACTGCCTAATATGGTCAAACACTTACGTCTAAGGTATCCATATAGTACTTTATTTATTTTAAAAAGAATGCAAATTTTACTACGATATTATATTTGATTTGGTAGATTATAGAAAAATTATTAAAAAATCTAAATTGCGATTAGCTTAAACTTTTTTTCTTCAACAATACTTAGAAGCCTTTTTAAATACTTTTAATAAGGTTGAGTTTAGGCTAAATGGTATAAACGGTTATAAAAAGTTCAGTGGTTTTTATTTTTTTTAATTATGAATATGGTGGTAGACTACTAAAAGTAGAATGAGCATTAAATTAAAAATGTATATTAGAAGGATCATTATTTTTTTGGTATTTAGTTGTTTAATTTTGAAATTATCAAATCTACCACAGAGATTGTTGAAAAATTTGAATATTGAATATTGGACTTCAGAAATTTTTTGATACGAAGGAAATTGATAATTGTGAGTCAATATATTGTCATTAATTAAGTTACATTTTCGAGAATAAGAATGGCATTGTGTGGTTGGAAAATATCAATTTTTAATTTGGATAGGTAATTTAATATTTGATTGATAAAATATGTTATTGGAATAAGTTAAATAGTCTCTCTGTATATATTAACATTACATATAACATAAATATTGTTTTAAAAAGATTAATTTTTAAAGTATTGATACTGAAATATGCAATTTTTAAATTATTTTGTAATTTTATTTATTACATAATTTAATATTCCAGAAAACTAGAGATAAATCTACATGTACAAATTTAGCAGCTGTAATACATGCTTGTATTGCACCAAAATCCGGTAAACACACAGAGACTAAGAAATAATGTACTTAGTAAAGTTTTACAAAGAATTTATAATATAATTAAATGTGTACAGGTCAAACTAGAAAGACATTTTTGAAACAACTGGTAGAATTAGAAGCAACGAAAATATTTATAAAGTCGATAATGGAATTGCAATCAAAGTCTGTAGGATCACCTGATGTACTTCTTAACGAATTAGTGTTTATTCTAGGACAACTTTCACAAAAAGGTAATTAATAAAGAATGATGATAAAATTTATGTCTTTTTAAAATGTATTTGTTTTAAGATAGCAAATTTTCAAAACATGCTGAAATGTTGAATGCAACAAAAATGTTCCATCAAAATTTGAAAAACAACATTAAAAATATTAAATTCATTTCTCCACTATTAAAATGCTTTAGAACAATTACAAAAAACGGTTCGTTTTTTTTTTTTTATTTAATTAATATTATTTATTATTGTAATTAATAAAATTCAGATTGGATTTTTAGAAACTATTGTTGGCGCACTTCTCAAGGATAGTTTTTTGCTAACCTTGGAGAAACTACTAAGGGAAAACCATAAATATTTAATTAAAAACAAACAATATGTGATTCTTGTAATTTTAGCAAACATTACAAAAAAAGGTATTAATAATTTGTGTCTGATATTATGTGTTAAATTATAATTAAATATACGTTTTTAGTCACTGAAGAAAATTGTGATAAAGTTATACGTGCTGGGCTCATGCAATACGCCTTGGACGTATTCAATATAAAACTATACACTGCGAATAAAGCTCACCCTAAAATATTTTCATCCGCTTTGGATGTGTTGGTTCACATTTCAAATACTAGTACGTTAAATATTTAAATCTTAACATAATTATCAAACATAGCTGTATACTTTAATTTGGTTAATTGGTTCTTAGATAATGGACGGACAGCACTAAGAAAGTCTAACAAATTTAATGTATTATATCAATTCAGCGTTCGCTGCCCGGAAGACCAGGTTTATAATTCTGCCATGTCAAAATTGTGTACAGTTATAAATGTTTGTCAAGAAAAACTACTACTTTTACCTTTAAGTTCAACCCAATCAGCACTTAATTTTAGTTTAGGAGATATAACCCTCAATGATAACGGTAAGTTAAACATTATAATAATTTATTTGAAATAATTGTTTGCTTTATTAATTGAACCAGGATGAATAATATACATATATATTGAAAATATTAATCAACAAAATACTTAGCAATACTGCATTTAATATATTTCTAGTGATATATAGATACAATTTGTTTAGATAAACTTTGTTTGTTGTCCAATTTTTTTTAGAAGTGTTTTCAACACACCACATAAAGATTTGGCAACAATATTATTTCATACACTTTTTATTTTCAGAACCACTTATATATTTAAAGTAGACAAAAAAACGATTTCATTATTAATGTCACTTAACTTTAAAAAAGCCTTATTGCGATTAAATATAGATCATACTTTAGATCATATTAGTATTTTACTTTCTTAGTATTAAAATCAATTTATATCATATAATATATAAGGTATAAATACTAAAATAATTTAATAATTGTATTGGTTATAAAATAACTTAATTAATTTTAAATTAAACTTATACATAAATAAAATCGTTATTAACAGCATAATTGTATATTTTTTAATATACACCTTTTTTTATTATCTGATATGAATTTGTTTGAAAATTTAGATTCAGATAAATATGCAGGCTGTGACAGTGATGACAGTGATATCGATGACATTGAAATAGCTGTAGTCCAAAATTTAACGGATCCTTTAATCATTCGAAAACCTGAATCGGTAAAATTTGAAATACCCTTTAATTACTGGAAAGATCGTGATGACCTCATATTAACGTAAGAACGTAATATATATATCACTCATAATAATTATTTATGATTAAAAATAAAACATTAGATGCAATAGAGTAATAATTCCATATTCTACAATGTACCTATAATGTACCTAAATTGCATACTCAATGCGCCGTACGAATAATATTTGTAAATAATTATTCTCTTAAGTATGTATCTATCGTTATTAAATTAATATTATAAAAATAAACTATTCAGTATTATTATTATTTAACTCAATTTAAAAACAAATGTTCGTTTTTTCACTATATACATTTATTACATTTTATTACAGATACGGACGTTTGTTTGCAGAATTCAACAACGAAACGCAAAAACATAATTCAGCCAATAAACTTAAGTTAAATAAATATTTAAAGTAAGCAAAACGTAGAGTGGACATACAAGGAAATTATTAAGTATTATTGAATAACAGAATTAAATTATTTAATAGGTAAATGCAAGCAACCCACTGTATTGTCGGGCACTGATACATTTTATGATTTATTATTTTATTTGTGGGTAATATTCATAGGTTCATTTAGTTACAACTTTAAAATAAAATATTTACTTAAACTTAGAAAAAAGCCAAAATCATTTTTCATTAAAATATATTAAATTTAGATTGAGATATTTCCATTGGTCCAATTTAATTGCAAACACCATAAAGAGTATAATGCGGTAAATAAACCGGTTAAGTCTATATTTGAAGTGTTGATTACATTCTTAAACATTCTCCGAAAATAATATTTCAACTATGAATAAATGTTATAAAATTAAGTAATGCTATACTTTTTATTTCAGTAAAATTACACCACTACTAATTGACCATCATTTGAATATGGACGTAAGTTATTTTTAGTTGTTGGGACTTTAATCTAAATAAGTACATTTTGTGTGATATGTATTTTATGATTATTTTTTTTATAATGATAAGTGTTTTTTTAGTTATATATTATGCTAGAAAAATATATAAAATTAACAATTTATTTATGTTTATCAGAAAAATGAAATTGGGTTGATGGCCAACTTGCGGACATGTCAAACACATAAGGCTGCATATTTAAGTATAGCAAAACGTGTCAACAGCGTCTCTCCTTTCGTTAAAGTCGCCTATCCTGATTGGATAGGATTCATTAATGATGATCAACCACTGGAGTCCTTATATAATAGCGACGTTCACGTTTCGCGGTAAGGACAATTTTTAATAGTTAGTTAAAAATTTTAAATGCAATATACTGCCAACGTTCGTTATTTCTGTCAATATACATTCATTCCTGCAACTATTACTACCTACGAGTTTCAATTATTATTTTACTACAATAAAAAAACGATATAATATACCAAAAAGGTATTTTATTTTTACTAGGTTTCTAGTTTCAAAATCATTACAATATGGTATTTGATTTTGCTATTTTAAATTATACGTGTAAATCTCTCACAGTGCATATTTATAATACCTATCAAACTATGAAAAAAAAAAAATGTAATCTTTAAAACTATATTTAATTTTTTAATTTTGAAGGTAACTAATTAATAGTTAGTAATATTACACTCTCCGTATAATGTATAAACAAAGAAGTTTATCATTAAGTAGTTTTAAATTTTCGCCATTGACTAAATCTTTACCATAATAATTAATTTTAACACAGCCAAATCTTGCAATTTCGATTTAATTTCCAAGGACAAGTTATTTCATTTTTGAATACGTGAAAATTATATGTATTTTTTTTATACAAAACTGATATTTTAAACGGAGTAGCTCTCCTAATATATTTGTTTAATAATTTAATTTTAGTTATTAATTTATGTTATAAATTGTAATTTTATTAGCAACAAATTGTTATCGTGCTTAGAGCGTAGCGTGGCCAAACGTCGAGACTCCGGTGATATGATCGTGTATGATTTAGATTATCTATTGGAAAGTGTAAACGACGCTTGCAATTCTCCACAGCAGTAATTAAAAAATCAATAACCGTTTATCTTTGAAATATATACCTAACTGAAAATAATGTTTTTTAGGATATCAAATTATGATGAGCGAAATTTAGGTGTAAAGTCAGGATTTGATTATTTAAATTTTGAGTCCCGTTTCGAATGTGGTAATCTTCGAAAAGCTATTAAGGTTAGTATTTTATAGTCAATAAAATGTTGTTATTTTTGTTACTTTAATACTTGATTTTTTATTCAGATTGGTCCTAACGAGTATGATTTGATTTTGAATTCTGACGTAAATTCAATGTCACATAGCCAATGGTTTTACTTTCAAGTACGATTTTAAATTTTAATAATCAAATTTGTATGCATTATAACATTGTAATTTATTGATTTTTTAATTATTTGCCATCTATTATAGGTACTTATCCTCTCTTTTGCAATATTATTTTTTTTTTCAAATAAACCTTCTGTTTTACTCTGCAAATCTGAAATCAAGAAAAATTGCGAACTCGTTTTCAATTCTTTTTAAACGTGTATTTTAGTAAAAAAATCTTTTTACTACATTTATAAAATATATTACACTTTATAAATTATATTTAACTTTATATGTATTCGATTTAAATTTAAAATATATGCCTTGCGTGGTATTCATACTACCTTACTTAGATTTTTATAAATTTTATACATTTTTTTAATGAAATGAGCGTATAAATGTCAACATAAAATTGTTAACTAAATCTTATAACTTACATATAATAATTAGTTTCAATGAGACATAAAATATGTATAATTTTTTGAAAAAACTTAAATTATAACTATGTCTATATTATTTTAAATATTTTTTATTAATTCAAGCAATAAATCATTTTTTAATGAATTAAAAATATTGTTAATTTACACATTATCTTAAAAATCCCAAGAATATTATATTAATATCATTTTTACTTTACTTTTAATGAAATACAATAATATTATTTTCATATTAAGCCTGATTTATAAATGTTGTTACTTACGCAGTCACTTAAGACTGTAGACAGCTACTGCGGTCTGCTGCTTCAAATTTAAATAAAGTAAATTGTTTTATTGAATTGATTGATTTTAAAATATAGCAATATCTAATCAGATGATTAAGTTATGGAGTATTTATTTATTATAAATGCAAATAAAATGAACTTATGTTATTATTATTATCAGTTTTTGTTCAAACTTATAATGCATTTTATTAGCTGATTTGACTATAATTTTTTTCTTTCATTCAGGTATCCAACATGGAGGCACTTAAACCATATGTATTTAATATAGTAAATATGGAGAAACATAGCTCTCAATACAAAAGTGGCATGCAGCCGATCATGTTTTCGGTGAAAAACTATACCGAGTCAAAGAAAGGCTGGACACGCACCGGAATGGACATTTGTTACTACCGGAATTGTTACAAGAACTGCAATAAGACTCATGGCTCTTACATGACCGCTACTTTTTCAATTCAATTCCCATACGACCAAGACATATGTTACATAGCATATGTTTATCCGTATACATATTCAAAATTATTGGTAAATATGTTTAATTAACTGATTATTATAATGTAGATATCTAAGATATCCATCCCAATAATCTATTCTGTATTCGGTAATTATTAAAATTAATTGCTGATTGACAAAAATTACATTACATGTGAAATTCGATACAATGATATTATTATATAACTGCGTTTTGAGCATAATTTTTAACTTATTTTTGGACGATAAATCGAACATGCTATAATTATAATTAAGTATAATATAATAAATCTCATGTATGATTATAGTTATAATCATATTAATGTATGGTAGGTAGGCACATTTATTTATATCGATTATCATGAATTCAAATTAAATTAAATAGTATAAGAAACTGTACTAAAATTTTCGATAATTTAACAACCTTATATTATGTAATTTGTGTAATTATATTCCAACTGGATTGACTTTTATTAATTTTTTACTTTATAAACTATAAAGTACTTAATATATATTACATTTATTTTTGAAAAATTCAATATTTTAACATATTATATTTTTTCGAGAATTTATAGAAAATCGTTTTTTTTTAATCGCTTCTCTACCTCTTTGTCTAAAACGAATTGAATTACAATAATTACATTATTTTTTTTAAATAAAGTAATAAAGTCTTTATAAGACTTATAAAGTTTTTTTGATCTTAAAAATCGAGTACTTGGGAACGACTAAAAAAATTATACAAATCAATACAAATTTACTAAATTTATTAAAAAATATGAAAATATATAATAGTTTAATACGAATAATAAAAATAAAATGTTTGTTATCGAGCCAATTTATTATTTCGTATGATTTTTACTGGATTCATAAAATTATTTTAACTAATTCTTCATAATTTAATTTTACAATAGAAAAAAATTTATGTTTGTTAGTTAAAAAAAAAATCTATTTTTTAAACGTAAATTCAAAAAAAGAGTGAGACGTAATTAAAAAAAAAAAAATTTTTACTGTGTATTTAAAAACAGATTAACAATAATTTTATTTATATAATAGGTACTTTATGCAGTGAAAAAACCCGAATAAAATTAAAGGTCATCTTGCCGAAATATTTGGTGTTACCTCATCGTGGTCATTTATTGTATAAGTTTTACGGTAAATTACTTGAAATGGAAAAATATAACGTTATTCGCTGGTCATCAAAGTTATTTAACAAATAAATAAATTATGGTTATTCGTTATAATTTATCATCCTACAGGTATTCACGTTATTTACCAAATAAATGTGTTATAATTGTTATAAACAATATAAACTATATATTCACAAACACGATATATGTGAATTTGACCCCTCTCCAAAACTAATTTATTTGATAGTTACGATGTACTGTTGAAGTAAATAAAAAACACTTAAATAAGTGAAAATTAACCCCCAAAAAGTTAGGCAGTGCTTTAAAAATGTTCAATAAATCGGAGCACTATCCAATTTTTATTTAAGACTGTGTCGTCAACTAGGTATACTACAACATAACAAATTTTTGATTTTTTTTCTTAATCTATCTTATTAATGAGTTTACGTGATTCGTTTAGTCATAGAAAAATAGTTTAAACATAATTCATAAATATTCCTTATCCGATTATTACTTCCATTACAGTTATATTAATTTAATTCACTATAAAATCACTGTGAATAACCCCTACGTTCCTATCGTAGTATATATTGTAAGACAAATAACGTTGATGGCCGACAAATGCAGAATAAGGTTATACTTCGATATAACGTAAATTATCGAAAGACATACCCTAATATTTATATTTATTTTGTAGATAGGGAAACCTGTTAATATTTTTATACCTTTGTCTCTTATTAATTTTAATTTTAAACATGATTTTTATGTTAATTTTTCAGTACAAATGCTTCAAATGGAAAAATTCTGTCGATCCAAATACTACATTATTCCGTGCGAACTGTTTATGCAGATCATTGAATAATAACGAAGTGCCAATTATTACAATTACCTCTATTGAAACCACCGAAAAAAAAATTAAAGTAATTTTATGACATAGTATACCTACAAGAAGACCATCATAACATTCTATACATTTTTAAATATTATATTACATATTTTACTATATGTTTTATTTGTGATGAACTATTATAAAATATATTTATTATTATATCTCGAGGAAAATAACTCAAAAATTAATTTAAAAAAATAATAATGATCATACCTAATAATAAAAAATCGATGCAAATGTAAAAATTGAATTAAACAAGAGGTAACTATAATGTTAAAATTCAAAATTATATTTACAAGACAAATATTCTAATTGAAAATTATAATTGTATGTCTGTATAATATTTTGACCTAGCTAATAAAGTAAATAATAAATTATCTATAATATAAAGTTATAATAACAGAGCGAAACACGTTTACTTAAATATAAATTCAAATTTATTTCACTAATACAACTAGTATATTAATAAAATTATCTGTACATGTAATAAAACACTATTTTATAGCATTTTTAAAATTGGTCTTATTTGTAAGTCTCGTTAATTTATTGAAATATTGGTATCTTTAATCTATGTATTATATATGCCATGACTATTGACTATATTAATATATTATTATTACTATATCATGTTTAACGATATCTTTTATGTGCAGGATCGACATATTATATACTTGACATCTCGAGTGCATCCTGGTGAGACAAGTTCATCTTGGGTAATTGATGGTGTAATTGACTATCTTTGTGGAAACACAATCACTGCCAAAAAGGCACGGGACACTTACGTGTTTAAAATTGTGCCTATGCTTAACATAGAAGGCGTCATTAATGGATGGTAAGTATACAAAAATACAAATTTGTTTTTAATCACTTGATTTATTCAAAATGATTACCATTAAATATTAAAGTACATTTTTAATTAGTCTAAGAGAGAATCTATAAAAATTAATATATACAAAATAAAATAATAATCGATAGACACAAAAGAATATAATAAGTACAAACAATAAACAGAATCGGTCTGTCTACTTATTATATTCTTTTATATTATACCGATATGATTTGTTCATTATTTTCATTACTTTTCTAAATAAAATTAAAAGAATATATATAGGTAATCACATGAAATTAAATGTACCACCATTACTCCACGGAATTAAGCGCTGAGAACAGATTTTTTTGTAATTATACATGACTAAATTAAATTGCATAATATTGTAATGTAGGTAACTCACTACAAATAATAATGACGTGTAGGGAGAAACGCGGAAGAGAGCAACGTTTGTACGAAGTTTAGTTTTATGGATGATTTTTGATTTCCAAATGTCATACGTAATTATACTATTTAAAAAAATTTTTTTTCTTTAAACAAATATAATATTTTAAACGTAGAACTCGACGATTGATATGAAATTAAGCGACTTCTTGTGATGACTTTTTCAACACTGGTTTCTGTAACATGATGTCTTTGGCCCACGACCACGGTAACTGTAGATCACCGGTAGCTGCAGCGTCGTCTTTCGGTTGTTCCAAATCCTTGGTAGATCGAATCTTGTGCGGCACCGCGGTGGCAAAAGCCTTTTCCAACGATTCGAAAGCATACGCGTCGTTGTGCTGTTGTTGATCTCGACGATCTATTTCTTGTTTCCCGCGTTGTTTCACCTCGTTACGTTGATGATGCCTGTGCAACTGTTGGTCGTGTTCCTGTTGTTCGTACTGTTGTTGATTGTGCATCTGAATGAGTGTCGGAAGTTCAGTGGTAAAATACTGACTGTCCGCTCGTTCGTCGGTCGACGGCCGTTCATCCGTTCGTGGTTCGCTGGTCGACTGTTGTTCGTCAGTCTGCGACTCTTGATATCCACTTTGCAGTGGTTCGATGGTACTCGCGGACAACAAATCGTCGACCAACGGACCGGATGTCGTCGAGACCGTCAGTTCGGGTTCCGGTTCCGCCGCCCTAGGAGCTTCGTTGTCGTTTTCATTGTCGACTTCCGACTTCCGGCGGATGTCGGTAATCACGTAGCCCTCTGCGGCCGCAACGTCTGAGGTCGTAAGCATAATATTGGGCGATACTGGTGTGGTGGTAGTAGTGGTGGCAGGAGTAGTGGTTGTAGTGGTGGGATTACTGGGATTGATGGTAGTAGTGGTGGTGGTAGTAGTTGTCGGAGTGGTAGTGTTTTCCTCCAAAGATAAGTTTGAATGAATTGGGAATGCTGTAGCTTTTTGTTTATAACCAAAACTGAAAAATAAATATACACAACATTGTAATGGACACTTTTTGAGCACCTAAACGAGTATAGGTAAATGTACGGTTTTACGTCAACAATTTTACAGATGTTAATTCCTGACTATACTGTGGTATACAAAAACGAATATCGAATATCAGTGGCGACGAATTATAATCGTATGTGGTCCGGATCTGAGATAAATTGAAATATCAAAATAAATTCCGATAAATTAGATGATCCAAAAGTCTAATATAGCATATATTATATTATCGTCGCATTTTATAATTGGAAATTTATACGTGCTCCTCTGAAATTAGAATCAGTTATTTACTGTACAGAATGCTTGTTTTTGCGGTTCGTGTGGCTTTAAAAGAATATATTGGTAATCAATACGCACTTTATCGTTGTAAAAAAAATATACTATGGTCGTAAAATTTATTATAATGTGAAAATAAAAGGCAATATGTTTAGAATTTTATTTTTTTACAGATTTTATGTCTTTTTTAATTTATACATATTCAATTAGTATCAATATACGTAACTAACTTTTGTGTATGAATAAAATAAAAAAATATGAATATTCACATATTAAATAGGAATTTAAATATTATATGGAGACCTTACATAAGACAAAATATTCAAATTATCAAAGTAGGTATTTTATTTCTTGCCTTTAAAAATATTGTTTTTTTCTAAAACTAAAATAAGACAGTTTTATTTTATTCAATATACATTTTATTATGAAAAAATAAAGTAACATAGTAACAAAACTTGTTTGAAAAAAATAATATTTCCGGATATTATGACAGTTCTTATAATTAAAGTTATATATTTATGAGTATACAAGCCTGTCACAAGATGGTATTGAGGTCATTCTTGAATTCATAAAATGAAAAACATAAAATTCAATAACTGTATAAAATAATATTTCATTTCCAAAACAAAAATCATAAACGAATTTGCTATACATAAAATATTATATTACTTTTATGTGTACGTGTACCTATTATACCTACATGGCTACATGTTATACACGTAAATATTATTTAGAAAAAAAAAATACTAAAAAGTAAAAAGTAAAAAGTATTAAATATTACGTTATATAAGTGCGATATCGATTTCGAATTTTTTCGAGGATTTATACACGTATATTAGAAGTACATTTTGACCAAGTCTCGACTAATAATTCTCACCTGTAGCTTACCCCTGGCTGGAGGACACCGGAATCGACCCGTAGTTGTAATAATAACACCTGGTCTGCTCGCAAATGAAATCCTTCAGGTCTGTACAGTCGGCCGTCACCCAGTCCATGTTAGGCGCTTTAATCGCTACACATCCATCTCTGGAACCACTTTCACCCCTGAAAAGCGCATAACGGTTGTTATTTATTTGTGTATTGTTATATTGGTCGTAAGTATTAATTTCACATAGCCATGAAATCACACCTCTTTTTCCTAGCTATGGGCAGTTCCGGCCTAGCGTTCATTTTCAAGTCTTCATTATCCAGACCGTTATTGTCCGGGTTGGGCCGTTTCATTTGGTTGAAAGTTGTGTTGAACGGTAGACCCGTTGACATCCAGATAAGCATGTCAGTGCCTAAGCGGTTTCCAGATGTCCAATAGTCGAATTTGTTGTAACCTTAAAACAATAACAACAAAAAGACCTTTTTTACTAATTTACTGGACAGTTTCTATATTTTGACGGTTCTTTCATTTATTTTTCACACGCAATTGTCATTGTTTTTTGTTTGCCATAGAGTTTCATTCGGTACCGAGAGAAATTGAATTTTCATTTATGATTCATGTTTGAACGGTTTGCGATACAGTGTATTTAGTTTTATATTACATTATAATATTACGTAGTTATTAATGTAGGAATATTATTTTTCTATTAATTAAATTTTCACCACAGTAAAATACATTTCTATACACATCACATATTTTTTCAAATAAATTTCTCCAAATTAAAATCTATTTGTATTTTATATAAGTATATAATACACTTGGATAATATTATAAACACGAGTGAAAACTTAAAAATTATAATATACCACGAAAAAGAACACAAAAGTAAAAGAATTTCATACACTGAGCAATACTGTATCTACTTATATTAAATGTCGATATTCCTTATTCTAAACCAACATTTCTGTTCAATAAACTGAATTTAATATATAGTTAAAAATGTTCAATGGTTTTCTCAAAAAAGTTTCAAACCGTCTGTTTATATAACTATTCATCATAACCTCCAAGTGTATTTTCAATAAATGTAAATCAAATACATTTTTATAAATTAAAATAAAGTAAAGCAATTTAAAATTTCTTTTTATCATTTTCAATAATTTTATTATTACAATTTTGTTTTTGATATTTATTAGTGTTTAAAATCCATAAACTTAAATTTCAGTTTTAGAATCGCATGTTTACATAATTGTCGGAACACAGCTATGTATGTCATTTGTTTACAGAAGTCTGGTATTTATTTACATAGCGCATTTACTCGGTTATTTACTTTTATACCGACCTAAATTATTATAGTGTTTCTCAATAATCTTGGGTTAGTAAAAATTGTTATTCTTACCAGCATTTCTTAAGAAATCCGATATTGAGTTTGTTTTTTCCAACGTTTCAAATGAAGCCAATTGCAATCCAATTGATCTGCAATATTCATATGCCAAAAAATAGTTTAATTCCGCTGAATATGGATTCATCCTACTGATGTAGTACTGAGTGCCATCCAACTGTATTGTTGTAATCCTTTGACCTAAACATAAAATAAATTACTAAAAACAATTAATAAAAAGTAGAATTGTTGTTCATATTTTTTGACTACGTATACCTATAATAGTATTATTGTTATATTATGTATCTATTCTACAGTTTAGTATAATACTATAATAGGTATTTTTACTAACTAATTTAATAATAATAGCTAATGAAAATGTGAGGTCATTTCAAATTATATAATTTGAAGATGAATGTTATATATTTATAGAATTTGGTAAATTTCTATTTAATTTAATATAATCTCATTGTTTAATTTGATACCTAATAAAATACAATAAAAAAATATAAAATAAATATAATATTTTCAGGATTTTACGACATTTTTAAAAATAAACATATTGTTTATTTTTATTCCCTAATCTTAATTTTTTCATCCAAATCATTCGGTTTTTAATTTTTATAAATAATTGTATTCAATCGAGAAAATATATAATTAATAATTAATTTAAATATAAATATCAAGTTTTGTCTGCTTTACAATTATGAAAATGTAAAGATTCATATTTTTGACACCCGATGTGGTTTTGTTTTTAACTAATGGCTTATCGTGTTTTTTATTTGTTTTTGTTCTGTCTGTAATTGCTTGCCGTCCCCGTGTGTCCTTGAACAATGTCCGACTATTAATCCTTCTGAAGGGCAAATCGCGTTTTGTCTTCTTCAGACTAGCATTCAAAAAGTATTACGCACAACTTGGTGTTAGAAAAATTAATTTTTTTTACATCTGCAAAATAAAAACTTCTCCAGACTGTTGGTCGGTCCCTCACATAAAATAATTTATTACTTGCATTGGCAAGCCTTAATATTCTTTTCGTTCAAATCGCTAATAATATTTAATAGGTAAGGCTGAAATTGTAAAAAATAAAAAATATGTATAATGTATGTGAATACATTTTTCTGTCTTATAAGTTATACCTATCTTCAATGTTAATTTAATAAACTTATTTTTAACTTAAACACTTTACATTTTTTAAACTGTTAATAATATTTTATAAATGTATAAAAATGTTAAATTAAACTATAAATTAATTGGCTTTATGGTTTAAAAATAAAATGTAAAAAAACGTTTAGAAAAATGTCATATGTTATTATGAAATATACGTTAATAGTCAATAATAAATTTGATTTATAGTTTAAGTAATACATTATTCGGGAAATATTTTTATTCTCACAGTATTACATCTTAAACCGTTTTAAGTTCATATATTTATTATGCTGATTCTTCGAAATTGTTATTATGATTTTTATTATTTTGAAGTCGTTGTATAAATTTTAGGTGTTACGTATTGTATGAGAAATCAAAACATTACTATTTATATTGATTAATATTACTTTAGAGATTTTTTTAATTTCATTATAATAAAGGCTGAAAAGAGTATTTACATAATATACTTTTATGTACGTCATTTTTAGTAATAATTAAAACGTGACTGCAAAACATTAATAACCATATACATCTTTTTATAATACTTCAATACTTGATATTATATACAAAAACTAGAAACAAAGGTGTTATTACTGCAACCAAGAGTGAGTGAAAAATAGATACATATTAATATTCTATCTAAATATTAAAAATATCACTTTCAATAAATTACAATATTTTGAAAAATTTCAATTTTCAATACTTTGATCAGCACTTATCGTTATAAATAAAATTAGACGAAAAGGAACATCCACAAAGGAATCATAATTTGCTATTTAATTATGATAATAATAGATATGATTATGTAATCGATAAAAGGGTTGATAGAATTCCACCGCATATATCCTAAGGATATGCTGTTTACTTCAACCACAGGGTCTTAAATACAATATACTTGTATCATCAATAATAAAAATAAAATGAATACAATACAATTGTATTATTGTATTATTGTTTTATTATACCTGTCGCAGTATTAAATTTTAAAAAGCCTGCCCAACAGGTATATCATGTATGTATATCATTTATTATTTCATTCAGACCAAACTGAATCATTATACTACATTTTAATTTGTTTTTTTTTTTTTTTATATGAGCATTCTTTTAAAAATACATGATTATAATATGACAGACAACTGGACGAGATGAAAAATTGTTATTTAAAAAAATAGCCTTGTGGCTATTGTATTTATAATCGAATACAAATAATCTTAAAACTTAAACCCGATTTAGTTAATTATCTTTTCATTCATTTTGATATTAAAGTCTTCTAATATTCTCAGAAATATATAACCCTTCATTGATGATGATCATATTATAATTACTGTAATATTTCTAATTTTTATAATACGACATATTTTGAATACTGTCGTATATTTCGAACAGACCTTTAAAATAATTTGGGAACATTAATATTTCCTTATGCATATGCCTACGAAATTTTCAAAATAATAAATATTTTGAAGATATTCTTTTGTGCTGAGGCTATGATAGATACAAACAATTGTAATGGTTCTAAACGTTATATTCTTCGAAGGTCACGAGCCCTCACAGCATTGTTTTCAGTACCTAGCGTTTTCCACTGCACATTATACGAAGCTGATGCTATTATTTAATTAAAACATTATTATTATTTTTGTTATAACTATTGCTGGATGTAAATTAATTTTTAACGACGGTACCACGTACATACATTAAAAATAATAATAAAAGTAACAAAAAATTAGTCACCCATCACATACGATTCGCTTCTTTGACTTTTCTTCATACCCCGTCGTTATACATTACATGTCTACATAGGATGTGGTTTTTTGTTTCTGCATAATATACGTCATAATGATGTTAAAATGACCCTAACGGCTTAACAACTGTCGGTATGTTTACAAAGGGAACATAAAATTAACCAACTATATTCTATCTTATAGTCACACGAATTTTTTTTTTATTAAAATCTATGATTGTAGAATATTAATTATTATAAACAAATGCATATTCATTGACATTTGTCATTCGTCAGGTTTTTTATAGAACATTATCAATAATATGTACATGAATATAAATTTCAAAAACAACGTATACTTTTAGTGCACTCTGTACAACCTAACATATCGTGTATTCGTGTGGCTTCCGTTTTCAAGAAGATTTAGATATATATATTTTCGTGTAAACACTAAACAGGAAGTTCTGTGGAACAGTGTAGCATTATTTTTTTTAGATTTTTGAACGTAACCTTCAGCTAGGTTATATTGTGTAAGTATTTAAAACGTTAGTGGTTTAAAACGAAATAAAATAATGAAGAATTTTCACTAAATTATATATTTTGTTTATGGTGTTTACAAAACATCCACGTACCAACAATATGCTATAAAATATTTAAAATTAGACAAATCTTCTACTTAACTATAAAATTATAAGTTAATAGATAGTATTCTTTCTTATCATTGTATATCTTTAATTTTAAGTAATGAAAAGGTTATAAACTGGATTTAATTTTGAATGTAATAACTGGAAAATTAAAAAATGCCCACCATTAAAGTCTTCAGCACAAGTTTAAACTTGAAAGTGGATAATAATAAAAAATAAATAAATGTATTTATCAATTTAATATTATTACTCAGAAAATTAATATTTTCCCAAAGCTCGTTGTATAATCAAAGTACTAGGTACATAATTATAATCATATATTTATACGACACTTAAAATTGACATTGTTAAAACTAACATACATATTATCTATAATTTAAAAAAAAACTCATATCTCCCGATCTCCGCACAGCATATAGATATAATAATAAGTTATACATTCTAAACGATTGAATAAGGTAAACTTTCTGCCATACAAAAGCTGGAAAAAATTAAAGCTACTTAGTGAGACATCTCTGAGAATATTACACATTTATACCCTAATCGTAAATTTTGCGGAATTATAAGGGCTCAGCCTTACCTTCAAACTTCCCAACCGCCCCCCCTACCCACCTGTTTTTAACCATATTTACGCATATGCTATAGACATATTTCCGTAATACTAATTATAGGTTTATAATAGGCCTACCTTTAAACCAATTATACTATATCAACCGATTATAATACGATTATAAAATCGATATTATACGAGAATACACCAATATAGTTCAAATGTAGCTCCGAAATCGGTTACCGGAGATTCACGTTCAATACAACAAATATTTTACTTATCAATAAACGTCCAACATACATTAGCATAGTACAATAATTAAAACAATAATTATGTATAATAATATACTGATATACTGACCTGCCGCAAACCATGCGAATACTGTGACCACGGTCAAAGCGACCCGTGTTGAACCGGCGGTGATCATGACGATTTGCAGTCGTATGTCTATATCGTCAAAACAGCTACTGTTTAATATTGTATTCGTATTCTGCCGGTCGACAATAATATTATAATTTAATAATATTATTATTTAGCTCCTCTGGGACGAGTTCGTGCGCAATGGCAGTATTACGTTTGTGCGGGTGGGCGAACACTGGAGCGTGTAATACAATAAATATTATGTTATTCACGGTCGTCGTCCGTGAGTGGTGTGGTCCGGCAGAAGTGTGCGCGTGTGTGTTTATACGATCGTGTGCGACGGTTAACTGCGTTTGAAGACTGGCCCGCGTGCGAGTGTGGACGTTACCCCCTCCTCACACCCCGCGTGAACTTAAGTCGGTTGTGAGTTTTTGTGTATTGTATGTGTGTGTGTGTGTGTGTGTGTGCGTGTGTGCGTATGTGTGGAAGAAGCGCAATGCCCCCAAACTGACGCCGCGCGGCACAGCCCTGTGTGATGATGATGGTCTCGCCTATTGTTCGTTCCAGCCAAACCCTCTCATGACATACGAGTGCACGTACCTATATACTCATAATATCATAATAGTCGGGTGAAAAAAAATAAAGAAAACTATTGCCTTGTGCCTTACACCCGACGCCGTGTTCTGCGTGGGCGGTAAACCTCGAGGGGGGCGCTATACTTCACTCTACACGGGGTCATCGCGTCTGATTTAAGGGTTCTCTATTCTTTTCGTATTGTATTATATTATAATTTATAATGGTCAGACGGTTCAAAAAATGTTATTTATTACTCCGTCCACGATGACCATCGTCAAAGTCACCACACCGTTCAACTGAATATACCAGATTATTTTTTTTTTTTAATCACAGTGGTGCCTTCGTGTATTTGGTTTGGTGTTCTACACGTTTGGATATCGTTCCCGATATACGAATGATTATAATCGATTATTCATCTCTCCTCGTGTACTACATAGGTACTCTACTTGCAGTATTACAAGTGAAATTTCCTTGAAGACAATTTTCGAAAATCATTGACTGTTAAAAAAAAGACATTTCATGATATCACATGGTCTCAATATTTGTTTTCGCGTTAACTGCTGCTATTCCAATTTTTGTAAGACATTAATCATATATATATATATGTATATATTATGTATTAGTCGATATTTATTTATTTTAACCGATCAATATCATATTTTATTAATACTTTGGTTTTTAAAAAGGAATTGTTTTTACTTCCAGTAAACGTTTTACGATCTAGTTTTTTTTATTAGTTTTACGGAATTTAACTATTTTTGTGTATACAGTTAAAGCAACGTACACCCCTTTTTTTAAAATATGAAATACCTTGGTCATAATAATATTGTCCTCTTATTTCATTATTGGTTTAGCCAAAGCCACACGAGTCGTTTCGTCGTCATTGGTTTCGGTAGTTTTTTTTTCTTTGAACAATTACTGTCAAACATCAATATTCATTGAATGTTTTCCGTAATAATTATAGCCAAGAGTTACTTAAACGTGACATGGGAAACGTTATATTTCAGTCCATTCGTATAATATATAAGTTATATAATTATATTGTATATGCGAGGTGAACAAATGCTTACTTTATGTTTATGGAAAAATTAAACTGGGAATGAAACGAGCACCAGTTGTGTGTAGAGATTCAATTTGTTAAAACCATTGTTATTCACATTGTAACAACTAAATCAGACATAGTGTAATAATATTTAATTAGTTTTTATGTTTATATACGATTTTTTATCTCCTAACATTGTAAATCATTATTAAAATAACAAACGATGCAATCAATAATCGTTGTAATAAGTAAAATTTTTAATTACAGGTAAAATAAATGTAAAGCACGTCAAATTATTAATATTAGTATAAATTATTATGACAATCTACATTTAGTCGACATTTTATTATTGTTACATCCATTATGAACATTTACTAAGGTATAATATTATAAAAATCAAACAAAAATATACCATTGCCTGGTAATAAATACTAGTGTCAGGTAGTATATTATAGGCTGATTCAAATTTCAAACCAAATTAAATTTATTTCTAATTACATTTTAAGTAAATATTTAAATCAATATTTATAAATTAAATTAATTTATGCATTTATTAGCAGTGGATGGGGAGTTTCACTGAATATCAACATGAAGCGTAAATACTGCCTCCCATATAAATAAATGAATTTAAATAACGTTAAATTATTTTATCTTAGTACAGCTTCAAATAAAAAACAATCATGTAATATTTCAAAGAAATATTGAGGATTTTTCATTTTTTGAGTAGCGTCATTATTAATATATTAATTATATCCGTTTATTAACACGAAATAAGTCATGCTTCAAAGGTTACGATATTCATCAATCGCATTATTTATGCATATAATATATTACTCTAGCTACGATGTGCACATATTATGCAAACCCTATCTCATGGGAAAACGCTTGAAAAAAAAAATGATGATAATAAAAACCACACGCTCAGCTTACAACGAGCCGGTATTTATTTGTTTATTTTTTCCATTGCACCCCGCGTATTATAAAAATGTGTGCAGTTGTGTGTACTTACATTTTTTTTTCAACGAGTTTCTGTAATATACTAATATGTATGCGCGTGTTTGGATAACCGTCCCTATGGCTGCGATGCTCGCCGAACGCGTGTGCACGCATATTGTACACGCACGCACACACACGCGCGCACGCACGTATATTACACATACACTTGTGTACTGGAGCGTATATACTATATACTATACACCTATGTGCGCGTACAGTTCTTAGAGAGAGATAAGTGTGCATTGTTCTATACACACACGAACACATATAGCCGGGTAATTAGCATCGTCGCGTTACATCATCGTGCGGGTATAAATTACTCTTCTATATGTATATATAAGATGTATTATATTTACTTGTATACGTGTGTGTGTGTGTGTCCAGGTATATACCTAATATTATATTGCCTCGTGTGTGTCCACGAGCGGCCATCCACCGCCGGTTCGGCGACCTTTTCGACGTATTTCGTGTCCAGCGATTTTTTTTCGCTCTTCCCTACCCATTCCACCACGCCGTCAGCTTCTCGTTCTGCGCTTTTCTGATTCTCACGAGCGCCTCCCGGCGCCCGTACGACGAGCACGACCGAAAACGTAATCAGTAATAAACAAATGTAAGCAATAATAACTATTATTATAGGTGATAATAGGTTTATTTACCGTGTGTTTAACGGTCCGCGAGACGATATCTAGAAGCCACAGCCGAACGCAAAAAGTCGTCAAGTAGCTAGGTAAGTAGGTAGGTAGGTAGGTAGGTAGGTATGTGCGGTATAGACAGATCACGAGTGCGTACTCAATAGATGGTTTTAGTGTTAGAAACTGTCATGTCCCTGAATTATTTCGAATATTTCGGATAGCATCACGGCGAATTTTAGCCATAATTTAAAACGTAATTATTATATTTATAATGAGACTTCAAACTTAAAATTTCTTATAATTCTTATACATGTATATATATGTGTGTGTGTGTGTGTGTGTGTGTGTGTGTGTGTGTGTGAGAGAGAGAGAGAGACGTTAATTGAGATGAATAAGATTAGTAATTCTTGTTTGATTTCATATGTATACCATTGAGTCACAGTCATATAGGTACAATGGCAGTCTGCAACTATATCAGGAAATGCCTAATATTTTAATAATTTCATAAATTATATGTTTTGCTTATGCATCGTCTTCGGTTCCGATGTGTGATATTTTTACAGTTATAACTGTGTCTATAGACATAAACAATAAATACCAACATACAAATACTATATTGAGCTACAATATCATAATTCATAATGGTAATCCAGCAAAAAATGAAATTACAGGGCCTTATCAAAAAAAAAAAAATTAATAGCGCAGCCCGGTCCTTTAGAAGAACTTATTTTTTATTGCACGATTGGTTAAATAATACACCTTCAAAATATTAACCGCAACACACAAAATAACCTTAGACAATTTTCTTTCTAAATTATCTAATCAGACTGTAAAAAAATCCATCTAAAGTTGTGTAGAGGGAGTTGGACTCGACCTAACCACTAGATCCTACCCGCCTCGACTGTGACTACAACCGGGTCTCATTTTAATAATTATCACCGATTATTGTTTACTATTATGCCATTATACCTGCCTGAAAAAATAACCATCACCTTAACGGTGCTGTAGCAGGTGCGTATTGAGTGCTATAGTTGATTATACATGTACAGCATGTACTTATCGATCGATGACTCTATACTTTTAATTTGTATTGCGTATATGGGCTGGTTTATATTACTATAATATAACGGAAACGCTAACGAGCGAATATAATATAAGTGCGAAAAATATATTAAATTATAAATTAAAATCCGTTGTTTGTTTCCGTTTTAACGTCATATGACTCGTTAAAATATTGAACACTGCGCCATTCGTGTTTTAGCATACGTGTGCCTCGCGTTATTCCATCCATGATCCATCTCGTTTATTGTGTCCTCAGTAATGCGATTTTATAGTAATTTTACATAATATTATAAATAATTTCTCTACAAATAATGTATTTCAATATAAATATATTAACTATACATTATACTAATATTTTACTATATATTGAATTTGAATGTGTTAACGTTGGTCGTTGGAATTGGTATAGTAATAATATATAATATTAATATTTCCTCAACATCTTAACTTCAAAAGCTCATAAAAAAATAATGTAGTGCTGTGTTCTATGCTGAATATTTTTTTTTTAAATTATTGTAAGAATAACTTATGAAGAATTTTGTGCTACATTTTCAAGCTTTAAAAATTAAAAATATAAATTTTATGAATTTTTAATTACAAAAAAATTTTGCAAATGTTCGTGATTTTATCAAATTTCTCCAAAATTTGAACTCTGAACACATATAAAAAATAAAAAAGCGAATTAAAAACAACTAACTTTTATTGATTTGTCAAGGTGTTTGACTTACAAAAATAATTATCAACATACAAAAAAAAAGTCGAAATTTTCAAATGTCTATAAGTAGTTTAAAAAGTGAAAAACTGTTTTTGCTAATTTGCTGCAAATTATATCATATTATTTATAAGATGATAATATACATATTTAGTGGATATTTCAATCATCTTCACTTATTATTCCTCTAATAAACCTATATAAATCTCCTTAAAAGAAGAAGACTGAATAAGAATTGTTTACGCTTGTCTGCTCCAAAACGAGATATCAGACATAAAAAATAAAGAACATATTATAATAAAGCTAATAGCTTATTTAGCTTATCACTAAAAATCTAATAAACATAATTAGTATTGTTACTTAACCTATGAAAATAATATAATTGTATGGGTAGAACCTCAAACCTACAAAAACTATGTAATACAAAACGGGTATAAATAGTACAGTCACACTTTAATATCCCTCTTTTCAATAGTTAATATTTAGCTTTAAAATTAATTATAGTATCTAAGCCACACATAATTTAAATAAAAGTTGAGTATTGATGGTTATTCATTTAAAATAAAATAGATAATTAAAAAAAAATACATTACTTTATAAGTTAGGTATAATATAATATAATCAAATATATTTTAAGTTATACATGACATATTATATACATAAGTAATTTTTTAAATGTTTTTAATTTACAAAAATCCACATTTTTAAAATTTTATTTGTCTATTTCATATTTAAAACAGAATGCCAATTTTACTAATATTCTGATTTGTAGAGTAAATATCTATCAATCCCTTCATAGTTCTAATTTTCTACCAAAAACATCCTTTGAAATAGAAGATTGAAACCTTTTCACTGTTACATATAGAAGTGTCGTTAGATTCAAACACAATATAAAAATGAAATATAGTTATAGGTTTTGGGGTACATGTACATTAAATAAAAATGTAATTGATGAATTAAATTTGAATTAAATGGTAATAATTATATATAAAAAATAGTCTAAGCTGAGATTTGAGTAAGATTGATTAAAGAATCAGCCGTATATATTTTTTTTTCTGGGAACATAGCCATAAAAGTCCTTCGATGATTTGTACAATTTGGTTCTTTAAGACATAAAATGCAATTTTTAAATTAAAAATGATTGAGTACACTTCAGTACTATATATAAGTTATTGTGTATTCTTCTAACGAATAGTAAAAATAGTAAGTTAATATTCATGTAGGTAGGAAGTTTATAATATTATGTATTTAAATTTCATTAATTCACGATGTCTAGACTACCCTTCGATATTTGATCTTGGGTTTATTTTTTTTTTATAATTTTCACGTCTGATTTGGTGTGTACAACGGAAGTCCGCCCGACGGGTTGACTATAACATGTACACTTGTTTAGCATTTTTAAATCACTCGTCATTGTAGGATCAAAACGTGTGTGTCTCAAGTTAATATTTACATAACATAGGCGAGTAATATGCATTTTTGTACATATTATGATATGCATTGTATATTGTCTTCCCACCGTATAAAGGTATTTATCTATTGAAATAAGTCAAATCACGAGTTGTCCACCATGGCTATGAATACCTATAATAATATAATAATAATCGTATAAGGATTTTTTTTTTCCATTCTTGTTACATTGTACATAATATAACCTTGGGGTTGTTCAAACTCTCTTAGCGTACTCGTCGAACGCCGGGGATAAATCTTCGCTGGCGGACGTGAATTGGGTATCTTATAAAAAAAAAATAACGCACACGACTCCGGAATGGAAATATAATTATTATAAATTATTACATTAATAATACAAACGCGCCTCGTAGCGTCACCGCCGGGTTGCAGCGCGCGAGTTATTACACTCCGCGGAGCATTCGATGAATAAGCAATTAGTCGGACACGGGCGGGCGGTTGACGGCTGTGTCTTTCAGCGTCCCACAGCAGACGGCGGTCGCGAAATTCTGTTCACCGGAAACAGCCCGGTTTCGAGTGCCGAAAGGGGGAGTTGGGTTCGCATTGTTTTCCGGACGTTTCTTTTAAAATATATTTTGCACCTCCCCGGTCATATCGTATTTATAGTGGCTGTTTTGAGAAACACTGGACCAACGACTACGACGTCCGGCGTTTGTGTGTGCACACGTGTGTGTGTGTGTGTGTGTGTGTGTGTGTGTGCTTAAGGATATGAATGATTACCGGAAACGCACTCCGTCTCCTTGGTCGCGTACAAGCCTATTGTAGCGGACTGTTTAAAATGCGCTTACAATTTTATTCGTCGAGAACAATGGAAATGCGTCGGCGTAGGTGTACACATTTATATACTATATGTGGTATACTATCTTTCCTTTGGAAATGAAACAATTACAATAATAATATGTGTCTAACAGTTCACACTCAACCGAAAAAATATATGATGTGTAATCCCAACTCAATAACAAACAAGATGTTAATTGTATAATAGTATGTATGTATGTACGCACGCATAACCGTACCACACGAATTTAATGAATATAATTAATTCAAAATCATCTGTATAGTAGTATAGTGTATTACAGAACATAATAACTCATTAGTTATTAAAAATGTTTAACTTGACAAATGAACAATATTATTATTGGATATAGAATAGCTATTTAATGTACTCGCAATATAATATTATAATACAAATTATGTAACTACTTTGTAACTACATCGTGATCAGTGCTCCCTAAAAGACTTTTGACTAGACGCTGTCAATCAGGTACTCCTTATATATATTTACAACTAAAAGTACTCTCGACAACGAAGAAAGATTCACTTACATCAAGTTGTCAACAGCTATAGTGTGACTAATCGATATTTGTGACTGTAGATTTATTGATTTCTCACAATAACCTGATTTTCGGTTTAGTTAAACACGACAATATTACCATCCCTAAATAACGATCCATAGACGTCGACTAAGGTCTGAGATATCTTCTGTTTTCTACAACACAAAGTTAAGAGCAATGTACTTATATTATACGTGTAATTAATATATACAATAATTATGCATGTTGTATACGTATATTATATCGTTAACCGTACCGATGCAAAATAAATGCATTTGAATTTCAAATATGTACCCACATAATATATACTTAAATAATATAAGCGGAAAACAATAATCAGCCCGACGTATTTGTCCACGTACGAGTGCGTCTTATAAATATTTTGTTTAATGATATTCTGTTGTCTGTATAATCATCGTTATTATTATTTCAGAATAAAGCGACTGCAACGGTAACGGCGTTTCTTCGTTATTTTGATTGTTATTCGCTGTGTGTGAAAAATGTGCAGCAATTTTTTCGTTATTATTATGACGTCAGATCGGCTATTTAATATTAGCATTATTACTCGGGAACCACGCGATATATTATGGGAGTTCAAGGCACTTTGACTGCGCACCTGCGATTCCCGAGGGCCGGCCATTGGTTCATAATAAATCATACGCATACATTATACGTATAGACGTATTCACCGGGTCTATCGTGTGATTATAGTGACGATATTAAAAACAAAAATACCCTTCGACAATGATTGTGCATTCAGAGCTTTCCGTGCCCGTAACAAATCGACGACGGTAATAACAACAACACCACCGCGGTGAGCCATGAGTCATGATGGAACTCGAGGAACCCCCACGGGAGGTCGTTAAGATTTCCCCGTACCGGTCGACACGGACATAATTTAATATTCCAGACCACGGGCACCGCCACATTATTGGCCCTTGGTCAACGGACAGATCAATATATTATTGTGTATGAAATAATACACGCCGCAATGACGACCCGTGAGCGATGACGAGTGATGTGTATAACACCCACTCTATACCTGTTATACAACAATAACGTATTATAACGTTTATACCGTCGCGAGAAAAATGATAAAATAATAATAATAATACAGCACTTCCAATATTTCCATCGTGTAATTAAATATCTACTAGCCCGAGGACGGCCACGACCCGGTCGTTTTCTACCGATGATTTCGATCGTTAACGCGTTTGCAGCCGGTTTGTACCCCGTGATGGTATTAATAACGCGTGATGCGTCGTCCTCTAAACAGCGTTATTGTTTGGGCGCGTATTATGTGCCAACACCTCGTATAGGTATAATACTGTGACCGGACGATCGGCCAGCAGTAATTCGCAAACCATTATAATATTGTAATGCGTTGTATGTGCCGCTATGTATAGCATATGTCGTGTTATTATCATCCGCAAACGTATCTTATAAACCGCGCGGGGCATTGAATTACGTCCGAGATCTCGGAGCGTCGTCTATATATAGTCTATAATACGGACGGCCGTATAATGCAGATGGGCACCTACAAATTAATGTACGTAAACACCCAGCGGCCGTTTGGCGCGCGCGAACAACGTGCAACGGTTAAAAGAAAAAATAAAAAAATAAAAGAAAATAATAAAATATAAAAAACCCAACGCCGTCGTGGCGGCGAGAATATTACATAAAATTCCCACGGTCGTGTATTGGAGATTCTTCGACGCGTTAACACACTATTATATCCGAACACGTTGGACTCTTCTAGAAGTGCGGTGATGTTATTATTAAAATTCCCGCATTGTTTTCCATCTCGTTTTAAATGTTACTGTGCGACTTGCGTACGTGTATGTGCTCGCATATTGTATGGAATCGAATTAGACGTCATTAACGTAAATCCTCTAATAAAAAAATGTTCGGTGAACGGATTTATGCGCAGTCTCCTTTTATTCGTAATAAATGTGTTGTTCGTGCTAATTGAACACTCGCATCACAGTAACATAAGAAAAATAATGATGAAAAAAAAAATCTACGACCGTTCATTGATTAAAAAAAAAGTCTTCGAGTAAAAAACGTTCATCGTGCGGTCGTCGGCAAATATTATAGGTTATATCACAGTCTGTACACTATACAGTACACGCAGATACTCGTGAATTCGTGATGTTTTTGTGAACAATAATGGACGTTTTAGTTTGCGCCACTTATGTGCCTTATTCGTACAATCGTACAAATAACCTTTGCGCCACGTAAAGCCTAAACATACGAAATTCGCGAACTGAAAGATCTGGCCGGTATTATTAAACCTCTGTAGGGATGCTGTATTTATGTCAGCATAGCCGTAGGTACTACTACTATTGTATTCCGAATCCATTTTCGACGGGGACCACGAATGTGTTAGTGCCTACATAATAATATTATGTCACTGCGTATTTGAATTAACGATAAGACACGCAATATTGTAGTATATTGTGGTAAAAGATATTCTGACTGGACACCATTGTGCAATATTGAATTCTCATTGGAACACATTGCAGACGAGGCATTCCGACTTAATATATCATGTCATTCAATATTATATTATACTATATTATCGTTTTAACGCGCGTTCCGAAATTTAACAATACCACCCAATTTTTAATCCACTAGTTTGCGATTTTCATATCTTTGTAGGCTTCCCGTAGCGAAAAGGTCCGTCTGTATAAGTGGCGCCAAAATGACGCGAATCCCTTAATGCGATTGTATCGATAAATCGTTGGCGCCATTTATATGAAAATATATAAAAACATACAATAGTGTCTTTCAAAATAAAATGAGATTAAAATATAGATATTGTGGATTATCTGTTTTAGCCACCGGTGCGGTTTAACTAACGAAGACTTGAACAGAAAATGGAGTTCGCCTGACCCAAAACTGCATCCAGAAATATTTCATGCTCGGGTAAATAAAGGCAATGTAGCATAATAATACAAATTCAATTCAATTTTAATCTTTAATCTGTCGACTGTCAAAAGTATAAGTACACATACAGCTTACACAAAAACTGATAGCAATTTATTATTAACAATAGAATTGTCTAAGATACAATCGATTTCCAATAAAGTCTTATGTAAACACATACTATTTAGAAGTTATATTAACGGAATGACAAAAAAGAATCAATTAATCTTTTTTTAATTTTTTTTTTTATCGATGTTATAATGTTTGCATTAAAAAGATAATAATCTTATAACATATAACAATGAATTATTGGTAAATGTTACAGTTTATAATTCGCAATAAAGTTACAAGACTCTTTTTTTATTAGATTATTATATTTAATTATTGAATGATTATTGATTAATTATTGAATAACAATTGAACTGAGAATAATAAAAATGCGATTTAATACAGCATAATTGAATTATTTAAAAAAAATTTCATGTAACTTTATAAGATGTTATTAGATTGTTATATTCATACAATGGACAGATTAAAACATTTAAAACTTAAATAATATTATCGAATTGAACTGCTTAGTGTAAATCAGAAAAATATATTATATATAAGTATCAAAAATATTATACTAAATTTATCTATTAATAAAATTTTTAGCTATTATTCATGCCTTTTATATTTAAAATAAGTAACCTTTCGGTTCTTTTTGTTATGATTTATATACTTTGTTAATAATATATATAACTCTTATTAATAGGTATTAAAACTTAATAAGTTACGTTACTTACAACCTATCAAATAAAACTTAGTAAAATATTGATTTTAATAATATTTACAGTTACTTGCTACATTTCAACTGAATTATTACAAAAAAAAGATTCTAATCTTTTAATTCAATGATAAATATAATTTACGTGTGTAAAGTTATAAACAATTGTAAGACACATAAGTTAACACTATTTTTAACACCTTATCTGATATTATCTAATTATTATAACCTCTCAACTAATTTAATAATTACATAATACATTTATATACAATATAATATATAATTTAACAGTAAAATTAATTTTATAGTTGAATTATTTTCATAAATTAACTAATATTTTTAATGTTATAGGGGATTTTGGAATACATGGCCCACGTGATTAAAAAGGTTCCTTATGTGTATTGTGATTTCCATGGTCATTCAAACACTAAAAATTGTTTTTTTTATGGGTGCTCGGCAAAAAAAAGTTGGTCAAGAATGGACTTGTCTAAGTATGAAAATGAAACGGATTTCATGGTCAGTTATTATAATAATTAACTAATTCATTTGTATACAATTTATTGTATTTAAAAAATAATATTCCCTGTATACAGAAAAAAATTAATTTAATATAAAAGTTAGCCATTACGGAAACAGGTTTAATTTAAATTAAAAAACTATAATATATAATTGTTGTATAGGCATAAAAAACTATGTTTAGCGCATCAAAATATAACTCAGAATATTTTTTTAAAAATAAGTGCAAGTCTAAATTTCTCCGGTTATTTTCCGTGAGGAATCTATGTTTAATTTCCTATCTACGGAGATACACAATATGTAATATAAATTTCTTAGTATATCATGAAACCATTTAAAAACCAATAACCACTCTCATTTTAATAAATATCTAAAAAATATTCACTACGTTGTATTGTAATAATTGTTTATAAAACTGCGAAAAATACTTAGAACAATATTTTAAAGTTTAAATGATTATATAATCAATAGATTCATAATATTGAAAATAATTTTAATCAATTTTACAATTCATGTTATAGAAATTTTTTGTAATGAATTATTCCATTCAATAAGATAAAATGTTTCGATATAAATTGTGTATTGCATTATAATATAACCTATTTTATTTAATTAAAATAATTATAACAACTGTGAATATAAATTAATTTTATATTATAATAAATTTAAAATATTATGAATAACATTTAAATATTGTTTGCTTAAATAGTATTTTATAAAATTGTGTGTAGACAATTTACCATACATACTTAATATGTATTTCTCAGGTGTTGCCGATAGTGATGCAAAACTGTTGTCCATCGTTCTCGTTATCACAGTGTAGTTATAAAGTAGAAAGAAATCGTGAAACCACTGCAAGAATAACAGTTTGGAGAAGCTATGGCGTAAAAAGAAGTTATACTTTGGAGACAAGTTATTGTGGTTGTGACGAAGGACAATACAAAGTAATATATTATATTTTCGATTGTATACTGAATACATTGTAATTATATTAAATTTGTTGTTATAAGTAGGATCTAGATTTCAATGCAAAAAGCATTATTTTTTTTGGATATACTAGGTCTAGGATAATGCATTCCAAGTACATAATTCATTTTATGTAACAAATACTTAAAAAATTAGGTTAGGTCGTTATTTTGTTTTTGTATTATAAGTTAAGTTGGATACCAAAAAATACCAAAAGTTAAATCATGGTTTCACTCTTCACTAGCTCCTATTGAAAAAAATTGGGTTATTTTTTAAGGTCATTATTGTATTGGAAAAGCATAGTTTAGGGCATTGTTGGTTATTTTTTAAGCAGTTTTCATGCAGGCCCTAATCATAAGTTATGACGATATCAGATAATATATCATTAGTTATGATTCGTAATTAATAAGTAATAACACTAAAAACTAATAAGCAATAATAAGCAATAACTTAAAATAAAATATTATAATTATTTCTAGGGTTTTCATTTTGGGATTAAGCAACTCAAAGAGATTGGATCAACTTTCTGCATGTCCCTTTCTTCATTAGAAGAAGAAACAAAAAAGAGAGCGAATTTACCTGCCAGCAATCGATTATCCACAATAACACCAAGGTACGTTAAAATGATTTTTAAATAATAGTAGTATAATAGTATAATTCAGTATAGGAAAAATAAAAATATTCAATTTATTTATTTTTATACAGTTTGTCTATAAATAAAATGTATTTATTTTATAATGTGATTCAATAAGGTTTTTTTGAAAATTAAATTTTTTTTTTTGGTAAAATGATAAAACTTTTTATGTGTATATAACACACTGATCTAATAAATTTAATTTTTTATTTAGTTCCAGTTCAAAGTCTATGGATTTTGTAGATGAAGAACAGTCGGACTCAGATTGAAAACTGCCCATAAGAAAGTAATCGGCTTTTAATTCTTAACAAATTAAATAAATCCTATTTTAATTTTAATTTAATTTGTTTATGTTTATTGTACAACTATTGTTTAAGTTTTTTCAAAAGAAAAAAAAACAATGACTTTATTACGCTCCTTATTTTTTTTTACTATTTATAACATTCATTCACTATTGTATAAGAGCCAATCTATACGCGGCCAAACACGGCGCTAAATCGCTTAAAATATTTATTATGTACTGATTTATTAACAAATAATTGTTTTCTTAAGAATTATGTTTTTTCCATAAGTTTTCCATAATCATATTTTAAAAAATATTCGCTATAAGTTTAGAAACTGTAAGGAAAATTTAATCTAAATACACTGTAAAAACGGTTTATTTCATTAATTATAAATTTATAACACAATAATGTCAAATAAAAACTTATTATAACACTAATGTTTTATTTAAATCAATCGGTGAGTACATAGATGATTATTTTCTTTTGAACATATTATTACAATTTTTTTTTCATTGTTGGTTTATAATTGTTTTGGAAATTATTAAAATAGTGTCATTTTTATCATTTTTAGTTTTTTTTCGTTTTTTTAATTATTTCTTTTTCCATCTATATATATATATATTTACGTATACAACATACTATACATTTTTTACAAACACATCTTAATGGTATAATGTTATAAAAAAAATATGCTCAGTATAATACACATAAAAATACGTTTATTTATAAAATAATTTATACACTAGTACTGAACATTAATAACTGAATATTAAAGTTAAGTTATTAAATACTGCATTGTAACCATTTTAACTATACTAAATTACTATTAAATATTTATTACGTATTATCATAACTAAAATGTATGTATAGTTTGTCGTTTGTCTGGATTACACATAAAGTTTACTTTATTTTAAATCTAAGTACGTCAATTGTCATTGCATCTTAATTGTACTTAACCTGTTAACCTAATCTTTAAAACGCTGTTACTGAAATATTTAGTTAATTAGTACAAGTGTTGTTAGTGTTTTTAATATATTTTGTACCTATATATACCTACCTACATATCATCCCAGGTCCAATGCTACAAAACCAACCTTAAGTTTAATAAGTACCAGTAGCTATTTTTTCTGATTTTCCGTAGTGCACATTTTACAAAAAAATGTATTTCTTACGTGCGACGTATGGTTGCAGATAATCATAGTACTATGAAGGTTGGTGTACATTTTTATTTTTTGTAGTACACGTTTGCATTGTTTGCAATTTCGTAGTGTACAAAGTGTGTCGTAGTACATAAAAAAAATAGACACGGATAAGTATCTAAATTTTATGTCCTTAAAAATTCGAAAAGTAACAAGTAAAAATTAATTTAAAAGATATGTGTTTATAATTCTATACATTATAATAACACGTGTTAAACTATATTTTATCAATGACATCGGTGATTAGATTACTAAAAAGTTAGAATTTGAATATTATTACCAAAATTATGTGATAGGGAAATGCATTAAAAATCCATTTTTAATCTCCCAAAAAAAAAAAAAAATTATTTAAATTACAGTAGAAAATTTTATATTATTGTGTAATATGTGTAAATGCATAACACAAGCAATCTTAAAAATAAATCAGTATTTAGACAGTCTGTAGGAATAGTATGTATAGTTACATTAACAAATTATTTTCAGGTGACATAAAACTTAAAAAGTAAGTTAATGTGCATAATCATCAATCAACTATGACAAACGCATAATGAAAAATCCGTAAATGGAATAGTGCAGACAAAATCCCAAACATGGTTTCATATTAGAAATTAGTATTGAATAAACCTTTATCATAAACAATTATTTTAAGTATCTCATTACAAAAATACAAATCTAATTATCTAACATAAAGGTAGTACCCGTGCAACTAATTATACAGTTATAAAATATAGGTAACAATATTAAAAACCATTAGATAGATACCTACATTTTTACTTAAAATAGGAATAATCTTAAATCTAAAAACCAATCAACACTATAATACTATACGAGTAATAATAATAATGTAAAGTTAAATTAATTCAGAACTTTTATCTGTTAAATAGCGTAAATTTTTTTTTTTTTTTGTAAAGCCACGAGATAAAAATAACACTTAGTTTAATTATTGATACATCTATTATTTTATTCCATTAACATTTTAAATCGCATTTCATAGGAATTAGTAATGGAAATAATCAAATTAATGAACAAGTCTATTAATATATACGTTTTAAATAACAATTTCAAAATGTATTTTTAGCAACGATTATCTTAAAGTGAGGTAATTTGAAAAAAATAATTTAATTTAACGATTAAAAATAAAATATTTTGTTAATTTACAAAACTCCATAATATTTTTCATACAAAAATTTTAAGATCTGCTACTATGAAATATATGATAATGATTAAAATAAATTTGATTTAATTTAATTTTGATTATTGAATTATTTTGAAATCGTATTTTACAGTTATATAATTAATTGTTAAAAAATTCAACTACAAATGTATTATTTAATGATTATAATATTATAATATATTACAGTTAGTACTGTATTACTTGATTTAAAGGTAAATTATATTGTATGTACAAGAGACGCACGAAAAAACCTATAAGGAAAAAGTAGGTCATTTTAATCTGATGTTACTAATAATATAATGAAATATATATAATATTATAATATGTGTACAATGTACACTGTACATATTATCATTTTATGTAAATTAATTTTGACAAATTAGGTACATTATAATGTTATAGTTAGTTGACAATTATCTAATTAAAAAAAAAAAAAGATGATTAATTTTTATGACAGTTTGATAGCGAAACCAACACTCATTTAGACCATAAATATTATACCCAAATGAGATAAATTTTATTGATACGAAAATAATTATTTATATTTTATGCATTGTGAGGTTTTATTTATTTTTTCAACGCGTATGATCACATAACTCCCAAAATATATTCTAATTAGACATAATAATTTGATGAATAATACGCGATGTAGTATTATACCATATCGCGCACACATGCGGAACCGTTTAACTGAAATGAAAACAAAATAAATAATAATATTGTAAAGGGCTCGTTCATCGTGCGGTGTATAAAGCATAGTAGAGTGAAACTATACAGTAAAACAGTAACGATAAAACGCTACGGCGTGTGACAGAGACAGACAAACAAAATATGGTGGAAAACAAAGGTTGACAAACGAGATGACAACAATGCCCCATTTTTAAATGCACTTGTATAAACCGACGATGCCAGTAACACTTGTATAAACCGCCATCGGCGCACATAGCAGCCACGCCGTTGCCGCATAATAGCGCCTATATAATACATTTATATTATATTTTTTTGACATAACCGAAAAACGCTCGAACCATAGGAATACAATTTACTAGTTTTCGTTTTTTTTTTTTTTTTTCCCATTTGTTATTTTTTTTTTCTTTGCTTTTCGGCTGATCCACGGACTCATTGTGTCTACATTATTTATCCGTACGAACCAAACACACGGTTACGAAGCGCATGCCGATTTCCGTTTTCGAAATTCCCGCGCAAACAGTAATAAAATACAATATGAGTAATAAGTACCAACATTGCCAGTAAACGAAATTGATTAAAATGAACTATTCGAAATTGATCACGGTTATGAGTATAATATTACTGAAACACTGCGTAGGTAATATGAACACAATAGTATAAATAGGTAGCAGGTACTAATGGTAATTTAAAATCTTATTGTACAAGAATGACTACGAGTCTGCAACTTTTTGAGTATCTAAAAAAAATTAGTAGTTTATTTTCGAATTACTTTAAAAACCAAATGTTGAATTCACATACACCATCGTGTCAATCTTCGAAAACTTCGTACTCCTATGCTTATAAGCTTATAACAATGACAGTAGTTTATTTGATTTTTGTAACACTCTTCGTTGTAAGTATTAAATTCTATTGTGTTTTATTTATTTCTACACGTGCCGTAATTAATGTGCTTGTTACACATTCACAGTTACGTGGTTCTGAACTAAATACATTTTTCATTAAAACTATAAAATAACATACAAAACCTACCCTTATTGAAGGTTACACGAACAATCACTAAATATTTCACCAATCAATCAATAGTAAACTAATGAGTCAAAATTAAATTTTATTTTAATTAGCAACTCGACCTTAGAGATTTTTATGTTCCAAAGATCCAATACGCCGGATCGGTTTAATTCAATTTTTTATTTAGGTATTATTATTATAATATACAATGGATATTTTTTTCATTCATTGGTGCACCAATATTTTTTTAATTTTTACAGATCGATAAATAAAATTTTAAAAAACATTTCAATTTCGAATTATGATTTATAGACAATTTAAAATGTCCTTAAGCCTCATTTGTATCAACTATAAAATCAATTTAATTTTTTGTCCACTATTATTATTTTTAAATAGATTTTAGTGTTGTTTTTCTGAAAACGATTGATAAATTTTAACTGTAAAGTCATTAATTATTGCACACTAATTTATTAAACAATAGTTTTAATAAATTATTGAATAAATAATATTTTTTTAATTCTTTTAAATCACATTATAAGTATCATCAAATTGCCACAGGATAGGCGCTTCACTTCATGATTATCGAGTTTTTTCTCATAAAATTAGCTTACATGTTGATTGTAAAAAAAATTAAAGCTTTTATCTATTAAAAAATTTGGAAATCTAATGAAGTGTATAAAAACCATTTCATTTGATTTTACAATAAATACCTACAAAATAATGTATATTAAATTCTGAGCGTAGCGATGAATATAGTGATTTTACAACTATGATTTTTATTTTATCCACATCTACACAAGTTATAAAAAAAAATGCTTCCATTTAAAACTTTAAGTATTGTTTTTAATATAAAATTGGATCTGGTTAATACTTCAGAGTTTAAACTACAAATTCGCAGTAATTTTCAAAATAGCCGAGGAAAAAAATAAGAAAACGAGAATTCTTATGCAAATCAAGTTTTTGCTAAAATCTTTTGTTTTTGTGTAACTCAAAAATTATAACCATAACTCGTAGATACTTTAAATTTTCACTAAAAGTTCATACAATCATTTTCTATAGTTCTTGCACTCTTCTAAATGTTTTGAGCTATTTATAGGCATTTCAAAATTTTTTGTTCTTAGTTTTATTTTAATAAATGTGAATAAAAATATTTTCACTTGGTTAAAAAGCTTGAGTTCTTTAAAATATGTAAAAATATTTAAAATACAAGGGGATTAGGTATTTACTTTAAATATGCATTTGAAGTTCAAATTTAGACAAAATTAGTCAAAATCACTAAAATTCGCAAATTTTAGTTATCTTATTATGGGTAATTGAAAATTTATAAAATATTCCATTTTTAAAACTAAGGCTTGAAAATTTAAATTTCTTCTTAAATAGTTCACGCTGAAACCGGGATAAATCTAAAAAATATGTGAAAATAAATTTTTTTTAAGATATTCTAAATTCAAATTTGATCGAAGTCATACAACTATGAATAATGATATTTATTATATTTTAGTATAATACAAAAATAGTATTTGTGGAGCACATAAAACATTAACGTATATTATTATAGTTTATATACACATTAATATTTTCAAATGGAATGTTTTTAACGAAAATTAGTTTAACCCTCCGTATTATATTCTCTGCTTAGAATCGTTTTTTGTATACAATAAATTTAATATCATTGAATTAAAATTTAACACATCCATTAAAGTGATCTACTCGACATCTACTGTACAGCAGAGGAGTACCCACTAGTCTCTTATTTTTTTTACTAATAAAATTGATTAAACTTTTGAAATTCTAATTAAACAAAATTGATGACTTCACAATAATATAACTTTCAAAAAAATAAAATAGTTATCAACATTTTGAAAAATAAAATTGATTATATTATTGGTACATCATACATAAGAAATATTAAACTGTCATAATAAATTACTCATAAAAATAAATACATTTTATAATTTTTTTTAAATTCAATTTTATCAATACGTATAATCAATAAAAAAAAAAACATATGTACCTACGACATAATATAAAAAATATATAGGTACAGTTTGCGTGGTTCGATTTCCGTAACACATTTGTACAACGACGCTACGCTAATATGAAGGTTATTTAATGGTATTTAATTAGATTAGAGTCAGATTCACTTCGCACCCGTGTGCAATACGTAAGTAAGTATATGACCAAAACATTTAAAAATATAAACGGTTTAGGTATACGAGCAAATTGGCAGATACCTATTATAGGTATGCAACCGTATAAAAAGTTATTGTCGATTATCAGAGGAGTATTTACCTAGGTATGCGACCATATACATTTTATATTATTAAATGATATGTCTGATTATCAGATGAGTGTATTCGAACTTGCATAACTGCGAGACAATACCGTAGATACACAGTATTGTGAAAGCAAAAAAAAAACCTGAGATAAGATGTTCATACGCGGCTGATGGGGGAGATAATACCAGCGAATGACAAGTGGAGAGCTGAGGGACGGTCGCTCGTGGTTGTCGGAGCGGTGCGAGTTACCTATTCGCGAAATCGCAAAACAATACAAGTGTACCTATAGGTTTATTATGTGATAAGTTTTTTAAAAACTATTTTTAGTGGTTATTACTACAGTTTCTATAGTTTTCTGTTTCACGCATTTGTATATCGACTCTAAATCGCTCCACTTCACTCTTTTGGCTATTGTCAATATTATTTGATAATTAAACTTAATTTAAGTATAATACAAAAAAATAATATAACAAACCCGTGTTGAAAAGCTTGAGATAAAATACGCGCCACAGAACAATAATGGTTTATCGTAAACCATCCAAAATAAACTGCTGAAGTCGCGTTTCGTCAAAGTATCTTTTTGTTTATAATACCTTCAATTTAATCACTATAAGACTTCTCGTTAACTTGTGCGAGTACTACATAAAACTTCAGAAGACACTTTAAATTTGGGAATTTCTAGTTATTTCACATGTTCTACACAGTAAGTAAGAAATTAAAGTTCTCATAAACATGTGAATATCACCTATAGCTTAATTAAAATTTTTAACGGATTAGAGTTTGTAAATGATAATTTTATAAAATGTAAATTAATACTTCATAGCTAAAAATCCCATTTTAACGCAACTTAAAAATACTCGAAAATGAAAATATGGAAATAAGAAAATTTATAAAATATTTCCTTATCATCTGTTACACATTGAATCAGTGTTTGTGACTAATAAAAATTGTTTGTTCAAAAACGTTGAAAATAATATACAATTATTTAAACTTAAAAATACAATTTTAATATGTTAACTTAATCATGTTTGCTCTTCGATCTATTTAAATAAAATAATATAATTTGGTAACACAATTATACATCATTATTAATAAATTATAATACTCAGTAACTATATACTAAAATATTGTATAGGTACATTTACTATGTAATCATTTTGTCAATTTATAAGTTGAAACAACCCATATAAGTTTTTGTTTAAACGTAAATTAGGTATCTCTTTAAACTGATTATATATTTTAAACTTTCATCCGTCGGATACAGGGTTGAATCATATTCTTATTTACATACATAATGTATATGTTATATGTAACGAAGCCTACAGTTCTGTTAATGTTTTGCACATCCATCATTGTCTTAAGCATATTTTAAATCTATAAATTAAAAAACAATAAGCAATAACAGCAAATACAAAATTATATAAGTTATAATATAGAACTATTTTCCTACTCCCAAATCATTCTACTCTAACCCTGATTTCACAACTTTAACCTTATTATTAAACCTTAAATCTTAAACCCTACAGTAGTTACACAACTGCCATATCCCGCCTTTGATTTAAGCACACCCTATACTTTACTCTTATTTCCTTTTACTCTTGTTGAATGATTTCCCCTCTACACACACTACAACCACATCAAAATCTAAGACATTCTCCTCCATCTTATCATCAACAATCCCAAATTATCATCACAAGTGCCCACTTATTACCCTTTTTAAATTTTCTAACATTCCTTTCAGTAGGTAATCAAAATATTTTCCAAACAAAAAATATTATATTCTATGTATACTATTATTCTTTTATTATATAGCTATAGGCTATATTATCATTCAATTTTTGTTTTGAAAATAATTTACACTTTCTGAATCTATACTTTAATCCGATTTACAGGTAAATTCAATATTTTAACTGTTAAAACTAATCATAAAACAAAGAAACAAAAAAAATTATACTTCAGCAGAGTATTTTAAAAGGTAATATGTAATATTTAAAATGTAATAATTTCATTTAAAGGTTATTTTTTCTTGGAACATATACCTTAAAGTTATTAACAGTATACAAATAATAATTATATACGTATCGTATTATTTATATAAATTGTCTAGAATACAAGAAATACTTGAAGACTATATTATTTAATACAAGGACTTTGAATGTTGAAAAACAATGAATTGTATACAAATATACAATTCTAAGAAACATCCATCCAAAACGAATAATTATAATATGATATGTATGTAATAAATATTTGTCATTTAATTCGGGTTTTATAAAAATTATCTGATCTGTGCAAAAGAGAAAACTGCGTTCGGTCGAAGCAAAAGACACTTATTAACAATAATTAGTGAGTATATTATTGGATATATTATCTCACAGCATTCATCCAATACTTACCTCAATTATAATAATTAATAATATCTATATTTATGTATAAAATATTAATATTATCTTTATCTATAACAAGTATATTATCTACATGGGAATATGGGATTACATCATTCAAATAAATTAACTAGTTCTATATAGATTAGTGACACGTTGTATAACGAAGAAATTCCATTTGAAAAATATGATAATATTATTAGTGATAACAGTCGTCGGTTAATGGTATATTATCATATGTTAATAATGTAAAATATTAAATAAATCTGTTAAAAAAAAATTTGTGCGGAACGCCACTCCAACCTCCCTCCATAAATCCTCCCTTAGTGGGGTATAGATACATTTAAACAAGATTTATTATAGAATTAGTTTTAGAATATAAACATCGCATTTTATTTATGGTGGTATTTATTTTATTTTATGTATTATTTTACTATGAATAGTCATTTATAGTTTTATTATAACCGATCGGGAATTAATGTTATATTAGGTATTTTCATTTAAGTTTGGAAATCATAACATATTGTTTTGGAATAGTTATTTACTTAATAGAAAAATATTACTAAATGTTACTAACCAATTAATAATACTTATTAGTTATTATTTATTACTAGGGTTCGGATTTGAAGGCAAAAGCTTTTTTTTTAATAATAATATAGAAAAATAATTTTTTCATCAAAATGTGTTTCTTAAATATCTAAGACAATGGATATATTATTTTTTTGTCTTTTTTGTGTTTAATTTTCAAATGATCTGATAGTTACATACGCATTATCGGTATACATCGATAAGAGCTAGACTGTGCATTGTCGATGTTATATTTAAAATTATTTTGAACGGATTTTATTATCGGCAATGTTTATCGATATCGCTAAATACTTTATCGAGTTCTTATGATTTAGTAATCTTAATTTAAATAATTATTTATATATTAATTACACTTCAATATCTTCAGTAGATTTACAGAGATTTTTTTCTATGTATAAAAATATTTTAAGCTCAAACTGTCAACGTTTTACTGAAAAAAGCTTATCTAAGTATATGATAATGAATTTTTTTTTAAAGATTTTAGTAAATTTTTTAATTACGTTTTTGTATAAATTAAATGCTTTTTTTGCCTTTTTCACATTTTAAATGCTATTTTTATTGATTATATTACCTTCAAATCTGAACCCTATTTATTACTAATTTAAAAATGTATAATTTCCGTAGTAATACTCTCCACTAAACATTGATACTTTTTTTCTATTAATTATTATTATAATTCGTGATTAAAAAAATAAAGCTCAAAATTGGTTTACAAATAAACTTTGAATCAAATGAAAATCTAAAAATGTAATACTGTGGAAATATTTTACAGTTAGCTGAAAAATAGGTATATATTGATACAATACGTTATCAGAAAAAACGAAATTAGTCTACAACTAATAATGTTAACTTTTGGTCGCCCTTATTGTTCTTCGGACTGCTTTAGATATGTATATTGTTAGATTGTATGTTTCGTTTGTATAGGTATAGTTAGTTATTAAATTATTGATTAAAAGTTTTATACGCATACAGTATATTGTATACATATCGCCTATTAACCTATGTGTCAATTTTTTTTAATAATTATTATTTATTAATACTTAATAGTTAATAGTTATACATTTAAGTCTAGAAATAATATAATACAATTTCTGGTTCCCCGATACAGGATCGTTAAAATTATATTTTATTTTATGATTTTAATTTATGTTTCCCATAATCCACAGGTTAAAGACACACACAACAATTAATAATAGTATCATATATACACGATGACACAGTGAGCAAACACGGACAATATTTACGGTCGAGTAGGTTTTGTGACCGTTTTATGTGATAATGGTTAGTAGGTGGAGGAAAAAACGACTTTTTTTAATATTTAGCATCTAATATAATTGTAATACGTGTACTTACCTACGTTTTTGGAGGAAGTCAAATGGAAGGGGGTCGTTGGTATATGTATTGAAACAAGTGTTGTGAGCTAGTAATTTGTGAAACGGTAGTGATAGGAAATTTTTTAACGCATTGCACTCGTACTTTAATTGTTGTACAGCACAGACCACGAGAGCAGCAGCGGCACGGCAGCAAACTTCTATCCTGCAGGAACAACATAATCTTAAACGTAAGTTGTTAATATTTATTGAGTTTATAATATTCTCGACGACCTGATCCCTTGAGCCAAGAGGACAAGTTTGTCTAAATTATAATACAATCAATTTGTTCGTTCGGCTCGAGTCATGAGGATCGTCAACAGCGACTTTATATATACTCAAAAAATTACTATAATTTTTACAATATTATGTATTATATCATTTATTAAGATTTCAAAATAAAATACTTACTTTTAATATTTCTTAATAGTGTACTTTGATTTACAATTTTATTATTAATTTATACGTGTACTACTTTCAATAATTTAAATAAATATATTTTGTTAGTATTTGATACCTAACATATAATAACGAATTTAATAGTAAACTTATCTTCCATTTTGTATGAATTATTTTAGTTAGGTTTTAGATTATCCATTACTATGTCTTTAATCTTTATGAATATTAAGTAGCCAAAATGTATTATTTCATATATTTCGCACAGTGTAACATCCCATACACATTTATTAGATGCATAGATAGTTTAAATTTGTGTTCATATCTGTCAGCTATAAATGATAAAAAAATGTACAGACATTTAAAATCATCACAAATCTTCCTTAGAGCTCGTGACTTTTTATTTAAAAATGAAAATACAAATTTACCCAACAAATGTATGTATCACATCATAATCTTATGAAGCGATTAAGACGATTAAACTCGTTGAACACATTGATATTGTATAATATATATATAGTTCAAAGCGTACTTATACTAATTTTATTTTTATTTTTCATAATAAACGCGTTTGTGAGATAATTATGTATGTATAATACTGCACACATAACATAAAAATTTAATAACGATCGAATGATAAAAGAAATTATACCTACGAAAAAAAGTTCGGTCATCGGTAAATACCTGTGTGTCCTCTTCCGCTCGACTGCACCACGCGGTTATTATCGTCACTCGCAAAACTATAATGCAGTATAATAGGTAAATAATAACGTACAATAATATTATAAAGACGCAGACACCTTTGAGTTTAATATAATTACAGTTTAGGGCATTAGGCATGATCGATATAAATAATATGATATTTAAATCGAATTTTTTTCTCCCGCGGGTCAATGCAACCGTATAGTAAATTACCGAAGTATAGATCACTCGCGGTTATAATGTCATGTATGCGCGTATTCTGTGTATATAGAGCAGACAACAGACGTACACAATATATATTATAATATTATACTATTACAATGCGCGCCACGTCATTATATATTTTGCGAGAGCAAGTGTCACACGCTTTTGGCCTGGCTGCACTATCGGCTCGCTGCCGTGTATCTTTTTAATGTAACTTATCATGAGAAAAACTCGATATCGTAATAAAACGTTTCACGGTTGATGGATATCGTCGTGCACAATCGTCGACAACGCTTTTACGATCGTTGTTTTTGACAAACATATTTATCATTGTTTTTCTTATCAAACAGTTGCCCCCCTATATATTATAGGTGCACTGCAACACATACATATTATAATATGTACTAGGTGCCTCTTAGGCGTATGTATATTATATGCACAAGCCACACTTTTATTTCTTTTATTTAATAGATGTAATAATGAAACTTCTGTAAGGAAACGAGTGTTTGATAATAATGTAAATGTATTTATATATAATATATTATCTATTATCGATACACGCTCGATATCGTTTATCGAAAGATTACGGAGGGACACACTAGTGCACGGGTCGAACAACGCCACGATAAATAGGACTATATTATTATATCATACGATATTTTTATAAGTATACCTATATTAGTACAAAATTACATTCGGAATTCGGTTGGTTAGCAAGTTATCGAATATATGTAATGTATTGTTATTTTGACAAAGATAATCGGAACAGAATGCGAGCTGCACGTAAATCGTACAGGTGGTATACCAACATGTGTATAAAATAAATTGTAGAACATGCATACATTTAGTCTCGCAAACACACGTGTAATATATTATAATATATTATTATAACGCAGCTAGAGGAATTCATATTTGAACAGTCGAGGGAAAAATTGCAGGTAGGTATTAAAAAAAATTATTTTCGATGACTATTTAAACACGTAATAATATGAGAGAATAAAATTATTAAATTCTTTATATTACATTATAATACGATTAAATATAATATTAGAATATTAGAGACTAAAAGCAGGTATCTAATATTTAGGATAAAACACATAAACATATGGCTTTTGGTACTGGAAAGGTAAAACACAACATTATACGATATGGTCATCATTGTACGATGTGTTGCATTAAAACGAGTATTATTAACTTGAATATTTACAGTGAAGTTGGTAAATTTAAAAAAATTGAATCCCAGACTAATGTAACAGTTTCCATGGGGAAAGAGTATCTATACTTATTCATATTACAGGTACCTATGTGCAATATTTTACATGGGTACCTATATATGTCATAACCGTGAATCAATAAGTAAACACAAAACCATATGTTCTAGCGTTCATTTTTATTTACATAATTGTAGTATTATGAGAACCATGTTCTACGAGACTATAAAACTATAATAATATCTACCTTAAACGATTTATAAAACTTCAGATTATAAATTTTTAAAATCCTAATACACAAAAATAATTTCAAAAGTAATGTCTAACTGCAGGCATGGTGAAGACAGTGACATTTCTAGCAGGTATCTGGTTTGCTATTGGTATTATTAAGTTTTGGAAAACTAACTACTAAAATATTTTCTAAAAGCAAATCTACTACAGCTAGAAAACAAAGACAGACAAAGAAGCATTGTAGACAACATCGTAATAATATGTGGAACCGCAGACCAACGATAAAACCAATATTATAATGTTATTATTTAAGTATAAAATATTACTATGTATTGACCGTTATTTCTACAAAACCGTTGTGACAATGAAAACATTGTAATTATATTATAATATTATACACAGAAAAACATAACTACTGTGTAATACATATAATGCATATGCACACAAACACGTATCTATATCATAATATACATTTATAAATTGTGTTATAAAGCTTAGTATGTGATGACTAATGTTAACAGCTGCAGGTGTCAATTGGTGTGTTCTGTATATTGTGAATAGTTATAACTTTTAATATTATATAATACTATATTATGTTACAAATCACAAAATGTTGATTTTTAGTTTATAACCTATAAATTATAATCATAATTATTTGTATACAAATGTTATAATACCCGAGTACTAACACAGATTAAATACAGTATAAGTACAGTATATATATATATTTAATTTATACTACTAAATAGTAACGCTACTTATGTAAATATACATAACAGTATATGGCACAAATATTAATAAAATAATAATAATAAATACTTTAAAATTCTGGTTGAAATGCATTTATCTATAAAATACTTTGTGAAACGCTTTAAAAAAAGTTATCTAAGTTGTATGAATCAAATGCTTACTTAATTATTACTAATAAGTTATTAGCAAAAAACCAATAAGTAATAAAACTACATACATCATTGGGGGAAAAGACAAAAAAGCCAAGTTCACAGTCACAATATCCGAACTCAATTATATTGTTATAGGTTAAAGTAATAATAGTACTGTGTAACTTAGAATATTTATTAATCTAAAGGGACCAAAAAAAAAAAAACTCCGACACTTGAAACTTTGAGACACCAATGAGGTTATTCAAGATATGCATGACATTTTAAATGAAAATTATGTTAATTTTTCCTGATAATTTTTTTTATAATATATTTATTAATTTATATATATTATTTATTATAGAGGTGCAGATTATTGTTAATAAATAATAAATTGATACTTTTTTGCATACTCTGCAGAAGGTATATACGCCTATTATGAATGGTACAATTTATTTATTAGTATTTGATACAGTTCTAAAAACGAATTATAAATTATAATAATAGTATATGCATACGTAGTTAAATATGCTGGGTAATACTACCCAATGACCGCAATCAACACTGCAGTCTGCAGGTGATATCCTATATACCTAAGTATGTATGTATTATATATATAGAAATTACTTTACAACACGAGTACCTACTATAATATGTGCAGGGCACCCTCGCGACTCTGGCGTCCTTGTATATATGCCCTCCTTGGCAACTAACTATATATGTGGCGTAAACAAATCGCCGATTATACATGGCATTTCATGAAACGCATTCGTTACGTTCAAACGCACGTTATTATATTTTTTAGCGTTCAACTGATATTATTATGTCGGAAAAAGATATTGCCAGACAAGTATTACGTGGTTATATAGACAGGGAAATCGACTTAGAAAACCAATTAAAAGAGATGTGAGTACACAAACCATATACCTAAGTATAATATAAAAATATATTTTTTACAATTGTTTATATTACTTGTTTCGAGTCTCTCATGTCGTAGACGTCCAATTTAGAGACGAAAAGAGACTTTTTTCAATAAGCTATTCCACTACTTTTACATTTATACGCGATTATTAAAAATATCATCATTAAATTGTTTGAGAATTCAAATGACTTAAACTTGATTTCATCGAATAAATAACATTTGTAGAACATATCCCCTATGTATAATTTTAGTGCCTATTTTACTAAGCCATGCGTGTCCTCGACATTACGTTAAAACAATATAATTGTTTCCTGTGCAGATTGATTAGGCGTAAGACAACAACAGTGGCAGAAGATGGAGACTTTTTTAAAATCCGCCGAGAGCAAATGGAAAAACAAAAGAAAATTGCAAAAAAAAGGAATGAAACGTTTTTAAAAGTGAGTAACAGTGTATATGTAACACAATAATTCCAACCTACTTATTATATTCTTGTTAGTTTTATTTTTTATGTATAGTATGTGTACGTAGATTATAGGTACTTAATTGTTTTAAATATTTATCACTTATACAGGTACCCAAAATCATTATTATTTAACTACAACTTCTAACGTTACATTTTAATTATTACTTACCTACTAAGTAAAAAATTGTGCCATTAAATTAAAATACAAATGTATTAATTAATAAATAAATCAAATTATATAAACAAGATTATAATTATAGTTATACTTCGAACGTCGCGCAAAAAATTATCTTAAAACGAATATAATAAAAGTAAACACGTGTTTTCAAATTTAAGAAGCGTATAGGTAGGTGCTTATAAAATCGCATTAGAAAGGTACAACATAGTTTTTATTTTAAAATATCTACTTAAATACAATTTTCAATAATAAAGGTATATGTCTAGCCTTCCATTTCGCGTGTCCATTCAATATGACTTTATATAGTAGGTACCTATATATGCAGTTAATATTAAGTTTTTAAATTACATCTATGCATGGTATTTTGGTAAAATCAATTTGACTTTAGTATACTTACAAATTTCAATCTTATATTCTTACAGTAATATAGTAATAATTGTATTCATCCACTGTTTTTTTATTTACTTTGCAATTCATATAGTTCATAAATATAATAAAAAAAAAACTTAATCAATTTATAAAAGTAGTAAATTATTGTATCTCTTTAGTATATAAAAAGTAACAGTTTGAATTGTTTTCCATTACTATATTATGATAATTAAAATTAAATAAAAAGTTATTAAAAATAATAAAAGTTACAATTATGATTTAATGATTTATTAAAAGTGAAGGTTGGCTAATAGACGCAAACAGAGAAATAATCCCACAATTCCCCTTATACAGGGGATTCATCAAACATATTCACCCCCATTTTTTCTTTAATAATGAATATATTCAGTTTCTAATTTTTATAATTCTTAAAAATATACTTAAAAATACAAAATTTTCAATTTCCTGACAATTTTTTTAATAAAAAAATATAATTTCTTTAAAAATGCACCTAATTTAAATTCGAGTAGTTTCTCAGTTATTAAGATATTTATACAAAAAAAAAAAAATATTTCTTGAAAATGGTTTAACAACAATATAAATAAGCTAAAATTTTGAATCTAGTATTTATTAAACTTGAACCAATTTTTTTAAAATTTTAAATATTGATAGATTAATATTAATTATTAAAATTTACAAATTTCCATAATCTCCATATCTTCCAAACCAATTATTATGGATCTATTATTCTTAATAGTTAAGTATACAAAGTTAAATAGCTCAAAAACTAATTGTCCGAATATTGATGTCATTGCGTTAACATTTTCTGAAAAATTATCCTAAAGCGTTATTGAAGTAAAAAAGGTGAGCATACCTTGTATGCTTCTTCCAAATATTAAAAAATTAATAATGAATTAATTGGTAACCTTATGAGTTATGGCATAAGATTTTAAGATAATTTTTTTTGTTTAGGATCTCGAACACACTACTGCAAAATTAAGAGCATCTCTAGCTTGCGACGATCTCACCGACAAAAAGTTAGACAATGAACGCAAAAAGTTTACAGATTATATCAGGCAAACACGTAAACAGTCTGTTTAATACTTACATTATATATATATATATCAGTACATGTGCCTTACAAGAAGCTGTTTTTGACGTGTATAGATACTGTGATACTGTGATATTTTATCAACAAATCAAATTTTATAATATGGATTTAATTTAATAACATGGCTTTTTCACAAATTAAATGTAAATCCGTAGGAGTATTGTACATATTTAATCATTATAATAAGAAACCTTTTGAGAAAATAATACCAACAAATCGTTACATGCGATTACACAATATAGAAAAAATTGTAAGCGATTAAAGTTTCTTTTGTTGATATTGATTTATAATTTTTTGTAGTTCTGTTTCTGTAAATATGTATAATTATTTTATAGGTTACCTACTTGAAGGTTATAGTCTTGCGTTTACTGTGTAACAATTTGACCTATAATTTCATAGTTTAAATAAATCATGATTTACTTATTTTTAAGGCTCGGATTTTAATGTATTTGCATCTTTTGTATGGAATGTTTTACACGATTCTTTCCTAGTTACAAATGTGTTTCAAGTACTTCGTGTTCTGATCACAACATTTTTATGAAGCATTTTTTGATGTTTTTAACGCATTTTTAATTTTTTAGGACATTTTTGACCTATTTTTCGTATTATGACCAAAAAATTTACTGCATTGAAATATAAATACTACATAGTACTTCATAATATAAATTAGTTTCATTTTGAACATAACATCAGGTAATCCAGTTTTAAATTAGACAAGGCTGAAACTGTAAATTTCTCTTATCGTACAGTGTAATGCAAATGTAATTTAATTTTTAATATTATATTTTTTTTACATAATAATTTGAATTTATTTAATAAATAAAGCATTTTTTTGATATATTTAGAACCCATTTTAGAGTTTTTACTTTTTAGGTCAAAAATGCATTTTTTGAAAAGGCGTTTATATTCGAGCCCTACTTATTATTATATAATAGTGTCGGTTTAATTTACTTCTTAATTCTATAATACATGATTTTTTTTATCTTAGTCACACTTACTTATTGTTAAAATATCTTATAAGTTTAAAAATTATGTAATACAAATTAAAAAAAAAAAAAAAATTTAACGATGTCATATGATGCGTTTAAGGATTTTATTACTGTGAGACATAAATCATTTCTGTCTCAACAAATTTACTTCTCTAGCTTGTACTGCAATAATTTGAAAAAATCTAATGTTCCATTATAGCCTAATGATGTGCTTAACTAGAAATAGCTAAGGAGGACGGAAGGCGCAACATTAGATATTAGAGCACTAAATGCATTAATTTAATTGTTTAAATATACATATACATATCCAAAAATATATTTTAAAAAATAAGTTAAATTACTTGTTCAAAGCTAAATTAATTTCCAATTGTAAAATAATATACATAAATAAATTTAATAAAATAATTAGTATTATAAATTGTTGTATACCAACACAGATAATGGGTCAAAAGGATTGAGTTTTACAAAAATATGTCATAATCATAAAAAATTAGTCTGGAGAATTCAAAAACTACAAAAAACTGATATTTTACTATTTTTAAGAGTTCTAAAACTAAATCTTCTATAATGACAGTCATATTACTATAGACGCGCTTTGAAAACGTTAAAGGCATTTTTCCGTCAAATATTTCAGCCTTATCAATATATTGTACGCGGTTTAAGAAAAAAGATATCTATATCTAAGTCTGTTGGTGTTCTCTGAAGAGTGAAGGGGAACGGCCGCACCCCAGTACTGAGTATTTACCTATAGGCTATAATATATAAAAAAGGAAAAACTAATAAATATAAACACAAATAGATATTTTACGTTCATACAGTTGATACGAGTATTTTATGATAAAATCATAAATAGACGCTTACATCACGGAACAAAAAATAATCTGACTTCCCCCCATAAAAAAAAAACTTATATGTCCATCGTCTATGAACCCGTGACTGGGTCAATACAAAATGTACTGAGAGACATTTTTGCCGAAAATCCGTTTACGTATTATACTTGTACCTGTATAATAGTTTTTATTTTTAAATAGTTATAATTTTTTACCTTAACTCAACTGACAGCAACCACAAGAACGTAATATTCCCCATGCATTTGTTTTGCGTATACCACAGTTATAAAATTGTTTGACCTTTTTATACCGGCGCACCACCGGACTAAAATAAACAAAACCCAATTTACGTGTTAGACGTAAGTGTGCTGCTAGTTTATTCAATACAATATGTTCAGTCGTAAAGGTCATGTTTTAATAAATGTCATACTACTTCGTTGTGTCTTTGAGTTTAAATAATTCAGCGTAAAATATTAATTAATTGCAAAAAAAAGTACGTGAATCGTAGTTAAGAGAACAGCATACTACTTAAGGGGTTTGAAATAGACAATCGTAATAATATTTGCATTTAGATAATTACAATCAATATCTAAATACTAAAAATTAAAATATACATTTAGTGTTCATCAGTTCATCCTACAAATATCATGCCGGTACCGAAGATTAAATTTTATATGTCAGTACCGGAATTTGTATATTGGGTCCCAAATGACCTTATTGCGGTAAATTGGGCTCCGGAAAAAATGTAGTAAGTAAATTAAGTCCCGAAAAAAAATTTAGTAGTAGTCCGTCCAATTTTATAATTATGATATAAATATTGTATAAATAGTATAAATTAAGAAATATGCAGTTTTTATAATATCATGTTCTCGGTAAAAACTCAAATTATAAAGATTCAACAAATTCAAATTTAACATGATATAATAATTCACTACTATTTGTTATACGCACAGTTGTAGCTGGAAACATCAAGTGATAAATAAGGGTCTATAGTGCTAGGACTAGTACCTTAGTTCTAGTATAATCGTAAAAATCTGTATTTGCTTGTCATTTAGTTGTATGGCTATTGAATCTTCTACAAAACATTCGCCAACTTCTTCAGGTCTTAGAAATAGCAAACTAAAAAAATATTTGAAAAAATTGCTTTTTTCTATGTTTAAACTGTTATATAAGTATAAAATATTATAGTTTTAAGTTTTTAATATTTTAGACCTAGCAGCACCAATGGTTTAAAGCCGGAACCCAACTTACCTATTACCTTTTATACGTGAGACTCGACTTACAGCTTTCAAAATGTCCCACCGGCCGCCAATACTACCTATTTGTGTTCGATGTTTTAATTTATTATAAAACTAAGTAAATCTCATCTACCCTAATAAAAATTTTGCACGAATCATAAGATGTATAGGTAATTATTAAGTAATATCCTCATATAAAATTATTTTATCGATTGTAGCTATCTCTTATAAATTTATGATTACTAAAACAATTTTTATCATAATCTAATATAATATTATTAAATATTATTTAATAATTATTATACAATTAATGAAAACAAATTTAAAGAGAACGCAAAACATTTAACTCGTTTAAGTAGGTAGATAAATACAACTATAGTACCTACATGGCTAGATTTTCTTCGTATCTTGTATAATTAGCGTTTTATTTTAATTTATTTTTTTTTATTATATGGAGTTCGTATTTGTGTACCTAGTACACGTCTTTTGAAAGTCTTTCGTGTACGGTTTGTGTACCAATTGCGTTCGCAACGATCGAAATGGTAATGAATACGGCCGTCCATCGACGTAGAAAAATTTTTATGAGTTTAAAGTAAATATCAAAAATTTACCAGTATAAAACTTGTAGACCAGTCTACTATAAAAAGGAATAGCCATAATTTTTAATCGTAAATATTATTATCATTTATGGTCAACAAATCCCTGTCACAAGTTGTGGTTATGAGAGAAGTTTTTCTAAATATATCATTGTAAAAAGCAAACTTATAAAAACTCTATTTATCGAACAAGAATTAACTTCTTCTGTAAATGTTTGTAGTGTCATTTAATGAATTTAAAAATATAATAGGTACTTATTCATGTGTAAAGCGTAGATTAGTATTAAAAGTTTGTAAAAAAAAGTTTATGAATATTAATAAAAAGTTTTATTGTTTTATTTACAACTTTAATTATGTACCATATTATTACCAATTGTTATTACTTTAATTATTATTTTTAAAATATACATTTTATATTGTTATTAATGTTTATTTATTTTATCATATTATAAATAATAAATATTAACTATAGTATTATGGAAAAGTACACCTTTAATGGTTTAGTACCATACTGTAGCCTGTAAGTACAACTTTTTATCCAAAAAGCAAATAATCAAAACAATTTTAATTTTGATAGGTACCCAAATAGTAAAAAAAGTAAAACTATGGGCCGGTTTTAATAGTGAATTTGTAGAATAGGCCGAATTAATTTTCTGCTACCCCTGAAACCGGAGTCTGCGTACGCCTATGGTAGGTACCTACATGCTACATAGATATAATAATACGTCGTGTGCAGGCTACCGGAGAAATGACTTATATAAAAACACTTTTATGGTTATTATTATGTCCATAATATTATTATTATATCCATGTAGGTAATAATCAAGGTCCTACATTATCTCATAATCTTGCGATCCACTGGCAAAGCTACGGGTACCAAAATAAAGAGTATTAAAACCTAACCTAACTATGAACTAATTAAATAATTATTAAGTATAGATCTCCATTCTCCATCAAGTATTTCGATATTTTGATATGTTAAACTCACGAACCAAGTTTAATAAATTATGTATCTAGGTTTCAGTATATTTCTCAGTAAAAATATTTCAATATTTTCACAAATAACCATCAGACAATTGAGATTTTATAGCAGCCGTAGATAAAATATTAAAGCATAAAAGATAGGACCAATAATAAGATATACTCAGGCCTAAATGTACTGCAAATTAGTGAACAAGGAACAACCCATAGGTACAGAAATTATTTAAATTTTAAACATAATATATGTATAACAGTGATGGCAAATCTTTGACAGCGACGCGCATAGGTACTCAAAATGATATACCAACAATTAGGTAATTTTTAAATTATATTTTATATTGAATAATTTTTTCGTTATTTTAAACGTGTTCACATTGTACGTTCGTTAAAAATTTAGAAAACATTCCAGACGTAAGACGATGCAATGGGTAAGTCTTAATTCTACAAATGTTTTATTATTTAAATACTTATGTATATATTATTTTATAATTTATTGGTATGCAGAATAAAATCATTAAGTACGTTTTTGCATATAAAATACAATTTTAAAATACATATTATTGTATTATTAAATCAAATGTATATCTTATATTACCTTAATATTTTATATATATGCAAAAATATTTTGCTCCAGTAAAAACTTCAACATAATGATCTGTCTGGGTACCAAAAGTTTAGCACAATGATAAAAACTTTATAGCCTTTATTACTTATGATTTATCAGTACACAGAATTATACAAACAGTTATATTGTAATTTTAATTTCAATAAAATTGATAAATCAAATTATAAAATTTAATGAAGTATAAATATTTAATAATTTAATTTAAGCAAATAGTGTACACAAAATAGTTTTGATAATACCTACTCTAATAAATTATATTAAATTTAATGTATGGAAAAAAAAATTAAAATAATAATATAAAAAATAAATTGTTATTTTTCTGCGATAAATTATTTTTTTTTTTGATAAATTAAACATATCACTCAGATGCAGGGCCATTCAAAATATTCTAAAGAAAATATTACAATAATTTGAATGACCCTGCATATACTTTTTAATTTAAACTAATTTTCTGTGAACATTGAATAGGTGGATGTAGTTTGAATCCAACATTGAAATATAAATTGAGTATTATTTCATTTTATTATAAGTGTGGAATGATATCCAACTTGTAGTTGAACATCTTGCTATATATTGCAGCTTGCCGGAATGTAATTCATATTGATATTCTGTAAAAATGTAAAAATTATAAATTTTTAAATATTATGATTTGCCTAAAATGGTTTTGTATTCTAACATATTCTATTATCAAAAGTAAAAATCACTAATAATTTCAATTTCATTTAACATAAATGATTTTAAAAGTCTCTTAAAAAATTATAAATAAGCATATAGTTATGATAGATAAAATAACACAAGAATCCTCACTTCCCCGCCTATTTTACACTAAATATTGTATGTCATTATTTATTGTGTACAACAAAACTATATTCAAAGCATTTAAAACATCTAAGATACATGGTAAAATTACATCAAGTAATTTACAATGATCATAGAATTGAATATATAATTTATTGATAAATATCAAGAATATAACCCTTAATAAAATTGGAATTGTAATTCAAAGTATTCACAAATTTGGTATAAATTTCTTTATATTTAATATACATTTACTACTGCAAAGAACATCATACTTGCATTATTCATGTCATTTATAAAAAAAATTAATTGTTATAATCTTGTATTGGTCTCAGTAATTTTAAGAACTCAATCTTGTAAAAAATGTAACCCCAGACAGCCAATTCACAACGTGCTATAATAAAAAAAGTAGCATATAAAATATATTTTCTCCAGTAAATTAGATTAGAAGACTGATATATTATAATTTGTGGAATATTTTGGGTTTGTAAATTTATAAAATGAAAAATTGACTATGTAATGACACGTGAACATTTTAAATAATTATAATTTATTTACAGTAAAATAACAATAATATGTGTTCAAAGAATCATGGAAATTACATGTATTATGATTTATGGCATCATATATTAAATATATTATATAAGTTAAAAAAAAAAAATTTAAAACAAATGTTTTTTAAGTACTTTCTCATTATAAATTTGGCAGTTTAGAAAAAATAAAATGTTCAACATCATTAATATTACGCAAGGCTGCTTCACTTCCTTTTAATTTTGGGAGATAGCGTCTTAATACATTGATAGCATTAATTGCATCGGATAATGATTCATTTTGGCCAGAGTCAGATTCATCACTATCATAATCTTCACTATAATCATCATCTTCAGCAAAATTAACCAAGTCTTCACTATTTTGTTTATTTTTGTGTTCTGTGGTCATTAAATTTTCGTTGTCTTGACTGGATTTTATTAAATGTGTTGAAGAGTTGTTTATAGGTTCTATTAATTCATTAGCAGTATCATCAATTACTTTATTGTAAAAACTTTCCATTCTAACTTTTTTAAAACATTCAGCAATCACTTTAGGCTGTATGCTATTCCACGCTTCAGTTATATAACGTAATGCATCTAATATGTTACGATGCTTAGTGTTTGATTTTTTTAAGACATTTAAATAGTGTTTTTCATAAAACTGTTTCAAGACATTAATTACACCTAAATTCATAGGTTGATGTTTTTTTGTAATGTAAGGCGGAAAAAATACTAATTCTACATTTTTCAACTCAATATCTTTTTGAATAGTTGAAGTAATGTCTACAATAAGTATAATTTTACGATTCTCTTTTATCATGCTTTCATCCAATTTTTTGAGCCATATACAGAAATAATCATTAGTCATCAACTTGGTATTTTTTACAAAATACTCACACGGAAAAGATTTGTTGTTAACAAAACTTCTAGGTTTCAATGGTTTTCCAATTACAAGTGGATTCAATTTTTCTGTTCCATCAGAATTAGCACAGATAAGTACTTTAAGAACTTCCCTGCTAAGTTTACCTTTATAACACGTTTTGTTGCGTGTATTTTTTTTAAAACCAAGTGGTTTATTGGATATTAGTTTAAAACATAACTCAAATTCAGTAACGTTAAAAATATCTTTTGAAGTATACATTTCTGTAAATTTAGGTAAAATGTTTAAAAACCAAAATTTTATATCCTTAATATTTACCAATTCAGATTTTTTACTATCTTGGCGATAACGAATTAGATTCCGTTTCTTAAATCGATCCAACCATCCATTTGTTGCTTTGAAATCGGTGATACTTAAAGAGGTGGCAATTTTTAAGGCTTCACGTTGAATAAGTGGGCCATTAACAGCTGCAGATTTAGCATGCTTTTTATTAATCCACTTAATCAGAATTTGTTCAAGAGTAAAATATTTTCCATGCTTTATTTTCTTCCGCTTGTTTGATCCTTCAAAAGCACATTTTTCTATTTCTTTCCTTTTGACAATAATCGTTCGTAAAGTTGACTCTGCTATATTTAGAGATTCTGCTAACTTTGTTTTTTCTATTGAAGGATTTGAATCATATTTTTTAAAATTGATAATTTTTCGGTTATACTAAGCGCCTTACGTATTATTTTTAAGCTCATTATGTTGTTATACTTTCTTAAATAAGAGACAACAAATACAGATTAAATACTAACTTGCAAATCATATAAAAACAGGTACTGGGAGAACACATTTATGATTCAAAATACATAAGATAAAATAATCATGTGGGGGGACTAACAAGGTTTAAAGTTATAACATTATAATTATAATAAAATATATGTATTATATGGGTTCATAATATTAAAATAAACAGAATTATATTAAACTAGATACTGGAACACAATTGTGTATAAACTTGCAACCTAAAATAAAAAACTAAAAAGTAATAAGGATAATATATTTTAATAGAATTAAGTAATACACTTACGGTGAAAAAATTATTTTGATGGGAAATTTGCTGTGACGTAATGGTAAAGAACAACTAGAAGAAATAAGCCAACACCCAATACATTGGCAAATACAGCTAATTGGACGTCTGTAATCATTCTAAAAATTAAAAATATAATAATATAAATATAATAGATTTGACATAATACTCATTTTAATGTTTATTATAAATAATAATAATAATCTTAACATTTATAAAACTATTTGTCATCTTGCGCTCTAACAGTAACATTGCAACTGCAGTATGCACTCTACCGCGTTTTACCATTACCACTGAACAGCTATATTTAAATTTTAGACAATATATTCTCATAGTAAATTAATAATGTTTAAGTGGTTTTAATGAAAAAATAAAAATTTATATATTATTAAAAAAATTATTTTATATTATTATCGTTTGTTGTCCTGTAATTAATTTCATTATCATTAATAATCATAAATATAAGAATAATTAGAAAAATAAATATTAAAATGCTTGTGCCATATCTCTCAGATTTGACGGTAATTTGTTAAATCTGTTGATAATAAAGATATAAATTGGGTAGTAGAGCACATACGACAAGCGTCCAGTAATTGCAGGTAGATCGTAATCTATGGTAAAACGCAGCACATATGACAAGACAGACATTTGCAATAAGAAATATGCATAATTTAATGAACAGTATGGTTAAAACATTAGAAACATTAGATCAATTGTAAAAAATGATTTAATCATTCAAATATTAATTTTAATTTGTAGAGAATACTATTAACATTTGAGTTCATATCCAAAAGACAAATATTCTTAAACATTATTAAATTATAATATAATATTGTATATATATTTTTAAATAAATAATTCTATTATTAATTCAAAATAGTTTATTTTTCACTTACTAAAATTATCATTAGGTATTAATGATTTTCATACTAAAAATACAAATTAGTTTTAAAAAGTAATTTTATTATCAACTTGTTAATCATTTTACATGCATAATTTACATTTGTTGTTAAGTAATAAACAATAATCATTGTATTACAAAAGTGAACTGTAATAATATGTAATCTTTATTTCAATTATGAACATCATAGATTAGGTCATCACAGAGTGATTCTTTTATCATGAACCACTCGTTATTTCAAAAAGTACCTATTCATGTTTTTGAAAATATTTTTACATTTTTTTGAGTTGTTAAAAAATCAATGTTTTTTAAAAAAAATAATATTTTTTATCTTTAATTTTTTACTTTTTTGAATAACAACAGTTTTAATTTAATATTCCAAAGCAAAATATTTTTCTGAGTATTTTGATACGTAAAAATCGAATTTAGGGCGAGTAGTTTATGAATTATAAGTATCTAAAGTTTTGATGCGCGAATGGAGTGATACGGGGTTACCCCGCAAAATGTTTGTCCACTACTCCGCTTGTCTAAACTTTAAATACGTATAACTCATAAACTACTCGCCCTAAATTCGATTTTTACGTATCAAAATACTCAGAAAAATATTTTGCTTTGGAATATGAAATTAAAACTGTTGTTATTCAAAAAAGTAAAAAACTTAAAAATATTATATGGATAAAAAATATTTAAAAATATAATTTTTTAATAAAAACGTTGACTTTTTGAAATAATGAAGTGGTTCATGATAAAATAATCATCCTATATCTATACCCAAACCAACATCCCACATCATCTATCGACTTTAAAAATGAGAGATAGAGATCGATAATAATAGAACATTATTGTTTATCTCTACATGTACCTGGCTGGTCGTATTTGGATCAATATATGATTCAGCCACAACAAATAACAACAAATATTATAATAACAATCTTTAATCTTTGGAATAACATTCCATAACAAATATATTATGTTAAGTCCATAGTTACTAGTAAGCATTATGAGAAATCTGAAATCATAAAGCAGACGACATGATACTTACTTGTGTCTGGTATTTAATACTGAGATGATCGAAAATTTACAAATTTATTTTCGGCGGAAATCTTTAAGCGGCCAGCACACAAGCTTCACGTTGGTATACGGTGTGAGCTCACTGCTCAGTCAGTGTTTCAACAAGTCGCCGCTTCGGTAATGGTAATCGCCAATGTGGTGTCCACATAGAAATACATAGAATTATATTAAGAATATTAGAATATTTAATGTTGTCGTGTTAACTGTAGAGTATGAGTAGTGAATGATGACGGAGCCGGATTTGATAAGATCACTGTCCGATCATGGAGTAAAAAAATACAATATAATTAGTTGCTTATCGTTACAGATAACAGACGTGGTGATTATCATCACTACATCTTTATCAATCATATTAACGACCATAATAATAATAATATGCCATGTGCGCCGTGCTGACTTGAGCCATAGAAAAAAGAGCCAACTATTTTCTAATTACTTGTTAGTGTATTTTTACTATTTTATATTTAATATAATATAAAGTTTTACTTGAAATAGCATTTTAAGCTATGGATCATCTGCATAAAATATTGGAAAACACTCCTGGTCATGTCAGACCAGGGAATCAAGTTGATGCAGATTCATTTTTAACAGCTCGCAATCAAGAAATACAAGCTTTGCTTAAAGAAATACGTAAGTCATTACTCATTAGATTGAGTATAAATTTTAAATCACAGCTAATAGCTTATAGTTTATTCATAGTTAAGGTCTATTAATCTCTAAGTTATATGCTATCATATTGAAAACAAACACGTATTGGTCGAAGCTAAGTGAACTTTAAAATTACTTAAATAAGTACTAATCTATACGACCACTAGGACCAATATAAATTTATTTTTAATCTAAATCTTTACTTGTTTAAGTATTATATTAACCCATTACCTACATATTAGTTATTTTATTTTATTAATTGCATGTACTGAATATGTTTTTTTTAGAGACTCCAAAAAAGTGCAATAAAATGATATTTCAACGTCTTCCAAAAAAAATGCGCCGTCGAGTCATGAGCACAACTGTAAAACGAATGCCTAAAGATTTACGAGCTGCTCATAAAAAATCTGTACTAATAAATATAGAACATATTTATATTGTATTAAATATTTTTTTGAAATATTATTTAGATTGAAAAGCAAATGAATAAACATGTGAGGCGTAGAAAAGATTATAGGCGTAAACCCAAAAGTCGCCGATTAGACTATATGCGACGTCAAAAAAATGGAAAATGGCTAGAAACTCATGTCTGGTTTACAAAACGTTTTCATATTGTACTTAAGGACGGATATAAATTACCCAAAAGCTCACATGATAAAACTTATCGAGCATGTTACAGAGCCATAGGAAATCACTGTTTAGCTCAGGTAAAATAATATTATGAAACTCATATAACATTTTTACTGTATTCATATTTATTATTTTATTTATTTAGGATGTATCTTACATTAGTTGTATTGAACTAAAAGGGCCCTATGATCAATTAATAGAAGGTTTAATGCACCATGTTAATCAAGATTGTGGACGTACATTTAAAGCTAAGTGTTATGAACAAGGAACTAGAGAAGGATCGATTTGCATTTACAAAAATAGCACTTATCCTCAAGAAGCTATTGGTAGGGTGTCATTTCTTTGGGATACTTGTGTTCAAGACAAAATAAGAACCCTTTGGATTTGGGCAGAACCTTTAATTTATGCACAATTAGCAAAAGAATTACAAACTACATTTAATTTAAAGCAAAATGACTCTGATACTTTAGAGTCTGGACCTCCAGTTTTAAAAAAGCCTAAACTTTTAGAAATTATAAAAAATTCAAAGAATACTGCAATTCCTGCAGTACAGACTCCTTCTTTTGTAAATAGTACTATAAAAATGACTTTATTAAAAGGTTCTTTAAATAGACTAAGACTAACAGGACCATTGTCAAATAGTGTTTTGAGTCGTGTACTATATCCTGCTGTTTTGGTTAATTTAAAAAATTTTATTGATGAAAACTGGTGGTCGTCCCGCTTGAAAGATCTAAAAAATTCTACTGATATTCAAACAAAACTTTGGGAATCTTTAAATGGGGCTGATAGACCAGAATCATATCCATCAAACTGTGTAATTGGATTTCACACAATTGATCCAAGGCTAGTGTTTCCAATGAAAAGAACAAAAGCTTTGCCTTCTTCAAAAGGTTTTTAAATATTTATAAATTTACTTATAAAAATATTACAAAATAAATAAATAATTTAATTAGTTAAAAATGTTTTATTTTTAGATTTTCTACTAACAGAAGATTATTCATTTCAACTACCCACTGTAGCAAGTGTTTCTAAAATTTGGGATTCAAAGGTTCGAGATTGGTCAACGCAGAATAAAATGCCCAATTGTGAAATTAATATGTTACGTAGTAATTGTGTTATTAATGGCAATGACAAAATTGCATTGGATGAACACTCAATGTCTATTATACCGATTCTTTTAATTCAACGACCTGGGCAGAATCATCCAATTACTAGACCAGGTAATTTTATTAAAATTAATTAATTTAATATGTAAATTTATGTAACCCAAAACTGATTATTATCTTAGGTTATGGTAGTGGTTGGGATATTGTTTTACCAGCTGGATGGGCCATGCCATTTTGGTTAGGTCTAATTATGAATGGATGTCAACCTGGAGGACTACGAGAAACTACAACCATGATACTAGAACGATGTTTACCTAGATCAGATGAACCAGATACTGAAGCTGGAAACCTGAGAGCTATGTTGGAAAAAGAAGAAGCAATGAAAAAATACTTTAGGCTTCCTCCACAAATGCGAGTTAATTACATTAAGTTAGGTTTTCAGACTCCATTTCATTGTCCTTGGGACATTCTCTGTAATGAATGGATGTTAGACTCTAGTAATAAATTTGTATTACGAAACACTAAGTTATTAGCTCAACTGCAAAATTTAACTTTAAATTTAAAAGAAAAAATTAATTTAGAAGATTTAAAGTCTGACTTGAAAACTTGTTTAGTACCCATTAGACTTGAGTTATCCCAGAAAGGCATTCTGAAGCCTAATTCACACATATGTTTACCAACTCTTGATGATTTAAATAATTTTGGGGATAGATCTTTCTTAGGTCCTTTAGAAAAAATTCACAAAGATTTGAATGCTTTTAAGCGAAAGGTTTACCGTTTAGAACACAAAAAACTGTTGAGATCCCTGAGACGTAAACGTGTATTAGAAAAAAAAAAGAGAAACATTCTCTGTAAACGATATAAACTCAAAGTATCACCAACATCTCAAATAGTCAAGGAATATCTGAACCAAATGAAAAAGTTATGGATTCCTGAAGAACAAGCCCCCTTAAAACACAGTTGTAGTCGTATAATTTTAGGTTTCTCGTGCAATAGTCATTTTAGTTTTACTAAATCCAAATATGTTGGCATTGGTTACATGCCTGGCCCTGCGTTAATAGAATTGTTCAACCTTTGGTCAGAGTCTAAAATAAATTTACCATATGTACTTATTCGAAATCCCAGCACTAATCATTATAGGTTTGCTCTTCTAAGTATAACAATTTAATATAGAATAATATTACAGATTTCTCTTGTATTATTAATTATTAGTTATTTTTAAATAAAATGTTTAAATCAATTTAAGTTTATGTATAATAAATATGAAAATATATGATTGATTTTATGTCTTGTCATTTCATAATCTAAAGTTTAATTGTTTCAACAATACTATCTACATTATCTACATTAAAATGTCATTGATGCCAGTGGCGTGTACTAGGTTTGGGCCTACCCAATTATTTTGTGCTGGACACAACACTGGATGGTACCTCGCTGGTTGATTTGAGCTTAGGATCAAGACATTACTAAATGACAGATGTATGTTGTACAACTTGGACAGATGATTAACTGGGAGAAGGGGACAGACTAGTATCGCAAGGTAAAACATCAATGTTCTTTATTAGCATTATGATATAATAGAAAACATATTTTGTCGACTTCAGTAAAAAATATACTAAGTGTTATTTGTGGCTTAATTATTGTTGTCACTAAAAAAATATCTGAAGTATCTGTGACAAGTTTCCAAACCAAGTTAATAATTATTTTTTAAACCTATATTTTATAAAATTATAACATACTAATATTTTATGTATAGAAAATTATTCTATAATAAATGACATAAATAGACGATATAATGTGAGTCATTACAAAAGACTTAATATGCTTCATTTATCAGTTATTGTATTATGAGAATACTTCACCAGTATATGTTCTCTTTGTCTTACAAACTTACATGGATATAGCAAATTTGCTTACAGTAAAACCAATATTATGTTATTTTTAATTTTTTTAGAGCACAATTAAAAATATATCATCTTTAATCGTGTTTTAGAGAAAATTTACTTATTATCTAACATAAGAACATAATATGTTATCTCTCATTGGTTTTTTAAGATATTTTAATTTTTAAGCTAGTTAAGAGTATTTTTTTTATTTTAATAGTATACATTCCCATAACTTGCTTAAAAATCTGACAAGAGATAACAGATAATGTTCTTACCTTTAAGTTTAATAATAGGTTAATTTGCTTTGAAATTAAAAATAATAACATTAATTCTACTGAATGCCTATTTAACTGTTTTCCTAACAAATATTATATAACATATTTCTTAATCTTTAAAAACAATTAACACATTTTACAGAAATTTTACTATTATTTAAAAAGCAGAAACAATCAATCTAAATATTAGTAGGCTCAAATATAAAACTATGTGAATATACATTTAAAGTCAATATAAACAGAAATACTTACAATGCAACAACATTATTGTTAAAAATACTTGTTATACAAAATTATATAAATAATAATAATTCATTTCTATAACATGATAACTTTAACTTATATGTTATATAATAAGACAGTCAAATGTTGGTTTTTATTTTATTAGGCATTCATCCATAGCCTCAAAAATAAATACATTTTATTATTATGTACAATATGCCCAATATAGTATACAATTTATAGAGTCAACTATTATTTATAGGAGGATTTTAAGCAATTAAAATTAAACCTGAACTGACAATATTAGATTATTGCCTCCATCAATAAAATATATTATTATTCATACAACCTTTAATATTGAATAAAACATTATTGGTAAAAAAAAAAAAACACTTCTTAAAACATATTTGAATAAATAAATAAATAAATAAATAAAATAATTATAATAAAATAAAATAAAATTTATGATATAAAGCATAATAATTTATTTATTTGCGTAATATCAACTGACATTTAAAAATTGTTCTAATATTCTTAAGACAAATGAATTAATTTGAACCAATTATTACATATAATTAAAATGTGGTTAGGGATAAAAATGACAACCATAAAGTAAATGTAAGCATTCAATATTTGTTTAAGGAATTAAAGTGGTATTGAACATAAACAAAATAATAATAATAATAAGGCTAATACTTGGAAGTTTCTAACTAAACAATATAGTAACTTTTGTTAAAGAAAATAAATAAATAAATTAAATAAAATCAAAAATTTGTTAGAGTAAAGGCAGCAAATTAAAAATTATTGTAATTTTGTACATTTTTGAATTATTAAATTTTGAGTAACAAAAAAATCTCACTCTTCAATTTCTTCTTCGGTTTCTGATAACAATTCTTTTTTAGTTTCTGGGATATCCAATAATACATTTGTTTCGTCTGGAAGTGGGACGGAATTTGGACTTATTGTTGTTTCTTTTAATTTGTTCTAAAATGCATTCAAAACATAACATTATAATATTAGACAAAAAAGTAGCATACATTTTTTTTCACTTTTAAATAATATAAATTAATAAATTAAAAATGTTAATTAAATAAAAATATTATTCATGCAATTATAATGTCAAACATCACAAATATTTAAAAAATGTAGTATTTACTTAAAGAATATATAATTTACAACAACAGATATGGCATAACAAATTATTAATTAACATCAATAAAATAAAATACCTATATTTAAATTAAAATTTATAGTTAGGTTTAGTATTGTAATAAAAATTAAATTCATGAGTTATTCATAAACTATCGACCTATTGTAATTCAAACTTTTAAAATCATACCTGAAGAATAATGAAAACATGAAAGTTATATAATATGCAAGTATGCAATTTGAATTAAATTAATTTGAGATAATGTATAAAATCTAATAAAATATACTTGAAAGTAGTTGTTTCAATAAAATTTATTTTAAAAAGGTTTTAAACAGTAATGCAATTTACTATATCTTCGGAGGAAGTTATATAGAATAAAAACTATATTTATAGAAGAAAACTACATAGCTTCTAATAGGCCATTTTCAAATATTTAAAAAGAATAAACCATCATAATTTTCATGATATCATAAATTATATAACAACTTCCCTTCCCTCAACTAGTTGTGAAACAATTTTAGTTTATGTATTAATCAACAAACACATTAAATTTTATATTCATTAGAAAAAAAAATTATGTTAATAAGCGCAAACATTATAATACAATTATTTATTAGTATGTGCTAATATTAACACAATTAATTGTTGTAGTGAAACATTGAAAAAACTGTTAAAAAAATAAACACAGATCGTTCAATTAATATGATAAATTTGTTAAAAAGTATATTAAATTTTATCTTGAAAAGTTGCTTGTCACCTGTGTGTCAAGCGATTCATTATCACTATCTTCAGCATCAGAAGTCAAAGGTTCTTGTTGTTCTTCATTTACATTTTCTTTTACAGTTCTGAGAACGGTATTAATTTATATTTAAAATATTTATTTAATAATACAGTTGATAAGTAAACAGTTTAATTTATAAAGTTCCCTAAATTTAAATTTTTTTAAACATTCCTAACTGAAAAGTATATATTAATTTCTAGTGTGATAATATTAAAAATTGTATTTACAATGCATTCAATATAAACTTAATAGTAATAAAATAAGTAATTGTACTGTGGAGTAGAGGTATTATTGTGTACTATTTAAAATTTAATTTTTTTTAAATATTCAAATCTATAATTATATACCTAAACTTAAAATTCAATTAAAATTTTTAAATTTACCCATCAGTTGAATCATTAATTTCATTTGTACTTTCTGCTTTAACTTCTTCCTAAAAATATAAATATTATGGGATTAGTAAAAAATAAGTTTAACATCTAATTATCTTCACTGCATATTAAGAGCATGATCAGTCACATATCCAAAACAACTTCCTCCATTATCTCGTTGACCCTAGTAGGTGATGAACAGGAATTTGGAAAACCAATCAGAAGCAATGCACACAAAATCGGCCAATCAAACTCTTAACGTGCAGTAAGTATAGGTATAATAATATTTAATAATTTACCACGGTAGTTGAACCATTTAATTCTTTAGGAGGACTTTTAGTAGAAATATCAAAAAATTTGTCCAACTCATCCAATTCATTAGCTGTGTCAAAATCATCATAGTCCTGTATAACATATCATTGCTTATTTATTACAAAACTAAAATATCTTAAAAATCAAAAAGTAAAATAAAGTTTACTTTATTATCTTATCAAACAATAAGGTTTTAAAACAAATTTAGTAGTGAACATATTCATAATATGCTAGGTAGTATAAAATGCATTTTAATTTAATTTTCAACTATTAGTTAATTTCTAAAATAAATATTAATGTACCAAGTTAAAAAAATATAGAACATGACAAGGCAGAAAAGTATTTTAGAATATAACACTAGACATTTCCTAATATGGTAAATAATGATTTCTCCTCCAGAATTTGAAACTATCTAATACACAGTAAAAAAACCATCTGGCAATTACTTCCACACATTACAAGACTATAAATTTTAATATTATTGACCATGTCGGTCTTATATTCTCTAGATATAATCATTTAAGCATCATAAAATGTTGATTGTACAATGAGCATTAAGTGTGATTGTTTGCCATGATGGTAGGAGAAAAAGTCTCAAGGAAAAAAGTACACATTAAAATATTTTAAATATAACTTATATAATCACTCTGTATGATATGTTAGTTTGGTGTAAAAAAACCAAAAATAAAATGATAGAATCTACTACTCGCTTAATATTATACGTTTATAGTTTATACCTAATATACATTAGGTTGCTGTGGAAAGTCGTACATAAAATGATGATAAAATTATAATTTTTAATTTTTAGTTTTTACCTACGGCATCGGCAGTAGATTATACATACATATATACATAATAATATATAGATTATAGGCGGTTAGAATGTGATATAATAAAGTAAAATACAGCGATCTCTTGTATAGTTTAATATTAATATATGCAGTAGGTCAGTATAGGCATGTGTGTGTGATAGATAAAGACAGCATACGTTAAACAGTATTACACAGATTTTATTTTTTTTAAATGGAAATTTTAAAATCTAATAAAGGAAACATGAAAATTGCGTATGAAGGTTTTTTTATAAACAAATATTATTATTTCTTAATTATTTATATTATTATAACTAGTTTTGGGAAAAATAAAATAGGACTTGAAGATTTTTAAAAGCTATAGCTCAAAATATTAAGTCAAAGCTTTAAGTTTTATTTAAAATATTTCAATTTGTACTTTTTCTCTATTCCCCGTTTGCCATGATACACACAAATAATCAACTAACCCCGCAATAAACATCGTCGTTGAATATCTGCGGTGGTAGAGCATTTTTTGAACCGTCCTTGGTCTTGCTGTTGTTCTGCATGTATGCTTTTTCGTCCTCTTTCCCTGGTTCGGTGATGTCTACCAAGTCGTATGATATGCTTTTGCTATCCAATATCATGGTGACCCTCTGTTGGCGTTTCTTTACCTGCAACCGCACAAGTTGTGAAAGACCAAAATGGATAAAAATACCTCGGCGGGACGTCTACCCGACGCCGTCCTCGCACGGAACTTACCTCCTTGTTACCCGATATACCGGACATGTACACTTTCACCACCATTTTCGGACGATCTATTATTGTATTTAGTGTTGCGTATTCCGTATCGTGCTCGGAGACGGTGTGGGCGATTGTTAAAATCGCAAGGTGGCGGATAGAAGTATCGCGGAAGACTGCGGACCGCGGCCGTATTGTACTATTGTGTAAGGCAGAACGTAGTCACTTGTTTGTCGGTCGTGAACTCGGCAGTCTTGGTTTTTCTCTATCAGAAATTCAAAGTGTGTTATCAACAATCGGCGATAGTACGCGGTCGGAGGAGGGATTCTGCAACTGTGGTACTGAACTGACGCGCTTGCGTACCGCTCCGTTGAATCGCGGTAATATGGAACGTCAAAATTGATAAAAAATATATATATATAGGTATTGTACGATTGTGGCACTGTCTGACTGCCTTGTGGTCATGTGGTCCATACACAGATTTCTATATTATTCTTTAATCTTTATAGTGTAGTATAGAAGTCTGTGGGTCCATACGACCGTGCCACGAGCTACGAACTATAATAATAATAATAATAATAATATTGTCGTACACTATAATATTGTATATTTGTATTTACTATTTAATTGGTCTCCCGTTCTGTCATCTGATCCATGTATATATTTGTCCTAAGGTCAACTATTGTTGAATTATTCACCGTCGGTCTGTCGACGCGAAAAGCCGACAATACGATACGGCTCTACGGGCAGCTGCAATTATAATCCATTACAATTTATCATGTCTGTCTGCCATACCCTATGTATATACCTATGTATAGGCATCATATATATTCATTTACCGCTGTCACTTTTCGCTTTTGTTTTATTTAAGTCATCTTATAAATCGTTTTTTTTCTTTTGTTTTGCGCACGAACACAGTTGAACAACAATGCCGTTATTATTATTTTCAATGGTTTATTATATAATTACATTATTTAGTGTATTAGGTAGTGGATTAGCGTAATGGCGTATCGTACATTTGTATCTATACATGGCTATCATGTATAATAGACGTATAGTTACGGCTAGGTACTTCGCTATGCCGACGTGCCACGTGTGTAAATATTATGTGAATGTAAGGCCTAAAATCAAATCTTAAATATTGTGTTTACAAAATGATATAATATGAATATAAAATATGAGCAATTTTGCTCCTCCCCCCCCCCCCCAAAAAAAAAATAAAAATCTTACTTTGTCCACTGGAACTAACTTAACTACTTAAGAATACGTCAGGATCCAATACTTGGAGAAGAATTAATTATTTTGACAATATGTTTTTGAAAGAAAAATGAAAACCAGTGGCGCAACTTGATAATAAGGGGCCTATGTGAAAATTTCCAAACTGGAGCCCTTACCGAATAATAAAAATGAAAAACAGTCATACCTTATTATAACTTTTAAAATATTGTTTTCTCACATGTCATAGTATTAATTAATTAATATAATTAATTTTTTTTATATATAAAATCATTAAAATCAAACATAAAAATTAACTCTTCTTGTTTTTACGGCAGCAAAATCATTAATGATTTTGTTTGTATCCAATTCATTATTATTAAATACCTAGTAATACAAAAATTCTATAGATAGATAGTTTTTTGTCTTATTATTGTCAGACACACAGATAATATTGTCACGAGTCATGACTTACACACTACACAGTACACACACCAACATAATCAATACATGATATTATTATACAAATAATTAAAGAAGTTTCAAATTTTCAATTATAGTGTATACTCTAACTCTATACCCGTATTTCAGATCTATACTGTATTACGACACATTTAACTGCTTTCTCACATAGGTACTCGTAATTTGAATTATTTTCTAATTCAAAAGAGTAAAGACATAACTATTTATTATATTAAAACAAATATTACAATATGTGTATATTACAGATTATAATAAAGGAATATCGTACGTGAGTTTTTTAATTTAGAGGCCCCTCAAATCCGGGGCCCCTGTGAATTGCACACCCAACACTCCCGATAATTGCGCCACTGATACAAACTAGTAGATACTGTACTTATCACTATAGATAGATACAAATTCACACGAGTCCGTTTTTTTAGTTGTAATAATTAATCATTCTAATCTGCGCTGAAAGCCCCATTAATTAAGCTCAGGGGTGTCATTTCAACTTCTTGAAAGGTATGCTTACAACAAAGCAGGCCAAATAACTTATTATTATATATACGATTAGATTACGTTCTCGCTCATAACTTATCTCAAGAGATGTGCACATTGTTATATAATAGTCATGATTAAATGATATTTATATAAATTTAAGATATAAAATTGAAATTTTAAACACCATGAAATATAATTGGAGGGCCGCGAGTTCCCGGTGCCTGGTCAAATACATTAAATATGTCAAAAAAGTGTTCATTAACACCTACTACAACTTATGGCCAAAGATGTCGAATACTTGAGACCAATTATATATTAAAAAAGTATAATTATTATTTATTGCCCAGCGCAGAAAAATTATAGTCAGGCCAAATTAAGATAAATTTTAGGTATGCATAAGCATACCCTGCAATACCCAAAATGACGCTCCTAATTAAGCTCAACTCTAATTATTATTATTGAATATTTATATAGGTTCGTAAAAAAAAAAATCGGCATCAAAATAATATTGATTAAAGTATTATTTAGTAATTTATTAAGTATTTTAAGAAGTCAAAAATTTAATTTTTAACTTTAACTTTAATTTTCACTGAATTATTAATATTTATTATTTAAAGTGTTTTAATAAATAATATCGAAAAATCACTATCTTGGAATTAAAAAAAAACTAAACATTGAATAGCAATGTTATGAATAAAAAATGTTGACATAACTTATCATCAATAGGTTAGGTCTTAGGTAAGTACAGTGGCGTTATGATTATTTGAACCGCGCAGGGTATACATTTGTGTATTTAAAATCCAATATTGTAATAATTTGGCCCACTTTATAAATTGATTGGCCTGAAAAATTGATAGTAGCTTGCGCTTAAAGTGGCCTGCTTTATGCGCTATGCGTATTAAAAAAAAAAATTGAAATGACGCCACTTCGCACTGGGTAAGTACCTTACTACATACTAGATACATATATAGTTTAGATCATATATAGCTAGTATTAGTATACCTACTTCGTACCTATATTATACACAGTGGATTGCAGAAAGTAATAACTAATAGGTACACTAATGCAGTATATTAATTTAATGGCACAGTGCCTACATACATTATACTGCATGCACCCGTCCCGTGTAAAATTATTGTCGGAACTCGGACCGGGTGTATGACATTTATTATGATTTGGAATATTCCAAGTTCTAAGTAAAAACAAATACATTATTGACTTATGTCCCCCCTTGGGTGTGTTATATTTACACTGCGATAAAAAAAAGCTATTCAATGAAAACCCCTTTTCGACAGGTAAAGCAAATAGATATGTATAATAGTTTCCATCAATCAGGTGTGCCGTACGTCTAAATCGCATATTATATGATATTACTCATCGTAGGTACAATAATAATATAACACTCCAGTATTATACACGTATGCCTATTTTATGGCTGCTGTCTGTATGAATATATATTTATTTATTGTATATATATATATATATTTGTTTCATTGTTTGTATTATAAATTATGATACTGTTTATAAAAATACTCTATTTTACATTTTATATATATATTAATATTCTAAATACTGTAATCAAGTAGCTCTTAACTACTAAATATGATACATTTTTTTTATTGTTATTTATTATTTTATGAGTTTTATAATCTCTTTATATTATACAATAATTCTTATAAAAGAGCATTATTATAATGCTATCTTAAAATGTATTTTTTATCTCATAAGTCATAACAATGTGTGATTGTTCATATAACTATTAACTATTATTAATACGAAAATTCAAAATTGTATTATAATCCTGAATACCTGTACATAATCCTGCAGCATTGAGTCATCATAATTCCGTAAATATAATAGTTTTTATACTTTACAGTTCATAGACCATAGTGTGAATTATTGATATGCATAATAATTGTGTGATAGTAATTCATAAAAATATACCTAAAATAGAAAAGTAATATATAATTTTATATTTTAGATTACTTTATTATGCTGTTATATTTTATAAGTTTGAGTAGAACTATATCAATTTATAGTTAAGTAGTTGGACTGTAACTACCTACCTATCTAATATACTTTGAAAACTGAAAGTATTTTTTATTAATACAGGCTAGTAATAAATACAAACTACAATACTATAGATAAATTCTAATAATTCTTTTAGTAGTTGTACAGTTAAATATCATAACATAAGTTATACCTAAACGTACTACGTAACTTCTACCTAATACCTATATTTAGTATAGGTTGTGGGCGTTGTGGCATGCTGAAAGTGAACACTTATGCGGTCTGACGGACCAGTTGTAGCTGAGCTTGTTCGTTTCCGTTTAAATTTGTGATGCATCCCGCTTTAATAGTCTTAGTAGGTACGCAAATTTCCCTTCTCAATTATACATGCTTAAGACTAAAAAATAAAGTAGGTAATAGGTATGGTTATAAAAATGTGTCTTTAGCGATCATTGAACTACAAGTACACCGGTTATCATTTTATATGAGTTAATTAAAAACTTAAACAATAATTTGAAATTTAAATTTGTTAAGTTAAAAAATTGAAGTAAACTTTCTTTAGTTATTTAATTTTCCAAGTAGTTATCGATTTTTTTTCTTATTCGCTGGTAAATCCTCGTGTATTACTACTGCGAAATTAATTATAAGTCAACAATACGTCGATTTAAAATTTATCACATTGCGCCAAGTACTCGCCGCCTTATAATAAAAGTTACTTTAAAAAATTATCAGCACAAAAAAAATATATTTACAATATATTTTAGTGTCAGTTTATGCGTAAATTTAATAATAATATATTTTAGTATTTAAAATTTTGTCAAAGAAGGGATATATACATTAACAAATATAATTTTTTTGAGCGGGAATTGAACAATTATCATTACCACTGTTTTTAAAAAATTTTGAAAATTTATATTATCAGTAAATAATACACAGTGCACAAATATATTTTTAAAACTATTTTCTTTAAACAAAATATAATGACAAAATCAGTAAGACATTTAAATATGTATATGTTAAAATTTAAAAAAAATCACAGTAAAAGTTTGTAGAGATTCGAAGTCTCGAACTTTAAACATAGTGAAATAATGATAAGTTAATAACAACCTTCGATTAGTGCACTAGTGGCAGTGCGAATGTACAACTATATGTATGGTGATTAGTAAGTTAGTAAGTAGTGAGTTATGCTGAAATAAAAATAAAGTAATTAAATAATAAATGATAAAAATAACTCGTATTTTAGTGGTTTAGTATTCTGATGTATTATTGAAATTATTTAAAATTAGGACGTCGAACGAAACAATATATTTATATATATATATATATTACATTAGTTTTAAATTATAACATAGGTACCTATTAATACATGCCCTCGCCCTCAAATACGTTTTGAGGGAAATAGTCATGTGGAGCATAGGCAATGTTTAGACTTTAGGACATAAGTAGTGAATGATAAGAAACGTCTTTGGACGCGTTCTAGTTGAAGGGAGTTTGAAGCTGTGTGAGGATCCCCATATAGTACAGATCTATATTCAACCAATGGCGAAAAACACATATGTCATGTTGGATCAAGACTGACCGGTCAATGTCGGTAACGCCGTGTGCAGAGCCGGCCGTAATAGCGTTTGTTATAATCTCCGATTTTCATGCCGGCTCCGTTCAGTCCACAGATATATAAAATTTTGTATGCATCTGTGGTTCGCTCAGTCGTATCAGTCCGTTCGTTTTTTGTCATCCGTCCGTGTGGACGTGTTCTTTATACGCTCGCCGAGACGCGTTGACGCTATGTATTACGGTTTTTCAACGTGCCGCGGTTGTGCTGTGAGCTTTTATTGAAATAACACGTTTGACCGGTTGCTATTGTACAGCGCGCCGACGCACGGTCTTGTTCGGTGGCATTGCGTGCTCTTCGCCATCCGTTTGCGCCGTGTCGATTTGTCTTCATTTGACCATTTTGACCGGCATCTTTTGCGTAATTGGTCTTGGGGCTGGCGTTGGCGCGTGCTGTGTTGTTGTTGAGGTTGACGGTGTTGAAGCGATCGTCGTGTAACAATTCGTGCACCCGGTGGTACCGTTGGTTGCTGTGAATCTACCATCGTGGTCAATCTTCGTGGGACATTTGGTGCACCCGGTGATGCAGGTTTTAATTTTGTATATTATACACTGTTATCAGTCATATTTCTGATAGATGTTTTTTATTTGTTTTATTTATACATTTATGAGGTATTATTATTGCTCTAATTATTATTGGCAATTTAGTATTTTTGGTGTATAAGTATAATAGTTGGTCGAACATTAATCAATTTATGTGTAAGAATAAACGAATTTATTAGGTGTAATATATATGATGATTATATTCGTATAATTTCGGTGGAAAAATTGCGTTTAATTAACGTCGATAATACGTGTATTTTTGTGTATAAGCCTAATATTTGGTCGAACTTAAACGATTTACGTGTAAGAATTCACGAATAGGTATATAAGGTTTAAAATACGTTGATGCATATTCGTATATTTTCGGTGGAAAAATCGCATTTAATTAACGTTGATAATACGTGTAATTTTGGTGTATACGTATAATAGTTGATGGAATTTAAAAAGATTTACGTAATTACGTGTATGAATACACGAATACATTAGATTTAAAATATGATGATGCATATTCGTATATTTTCCGTGGAAAATTGAGTTTAATTATTGTCGACCATACGTGTATTTTTGGTAGGTCGAACTTAAATCGATTTACGTGTAAGAATATATACGAATATATTAGGTTTAAAATACGTTGATGCATATTCGTTTGTTTTTCGTGGAAAAAATTGCGTTTAATTTACGTCGATCATACGTGTATTTTTGGGCTATTAGTATAATTGGCCGAACTTGAATCGATTTACATGTTAATACATGAAGTTTATAGTGGCTATAACAAAACAGAACACGAACATTTTACAAAATGCCAACGAATCTCACATGTGTAATGTGTATATTGTTAAAGTAAAGACACTTTATTTGAATCAAAATTGTATTTATGATATTAACATATTATCTTTAATACGTTAATAAGTTGTAACGAATTTATATATAATTAATATTTAACACACAGTTTACGCTCGGTACGGGGTTGTTTGGCAATAACGACAGGATTTCTTACGCGTTATTTGCCATAAACTAGTACATAATTTACTCAAAATGGTATCCATTCTTAATTATTTTTTCTAGTTGTTTGTAGAGCTAGAGCACTTCATACCTACCAAATGATATTAAAAAATTTAAAACAGAAAACAACTTAAAATATTTAAAAAATAATGTACAATATTTAAAAGAATCATTGCTAACTTAATTTTAAATTGATCTAAACTAATCTTTTAATTTTTGGATGAAATGGGCTACATCGCCAGTTTAAACATACTATAGATCATAATCTGTAGCCGTAGACTGAAGATATAAATTAAAATATATAAACACAAACTATATCTACAGTAACAGATATATTTTGGTGAATAGGTAATACCCCCCGATTGATTTCCCGTAATTTTAATTATAATATGCCAATTAAAATATTCCATATTGGAGTATAAATCAATATATTTAGTAAAATAGTAAGTTAACTATAACATACAATTCAGCGGTACACATCTAATAATAATAAAAAATAAAAAACAAGAAATGTGTCTAAGCTGCATTCATATATATACATACAGTTAAACGATTTTATTTTAATATATTTTGTGATTATGAAGTAAGTACAAAGTGCATATTTTATTATTATTAAACATTCATCATCGGATGAAATCAATAACCTTGCATAACCTTGTATTTGATAAAACCTGTAGGTACATTTTGATTTGATAAATCCCTTAGTACCTATATGCTTCTTAAACATTACGCATATGTTTTTCTCTATCTCAGGTTTTCTGTTATTCTGTTATTAATCACGGTTCTACTTTAAATAAGTACTTTTTAGTTTTAATCGCTTATTTTAACATTAATTTAACTCCTCGGTGTTATTCAAAATTTAAATGATTTAATTTTAATACTTGGTTTTTAAACACTTAATGAGCAAAGAAACCAAATAATATGTCGTTTATAAAGTCATCTCTAGTGATACACATATTAATCGCACTGGTGTTTTTAGTGTCTGGTCTTACTATCAATTTGTTACAGTTATTATTTTTTATAATCTTGTGGCCACTACACAAAGAGCTTTTCAGAAAAATTAACTACTATTTTTCATACGTTATTTACTCAGGTAGATATACTTTTGCTTAATTTTTTTAGTGATCATAGTACTATAGTTCATTTTAATAAAATAATAAATGTATATATATGCATACTTACTTAAGCAATTTTCACATTCCCTCACGTTTTTCAAGTATAGTAAAAACGTTAACTTGCTTACTTATTGTCTTATTTTGTGTTTACTGATTGTAAATGTCTTTTATAAAAAAAAAAAAGTATAACTGTTGAATAAAAAAAATATCTATAAAATCTATACATATTTAAATATTAAATAGAAATATACTCCAAGCAGGTATAATAATATAATTAAAAATAGATAATTCGTAATCTCAATATAATATATACCTATACCTATGAATACTATATAAAAATTACATTAATGGCTTAATTTATATTTGAGTTGATATTTTTCTTTTTCTTATAGAACTCGTTTTCCTATCCGATTGGTGGGCTGGTGTAGAATATTACTTTTATGTAGATAAAGAAGATTACAAGTACTTTGGCAAAGAACACGCGATATTCATTATTAACCACAAGTATGAAATTGACTGGCTAACAGCTTGGGTCATTCACGATCGAATCGGTGGCATTCTCGGGGTATGTTTATATATATATATATTTACCTACGACTGATTCTTAGTCGAAATAAGAACTAGCGATTAATTAAATGTGTTTTTAAATTATTGTATCATTTAACAAGAACTGCAAAGCATTCGCGAAAAACAGTCTCAAGTACATGCCTGTGATTGGTTGGGCTTGGTGGTTTGGTGAATTTTTATTCCTTCAGAGAGATTTGGTAAAAGACAAGTACACAATCGAAACTAAGCTCAAAACATTGTTCGAATATGAAAACCCAGTCACGGTATTTCTTACACACAATAAAAATGTATACTCTAGGTACTATGATAATATTTTAATGTTATGTTTCGAAATGTTCTGGCAGATGTTATTATATGCAGAAGGCACCAGATTCACAAAAGAAAAACAAGAAGCCAGCATTAAGTTTGCTCGAACAAAAGGACTACCAGAGTTAAAAGAACACTTGTTGCCGAGGACTAAAGGTTTTAGCATTGGATTGCCTCATTTTAGACAAAATTTGCCAGCCGTTTATAATGTTCAAATGGCTTTTAGAGGGTACGTACCAAGTATTATAGCTAAATATGTTTTAGCCAATATTTAATTATCTGTACATAGTATACGGCTGTTGGTAGCGAGCTATATCTTATTTAGGGTTTGTTCCGCCGATAACTTTTTTCTAACACAGTTCTTTTAAATATAATTTTCGCAAATACAGAGAAGAAAAACCAACATTGAGAGCATTGTTAAATGGTCAACGGTTAGAAGCACATGTATATATGGAAAGAATACCTATTGAAAAAATTCCAGAAAACGACAAGGAATGTGATAAATGGATGTACGATCTGTACGAGAAAAAAGTAATAGTTCATATTTTTATATTGCTTGCTTTTTGAAAATAATTTCAAACATCTTCAATTAAAAATAACCTATAAATAAAGGAAAAAAATTATCTTTAATTTTAAAAATAATTTTAATCAAAATAACTTGAACAACATTATACCTACTAAAATAAAGTATGTGTATTATATTTGTTATCAAACCTAATTTATAAAAACAAGACAATAATAGCTATTTATAACTAATTAAACGCGTTCTAGCTAATCTAAAACATATATAACCTATGTTCTAATGTCCCGTGTCATTACTCATTATATATTATGTAGATTATTAGATAGGTATATAAAATTATAAGATATACAAATAATTAGTTAAAATTAATACAAATACCTGATGCCGATACGTATGTTTAAACATTAAAACATTATAATATTATATACTATATAGTTAAATTATTATTATTAAGAGCTAAATAATAAAAAATGTGAATAATTAAAATAAAATAATTTTTTTTTAATAAATTGGTAAGTTTCTAATTATAAATACATATTTAATCAACAGGATAAAATGATGGTCAGTTTCTTTAACACAGGAGATTGGTTTAAAGAAAGTGGTGTAAAGCCAGTGGAGAAATTTGTTCCACCATATCGTTATTATAGTCTTCTCAACATAGTTTTTTGGTCAATCTTAATTTTAACACCATTTTTCTACTTCACATTTAACATATTGATTTCGGGAAATTTACTTCATATACTATTGTTGGTAGTACCAATTGGTTTACGTAAGTTTATAAGATTTAAACAAACATAACTTATAAGATTTTGTCAATATTTTATCAATAAATATAATTAAAAATATTATATTTACAGTTTATGTAGTCTTATCCAAATTGATGAGCGTTTCAGAAATAAGCAAGACGTCTTCGGAATACGGTACAGACAAACCAAAAACGAAATAACTACAAAATAAAGAAATAAAGAAACAATGTTTAGAAAAGTTTTTAACTTATAGTTTCAAGTTAAAATTTTTTATTTAAATTATAAGCTTCATTGTCATATAGCTATACGAGTACTATAGCAAGATATTCCAAATTGTTTTAATTATTTTGATGTTAACTATTTTTAAATTTGACTTTTTTCCTAAACATAAAATATCCCTGTCGTGTAAATAACAATAAATAATGCATTTTTCTTATAATATATTTAAATAAAAGGTTAGTAAAAAAAAATGAATTTATTAATTTTAAATGGATTATAATTTATGGTTATTAAAATACACAATATTGTTGTATACAATATGGTTGTATACAATTTTTGAGTGAAATCATTCAGTTAGGTCTGCAATTATTATATTATTATTAATTTTTTTTTAATATACCTACTTACTATTTCTGATGATAATATAAATCCATAGATATCATTTTAGGAGGGTAAGATAGTGGCAAATGAAAAATATTTCAAATACTTATGAAGTAATTTATAATATTTATTAAATTATGGGCGGCGATGATCACTGTTAAAAATTAACTTTCCGTTTTCCGCCAAATTATAAAAAAAAGGTCATTCCTTTTTGCACCAGTTATAACTTACTGAATTTTATAATTTAGAAACCGTTACATAAGATTTAATAATATTATATTTTTTAGTAACTATACCTAAATAATTATAATATGTGTATACTATAGAGTACCTATAGGTACAGTTAAATAATAATTCTACACCTAGTATACCTATTTAAATAATTACGCACGATTTTTTTTAATGTAGTTATACAAATAAAATAATATCAAAAGAATAATATTTAAATTGTTAAAAAAAATGATCAAGACAAGATGTATAAAAATATGAAATGTGTTTCGTAATCATTTGCCGATTTCGGAATTTAACTCTTTATAATCATCATTTTATAAACCAAGAGACTGTATTTTCTTCCACCAAGAATTAGTCAAATGAAATCTACAACCACTACAACTCATGAGTCATAATATAACTTTCTATCCAAATTTCAGTAACTGCATTTCTAATAGCTTTTTCGTAATCAAAAGTCAAATTTATCTGCACATGTGAAAAATAGAACGAAATTCAGAAACATTGGAAGGCGTTATAATTTGTTTGATCATAATAAGCAAAATATGAATGGAGCATAGTGACCGTCATGAAATCCGTGAATAGTAAGTATTTGCATAAAAAATCATACTTAATGATTTAAATAGTTGTAGATGTAGAATTATTATCTGCACATAGTATACACACATTATAGTTATTATTTTATTAAAATATATAATATTATTAAATCTTATGTAAACGTTCTCAAACTATAATTTTTTTTAAATTTATAACTGGCGGAAAAAGGAATAACGTTTTTATTAATTTGGCGGCAAAAAGTATTAGCGAAAAACGATTAATACATTTATTTGTATCTTATTAAATTAAAAGAAACTATTGTTATTTTTATTTAAAACCGTTATCAATAAATTCCGTGTCACCGTTAAAATTGTTTGCTTTTGGTTCGTATTTGAATGGATTAGCTATCAATTGACAATTATTCATTGTTGTTATTAATTAAATAACTCAATAGTATAATATATTTATTAAAAATAAAAAAATATATAAAACAACAGTATTTAACACAAAGCATTTAAGAATTTTTTTAATTATTTAAAATTAACGAAATAATTTAAAATTCTTTACACAAAGTATTTGAATACTGTATAAATGCACTTCGGTACAAATACATTCATATAGGAAAAATAACAGATATTTTATTTATATTTACAATATATAATCCAATACAAATGGTCAGATAGGCGTGTCCAGATCTTTGACGCAGAGGATGCAACCTAGTGTGTACCCTAGGGCCTAAGGGGCTTAAGACCCCTTTTTTGAACAATTTTTCTTTATTCATAGTGTCGCCTAAAATCGCAGCGGGTGCAGGTGCAGGTGCATATCTTTCACCCCCTGTGGACACGCCTATGACTGGGCTATTGCAGAATTTAGAATTAATATTGTACTGTATACGTTTACTTCTAGTTGGATGAGGTGTTTCGCACATCTAAACGATTTATTTTAATTTCAATAATTAATTTTCTTTTAAAAGACTATATTTATTTTTTCAAAAGGTGAATTATAATTGTTTGCCCCCCTTTAATTTATAAATGAGGTAAATATTTCAATTAATTTTAGAATTATGCACATGCACAGGTACTGCAATATTTCTTGGGCACTTTTGATGTATTATATATTTACAAAAATGTAATGATAAATTAACAAGCACTAAAATGTATAATTTATTTTTTTGAAAAAGAGGTGCTAGATGATGTAATTACCGATGAATTAAGTTCTGCCGTGGTTTAAAGTGGGAAAAAATCCCGGGGTTGACTTATGTAGTTATAAGCGTTCCATGTATCATTTTATGTATAATTTCTAATGTATACCTATAGTATATGTAATCTATAAACACTATAAACAGTGATTGTGTAACATTATACTCATCCCACTTTTAAGTTTTTAACCCTGAATAATGTTCAAATTTCTAATTTATTTCATGAATAATTTAAATAATATTACATTTTAGAATAACCTATGTTTTATAGAAATTTAATTTTTTGAAAGAGAACATTTTTTCTCATAATAAAAAATTGTAAGTAGTGGTTGTCTTTTAATAAAACTATAGAAATTGAAAACAAAAAATATTGGTATTAAAAAAAGCTCTAGTATTCATTAAAGATAATTTTACACAAATACGATTTAATTTACCTGTTAGCCGTAACTTTTTTTCAACAAATTATTTAAATAACTAAATACAAGTACTTAATACTAAAAAGTATACATTAAACAAAAAAATAGTTTAACACATTAGATAGTCCATCATTTTTATTAATTAAGATTTTATAAAAGTAAAGTAACAATTGATAAAAATAAATAAATAAAAACCAAGATTTAATCTCAACAGACTTCTGAATTGTAATGACAAATGTTTGATTATAATTGGAGCGTTCCGGCGTACCTTATGAATAATTGATAAAGGGAACGCTTTTTAACCACTATTTGAGTTAGGGGAGTTCCCCTGCGTCCTCCTCACTTTAACCCCTGGGTTCTGCTGATCTGGTTATAGTTCGAGTTGCGCATTGTGTATTGGAATCTAAAATTGAAATGATAATAAATTTACTCGATATAAAGTTATACATTTATTTTTAGGTATCTACATAAAATAAAAACTATTAAATCAAACGATGTATAAAGTATTACTTGAATCTTGTGTTCATCGGTAGATTCCGAGGTTACTGCATTTTTATTTGTGTCAGTATAGGAATATAATTTAATTGACTTGCTATTATATTACTTTATTAAAGTGATTATCTAAAAAAAAAAAAACTTTTGTTCGTTATATTGTAATAAACTAACATTTTCATAGTTTTTCAAATTGTTGACATCTCAAACCTGAAATATATATATTTTTTTTATGTAAAATCAATTTTAACAACTATTTTACTTATTAATAATTAATCATGAAATTATTAAACCATAAATTTAATCAAAAATGTGTTATTGTTTAAGTTACTGCTTGTTTACGTATAGCTTATTACATAATAAATAATAATGTATTGTTAAATTATGCAATTTCTATTAATTAATAAATATTAATAAATTTAATATTGAGAACTTGGAACAATTAGTATATAATTAATCGCAATCATTGATGCAATTATAGGAAAGCCCCGAGTGCTATATAAACTACTAGTGGCAGCTTTAAAGAATAGGGTGATAATCACTCCTATTGGAATTTAGTTAATTCTTTTAAATGTTATGTGATTATTTAAAAATAATAATTTATGACAATTATGTAACAAAAGTACGTTTGAATAAACTTCGACAAGAGAACGAAAACAATTTTTTTCTTCATATTTTTTTTGTGCGTTGGGACTAAATTTTTCCCCTCAAAGTTCTGTCAAAACTGCTACAGGTAACCCTTTATTTAATTTCAGCACTTAGCTAGTTATTTGTAAAAATTGCTTAATTGCTTTTGCAATAGGTACCTTACATGCTTACACCTTACACCCTATTGCGTATTGTTAAGTGTTGCCTGTTGTATAACATAACTAGGCAAGTAGGTATGCAATATATATTATCAATCCTAGCATAGCACCTCGTCTATACTTAATAAAAATATAAGAAAAATAAAATTTAGAAAATAATGTGCAAAAAGATCATGTAGGTAAAAAAATAATCATGTTTTGCTCTAACTATATATGTATATTATATTCCAATTACTATTAAAATTAAAATTTTGTTTATTCAATTTTTCATAACCACTATAACTTGTATAATTAGAAAATTAGAAAAGAGATTATGAATAGTAATTTTGATAATTAGTTCATAATATAATAAATTGTTTAGTCGCTTTAAAAATATCTTGAGACCTAATAGGTGACATTTAACATCCAATAATTTAAAAGAAATTGTAAATATTCAGTGCAACACACGATTTTGATATTTTTATATAATTATATTTGATATATTTTTTCCGTAAATGCATTGTAATACAGAAATAAAAAAAAATTGTTTCCTACATATTTGGACGGTGTCTGCACATATTTTATAAATTATATTTCCATATTTTAATATTTTTATTACGTATAAAACCGTTCCTTATTGATAATATAAATATATATGTTTTTAAACAAATTTATTTTAGCGTTTTTTTTATAATATAAATGTAGATCAACAAACTTTTATTATAATTATCTATGTGTTTTTCTTAAGCGGATATCCGTAGATAGAAAGTCTATCGAATGTTCTAGAATCATTTTATTAGGTATTAAATATGAGAATTCAAATCACAAGTTTCCGCAATAATGCAATATACTTCCTATAACATTACACGATATCTACGGATATCCGCGGAAAAACAACATACATAATTATAATAAAAGTTTGTTGATTTACTTTTATATTGTAAAAATGTATTTATTCGTCACCACGAATAATGTTTTTGATTTATAACAGATAATAGGATAATTATTAACATCGTTATTCATCGTTAACATGAGTAAATATATTATTTATACTTCTTCAAATGTCAATAAAAATAAAAAAATAACTGTTTTTGCATATCATATGAATTTTTTAGTTCCAATATGAAATAATTATGATGAATATTATGTTGTATTTTTAAACCTTAGCTACAAAAATTAAAGATTTTATACATATATTGCTACAAAATACTTATAGTTTGCATGTACTTTTCAAGATTTTGAACTTAAATACTTATAAAAATGTATTGTAACTTAACATTTTTTAAAAAATTTTATTGGGAAATAAACAGCTTATTAGGAACCTTGTAACAAATTATCAATCATTTTTTCAAATTTGTGAATTTTTATCATCAAAAAGTCAAAATATATTGAAAATAATAACATTTATAGTTGTATAGGAAATTAATACATAAACACTTTAAGTCACGTATGTTTTCGTGTTACACAAAAAAAATGGATTTGCGTAAAAATTTCCGTTTTACCTTAATTATTTGTTTGTTTTTCCCGAATATTTTGACCTCTCTAAAATACTAAAATACAAACTAAATTGAATTTGCTAATTGCATATTCAATTTTCAAAGTAATTTTTTCAAACATTAATTGACAGCTGCAGTACCACATGTAGCATTCGATGCTAAAACATAGCAGTATTTTCAGGTTTATTGGTGAATAGGTTTAAAAGTATCTCCGTTCGTTATAATAACGTTTAACAAATACAAATGTCGAGGCCTAGATAGAACCAATGAGTTATCGAGTTTAATTATAGACCTGATTAAATTTTGGTAAATAAATATTAAAACTAATTTTCATAAGTTATACTGTCATAACGTTTTTTAGCGAGATAAAAAGTTCTGAAACTAGTGGGCCAGTACTTATCCTATCTGTCACTGTAGAAATATCTCGTGATTATCTATTTCACACTCATATCTGTTTTCACTTTATCTATAAATTAAAATAAAGGAAAAGTATAATTAACCACAATTGATCAATAAGTTTACTGAATAGTGTACTTCATCATTAAGTTATTAGTCATTGTAAAGTAGGTTTGTGTTAAATTTGAATTCAATAATAAATCATTGCATACAAAAAACCAATCTGAGCGAAGACGATTTGTCTGCTACACATATACTTTTACTAAGTTATATGATATATTAATATTGCTAAATAATTTATGTTACTAGCAAGTAAAGTTGCAGTAGGTTGAATTAATTTTTGGTGAATAAATTGTTTATGAAAATGCCATTGTAAGTATAAAATATACGATAACATTTTATGAGGAACCTTGCATTAAATTTTCAAGCTATTAAAACCAAAAATAAATATTTTTATCATTCAAAAAAGTAAAAAAAAGTTGAAAATTCAAAATAACTATAAATAGCACATAAAGATCTTAAATATTTTGTATTTCGTAAACACTAATATGAATATTCGGTCATAATTTCAAGTCTTATTATTTTTAAGCAAACAAAAAAAACGAAATCGATTTTGTCAAAAATTGGTTTTACGTAATAAAAATTTTCGTTTTTGCTTAATTTTAATTTTGTTTTTTGATCCAATTTTCTACCAAAAGCTACCCTATTACTCTAATAAATGAAAATCAAAGCATTTCTACTGCTCCAAAAAGCGATGTCAAATAAAAGAATATATCATTGTAAAATCAATAAATTCGTCGCTTTGCTTAAAATCGAAAATAACTTGCACGTAAAAATGTTTTAAAATCTAAACATAAATTATAACATTTCAACAAATATATTGAATAATAGATAATGATAGAGATTACATAGTTTAAAAATATAAATTACTTCTATCATAATCGTTTTACAAAATTATATAAAAAACTATAAATAATATTGGGATACAAAATATTTTAATCGTACAAATATATTTGAAGTCAATAATTCAGTAGCGTAACTATGGGATGGTAAGGCACGGCAATGCCCCGGGGCCCTCGACTCTTGTAAATACAATTTGTATTATAAAAAAGCGTGGGCAAGTGGGTATTGCTCTGCTGTATAGTATATAGTAGAGATGGAGAGTAGGTCACTATTTGAATGCAATGACAGGTATCATTGTACACGAAAAAGATTCTGAACGGAGATGATTTGTCAGTCTAGAATAATTATTAGGATATATTATATTATTACCTATATTTAAATTATAATATATTGTTATTTATGTTTTCTGTATTGAAGCTGGAGTTTTTTTTTACAATTATTTGAAGGAAAACTTATGGAAAATCTTGTATTGAATTTTTTAACCTTAGGTATAAATCAAAAAAATGTTATGAATTTTTCAACTTCAAAATTCCTTGTTAATTTTTGCGATTTTGACATATTTCGTAAACAATTGAATTTTAAATGTTTATAAACAAAAATTGTAACTAACGTTTTTTGATTTTTTTTTTTTTACTTCGATAAGTAAAACTCATAATAAACCTTGTATTAAATTTTAAAGATTTTTTGGAAAGCCAAATTTTTTTTATCGGCATTTCAAAAAAAAAATTTAGAAAAATCAAAAATTTTAATTGTCTGCAAAAAGCTTTAAAAGTCAAAATATTTTGAAAATTTAGTAGTAAATATATAACGCTAATATAAAAATGTTGTAAAATTTCAAGTACTTACAATGATTCATTTTTGAGTTACAGCGAAATAAAAAAGTCGATTTTGTTGAAAACTGATAATGCGTAAAAATTCCCGTTTTACTGTTACTTTTTTAAGGTTTGTCTGGTGTTTTTGAAAATTCCTAACTAAAAAATACTAACTAGATTAATTTTCCTTTTCAAAAAGGGGCTGAAATAAAAAATCAAAGCATTATTTTTATTCAAAAACGTAATGACAGACACAAAAATAAAAAAAACATACATCATTGTAAAATCAATAAATTCCTTACTCCGTTTAGAATCTAAAATGATATACAAACATTTGAATTTCATTTTAAAATTCACGAAACAAGTACTGTTAGAAATTGTAACAGTACTTAGAAAAAAGTTCAAAACAGCCAAAACATACCTAAACGGACAAATGGACACTAAAGAACTAATAAAAACATTTTCTGAGATGGAAGCTAGAAAAAGAAACTTTGAATAGCCCACTTTATAGTTTTGTACATATAACATAAATAAACTATATTTATAATAAGTAATGACTGTTTCTTTTTTTTTTAATTTTGGTAATATAAATATATGGGGGGGTCAACACTTGATACTGCCCCGGGGACCCAAATTTATAGTTACGCCACTGCAATAATTGAAAGGTTTTTCAGGCAGCATA